>NC_136412.1:339546620-340919120 GCF_051521515.1 Lactuca serriola | reverse complement strand
TTAATTCAGAAAATATGTTTGTGTTATAAATTCTTCTCAAATCCATCTACTTGAGCACCTTCTCCTATCACGTTTCATGGAGGATTTCGATTTTTTTGTATGGTAGATTGTTCTTGATTTTCCATTTGTTCTCGATACTTGATTGTTCTTAATTTCCATTTGTTTTGATACTTGATTGTTCTAATTTGGCTTGTTTGATAATAATGTCTGACAATTATTTGTTGAAATGTCTGAAAGAGAATCTAAAGAATTTAACCTTGTGGTATGCATTCTGTCAGAATTACTAGCAACACATGTTTTATGTAATTGTTAAAAAAAGTAATTAATTTGTCTGTGTATTATTTTGGTTCAATTTGTGAATTTGAATTCCAATTTCTATTGTCCCTCATTATTGTATATTTGAAATCTAAAATTATATTAGCAGTAAATACGATACTTTTGAATGTATTCGATTTTATTCTGCCAGAATAAAATCTATGTATTCTGCCAGAATAAAATCTATGTATTCTGCTAGAATAAAATCTATGTATTCTGCGAGAATGTATTCTATGTATTCTGTCATATTCTATGTATTCTACCAAAATACATAAAGTGATAGTTAATTGCAAGTAACATGTTTTTAACCAGTTTTGTTGTATTTGTGATAGGAATGGCTAGAAGAATGCGTTGAAGACCTAATAGGAATAACTTGAAGAATGAATACATTTTGATCATACTCACAATTTAAGAATGATGTTATTTTGTAAAAAATTTATTCATTTTTGTTGATATTCTTTTAGAATATGTATAATTATATTAAAATGTATAAAACTTTTAGTCTATAAGAATATGTATGAATTTGTATTTAAGTTTTAATGTATGAGAATATATTATAATGTTGTTATTTTCCAACCTCGGCTTCAAGAATTTTGTTATTCTTCAATAATATTCTAATATAATAAAATTCTGAAAGAACATCATTCTAACAAAAAAATATTCTGACAGAATAAAATCGGTTATGTTTACAAATTACGTTAGAATTAAAATTGAATTAATTATAAAAATTCAGATTTTTAAAATTAGGAGAATTAATTATCCCTAAAAATCCAAAAATATCCTTTTATAAATATAGCTAATAATCCAAAATACCATTTTGATAAAATTTGTGTGATTATATGGTACATGTTATCCCATTGTAATATCATACACTCTTAAATCATGTCCATTGATTAATTCCATGTGTTGGTCCAGACTTGTGCATTCTAGCACACAATAGTTATAAAAACAAAATAACCTAAGTCTATATATATATATATATATATATATATATATATATATTCACACACACAGAGACATACATATTTTTTACGTTTTTAGACGTACAAATAAGTATTTTTACCTTTTTATAAGTATATACATATATTTTTAGATGTGTAAATATGTATTTTTATATTTTTTTAGAAGTATAAATAAAATTTTAGAAGTATAAAAAAGTATTTAAAAGTATATATACATATTAGTATTTCTAGAAATATAAAAATATATATTTATACTTTTAAAAACTATATAAAATCCGTATTTATAATTCTAAAAATAATTTTTTATGTTTTAAATGGTATAACCAGACAAAAAAATCCATATATATATATATATATATATATATATATATATATATATATATATAGTGTAACGTCCGGTTTACAGGTAAATTTTTTAAACTTATAAGTGCTATTCATTTTTGCATGGTGGCCTAGTATGCTAGGCGTAATTGAGGTACACTGATGAATCTTGGACACAAGGTTTTCCCCCTGGTACGCCGAGCGTCCCTAGCATACGTTTGGCGTACTTTAGCCAGGGGTAAACCCTAAAATTTAGGGTTTGGACCCTATTTAAGCACCTTATAACTTCAAGACCCCTTCTATTATCAGCCTCTTTCATCCCAAAGCAACTTCCACGCAACCCTAATCCTTTTTTAGAGAATATTGAGCCTTATGTGTGTTTTGGTGTGTGTTTGGTGCATCTTGAAGAAAGAAGAACCCTTTGGAGAAGCTCTTGATGATTTGAAGGTTGTGGATAAAGAATCTATTCACCTTCTTCATCTTCCAAAAGGTATAAAGTCTAAATCTTGGTGATTCTTTGTTTAGATCTAAAGCTAGTTAGGGTTTTTGGCATATTTTGGTCCCTTGAGTTGATTTATGTGAGTATAAGTTACTCTAGAAGCTTAGAATAATAGATCTTGATGTTTTTGAGGCCCCTTGTTCACAAAAATGGAATCTTGATGGGTTAAGCTCAACCATACATGAGTTGATGGTCTTAATATGAAGTTAGAGTGTTTGAAATGCATGTTGGGCCTCTTTGAGCCATGCAAATGAATCAAGTTGATAACTTTATCATTTAAGACGTTTCCCAAGAACAAGATCCGTGATTTGGACTTTTGGACTTAAGGTATTAAGTTCTTAATGGAGTTTTGGCAATCAGGGGCGTACATAGGCGTATGCTCAATGTAACGCATTGCAGTCCCCTTTCCTTTGCTGTGAGAACTTGTACGTTGGGCATAACAAGGTGGCACGCTAGGGCGTACTCACCAGAAGGCCTTTTGGGCCATTAGTGAGCCTTGGGCCATGGCTTGTTGGGCCTAGAGTAGGAAGAGTAAAAGGGTCTTTTACCCTTTGTGATAAGGATTATGATTTGCACTTTCATTTATTACCCTAAATAGTGATTATGGTTGGTTTGATTGTGTTTAATGTGAAGAGTGGTAGTAACAGCCAGATAGTGTGATTTGTTCATATTCAGATTAAGGTGAGTTTCCTCATTGTATTTGTGGGTCGAAGGCACCAATGTCGGCCCATTGGATTATGTTATAGGATGGTAGTGATCTTCGTGACACTTATTGATATGCTTGTATGTTCTTGCTGTCTTTGTGACTCTTGTTAGTATGAATGTATGTTTAGCTGTAGGGGTGAAATAGACTCGTAGTGGTTGAAAGATATCGAAGGAGTCTGAAGGGACTCAGAGAGTTAGAAGGGACTCAGGGATTCAGAAGGGACTCAGGGGTGAAATAGACCCATTGTATGCTATGTATGATGTATGGTTTGTAGTATTTCGGTAACTTACTAAGCTTTGTGCTTACGGTCTATGTTTATGTTTCATGTACTTTTGGTTCGAGAGGGAAGGGCCCGCCCTGATCGCAGTGCATCCACCCATGTTTCTGCATTTTTTTTATGATTTTGGGATTTGTACTCTGATAACTATATTTACATTGGCATACTTTGATGGATGTTTGAGATATTTGATGAATTTTGTTGATTTAAAAATGATGTCTGGAGTTTCAACCTCCTCCATAGCAGACTCGATATTCAAAACACCAGATGGTATGACTTTCGCCTTCTCAGGGATGGTTTTGGCCTGTTGTACACCAGAATCGATGTTTACATCCGTATTAGATATGTTCACATTGACATCTGAATCTGTGTCTCCTCGAAAGTCGATTTGACAGGGGTATCCTTTCTAGGTGATACTTGAAATGAATCCACAATGTCATCGTCTGACCCATCGCTATCATTGTTAGTCTCCACTATTACTTTCATACTGAACCTCTTCCTGATTGTGATTTCGCTTCTTTATCTTCTGTGCAACATCTAAGGCTTGATGCTTCTTTGGTGCTAGGGATCCAGGACTCGAAACCTCACGGAGTACAACTCCCCTTTTGGTAAAGTGTAACTTCTTAAATCTTTTTGAACACTCCTTTTCGCAGTCGGTTCAACTTCTTGTGTAATTGTAGCTTTACTAGGAAAAAGATTTTCCATGGGAATTGTCTCAACTATTGGCTCAATAGTTTCAAAAAATGGCTCCTGAGTAGGTTTCGTGGTTTCAGAATTAGAAGGTTCTTAGCAGATTTCTTAGTTATTTTAAGTACCCCTTTACTAGTCTTCATGGGTATAGTTTCTTTAACCAATTCCTCTTTCACTTATTTTGGCTCTTCTGCTTGTTTCTTTGTCTTATGAGCCTTAGACCTTTTCATTGTTCCTTCTACCCCTTTTTGAAAAATATTTGGTGGACGAAAACCAGTTGGTAGAATCTATAGAAGCCAAATACTTCACCAATAATGGATTTTTAGGATCCTCGAAATTTAGTATCGAATTAGGGATTCGAGAAACAACTAGAAATATCATATCATCATCCACTACAACCTTTGGAACTATCATCGATGGAAACTCAACAATATCAACATTAGTTGGGATAAGAATATTGTCCTGACTATACACCTCCTTCAAGATCAATCCCCAAAACCTAGCACTCGAAACCCCAGTTTCTAGTTTTGTATGAGAAATTGAAGTTCCGAATTCCTTCCACAACAATGATGCATAATCGAGATTAAGAACATAATACAGACCAACCATAACTGAATAAACCCCAAGCTTAGTGTAACGCCTCATTTCAGGTATGTGATTTAAATAAAGTAATTTTCATTTCTTAAGGGGTACTCGACGAGTCTGTAGCCCGACTCGTAGAGTAGAGACAGGATGATCACGCAAATTGAGTTGGCTACTCGACGAGTCCATGCGCTGGGACGCAGTGAGTCCGCCTGTCTGGATGAAGCCCTAATTTTAAGGGTTTGCACCCTATTTAAACGCATTAATGCGCCCCAACCTCACCCCTATCACCCTCAGAGCATTTCTTACCAAACCCTAGCCCCCTCAGAGCATTTCTTACCAAACCCTACCTTGTGAAGGAACTTTTGGAGCAAGTAGAAGAAGGAGAAGGTTGAAGAGTTCAAGGAAGAGGAAGTAGATCTAGAACACACTCATTTGTGGTCATCTTTTCTGTTAATAAAGTCTCCATCTTGCTTATTGATCTAGTAGATCTTGTTTGTCCCCAAATTGTTGCTTTTAAGCCCAAAACCCCCAAATCCTTGGTGATAAAGCCTTATGATCGGGTTATACTTCAGATCTGGACCCTCATTACATTCAAGAAGTGTAAAGTTTCAGTTGTGGTCGTGATTGAGGTCCCTCTTGAGCTTGGAACCCCATTAAGAGCTTAGTTTTGGCATTTGAAGCCTTTAAAGCCATGCATGCACGTAAAGTTTGCAACTTTACGTGATAAGCATGCCCTAGAAGCTTGGATCTGTGATTTGGAGCCGCTACATGGCTCAAATCAAGTCTGTATGGGAAAAGGATTGAATGGACGCGGCGAGTCGCAAGGCTGACTCGGTGAGTCATATGAAGATAGCCGTGGACTCGACGAGTTGGATGAGAAACTCGGCGAGCCCGATGAAGATTGCGTTAGACTTGACTAGTTGTTCATACAACTTGGCGAGTCGGATGAGTTTTCCCGATTAAAGTAGAGTTTGAGTGAAATAGCTTCATTCCTTCTTAGTTACACGTAAAGTTAGCAACTTTACGTGTTCAGATGGTCCCAAGAGCTTAGATCTACGAGTTAGATGCCCTTGAATGGATTAGAATCGATTGTATGGAATCTACACGTTAGGAATCGACGAGTTGTTCTTCGGACTCGATGAGTCAAGTTACGAGTCCCCCGTCTTTCTTTGATTTGTGAGTTCAGGGTGAATCAGTGAGTGGGAAAGGGACTCGGTGAGTTAAAGTCAGAGTTAGTAATGGAGGGACTCGACGAGTCTGCGCCCTGACTCGGTGAATCCGGTCAACTGGAAGTTGACTTTGACCAGGGAGTTGACTTTGACCAGGGGTAGAATAGTCATTTTACCCTGGGGCATTTATAAGTACCTGATCTATTTTTTTGGGATTTGTAGCCGAACAGTTCCGGAGCAGTAGTCAGCCACTTTTAGAGTTAGCATCTCAGCAGCCAACATTACGAGGTGAGTTTCCTTCCAGTAGGAACGAGTCTACGACCACAATGCCGACCCATTTAGTTAGCAGTAGTTCCGGACCCAGGTCCGATACAGTAGTTAGAGTGCTTGATGTTTTTGTGATTCAAGCATGTTTTGTGTTATGTGTTCCAGACTCCGGTCCGATGCAGTATGCAGTATATGTGTTCATGCTAGTTGATATGTTTATGCTATGTTATGTTCAGTCAGTTCCGGACTTCTGTCCGATGCAGGGGACAAGGTCCCAGTCAATTCTGGACTTCGGTCCGATGCGGTCAGTTCCGGACCTCAATCCGATGCAGTTAGTTCCGGACTTCGGTCCGATGCAGTTTCCGGACTTCGGTCCGATGCAGTTTCCGGACTTCGGTCCGATGCAATTTCCAGATTTTGGTTCGATGCAGTGGGCAAGGCCCAATATGTGCTTATTATGTTATTGTATGGTATGTGGTAGTTTGGGGGAGCTCACTAAGCTTCGTGCTTATAGTTTTCAGTTTTGGTTTCAGGTACTTCCACTAACAAAGGGAAGAGCTCGGGATGATGGCATCGCACACACCACAACTTCAGCTTTTTATCCTGGGAGTTTATTTCAGATACTATGATATGTTGATACAGTTCTTTTATCATGAAACATCTATTATAACTTTTTAGGATTTGTGACGTACGGTTTCATTATATATTATGGATGATTGTTAGCATTTAGTACTATTTAAACAAAATTTTTGGGTCGTATTTTGGGCCGTTACACTTAGCCTTATCAAGTCATGAACTCTTCCCTGTTAAACACCTTAAAATAATTCCAAACAAGAAACTCTAAACAACTAGCAAGCTCAACTTCTTAAAATAACCGATAGTCGAAAGAGTGGGTTGATGACCCATATCATTAAACAGGCGAATGACTTGATTAGTTGAGACTTCATAGAAATTCCCTGAAGAAGGTAACTGCAAAATTTGTGTGAACTGCTTCTTGGTAAATTTCTTCGTTTTGGAAGACGACATCTGGAACGTAACAACTTTGGTTGTCTTGTTGTATACATCAGTTGAAGCAACAAGTGATAACTATTGCATCAGAATGGAAAATGATGCACACAGTGCAAATGAAAGAACATAATTGTTTAGAGTTTGAACGATCATCTACAGTTCATTTAGATACACACTGAGATATGGATTAAGACGAAGATTTGTGTTCAAAATCTTCATCATTGGTTGTGAAATCTCATTATCATTGGTGGTAACTTGATCAACATTGTGTTGTGTAGAAGCCATTTGAATGAATCAGAGAGAATTTTGGAGAGAAAATTGGTGATGAGCAGTTAGGGTTCTTGAGAGATTTTAGAGAGCAAAAACTTGAAATTGGAAGGAACCTTTTCCTTAAATAACTAGCGTGAATTTTGAATTCAAACAGTTTGCCAATGAAATAATGCCATGTGAAATATTGGTTATTTAACCGTCACCATAAAAATTGCAACGTGTACAAATCATTATCTAAATATGCATACTGATCCTTATCACCAAGATATCATATCAGTTATCTAAAATACAATACAATACTATAATTACATACAACATAAATACAAATGTACAAATAGTTACACACTGACGTTGGTACTTTAAGCCTTGTGTTGATGTTGGCATTGGCGTTGGTGCTGGTAGTCAGTGTGTGAGAGTATTTTGACTCATCAAATAATAAGGCTTGACCTTTTAGTATTGTTTTCACCATCAATTAATTACATGATTGCATAACTATTTCTAGGTACGTTAGTCAACAAACGTTGGGGATGAGGCTTCCATTTATTTTTGGAAAGATACGTAGCTCAGTAATAAAAGGTGGAATGAGGTTACTTTTACATGGTCTTAGAGTAACCAGATTCTTGGTGGGACGGTGTTCTCTTAATCTCTACATCTCAAGAAGTTGGTCTTAGACTTCACGATCTCGTCATCTAGAGATCGGTGGGTTTGGGATGTTGGTAATTGTTAGGCTTGTCAAACCCAACAAATGATAGGGGTACAAAATGACTCCAAATACACTACTTAATTGCACTAAAAAGTAATACAAGGTAAGCAATGTCGATCCACGGAGACATGGGACAATTACTTATTCCTTTTTGCATAAGGTACAAGTTAGTCACAAAATAAGGGGGTTTGTTTGTAAGAAGTAAAAAACGGTTAAAGAACTAACATAACGAAAAAGAAATCAGTGATGTAAATGTCCCAAATCCATGCTTTATTTTCTTATTAAGTGGTTCAATTAAGAAATGATGTTCACTAAATTCTATCCAAGCTGGTACTTGGAAATGTTAACATGCTCTAACACTTCTCATTCACAAATTTATTAGATTTAAAACAAGCACTTTAAAAATAACTTAATCTTTGAATTCAAATCTAAATAAGCTCTTAGAATTAAACCAAGGATTGCATTAAGCTTTATGTGAATGTTCCCAACAATACCCAATACTCCTCATAAGATCGGGAGTGTAAGGATGTGTGAATTAATTTTACACTAAGACCATTCAATGAAAATCAATTTAGTGCTTTTTACTAAGTCTAATTCCCAAAACAATTATATATATTGCAATTTAGATAACTAGAATGATCTAATCCTAATTCAAATGGCCAATAAGAATCAAAACTAAAATCAAACTCTTTGTTGAAGCAAAACCAAATTCACTAGATAGAAATTAAACATAAACATCAGTTCTTAAGATTAAACCACAAAGAAAAAGCCAAGACATAGAATTGGAAAACCTAGAGTTATAGTCGCACAGTACAAGAACAAAATCAACGAGTCTAGAAGGAAAATTAAAGTACCAAAGTTTCTTACAAAGATGAAATTAATTGTTTCCAAATGATTTTTTTCCAAGTTAATAGCCTAAAACACTCTTCAAAAATCACCCCTGGTCCTAGAAGTGAGAGATCATGTGTAGAGTGGCCCTAAAAAAATCCTGAAATATATCATAAAAGGAAACTGCCAAATTTCAAATTTTGTGTCGAACACGGCCCATCATGTCAAAAAAGGCTGAAGAGACCCCCCCCCCCCCCCCAGTGTCCAAATTTCATTGCCAAAAAATTATATTTTTCCCCAGACACGACCCCCCTTGTTGATTTGCGATTGGATGATACGACCCCTGTCGATTCAACTGTTATCAAAGAAATAAATAATAAAAATTTTCATTTTTATCTATTTTAGATTGAAATTCAATTGTAAATCAAACTTCATAAAACATTTTGAGAACTTGATTTCTTCGTTTCGACTCCAAAAATTCTGCAACTTTGCCACCGACCCTTTTTCACCATTCCAATTCACTTGCAATCTCCAGAACCACATGAAATGACATGAAAATTATGGAAATAAAGTGTTCAAACATTTGTCCCAAAAATAAGCTAAATGCATGGTTTATTATGGAATGGAATGCAAACAAGTGGGTTAAACATGCTGAAAAAGATGCCTAAAATGCACCTAATAGTAATGGAGTTGAGTTACTTGTAGCATAAACTAGAAGACTAGCCGATTGATAACAATTCTCTTCTAAGTAGTTTGTTCATGACTAAATGGAATAGTTATCTTCCTCAAAAGGTGAATATCTTTTACTGGAGGTGTCATGTGAACTAGCTTACCACTCAGATCAATGTTGATATGAGAGGTATGGATGTGCCTTGAATTGTTTGTGGAGTTTGGAATTTGGATATGGAAGATCTTTCATATATGCTTATCAAGTGTTAAGTTGCTTTTATGTTATGGATGTTTGTTGGTAGGGGTATGATGTAAATGGTCCTAGATTATCGCGACTGGAAGAAGTAGTTAAGGATGTCAAACCATATAGGGAAAACCAATCGGAGGCAAGGGTGAGAAGGCTTGGGATTTCAGCGGCAGAGGAACATGGGAATTTCAGGGGTGGGGGCGTAGGATGCAACCCTCGTCCCGTTCGGCCTTGTTGACATCCATAGAAGTAGTTCAATGGGTGGGTTAGATCAATCTTTACTTGGTTAAAAGATGGCTCTTAAATAGATTATAATGACAT
Source organism: Lactuca serriola (assembly GCF_051521515.1). Taxonomy (NCBI): domain Eukaryota; kingdom Viridiplantae; phylum Streptophyta; class Magnoliopsida; order Asterales; family Asteraceae; genus Lactuca; species Lactuca serriola. The sequence goes on along the minus strand of NC_136412.1, from coordinate 340,909,283 downwards.
GTGGTGGATTCTATGGAATAGTAGGAATGTAAATTATGGGAAAAGCCTCATTAGTGAGTGGCTATGTATGTAGTATATTTATATGAAAGAATATTACAATGGTATCCCTACACCATACAATTTATATAAAATACAATATAAACTAACACACCTCCTCAGTTTACAAATGTCCAAGCTGTTCCGAAAATCCTAAAATAACTGTGTAGGAAGACATTTAGTAAATATATCTACATATTGATGAGCCGAAGGCACGTGTAAGAAACAAAAATGTTCAATGACAACACGTTCCTTAACAAAATGTAAATCTATTTGCACATGCTTGGTACATTGGTGTTGTACATGGTTAGAAGATAAATACATGGCAATCACATTATCACAAAACAAAACGATATCTTTAGATAACATATAGGATAACTTGAGAAGAAGATTACGAAGCCAAGCTGCTTCAACAACGACATTTTCCACCCCACGGTACCCAGCCTTAGCGGAGGACCGGGAGGCAACGTGTTGACGTTTGGATGAACAAGAGATGAGATTAGTGCCAAGGTACACACAAAACCTAGAGGTAAACCAACGAGTATGAGGACAGCCAACCCAATCAGCATCAGAATAATAAACCAAGCAATCAATGGAAGATGGTTTGATAAAAAGACCATGGAATAGGGTACCTTAAAGACAACAAAGAATGTTCTTATGAGAAAGGATATGATGTTCATGCGGATCATACATAATGAGACAAATTTACTTAACGACATACATAATATTAGTACATGTGAAGGTAAGGTATTGCAAAGCACCGATGAGGCTCCGATATAGAGTAGGGTCAAGGACAAGATTACTATGAGGAGATGGTTTAGATTTTGTATAAGAAGGAGTGCTACAAGGATTGCAAGAAGACATGTCGGATCGAGACACAATTTCCTTAGCAGAGGAAGTATGAGATAACAACATGCCCTTATTAGTACGAGATGCAACAATTTCGAGAAGGAAGGAAATATTAACCAAATCGGACATGGGAAATTCAGACGAGAGGCAGGATATAATACAAGAGATGAGAACAGGAGAAGGGAAAGTAAGGATGATGTCATCAACATAGAGAAGAAGAACGATACGATTACAAACATAATGATAGGTAAAAAGCGAATAGTTCGACTGACTACTAGTGAAGCTGAGAGAGGTAATAAAAAACAACAAATTGTTGGTACCAAACTCTAGGGGCTTGTTTAAGACCATAAAGAGTTTTGAGAAGAAGACATACATGAATAGGAAAAGATTGATGAATATACTTAGGGGTTGTTTCTTGTATATATAAGATATTGTTTAGATATCACAATCCTTAGAACAATATGGATGGTGGTGGGTTTGACAAGAGGACAAATAGTGTCATCAAAATCAAGACTAAGACGTTGAGAGAATACATAAGTGACATGACGACCATGGGCAATGTTGAGGGGGGGGGTGGGCAGCTGCAATGGGTTGGCCCTGAAGACGACCTTTGTAGCGATCAAGATTACTTTGCTGTCAAACTTATGACGATAGAGCCAGCGATAACAAAAAAATGTTGGCTCGAGGAGGAGGAGAACAAGTTCCCATGGGCTATTTGACTAAAGGGTATTTATTTCAGAATCCATAGTAGATTTCCAGTTAGGGCCACAAAGGGCTCGAGTGGTATAACAATAAATAGGAAAGATATCGGAAGTAACATATAGGTTACAATTTTGTTTAGTGATGAAGGACCTAGTGCGGTGGAGAGTAACCATAGGATGGGTTGTCGAAGGTGGGCATGGGGAGTAGGAGTGGAGGAGGGAGTAATAGAGTTTAGGGAGCTATTACTAGGAGATGATGGAAGAGACGAATCATTGGGAGTGTTTTAGGTAGCGCAAGTGTAACAACCCAAAATCCAGGTAAGCTTTATGGTCCTTCTATTTTGAAAGTTGGCAAGTTTAGTCCTTTGAGTTGTATGTTGAATTGGCGAGTACGCTGGGCATACTGAGGTGTACGCCACGCGTACTCACACGCTTAATTTGGACGCGGACTTGACCGAGTACTCTGGGCGTACTCAGGGGTACGCTGGGCGTAGTGAGCGCAGATGCAAACCCTAATTTCTGGATTGTGCACTATAAAAGGAACATGTGGCCCTTTGCCCTAGACACCATATTCCTTGAGTGAGTCCCTTGAGAGCTGAGATCCGTGCCTTAGCCTGTGTGTGTATGTTTTGAGCTTGGAGCTAACTTTTCAAGGTGAAGAAGGGAAGGAGGAGCCATTGTTGGTGCTAGAAGTGGAAGAACAAGTGTAGATCCGTGCTCTATAGTGGTTGGAGATCTCTTTTGAGGTAAAAAGCTCAGAGCTTTCCTTGTTCTTCTTAAGTGTTGCTTTTTGGGACCATTTTAGGGTTTTTGGGTCCAAAGTTTGAGACTTTGTGTGCAAATAGTCTCCATGAGCATGAATCTGGCCTCTTCTAGTGTGTTTGATGTTAAGGGTTCATAAAAATCCAGTCTTGGTCGTGGATCTAGTGTCATGCATGATTTATAGTCCCATTATGGAAAGAGAAATGGTGTTTTGAGCACAAAGTGACCTCTACAGCCATGCAAAGGCATAAAGGTCTCGACTTTATGGGTTAAGTCGTATAAAAGGAGTCGGATCTGGAGTTTGGACGAAAGTCTTAACAAATTAAGGTCTGAATGAGTGGGATAAGGGAACTGGGTGTTACACTGGGCGTAATCCCAGTACACGCGGCGTATAGTGTCGCGTACCCCGATTCTGTGGAAGCTCCGGGTACGCCCATCGTACATGTTGGTACGCGCAGCGTAACCCGGAGAGGGTTGACTTTTAGGGTTTGGTCAACTCTAGTGTATTTGAGCCTAGCAGGGGGTAAAATGGTCTTTTACCCTTCCTAAGAGTATTTAGAGAGTTTGTTCTAGCCTTGGGAAATTATGTTGATGACGAGTGTATATTTCATATGATTAGGCGGAGGCTAGGTCCTATTCACCGAGTTCGAGGTTTTCCGAATTACCGAGTTACGCGAGGTGAGTCTTCTCACTATACGTTACCCTGAGTGGTATTCTAAGTTGACCAGAGGGTCTTATGTGTTATGTACGAGAATATGTGTTATTTTGGAGATTACATGCTATGTGTTATTTGTATGCTGTATGATTATATAGACCGGACCGGAGGGTCCAACGATTCAGACCGGGCCAGAGGGCCCAATGAGCTATGACTGGACCGGAGGGTCCGACGAGCTGCGGGACTGGAGGGTCCCACTAAGACATCTTGACCGGAGGGTCGGGTTTAGCCTCGAGTGGCGTATTTGTGGTATGTGGTATTTTGGGGAACTCACTAAGCATTTATGCTTATAGTTGTTGTGTTTGATGTCTCAGGTACCAGCGAGGACCGTGGGAAGGCGACGACTTGACTCGTACACACCCACACCGATGGAGTTCACATTAGAGAGATCTTGGGATTTGTTTTGAAAACACTATTGTTTTGGATTTGAGATTATGATATGATACACATTTTGTGGTTTAAAAATTAAAAATTAAATTGGAAATTTTACGTTGTTACAGCAAGAGGTGTATGTGACCATGGGAGGAGATAGAGGAGGCATGTCTCAAATTAGAAGGAATTATAATCAATGGTGGAAGGTTTATCATGAAAATTAGAGTACGGGAAAAGATCTTCACCAAAGATGACATGTATAGAGATAATGACATGTTGGGAGATGATATCAAGGTAATGATAGACACGATGATCAAATGAAGGACCAAGGTAAACACCTGCAAATGATCGTGGAGAAAGTGTATGATATGTAGTAGAGGAAATATTCGGATAACATATGCATTTAAAAACAAGAAGATGGTCGTAGGAGGGAAAGCGACCGAAAAGAAGCTGAAAAGGAGTTTGAAAATACAATTTGGTGGTGGAAAGGAGATTGGGGGTGTGAACAACAGTGGGAAGCGCTTGGACCCAAAATTTAGGCGGAAGGGAGGCTTGAAATAGGAAAGTACGAAGAATGCTATTTGTAGTACGTATAGCACGTCTGGCCTTACCATTTTGTTGAGATTTATATGAACATGAAAAAGAATTTTAATGACTTTAGTTGCGAAAAAAAAGTAATTATGGATTGATTATTGAATTCCCGACCATTATCACATTGAAAAAGTTTGATGTTTGATTGAAATTGTGTTTGCACATAAACATGAAATTTAGAAAAAAAAAGCATCAAAGATATAAGACTTAGCAAGAAGAGGAAACACCCACAAAAAATGTGCATAAGAGAATATCATACTTGAAACCACCACTCATAATATAATTAGGAGATGCCCATAAGTCAAAATGAACTAATTCAAACATGCGAGATGTCTTATTAGTAAAAGACGAGAAAGGTAAATGACAATGCTTCCCGAGCTTACAAACATGACAGGTGGATGGTGTGTACTGTCAGCCAAAACTGCAAATTTTCTAAAAAGAAAAAAGAAGTTTTTGGAAACAAGCAGAGTGGATGGTGTGTACAGTCAGCCAGCGCCCGAACGGTGAATCCCCAAAATACCCTTACATTATATGTTATGAGTTATGAGATATTATGTTATGCATGTTAGAGAGGCTAGGTACACCTATGAGGACTAGAGTGGCCTGATTTGTGATGCCTTAGCCTAGAAGATTACTGCTGCTATGAGATACTTTGAGAGTGAGTAGGTAGCAGTGAGGAGCTCATGAGAGGTCTACTGAGGGTAGCCAGTGTATAGCGAGAGTAGAGTATTTACAACTTGGGATCCTAGGAGGAGGACTTGGGTTGTATATTGATTCGATATGGACAATAGTATTGGGCCCGTACTATTGAAAACACCGGATTGGTGCGCAGTCCAAGTAAGAATCCTTGGGGTACCAGAAGTGAGGATGATTGAGTTATCGAGTGTGAGTATACTCGAGAGTGTCCCTGATATTTCTTATGTTGTATTTCAGAGGTTGATCATGGTCGGGACATGCCATACCGCCGAGAGTAGTGGGGTGAGTGATGAGGAGATCCGTTGGATCATCCATGAGGAGGTGGCTGCTGCCATCAGAGCCGAGATTCCGGAGATGTTTGGGTCTATTAAGACCACACTGATCGAGACATTTGACGAGCGTTACGCTGCCTTGACTGATCTTGCTGTTGCTGCTGCGAGACCCCAGGGTGGTGATTCGTTGTTGTACCGAGAGTTCAGCAACACGAAACCACCAGAGTTCGATGGTACATAGGATCCGATCGCCGCTATGAGGTGGATCTCATACATAGAGGGGTGTTTCTATACGTGCTCGTGTCCGGAGCACTTGAGGGTGCGGTTCGCCCTCAACCAGCTTCGCTTGGGGGCGAAGGACTGGTGGAAGTTTGTAACCGCGAGCTATTCGACAGCTGAGCTAACTGCAGTGACCTGGGAGAGGTTTACTGCGATGTTTCGTGACGAGTATGTTCCCCAGGTGGAGAGGGAACGTTTAGCTCAGGAGTTTCTGACCCTCGAGCAGGGGACTGAGTCGGTGACAGTGATTACGAGGATGTTTCATGAGCGGGCGCTGTTTTGCCCGGAACTGGTGTCCATTGAGCAGGCTCGCGTGAGCCGTTATCTAAGTATATTGAGGAGGGACATCCGTGAGTTCGTGGCGAACTCGACTTACCAGACATTTGCCGAGCTCCAGGCAAATGCCCGGAAGAGGGAGATTGAGCTTGAGATACAGGCGAGGGAGGAGACCGAGTCTCGGAGGGGTGATCGGCGACCGGCGCAGTCGCAGCCGGCCACCAAGCGGGCAAAGCCCGCTGATTCGAGGACGAGTAGTTCGAGGGGCCGCACTTGTGGGAAGTGCAGCAAGAGCCATGATGGGTCATGAAAGACTGGGGTATGCTACAAGTGTGGGAAGGAAGGACATTTCGCGAGGGATTGTCCTAAGGGGTTCTCGGTTTGCTTTTATTGCAACCAGACCGACCATCGGAAGGCTGAGTGCTCCCAGCTTCAGAGGTCAGCGCTAGGATCTGCACCTGCGGTTCGAGCTACTGAGACCCGGCCAGTGAAGGCCGAAGCACCGAAGGCTAAGGGGAGAACCTTCCAGTTGACTGCGGAGGAGGTCCGCGCAGCGCCTGACGTCGTGGCGGGATGTAATCTTTATCTATTTTATATTGAGTTTATGCTATTGTAATTGCTATATGTTATGCGTATGTACTTTTCTTGTGAGTTTTGTACCTGCATTAGTGTTGTTCGACTCAGGTGCGAGTCGGTCTTTCATATCTGTGACTTTTAGTCGACACATTAGTATTCTGAGAGAGGCGTTGAGTCGACCTCTGCGAGTTTCCATAGCAGATGAGCGTGAGGTATGTGCTACCAAAGTGATATGTGGATGCGTGATGGAGATCTTCGGGGTGGAGTTTCTGATTGATTTGATTCCGATTGCTATGAGGGATGTTTGTTTTATAGTAGGTATGGACTGGTTGAGTCGTTTCGTGGCTGTCATAGATTGCGAGCGTCAATTGGTGACGATCCGAGATCCTAGTGGGGGAGCGCTGACAGTTTATGGCGAGGGGACTCGTGGTGGTTCAGTATTCTGTTCAGCTGCCAGAGCGAGGCGGAGTTTGCAGCAGGGATGCAAGGGGTTCGTAGTCTATGTGACGGATGTACGAGAGGCCGTTGGGGGGGCAAGTTCAGTGGATGAGGTGCCGATAGTGCGTGAGTTTCCGGACGTGTTCCCCGAGGAGTTGCCGGGTGTGCCTCCCGAGAGGTAGGTGGAGTTTCGTATCGATTTGATTCCCGGGGTTGCGCCTATCGCTAAGGCACCATACCGGCTAGCATCGCCAGAGATGCATGAGTTATCCTTACAGCTGCAAGAGCTGTTGGGGAAAGGGATCATCCGTCCCAGTAGCTCTCCCTGGGGAGCGCTGATCCTTTTTGTCAAGAAAAATGATGGTTCACACTGGATGTGCATTGATTACCGGGAGTTGAACAAGTTGACGGTCAAGAACCGTTATCCGTTACCGAGGATCGACGATCTATTCGATCAGTTGCAGGGGGCGTCTTGGTTCTCCAAGATAGACTTGAGGTCGGGATATCACCAGACGAGAGTTCGGGATGAGGATATCCAGAAGACGGCGTTTAGGACTCGTTACGGGCATTACGAGTTCGTGGTGATGCCATTCGGGCTCACCAACGCACCAGCGGCGTTCATGGATATCATGAACAGGGTGTGTAGGCTGATGTTGGATCGTTCGGTAATTGTATTCATTGATGACATCCTGGTGTATTCGAGGACCAGAGAGCAGCATGAGGAACATTTGAGGGAGCTCCTCGGAGTTCTGAGATCGGAGAGGCTTTTCGCCAAAATCTCCAAGTGTGATTTTTGGTTACGGGAGGTCCAGTTCTTAGGGCATCTCGTTAACCAGAATGGGATATTGGTTGACCCAGCCAAGATTGAGGCTGTGATGAGTTGGGAGGTGCTGAGGTCACCTACGGAGATCAGGAGCTTCTTAGGGCTGGCAGGCTACTATCGGAGATTTATCAGAGATTTCTCCAAGATCGTCGTGCCACTTACCAAGTTGACCCGGAAGGGTGTTACCTTCTCATGGGGTCCAGAGCAGCAGACCTCATTTGAGACCCTTCGCTAGAGATTGTGCAAAGCTCCCGTGCTCGCACTACCGGAAGGGATGGAGGATTTCGTGGTGTACTGTGATGCATCGATATCGGGGTTGGGAGCGGTGTTGATGCAGAGAGGGCATGCGATCGCGTATGCATCGAGGCAGTTAAAGCCTCATGAGACGAGATATCCCACCCACGATCTGGAGTTGGGGGTTGTGGTGTTCGCACTCAAGATCTAGCGTCACTATCTGTATGGGGTTCGGTGTATAATATACATTGACCACAAGAGCTTGAAGTATTTGATGGATCAGACCAATCTGAACATGCGGCAGAGGAGATGGCTGGATGTGGTAAAGGATTATGATTGCGAGATCCTGTACCACCCGGGCAAGGCTAATATGGTAGCCGACGCCCTGAGTCGTAGGGCAGAGGGTGCCCCAATGCGGGATATTTGTATGAGGTTGACGGTGATGAATCTGGTATTGGATACCATCAAAGGGGCCCAGGCCGAGGCAATGAGACCGGAGAACCGTAAGAGAGAGCGAGTTATCGGGTAGGTGTCAGGGTTTGTTACCGATGCCGAGGGCTAATGACCTTTCAGGGTCGGATTTGGGTACCGTTTATGGGCGGGACGCGTACTATCTTCTTGGAGGAGGCGCACAGATCGAAGTTTTCGATCCATCCCGGGGCCACTAAGATGTATCTGGATCTGAAGAGGGAGTATTGGTGGCCCTGTATGAAGAGGGATGTGGCGTGGTTCGTTGAGAGATGCCTAACCTGTCGTAGGGTTAAGGCCGAGCACCAGAAACCGCATGGTAAGCTACAGCCACTTGAGATTCTGGAGTGGAAGTGGGAGCAGATATCCATGGATTTCATCACCAAATTGCCGAGAACGGCAAGGGGTGTCGACGCGATCTGGGTGATAGTGGACCGATTGACGAAGAGCGCCCACTTTCTCGCTATTAGTGAGAGTTCTTCTGCGGAAAGATTGGCAGAGCTATACGTGAGGGAGGTGGTATCGCGGCATGGAGTACCCATCTCGATCGTGTCAGACCGAGATGTGCGTTTCACTTCCAGATTCTGGAAGAAATTTCACGAGGAGTTGGGTACGAGGCTGCATTTTAGTACCGCATACCACCCACAGACTGACGGGCAAAGTGAGCAGACGATTCAGACGCTCGAGGACATGCTCCGAGCATGCGTATTGGATTTCGGAGGGAGCTGGGACACATATTTGCCCTTGGCGGAGTTTTCCTACAACAACAACCATCATTCGAGCATCGGTATGCCACCCTTTGAGCTGTTGTATGGGAGGAGGTGTCGTACCCCTATTTGCTGGGGTGAGGTGGGGCAACGCGTGATGGGTAGTACGGAGATAGTACTTCAGACGACAGAGCAGATCCAGCAGGTCAGACAGAGGTTGTTGACCGCTCAGAGTCGTCATAAGAGTTATGCGGATAGGCGACGATCTGAGTTCGAGTTCCAGGTCGGTGATTTCGTACTCCTGAAGGTATCTCCTTCGAAAGGAGTGATCCGATTCAGGAAGAGGGGCAAGCTGGGGCCCCGGTATATTAGGCCGTTTAGGGTGATCGCGAGGGTGGGCAAGGTAGCATATCGCCTAGTGCTACCTGCGGAGTTGGACCAGATTCATGATACCTTCCATGTGTCGCAGCTGAGGAAGTGTATTGCCGAAGAGTCGGCAGTGGTACCGTTGGAGGACATCTAGGTGGACGCAAGTCTAAATTATGCCGAAAACCCGATTGCGATTTTGGATCGGAGGATCAAGGTTCTGAGGAACAAGGAAGTTCCCTTGGTTCAGGTCCAGTGGCAACATCGGAAGGGATCCGAGCTGACCTGGGAGCCGGAGTCGGAGATGTCGGAGCAGCATCCGGAGTTGTTCGCAGCATGAGACTTCGAGGGCGAAGTCTGGTTCTAGTGGGGGAGAATTGTAACAACCCAAAATCCAGGTAAGCTTTATGGTCCTTCTATTTTGAAAGTTGGAAAGTGTAGTCCTTTGAGTTGTATGTTGAATTGGCGAGTACGCTGGGCGTACTCACGCACTTAATTTGGACGCGGACTTGACCGAGTACGCTGGGGGTACTCAGGGGTACGCTGGGCGTAGTGAGCGCAGATGCAAACCCTAATTTCTGGCTTGTGCACTATAAAAGGAACATGTGGCCCTTTGCCCTAGCCACCATATTCCTTGAGTGAGTTCCTTGAGAACTGAGATCCGTGCCTTAGCCTGTGTGTGTATGTTTTGAGCTTGGAGCTAACTTTTCAAGGTGAAGAAGGGAAGGAGGAGCCATTGTTGGTGCTAGAAGTGGAAGAACAAGTGTAGATCCGTGCTCTACAGTGGTTGGAGATCTCTTTTAAGGTAAAAAGCTCAGAGCTTTCCTTGTTCTTCTTAAGTGTTGCTTTTTGGGACCATTTTAGGGTTTTGGGTCCAAAGTTTGAGACTTTGTGTGCAAATAGTCTCCATGAGCATGAATCTGGCCTCTTCTAGTGTGTTTGATGTTAAGGGTGCTGGAATAGTGTCTAAGGCTGCAACTATATTAGGCAAGTATTTGATCCGGTTGTGCATGGTCCTTTTGGGTTGCCTTCACCATAGCAACTTGATAGGATGATTTATTAAGAGAAAGTAAATATTATTAATATATTATGGGAATAATATAGTGAATAATATATTTGTTATTTGATTAATATAAGTCATAGAATTAATTAGACTTAATTTGGTGACTTAAAGAGATTAATTAAATAAAGGGGTATAAACTGTCAATTGTTTGATAGTTAAGCTTTAGGCTGTAAATCCATTGGGATATGGTATGGACGAATTCTAAGAGCTTTAGGATAGCTAAAATCGTCCATATGCTTATCTATGGAATGGATTTGGATAGCCTTAAGAGAAGATTATCCAATTAGGGTTTAGGTTGTAACCCTTAAGGAGTCTACAAGTATAAATAGACCCCATGGAATAGGGAATTCGACACATCTCATAAAGTAAGAGAACTCTGGTCGAAATTCCTCCCCTCTCCTCTCTCCCAAATCATTCTTCTTGCTTTGGTGTTTGTAAGCCATCAGAGGAGTGACATTTGTGACTCTAGAAGCTCCAAGACCTCAAGATCAACAAGGAACTCAAAGGTATGATTCTAGATCTGTTTCAATGTTGTTATTTAACCTAATTAGTAATTAGAAGTCTTGGATTCAAAGCATGTTTATTAGAAAGCCTAGATCCGAGCATTAGGGTTTTGCATGCGCACATAGGAAAGTTCTTATGGCTAAAACCCATCAGTGGTATCAGAGCCTAGCTTGGTTTTCTTTAAATTGTTGCTTGATTAACTGAAACAAACCTGCAAAATTCGATTTTTTGGTTTCTGAGTCACTGACTCGGCGAGTCCCAAGGTGGACTCGGCGAGTCCCCTTGTGCACTCGGCGAGTCAAAGCGTCAGGAATGGCCAGATTCGGGATTTCTTTGTAATTATCTTATCTAAACCTTCCATAAACTAATTAGATCAATGTTAATTCGTTTTCTGATAAATATAACTGCAATCTTGATCTAATTAAAGATATTTATCATATAATAAAATATTTAATTACCTTATATGTTAATTAATTAATTATTTTGATTATTTTGGTAATTATCTTAAAAGAAATCTTGAATAAATCAAATATAGATAATTAGGATATTAATTGTTAATTGGAATTATTTGTTATTTGATCCTCCATATTTTAAATGTTTAAAACTTGCCCTCAAGTTTTGAAATTTTATATTTGTGATTAAAAGTTTTAATTTAGACAACTTAAATTTCAAACCCTAGATTTTAAAAGGTTTAAAATACAACCCTATACTAATATGATATTACTAGAATAATATATATATATATATATATATATATATATATATATATATATATATATATATATATATATATATAACTAAATGCTAGTCTTACCGTCAGTAGGCCTCATTCACGAAGCCAATCTATAAGGTGGATATAAGGTTGCAGCCTATAAAATGGCGCTTAATGGGTGTACACTCACACCCACCGCTTGCTTGATCGGTGGAGGGTCGTTAGTCGAACGGGTAGGATAGGGCAACCTCATCCTCTCATTAAAAGTATAATATGAAATACAAAGTAACTACATGTTTTTTTTTAAAATTTCTCAATCTTAGTTACTTTAGGAGTTAGTGGAGCGTGTGTTTTTTTTTTAAATTTCTCAATCCCATGAAATTACACTATGCACCTTGCTAAGAAGTTAGTGGAGCGTGTGTGGTTTACCGGCACACTAATTGGTTCTAAGCGAAGGTGGCAAAGGGTGATTCATTGTTTATCATAGTTCGATGGAGCGTGTGTGGTTTACCGGCACATCGAATAGGTGATCGTTACAATGAAGGCACCATGTGAATTTGCATGGTAATTCACACCCGCTTTGTGATCCTCGGCATCCCAGTCACAAACAAGAGGGGCATATCGAGATTTAAACATGCCATTGAATAGTTTCAATGAATCTCATCCGAACCTAGGAATTCTCAAAAACACTTAGGTCTAATAGTCTAAGTTTTGTGATGGAGAATTAGTGAATCATCATTCACTTACCTTCAATTTATTTGCATGTTAGATTACGGCATCCCTTTTCTAGTATGTAAATGTTATTGTTGGATCCTAGCCCTAATTTTCTTATTGGGTGATAATTAGGGATTCTTGTTCTAATCTATCTTTGTCCTTTTCTAATTGTAGATGTCAAACGCAAACAACGCTGCTGCTAGTTCCTACACGTTGATGAGCCTTTGCCAAAAGGTCACCTTCGATGGAACGAACTTTAGCGAATGGATAAGATACATTCGCACCATTGCTCGCTATGAGGACAAAGAGTATGTCCTTGATGAGAAGCTCGAGAAAATCAACACTGAAATCGCTACTCCAGCCAAAATCACCGCCTTTGAAACTCATGAGCGAGATGCAACGAAGGTACATTGCATCATGATCGCCACCATGAACTCCGAATTCCAAAAGTCCTACGAGGACATGTACCCGTACGAGATGCACCAAGACTTATTGGAGAGGTACCACCAAAACGCGAGACAAGAGAGGTATGAGATTTTCACCAACATGATTTCCGCAAAGGTGGGTCATGGAGAATCTCTTACCGTGCACTTGCAAAAGATGCAAAGGTATGTCGACCGCCTTCGCAAGTTAAATGTTGACTTTGGTGAAGACTTGGCGATCGACATGGTGCTTCACTCTTTGCCTCCGATGTACAACCAATTTAGGATGACCTACCACATGAACAAAGAAGAGGTCACCCTAAGCAAACTCCAAGGTCTCTTGAGAGTCGCTGAGAGCAACTTCAAGGACAAGTCTGTTGCACCTACTCCCAATCCACCCATTGCTCCTGTCTTGGCTATTGGTCAAGGAAAGGGAAAGAAGAGGAAAGCTTCATCGAAGAACTATCGCAAGGTGAAAGCCCGAGATGGTGCCTCTTCTAGTGGGACCAAAGTTGATCCCGCTAAGCCCTACTCTAACCCGAAGGAGGCAGAGTGCCACCACTGCCACAAGATAGGACATTGGAAGAGAAGCTGCCCGGATTACCTGCAAGCAATCAAAGAAGGAAAGATCAAGCCATCTTTCGTAGGTATATACACAATCAAATCTAACGATTCTAATCATGCTATTTCTTGGGTTCTTGATACCGGTTGTGGTTATCACATTTGTTCTAATGTGCAGGGACTAAGAAGAAGTAGGGATGTGGAGCAAGGAAGGATCAATCTAATCATGGGGAACAGAAGATCGTCGCCTGTAACCAAGATTGGAGTGTATTCCTTAGTGCTTAGGAATAGTTTAGTTTTAGATTTGAACAATTGTTTCTATTCGCCAGAAATGGCTAGAAACATCATTTCATTTCACGGTTTATATAGACAAGGATTTAGATTTTCTTTTAATAATGAGAATGGTTCTATTTTGGCTTATCTAAATGGTGTTTTTTACTTTGAAGCTATACCATGTAATGGAATATATGAAACCGTTATGATTGTTGATAACTTAGGAAATGATGTTTTGAATATTAATTCTTCCACTAGTATGGATAAAGCATCCTTGTGGCATTGTCGTCTTGGACATGTCAACAAGAAACGCATAGCCCAACTCCAAAAGGATGGAATGTTGGAGTCATTCGACCTTAGGGAAGATGACACATGCGAGTCTTGTTTACTTGGAAAGATGACTAAGACACCCTTCACAAGTACATGTGAAAGGGGCGAGGGTCTATTGGACCTAATACATACCGATGTATGTGGACCATTTAGATCAACCACGAAGGATGGGAACTGCTTCTATGTGACTTTTACCGATGACTATAGTAGATATGGGTATATCTACTTAATCAAGCAAAAGTCAGACACCTTTGAAAAGTTCAAAGAGTTCAAGAGTGAAGTGGAGAATCAATTGGGCAGGAAAATCAAGATGCTTCGATCCGATTGAGGAGGAGAGTACCTAAGTCTTGAATTCCACGATTATCTCAAGGAGTGTGGAATAGTTTCGCAATTGACGCCTCCTAGGACACCGCAGTTGAATGGTGTGGCAGAAAGGCGTAATCGAACTTTATTGGATATGGTTCGCTCTATGATGAGTCGTGATTCGCTACCAATCTCTTTTTGGGGGTATGCCTTAGAGATTGCCGCCCATATCCTTAACCGAGTCCCTACTAAGAAGGTTGCTAAAACACCTCACGAGATGTGGACAGGGAAAGCTCCCTCGTTGGCATATATCAAGGTTTGGGGTTGCGAGGCTTTCGTAAGACGAGATACTCACGACAAGCTTGAACCTCGAAGTGAGCGATGTATTTTCATCGGCTACCCGCAGACATCCTTTGGATATCTCTTCTATAAAGCGAAGGACAATGTTGTCTTCGTTGCGAGGAGAGGAGTTTTCCGGGAGCGAGAACTCATAAGCCAAGGAGACAGTGGGAGGCAAATCGAACTTGAAGAGATTCAAGAGTCGATAGATGAAGGAACCTCCACCGCTGGCACTCAACCCGAGGAGGAAACTCCGGTCGAACCGATTGATGAATCCTTACCTCTTAGACGTTCCGAAAGAGTTAGAGTTCAACCCCAGTTTTATGGTTTTCATATTACTACCGAAGGGGACACGTATATTAGTGATGGTACACTAATAAACCTTGATGAACCTAATAGCTATAAGGAAGCCATGGCAGGCCCGGAGTCTGCAAAGTGGAAAGAGGCAATGGAAAGCGAGATCCAATCCATGTATGATAACCAAGTTTGGAATTTGGTTGATTATGTGCCCGGACGTAAGACCGTTGGGTGCAAATGGATCTTCAAGAAAAAGACCGACGTGTATATGTCAAAGCCAGTGGGAGTACAGTAAGCTTCCTCGTTCTATATGTCGATGACATATTACTCATAGGAAACGACATCCCGACTCTGCAGGAGGTTAAGTCCTGGCTCGGGAAGTGCTTCGCTATGAAGGACCTCGGAGAGGCTTCTTACATTTTGGGAATAAGGATAGTAAGAGAAAGAAGTAAGAGACTAATTGGACTTAGTCAGAATACTTACTTAGAGAAGGTACTAAAACGTTTTAGTATGGAAAACTCAAAGAAGGGAGAACTACCGATACAAAGTAATGCCAAATTGAGTAAGACTCAAAGTCCGAGTACCGAAGCTAAGATAGCGGAAATGAGCCGAGTACCATACGCTTCCACAGTTGGCTCAATCATGTACGCTATGACTTGTACTCGCCCTGATGTAGCCTTCGCTTTGAGCATGGTTAGCAGATATCAAGGGAATCCTGGCAAAGGACATTGGATTGCGGTGAAGAATATCCTTAAGTACCTTCGGAGGACGAAGGAATGGTTCTTAGTCCTCGGAGGGAGTGATGACTTGAAGGTGCGAGGGTATAGTGACGCCAGCTTTCAGACCGACAGGGACAACTACCGTTCGCAGTCGGGCTGGGTCTTTACCCTAAATGGAGGAGCAGTGACATGGAAGAGTTCCAAGCAAGAAACCGTAGCTGATTCAACGTGCGAATCAGAGTACATTGCAGCGAGCGAAGCGTCGAAGGAGGCAATATGGCTAAAGAACTTCATCGGTGATCTTGGAGTCGTACTTGCCATAAAGTAGCCCATGGAGATTTTCTGTGATAACGAAGGAGCGGTTGCCTTAACCAAGGAACCGAGGGATCATGGTAGATCAAGACATATCGACAGAAAGTATCACTTCATTAGACATCGTGTAGAAGAAGGACAGCTCGTAGTGAAGAGGATATCATCAGAAGATAACCCAGCAGATCCGCTTACGAAGGGACTGAGTAGGGTTAAGCACTTGCAGCATGCTAGGAGTATTGGGCTGAAGGATGATATTAGCATAGATTAGATAGTATTAGAAACGTGTAATAGATAAATGTAATTGGCATTTGATGATTAAATAAAGGAGTTTTATTTATGAGTAATGTTACTATCTTATGTTAATTGTTTAGCTATTGTTTCACTTTGCATGTTTTGACTTCCAGAATAATTGAGTTTATTAGGAATAATCGAATTATTCAAATGGTCCACAATTGTTCATATGTTGGGAGTAGATATGAATGAAGATTGTCATGAATTGGTGTGTAGAATGTCTAAATGGTGTTAGACATAGCAAAGGATTGCTGCAACATTCATGAGTGCTTATGAACTAGTTTTGAGCATTGGAATAAACCCGCGCTTGCTGGAATCACCTTATGGAATACGATATAAAAGGTGATCGCAAGACGATAATATCATATAGTCTTAAAACCAAGATATATGGTTTATTATTTGTTAATTGATTGTACATTGATAATACGAAAACGCATCAGTAACTTGGTGTTATAAAACGTATTGTTGTGTATAGTTGGTAAATGAATAAGTAAATGCATATAAGTCGAAGTTTATCTGTAACTTTTATCTAAGAAGGTAAACGCGATATCTCGGCCGCTCGATGATTTGATTTGACTTATGTGCCGGGCCCGGTCAGAACTGAATTGATGTGTTCGATTAAGTTCTATGTCAAATAAATCAGAGATCGAGAAACCTAAATGCTTGACTAACCATTCCATAGGATTGTCAGCATGATATCTAACAGAGGAATGTACGTTCCCTTATCTAAAGGACAAGATTGATTAGATCAGAGTTGACAGCGTCTTTGAGAGCTACGATTGCAAACCGAATTGTACCTGTAAATATAGTTACTAGACTTATCCAAGTGGGAGACTGTTGGAATAGTGTCTAAGGCTGCAACTATATTAGGCAAGTATTTGATCCGGTTGTGCATGGTCCTTTTGGGTTGCCTTCACCATAGCAACTTGATAGGATGATTTATTAAGAGAGAGTAAATATTATTAATATATTATGGGAATAATATAGTGAATAATATATTTGTTATTTTATTAATATAAGTCATAGAATTAATTAGACTTAATTTGGTGACTTAAAGAGATTAATTAAATAAAGGGGTATAAACTGTCAATTGTTTGATAGTTAAGCTTTAGACTGTAAATCCATTGGGATATGGTATGGACGAATTCTAAGAGCTTTAGGATAGCTAAAATCGTCCATATGCTTATCTATGGAATGGATTTGGATAGCCTTAAGAGAAAATTATCCAATTAGGGTTTAGGTTGTAACCCTTAAGGAGTCTACAAGTATAAATAGACCCCATGGCATAGGGAATTCGACACATCTCATAAAGTAAGAGAACTCTGGTCGAAATTCCTCCCCTCTCCTCTCTCCCAAATCATTCTTCTTGCTTTGGTGTTTGTAAGCCATCAGAGGAGTGACATTTGTGACTCTAGAAGCTCCAAGACCTCAAGATCAACAAGGAACTCAAAGGTATGATTCTAGATCTGTTTCAATGTTGTTATTTAACCTAATTAGTAATTAGAAGTCTTGGATTCAAAGCATGTTTATTAGAAAGCCTAGATCCGAGCATTAGGGTTTTGCATGCGCACATAGGAAAGTTCTTATGGCTAAAACCCATCAAAGGGTTCATAAAAATCCAGTCTTGGTCGTGGATCTAGTGTCATGCATGAGTTATAGTCCCATTATGGAAAGAGAAATGGTGTTTTGAGCACAAAGTGACCTCTACAGCCATGCAAAGGCATAAAGGTCTCGACTTTATGGGTTAAGTCGTATAAAAGGAGTCGGATCTGGAGTTTGGACGAAAGTCTTAACAGATTAAGGTCTGAATGAGTGGGATAAGGGAACTGGGTGTTACACTGGGCGTAATCCCAGTACGCGCGACGTAGAGTGTCGCGTACCCCGATTCTGTGGAAGCTCCGGGTACACCCAGCGTACATGTTGGTACGCGCAGCGTAACCCGGAGAGGGTTGACTTTTGTTGACTTTTAGGGTTTGGTCAACTCTAGTGTATTTGAGCCTAGCAGGGGGTAAAATGGTCTTTTACCCTTCCTAAGAGTGTTTAGAGAGTTTGGTCTAGCCTTGGGAAATTATGTTGATGACGAGTGTATATTTCATATGATTAGGCGGAGGCTAGGTCCTATTCACCGAGTTCGAGGTTTTCCGAATTACCGAGTTACGCGAGGTGAGTCTTCTCACTATACGTTACCTTGAGTGGTATTCTAAGTTGACCAGAGGGTCTTATGTGTTATGTACGAGAATATGTGTTATATTGGAGATTACATGCTATGTGTTATTTGTATGCTGTATGATTATATAGACCGGACCGGAGGGTCCAACAATTCAGACCGGGCTAGAGGGCCCAATGAGCTATGACTGGACCGGAGGGTCCGACGAGCTGTGGGACTGGAGGGTCCCACTGAGACATATTGACCGGAGGGTCGGGTTTAGCCTCAAGTGGCGTATTTGTGGTATGTGGTATTTTGGGGAACTCACTAAGCATTTATGCTTATAGTTGTTGTGTTTGATGTCTCAGGTACCAGCGAGGACCATGGGAAGGCGACGGCTTGACTCGTACACACCCACACCGATGGAGTTCACATTAGAGAGATCTTGGGATTTGTTTTGAAAACATTGTTGTTTTGGATTTGAGATTATGATATGATATACTTTTTGTGGTTTAAAAATTAAAAATTAAATTAGAAATTTTATGTTGTTACAGCAAGAGGTGTATGTGACCATGGGAGGAGATAGAGGAGGCATGTCTTCAAATTAGAAGGAATTATAATCAATGGTGGAAGGTTTATCATGAAAATTAGAGTACGGGAAAAGATCTTCATCAAAGATGACATGTATAGAGATAATGACATGTTGGGAGATGATATCAAGGCAATGATAGCCACGATGATCAAATGAAGGACCAAGGTAAACACCTGCAAATGATCGGGGAGAAAGTGTATGATATGTAGTAGAGGAAATATTTGGATAACATATGCATTTAAAAAGAAGAAGATGGTCGTAGGAGGGAAAGCGACCGAAAAGAAGCTGAAAAGGAGTTTGAAAATACAATTTGGTGGTGGAAAGGAGATTGAGGGTGTGAACAACAGTGGGAAGCGCTTGGACCCAAAACTTAGGCGGAAGGGAGGCTTGAAATAGGAAAGTACGAAGAATGTTATTTGTAGTACGTATAGCACGCCTGGCCTTACCATTTTGTTGAGATTTATATGAACATGAAAAAGAATTTTAATGACTTTATTTGCGAAAAAAAGTAATTATGGATTGATTATTGAATTCCCGACCATTATCACATTGAAAAAGTATGATGTTTGATTGAAATTGTGTTTGCACATAAGCATGGAATTTAGAAAAAAAAGCATCAAAGATATAAGACTTAGCAAGAAGAGGAAACACCCACAAAAAATGTGCATAAGAGAATATAATACTTGAAACCACCACTCATAATATAAATATGAGATGACCATAAGTCAAAATGAACTAATTCAAACATGCGAGATGTCTTAGTAGTAAAAGACTAGAAAGGTAAATGACAATGCTTCCCGAGCTTACAAACATGACAAGTGGTAAGCTTATTAATAGTATTAGAAATAAATATGTGAGAATGTAAAAAATCCAACACAAAGGCGCTAGGATGACCAATTCATTTGTGCTCGAAGGCGTTAATGCATGAAAATAAAATCATTTCATATGGATGATTATAAAACAATATTGAAATATTACAAACAATTAATTAAAATTGCGTTGTTAGTATACATAGTAGTCCAATGGTAAACCAAAAGCGTTAATGTCATCTACCCTAATAAATAAAGATAATTTTGACAAATGTCATGTTCTCATTGAATTTGACACATGTCATTTTCTAAGAGTTTTTGAATTATTTATTTTCCACTTGTCATTTTTATATATTTTTTTTATTTTTATTTAATTTTCATCTATTAAATGTCACCTCATAAATGAATGTGAATTAATGTATATAGTAAACTTCCATTTATGAATTCTTATTTCTATTAATATATCAATGAATTTAATTTATGAATTTATATTAATTAGTTTTATTAGTTTAGATTAATTAAGACAAAATATATAAATGGTCCTTGTAGTTTACTTTAAAAAATACTTAATTTTTACACATTCATATTCAACATGATTATTTAAAACATGATAATGATTTTTTATTATTATAGATTGAATTACTTATTCATCGTTTTATTTATATTTATTTCAAAATTTTAATTTAGAAAATACTTAATGTCTATACCTTATATTTAACTTTTTTAATCAACCCGTGTAATACACGGGTCTCACACCTAGTTATGTCATATATCTGTGATTCAAAAACAATATAGAAATATTTTAAGCAATTAACTAAAATTATTAAAAAAAGTATTGTTGAAACAATTTACTTCTTATGATAACGATAAATTTTAGTCAATATAAGATTATTGAAAAGATTTTAGCAAAACATATCTCTCTTGTGATTGGAGATTTAGTTAATATTTAGTATTCAACTTTGTTTTAGGTCATCAAATTCTAGACGACCCTACGATTCTGAGTGAAGTTATATCTTTGTAAAAAGCTATGGTGTTTAAGGTGTACTTTGAAAAAGCATATGGCTCGGTGAGATAAGATTTCATTGATGATATTTTGTATAGGTTTGGGCTTGGTTATGGATGGAGGATGTGGATTCATGAATGTCTCAAATCTTATATAGGGTATGTGTTGGTCAAGTAGTCCTACTAATGAGTTGTAGTTTTATCAGGGGCTTGTATGGGGTCTGTGGTTGTCAGGTAGTCCTATGGAAAATCTACAAACGATTCATGATAGTACCAAAACAATACCTACTCCCAAAGTATGATCGACTGTGATATTTCGAATAAGTTAATATTCAAGAAGTAAAACTGTAACACCCCGTTTATTAAATAAATAAATAAATAAATAAATAAATAAATTAATGTATGGTAGCCCTAAAATCAATAATTATATAGCAAAGTGTTGGTCTCGAGGAGCTAACTGTCATAATTTTAGACGTCTGGGGTTAAAAGTGTAAGTTTCGGTTTGGTTTCGTAAATAATTATGAAGGCGGGGACTATTTGGTAAATTATGGGGACTTAAATTGTAATGGATTTTATTGATGGGGTTAAAAAAGGTAAAATATGGATTGAGAGTGAAAGAGATTGGGAAGGAGGGACCAAAGGTATACATTGGACAAAAGTTTCATATGAACAGGTATTAAACCCGTCATTTTGCTTCACCATGCTAACCCTAACCCAAACTCTCCCAACAGCCGCCACTTTATCCCTCCTGGCCACCGGCCGCCCTCATCGCCCATATGGTCCGTTCTCCGACCAACTAGAGGCCACCAAGCAATTACCCGACCTCCTACTTTGCCCACCAGTCGAGACTCCATCTCGCTATCGTCATCAGTTGACCACGTTGTCACCGTTGTAAACCACCAGCCTCCTAGCCGCCATTGGAGTCGGATTAACCTGCCACTTTGCGACCGGAGCGCCACCACCACTGTTGTATTTCATCAGCCGACGATGTGTGCGCCGTGTGGGTGTTGCTTCCGTTTGAGAGCTTGGAACTAGACGACGGAGCTTCCTCCATTTCTCGCTGCTCACAGTCTTGGGCTCCCCAAACGCCACCTTCTAGCTATCGCGACGACGCTACTGCTGTCTAGTTGCCGACGAAGACAAAGGTTGCTGCTTCGATGTGATTCGGTTGTAGAGATCAGGCGACCCGTTGTTGCATCGCTGTCGTTCGCTAGTCGAGATCGCAAACCCTAGCCTGCACCCTCGTTGTTGGGGCTGTTGAAGACGATGAGCCACTGCCGCCTCCATCCGCCGTCTGCTGCCTCCTTCCTATCGCCACCAGCCACCGTGGAAGGTGGCTGTGTTCATGTACTGCTATGTGTTTAGGTGTGTGTTGGCGTATTGTGTTAGCTAGCTGGGAAAACCAAGAGAGCCACCGCCACCGCCACCATGTGCCACTGCCGACCACCACTCGGGTGGCTGTATGTGCGTGTGTGTGTTCATTTTGGATTAAAGCATTGTAATTGTAATTAGCAAAAAGAATAATAAAAAGAAACTCAAAACACCACCGTAAGGTGGTGGCCGCCGCCGCGAGCCACCACTACCCGAGGTGGTAGTGGGTGGTGCCCGACTAGTGAGACCCTAAGGGGACTAGTGAAACCCTAATGGGGTTAAAGATTTAGTTTTGGGCCTATTGGGCTATTATTGGGTGGGAAACCCTAAATAGGGTTTAGAAAACCCTAATATTGGATTTATGGGCCTTGGACTTATTGGGACCCACTTTTAGGCGATTGGATTAGCATTGTGAATTACACCCAAACACACCATATGATTTATCTAGTAGAGTGATCGACTTAATGAATTAAGACCTTAATGGGTTAAGTGAGAAACACTTAACCCTAATTTTCATTTTATGTGAAAACCCTAATTTCACTTGGGCCTTGAGTTTGGCCTTTCTATTGGGGTTTAGTAATTGGGCCAATAATGGTCCATCCAAGAATGATCATATGGACTAGAATATTTATATGGGCTTTAGGGTAAGGTGCATATGAGGGTTTGGGTTTAGAAAATTGGGCCATAATTCGACCTTTATGATTATGAGATACTGGGCCATTAGAAATTCCAATTGTTTGGATTGGACTAAATAGTTTGGACCTCAGGCAAGACCATGTAGAGGTTTGGGCCCAATTTGGAAAATTGGGCCATAGTTGGGCCTTGGTTCATTATTAGACTTTTGGGCCTTTGGATTGGGCCTTGAGCTTGAGTAAAGCTAAGTTAGGGGTAAAGTAGCCTTTTACTCCAAGCATGGACTTATGGATATGTGTTGGGGTCCCAATTATTATTTGGGTGTTAATTTGATGTTGACAGATTCGGGAATCTGTCATCCAACACCTAGGGTTTTGTCAATGGGACTTCAGCAGTGTGAGGTGAGTTTTCTCCTATAAGAACGGGTCTAAGGAACCAAGGCCGGCCCGTTTAGGTGTGATTGTATGTGTCGGGGTTAGACCGATGTAGGTTCTACGTTCCGGACTTCGGTCTGATGTCGGGCGGGGCCCGATGCAGTTAGTATGCTTGATGTCTTTGTGATTCTTTCATGTGTATGATTATGTGTTTCGGTCCTTGGTCCGATGACGGGACATGCTTGGGGAATGTCCATTTCTTGTTATGCTTATGCCTATGTTTATGATTATATTATACTCATGATATGTATACCAGACTTCGGTCTAATGTCGGACGGGGCCCGATGTAGGGGCGAGGCCCATGTTCTGCCGAACCTCGACCCGATGCCGAACGGGGCCCGATGCAGCGGGCTAGGCCCAGTATGTGTTTATGTGTACATAATGTGATTATGTGTATAGTATGTGGTAGTTTAATTGGGGGAGACTCACCAAGCTTCGTGTTTACAGTTTTCAGTTTTGGTTTCAGGTACTTAAGTTTTCAAAAGAGGAGCTTAGGATGATTGCAGTGCACACACCATTTTTTCAGCCTGGGATGTTTATACTCTGATATATATATTTGATAGTTGTTATGATATTTTGAGATACATTGTTTATGATTTTTATATGACATTTGATGACTATGGTTCTATTAATGGTTTAAAACGAAATTTTTAGACTGTATTTTTGGGATGTTTGAAGGTTGTATCATAGCCTTGGTTTGAGGGATTCGGGCACACTCTCAGGTGTGTCCAGACTCAAACTAAGGACTTAGTATGAAGATTTTCAAAAGAAAATTATTTTTATAAAAGAGCTCGGAGAAAAAGAAAGGAACTTTCAAAAAGAGAAAAAGAACCTTGAAAAGAGAAAAAGGGTATGGTGCATGTAATCAACCTAGCTCAAGTAAGTACTCCCAAATAGGGGTGAGCATTTGGATCGAACCGGCTCTTGGACCATACCGGTTTTGGAGAATATTGTGGACCGTGGACTGGACCGGATGAGTTGTGTCCGTGTTCGTGTCCGGGTCCAGGTCCGGGTTTTCCGGTTCTTAGACTCGTTTGGACCGGTACAACTTTAATTGCATAGAGTACAAGTCGTTAAAATAAGTTTTTGGGCTTGATAGAACTCGTTAAAATGAATATGTTATTGGGTTTGATACGATACAACTTGTAAAAATGATTACGTTTTCGTTTCATGCATAACTAATCTACATTGATGTTATAATATTATAACTTATAAAATTAATTTTCCAAATAAAAGCAACTAACATACAAAATCAAGTTCACCAAGATCCCTTTCATACGATTTATCTGTCAAAAATACATAAAATTCAGAATTATAGTCTAAAATAATAGTTAAAAAGTTGAAATATTTAAGCTTTGATAGCTCTACTTTGAAGGATTGTAACTCAGTGAATATAATACCAAAATAAACAAAATTATAGTCTAAATTCATCTGCAAACTGTAAAATAAATGTTGGAAAAAACCGGAGGTCAATCCGACTTAAAAAGAATGAGTTATGGGTGTTTAAAAAACGTCACATATTACAAA
The DNA here is from genome assembly GCF_051521515.1 of Lactuca serriola. Lineage (NCBI taxonomy): Eukaryota > Viridiplantae > Streptophyta > Magnoliopsida > Asterales > Asteraceae > Lactuca > Lactuca serriola. Next base: position 340,884,768 of record NC_136412.1, on the reverse strand, counting down.
ATCTTGTTGAAAAGCTGAATTTTTTCAGCTTTGATGGCTCTACTTTGAAGGATTGTAACTCAGTGAATATAATGCCAAAATAAACAAAATTATAGTCTAAATTCATCTACAAAGTGTAAACTAAATGTTGGAATAAACCGCAGGTCAATCCGACTTAAAACGAATGAGTTATGGGTGTTTAAAAAAGTCACATATTACAAAATCTTGTTGAAAAGCTAAAATTTTTCAGCTTTGATAGCTGTACTTTGAAGGATTGTAACTCAGTGAATATAATACCAGAATAAACAAAATTATAGTTTAAATTCATCTACAAACTTTAAACTAAATGTTGGAAAAAACCGCAGGTCAATCCGACTTAAAATGAATGAGTTATGGGTGTTTAAAAAACGTCAGAAAAATCTTAAACATGTCCAACGGGTTCTAAACTTGGTAAAAACCGGACCGGACCAGATAGAAATCTTGGAACCGAGAACCGACCCAAGGGTCCAAAAAAATGGTCAGGTCCGGTCCGGCTCACCGGTCCTGTCCGGTCCACCGGTCCAACTGCTCAACCCTACTCCCAAATTACCGATACAAATTTATGTTATGATACGTGTATCATATTTATGAGAATTGCATGCTAGTTAGGACTAAGGATCTAGGAAGGATGCGTTATGTGCCTATTGTATGTCAACTTTATGAGAATTGCATGCTAGTTAGGACTAAGGATCTAGGGAGGATGCCTTATGTGCCTGTTATATGTATCCCAAATTTATGAACCGTATGCTACTACAAATTAGTTAGTGATGGCCTGAATATGATATGCTTGATTGTGTGTACTCGATGCTTGAATGTTGCTTGCTTTGTGCTTTTAGGAGTTCTAGTTATCTCTTACTAGCTAGTAAATGAATATGTTAGGTTACATATTGCGAGGATTAAATAATTTCAGAAGGTTAAGTCTAGCTCTATTACGGAGCTCTCGTTTGAGTCCAACCATTGTAGGGCAGGATCTCTCATTCGAAGAATTATCTAGTCTTAGTGATATGTAATAGTATTCACGAGCTAGTTAGGGGGAGGTAGCAGGGATTCCTCATGCAGCTGATAGCGGAGAGTAGGTTGGTGATTACCCTAAGGAAAGCCTAGGATGAGCTTAGCATAAGATCAACAGTAGTAGTAGAAAGGACTTGGTGGAGTCGAGGCAGTTCTTGAGGAAAGTACAGATAAATGTGGAAGGTAGTATGAGCCTGTACTACTGGAAGCAGAGGATCCGTACTCAAATCAAGGAAGGTCGAGATGAACCTAGGGAACTTGTCGTGTGTGAGATCCCTTGAGTGATGATGAGGATTATGAAGATTGTGATGGTATGTTTTCAAGTATCGTGACACTACATGATAGATCAGATGATAGTTCTGGTGCCGGCAAGGGATCAGGCTCGGACTCTAGAGCCGGGCAGCTTGAGGTCAGATGAGGGAGTTCATTCCATCTGAGAGTACGCACAATATCATTGATTAGACTCATGTGATCTTCAGTATGATCAGGCGGGGTTATTTTAGAGAGTTATGATGAGGGGATGAGTGCATTCTGCACTGAGATAACAGCCAGGATAGGGATGCGTACGCTGATGTTTCAGGAATTCAGAGCTTGTGAAGCTCCAGATTATCATGGGGCTAGGGACCCCATTACTAGCAGCAGGTGATTGGCAGATGTCACCAATATTTTTGTACCAGCCGTAGTCTTGAAAGGGGACAAGGACCGACTTGCTTCCTGCCTCCTGAAGGACAGGGCACGTGATTGATGGGAAAAGGTTGGTAGAAGGTTGAGAGATGATCTGGTTGATGCTATGTCATGGGATGACTTTTAGACCAGATTCCGGGCAGAGTGTGCCTAGGCGATTGAGGTGCAACAGTTGGCGCAAGAGTTGTTAAATCTCCACCAGGCGACTGAGACTATGGCAGAGATCACTGCCAAGTCTCAGGAAAGAGCTTATATGGTATCACAGTATGCAACAAATGAGGAAATGAAGAAGGTAAAGTATCAGAACATATTGTAGAATGATAGCAGGGAGATCGTGAGTATCTTGGGGTGCAAGACCCTGAATGATATGACTTTCTAGAGCTCGAGAATGGGATATGGACTTGGAACTCATTGGTAAGAGGGAATCAGATCGGTTGCTTATAGAAGGATCTCAGGAGGAGACCCACGATTTAGGATTAGCTTTTGAGTGCCCAACAGGACCAGATTCGGTCAACACTTGCGAGAAACTGCACAAGGGAGCCTTTCATCCCAAGGGTTTGAGTAAGTGTAACTCTGGGTATCCTCTGTTTGTGTTTGAATTATATTTTTCAAGAGATGTCATATGCCAATTGTATACTGAGAATTATTAGCGGATAGCGAAAGATCATTTCCCTAATTGCAGGATTGGGAGAGTACAACATCATCTTAGTTTATTCCAAGACCAAGGAGCAGCACGAGAAGCACCTGCAGGAGATGCTAGAGACTTTGAGGAGGGAGAGACTTTTTGCAAGGTTCTCCAAATGTGAGTTCTGGTTGCGCGAGGTGCAATTTCTTGGCCACCTTGTCAACTAGAAGGGTATTCTAGTCGATCCGGCCAAGATAGAGGTTGTGATGCGGTGGGAGATTCCGAGGTCTCCAACTGAGATTCAGGGCTTCCTAGGTCTAGCGGGTTATTACCAAAGATTTATTCGGGACTTCTCCAAGATTGTAGTTTCGTTGACTCGACTGACCAAGAAGTCGGTGGCCTTTCTCTAGGGGCCTGGACAACAGGCAGCCTTCGAGACTCTCGGACATCGGTTGTGCGAGGCACCGATTCTCACCTTGCCAGAGGGTGTAGATGATTTCGTGGTTTATTATGACACTTTGATCATGTATATGAGTGCAATACTGATGCAACGGGATCGTGAGAGCATGCCTTAAGTAATCAGGTTGAGGATCCCATTCAGGACATGAGTTTAGTTTGGGATGATAGGCTGGGTGTATGCTCGACATTAGGTGTGTTCAGTTTAGTAATCAGCGTTTGAGGTAGTGTGAGAAGTGTTGTAAGTCTGCGGGTGTATCCGTAGCATTCACAAGGTTTGCAGATAGTGTTAGAGTGTTGTAAATTTGCGGGTGTAGCCGTAGCATTCACTAGGTTAGTAGATACCATGGGAATGTTGTTAGATCGCTTTCGGGTGCAGCAGTGAGGGCGTGACAAATCCACAGATTGTTTACGGTTTTCTCCAGATGAATTAGACCTCTTTCAGCCAATGATAAGACCGTAGGAACACTACTACAACTATGAGATCAAGGAAGCATTTGATTGCTTAAAGTCGTTTATGATATAAGGCTACCATTGGTCATGTAGAAATCACTCTTAGCCTCTTATTTGGAGACATCAAAATTCAACGCATGGACCCGATCTGTTGGATCAGGAGGTTATTACAGCCATAGTGGTAAAACAAATATTGACAGACAAGGATTTCGTTCAGACGTCGTGTGGAGTGATTGCGTGTGGGTCTTTTGGATCTGTAATCGGGCCGGGACCCGGTATTTCAGATGACTGGTGAACGAATTGAGACTAGGGAGGTCTCGATCGATTTTGGAAAGCAGCCATGGGGCAGCATGCTATTTCCGGCAATTCAGTGCTTCGGGCAGTTTCAGTGCTTTGACAGTATTAATACTTGTGCTTTAGGTTGACAGTACGGACGGAATAGCTGATTGATTGAGAAGTGACAAGTCACTCGCAGTGGGATTATATAATCTCAGAGTAGTCGATTAGACCTTGTTGTGCAGCTCTCGTCTGAGTCTAACCGTTGCGGGGATGGATCTTCTACTTGAAAGATTATTTGAAACTTCTGTCTAGAATAAGTGCTCTATTGTTGACTATGGCCAGTGATTTTGTTCTAAGGGTAGCATTGAGGCAACCGAGGCATAAAGTGTGCATGTAGCTAGTCGTTCGAAGAAGATTAAGCTTGGTAAAGCTCGGTATGGGTGGTCTGCTATGGAGCCAGGCCATCTCGAGACTACAGATTTCAGACTGAGTAGATGTGATTGTTGCAAGTGGGTTTGTTTATTTTCGGGTTTTAGAACCCTGCGATGGATGATTTGGATTGCCCTGGAAAGGGTGTACCCAGGATTGTGGTCATATTACTTGAGGGGTTTGGCGTGTAAGGCAAGGTAAGGAATGATTTTGAGGACGAAATCTAATTTAAGTGGGGGAGAGTTGTAACACCCCGTTTATTAAATAAATAAATTAATTAATGTATGGTAGCCCTAAAATCAATAATTATATAGCAAGGTGTTGGTCTCGATGAGCTAACTATCATAATTTTAAAAGTCAAGGGTTCGAAGTGTAAGTTTCGGATTGGATTCGTAAATAATTATGAAGGCGGGGACTACTTGGTAAATTATGGGGACTTAAATTGTAATGGATTTTAATGATGGGGTTAAAAAGGTAAAATATGGATTGAGAGTGAAAGAGATTAGGAAGGAGGGATCAAAGGTGTACATTAGACAAAAGTTTCATATGAACAAGTATTAAACCCATCATTTTGCTTCACCATGCTAACCTTAATCCTAACTCTCCCAACAGCCGCCACCTTATCCCTCCTAGCTTCCAGCCGCCGTCACCACCCATCTGGTCTGTTCTCCGACCAGCTAGTGGCCGCCAAGCAATTACCCGACCTCTTACATTGTCGACTGGTCGAGACTCCATCTCGCTATCGTCATCAGCTGACCAAGTTATCGCCGGTGTAAACCACCAGCCTCTTAGCCGCCATTGGAGTCAGATTAACCTGCCACTTCGCAACCGGGGCGCCACCACCACTGCCATATTTCCTCAGTCGGCGATGTGTGCATCGTGTGGGTCTTGCGTCTGTTTGAGAGGTCGGAAGAAGACGAAGGAGCTGCCGCCGTTTCTCGGTGCTCACAGTCATGGGCTCCCCGAACGCCACCTTCTAGCCATCGCGATACCGCCATTGCTGCCTAGCTGCCGACGAAGAAAAAGGTTGCTGCTCCGACATGATTCAGTTGTAGAGATCGGGCAAACCGTTATTGCAACACTTCCATTCGCCAGTCGAGATCGCAAAACCTAGCCGCTTCCCCCGCTGTTGGGGGGCTGTTGAAGACGATGAGCCACTGCCGCATCCATCGGCCGTCTGCTGCCACCTTCCTGTCACCACCAGCCACCGTGGAAGGTGGTTGTATGCGTGTGCTGCTATGTGTTTAGGTGTGTGTTGACGTATTGTGTTGTCTAGCCGGGAAAATCAAGTGAGCCACTGCCACCACATGCCACCGCCGACCACCACTCAGGTGGTTGTGTGTGTGTGTGTGTGTGTTTATGTTAGTTAGTGTGTGTATGTGTGTTTATTTTGGATTAAAACATTGTAATTGTAATTAGCAAAAAGAATAATTAAAAGAAACTCAAAACCACCACCATAAGGTGGTGGCCGCCGCCGCGAGCCACCACTACCCGAGGTGGTAGTGGGTGGTGCCCAACTAGTGAAACCCTAAGGGGCCTAATGAAACCCTAATGGGGTTAAAGATTTAGTTTTGGGCCTATTGGGCTATGATTGGGTGGGAAACCCTAAATAGGGTTTAGAAAACCCTAATATTGGATTTATGGGCCTTGGACTTATTGGGACCCACTTTTGGGCCAACTGAATTGGAATTGTAAATTACACCCAATCACACCATATGATTTATCTAATAGAGTGATCGACTTAATGGATTAAGTCCTTAATGAGTTAAGTGAGAAACACTTAACCCTAATTGTCATTTTACGTGAAAACCCAAATTTCACTTGGTCCTTGAGTTCAACCTTTCTATTGGGGTTTAGTAATTGGGCCAATAATTGGCCATCCAAGAATGATCATATGGACTAGAATATTTAGATGGGCTTTAGGGTAAGGCTCATATGAGGGTTTGGGGCCAATTTAGAAAATTGGGCCTTTATGATTATGAGATACTGGGCCACTAGAAATTCCAATTGTTTGGAGTGGACTAAATAGTTGGGCCCTAAGGCAAGACCATGTAGAGGTTTGGGCCCAATTTGGAAAATTGGGCCATAGTTGGCCTTGGTTCATTATTAGACTTTTGGGCCTTTGGATTGGGCCTTGAGCTTGAGTAAAGCTAAGTTAGGGGTAAAGTAGCCTTTTACCCCAAGCATGGACTTATGGATATGTGTTGGGGACCCAATTATTAATTGGGTGTTAATTTGATGTTGACAGATTCGGGAATCTGTCATCCAGCAGCTAGGGTTTTGTCAGCGGGACTTCAGCAGTGTGATGTGAGTTTTCTCCTTTAGAAACGGGTCTAAGGCACCAAGGCCGGCCCGTTTAGGTATGATTGTATGTGTCGGGGTTAGCCTGATGTAGGTTCTATGTTCCGGACATCGGTCTGATGTTGGGCGGGGCCCGATGCAGTTAGTACGCTTGATGTCTTCGTGATTCTTTCATGTGTATGATTATATGTTCTGGACCTTGGTTCGATGCCGGGACAAGCTCGAGGAATGTCTTTTTCTTCTTATGCTTACGTCTATGTTTATAATTATATTATGCTCATGATATGTATATCGGACTTCAGTCTGATGTCGGGCGGGCCCGATGCAAGGGCAAGGCCCAAGTTCTGCCAGACCTCGGTCCGATGCCGGGCGGGGCCCGACGTAGTGGGCTAGGCCCAGTATGTGTTTATATGTAAATAATGTGATTATGTGTATATTATGTGGTAGTTTGGGGGGAGAGTCACTAAGCTTTGTTCTTATAGTTTTTAGTTTTGGTTTCAGGTACTTCAGTTTTCAAAAGAGGAGCTTGGGATGATTGCAGTGCACACACCATTTGTTCAACCTGGGATGTTTATATTCTGATATATATTTGACAGTTGTTATGATATTTTGAATACATTGTTTATGATTTTTATATGTCGTTTAATTATTATGGTTTAAAATGAAAATTTTAAACTGTATTTTTGGGATGTTTCAAAAACATGCAAGGTGAAACACAAGAATAAATTAATTGACAGATGGTATCACACACTTTGAACATAAATAAATCTCCATTATTTAATCACCATTCAATTACAATTTATCATTGTTACATTGTTACAAATATATCAACTAACTACTCAAACCTAAAATCTAATATCATCTTTCAGCCCAATGCTCCTAGCGTGCACGAAGTGCTTAATCTTGCTCAAACTCTTAGTCAGAGGAGCAACAGGCTTATCTTCTGATGATACACGATTCATGATGAGTAAGCCTTCTTCTACCTTATGTTTTATGTAATGATATTTCTTTTCGATGTGCCTTGATCTACCATGATCATTTGTTTTTTTGGTCAAGAAACCACACCATCGTCGTCGCATAATATCTCCATTGGTTATTGGATTGATGAAACAACTCCAAGATCTCCAATACAATTTCTCAACGACATTGCTTCCTTTACTGCCTCGCTTGCTGCGATGTACTCTAATTCACAAGTAGTATCAACCACCATTTGCTGCTTGGAACTTGTGACATCCCATTTTCATGGTTAGAATAGACCTTTTTATTTATGCTCATTTTAAAAGAGTATTCTTTATATTGCGGAATTTGTCCCATAAAAAGTATTTCCTAAGAAGTGTTTTCCATTGATTTTTTAAAACTTTGGATTTCATAGCTGATACCAGAAAGATAAGCATAAACGTAGTTATTACTAGCCTTACAGCATCTAATGGCCTTCATTACCCCGAATCTCTCATCAGGTCTAACCATAATATACCTTCGTACCTATACCTGTGATACAATGAAATTGAGTGGGTCAGGTTAGAAAACCTGGTGAGTACATAGGGATTTCAATCCACAATATGATTCTACATTTATCAACAAACAAATAACCCAGTTACACATTCCCGTTATCCTTACTTTCTAATCCTTAAATAATGATCTCGAGGGATCTTTTCCTAAAGGATCTTTATCAGCAGCGGTTGTCATATATTCTTCGTTAATCGTCTAGGCACAATAGTACAATAATACTTTGGGCACAACACAACAATACAATGATCCTTTGAGTAAACACAACAATACAATAGTATTTTGATCATAGCAGAGCAGGTCATAACTTATTATTTTGCACAAAGTTTACTAACTAATATTTTCCTAGATGACCAGGCTTAACAATACAATAATACTTTGGGTGAGTACAATAGAATTATAGTACTTTGGTAAGCACAACATATCATAACTTATTATTTCTTATAGCCGTTTGCCAACCAATTGTAACATCCCGAGTTCAGGAGTGCAAGTTTTGGGTTCAAAGTGTAAATGTGAAAGGGAAACTCGGCGAGTCCATGGGTGGACTCGGCGAGTAGGGTCGCGATTCTGGTCGCGTGTTAAGTGGCCAACTCGGCGAGTCGGCGGCTGGACTCGGCGAGTTGGTGCTGTGTGGAGAAAACCCTAATTTCGGAGGATGAGCCCTATATAAAGGACATTATAACCCACCCTCAGCCTCTTTGTTACCCTCCAATACAAAGAAAACACTAAAATCATGTATAACCTCCATTGATGAAGAATTAGAGCTTGGGAAGAGAAATTAAGAAGAAGAAGGTTGAAGATCAAGAGGCTAGCATCTGGATATTATTGTAGATCAGGGATCTACTCCTCCTTTGGATCATTTCTGAGGTAACAATCTGATACCTTGAGTTTCCTTCTTCTAGATTTGTTCTTAGTTGCTATTTTGGGGATTATGGCTTGAGTGGAATCAATTTCAAGTTGGAAGCTAGATTTGAAGTTGAAACTTCAGATCCAAGCTTGTAATGATCCTATTTGTTGTAAAGGTGTTGCCCAATAATGGTTGATGAAGCCCTTTTGTACCAAACCCAAACCCTAGAGTGTAAAATGCTTAGATCTCCTTGGATTCACGTAAAGTTTGCCACTTTACGTGATGGATGGCTTGTGGAAGGGTAGATCTATGGTTTAGAGCATCTGCATGGCTTGGAATGCCTCTGTAAGGATTCAGATATAGTGGTACTCGGCGAGTCACATGGGTGTGCTCGGCGAGTGGCATGAAGATAGAATGGAACTCGACGAGTTGGAAGAACAACTCGGCGAGTTGGTTGAAGATAGCCTTGGACTCGGCGAGTCTGGTCGTGAGGTCCTAACCTTTTTCTGGTTAAGCTGTGACTCGGTGAGTTGAGTGCGAGGGGACTCAGAGTTGTGGGACTCGGCGAGTTGAGTCACGGATTGGGGAAGTTCTGAGCATGGGACTCGACGAGTCATCGGGTTGACTCGGCGAGTAGAGTCAGTCAGGAGGTTGACTTTGACTTTGACTTTGACCAAGGGTTGACCAGTTGACTTCCAGGGGAATTTTGGTAATTGTTGGCATTTGTTTTGAGTTCAGTGTTTTGGTGTTGGATAGTGGTGGAGATCGTGTTAGTGGTCAGAGCAGCTTCGCCTTATCTCTTCAGTCATCAGTTGCAGGTGAGTTATCCTCACTATATCGACAGGGTCTACGGCACCAAGACCGGCCCTTTATCGGATTGCGATCCGGGTATCGTTGTTATGTTATTTCTTTGCTATGTTTGCATCCTGGTAGTTAGGATGGTATTGTTGGAATAGTGTCTAAGGCTGCAACTATATTAGGCAAGTATTTGACCCGATTGTGCGTGGTCCTTTTGGGTTGCCTTCACCATAGCAACTTGATAGGATGATTTGTTATGAGAGAATAAATATTAATAATATATTATGAGAATAATATAATGAATAATAATATTGTTATTTGATTAATATAAGTCATAGATTAATTAGTATTAATTTGGTGACTTAAAGAGATTAATTAAATAAGAGGGTATAAACTGTCAATTGTTTGATAGTTACACTTTGGGCTGTAAATCCTTCTTGGATAGAGGATGGACAGATTCTAGGGCTTGGGATAGCCTCAAATTCGTCCAAGGCTATCTTAGGTAAGGATTAGGATTACTTTAAGGAAAGATTATCCAACTAGGGTTTAAGGGTGAAACCCTAGGAGCCTTACAAGTATATATAGACCCCTAGGACAAGGGAAATCGGCACCTCTGCTAAAGCAAAGAAACCCTGGCTGATTTCTAATCCCTCTCCTCTCTCTCAAATCATCCTCCTTGCTAGTTGGTGTTTGTAAGCCATTAGAGGAGTGACAATTGTGACTCTAGAGCTCCAAGACAACAAGATCAAAACAAGAGAATCAAAGGTAAACTTCTAGATCTGATTTTGTATTGTTCTTATACCTAATTAGTCATTAGAAGTCTTGGATTCAAAGCATGTTTAATTAGAGAAACCTAGATCCAAGCATTAGGGTTTGCATGTGCACATAGGAATGTTCATATGGCTAAAACCCATCAGTGGTATCAGAGCCTAGATTGGTTTCTATTAAATTGTTGCTTGTTTGTTTGAATCTTGCTTGAAAAATTTGATTTTTATGTTTCTGAGTCATGGACTCGGCGAGTCCCATGGTGGACTCGGCGAGTCCCATGGTGCACTTGGCGAGTCCGAGCGTCAGGAAAGGCCATATTCGGGATTTTTTGATATTTATCTTATGGAAACTTGCCTTTATCATATTAGATCAACCCTAATCCGATTTTTTGATATATATGACTATAATCTTGATCTAATTAAAGAGATTTATCAATTAATAAAATATTTAATTTTCTTATGTGTTAATTAATTAATTATTTTGATTAAATTGGTAAATTTTTATGCAAGAAATCTTAAATAAATCAAATATGGATAATTATGGAATTAATTGTTAATTAAGATTATTTGTTATTTGATCCTCCATGTTTTAAATGTTTAAAACTTGTCCTCAAGTTTTGAAATTTATACTTTGTGATTAAAAGTTTTAATATAGACAATTTAAATTTCATACCCTAGAATTTTACAAGTTTAAAATACAACCCTATACTAATATAATATTACAAGATTAATATATATATATATATATATATATATATATATATATATATATATATATATATATGTATGTATGTATAACTAAAATGCTAGTCTTACCGTTAGTAGGCCTCATTCACGAAGCCGATCTATAAGGTGGTTATAAGGTTGCGGCCTATAAAATGGCGCTTAATGGGTGTACACTCACACCCACCGCTTGCTTGATCGGTGGAGGGTCGTTAGTCGAACGGGTAGGTCAGGGCAACCTCATCCTCTCATTAAAAGTATAATATGAAATACAAAGTAACTACATGTTTTTTTTTTAAATTTCTCAATCTTAGTTACTTTAGGAAATGTGAATTGATGCAATCCCATGAAATTACACTATGCACCTTGCTAAGAAGTTAGTGGAGCGTGTGTGGTTTACCGGCACACTAATTGGTTCTAAGCGAAGGTGGCAAAGGGTGATTCATTGTTTATCATAGTTCGATGGAGCGTGTGTGGTTTACCGGCACATCGAATAGGTGATCGTTAAAATGAAGGCACCATGTGAATTTGCATGGTAATTCACACCCGCTTTGTGATCCTCGGTATCCCAGTCATAAACAAGAGGGGCATATCGAGATTTAAACATGCCATTGAAATGTTTCAATGAATCTCATCTAAACCTAGGAATTCTCAAATTCATTTAGAACTTCAAGTTAGGTTTTGTGGTGGAGAATTAGTGAATCGTCATTCACTTACCTTCAAATTGTTTGCATGTTAGATTACGACATCCCTTTTCTAATATGTAAATATTGTTGTTGGATCCTAGCCCTAATTTTTCTTATTGGGTGATAATTAGGGATTCATATTCTAATCTATCTTTGTCCTTTCTATTTGTAGATGTCGAACGCGAACAACGCTGCTGCTAGTTCTTTCACATTGATGAGCCTTTGTCAAAAGGTCACCTTCGATGGAACGAACTTTAGCGAATGGATAAGATACATTCGCACAATTGCTCGCTATGAGGATAAGGAGTATGTCCTCGATGAGAAGCTCGAGAAAATCAACCCTGAAATCGCTACTCCGGCTGAAATGACCGCTTTTGAAACTCACGAGCGTGATGCAACGAAGGTACATTGCATCATGATAGCCACTATGAACTCCGAATCCCAAAAGTCCTATGAGGACATGTACCCGTACGAGATGCATCAAGACTTATTGGAGAGATACCACCAAAACGCGAGACAAGAGCGTTATGAGATTTTCACTAACATGATTTCCGCTAAGATGGGTCATGGAGAGTCTCTTACCTTGCACCTGCAAAAGATGCAAAGGTATGTCGACTGTCTTCGCAAGTTGAATGTTGACTTTGGGGAAGACTTGGCAATCGACATGGTGCTTCACTCTTTGCCTTCAAGCTACAATCAATTTAGGATGAACTACCACATGAACAAAGAGGAGGTCACCCTAAGCAAACTCCAAGGTCTCTTGAGGGTCGCTGAGAGCAACTTCAAGGACAAGTCTGTTGCACCAACTCCCAATCCACCCGCTGCTCCTGTCATGGTTGTTGGACAAGGAAAGGGAAAGAAGAGGAAGGCTTCATCTAAGAACTATCGCAAGGTTAAAGCCCGAGATGGTGCCTCTTCTAGTGGGACCAAAGTTGATCCTGCTAAGCCCCGCCCTAACCCAAAGGAGGCAGAGTGCCACCACTGCCACAAGATAGGACATTGGAAGAGAAGCTGCCAAGAGTACCTGCAAGCCATCAAGGAAGGAAGGATCAAGCCGTCTTTCGCAGGTATATACACAATTAAATCTAATGATTCGTCTCATGCTATTGCTTGGGTTCTTGATACCGGTTGTGGTTACCACATTTGTTCTAATGTGCAGGGACTAAGAAGAAATAGGGATGTGGAGGCTGGAAGAATAAATCTAATCATGGGGAACAGAAGATCGTCGCCTGTGACCAAGATTGGAGTGTATTCTTTAGTGCTTAGGAATGGTTTAAGTTTAGATTTGAACAATTGTTGCTATTCGCCAGAAATGGCTAGAAACATCATTTCATTTCATGGTTTGTTTAGACAAGGTTTTAGATTTTCTTTTAATAATGAGAATGGTTCTATTTTGGCTTATCTAAATGGTGTTTTTTATTTTGAAGCTATACCATGTAATGGAATTTATGAAACTGTTATGATTGTTGATAACTTAGGAAATGATGTTTTGAACATAGATTCTTCCAATAGTATGGATAGAGCATCCTTGTGGCATTGTCGTCTTGGACATGTCAACAAGAAACACATAGCCCAACTCCAAAAGGATGGAGTGTTGGAGTCATTCGACCTTAGGGAAGACGACACATGCGAATCTTGTTTACTTGGAAAGATGACCAAGTCACCCTTCACAAGTACGTGTGAAAGGGGAGAGGATCTATTGGACCTAATACATACCGATGTATGTGGACCGTTTAGATCAACCACGAAGGATGGGAACCGCTTCTATGTGACTTTTACCGATGACTATAGTAGATATGGGTATATCTATTTAATCAAGCAAAAGTCAGAAGCTTTTGAAAAGTTCAAAGAGTTCAAGAATGAAGTGGAGAATCAATTGGGCAGGAAAATCAAGATGCATCGATCCGATCGAGGAGGAGAGTACCTAAGTCTTGAATTCCACGATTATCTCAAGGAGTGTGGAATAGTTTCACAATTGACGCCTCCTAGGACACCGCAGTTGAATGGTGTGGCAGAAAGGCATAATCGAACCTTATTGGATATGGTTCGCTCTATGATGAGTCGTGCTTCACTACCAATCTCTTTTTGGGGGTATGCCTTAGAGACTGCCGCCCATATCCTTAACCGAGTCCCTACTAAGAAGGTTTCCAAAGCACCTCACGAGATGTGGACAGGGAAAGCTCCCTCGTTAGCACATATCAAGGTTTGGGGTTGCGAGGCTTTCGTAAGACGAGATACTCACGACAAGCTCGAACCTCGTAGTGAGCGATGTATTTTCATCGGGTACCCGCAGAAATCCTTTGGATATCTCTTCTATAGAACGAAGGACAATGTTGTCTTTGTTGCGAGGAGAGGAGTTTTCCAATTGCGAGAACTCATAGGCCAAGGAGACAGTGGGAGGCAAATCGAGCTTGAAGAGATTCAAGAGTCGATAGATGAAGGAACCTCCACCGCTGGCACTCAACCCGAGGAGGAAACTCCGGTCGAACCGATTGATGAATCCTTACCTCTTAGACGTTCCGAAAGAGTTAGAGTTCAACCCCAGTTTTATGGTTTTCATATTACTACCGAAGGGGACACGTATATTAGTGATGGTACACTAATAAACCTTGATGAACCTAATAGCTATAAGGAAGCCATGGCAGGCCCGGAGTCTGTGAAATGGAAAGAGGCAATGGATAGCGAGATCCAATCCATGCATGATAACCAAGTTTGGAATTTGGTTGATAATGTGCCCGGACGTAAGACCATTGGGTGCAAATGGATCTTCAAGAAGAAGACCGACGTGGATGGAAACGTACACACATATAAAGCGCGATTGGTCGCGAAGGGCTTTACTCAAACTCCCAGAGTTGACTATGACGAGACCTTCTCACCAGTTGCGAAGATAAAATCTATTAGAGTGATGCTAGCGATTGCCGCATTTCATGATTATGAGATTTGGCAAATGGATGTCAAGACCGCTTTCCTTAACGGAAAGTTGGCTGAGGATGTTTACATGGCTCAGCCAGAGGGGTTTGTGGATCCGAAGCATCCGAATAGAGTGTGTAAACTTATGAAGTCCATTTATGGACTTAAGCAAGCATCTCGCAGATGGAATCTTTGCTTCGATGAGAAAGTCAAAGAGTTTGGATTTGTACGAAGCGAAGATGAATCGTGTGTATATGTCAAAACCAGTAGGAGTATAGTAAGCTTCCTCGTTTTATATGTCGATGACATATTACTCATAGGAAACGACATCCCGACTCTGCAGGAGGTTAAGTTCTGGCTCGGGAAGTGCTTCGCTATGAAGGACCTCGGAGAGGTTTCTTACATTTTGGGAATAAGGATAGTAAGAGAAAGAAGTAAGAGATTAATAGGACTTAGTTAGAACACTTACTTAGAGAAGGAACTAAAACGTTTTAGTATGGAAAACTCGAAGAAGGGAGAATTACCGATACAAAGGAATGCCAAGTTGAGTAAGACTCAAAGTCCGAGTACCGAAGCTGAAATAGCAGAAATGAGCTGAGTACCATACGGTTCCGCAGTTGGCTCAATCATGTACGCTATGACTTGTACTCGCCCTGATGTAGCCTTTGCCTTGAGCATGGTTAGCAGATATCAAGGGAACCCTGGCAGAGCTCATTGGATTGCAGTGAAGAATATCCTTAAGTACCTTCGGAGGACGAAGGAATGGTTCTTAGTCCTCGGAGGGAGTGATGACTTGAAGTTGCGAGGGTATAGTGACACCAGCTTTCAGACCGACAGGGACAACTACCGTTCGCAGTCGGGCTGGGTCTTTACCCTGAATGGAGGAGCAGTGACATGGAAAAGTTCCAAGCAGGAAACCGTAGCTGATTCAACGTGCGAATCAGAGTACATTGCAGCGAGCGAAGCGTCGAAGGAGGCAATATGGTTGAAGAACTTCATCCGTGATCTTGGAGTTGTACCCGCCATAAAGGAGCCCATGGAGATTTTATGTGATAATGAAGGAGCGGTTGCCTTGACCAAGGAACCGAGGGATCATGGTAGATCTAGACATATCGACAGAAAATATCACTTTATTAGACATCGTGTAGAAGAAGGACAACTCGTAGTGAAGAGGATATCATCGGAAGATAACCCAGCAGATCCGCTTACGAAGGACTGAGTAGGGTTAGACGCTTGCAGCATGCTAGGAGTATTGGTCTGAAGGATGATATTAGCATAGATTAGATAGTAATAGATAAATGTAATTAGCATTTGATGATTAAATAAAGGAGTTTTATTTATGAGTAATGTTACTGTCTTATGTTAATTGTTTAACTATTGTTTCATTTTGCATGTTTTGACTTCCAGAATAATTGAATTTATTAAGAATAATCGAATTATTCAAATTGTCCACAATCGTTCATATGTTAGAAGTAGATATGAAAGAAGATTGTCGTGAATTGGTGCGTAGATTGTCTAAATGGTATTAGACATGGCAAAAGATTGTTGCGACGTTCATGAATGCTTATGAACTGGTTCTGAGCATTGGAACAAACCCGCGCTTGCTGGAATCACCTTATGGAATATGATATAAAAGGGTGATCGCAAGACGATAATATCATATAGTCTTAAAACCTAGATATATGGTTTGTTATTTGTTATGGAATATGATATAAAAGGGTGATCGCAAGACGATAATATCATATAGTCTTAAAACCTCGATGTTATAAAACGCATTGTTGTGTATAGTTGATTAATGAATTAGTAAATGCATATAAGTCAAAGTTTATCTATAACCTTTATCCTAAGAGGGTAAAAGCGATATCTCGGCCGCTCGATGATTTGATTTGACTTATGTGTCGGGCCCGGTCAGAACTGAATTGATGTGTTCGATTAAGTTCTATGTCAAATAAATCGGAGATCGAGAAACCAAAATGCTAGACTAGTTATTCCATAGAAATGTCAGCATGATATCTAACAGAGTACTGTACGATCCCTTATCTAAAGGACAAAATTGATTAGATCAGAGTTTGACAGCGTCTTTGAGAGCTACGATTGCAAATCGAATTGTACGTGTGCATATAGTTACTAGACTTATCCAAGTGGGAGACTGTTGGAATAGTGTCTAAGGCTGCAACTATATTAGGCAAGTATTTGACCCGATTGTGCATGGTCCTTTTGGGTTGCCTTCACCATAGCAACTTGATAGGATGATTTATTATGAGAGAATAAATATTATTAATATATTATGAGAATAATATAATGAATAATAATATTGTTATTTGATTAATATAAGTCATAGATTAATTAGTATTAATTTGGTGACTTAAAGAGATTAATTAAATAAGAGGGTATAAACTGTCAATTGTTTGATAGTTACACTTTGGGCTGTAAATCCTTCTTGGATAGAGGATGGACGGATTCTAGGGCTTGGGATAGCCTCAAATTCGTCCAAGGCTATCTTAGGTAAGGATTAGGATTACTTTAAGGAAAGATTATCCAACTAGGGTTTAAGGGTGAAACCCTAGGAGCCTTACAAGTATAAATAGACCCCTAGGGCAAGGGAAATCGGCACCTCTGCTAAAGCAAAGAAACCCTGGCCGATTTCTAATCCCTCTCCTCTCTCTCAAATCATCCTCCTTGCTAGTTGGTGTTGGTAAGCCATTAGAGGAGTGACAATTGTGACTCTAGAGCTCCAAGACAACAAGATCAAAACAAGAGATTCAAAGGTAAACTTCTAGATCTGATTTTGTATTGTTCTTACACCTAATTAGTCATTAGAAGTCTTGGATTCAAAGCATGTTTAATTAGAGAAACCTAGATCCAAGAATTAGGGTTTGCATGTGCACATAGGAATGTTCATATGGCTAAAACCCATCAGGTATATGTTAGAGACCTGGTTAAGGTCGGTATCCTGGTATATAGGATGATGCTATGCTAGTGACCGGTTAGGTCGGTATCCTGGTTAGGATGATGTTATGCTATGTGATCTGCTAGATCGGTTTGATTGGATGTGAATTGTTATATGATTGAATGTTTATGTGCACATGGTTGTTGGACTGGGGTTGTGATCTGCTAGACTCGTAGGGTGGACCAGGTGGACTGAAGGCCCGGTAGGGCGGACCAGTCACACAGTAGACCCGAAGTGCATGGCTGTTCTGTGTTTTTTTTGTGTTATGGCATGTTGTGCGTGTATGGTATATGTGGTTGGTATTTTGGGGGTATCTTACTAAGCTTTCGGGCTTACAGTTGTGGTTTAATGTTTTTCAGGTTCTTTAGGAGACCGTGGCAAGGCAAAGGCGTGATTGTACCGCTCCTTATGATTATGTTTTATGTTGTGGTTCTGGAAAGACTCTGATAATAATTGTATTGAAAACCCTTTTGTAATAACTTAATGAAACGGGGTTGTTTTTGAAAAGTTTAAATTGGTTGAAATTTTTAGAGTGTTACAAGTTGGTATTAGAGCCTTGGTTTGAGTGAATTGGAGGAACATTCATGTGAATCCAATCTCAAATCAAGGAGAGTTTTCAAAAGAGAATCTAAAAATGGTTTTCAAAATGAGTAAAAGAGGACGCGGGGGGTACGATCAGCCGGAGCCAGTAAGTAACCCCAAAATACCATACATGATATTTGTTTTTGAGCTTTGATAGAACAACATGCTAGTACTAGGCTAGGGATCTTCAGGATTTCATGATAATGTTTCCTGATTTATGATGCCTGCTAGCCTAGGGTTTCTTCGGTGGGAGATTTCCAGTGTTCCTCTAGGAGTGAGGGTTAGGTTCCTGTTATGTATGTTCTTCACTAGGGTGTTGTGGTAATACTTGATATAAATATGGGTAGGTGTGGAAGGTAGTATGGCCCGTACTACTGAAAGCGCAGGACCCATACGCGTATCAAAGAAGCCACAACCTCTAGGGTTGGGTTGGGGGTTGGTACCCGGGTTAGTGGGAAGTATCTGAGATCTTGCGGTGTTTTTCAGTATGGTGGTTATGAGGCATGCTGGGAGCGGATCCGGGTCAGGATCGGGAGCAGGAGAGGGCGGTCAGGGTGGGTCAGTACTGCCCAAGGTTATTGGTCAGATGAGCACATATGAGTTGGATGCTAGGATTCATTATATCCTGCATGAGGAGGTTGCTGCGTTGTTCCGGGCCGAGTTTCCGGAACTGTTTGGGTCGATCAAGACTGCCACGGTTGAGTATTTTGATGAGTGTTATGCAGCTCTTACAAAGACGGCTGCCGCGGCGGCTACAACAGCTGTAGCAGCGGCAGGGGGAGGAGCCAGTCGAGGTTTTCAGTATCGGGACTTCGATAATACGAAGCCCCTACCTTCGACGGGGTTCACGACCCGATTGTTGCTATGAGATGGTTGTTAGACGTGGAGGGGTGTTTCTTCACGTGTTCATGCCCTGCTGATCAGAGGGTGAGGTGTGCTCTGAACCTGTTGAGGCTCGGGGCGAAGGATTGGTGGAGATTGACCACGGGGTCATATTCGGATGTGCAGAGGGCTGCGGTCTCTTGGGATCAGTTCCGGGAAATGTTTATCACTCGTTATGTTCCGCGGGTGGAGAGAGAGAGGTTGGCTCAGGAGTTCCTAGAGCTGAAGCAGGATTCGGAGTCGGTGACGGAGATCCCCAGATGTTCACTGAGAGGACGATATTTTGCCCTGAGTTTGCTTCGGAGTAGGCTCAGAAGTCCCGATATCTGAGTATGCTCAAGAGGGATATCAGACAGTTTGTGTCTACGCAGAGGTGCGAGACCTTGTTAGAGTTGCAGGAGACCGCCAGGCGGCGTGGGTTGGAGATTGAGTTGAAGTTGAGAGAGCAGAGGCAGGCCCCAACACAGTCGCAGTCGGCGCCGAAACGGTCCAAAGCCTCGTTACTAGCTCCTAAAACTCCTAAACTTTGTCCGCAAGAGTGGGGAAAATTTTGAGATAAATAGAAAGTATTATGAAGAAGTTTTTAGGAATGAAAGGGACTTTCAGGGTATTTATAACATTTCCGGGGGGGGGGGGGGGGGGGGCGTCTGGTGATGTGGTCGTCCCTCCTTCTGCCACATGTCAATGCCATCTTCGTCCACATACCCCCTTTTAGAACAACCACGTGTCAGCTTATTTTGACGCCATGTGCCCCAACCTCATGGTGCCACGTCAAAATGTCTCCCGAAGGAGTCGACTCTTTGACCACACCAAATGTCATCGCCTGATTAAGCCACAACATCGCGACATGTAGATTTTTGCAGGTCTTCGGATGGCCATAACTTTAGCATACGGGCTTTATTTTCGACATTCCTGATATCCCCGGAATCCTCTCGACGAGCTCTACAACTTTCATTTAGTTACCAATAGCTAATTATTGATCTAACAAAAATTCATATTTAGACCGGTTTAGACTGTTAAAGTCTGTATGAAATTCATAATAAGAACTCAATTCTCGACTGTCTTTATATTGACAAGTTTATGTTCACGAGATCTTAAATTGTCATTTAGATTGTTTTGGCTAACAATCAACTTACTTGAATTTTGATTTCTATGTCCGCACTGCTGCGCTGTAACTACAAAAAATCATAACATCCTCATACGAATTCAGATTTGGATGTTCAGTATATGAAAGCTCTCGATTTTATGATTACTACGACTTTTTTTAGAGTGATCAGGCTAATAAGCAACATATCTAAAATTCACTTTTTACGACAAGCATAGTTGTGTCGATTTAATCACGAAACTTCGAAGAAGCATAACTTCTTCATATGAAGCCGAATTTCAGATGTCTTTATGTGTATGGAGTCCTTGTCACATATACTATAACTTTGGTTAAGATTATTTATCATTAATAACCTTTTATTAAAATGTCGTTTTATTGCTATAATTGTCCAGCCCGAATATGTGGGCATTACAGAACTCTTCCAAGTTATCACTCCACTATTCAATAGAAAAACCCAGCCATATTTTGAATAACTATTACCTCGATCTATTTGAAAATCGACATCACTATAACCATTCACCTTAAGTTTATATTTTCCACCAAAAACTAAGATCATATCTTTTGTTTTTCAAAAATACTTAAGAATCATTTTTCACTACTGTCGAATGAGCCATGCCTGGATGTCCCTGATATTTGCTAACCATGCCTAAAGCATAAGTCACATCAGGACGAATACAGGTCATAACATACATGATCGATCATATGGTTAAATCATATATGACTCGACTTATAGTATCAATTTCCTTATCACTACTGTGACATCAAGCCTTCCTCAATTTTACAGTATGATGCACAAGTAAATCCCCTTTTTTTTGAAATTCTCCATATTGAACCATTTCAATATTTTATCCAAGCAAGTACTTTGTATAAACCTATGTAACCATTGTAACGCCTGCAGATTCGGGCTAGTCAATTTATAGATAATAAGCGTAAAAATAAATTTTGATAGAAGGTTATTGAGGATAAATAACCTTAACCAAAGTTATAATATATGTGACAAGGATTCTGTACATATAAATAACGCTAAAATCCGACTTCGTATGAATAAGTTATGATTCTTCGAAGTTTTGCGATTAAACCGACACGACTCTGTGTATCCTAAAAAGTGATTTTTTTGATAAATTTCTTTTTAGCCTAAGAGCTCTAAACGAAAATTGTAGTAATCGTTAAACCGAGAGCATGCATGTAAAGAACATCCAAATATGACTTCGTAAGAGAGAGTTATGATTTTTTTTAAGTTTCAACGTAGTAGTATACGACTCAAAAACCGAAGTAAATATCGGTTGATTGTTAGGAAAAACAATCTAAATGAGAGTTGAAGATCTCTTTCGTATGATTCCGTCGAAAAAAATACAATCGAGAATGGATATCATATGAGAAAGTTATGAATTTTTAACGGACTTTAACAGTCTAAGCCTATTAAAAATATAACTTTCTAAATAAAGTCAAAATTAGCCGACGGAGTCTAAATGAAAGTTATAGATTTCGTCGTTAGCTACGCACGGATATAAATAACATAGAAAACAGATCTTGTATGAAGAAGATATGATTTTTTTTAAAAAATCAGAAATTCACACGTCTGCACGCGAGGGGGACTGCGCACAATAGGCTGCCAACATTGGGATGCGGATAAATCTAGACCTGACATGTGTCGCAAAATGAGAAGATCGACGTGGCTGGAGTGTGTGGGGTGCACCTCATGCACCACGTGCATATGGACTATAAATAGATATGCTCAACCTCATTCTCCTTCACACCACCCACACTTTTCTCTCGATTTCCTTCGATTTTAGCCCCATTTTTCCTTAGTTTTAGCATGCGGTGAAGCCCTGCGACACCCCTGAGTACTCATCTAAGTAATAGCCTTCGAGTAGGAGATCCGGAGCCATTATTCTGCCTGCTTAGATTCCTGTTTTCATCAAGAGCCTCTGTAAGTTAAGCTACACTTAGTTCATGTTAAGTTTAACTTTTAATTATAGTCATAGTCGTTATTATGAATCTATAATTAAGGTTTATCAATAATTAAAAGTCATTATACTAATTGGTCTACTTATGGGAGTGATGTCTAGGATGGATTTAGTGAGGTGTTTAAAGTAAGATTTCCAAAGACAAAATTGCAAGTTTGGTCCCTGTGGTATGTCAAAAATTGGATGTTTGGTCCAAAAAATTTTGGGGTTGCACTGGTGGTCCAAAAGCTTTGATTTGTTGTGGAATTGGTCCAAAGGCTTAATAGCCGTCTACCCCCTCCGTTTGTGTGAGGGTATTTTTGTCAATTCACGCCCATTCCTTTGATATCTTATTAAATTAAACCTCATCATCCTAATTAATTGATACCTACCGCCAAATCCTCTGTGCATTTCGTCGATTGACTCTCCTGTCACTTTCATCTTCATTCGTTATCCAGAAGCCCTAACCTCCAAGTTGAGTTTTTTATTATGATCGGTGTTATTTCAGTGTATGAACATACCAATGTGGAATATAAGGCTCTTAGACAAACTGTTCAACGCAAAGGTGGCTTATGGTAAGGATTTTGTAATTTCTCTGTACATTACATGTTTTGTATGTGAAATCATGCTTCTGAAGTTATTTTTGTTGTTGGTTTGAAGATGGCCACCCAACATTATTTACCATCAAGCTATACCATGGAGGTGAGTTCACCAAGTTTCCTGATGTTCAATACATTGACGGAAGTGTGAACTATGTTGACATGGTGGATATAGACACGTTTTCAGTTCATGAGTTGGATGCTATCATGAAAGGGTTCAGGTACGGTGTTCCTCCTGTGATTTACTATCACTTCCTTGTGCCTGGTGGAGACTTCCACTTTGGTCTTAAACCCTTAGGCAATGATGATGATTTACGAACTTTTGCCCAATATGTGTGTGATCACAAAATCATGAGGGTATATACTGAACATGGTGAGACAAAGTTACTTACCTACTTTATGAATCCTAAACCTGTTAAGAAGGTAACTATTGTACAAATGGATGAAATAGATGAAAATTATGACAATGAAAACCACACAGCTGAGGTACAAGAATTTCCAAGCCCACTTAGATCATCCCCTGTTGAGGTTGAGGTACAACCATTACACGTCGAGGTTCATGATAGACAAAAAGAGCTTATTGCCAATGACTTTATGGAGGCAGCTACAGAATTTGATATTGTTTTGTATCAAAAGATATTACAATCAAATGCAGATGTTGATGAACATGTACAAGTAGAAGTGGAAGAACATGTTCAAGATGAAGTAGAAGAACATGCACAAGTAGAAGTAGAAAAAAATGTACAAGATGAAGTGGAACTGGATCATGGACATGAGGCTGCCATGGAAGATAACTTGGATAATTACATGGATAATTACATAGACAACAACATGGATGATTACATGGAGACTGAAATGGAGCATGACAATGGGAGCAAATCTGATGGAGAAGATGGGAGCATATCTGATAGGGGACAGGGTAGTCACTGTGATGAGGAAAATGACAGTGAGGATAGTGATTGGGTGGATGAGGAGAATATCATTCCTGAAGTTGAAGTGGATATGAGGGATTTCCACATGAGCATTGACACTGAAGCAGAGTTTTTTGAGAAAAGACTAAGGAATAGCATGGAGAAAGATAGAAATCAGGAGCATGAAGATATGGAGTTGGATGTTATTGACAATGATGAATGGGATTCAACAGATGATGATTATGAGATGGGCAAGAAGAGAAGACAGGTTATTAAAGAATTAGGTAAGGAAAAAAGGTGTTCCTTAGGAGAAGTTCATAAACCAACATTTCGTATAGGACAAAAATATAAAAGTAAAAAAGAGTTGAAAGACAAAATTGCCCATCATGCCTTGGAAACCAGGAAGAATCTTTTTATTAAGAAAAATGATAAACTTAGGTTGCGGGCCACATGCAAAGGAAAAGTAGTATTCAATGAGGGGCAAGTGGATGGACCTACCACTGGGAAGAAAAGTAAAGGCAAAAGTAAAAAGACAAAGACAAGTACTAAACTGTCTTGTCAGTGGGTTTTACAAGCATCTAGGAAAAGTGAGGAAGAAAGTTGGTGTGTGAAAACCTACCAACCTGAGCATTCATGTTTCAATACAAGAAAGGTAAGAACGGCCACAACAAACTTCATCTCTAAACAGATTATGGATCTAGTGGAATCTAACCCAACTGTGCCAATCAAAGCTGTACAAGAACTACTTCAGAAAAGATATCAGGTGAGCTTCTCCAAAGATAAGGTATTTAGGGCTATATCAGATGCCAAAAAACATGTGATGGGAGACTATGCAAAACAATATGATGTGCTGAGAGATTACATATTAGAGTTGCAGTCCACAAATCCTGACACAACTGTGAAACTGGAACTGGTTCCACAACCAAATCTTGTAAATGCGACTTCAAGATGTTTTCAGAGAATTTATATTTGCTTGGGTGGAATGAAAAAGGGGTTCAAAGCATGCTTAAGGGATTTTATTGGTTTAGATGGGGCCTTCATGAAAGGAGCTTACCCATGGCAGATCTTGAATGCAGTTGGCTTAGATTCTAACAATGGTATATACCCATTGGCATACGCCATTGTTGAGTCTGAGAACACACAAAGTTGGAAATGGTTTCTAGAGTACCTGGGAGATGATTTGGACCTGTCACAACTTTCAAACTTCACTTTCATAAGTGATAGACAAAAGGTAATAGATTTCCTTGATGTATTTTAGTTTTCTTATTACACTTGTATTATACTAACCACAGTTTAATGACTTTGTAGGGCTTAATTCCAGCCATTGCACAGTTGTTCCCGGTTGCTGAACACAGATTCTGTCTTAGACATATCTATGAAAACATGAGGAAGAGATGGAGAACTACTGAGTACAAAGAAAAGTTATGGAACTGTGCCAAAGCCACAACAGTGCAAGAATTCAATTGTTTGATGAAAGAGTTTAGTGAATATGAAATAGAAGCTTATGAATGGTTGAAGAAGATCCCACCACAACACTGGTCTAGAAGCCATTTCACAGGTAGATAACTCTCAATTCAGTGCTAAGTTACACAAATTTGTTGTATGCTGTTCTAAATTACAATTGTCTTGCAGGTAGACCAATCACAGACATGCTTTTAAATAACCTATGTGAAGTGTTTAACAGTAAACTGATAGAAGGTAGGGATAAACCAATAATCACATGCTTAGAGTACATTCGGGAGTACATGATGAAGAGGATTTGCAATGTGATAAAGGTTCAACAGAAGTGTGCAGGTCCATTGACTCCAACAACAACAAAGATCATGGAAACAAACACAACAAATGCTTCTAACTACATAGCCAGGTGGAATTCCTCAGACAAGTATGAAGTACAAGGACCATGGCAATATCAACATGTTGTTGACATGGGCCAAAGGGTATGCAGCTATAGGAAATGGGAATTAACAGGAATTCCTTGTAGGCATGTGATTGCAGTCTTATTTGATAAAGCTGACAATGGTGAGGATGTGGGTGAACTTTACACTTATGTACACAAGGTGCATTGGCTTGAAACCTGGAAAGAGGCTTATTCCTACAAGGTAGAACCAATCAAAGGTCATATCATGTGGCCTGTTAGTGATTGTCCAATAAAGATCAGCCCTCCTCCACATCGTAATCAGCCTGGTAGGCCCAAGAAGAAGAGGCAAAGATCCATGGAGGAAAAATCTCAAAGTCAGGCTCAAAGTCAGAGCCAAACTCAAAGTCAAAGTCAAACAATTGTTGCTAGTGGTATAGATGGTCATGGTCCAGGGGGCAGTGGAAAACTCACAAGGAAGTTCATTACTGTCACTTGTAGCAAGTGTAAAAACAAGGGACATAATGCAAGAACATGTAAGGGGCAAGGAGGAAATTGATGTGTTGTCTTGTTGGATTAAGATTATGTAATGTGCTACTTTTGGGAACCATTGTTTTGTTCTTTTGGGTGTCTGTTTTATGGTTTTGATGTTTTTTGGAAAACTTTACCCTCCATTTAGAATGATGTTTTTTTTGGTCATGTAACAAGAATTTGGTATGTGCAAACAATGGTTATTAACTTTGGATGTTCTTTTGTTTATGCATCATTTTCCTTTACTTTTTAGCATCTTTATGTTACTATTAGGTTATGTTAAGCATTAACAGTTTGTCCCATCACTGCTATGTCTAGTAGAACCAAAATATTTGGATGTTTGAAACAAATAACTTCATTACCCACTAACCATAACAATACATTCACTTGCATGTCCATAAGAGTACATTCACAAACATAGCAATTTTCCCAAATCTACCACAAAATAAACCACTAAAACATGGACGAACGACTTCATCAGAAAAAAACAAACCCAAAAAAAACCCAGCTACATATCAGGTACAACTTTAGTTTTGATTTTTCTTCCTTTATTTTTCCAATATCATACTTGAACATTTGATTTTCTTCCTTCAATTTTCCAACTTCAGTCTTTAGCTTGTTGATTGATCTCAGCAACCCAGGTATTATTGATTTTGATCGTTCACACATTTGAGGGTCGACCCATCCCACAAACCCACATGTCGAATCCTAGCAAAATATAAGAAGGAATTGAGTGATCAGTGAAAAATCTTCATAACCAACCACATGAATACTAAACTCTTTAGGGCATCACCAAAAACGTCGACCAGGGTTCTTATCAGTCCAAGCCGTTCGCATTATCGCCATTTGACCACAGAAACACCTCACCATTGTGGATTTTGAGTTTGGAAGACACGATTTTGATTTTAGCAGGAGGAGATATCGATTTAGGGAAAAGATGAGACACACGTTCGATCTATTAATAAGGAGAGTAGACGTTAAGGGGGTTTAATTTAATAAGATATCAAAGGAATGGGCGTGAATTGACAAAAATACCCTCACACAGACGGAGGGGGTAGACGGCTGTTAAGCCTTTGGACCAATTCCACAACAAATCAAAGCTTTTGGACCACCAGTGCAATCCCAAAACTTTTTGGACCAAACATCTAATTTTTGACCTACCACAGGGACCAAACTTGCAATTTTGTCATTTCCAAACAATATACCCTATATTCCAAACAGGCCCTACCTTCAATATTATCCTACCTAGTTATTCCTTATTTAGATCTTGAAGTAGACTATGGGATTGTTGAGGAATCTAAACCCTTAGGATAATAGTTCTATGAAATATGAAATTAGAATAAGACTTAGCGTTATGTACATCTAGGTCTTTTGGAAAAAGGTGTAAGGCGAAGCTCTGCCCAATTCACCAATCACCAGACACTTTGTCAAGTGAGTGCATAGTCCTTTTCATGAACATGATTTAATATAAATATTAATTAAATATTAAATATCTGCTGGAAGTCGTATATGAATTATTAAATATCTGCTGGAAGTCGTATATATATATACACACACACACACACATAACATACTATATGCGAACCATATATGTTTCTATTTTATGTTAGGACAAACATATATTATTATATAATAATATTCAGGGTAAAAATTGTTGAGAACATAAATGATTAATAATACCCAGTACTCTTATGGAATATATATACACTAAGATAGGTTAGTATCTCCCAAGAATAGAGTTGGTATTAAAAAGTTGGTTTTAGGCACGGTAATCTAGTGTAGGGATAAACTTAGATTTATGGAAGATACCTAGTTCAATTAAGTTTGATATTAGGTAGTCTCATCAGGAGAATGTGTGTAATCTAGGAACGGGCAATAAAGTTCTGTTCCATAACAGTTTTAAGTGTTGATGTACGGTAGCTCCGTACGGGATGACCAGAAATGGTGGGTCCCAATCAGGCAACTGTTAGTGGTATGTCTGGTCACCCCCAGAGTAGGTAACAACACTTAATCATTCTAGACGATATTTTGAATTATGTTGCTAGTACGGGATCATTACTCACATACATAGATGATATGAGACACCATATTCATTAAATACTCTGATGGCCCATATGCCTTAGTGACTTACATCGGCTAAGGAAGCCCTAGCTGCGTAGTTAATCTTAACGATTCATTATAATTTATCCGTGATAATCACAGTTTAGGATCTGTGAGGATCGGTAGAAATGGATAGTCTAGGATCTATGAGGATTGGTATAAGTGGATAGTCTAGGATCTATGAGGATCAGTAGAAATGGATAGTCTAGGATCTGTAAGGATGGGTAGGAATGGATATGTAAGAATGTAAGCCTATCTAGATTTAGTATGGTAATGGTTGGTTTTGCGATTTTGATAATTAAGGAATATTATAATATCAATATCGTGGGATTGAAATCCTTATGTATCTCACCAGGTTCCCCAACCTGACCCATTCAGTTTATATGCATCGCAGGTATCAAGACTTAAGCTAGTGGAACTTGATTAGGATGTTGTGTGATTAAGAGACAACCTGAAATAGTATTCAGAATCATCAGGTCTTTATATTATAACTTATGTATATGTATTGATTAGGACATCCTTAGGGTTTTAAGATTTTGGAAACAAACATTTGTAATCAAAATGATCTTTTGTACTAGGATTTTCCGCAAATATAAATATATGATTTTAAAAGCGTAAAGAAAAGTTTTAATTGGTTTTGAAAATTAGAGGATGTCACAAGCATATTTGGCTATCTCTGTAAATTCTTATTCCAAGAATGTACGTAACCTCTGCTAGATCCTTCATCGTTAAACATTACCTAAGCCAATATTTCACCTCTTGCAAATTTGGAACACGACTTCCTATTAGGAGTATGTCATCCACATACAAAACTAGAAAGGTCACTACACTCCCACTAGCTTTGACATACACACAAGACTCATCCTTACTTCTAGAAAATCCAAACTCTTTGACCTTTTCATGAAAGCAAAGTTTCCAGCTACAAGATTCCCGTTTTAGTCCATAAATAGACTTCTCAAGCTTGCACACCATATTATGGAATTTGGCATGTTCAAAACCTTTTAGGTGAGCCATGTAAACATCCCCAGTCAGTTTCCCATTAAGGAAAACAATTTTTACATCCATCGACTTACTTCATAATCATGATAAGTAGCTATGGCAAGCGTTACCCTAATTGACTTAATCTTGGCAACTAGTGAAATGATCTCATTATAGTCAACCCCTTGGGTTTGAGTAAAGCCCTTTGCAACAAACCTTGCCTTGAAGGTATGTACATTATCATCCATGGCGGTCTTCTTCTTGAAGATCCATTTACACCCTACTTTCTATTGACCAGGCGTGTGGTCAGCCAAATCCACACTTGGTTATCGTATATGGATTGGATCTCACTGTCCATTGCATTTTTCCATTTTGCAGCCTCAGAGTATGCCATCGCTTCCTTGTAGTTAGCCGGATCATCCAAATTTACTAGTGTAATATCATTGATAAACGTGTCCCCATCAGTCATTATATGGAAACCACAAAACTCAGGTGCCATACTAACTATACAAAGAGGTAACAAATTGTCAATGGGCTGAACAGATTCAACCTCAGGTTGAGAGCTAGTGTTATCAAAGGTTCCTTCATTAGATGACTCTTGAGTTTCTTCACAATTAATAATACACCCACTATCCTCTAGAGATATGAACTCTCTCTTTCTCTCTCTCTCTTATAAAAGACTCCCCTTTGAGTTAGAAAGACCACGTTCTTACTAGGTCTGTAGAACAAGTACCTAAAGGACATATACAGATAACAAATGAAAACACATATGTTGGCTTTGGCTTCCTTTTTATCATGGGTCTAACACCTTATGAGAAC
The DNA here is from genome assembly GCF_051521515.1 of Lactuca serriola. Classification (NCBI taxonomy): domain Eukaryota; kingdom Viridiplantae; phylum Streptophyta; class Magnoliopsida; order Asterales; family Asteraceae; genus Lactuca; species Lactuca serriola. The sequence continues at coordinate 340,855,017 of NC_136412.1, read as the reverse complement.
CTTATAATCCCAAACCTTGATATGTGTGAGCGAGGGAGGTTTCCTTGTCCACAACTCATGAGTTGTTTTGGCAACCTTCTTGGTACAAACAAGATTGAGAATATGGGCGGCTATATCTAAGGCATATCCAAAAAAAGATATATGGAGTGAAGCTCGACTCATCACGAAAGGAACCATAACAAACAAGGTTCGATTATGCCTCTCAACTACACCATTAAGTTGTGGTGTCCTAGGAGGTGTCAATTATGAAACTATTCCACATTCCTTAAGATAGTCTTTGAACTCAATACTAAGATATTCTCTACCTCTATCAGATAAGAACATCTTTATCTTCTTGCCCAATTGATTCTCTACTTCGTGCTTAATGTCTTTGAAGTTTTCAAAAGTTTTCGATTTATACTTGATTAAATAGATACCAATATCTACTATAATCATCAGTAAACGTCACGTAGTAGTGATTAGAATCCCTTGTGGCGGATCTGAAGGGACCACATACATGAGTATGGATAAGGTCTAACAATCTCTCACCTCTTTCACAAGTACTAGTGAAAGGTAATTTTTTCACCTTTCTTAATAAATAAGACTCAGATTTATTGTCTGATTTGAGATTCTAAAACTCCATCCTTTTAGAGTTGGGTGCTGTGTTTCTAGTTAATGTGCCCAAGATGGCAATGTCATAAGCATGCATTTTCTAAACCATTAGAAGAATCAATACTATAAACACCGTTGCAAAGTTCATTGACACACACAACATTTTCATACACACCATTACAAGGATAAGCTTTGAAAATAAATGCACCAATTTTATAAACTAAATATATACCATCACTATCACCAAAACCATGACCATATCCTTATCTAAATAATGCATGGAATAAATAATGTTTCTTTTCATTTCTAAGGAATAACAATAGTTGCTTAAATCAACCCTAACACTATCAAACATAAGCTCATAAGTAGCAATTGTTTCATCATTATGTCAGCCATGAAACAAAGTAGTTAAAAAGGGAATGTAAAGATTTTGGGTTGTAATACTATTGTAACCAAATGTATACAGTATATGCATTGTGTTGTTTAATATGTCTTAGATTTAGAATCTCAGTGAGGAGATACGGTGTCAGGCATGATATTGAGAGTATAAATAAAAGGAGCAGTATTTATTTATGAAGATAATAAAAATATAGTTGTAATATTATAACTCTCGATGGATCTTATAGGAGAATGTCTCATTTCTTAAAGTGTTTTCGATGATAAAATCTTTATGAGGGGGAGAACTTGTAATACCTATTTTCCGTAAAAGGTATTACTCCATGGAGTATAACTTGTTTATAAGACAAGTAGGATAAATAAAGTTGCTTATGTATTGATATTTAACAAAATACAGTTGAAGAATTTTGTAGTTCATACAAAGACGATTTCGTGGATATAAAGTTTTTTGAAATCGGAGTCTGTATAGGAAAGTTAGGGTTGTTCGAAGTTGGAATAAAGTACGTTTCTATTCTGAGAATGCATACAAAAGTCAAAGTCAAATGCTCAACGGAAGCCCTTTGCAGTGCAGCCATGTCCTTGCCACATCACAAAGATGAAGTGAGTTAATAAGACATGTAGTGATCGTACATGACATATGGTGATATCAGGCAACACGTGGCAACGACGAAGACACACATCAACTTCTTGGAGAAGCATGTCGTCGTTGCGCTGCCACATGCTTGTCGCTGCATGGTGGTAGAAAGTATAAATATTCTTGATTCATGTCATTCAGAGAGTATTGACACACAGATTCAAGGGAGAAACTTTGAAGGCTTGTTAATGTAGAGTTGTACAAGTATACAGGGATACGAGAGTTGTGTTACGGGATTCATCGATGTATCTTTTTTCTCGTTATTGGGTAATTACATTTTTGTAATATTTTGTAGATGATTATTAGACCCGGAAATGTGTTACAAGAGTTCATGATATGGTGATATTACGAAGTTAATAGTAATATTAGTAGATAAATCTTATAGTTATAAATATAGTATGGACAAGGAGGATTATAAAATTTAATTTACAGGAGTTACTGGATGTGTAAAATTTAGCTAACGTTATGGGGTTAAGTCAGCGATAGTGGCATTATAAGGATTAATTAGTTTAGTGACAAATTTTGATAGAGTTTAGCTCATAGTAAGTTGTTGCAGGTTCCGAGGAACTTGTTACTTATTGAATATGTATTGATATGCGGCAAGCAGAGAGAAAATATGGGCCAGAAACTAAAGTTGGAATTAACCTAACAAGTCAGGTGAGTAATTCTACTCTAACACCTAATGATATTAATATTTGTTGTCGCACAATAAGTAAATTTATATTGCGATAGTAGTAACTTTTATAGACACAATATATGTCGTAAACATTTTTGTGGTGTAGCACAGAAGAGTTGTTATTACATAGGTGTATCAATTGATGTAATTACTTTGGATAGAGCATATCCAAATCAGTTTAACAGAATATTGGATGATTATTTGATAGCTTTAAAGTAAGACTTGTTGAAGTATAAATTATGTTGGTAGTCTCATATGGAGACATGATACAGTTATCTGTTGAATAATTTTAATTGTAATATATTATTGAAACATATAGTTGATGATATATTATTATATATGTTGATTGATTATTGATATTGTTATTGTAGTTTTTATGCACTATGTCGTATGGCTTATGCTTGTTTTAATTGTTGATGTGTTGCAGATTAGGTTATTGTAGGGTCCGGCTTGAATCCTATACTCGATGCCAGTACGATTCCTGGTGATAACTTCTTGTATACATATATTTTTTCCCTTTGAGTTCTAGTGTTACTAGATATATTAGTATTTTACCTATTGAAGTTAATATTTTTGCATGGAGAATGTATAAGGATTCCTTGCCTACTCATTTTTTTCTTTTCTGACGGGGAATACAGATTCCTTCTTTGCATTGTCCTATTTGTAACATTAGGATTGAGTCGGGTTCTCATCTTTTCTTCAATTTCTCCTAATTTGTGTTGGAGGTCCAAGCAAGAGTGTTACGATAGTAGGATATCAATAGGTCTATTCTTTTCCTATTATGGAGATTGGTTATTACTTATTATGGTTCTCAAGGCTTCATTTACGTAAAATTCGTAAGGAGATTCATGAAACGATTTTTCTTGTTATGTGGTGACATAAGATTCTTTTTGGAAACATTTTCCCAAAGAAATCTATAGTCTTTGATAATATTTTCATGTAAGCATTTACTTTGTGTCAATATAGGTATTAGTGGCCTTTTAATTGGGTTGGATGACTTCAACATCTTTTGTTGGCTACCGTATAATATGACTATTTGTTTATAATTCTAGCTTCTTGTTAGTTTTCTTTTAATAATATTTCTGTTATTCTAACATAATAACCATCACAATATATTGATACCGGTATGCCAAATATAAATTCTATTACAAAATAACATATAATTATTATAAACAATTATTTAAAATTATTAAAAAGGTATTGTCAGGACCGATCCTGAGAAAGTAAATATCCTCCAAGGCCCAGGACGAACTATAAAAAAAGGGTCATTATCGTTTATAAACGAGATATCTGGAGATAGATAGAGATAGATAGCAAGTTGTTATTTTAGATTTATGTTATCCTTTATCATAGGGAAAGTTGTTGTACTTTGTACTCATATATAAATACATGAATATACAATCACTCCGATTCATTGGAGTTGATATCAATTCCTTATATGGTATCAGAGCCTCTCTCCCCTTCTCTACAATTTCAATCGGCCCTATCTCTTCCTCATGGCTTCAACTTCTTCCGATGCCTCTCTTTCCCTAAACACGATTCTTCATATGTTAACAATCAAATTGTCATCCACAAATTATCTATTGTGGAAAAATCAAATTACTACTCTTTTGAAGTATCAAAGGTTTTTGATTATGTTTCTGGTGTGACCTTGATTCCTCCAGCAATCGTAAATGTGGAAGACAAACACCGACATATTACTGAAACGGGACTAGCAATGCTGTTTAATTCCAATGCTCCAGGTTCCTTGTGGGTTGATGCTTTTGTCTCAACTGTTTACATTATCAATCGGCTGCCCACTCCTCTCTTAGACAACAAATCTCCCTTTGAGTTGTTGTTTAACTCGCCTCCAAATTTCTCAATGTTTCGAACATTTGGCTGCCTGGTGTTCCCTTATTTGAGAAATTATGCACAACATAAACTTGCCCCACGCAGCACCCCTTGTGTTTTTATTGGGTACAACACTTCATATAAAGGTTATAGATGTCTTGATTTGTCAAACTCCACAATCTACACAACAAGACATGCCAACTTTGATGAAACATCATTCCCCTTCACAGGTCAAGTTGCCACTATTGATCAAGCTTCTCTTCTTCTTTCAACATTTGAAGAAGCCAATACTACTACGCCTTCCTCCCATACGGACGATTGCTTCCCTTTGGCGTCTCCACAACCATCTAAATCCTCATCTGCATGTGTTCTCTGCCCAACAGATTCATCATTCCCAGATCCTGTACCTGCACATCCAACATCCTTACCGGATTCCTCCAGCTCTCCTAATGACGCATCTTCTAATGCTTCTGCCTTACCACAGCCCACTCCGATGCCATCTTCCCCAGCACCCCAGCCTCAACCACCTCCAAGTCATCCTATGATTACTAGAGGTAAAGAGGGTATTGTTAAAAAGCGTTTATTTGCAGATCTTTCTACACTTTCCTCTAGCAGATTACACAGAGTTCTTCTTGCTCATCCTAATCCCAAAGGCTTTAAAACAGCATCCAAACATCCCAAATGGGTTCATGCAATGAAAAATGAGCTTGATGCTCTCCGTTCCAATAATACATGGTGTCTAGTACCTTTTCCATCCTCTTCCAATGTTATTGGGTCTAAGTGGGTTTTCCGCACAAAAATATCGCTCTGATGGGACCATTGATCGGTGATATGAGCATATTTAGTCATATAATTCATGCATTATCTTAATACTTTATGTTGATTTTATCTCATTCAATGAAAAAAAAGTGCTTAATTAGTTTATAATTTCGTTTTTCAGCAACAATGACATGCTCGGATGGAAAAGGAAGCGGAACTAGCGATTGGAAGCTTGGATCTTGGATTTCGAAGAAAGAAGGATGTTGCTGGACAGATTGACCCCTCGTCAGTGTTTTGGCCATATGTCATGAACCGTAACTCCGATTGACGAGATTCAAAATGTTCTGAAAAGTAGACAAAATTTCGGACGACTTTCATGTTTTGAGAAAATGTTGATCCGAAACGTACTCGGCGAGTAGGGTCGATTACTCGGAGAGTTGTATCGAACTTTCACGATTCTGGACGCGCTGACATGCCGTACACGGGTTTTAAGTGATGTACTCGGCGAGTAGGTCACTGGACTCGCCGAGTAGCCTCTGTTTTGTGAAAATCTATATAAAGGGACTTTCAGATCGATACCCTAGCATGGAGAGAAACCCTAGGAGGCTGAGAAACGATTGGAAGTGCTGCTAGGTCGTGAGGAACTAAAGAATCAACCCTACATTCAATTGTGAAGAGAATCAAGACAATTTTGGTTTATTCTTAGTAACTTTTTGATTTGAATCATGTTTACATACTTTGATTTCGTTTTTGAGTTTATGTTTACTGCAATCATGAGCTAAAAACTTATTCTTCTGTTAGGGTATATGAATTTGTGAACATGGATTGATTATTTGATTAGGATTAAGTTTAATTGGTGATTATGTTTTATTAAGCTTGTTAAAGAACCTTATGTGTTAACAATAACTATTCTTCTGTTAATAAATCAGTAATTAAGTTGTATGAACATCTCTTAGTTGCTAATTTCATATGATTTACGTGATCACATAGTTGTATGTCTAGGAATAACGAATGTGAAACTAGAATTAACTTGAAGAGATGTAAGTTAATGTGTGAGCTTGTGTGATACACCATCAACAAGAGGTTAATTGAATCACCAATTTGATTAGCTAATTACAAGTCTTTCTAAACCCGAATCAACAAACTAGGAAATTCATTAATTTAGACAACTGGCCATTGCTTGAATTAATCTATTTTCTAAGGATTAGCTATAGCGAATGTGAATCTAATCACTTTAGTCGGTAACCAATGAAGAATTAATCCGATATATTTACCATAAAATCATCCATGGGAACAAATGATTCGAACCTAAACAGAAGGCCTTTTTAATCATTGAATTTAGTTGATCTTTGTTTTCTTAGCTATTAGTTGCTTAGTTTGCGTGTTACTAAAGTATTTAAGTTTCTAGTCTTGCAAAACTAGAGAAAACTCTTTTTTTTACTTGTTTTATTTAGATAATATTAGCATTTATTTTAATTGTTTACCGTTCCCTGTGTTCGATATCCTACTTGCTTGAACTATATTACTAATCGATAGGTACACTGCCTTTCGTGTGTTTATTTTGTGTCTAGGTTAGTAGGATTAAAACTAGTTTGTTTCACACACATCAAGTTTTTGGCGCCGTTGCCGGGGAACGGTTCTAAATAGTTAATTTTATTTGCTAATTCTTATCATTTTTTATTTTTTGATTAATTTTTTTATAGTTTAATTTTTATTTATTATGTATTTTCCAAATCTCGATGCTTTTGATGTTTTTCTTGAGGAAGTAGTGCAGGTAAATGAGCAAGAAGATGGGGACTATGACTCAGATGATGATTTGAAGAAATTTGGAAGATGGTTAGATAACATCTTGCCCAAGACAAAAGAGCAATCTGAGTTACAAGAGCTAAAGTTACAAGATGAAGAATTTAATCCAGAAAAAGATTTGGAGGAGCTGGAAAGGTTGCTGGCAGAAGGGTCAGATGAAGAACAAGAGCAAGCTGAATTGCAGGAACCAAGTTGTGGTTTGACCATTACCACGACATGGTCCCCTGTTCTTCCGGTTTGTGTTTCGAAGCATGGGGTGACGATTCCAACTTTGGAGAAAGTTCTGAAGCGCGATCCATTTCTGATTAGTACCCGGCCGGTCCCAACCCTTGTCAATATTCTTGGGTTTTATTAATTCAAGCTCGTTTGGCCAATTTTTGAAGCAAAGAGTCGAATTTTACAAATTGGTCCAAAGAAAATATTTAATGCAATGGATGGATGGGTATTGATTTTATTAGAAGTTTATTAAGTTGGGAGTCCAGCTAAAGACTCGCACAAAAAGAAGCGCTTGTGGGAGACAACCCGTCATTAGAGTTTGCTTTTCTTTTTCTTTATAAGCTTCTAGTGTTTAAGGATAATTTAGGATTTTTTTTATTTTAATGTTTTTTTATTACTTGGTTTTTGTTTTTGATCTTTTCAGTTGAGTGTAAGGATTGCATGCGAGAGGCTAGAGTCAAGGCTGACGAAGCGAGAAATCGAGTCTAGGCGAGAGAGGAAACGAAGTTTTGAGTCAAGCTATGAGTCCAATTGATAGAAGGGTTATAGAGTGTTTATTCCCTGAAGAAAAATGAGGAGTTATTAGTTTATATAACCCCCATACATCAGAAACGGACTTGGGCAGAATAAAATTTTTGTCACACAGTGGTCTACTCACCGAGTGCATCTTATGGACTCGTCGAGTCCATGTGAAAATTCACAATTTTTCTGCCATTTACGCTTCAACTCGGCGAGTCTACATACTTACTCGACGAGTCGCTCATTCTTCTTACTTTTGAGCTGAAGATTTGATGACATTTGATATGGGCATTGGTTTTATTCTTTGAAGATCGTTTTCCAAGCATTTCCAAGAGTTTGTCCCTTATAATTGGAGTTGTACCACAAGAGATTTTGACACCCAAGGCATGGATGAGCTGTTCCCATGCCAAAGTCATCTGAAGATGGAGATCAAAAGAAGAAAGATCATCCTTGCCACTACTATACCAGGGGAGTTTGTTCCAATTCTCTCCTTATTTTTATTGTTCTTTATCATGCATGATATGCAATGGGGACATTGCATAAATTAAGTGTGGGGTAGGGGGTTGGTTGGTTACACTAGTTAAATTTTAAAATTTTGCATTAAAATTGCTAGGGCTAATTTAGAAAATTTTGGTAAAACAATTAGGGATCATGCTAGTATTATATTTGATGATTCTATGAAGACCCAAATGTTTAGTTGAGCCAATATACGTTCTAGTGCATTTGTGACCTCCTTTATTCTAGTGAAATCATGAGACAAAAACACAACCTCGCTTAGTTTGAGGATGCAATATGTTTAGCATCGTGTACCAGAAATGTATCCAGGAAAATTGTTATCTTTAGCCAATAAAGGTTGAAGTTGAGCGCCCCTTCTTAAGCATGTAGGAATTTGAGTGAAAAAAAGTGAGGAACATAAAAAAAGAGAGAGAGAGAGAGAAAAAAGAGAGAAATTACAAGAAAAGTTTGAAGAATTTTTGGAGCATCAAAGTCAAATATGAAATTAGAAGATCAAAAATTCCAAAGAAATTCAAAAAGTTGAAGATACCAAAAATTAAACAACAAGGTGGTGAATTCAAAGAAATTAAAGATCAAATGTCAAAGAAGTAAAAAATTCCAAAGAGCTCCAATGTGGTATAATAAATTGTAATTGTCTAGATTATGTATGCTTGGGTTGCTCAACCAAAAATACCTTGAGGTTAGAAAGTTTTCTGGGGATGGATTCGGAGGGATGCATAAAATGAGCGTTGTTCAAAAGAAGTGGGCGAGTGTTTATGAGGATTGTGAGTATTTAGAATTCGGGGGGCTCCTTAGGAAAAATTTTAGACACAAATGAAAGCGTTGCGGTCTTGGCATAATAGATGGGTTCGATTGGGATTGTCTTATGTGGTATTAGTATGTTAAAATTCAGTTTTGCTTGGGGGCAAGCAAAAGTCAAGTGTGGGGTATTTTGATATGAGCATATTTAGTCATATAATTCATGCATTATCTTAATACTTTATGTTGATTTTATCTCATTTAATGAACAAAAGGTGCTTAATTAGTTTATAATTTCGTTTTTCAGCAACAATGACATGCTCGGATGGAAAAGGAAGCGGAACTAGCGATTGGAAGCTTGGATCTTGGATTTCGAAGAAAGAAGGATGTTGCTGGACAGATTGACCCCTCGTCAGTGTTTTGGCCATATCTCATGAACCGTAACTCCGATTGACGAGATTCAAAATGTTCTGAAAAGTAGACACAATTTCGGACGATTTTCGTGTTTTGAGAAAATGCTGATCCGAAACGTACTCGGCGAGTAGGGTCGATTACTCGGAGAGTTGTATCGAACTTTCACGATTCTGGACGCGCTGACATGCCGTACACGGGTTTTAAGTGATGTACTCGGCGAGTAGGTCACTGGACTCGCCGAGTAGCCTCTGTTTTGTGAAAATCTATATAAAGGGACTTTCAGATCGATACCCTAGCATGGAGAGAAACCCTAGGAGGCTGAGAAACGATTGGAAGTGCTGCTAGGTCGTGAGGAACTAAAGAATCAACCCTACATTCAATTGTGAAGAGAATCAAGACAATTTTGGTTTATTCTTAGTAACTTTTTGATTTGAATCATGTTTACATACTTTGATTTCGTTTTTGAGTTTATGTTTACTGCAATCATGAGCTAAAAACTTATTCTTCTGTTAGGGTATATGAATTTGTGAACATGGATTGATTATTTGATTAGGATTAAGTTTAATTGGTGATTATGTTTTATTAAGCTTGTTAAAGAACCTTATGTGTTAACAATAACTATTCTTCTGTTAATAAATCAGTAATTAAGTTGTATGAACATCTCTTAGTTGCTAATTTCATATGATTTACGTGATCACATAGTTGTATGTCTAGGAATAACGAATGTGAAACTAGAATTAACTTGAAGAGATGTAAGTTAATGTGTGAGCTTGTGTGATACACCATCAACAAGAGGTTAATTGAATCACCAATTTGATTAGCTAATTACAAGTCTTTCTAAACCCGAATCAACAAACTAGGAAATTCATTAATTTAGACAACTGGCCATTGCTTGAATTAATCTATTTTCTAAGGATTAGCTATAGCGAATGTGAATCTAATCACTTTAGTCGGTAACCAATGAAGAATTAATCCGATATATTTACCATAAAATCATCCATGGGAACAAATGATTCGAACCTAAACAGAAGGCCTTTTTAATCATTGAATTTAGTTGATCTTTGTTTTCTTAGCTATTAGTTGCTTAGTTTGCGTGTTAGTAAAGTATTTAAATTTCTAGTCTTGGAAAACTAGAGAAAACTCTTTTTTTTACTTGTTTTATTTAGATAATATTAGCATTTATTTTAATTGTTTACCGTTACCTGTGTTCGATATCCTACTTGCTTGAACTATATTACTAATCGATAGGTACACTGCCTTTCGTGTGTTTATTTTGTGTCTAAGTTAGTAGGATTAAAACTAGTTTGTTTCACACACATCAAGTTTTTGGCGCCGTTGCCGGGGAACAGTTCTAAATAGTTAATTTTATTTGCTAATTCTTATCATTTTTTATTTTTTGATTAATTTTTTTATAGTTTAATTTTTATTTATTATGTATTTTCCAAATCTCGATGCTTTTGATGTTTTTCTTGAGGAAGTAGTGCAGGTAAATGAGCAAGAAGACGGGGACTATGACTCAGATGATGATTTGAAGAAATTTGGAAGATGGTTAGATAACATCTTGCCCAAGACAAAAGAGCAATCTGAGTTACAAGAGCTAAAGTTACAAGATGAAGAATTTAATCCAGAAAAAGATTTGGAGGGGCTGGAAAGGTTGCTGGCAGAAGGGTCAGATGAAGAACAAGAACAAGCTAAATTGCAGGAACCAAGTTGTGGTTTGACCATTACCACGACATGGTCCCCTGTTCTTCCGGTTTGTGTTTCGAAGCATGGGGTGACGATTCCAACTTTGGAGAAAGTTCTGAAGCGCGATCCATTTCTGATTAGTACCCGGCCGGTCCCAACCCTTGTCAATATTCTTGGGTTTTATGAATTCAAGCTCGTTTGGCCAATTTTTGAAGCAAAGAGTCGAATTTTACAAATTGGTCCAAAGAAAATATTTAATGCAATGGATGGATGGGTATTGATTTTATTAGAAGTTTATTAAGTTGGGAGTCCAGCTAAAGACTCGCACAAAAAGAAGCGCTTGTGGGAGACAACCCGTCATTAGAGTTTGCTTTTCTTTTTCTTTATAAACTTCTAGTGTTTAAGGATAATTTAGGATTTTTTTTATTTTAATGTTTTTTTATTACTTGGTTTTTGTTTTTGATCTTTTCAGTTGAGTGTAAGGATTGCATGCGAGAGGCTAGAGTCAAGGCTGACGAAGCGAGAAATCGAGTCTAGGCGAGAGAGGAAACGAAGTTTTGAGTCAAGCTATGAGTCCAATTGATAGAAGGGTTATAGAGTGTTTATTCCCTGAAGAAAAATGAGGAGTTATTAGTTTATATAACCCCCATACATCAGAAACGGACTTGGGCAGAATAAAATTTTTGTCACACAGTGGTCTACTCACCGAGTGCATCTTATGGACTCGTCGAGTCCATGTGAAAATTCACAATTTTTCTGCCATTTACGCTTCAACTCGGCGAGTCTACATACTTACTCGACGAGTCGCTCATTCTTCTTACTTTTGAGCTGAAGATTTGATGACATTTGATACGGGCATTGGTTTTATTCTTTGAAGATCGTTTTCCGAGCATTTCCAAGAGTTTGTCCCTTATAATTGGAGTTGTACCACAAGAGATTTTGACACCCAAGGCATGGATGAGCTGTTCCCATGCCAAAGTCATCTGAAGATGGAGCTCAAAAGAAGAAAGATCATCCTTGCCACTACTATACCAGGGGAGTTTGTTCCAATTCTCTCCTTATTTTTATTGTTCTTTATCATGCATGATATGCAATGGGGACATTGCATAAATTAAGTGTGGGGTAGGGGGTTGGTTGGTTACACTAGTTAAATTTTAAAATTTTGCATTAAAATTGCTAGGGCTAATTTAGAAAATTTTGGTAAAACAATTAGGGATCATGCTAGTATTATATTTGATGATTCTATGAAGACCCACATGTTTAGTTGAGCCAATATACGTTCTAGTGCATTTGTGACCTCCTTTATTATAGTGAAATCATGGGACAAAAACACAACCTCGCTTAGTTTGAGGGATGCAATATGTTTAGCATCGTGTACCAGAAATGTATCCAGGAAAATTGTTATCTTTAGCCAATAAAGGTTGAAGTTGAGCGCCCCTGCTTAAGCATGTAGGAATTTGAGTGAAAAAAAGTGAGGAACATAAAAAAAAAGAGAGAGAGAGAAAAAAGAGAGAAATTACAAGAAAAGTTTGAAGAATTTTTGGAGCATCAAAGTCAAATATGAAATTAGAAGATCAAAAATTCCAAAGAAATTCAAAAAGTTGAAGATACCAAAAATCAAACAACAAGGTGGTGAATTCAAAGAAATTAAAGATCAAATGTCAAAGAAGTAAAGAATTCCAAAGAGCTCCAATGTGGTATCATAAATTGTAATTGTCTAGATTATGTATGCTTGGGTTGCTCAACCAAAAATACCTTGAGGTTAGAAAGTTTTCTGGGGATGGATTCGGAGGGATGCATAAAATGAGCGTTGTTCAAAAGAAGTGGCTGAGTGTTTATGAGGATTGTGAGTATTTAGAATTCGGGGGGCTCCTTAGGAAAAAATTTAGACACAAATGCATGCGTTGCGGTCTTGGCATAATAGATGGGTTCGATTGGGATTGTCTTATGTGGTATTAGTATGTTAAAATTCAGTTTTGCTTGGGGGCAAGCAAAAGTCAAGTGTGGGGTATTTTGATATGAGCATATTTAGTCATATAATTCATGCATTATCTTAATACTTTATGTTGATTTTATCTCATTTAATGAACAAAAGGTGCTTAATTAGTTTATAATTTCGTTTTTCAGCAACAATGACATGCTCGGATGGAAAAGGAAGCGGAACTAGCGATTGGAAGCTTGGATCTTGGATTTCGAAGAAAGAAGGATGTTGCTGGACAGATTGACCCCTCGTCAGTGTTTTGGCCATATCTCATGAACCGTAACTCCGATTGACGAGATTCAAAATGTTCTGAAAAGTAGACACAATTTCGGACGACTTTCGTGTTTTGAGAAAATGCTGATCCGAAACGTACTCGGCGAGTAGGGTCGATTACTCGGAGAGTTGTATCGAACTTTCACGATTCTGGACGCGCTGACTTGCCGTACACGGGTTTTAAGTGATGTACTCGGCGAGTAGGTCACTGGACTCGCCGAGTAGCCTCTGTTTTGTGAAAATCTATATAAAGGGACTTTCAGATCGATACCCTAGCATGGAGAGAAACCCTAGGAGGCTGAGAAACGATTGGAAGTGCTGCTAGGTCGTGAGGAACTAAAGAATCAACCCTACATTCAATTGTGAAGAGAATCAAGACAATTTTGGTTTATTCTTAGTAACTTTTTGATTTGAATCATGTTTACATACTTTGATTTCGTTTTTGAGTTTATGTTTACTGCAATCATGAGCTAAAAACTTATTCTTCTGTTAGGGTATATGAATTTGTGAACATGGATTGATTATTTGATTAGGATTAAGTTTAATTGGTGATTATGTTTTATTAAGCTTGTTAAAGAACCTTATGTGTTAACAATAACTATTCTTCTGTTAATAAATCAGTAATTAAGTTGTATGAACATCTCTTAGTTGCTAATTTCATATGATTTACGTGATCACATAGTTGTATGTCTAGGAATAACGAATGTGAAACTAGAATTAACTTGAAGAGATGTAAGTTAATGTGTGAGCTTGTGTGATACACCATCAACAAGAGGTTAATTGAATCACCAATTTGATTAGCTAATTACAAGTCTTTCTAAACCCGAATCAACAAACTAGGAAATTCATTAATTTAGACAACTGGCCATTGCTTGAATTAATCTATTTTCTAAGGATTAGCTATAGCGAATGTGAATCTAATCACTTTAGTCGGTAACCAATGAAGAATTAATCCGATATATTTACCATAAAATCATCCATGGGAACAAATGATTCGAACCTAAACAGAAGGCCTTTTTAATCATTGAATTTAGTTGATCTTTGTTTTCTTAGCTATTAGTTGCTTAGTTTGCGTGTTAGTAAAGTATTTAAGTTTCTAGTCTTGCAAAACTAGAGAAAACTCTTTTTTTACTTGTTTTATTTAGATAATATTAGCATTTATTTTAATTGTTTACCGTTCCCTGTGTTCGATATCCTACTTGCTTGAACTATATTACTAATCGATAGGTACACTGTCTTTCGTGTGTTTATTTTGTGTCTAGGTTAGTAGGATTAAAACTAGTTTGTTTCACACACATCAAGTTTTTGGCGCCGTTGCCGGGGAACGGTTCTAAATAGTTAATTTTATTTGCTAATTCTTATCATTTTTTATTTTTTGATTAATTTTTTTATAGTTTAATTTTTATTTATTATGTATTTTCCAAATCTCGATGCTTTTGATGTTTTTCTTGAGGAAGTAGTGCAGGTAAATGAGCAAGAAGACGGGGACTATGACTCAGATGATGATTTGAAGAAATTTGGAAGATGGTTAGATAACATCTTGCCCAAGACAAAAGAGCAATCTGAGTTACAAGAGCTAAAGTTACAAGATGAAGAATTTAATCCAGAAAAAGATTTGGAGGAGCTGGAAAGGTTGCTGGCAGAAGGGTCAGATGAAGAACAAGAACAAGCTAAATTGCAGGAACCAAGTTGTGGTTTGACCATTACCACGACATGGTCCCCTGTTCTTCCGGTTTGTGTTTCGAAGCATGGGGTGACGATTCCAACTTTGGAGAAAGTTCTGAAGCGCGATCCATTTCTGATTAGTACCCGGCCGGTCCCAACCCTTGTCAATATTCTTGGGTTTTATGAATTCAAGCTCGTTTGGCCAATTTTTGAAGCAAAGAGTCGAATTTTACAAATTGGTCCAAAGAAAATATTTAATGCAATGGATGGATGGGTATTGATTTTATTAGAAGTTTATTAAGTTGGGAGTCCAGCTAAAGACTCGCACAAAAAGAAGCGCTTGTGGGAGACAACCCGTCATTAGAGTTTGCTTTTCTTTTTCTTTATAAACTTCTAGTGTTTAAGGATAATTTAGGATTTTTTTATTTTAATGTTTTTTTATTACTTGGTTTTTGTTTTTGATCTTTTCAGTTGAGTGTAAGGATTGCATGCGAGAGGCTAGAGTCAAGGCTGACGAAGCGAGAAATCGAGTCTAGGCGAGAGAGGAAACGAAGTTTTGAGTCAAGCTATGAGTCCAATTGATAGAAGGGTTATAGAGTGTTTATTCCCTGAAGAAAAATGAGGAGTTATTAGTTTATATAACCCCCATACATCAGAAACGGACTTGGGCAGAATAAAATTTTTGTCACACAGTGGTCTACTCACCGAGTGCATCTTATGGACTCGTCGAGTCCATGTGAAAATTCACAATTTTTCTGCCATTTACGCTTCAACTCGGCGAGTCTACATACTTACTCGACGAGTCGCTCATTCTTCTTACTTTTGAGCTGAAGATTTGATGACATTTGATATGGGCATTGGTTTTATTCTTTGAAGATCGTTTTCCGAGCATTTCCAAGAGTTTGTCCCTTATAATTGGAGTTGTACCACAAGAGATTTTGACACTCAAGGCATGGATGAGCTGTTCCCATGCCAAAGTCATCTGAAGATGGAGCTCAAAAGAAGAAAGATCATCCTTACCACTACTATACCAGGGGAGTTTGTTCCAATTCTTTCCTTATTTTTATTGTTCTTTATCATGCATGATATGCAATGGGGACATTGCATAAATTAAGTGTGGGGTAGGGGGTTGGTTGGTTACACTAGTTAAATTTTAAAATTTTGCATTAAAATTGCTAGGGCTAATTTAGAAAATTTTGGTAAAACAATTAGGGATAATGCTAGTATTATATTTGATGATTCTATGAAGACCCAAATGTTTAGTTGAGCCAATATACGTTCTAGTGCATTTGTGACCTCCTTTATTCTAGTGAAATCATGAGACAAAAACACAACCTCGCTTAGTTTGAGGGATGCAATATGTTTAGCATCGTGTACCAGAAATGTATCCAGGAAAATTGTTATCTTTAGCCAATAAAGGTTGAAGTTGAGCGCCCCTGCTTAAGCATGTAGGAATTTGAGTGAAAAAAAGTGAGGAACATAAAAAAAGAGAGAGAGAGAAAAAAGAGAGAAATTACAAGAAAAGTTTGAAGAATTTTTGGAGCATCAAAGTCAAATATGAAATTAGAAGATCAAAAATTCCAAAGAAATTCAAAAAGCTGAAGATACCAAAAATCAAACAACAAGGTGGTGAATTCAAAGAAATTAAAGATCAAATGTCAAAGAAGTAAAGAATTCCAAAGAGCTCCAATGTGGAATCATAAATTGTAATTGTCTAGATTATGTATGCTTGGGTTGCTCAACCAAAAATACCTTGAGGTTAGAAAGTTTTCTGGGGATGGATTCGGAGGGATGCATAAAATGAGCGTTGTTCAAAAGAAGTGGCTGAGTGTTTATGAGGATTGTGAGTATTTAGAATTCGGGGGGCTCCTTAGGAAAAATTTTAGACACAAATGCATGCGTTGCGGTCTTGGCATAATAGATGGGTTCGATTGAGATTGTCTTATGTGGTATTAGTATGTTAAAATTCAGTTTTGCTTGGGGGCAAGCAAAAGTCAAGTGTGGGGTATTTTGATATGAGCATATTTAGTCATATAATTCATGCATTATCTTAATACTTTATGTTGATTTTATCTCATTTAATGAACAAAAGGTGCTTAATTAGTTTATAATTTCGTTTTTCAGCAACAATGACATGCTCGGATGGAAAAGGAAGCGGAACTAGCGATTGGAAGCTTGGATCTTGGATTTCGAAGAAAGAAGGATGTTGCTGGACAGATTGACCCCTCGTCAGTGTTTTGGCCATATCTCATGAACCGTAACTCCGATTGACGAGATTCAAAATGTTCTGAAAAGTAGAAAAAATTTCGGACGACTTTCGTGTTTTGAGAAAATGTTGATCCGAAACGTACTCGGCGAGTAGGGTCGATTACTCGGAGAGTTGTATCGAACTTTCATGATTCTGGACGCGCTGACTTGCCGTACACGGGTTTTAAGTGATGTACTCGGCGAGTAGGTCACTGGACTCGCCGAGTAGCCTCTGTTTTGTGAAAATCTATATAAAGGGACTTTCAGATCGATACCCTAGCATGGAGAGAAACCCTAGGAGACTGAGAAACGATTGGAAGTGCTGCTAGGTCGTGAGGAACTAAAGAATCAACCCTACATTCAATTGTGAAGAGAATCAAGACAATTTTGGTTTATTCTTAGTAACTTTTTGATTTGAATCATGTTTACATACTTTGATTTCGTTTTTGAGTTTATGTTTACTGCAATCATGAGCTAAAAACTTATTCTTCTGTTAGGGTATATGAATTTGTGAACATGGATTGATTATTTGATTAGGATTAAGTTTAATTGGTGATTATGTTTTATTAAGCTTGTTAAAGAACCTTATGTGTTAACAATAACTATTCTTCTGTTAATAAATCAGTAATTAAGTTGTATGAACATCTCTTAGTTGCTAATTTCATATGATTTACGTGATCACATAGTTGTATGTCTAGGAATAATGAATGTGAAACTAGAATTAACTTGAAGATATGTAAGTTAATGTGTGAGCTTGTGTGATACACCATCAACAAGAGGTTAATTGAATCACCAATTTGATTAGCTAATTACAAGTCTTTCTAAACCCGAATCAACAAACTAGGAAATTCATTAATTTAGACAACTGGCCATTGCTTGAATTAATCTATTTTCTAAGGATTAGCTATAGCGAATGTGAATCTAATCACTTTAGTCGGTAACCAATGAAGAATTAATCCGATATATTTACCATAAAATCATCCATGGGAACAAATGATTCGAACCTAAACAGAAGGCCTTTTTAATCATTGAATTTAGTTGATCTTTGTTTTCTTAGCTATTAGTTGCTTAGTTTGCGTGTTACTAAAGTATTTAAGTTTCTAGTCTTGCAAAACTAGAGAAAACTCTTTTTTTTACTTGTTTTATTTAGATAATATTAGCATTTATTTTAATTGTTTACCGTTCCCTGTGTTCGATATCCTACTTGCTTGAACTATATTACTAATCGATAGGTACACTGCCTTTCGTGTGTTTATTTTGTGTCTAGGTTAGTAGGATTAAAACTAGTTTGTTTCACACACATCAAGTTTTTGGCGCCGTTGCCGGGGAACGGTTCTAAATAGTTAATTTTATTTGCTAATTCTTATCATTTTTTATTTTTTGATTAATTTTTTTATAGTTTAATTTTTATTTATTATGTATTTTCCAAATCTCGATGCTTTTGATGTTTTTCTTGAGGAAGTAGTGCAGGTAAATGAGCAAGAAGATGGGGACTATGACTCAGATGATGATTTGAAGAAATTTGGAAGATGGTTAGATAACATCTTGCCCAAGACAAAAGAGCAATCTGAGTTACAAGAGCTAAAGTTACAAGATGAAGAATTTAATCCAGAAAAAGATTTGGAGGAGCTGGAAAGGTTGCTGGCAGAAGGGTCAGATGAAGAACAAGAGCAAGCTGAATTGCAGGAACCAAGTTGTGGTTTGACCATTACCACGACATGGTCCCCTGTTCTTTCGGTTTGTGTTTCGAAGCATGGGGTGACGATTCCAACTTTGGAGAAAGTTCTGAAGCGCGATCCATTTCTGATTAGTACCCGGCCGGTCCCAACCCTTGTCAATATTCTTGGGTTTTATGAATTCAAGCTCGTTTGGCCAATTTTTGAAGCAAAGAGTCGAATTTTACAAATTGGTCCAAAGAAAATATTTAATGCAATGGATGGATGGGTATTGATTTTATTAGAAGTTTATTAAGTTGGGAGTCCAGCTAAAGACTCGCACAAAAAGAAGCGCTTGTGGGAGACAACCCGTCATTAGAGTTTGCTTTTCTTTTTCTTTATAAACTTCTAGTGTTTAAGGATAATTTAGGATTTTTTTTATTTTAATGTTTTTTTATTACTTGGTTTTTGTTTTTGATCTTTTCAGTTGAGTGTAAGGATTGCATGCGAGAGGCTAGAGTCAAGGCTGACGAAGCGAGAAATCGAGTCTAGGCGAGAGAGGAAACGAAGTTTTGAGTCAAGCTATGAGTCCAATTGATAGAAGGGTTATAGAGTGTTTATTCCCTGAAGAAAAATGAGGAGTTATTAGTTTATATAACCCCCATACATCAGAAACGGACTTGGGCAGAATAAAATTTTTGTCACACAGTGGTCTACTCACCGAGTGCATCTTATGGACTCGTCGAGTCCATGTGAAAATTCACAATTTTTCTGCCATTTACGCTTCAACTCGGCGAGTCTACATACTTACTCGACGAGTCGCTCATTCTTCTTACTTTTGAGCTGAAGATTTGATGACATTTGATATGGGCATTGGTTTTATTCTTTGAAGATCGTTTTCCGAGCATTTCCAAGAGTTTGTCCCTTATAATTGGAGTTGTACCACAAGAGATTTTGACACCCAAGGCATGGATGAGCTGTTCCCATGCCAAAGTCATCTGAAGATGGAGATCAAAAGAAGAAAGATCATCCTTGCCACTACTATACCAGGGGAGTTTGTTCCAATTCTCTCCTTATTTTTATTGTTCTTTATCATGCATGATATGCAATGGGGACATTGCATAAATTAAGTGTGGGGTAGGGGGTTGGTTGGTTACACTAGTTAAATTTTAAAATTTTGCATTAAAATTGCTAGGGCTAATTTAGAAAATTTTGGTAAAACAATTAGGGATCATGCTAGTATTATATTTGATGATTCTATGAAGACCCAAATGTTTAGTTGAGCCAATATACGTTCTAGTGCATTTGTGACCTCCTTTATTCTAGTGAAATCATGAGACAAAAACACAACCTCGCTTAGTTTGAGGGATGCAATATGTTTAGCATCGTGTACCAGAAATGTATCCAGGAAAATTGTTATCTTTAGCCAATAAAGGTTGAAGTTGAGCGCCCCTTCTTAAGCATGTAGGAATTTGAGTGAAAAAAAGTGAGGAACATAAAAAAGAGAGAGAGAGAGAGAGAAAAAAGAGAGAAATTACAAGAAAAGTTTGAAGAATTTTTGGAGCATCAAAGTCAAATATGAAATTAGAAGATCAAAAATTCCAAAGAAATTCAAAAAGTTGAAGATACCAAAAATTAAACAACAAGGTGGTGAATTCAAAGAAATTAAAGATCAAATGTCAAAGAAGTAAAAAATTCCAAAGAGCTCCAATGTGGTATCATAAATTGTAATTGTCTAGATTATGTATGCTTGGGTTGCTCAACCAAAAATACCTTGAGGTTAGAAAGTTTTCTGGGGATGGATTCGGAGGGATGCATAAAATGAGCGTTGTTCAAAAGAAGTGGGCGAGCGTTTATGAGGATTGTGAGTATTTAGAATTCGGGGGGCTCCTTAGGAAAAATTTTAGACACAAATGAAAGCGTTGCGGTCTTGGCATAATAGATGGGTTCGATTGGGATTGTCTTATGTGGTATTAGTATGTTAAAATTCAGTTTTGCTTGGCGGCAACCAAAAGTCAAGTGTGGGGTATTTTGATATGAGCATATTTAGTCATATAATTCATGCATTATCTTAATACTTTATGTTGATTTTATCTCATTTAATGAACAAAAGGTGCTTAATTAGTTTATAATTTCGTTTTTCAGCAACAATGACATGCTCGGATGGAAAAGGAAGCGGAACTAGCGATTGGAAGCTTGGATCTTGGATTTCGAAGAAAGAAGGATGTTGCTGGACAGATTGACCCCTCGTCAGTGTTTTGGCCATATCTCATTACCGTAACTCCGATTGACGAGATTCAAAATGTTCTGAAAAGTAGACACAATTTCGGACGATTTTCGTGTTTTGAGAAAATGCTGATCCGAAACGTACTCGGCGAGTAGGGTCGATTACTCGGAGAGTTGTATCGAACTTTCACGATTCTGGACGCGCTGACATGCCGTACACGGGTTTTAAGTGATGTACTCGGCGAGTAGGTCACTGGACTCGCCGAGTAGCCTCTGTTTTGTGAAAATCTATATAAAGGGACTTTCAGATCGATACCCTAGCATGGAGAGAAACCCTAGGAGGCTGAGAAACGATTGGAAGTGCTGCTAGGTCGTGAGGAACTAAAGAATCAACCCTACATTCAATTGTGAAGAGAATCAAGACAATTTTGGTTTATTCTTAGTAACTTTTTGATTTGAATCATGTTTACATACTTTGATTTCGTTTTTGAGTTTATGTTTACTGCAATCATGAGCTAAAAACTTATTCTTCTGTTAGGGTATATGAATTTGTGAACATGGATTGATTATTTGATTAGGATTAAGTTTAATTGGTGATTATGTTTTATTAAGCTTGTTAAAGAACCTTATGTGTTAACAATAACTATTCTTCTGTTAATAAATCAGTAATTAAGTTGTATGAACATCTCTTAGTTGCTAATTTCATATGATTTACGTGATCACATAGTTGTATGTCTAGGAATAACGAATGTGAAACTAGAATTAACTTGAAGAGATGTAAGTTAATGTGTGAGCTTGTGTGATACACCATCAACAAGAGGTTAATTGAATCACCAATTTGATTAGCTAATTACAAGTCTTTCTAAACCCGAATCAACAAACTAGGAAATTCATTAATTTAGACAACTGGCCATTGCTTGAATTAATCTATTTTCTAAGGATTAGCTATAGTGAATGTGAATCTAATCACTTTAGTCGGTAACCAATGAAGAATTAATCCGATATATTTACCATAAAATCATCCATGGGAACAAATGATTCGAACCTAAACAGAAGGCCTTTTTAATCATTGAATTTAGTTGATCTTTGTTTTCTTAGCTATTAGTTGCTTAGTTTGCGTGTTAGTAAAGTATTTAAGTTTCTAGTCTTGCAAAACTAGAGAAAACTCTTTTTTTACTTGTTTTATTTAGATAATATTAGCATTTATTTTAATTGTTTACCGTTCCCTGTGTTCGATATCCTACTTGCTTGAACTATATTACTAATCGATAGGTACACTGCCTTTCGTGTGTTTATTTTGTGTCTAAGTTACTAGGATTAAAACTAGTTTGTTTCACACACATCAAGTTTTTGGCGCCGTTGCCGGGGAACGGTTCTAAATAGTTAATTTTATTTGCTAATTCTTATCATTTTTTATTTTTTGATTAATTTTTTTATAGTTTAATTTTTATTTATTATGTATTTTCCAAATCTCGATGCTTTTGATGTTTTTCTTGAGGAAGTAGTGCAGGTAAATGAGCAAGAAGATGGGGACTATGACTCAGATGATGATTTGAAGAAATTTGGAAGATGGTTAGATAACATCTTGCCCAAGACAAAAGAGCAATCTGAGTTACAAGAGCTAAAGTTACAAGATGAAGAATTTAATCCAGAAAAAGATTTGGAGGAGCTGGAAAGGTTGCTGGCAGAAGGGTCAGATGAAGAACAAGAACAAGCTAAATTGCAGGAACCAAGTTGTGGTTTGACCATTACCACGACATGGTCCCCTGTTCTTCCGGTTTGTGTTTCGAAGCATGGGGTGACGATTCCAACTTTGGAGAAAGTTCTGAAGCGCGATCCATTTCTGATTAGTACCCGGCCGGTCCCAACCCTTGTCAATATTCTTGGGTTTTATGAATTCAAGCTCGTTTGGCCAATTTTTGAAGCAAAGAGTCGAATTTTACAAATTGGTCCAAAGAAAATATTTAATGCAATGGATGGATGGGTATTGATTTTATTAGAAGTTTATTAAGTTGGGAGTCCAGCTAAAGACTCGCACAAAAAGAAGCGCTTGTGGGAGACAACCCGTCATTAGAGTTTGCTTTTCTTTTTCTTTATAAACTTCTAGTGTTTAAGGATAATTTAGGATTTTTTTATTTTAATGTTTTTTTATTACTTGGTTTTTGTTTTTGATCTTTTCAGTTGAGTGTAAGGATTGCATGCGAGAGGCTAGAGTCAAGGCTGACGAAGCGAGAAATCGAGTCTAGGCGAGAGAGGAAACGAAGTTTTGAGTCAAGCTATGAGTCCAATTGATAGAAGGGTTATAGAGTGTTTATTCCCTGAAGAAAAATGAGGAGTTATTAGTTTATATAACCCCCATACATCAGAAACGGACTTGGGCAGAATAAATTTTTTGTCACACAGTGGTCTACTCACCGAGTGCATCTTATGGACTCGTCGAGTCCATGTGAAAATTCACAATTTTTCTGCCATTTACGCTTCAACTCGGCGAGTCTACATACTTACTCGACGAGTCGCTCATTCTTCTTACTTTTGAGCTGAAGATTTGATGACATTTGATATGGGCATTGGTTTTATTCTTTGAAGATCGTTTTCCGAGCATTTCCAAGAGTTTGTCCCTTATAATTGGAGTTGTACCACAAGAGATTTTGACACCCAAGGCATGGATGAGCTGTTCCCATGCCAAAGTCATCTGAAGATGGAGCTCAAAAGAAGAAAGATCATCCTTGCCACTACTATACCAGGGGAGTTTGTTCCAATTCTCTCCTTATTTTTATTGTTCTTTATCATGCATGATATGCAATGGGGACATTGCATAAATTAAGTGTGGGGTAGGGGGTTGGTTGGTTACACTAGTTAAATTTTAAAATTTTGCATTAAAATTGCTAGGGCTAATTTAGAAAATTTTGGTAAAACAATTAGGGATCATGCTAGTATTATATTTGATGATTCTATGAAGACCCAAATGTTTAGTTGAGCCAATATACGTTCTAGTGCATTTGTGACCTCCTTTATTCTAGTGAAATCATGGGACAAAAACACAACCTCGCTTAGTTTGAGGGATGCAATATGTTTAACATCGTGTACCAGAAATGTATCCAGGAAAATTGTTGAGCGCCCCTGCTTAAGCATGTAGGAATTTGAGTGAAAAAAAGTGAGGAACATAAAAAAAAAGAGAGAGAGAAAAAAAAGAGAGAAATTACAAGAAAAGTTTGAAGAATTTTTGGAGCATCAAAGTCAAATATGAAATTAGAAGATCAAAAATTCCAAAGAAATTCAAAAAGTTGAAGATACCAAAAATCAACAACAAGGTGGTGAATTCAAAGAAATTAAAGATCAAATGTCAAAGAAGTAAAGAATTCCAAAGAGCTCCAATGTGGTATCATAAATTGTAATTGTCTAGATTATGTATGCTTGGGTTGCTCAACCAAAAATACCTTGAGGTTAGAAAGTTTTCTGGGGATGGATTCGGAGGGATGCATAAAATGAGCGTTGTTCAAAAGAAGTGGGCGAGTGTTTATGAGGATTGTGAGTATTTAGAATTCGGGGGGCTCCTTAGGAAAAATTTTAGACACAAATGCATGCGTTGCGGTCTTGGCATAATAGATGGGTTCGATTGGGATTGTCTTATGTGGTATTAGTATGTTAAAATTCAGTTTTGCTTGGGGGCAAGCAAAAGTCAAGTGTGGGGTATTTTGATATGAGCATATTTAGTCATATAATTCATGCATTATCTTAATACTTTATGTTGATTTTATCTCATTTAATGAAAAAAAGGTGCTTAATTAGTTTATAATTTCGTTTTTCAGCAACAATGACATGCTCGGATGGAAAAGGAAGCGGAACTAGCGATTGGAAGCTTGGATCTTGGATTTCGAAGAAAGAAGGATGTTGCTGGACAGATTGACCCCTCGTCAGTGTTTTGGCCATATCTCATGAACCGTAACTCCGATTGACGAGATTCAAAATGTTCTGAAAAGTAGACACAATTTCGGACGACTTTTGTGTTTTGAGAAAATGCTGATCCGAAACGTACTTGGCGAGTAGGGTCGATTACTCGGAGAGTTGTATCGAACTTTCATGATTCTGGACGCGCTGACTTGCCGTACACGGGTTTTAAGTGATGTACTCGGCGAGTAGGTCACTGGACTCGCCGAGTAGCCTCTGTTTTGTGAAAATCTATATAAAGGGACTTTCAGATCGATACCCTAGCATGGAGAGAAACCCTAGGAGGCTGAGAAACGATTGGAAGTGCTGCTAGGTCGTGAGGAACTAAATAATCAACCCTACATTCAATTGTGAAGAGAATCAAGACAATTTTGGTTTATTCTTAGTAACTTTTTGATTTGAATCATGTTTACATACTTTGATTTCGTTTTTGAGTTTATGTTTACTGCAATCATGAGCTAAAAACTTATTCTTCTGTTAGGGTATATGAATTTGTGAACATGGATTGATTATTTGATTAGGATTAAGTTTAATTGGTGATTATGTTTTATTAAGCTTGTTAAAGAACCTTATGTGTTAACAATAACTATTCTTCTGTTAATAAATCAGTAATTAAGTTGTATGAACATCTCTTAGTTGCTAATTTCATATGATTTACGTGATCACATAGTTGTATGTCTAGGAATAACGAATGTGAAACTAGAATTAACTTGAAGATATGTAAGTTAATGTGTGAGCTTGTGTGATACACCATCAACAAGAGGTTAATTGAATCACCAATTTGATTAGCTAATTACAAGTCTTTCTAAACCCGAATCAACAAACTAGGAAATTCATTAATTTAGACAACTGGCCATTGCTTGAATTAATCTATTTTCTAAGGATTAACTATAGCGAATGTGAATCTAATCACATTAGTCGGTAACCAATGAAGAATTAATCCGATATATTTACCATAAAATCATCCATGGGAACAAATGATTCGAACCTAAACAGAAGGCCTTTTTAATCATTGAATTTAGTTGATCTTTGTTTTCTTAGCTATTAGTTGCTTAGTTTGCGTGTTAGTAAAGTATTTAAGTTTCTAGTCTTGCAAAACTAGAGAAAACTCTTTTTTTTACTTGTTTTATTTAGATAATATTAGCATTTATTTTAATTGTTTACCGTTCCCTGTGTTCGATATCCTACTTGCTTGAACTATATTACTAATCGATAGGTACACTGCCTTTCGTGTGTTTATTTTGTGTCTAAGTTAGTAGGATTAAAACTAGTTTGTTTCACACACATCAATCGGTATAAAGCTCGATTAGTAGCACAAGGATTTACTCAAGTACCGGGGTTAGATTTCTCTCATACTTTCAGTCCGGTTGTGAAAGCCTCAACTGTACGCGTTATTCTCTCTTTGGCAGTTCATCAAAATTGGCCCTTACATCAATTAGATGTCAACAATGCGTTTCTAAATGGGAACCTAAGTGAGACAGTGTTTATGGAGCAACCTCCGAGATTCGTTAATCCTCATTACCCTAATCATGTTTTTCGGTTAAACAACGCTCTTTACGGCTTGAAGCAAGCTCCAAGAGCTTGGTTTCACTGACTATGTTCTTTTTTCATGCAAATTGGTTTTCTTTGCAGTCGTGCTGATCCGTCTTTATTCCTATTTAATCGTGGTGCTACTACTTTATATCTCTTGGTCTATGTTGATGATCTCATCCTCATAGGGAATGATAAGACTGCCATTACTAATTTCATTATCAAATTGAATAATGAATTTGCTATCAAAGATTTGGGTGCATTAAGTTACTTCTTGGGACTAGAGGTGGTCTACACAAATGATGGATTGTTTCTTACTCAAACTAAGTATGCTCAAGAAATCTTATCACGTGCGGGTTTAACTGATGCTACACCTGTTCGTACACCCCTCACCACCTCTTCTCAACTTCTCTCTCATGGTGAAGCTTTTCATGATCCAACCTTGTATCGGTCACTAGTTGGAGCACTTCAATATTTAACTATCACTCGCCCAGACCTCTCTTATGCTGTCAATCATGTAAGTCAGTTCTTACAATCCCCTACTATAGACCATTTTCAAGCAGTCAAAAGAATCATGCGGTATGTCAAGGGTACGCTCTCCTATGGTCTCACTTATAAACGATCTTCTGTTCTTCCTCTGGTTGCATACTCTGATGCAGATTGGACGAGATGCTTAGAAACACGCCGTTCCACTTATGGATACTCTATTTTCCTTGGCGGCAACATTGTGTCTTGGAGTGCTAAAAAGCAACCAACAGTTGCTCGGTCCAGCTGTGAGTCCGAATATAGAGCGATGGCAAACACTGCTTCTGAGGTTATTTGGATTACACATCTGCTCACAGAGTTACAGATTCCTATTTCTCCTACTCCATGTCTATATTGTGACAACAAAAGTGCTCTCTTTCTTAGTCAAAATCCAGTTTCTCACAAAAGATCAAAATATATAGATCTTGATTATCATTTTGTGAGAGAGTTAGTTCAATCTGGCAAGTTGCACAACAAGTTCATTCCCACTACTCAACAAGTGGTAGATATTTTCACAAAGAGTCTCCCAAGACCTCTATTTGAGCATTTCAGAGACAAGCTATGCGTTAGTCAACCACCGTCCAGCTTGAAGGGGGGTATAAACGAGATATCTGGAGATAGATAGAGATAAATAGCAAGTTGTTATTTTAGATTTATGTTATCCTTTATCATAGGGAAAGTTGTTGTACTTTGTACTCATATATAAATACATGAATATACAATCACTCCGATTCATTGGAGTTGATATCAATTCCTTATATCGTTATTTTAAGTTTTTATTTTTAAATAAAAATAAATAATAAAAAAATTAGACCGTGTATACCTGCCCACTTTGCTCTGTCTCTAAGCGTCTCCATAGGTATTTTTGAGAAAATTTATTTGTAATGATGATGATAATAACTATCACACTATATTGACACTAATAAAATATTAAAGTCACTATATTGACACTAATAAAATATTAAAGTCAACGGATGTGTACATTACTTGTTTGAAATCTAGGTTGAAAAACGAAAGGAAATAGCTGTATGCTACTAATAATAGTAATAATATGGCCCCACCCCTTTGTGAATGTGGCGTGCATCTATTCATAAGAGGATGTTTTCTCTAAAACTTTTTTTATATCCAATTAATGTAATGTTACATTTGTTAAAATATGTTAGAATTTATATTTTATGTTTGTTTTTTTATTATTTTTCGTATCGTTATCAATAAATTTCATGAACACATTTCTGTCGATAAAAATAATCAAATAAATAACAGTGATGATATTTTATGTAATTTTTTCGATCGTAAATGACAGAATATATTACATTAATATTACGGTGAAGATTTCGTATCTTTTATAAAGAACAAGTAAAAAAACATTACTTTATAACGAAGTAAATAAAATAATATTGTATGGACCGAAAATTGTTGAATACGATGTTTGTTTATGTCATATTGGAATAGAAGTAAATATTTGAAGGTTGATAAAAATGAAATCAGTTTCAACGATATTCCAATATACCAAACTTTGTATATTGAAAGCTATGACATAAAAATGAATTAATTTCATCTATCTTTGCATATGCCATTTCAATTTTGAGAGCGACAAAATTGTTAGTAAAAATTAAAACATTTTGATATATATATATATATATATATATATATATATATATATATATATATATATATATATATATATATCCCTATTCTAATATCAGAATATGTTTAATCTCTTATTAACAAGTGCCATACAATTAGAACACCTCATTAATGTTATATATCCCTTATCATGCCATTTGTCAACCTATTAATTATTCATTTCAAATTTTAAATTTTTTCACTCTAAGTACATTAAACTAATAATTGATTCTTTTATTTAAATTTCAAATTTTAAATTTTTCCACTCTAATTATATTAAATTAATAACATTAGATTGAAAAATAAAATAAAATTAATACATATTATAAGATGATATAACTTCATGTATTTATTTAAATCAACGATTATAATTTTATATAACTAAAAAAATATCTCTTAAATAATAATTTATTTAAAATGATTAATTAATAATTTTGACTTTTTATATGAAAGTTTAATTAATTTTATAACCGTCGGGTTATAAACTACTATATATATATATATATATATATATATATATATATAGGGTTAGGATTAAATGTGAAACCTAAATATAGTGTGAATGTATGACTAAATATAGATCGTTGGATTAGAAAAATCTAATGGCTAAGAATGGTTGTGGAATTAATTAGTGTTTAAGAATTTATTTAATTAATTTACTCATAAAATCATTTACAAGGAAACTGTGTCATTATGTAGCAATTTAAATTAGGATGGACCATTAATGCGGAAATATTTAATGCTTTAATAATTGTCCAGATAAATGCATTTGTTAGAAAGTATGATACATGGTATTATATGGTTTAAGAATGTGCTAATTATAATACACTATCTATTCTTCAAGAATTTGTTAATTAATTATTCAAACTCTCATTTACGTAACACAAAATAAATATTTTCAAAAGCTTATAGATAATAACAAATTCTTTAAGAATGTAATAACAAATAATCTCTATAAACATATTCTATAAGAATATAATTGCATATACAAAATCACGTATTAATCTTTTAAAACCAATATACTCCATTTTTGTACATATTCTTAAAGAATATGATATTCTAGAAGAATATGATTGCATATACAGATTCACGTATTCTTCTTTTAAAATTATCAACATACTACATATTCTTGAAAAATGTGACAACTCTTCCTTAAAAACGAAATCGCACCAATATGATATCATATATTAAAAAAATCACATCTTCCTTAAAATTGATTTATAAATTAGAGAAGATCAACGTTAATGGTTCTCGAAATCGATTTACATATTGAAGAAAATAGATGATGACGAAAGATAAGACCATAAATAGGTAACGTGTTCATAGCTAAATTTAAGGAATAGATAAATCTAATTAATTGATGTTTACGTTATTTTATTATAATCTCTCTATCAAACGATTGGTCTAGAATTTGTCATACGTTCACACAATATATAAGGTTTATATATGAGCCTAACTCTCTCTCTCTCTCTCTCTCTCTCTCTCTCTTTCTCTCTCTCTCTCTCTCTCTCTCTATATATATATATATATATATATATATATATATATATATATATATATATATATATATATATATATATATAGGGTCAGTATTTTAAATATTTTTTGCGAACCCATATATTCCCACGAACCACTCTTAAAAGCGAACTTTTTTGTGTGATATCTTTTTTCCTAAAAAAGTGACATAAAACTCCAAATCGGTCCGGTAAAAGAATATTCACAAAAGGAATCTTGAAAAAATGTTCATATACGATAGATGCATATGTGCACAAACGTCAAAAATCCACAATGTTCGTAAAAATGCACATATCCACCTATCGCATATTCACATTTTTTTTGAGATTTGTTTTAGGGCGAATATGTTTCTATAGAACCGATTTGTTGATTTATGTTACATTTTTGAAAAAAACTGTCAGACAAAAAAGTTTGCATTTTAAGAGTAGTTCGCGGAAAAATATGAGTTGATAAAAGATCTTGACCTTATACACACACACAAACCTTACTATTTCTAAAATAGATTTAAGACGTCCAATTGTTTAAGCTAAGAATACCACGAGCCATTATTAAAATATAATTTTAATTGAAGTCCTCCAAAATATAATGTAGAAAATACAAGTCTTTAATACTTAATAAATCTCACACCTCAATATTGAAACTTTCAAACGTCTGTTCCTTATCTTTCCCACTATAGAGAATAACACAACATTTAAATATATCAACAATTTTGAATCCTCCGTTCAATCTAACAAAATTGACTTGGTATTCACTAAAATTCAACCAATAGAATCGGTTTCACTTGAGCTACTATTTTGGTCTGGCTACTTGTATCTCAAGTCTCGATATCTCCCTGTATCGGCATTATTTGTTCCTTTAAATAGAAAGACTTGTTCAAATTAACTATCGTTGTGCAAATCATCACGACAACCTCCAAAGACTTCCATTTCACCACATTCACTCAAAAAATCATGGATGTCTTTGATGCGTTCTCTCCATCTGAAACCCTAGAATGCGTATTAATCGAATTTTCACCATCATCATCTTAATGACGGCGATGTCTATCTCAAAAACCCTAAAATCTCTATTTTTATATAGATCGTAATGAAGATATGGTACTGTTGATGATGGATGTGTGTATTTGGAGGCGCATCTTGTGAAAATGTTTCTATGTTTATATAGTTTAATGGAAGGTTTTGTTTCAGAACTTTCGAACTGTAACGACCGTCTTTTGAGGTATTAATTATTAATTATTTCCTAAAATTTATAGTTGGGTCCATACTAGATAAAAGTGATGGTTTTGGTCATAAGACATCCTATGTGCTCATACAAACCCTAAAGCTCGGATCTAGGTTTCTCTATTGTACATACTTTGAATCCAAGACTTTGAACCCTAATTCTAGCATATGGAAATCAGAATTCACATGTAAATAGGTTTAAGAACATACCTTGGTTGTTATGTAGCAATAACAATCCAATTCCTCCTTGAATTGACCTTGGAAAGCAGAGAGTCACAAGTGTCACTCCTCTAATGGCTCACAAACACCATAAGCAAGTGGAGAAGGTATATAGAGAGAGGAGAGGTGTTAGAATTCGTCCTTAGAACTTCTTAGGAAGAGTTTGCCGAATTCACAAGCCTTAGGGGGTTTATATAGGTGTAAAGATTAGGGTTTTAGTCCTTATCCTTATCTAGTTGCTTGTCCACCAAGCAACCATAAGATAAGTCTTAGAAACCCTTATCCTAGTCAAATTCTAAGGGATTTACACCTCAAATTCATTCACCATATATATAAGATAATCCTTACCTTATTTTGTAACTATCACATAATTACAATTCAGCCCCTCTAGTTTAATTAATTACACTTGATCACAAAATTAATTCTTAATTAATTATTGACCAATATTAATTAAACAAATATGATTTCTCCTTTAATATATTATTCTTATAACATATTAATAAATCATAATAACCTCTCTCTCTATTTATTTCTCCAATCAAGTTACTTTGGTGAAGGCAACCCAAAAGGACCATGCACCATCGGGTCAAGTACATACCAAAATAGTTATGGACTTAGACACTAATCCAACAAAAAGGACTATTGGATTGGACTTAAGCAAAGGGGCTAAGGTTTTGGGCCGCCCGTACGCTGGGCGTAGCCTGGGCGTACGTGGGGCGTAGTGGCATGCATCAGATGCAGGGGGGCACATACGCGTAGCGTACGTGAGCAGATGTCAAACCCTAATTTTAAGGGTTTAAGACATATAAATACCCCATTATAGCCATCCCTGGCCTTCTTACCAACCCTTCACCCTCAGAAAACCCTAATACGCCTCTTACTCTATTGTTGTGTGTGTGTTTGACCTTTTTGAGCTCATTTTGGTGAAGCAAATCTTTGAAGAAGAGAAGGAGAGGTTGGAGAAGAAGCCTTTGAGTACCTTGAGCTCAGGGATCTGGATTAAGATCATTATTTGGCATCAAGAGGAGGTATAAAGCTCCTAACTTTCCTCCTCAAAGTCTAGATCTAGGGGTTTGGAAGATTTGGACCTTTTTAGGTCCAAAGATTGGATCTTGATCATGCAACTTCGATTTTGAGGTTAGGGTTGCCACTCTTGAAGCTCAATGGGTTCCTTTAGCATTAAAGTTGCAAGCTTTGAGGCTTTTATGAAGCCATGCAAAAGGTCTAGCCTTTTCTTTGGAAGTTCAATGTCATTTTTAGTGATGGGCTCATTTGGTGGATTGCAAGCCACCAAGTGACCAACTTTAAGGACTAGACGAAGCATGAGACTCATATCTGAAAGTTGGACGTCCTGTCTTAAGGGATTAAGTCGTTTTGGAAAAGATGGCTTAACAGGAGAGTATGTTGGGCGTACACGCCAGTACGCACAACCTACAAGCCATTCAAGCAGTACGCGCAGCGTACACTCAGTCAGTGGGTTTTAAGTTATTGGGCCTCGGTTTGTCATATCAGTAGTTGGGTCGTGATGGGCCTTCAGAAGCCAGTTAAGGGCCCAACAATTGGTTTGGGCTTAGAAGGAAAGCCCATTTGAAGAGTTGGGCCCAATTTAGAAAATTGGGCCTTGGTGAGGACTAGAAGGACTGGGCCTAGGTCATGGCCCAAATTAAATCAAAGGGGTAAAATAGTCATTTCACCCATAGATGAGCCAATAGTTTCTGACTAAATGTTTATTTGGTCATTATAGCCGGGGAGTAGTTGGAGCAGTCGACGGTGTCACCTTTGCACAAGTTATTCAGCAGTTAGTTAAGAGGTGAGTTTCCTTCCAGTAGGAATGGGTCTACGGCCACAATGATGGCCCGTTTAGATGATAGTAGTTCTAGACTTCGGTCCGATGCCGGGGTAGTCCCGAGAAGTAGTATGTATGCTTGATGTCTTTGTCATTCATGCATGTTTATGATATGTGTTATATATTCCGGAATTCGGTCCGATGTCGGGCAAGCCTGATGCAGTATATGTGATTATGTTATATGTTCATGTTTATGTTATGTGTAGTTTATTCCGGACTTCGGTCTGATGTCGGGTGGGGCCCAATGCAGTGGGCAAGGCCCAGTATGTGTTATATATGTTATTGTATGGTATGTGGTAGTTTGGGGAGCTCACTAAGCTTCGTGCTTACAGTTTTCAGTTTTGGATTCAGGTACTTCGATTAGTAAAGGAAAGGGCTCGGGATGATCGCATGGCACACACCACAGTCACAGCCTGGGAGTTTACTCTGATATTTTGATTTGAGACAGATACTATGATGTTTTATGATACTTGATTTATGATTTTAGTTATGACTATGGATGGTTTATGATTTTAATAATGATTTGAAAACAAAATTTTTGGGTCATATCTTTGGGATGTTTCAAGTTGGTATCAGAGCCTTGGTTTGAGGGATTCGGGCACACTCTCGGGTGTGTCTGAACTCAAACAAAGGAAGTGGTATAAATTTTTCAAAAGAAAAACCATGTTTATAAAAGGATTTTGAAAATAGAAAAGAACTTTGAAAAGAGAAAAGGGCGTGGTGCATGCAATCAGCCGAGCTCAAGTAAGTACTCCCAAATTACCCATACAAGTTTATGTTATGTTACAATTATCAACTTTATTAAAACAACATGCTAGATTAGGACTAAAGATCTAGGAAGGATGCCTTATGTGCCTGTTATATGTGTTTCAGCTTTATGAGAACTGCATGCTAGTATAGAACTATCAGTATGATAGCTAGAGTAGTATATGCTTGATTATGTGTACTCGATGCTCGAATGCTGCTTGATTTGTGCTTTTAGGAGTCTTAGCTATCTTTTACTAACTAGTAAATGAATATGATACATTACATATAGCGAGGATTAAATAATTTCAGACGGTTAGGTCTAGCTCTATTGCGCAGCTCTTGTATGAGTCCAACCGTTGTAGGGTAGGATCTCTCATTCAAAGAATTATCTAGTTTTAGGGATATGTAATAGTATTCACGAGCTAGTTAGGAGGAGGTAGCAGAGACTTCTTATGCAGCTGATAGCGGAGAGTGGGTTGGTGATTACCCTAGGGCAAGCCTAGGAAGAGTTTAGTATGAGATCAGCAGTAGTAGTAGAAGGGACTTGGTGGAGTCAAGGCAGTTCTTGAGGGAAGTACGGATAGATGTGGAAGGTAGTATGGGCCCATACTACTAAAAGCAGAGGATCCATACTTGAATCAAGAATGGATGAGATAAGACTAGGGAACTTGTAGTATATGCGATCCCTCCAGTTATATTAGTATTCTGACATTTGTTATGATGTGTTTTCAGAATGGTGGTTCTACGCCCTAGACCAGTAGTTGGTAGTTCAGGTGCAGGAGAGGGATCGGGTTCAGGCTCTGGAGCCGGGCAGTTAGATGAGCAGACCATAGAGTTCATCTCCTCGGAGGTCACACGCAACATACTAGATCAGACTCCTATGATTTTTGGATCGGTTAAGGAGGGTATCTTAGAGCTTCTGTATGAGAAGTTGGGCGCGTTCCGTACTAAGGTGGCAGCCATGATGGGATC
This sequence comes from Lactuca serriola, assembly GCF_051521515.1. Taxonomy (NCBI): domain Eukaryota; kingdom Viridiplantae; phylum Streptophyta; class Magnoliopsida; order Asterales; family Asteraceae; genus Lactuca; species Lactuca serriola. The sequence goes on along the minus strand of NC_136412.1, from coordinate 340,820,044 downwards.
GCGCACGCTGACTTTCAGGGAGTTCAGAGCTTGTGGAGCTCCCGAATACCATGGGGCTCGAGACCCCATCGTGAGTACCAGATGGTTGGCGGATGTTGCCAACACATTCCATACCAGCAGATGTCCCGATGGGGACAAGGTCAGATTGGCATCCTGCCTTTTGAAGGACACGGAACGAGATTGGTGGGAGGAGATCGGACGAGTTATTGGTGATGACTCAGTTTTCGATGCGATGACCAGGAGTGATTTCACGACCAGGTTCAGGGTCGAGTTCGCACCTGTCATTGAGGTGCAGCAGCTTGCTAGGGAGTTTCAAGACCTCCAACAGACGACAGAGACTGTGGTGGAGATTACCGCCAAGTTTAGGGAGAGGGCCCTCCTAGTTCTATAGTATGTGGCGGATGAGGAGATGAAGAAGGACCGATATCATGAGATGTTGCGGAGTGATATCTGCTAATTTGTAAGCCGCTCCAACTGCAAGACGCTGGAGGACATGATTACGAGGGCTCGTGAGAGGGAGATTGATCTAGAGATGGAGAAGAAGAGGAAGCCAGAGGTAGCGTTTGGCGTAGCATGTTTGGGAAAAAAGCCCAAGGTGTCTGATCACAGTTCTAGGGGACAACAGAGCCACAGTTGGTGTGGCTAGTGTGCAAGGCGAGGAGTTCCGGCTGCTTCAAGTGCTGTCAGACTGGGCATATGAGTAGGGATTATACAGCTACCACCACCACCACCACCACCACATCATCTGATCTGATTTGCTTCCATTACAGTTAGAGGGGACACAAGAAGTCCCAGTGTCCGAATATAGCACCTGCAGGATAGGTGATGGTACCCGCTCCGAGCACACTGAGGATTACAGACGGCCGACAGGGTTGTGCTGAAGCGCCAGTGGTGAAGATCAGATCCTTCCAGTTGACTGCAGAGGAGGCACAAGTGACTACTGATGTGGTTGCTGGTATGTATTCTCTTCATCTTCTCTTTATTACTCTTGATTATTACTCATGTTTATGTGTTGTTTGTAGGGTTGTTCCCAGTGAACGACATTTCAGCCATGGTACTGTTTGATTCGGGGGCCAGCCGATTGTTTGTGTCGCTTGCACTTAGCAAGCGATTTAGCAGAGCTCCGGGGGAGCTGGATTGCCCACTCGATGTTGAGATAGCAGATGATAGGACTGTAAGGGTCGCGAGAGTTGATAGAGGATGTACACTTCGGATATTTGATGAGCAGTTTTCAGTGGACTTGGTTCCTATTCCCCTGCAAAGGAATAAGGTTATCGTGGGTATGTATTGGTTGAGCCCCAATGGGGCAGTGATCGACTGCGAGCAGCAGCTTGTGAGGGTTCGTACTCCCAGTAGGGGAGAGTTAGTGATTCAGGGAGAGAGACCACAGCGCGGGCCGATTCTTTGTTTAGCAGCGAGGGTGAGACGTTACTTTCAGCAGAGTTGTGCAGGATATGTTGCTTATGTCATGGATACCCAGGATAAGGGTAAGACGATAGTCGAGAATGTGCCAGTAGTACGGGAGTATCCAGACCTATTCCCATAGGATTTTCCTGGGATACCTCCAGAGAGACAGGTTGAGTTTCGGATTGACCTGGTCCCTGGTGCGGCTCCGACAGCCAAGGCACCATATCGGTTGGCTCCTCCCGAGATGCAGGAGTTGTCTACACAGATGTTGGAGCTGCTGGACAAGGGCTTTATCTGGCCGAGCAGTTCACCATGGGGAGCCCCGATCCTGTTTGTAAAGAAGAAGGATGGGTCGCACTGTATGTGCATAGACTACCGGGAGCTGAATAAGGTGACGGTGAAGAACCATTACCCACTCCCGAGGATAGATGATTTGTTCGACCAACTTCAGAGAGCATCTTGGTTCTACAAGATTGATCTACGGTCCGCATATCACCTGATGTGGGTCAGAGATGATGATGTGCAGAAGACCTCTTTTAGGACCCGTTATGGTCATTACGAGTTTGTGGTGATGTCGTTTGGGCTCACCAATGCTCCAGCCGCGTTCATGGACTTCATGAACCGCGTGTGCAGACCGATGCTGGGTTTGGCGGGGTATGACAGGAGATTCATCCTGGATTTCTTCAAGATAGCAGTTCCACTGACCCGACTGACTAAGAAGTCGGTGGTGTTTTGCTGGGGTCCTGAGCAGCAGACAGTCTTTGAGACGCTCAGGCAGCGACTTTGCGAGGCGCCGGTTCTTACACTGCCGGAGGGAGTAGATGAATTTGTAGTCTACTGTGACGTCTAGATCACAGGTATGGGGGCAGTGTTGATGAAGTTGGGGCATGTGATAGCTTATGCCTCAAGACAGCTGAAGCCTCACGAGGCTAACTACCCGACGCATGACTTGGAGCTGGGGGCGGTGGTGTTCGCCTTCAAGATTTGTCGGCATTATCTCTACGGGGTCCGGTGTACTATCTACACGGACCACAAGAGTTTGAGGTACCTCATGGATTAGCCGAATCTGAACATGAGGCAGCGTCGGTGGTTAGATGTGGTAAAGGACTACGATTGTGAGATCCTTTACCACCCAGGCAAGGCCAACATAATGGCCGACACCCTGAGCCACAAGGCGGTAGCGGCACCGATTTGAGATATCTGTTTGCGGATGACAGTGATTACTCCACTGCTGGAGCAGATTAGGGAGACACAGGTCGAGGGCCTGAAGGAGGAGCACCAGAAGTGCGAAAGGATTGTGGGTCGAGTAGCTTTGTTTGATTATGATAGTCGAAGATTATTGAACCTGCATAGGAGGGTCTGGGTACCATATTGGGGCAGAGTATGACAAGTGTTAATGGATGAGGCCCACAAGTCTCGGTTCTCTGTCCATCCAGGGGCGATGAAGATGTACAGAGATCTTCGACCCGATTACTGGTGGCCCTGCATGAAGCGGGACGTAGCTTGGTATGTGGAGTGGTGCCTGACCTGCAGGAAGGTCAAGGCGGAGCACCAGAGGCCACATGGTAAGATGCAACTGTTAGACATTCCTGTGTGGGAATGGGAGGATATCACCATGGATTTCATTACTAAGCTTCCCAGGACCGCACGTGGGGTCGATTCGATATGGGTCATCGTGGATCGGTTGACCAAGAGTGCTCATTTCATACCGATCTAGGAGATCATATCATCCGAGAAGCTGGCTGAGATTTATGTACGAGAAATAGTGGCACGTCATGGAGTGTCTGTCTCTATGGTGTCAGAACAAGATGTCGTTTTACTTCCATGTTTTGGAAGCGGTTTCACGATGAGATGGGTACTCGTCTCCTTTTCAGCACCGTTTTCTACCCTCAGACGGACGGCCAGAGCGAGAGGACAATTCAGACACTCGAGGACATGCTACGTGCATGCGTGTTTGATTTCGGTGGCAATTGGGATACGTATCTTCCGTTAGCGAAATTTTCGTATAAAAACAGTTATCACTCCAGTATAGAACGACCTCCCTTCGAGATGCTCTATGGGAGGAAGTGTAGGACCCCAATTTGTTGGGGTGAGGTCGGCCAAAGGGTCATGGGGAGTAAGAAGGTAGTACTCAAGACCACGGAGCAGATTCAACAAGTCCGGAGTAGGCTTCAGACTGCTCAGAGCCGGTAAAATAGGTACGCCGACAAGCGATGTTCGGACTTGGAGTTCCAGGTGGGCGATATGGTCCTCTTGAAAGTGTCGCCCTGGAAGGGTGTCATCAGGTTTCGGAAGTGGGGCAAGCCGGGGCCCCAGGTTCATTGGTCCATTTAGGGTTTTGGCCCGGGTGGGTAGGGTTGCTTATCGATTAGATCTTCCAGTAGAGCTCAGCCAGATCTACAACACGTTCCACGTTTCTCAGCTTCAGAAGTGCCTAGTAGATGAGTCAGCGGTAGTACCTTTGGAGGACATTCAGGTGGATGACAGCCTGAATTACATCGAGAAACCAGTGGCGATTCTGGATCACAAGACGAAGGAGCTAAGGAACAAGAAAGTCGTACTAGTGAAGGTACAATGGCAGCACCAAAAGGGTTCAGACTGGACATGGGAGTCCGAGGAGGAGATGAAGGAGCACTAGTCGGAGTTATTCCCGGAAGCAGCAACAACAGACTTCAAGGAAGAAGTCTAATTCAAGTGGGGGTGAATTGAAACGACCGACTTTTGAGGTATTAATTATTAATTATTTCCTAAAATTTATAGTTGGGTCCATACTAGATAAAAGGACTATTGGATTGGACTTAAGCAAAGGGGCTAAGGTTTTGGGCCCCCCATAAGACATACGTTGGGCGTAGCCTTGGCGTACGCGGGGGCGTAGAGGCATGCATCAGATGCGGGGGTGCGCACACATATGGATTTCTCCATTGCTGTGTGTGTTTGACCTTTTTGAGCTCATTTTGGTGAAGAAAAGCTTTGAAGAAGAGAATGAGAGGTTGGAGAAGAAGCCTTTGAGTACCTTGTGCTCAGAGATCTTGATTAAGCTCATTATTTGGCATCAAGAGAAGGTATAAAGCTCCTAACTTTCCTCCTCAAATTCTAGATCTATGGTTTTGGAAGATTTGTACCTTTTTAGGTCCAAAGATTGGATCTTGATCATGCAACTTCGATTTTGAGCTTAGGGTTGCCACCCTTGAAGCTCAATGGGTTCCTTTAGTAGTAAAGTTGCAAGCTTTGAGGGTTTTATGAAGCCATGCAAGATATTTAGCCTTTTCTTTGGAAGTTCATTGTCATATTTAGTTTTGGGATCATTTGGTGGATTGCAAGCCACCAAGTGACCAACTTTAAGGACTAGGACGAAGCATGAGACTCATATCTGTAAGTTGGACGTCCTGTCTTAAGGGATTAAGTCCTTTTGGAAAATATGGCTTAAAAGGAGTGTACGTTGGGCGTACACGCCAGTTCGCGCAACGTTCAATCCATTCAAGCAGTATGCGCAACGTATAGATAGGTACGCTCAACGTGCGCTCAGTCAGTGGGTTTTAAGTTATTGGGCCTCAGTTTGGGCCTAGCTTTGGTCGTAGCAGTATTTGGGTTGTGATGGGCCTTCAGAAGCCAGTTAAGTGCCCAACAATTGGTTTGAGCTTGGAAGGAAGGCCATTTAAAAAGTTGGCCCCAATTGAGAAAATTGGGCCATTTGGAGACTTAATGGGACCTGGTGAGGACTAGAAAGGAGTGGGCCTAGGTCATGGAAGCACAAGTCAGAAACCTTTGAAAAGTTCAAAGAGTTTAAACAAAAAGTGGAGAATCAATTGGGCAGGAAAATCAAGATGCTTCGATCCGATCGAGGAGGAGAGTACCTAAATCTTGAATTCCACGACTACCTCAAGGAATGCGGAATTGTTTCACAATTGACGCCACCTAGGACACCGCAGTTGAACGGTGTGGCTGAGAGGAATAATCGAACCTTGTTGGACATGGTTCGTTCCATGATGAGTCGTGCTTCACTACCTACCCATATCCTTAACTTAGTCCCTACGAAGAAGGTTGGCAAAAGACCTCACGAAATGTGGACAGGGAAGGCTCCCTCGGTGGCACATATAAAGGTTTGGGGTTGTGAGGCATTCGTAAGACGAGAGACTCACGACAAGCTCGAAACTCATAGTGAGTAGTGTATTTTCATCGGCTACCCGCAGAAATCCTTTGGGTTTCTCTTCCATAGACCGAGTGACAATGTTTTCTTCGTTACGAGGAGAGGAGTTTTCTGAGAGCGAGAATTCATAAGCCAAGGGTATAGTGGGAGGCAAATCAATCTTGAAGAAATTCAAGAGCCGAGCGATGAAGGAACCTCTAACGCTGGCGCTTAACCCGAGGAGGAAACTCCGGTTGAACTGATTAACGAGTCATTACCTCTTAGACGTTCCGAAAGAGTTAGAGTTCAACCCTGATTATACGGTTTTCATATTACTACAGAAGGGGACATGTATATTAGTGATAGTACACTAGTAAATTTGGACGAACCTAACAGCTATAAGGAAGCCATGGCAGGCCCGGAGTCTGCGAAACGGAAAGAGGCAATGGACAGCGAGATTCAGTCCATGTACGGCGACCAAGTTTGGAATTTGGTTGACCATGTGCCCGGACATAAGAGGGTCGGGTGCAAGTGGATCTTCAAGAAGAAGACTGACATGGATGGGAATGTGCACACATATAAAGCGCGATTGGTCGCGAAGGGTTTCACTCAAACTCCGGAAGTTGACTATGATGAAACCTTCTCGCCAGTTGCCAAAATAAAGTCTATTAGGGTGATGCTGGCCATCGCTGCATTTCATGATTATGAAATATGGCAAATGGATGTCAAAACTACTTTCCTTAATGGGAAGTTGGCTGAGGATCTTTACATGGCTCAGCCAGAGGGTTTTGTCAATGCAAAGCATCCCAACAGAGTGTGTAAGCTTGAGAAGTCCATTTATGGACTTAAGCAAGCGTCTCGCACATGAAATCTTTTCTTCGATGAGAAAGTTAAAGAGTTTGGGTTTATACGAAGAGAGGATGAATTGTGTGTGTATGTCAAAGCCAGTGGGAGTATAGTTAGCTTTCTCGTATTGTATGTCGATGACATACTACTCATAGGAAACGACATCCCGACAATACAGGAGGTTAAGTCCTGGCTCGGGAAGTGCTTCGCTATGAAGGACCTCGGAGAGGCTTCCTATGTTTTGGGAATAAGGATAGTGAGAGACAGAAGTAAGAGACTAATAGGACTTAGTCAAAATACTTACTTGGACAAGGTACTAAAACATTTTAGTATGGAGAATTCAAAGAAGGGAGAGTTACCGATCCAAAGAAATGCCAAGTTGAGTAAGACTCAATGCCCGAGTACAGAAGTCGAGATAGCAGAAATGAGCTGAGTACCATACGCTTCCGCAGTTGGTTCGATTATGTATATTATGACTTGTACCCGCCTTGATGTAGCCTTCGTTTTGAGCATGGTCAACAGATATCAAGGGAACCCTGACAGAGCGCATTGGACCACAGTCAAGAACATTCTTAAGTACCTTCAGAGAACCAAGGAATGGTTTCTAGTCCTCGGAGGGAATGATGACTTAAAGGTGCGAGGGTACGGTGACACTAGTTTTCAGACCAACAGAGACAACTACCGTTCGCAGTCGGGCTGGGTCTTTACCCTTAAAGGAGGAGCAGTGACTTGGAAAAGTTCCCAACAAGAGATAGTAGCTGATTCAACGTGTGAATCAGAGTATATTGTAGTGAGCGAAGCATCAAAGGAGACGATATGGCTGAAGAACTTCATTGGAGACCTTGGAGTTATGCCTGCCATAAAGGAGCCCATGGAAATTTTCTGTTATAATGAAGGAGCGGTTGCCTTGACCAAGGAACTGAGGGATTATGGTAGATCTCGACATATCAACATAAAATATCACTTTATTCGACATCGGGTAGAAGAAGGACTCCTCGTAGTGAAGAGGGTATCGTCAGAGGATAACCCAACAAATCCACTTACGAAGGGACTGAGTAGGGTTAAGCACTTGCATCACGCTAGGAGCATTGGGTTAAAGGACGATATTAGTTTAGATTAGATAGTTTAGAAACGTGTAATAGATAAATGTAATTGACATTTGATGATTAAATAAAGGAGTATTATTTATAAGTAAAGTTACTGTCTTATGTTAATTGTTTAACTATTGTTTCACTTTGCATGTTTTGACTTCCTGGATAATTGATTTATTTAAGAATAGTCGAATTCTTCGAACGGTCCACAGTCGTTCATATGTTGGAAGTAGGTATGAATGAAGACTGTCATGAATAGGTGTGTAGATTTTCTGAAAAGTATTAGACATAGCAAAGGTTTGCTACAACGTTCATGAGTGCTTATGAACAAGTTTTGAGCATTGGAATAAACCCATGTTTGCTGGAATCACTTCATGGAATTTATCACGAGTGATCGCAAGACGATAATATCATATGGTCTTAAAACCTAGATATATGGTTTATTGTTTGCTGATTGGTTATGCATTGATAATGCGAAAACGCATAAGTAACTTGATTTCATAAAACACATTGTTGTGTATGATTTGATTAGTAAATAGTAAATGCATATAAGTCAAAGTTTATCTGTTCCTTTTATCCTAAGAGGGTAAAAGCGATATCAGGGCCCCTCGATGATTTAGTTTGACTTATGTGTCGGGCCCATTCAGCACTGAATTGATGTGTTCAATTAAGTTCTATGTTAAACGAATTTGAGATCGAGAAACAAACTGTTGGACAATAACTATGACTATGTTCCATGTAATTGTCCGCACAATATCTAGAACAGAGGACTATACGATCCCTTATCTAGGGGACAGGTTACTGATAAGATCAGAGTTTGACAGCGTCTTTGAGAGCTACGATTGCTAACTGGATTGTGCTTACACTTATAGTTACTAGACTTATCCAAGTGGGAGACTGTTGGATTAGTGTCTAAGTCCTTAACTATATTTGGTAAGTACTTGACCCGGTTGTGCATGGTCCTTTTGGGTTGCCTTCACCAAAGCAACATGATAGGATGATTTATAAATAAAGAGGTTATTATGGTTTATTAATATATTAATTGATTAATATATTAAAGGAGAAATCATATAGTTTAATTAATATTAGACAAGAATTAATTAAGAATTTATTTTGTGGCTAAAAGAGATTAATTAATTAAAGGGGACTAGAACTGTCAATTGTGTGATAGTTGGTTTTTGGGCTGTGGATCCTTATGGATCATAGGGTGGACGAAATTAAGGTGTATGGGCTCCTTGAATTCGTCCAAGCCTTAGTCTAGAAGGATCCTTGGACTGATTTAGGCCTAAGTAATCCAATGAGGGTTTCAAGATGTAACCCTAGCAGCTCAAGTATTTAAAGGACCCAGGGGCTACAGAAATTGGTTACCAGAAAGCCTAAGGAGTTCCTAGAGCCGATTTTGTGCCTACAACCTCTCTCCAAATCATCCTCTTGCTTCTTGGTGTTTGTAATCCATTAGAGGAGTGACAATTGTGACTCTAAGCTCCAAGGATAACAAGATTCAAGCTTTCAAGAAGAGGTAATCATCTAGATCTCTTTTGTATTATCAATTTCGAATTGTATACCATAGATCTAGGGTTTGCAAGTCTTGGATGAAAAGCATGTTCATTAAAGAAACCTAGATCCAAGTATTAGGGTTTGTATGTGCACATAGGAATGTTCTTATGGATCAAAACCCATCAATTACAACATTGTTTCCAAAATAGTCTATATTAGAGTTTTTCCCAGAAATCATAACAAAGGATGCAGAGGAGTACAATCACGCCTTTTCCATGCCACGATCCCCCGATGTACCTGAAACAATAAACTGAAACTGTAAGCCCAAAAGCTTAGTGAGTTTCCCCCAAAATACCCATACTCACAGTAATACAATAGAATCATAAACGGCATACTATGGGTCCAGTCAACCATCGGGTTGGAATACCCCAGGCCCACAACCAATAGGTTGGAATGCCCACATACTATAGCTCCAATCATCCATGGGGTGGAATACCCCAGGCCCACAACCAACAGGTTGGAATGCCCACATAGTATGGGTCCAAGCATGTAACACTCGTGTTTCTAGCCTAGGCATTTATATTGAGTTGATAGTCTAGGTTAACTTTTGTAACTCATTTTGAAGAAATGAAAAGGAATTATGTGAATATTATGTGAATTATGTGTTTTATGCTTAATTATTAAGGCTTAATTAATTAAGAATAAAAATAAGTGTCAAAATTAAAGTGTAATATAAGCCCGATATCTTTACATAAAGTTGTATTGGTCGAAACAACGATTTCGGGGATATAAAGAATGCTGAAATCCGAGTTATAACGAAGAAGTTATGACCTGTCGAAGTTTCGCGACAAAACCGGCACGGTGCCGAATGTCGTAAAAAGTGAGTTTTCGATAAACTACTTCTTAGCCTTAGTGATCTAAACGAAAGTTGTAGTATTCGTTAAACCGAGAAGTTCGATAAAAAGAACGCCAAAATCTGACTTCGTATGAGGAAGTTATGATTTTTCGAAGTTTCAGCTTAGCAGTAGACAACTAAAAAATCGAATTTTAGATCGAGAGATTTTTAGCCGACACAACCTAAACGAGAATTGAAGGTGTCGTCATTAGGAGCACAACGGTAAAAAGTCCAACGAAAACGGACGTCGGATGAAGAAGTTATGAATTTTTAACGGATTTCCTGTCCCGGTCGGTTAAAAATAATAATATAAAATTTAAATTCAAAATTAGCCGACGAAGTCTAAACGGAAGTTGTAGAGCGTAATTTTAGCTACGCATGCATATAAAGAACGTCAAAAACGGAGCTCGTATGCGAAAGTTATGGATTTTAGAAGTTTTGGCGTGAAAATAGAGAAAATTCGCATAGTCACACTTTGCCACGTCACCCTTGCTTAGAATGTGACACGTGTCCTGCTGAGTCACCGAAGCTGCCGAGTCATGCGAAGCCACGTGTTGGATCCTGATTCGACCGAGGAGGAGGCCCAATCTAAAGCAGCCAGCTCTCCGTCCGAGCCTCGCAATGCCTGCCGCGTGTTCCGAGCCTCGCATAGTCTAGCTCCGAACCTCGCATGTGCGCCTGTAGACTCCGGTCAACTTAGAAGCTGCCAGCGAGCTCTCGCAGGTGCGACCCATGCATAGCCTCGTGCGAGCCATCGCCCTGTGAAGCCTCTCAGCCTCTCAGCCGTCGGATCAGAAGACTCTCAGCCCTTGGATCAGAAGCTTCACCTTATAAATAGAAGGCTGCGAGCCTTCTCGGATATTTTTAAGAAATTGCCATATTTAACCCCTAAACCCATATTTTCTTCATCTTAACATCCCGCAAAGCCCCTGTATCGATTGTAAAGCCCAGAATACTCCACGAAGTGCCCGAGAAGCCCATAAAAATTATCTTTTCAGTTTCGAAGCCCGAGTTTTGCAAAGCCCGATTTCTCAATAAAACTCCCGGTTTTATTAGAGACGATCGTTTTAGGAAACGAATTGCTGCCCGATTATCATCAAATTATGTGAGTGTATAGTCACTTTCATTTTACACATAGATATGAAGTATTTACCTTATAATATGTGTTATGTGTAAGTATATTAATTGTTTATTTGAGGTGATTGTTGTGTTGATGTTTTATACAAGTTTTAAACTGTATAAGTATTTTTATCTACAAATATGTTGGGTAGAACATGAGTAGATAGTGATGTGTGATAAAATAAAATTGATGAGAGGCCTCGATGTGTTTTGAGATCAAGTCATCTAGCGGAGTTTGGATGACGACCACGGACTTTCTAGACAGTCCAGTGGGAAACATTAGCAGGTCCGCAACCTGTAGGTGTTAATGAACTAAGAGTGTTCATTCGCTGTACTCCATCCCCCTCATGGTTGCCTTTAGGACATGTGTGGCTGAGGAAACCCCTTAGCAGTAGTGTCCACCCCGATGATATTCTTTAGGCTAGGTCCCTTTGTGTTTAGGGACGTAAAGTGAGGATAACGGGAACGGGTAATCAGGGTTATTGTTGATTGGTGAACTTAATAAGTTTATTATTATTGTGGGTTGAAAACCCTATATGCTCACCAGGCTCCCAAGCCTGACCCACTCAGCTTTTTATGTTACAGGTAGTGGACCCCGAACATAGTCGGAGGACGACGAGAGATTTTTGGATTATAGGCCAGTAGTTGTAAATAACTGTTGAAAGGCTTATAGTGTCTTGTTTATGCTTTTGATTTGTATCGGAACATGACATCCCGAGGTTTTGATATATATATATATATATATATATATATATATATATATATATATATATATATATATATATATATGGAAAACATATACCTTCTTAATGAAGAGTTTTGATAAACTTTTATCATATTTTGTTTGGGGACCAATTCCGCAACATCTTTTAAAAAGATTTCTCTGATTTTATTTTAAAAAACATAAACTAAATCAGTCTTTTCTGGCCGAGAAATTAGGGGATGTCACAGTTGGTATCAGAGCATTAGTTTAAGCGAACTAATAAATTGTAGAATTTCTAAACTTAAACTTAGAATGCTAAGTGATGATTGTGAGATGAGTGGCTACCATATTTTAGTCACGAGCACTAGTTTATTTTAGGGAAGATGCCTAAAATGCCCTTATGTGCTAAATGTTATGTGTTTGCCATGTGTGCCATTATTTGTTCGGATCTATGGTCTGTTGCCGACCGGATCTGGAAACCTTATGTGTGTAGGAATCTAAGCGTATGATTACGAGATTAGAACTAACATGTAAACGTTTCAGAGTGATAAGGGAATTGACATGTCTAACAAAGATAAAGACCTAAATTCACCTTATTCGTTATATAGATTGTAATGGCAAGAACTCGTAGTGGAGCTACAAATGCAAACGGAAACAGGGATCAACAGCCTCAACCTCAAGTAGTCGAGCAAGTACCTGTTGTAGGAGCTGCACCTGAGCCAATGACGATGGCTGGGGTACAAGCAATGATCCATATGATGTTAGATCACCAATTGAAGGAGACAAGGCGATTACTACAACAACATAGGGAAGAGACTACGATGCCTGTTGAACAGCCCGTATTGAATGAAGGGCAATCAGTAGGAGGGAACTACAGTGGGACTCTTGGTCAAGCCAACCCACCGATAGTTAGACAAAACACCCAGGATGGAGGAGTTGTGGACGCGGATGCAAATACAAGGATTTCATGGCATCTAAACCGTCGTGTCTATCTGGAAGTCCGACACCGGTGGAATTCATGAATTGGATCTCCGAAATGGAGACGATGTTTGAAAGTTGCGAGTGCAGCAACAAACTAAAGACCGCACTTGTGATTCCTCTGTTAAAGTCTGGTGTGTTGAGCTGGTGGAAGTTACTAGCTGATTCGATGCCCAAGGGTGAAGCTAGTAAGATGTCTTGGGAAGATTTTGTGGTACAACTGAAATTGCAGTACTGCTCTGAGCACGATCTACTGGAAATCAACAATGAGTTCCAGAATTTAAAGAAAGGAAAGATGAGCGTTACTGAATATGCTGCTAGTTTTATGGAAAAGATGAAGCTAGTTCCTCATCTAGTTCCAACTGAACTCTCTAAGGTCAACAAGTTTGCCCTCGGATTACTAGCGGACTTTGGTCCGATGGTTAAGCAAGCGACCACTTTGAAAGCCGCCATCTGGGCTGCTAAGAATGTTGAGGTTCAGATCAAAGAGAAGGTTCTGGAGAGGGCAGAAGTTGGTGAAAAGAGAAAATTTGAAGGAACTTCAGGTTCCAACAAGAAAAGCAAATTTTCTAAATCCAAGAAGTTTGGAGGAGGAGGAGGAGGTGAAGTGAAATGGTGTGAGAAGTGCAAGAAAAAGCACTCTGGGAGATGTAGTGAGGAGGTGACTTGCTGCAAATGTGGAAAGACTGGGCATTATGCCAACGTGTGTCCGTCCGACAAGAGGGTATGTTTTGAGTGCCATGAAGTAGGGCATGTTCTTAAAGACTGTCCAAAGTGGAAGGATGCCGCAAAGTCCAATCTACCACCAAAGCCGAAGGCGAGAGCCTTTCAGATGACACTTGAAGCTGCAAAAGAAGAAGTCGATGTCGCTTCAGGTACCTTTCTCGTAAACGAATTGCCTGCCCAAATTTTGTTTGATTCTGGAGCCAATTACTCCTTTATATCGCATGAATTTGGTAGAAAGCTAGCTTTTCCTGTAGATAGGCTATTTAATGCCTTATTAGTCGAGATTGCTAGTGGCAAGTTTGTACCTGTTAGCCATCGTATGAAAAACATCCTCATTGACTTGGATGGGAATAAGTTCCATGAGGAATTATTGCCTATCGAGTTAAATGGATTCGACATAGTTCTAGGAATGGATTGGCTTAGCGCCAACGATGCAGAAATATTATGTAGAAAGAAGATAGTAAAAGTAAACCCGCCAGGGAAAGAGTCGTTTATGGTGTATGGAGACAAACGCAGAGTAAATTCTGGAATCATTTCCCTAATGAAAGCCATAAAGTGTTTGGCCAAAGGATGTACAACATATCTAGCGTTCGTGATCGATGCTAAGATGGAAAAGAAGGAGGTGCAGAATATTCCGGTGGTGTGTGATCATCCGAAAGTCTTTCCCGAAGATCTTCCCGGATTGCCCCCTGATCGACAAGTAGAATTTCGTATCGACTTGTTACTAGGAACGACGCCGATAGCAAAAGCACCGTATCGATTAGCACCAACAGAGATGAAAGAAATTATGACACAACTTCAGGAGTTATTGGACAAAGGTTTCATTCGACCTAGTTCATCGCCCTGGGGAGCCCCTGTGTTATTTGTAAAGAAGAAAGACGGAAGCATGAGAATGTGCATCGATTACAGAGAGCTGAACAAAGTGACGATAAAGAACAAGTACCCGTTGCCAAGGATCGATGACTTGTTCGACCAGTTGCAGGGTTCGAGCTATTTCTCGAAGATCGATCTTAGGTCAGGATACCATCAAATAAAGGTGAGAGAGCAGGATATCGAAAAGACTGCATTTAGAACAAGATATGGACACTATGAATTTTTGGTTATGTCGTTCGGACTAACCAATGCCCCAGCAACTTTCATGGATTTTATGAATAGGGTTTGTAAACCATTCTTAGATAAATCCGTGATAGTATTCATAGACGACATCTTGATTTATTCGAAAAGCAAGCAGGAGCATGAAAAGCATCTGCGTGAAGTGCTAGAAGTCCTAAAAAAGGAGAAGTTGTATGCAAAGTTCTCTAAATGTGAATTTTGGATTCAAGAAGTCCAATTTTTAGGTCATGTGGTTAACCAAGAAGGAATAATGGTTGACCCAGTAAAGATTGAAGCTGTAATGAAGTGGGAACAACCAAAAAGTCCTACGGAGATTCGAAGCTTTTTAGGATTAGCTGGATATTACCGAAGGTTTATCCAAGGCTTTTCTTCGATTGCTACTCCATTAACAGCTTTGACCCACAAAGGAGCTACTTATGCTTGGAATGAGAAGCATAAGGAAGCCTTTGAGAAGTTGAAGAATAGACTGTGTGAAGCACCGATTCTTTCGTTGCCTGAAGGAGTTGATGACTTTGCAGTTTATAGCGATGCGTCTGGAGTTGGGTTAGGTTGTGTTCTGACCCAAAGGGATAAAGTGATAGCGTATGCATCGAGGCAATTGAAGGAACATGAAAAGAACTACCCCACTCATGATCTGGAGTTGGCAGCGATAGTATTCGCCCTAAAGATATGGAGGCATTATCTTTATGGCACAAAGTGTAAACTTTTCACTGATCACAAGAGTCTCCAATATCTCTTTAATCAGAAGGAATTGAACATGAGGCAACGACGCTGGCTAGAGTTACTCAAGGACTACGACTGGGAGATACTTTACCACCCTGGTAAAGCAAATGTTGTTGCTGATGCTCTCATTCGGAAGGTAAACCTTGAAAAGAAAAGGCCAAGAGCGTTGAAAATTGAAGTTGTCTCGACAATTTTGGAAAGTATAAAGAAAGCTCAAGAGGAAGATTCGGAGAAAAATGACCGAAAGGAAGAATGTTTGGGCAAAACGTTAGTGTTCGATACAAACAACCAAAGGTTGAAGGTATTCCAAGAGAGGATTTCGGTACCTAAGACAGGCGGAGTAAGAGATCTTCTGATGGAAGAAGCTCACAAGACCATGTACTCGATTCATCCCGGCAGTACAAAAATGTATAGGGATTTAAAGCCCTATTATTGGTGGCCGACGATGAAGTTCGATGTGGCTAAGTATGTGGCCGAGCGTGTAACTTGTGCTAGGGTTAAGGCACAACATCAGAAACCGTATGGGAGTTTAGAACCTTTACCCGTACCCATGGGTAAATGGGAAGACATCACCATGGATTTTGTAACTAAACTGCCCAGAACAAGGAACGGTCACAACATGATTTGGGTGGTCGTTGATTGCTTCACTAAGAGTGTGCATTTCATAGCAGCCAAAGAGAAATGGTCTATGGAGAAACTTGCGAATTCTTATGTAAAGGAAATTGTGAGGCTTCACGGTGTTCCGTTAACGATTGTGTCCGATCGTGATAGCCGTTTTACCTCGAGATTTTGGAGGAGTCTACAAGAGGAATTGGGTATCAAGTTGTGTTTGAGTACAACTTACCATCCACAAACCGATGGTCAAAGCGAACGAACGATTCAAACATCGGAGGATATGCTGAGAGCATGTACCCTAGAATTCCAAGGTAATTGGGATGAACACTTACCTTTAGTAGAATTCTCCTATAATAATAGTTTCCACTCAAGCATTAAGATGGCACCTTATCACGCTTTGTATGGGGAAAAGTGTCGAACGTCATCATGTTGGCGGGAAGCTGGGGAAAAGCAGTTTATGGGACCTGAAATAGTCCATCAGACTGCCGAAAAGTTGAAAGTGATAAGGGAAAGGATGTTAGTTGCTCAAGATCGACAAAAGAGTTATGTTGACAAGAAAAGACAACCAATCACCTTCGAAGTTGGAGATTCGGTTTTACTTAAAGTCTCGCCGTGGACGGGACTTATAAGATTTGGGAAACGAGGAAAGTTGAGTCCAAGGTTTATTGGACCGTTCAAAGTTCTTCAGAAGATCGGGAATCAAGCTTACAAGCTAGAGTTACCGGAAGAACTGGAGGGTATTCATAACACCTTTCATGTGTGTTACTTGAGAAAGTTCACGGGAGATGTGCCCAACATAATTCCGATTTCTGAGTTAAGGTTGGATGAAAACAAGAGGTTGATCAAAGAACCTGAGGCAATCGTTGACCGTAAGACTATGAAGTTACGACGCAAGATGGTCGATTTAGTGCTTGTGCACTGGAAACATACGAATGGACCAAATCTCACTTGGGAAACGGAGAGTGACATGATGAGTCGCTACCCGCATTTGTTTGGTGATATATGATTCCGGGGACGGAATCATCCTAAGGGGGAGAGAATTGTAACACTCGTGTTTCTAGCCTAGGCATTTATATTGAGTAGATAGTCTAGGTTAACCTTTGTAACTCATTTTGAAGAAATGAAAAGGAATTATGTGAATATTATGTGAATTATGTGTTTTATGCTTAATTATTAGGGCTTAACTAATTAAGAATAAAAATAAGCGTCAAAATTAAAGTGTAAGATAAGCCCGATATCTTTACATAAAGTTGTAGTGGTCGAAAGAAGGATTTCGGGGATATAAAGAATGCCGAAATCCGAGTTATAACGAAGAAGTTATGACATGTCGAAGTTTCGCGACAAAACCGGCACGGTGCCAAATGTCCTAAAAAGTGAGTTTTCGATAAACTACTTTTTAGCCTTAGTGATCTAAACGAAAGTTGTATTATTCGTTAAACCGAGAAGTTCGATAAAAAGAACACCAAAATCTGACTTCGTATGAGGAAGTTATGATTTTTCGAAGTTTCAGCTTAGCAGTAGACAGCTAAAAACTCGAATTTTAGATCGAGCGATTTTTAGCCGACACAACCTAAACGAGAATTGAAGGTCTCGTCATTAGGAGCACAACGGTAAAAAGTCCGACGAAAACGGACGTCGGATGAAGAAGTTATGAATTTTTAACGGATTTCCTGTCCCGGTCTATTAAAAATAATAATATAAAATTTAAAGTCAAAATTAGCAGACGAAGTCTAAACGGAAGTTGTAGAGCGTAATTTTAGCTACGCGTGTATATAAAGAACGTCAAAAACGGAGCTCGTATGCGAAAGTTATGGATTTTAGAAGTTTTGGCATGAAAATCGAGAAAATTCGCATAGTCACACTTTGCCACGTCACCCTCGCTTAAAATGTGACACGTGTCCTGCTGAGTCACCAAGCTGCTGAGTCACCAAAGCTGCTGAGTCATGCGAAGCCACGTGTCGGATCCTGATTCGACCGAGGAGGAGGCCCAATCCGAAGCAGCCAGCTCTCCGTCCGAGCCTCGCAATGCTTGCCGCGTGTTCCGAGCCTCGCATAGTCTAGCTCCGAACCTCGCATGTGCGCCTGTAGACTCCGGTCCACTTAGAAGCTGCCAGTGAGCCCTCGTAGGTGCGACCCATGTGCGAGCCATGCACAGCCTCGTGCGAGCCATCCCCCTGTGAAGCCTCTCAGCCGTCGGATCAGAAGACTCTCAGCCCTTGGATCAGAAGCTTCACCCTATAAATAGAAGGCTGCGAGCCTTCTCGGATATTTTTAAGAAATTGCCATATTTAACCCCTAAACCCATATTTTCTTCATCTTAACATCCCACAAATCCCCTATATCGATTGTAAAGCTCGGAATACTCCACGAAGTGCCCGAGAAGCCCAGAAAAATTATCTTTTCGGTTTCGAAGCCCGAGTTTTGCAAAGCCCGATTTCTCAATAAAACTCTCGGTTTTATTAGAAACGATCGTTTTAGGAAACGAATTGCTGCCCGATTATCATCAAATTATGTGAGTGTATAGTCACTTTCATTTTACACATAGATATGAAGTATTTACCTTATAATACGTGCTATGTGTAAGTATATTAATTGTTTATTTGAGGTGATTGTTGTGTTGATGTTTTATTGGCCTCCGCACAAAGCAGGTGAGCCTCAACCGCCAAACAAACATGTGCGCATACATATATAACAGATAATCACATATCAGTCTATAGACAACAACTGGTCTAATGGATCATACTACATAGCACATAATACCATGCTACTTACCAGGATGCCGATATAACAGATCATACCACTTATTGCATAATATTATCCCACCCTTTAGGATACCGACCTAATGGGTCATACTACATATCACATAATATTATCCTACCATTTAGGATACCGATCTAATAGATCATACTAGCATAACATACCAAGTAACAATCAAAAGGGCCGGCCTTGGCGCCTTAGACCCTTGAGTATAGTGAGGATAACTCACCTTGCAATGTCGGACTGAACCACGAAACCTCGCTCCCGAAACACTGTCGCAAACTCCAACACCTATAACCACCAATGATCAAATTCATAAATATCCGCTTACCAATTACTCTCAAAAGTCAAACTGGTCAACCCTTGGTTCAAGGTGAAAGTCAACTACCAAAGTCAACAGTCCATGTTGTCCTCAACTCGTTGAGTACAACTAGCCACTCGCCGAGTTCCTTGCATACTCACCACTCGCCGAGTCACTTGAGTGACTTGTCGAGTTCCCAGTGTCAGTGGTCGTAACTCCTTAGCCAACTCGGTGAGTTTTCCCCCCTTACAACTCGCTGCGTTCATATATGTCCAAAGGTTGGGAAAACCCTAGCCGACTCACCGAGTCATCGACTGACTCACCGAGCCCAAGGCAATCTTCATCGGACTCGCCGAGTTGTTCATCCAACTCGTCAAGTTCCATGACCATCTTCATATGACTCCCCAATCCGACTATGCGACTCGCCGAGTCCCTTCAATCCTTCATCCATACAGATGCTTTTTAAGCCATGCAAAGGCTCCAGATTACAGATCCAACCTTCCAACGCCTGATTATCACGTAAAGTTGCAAACTTTACATGCATGAAAAGCTTTAAGGCCCTTATCTGACAAAACTATGATTGCAATTAAGTCTCACTCTTGAGGGAAGGCTCATACTCTCCCAAGCTACTATTTTTATGGATCTAGAGACCAAAGGAAGTCCAGATCTGAAGTTGCAACTTCAGATCTTGACTCAAACACCAAAAGCCTTTCCTAAAGCCCACCCAAAAGAGATTAAAAGAGAGATGAGCCAAAGAAGCAGCTTAATACCTTCCAGAGAGTGACAACTGATGAATCTCTTAGCTCCCCACGAGTTCCTAGCCTTGATTTCCTTGCTTCCCCAAGTGTTTCCTCCTCCAAGCATGAACACACCAAAAGAACACACACACTCGATTTAGGGTTTGAGAGGGACAAGAAGCAGTAAAGGGGAGGCTGGGGGAGGCTAATGATCCTTTAAATAGGGTGAAATGCCCCGAAATCTAGGGTTTCATCTGCCAGCTCCTACTCGTCGAGTCCGCTCTTGGACACGGGGAGTAGATCACTAAAATACGCAGACCAAACCGCTTTTACTCGACGAGTAGGGCGGCCAACTCGTCGAGTAGACCCAAAACCCAAAAAGATTCATACATAAATCAATACCTGAGAATCGGGGCGTTACAATTTGATTGGAACAGAAAGCGTTGAAGCAAACACGTGGGTACCAACAATATAGATATTGGAATTACACCAATCCAACTATGATTGGCTATGAAAATGGTGAACAAAATAGTCGATCAACACATGTATTGAAAGTTTGTAGAAATTATCATATAATGCCCATAAAACAAATGCAGAAGAAGTAAGCCCAAAAAGGAAACACCGGTATAAAGGAAGGACGAATCCCGCTATAAAATTTACCTAATAGTTTACTATTCCTAACAATGGTCCAACTTATATATATATATATATATATATATATATATATATATATATATATATATATATAGTAAATAGTGTGAAAACGTAAAAACACTATTTTTATGTTACTATTCTACAATGAATTTTGTATCCACAACTTTATGTCATTATTCAGCAATGAATAAATGAATAGTCACAATCTAAAACTAAAATTAGAATTTAGTATAAAATTACACATATATAAATTAATAATAGAATAATAACATTCTAATGAATATATAAATAATTAAACGTTAATATTCATATTAGAATTACTTCAACACTACACATATACAACATTCATTAGAGAATAATAACATAAACATAGTGTTTTTACGTTCTCATACTATTTGTTGTTTTTATTTGAACTTACTTATATATATATATATATATATATATATATATATATATATATATATATATATATATATATCATGGTTGCAGAAATCGGGATTAATCGGCGATTAATCGTGGATTAATTGTTTGGCGTTGTCCAACCGTTGAGGATTAGGGCATTAATCGGAAATTTAGGATTAATCGGGTTTGGCGGGATTAATCTGTCAACAAAAGTCAACAAAAGTCAAAAATGTCGAAAAAAATCAATAAAGTCAAAAAAATTTTAAATATTTTAAAAAAAATTAAAAATTAAAAAAACCATTTTTTTTACGCCAAAATTTTCAAATTTTCAAAATTTCAAATATTATATCAAAATGTTCATATTTTGTATTTCCAAATTTCCAAATTACAAATTTTCTTATTTTCTAATTTTGAAGTACTTGTTTTCCTTAAGATATATTAATATTTAATTAATTTTAATATTTTATTAATAATCTATGGTCTCCGATTAATCTTTGATTAATCCCCGCCAAGACCGATTAATCCATTAACACCAGTCGACCGTCAAGCGAGTTTTACAACCTTGTATATATATATATATATATATATATATATATATATATATATATATATATATATATATATATATATATATGAGAAATTAAATATTCTCCTACTATTTGTTTCTACTTTTCCTCCTACCATATCAAATGTTGACAAGTAGATTAAATGGTTATTAATTTCATTAAATGTATAATTAAAAGTGACACATGTCAACATTTGATATGATAGGAGGAAAAATAGGAACAAATAATAGGAGGATATTTAATTTCTCAAATATATATATATATATATATATATATATATATATATATATATATATATATATATATATATATATATATATATATATAATTAAATAATAATTATATACTTCTTTTTAATTGGCAGGAAATATAAGAATTTGTATAAATAGTCGTTATGTTTTTAATTTATAGAATTACAAAAATCATCTTTGTATATAAAAATTATACACTTCATGTAAAATTATAGAAATGATCGTTTTGTAATAATCAAAAAGAAAATTAAAAAAATGATTCATATATAATAGTAAATTTAGATAATTTCTCCTTGTTCTTTTTGTACTTAACTGAAAATAATTTTTTTTTATTAATTTATAAAAAATGTAAAATTAGTAAACTCACCACAACGTATGGACAATCACCACTTGCTTTTTACTTCATTTTTTAATCGAATAAAATGAATTTTGATTGGAATTTTATTATTTACCAAATTATACAACATATTTGATTTATTATATCAATTTAGCATGTAACTTTTTTGTAATAAATTGAAGCATAGGTAAATTTAAGGCACATAATCCATTTTACGCATAAAGACATGTATGTTAATTATATATAAAAAAAAAAAACATTAAGTGTAATAGTAAGATTAAACTATTTGTTTTGAAATTTTTTATGTTTTTCTAAAGCTAATGTTTTTATAAGATCATATACATTAATAAACCATTTTTATACAAAAAAAAAATGTGTTAAAATAATGTAAATAGTATTTCATTTCTAACCCTATATTATTTTCTATACCATCTTTTATACCAGAAATTATATTTCATATTATATTAACTTTTCAACTTATATACATTCTCAAAACACTCTTCAATGTATTAGCTTTACCTATTTATTTATTTATTCTTTTATAATTTTTTTTTAAAATATATATAATTACAAAATTATGACCAAATTAATTATTTATATATTATTAATCTGAATTAGATGTCATTTTACTAAAATAACATTTGTTAATAAAAAACTATATTTAAAATGCATTTTTATATATTTATGATTAACTAATGCAGATTTAATATATACCATAATATAAGAATGATTAATTATTTTATGTGCGACATACCTATACATATAAACTAAACTAGAATAAAATAGGTTTTTCATTATCATCCATGCCTTCACTTCAACTCGCTTTTTGATGTAGAAAATAGGTTTTGTTGTTAGGTTGGAAGTGCCTTAAGAAAAAAAACTCGACTAACTTTTTAAGTTATATTTTTCATTATCATCCATGCCTTCACTTCAACTCGCTTTGTTTCTTCAACTTGACATAAAATGTCTTTGTCTACTTTTTAGTTTGATTGTAACAAGACATAGGATGCGATTGTTAATATCTTGATGGAGAATGTGACATAACATGGATAGAAAAAAGTTCATCAAGTAATAAGAAGACTTGAAGCAAAAGAAAAGTATATAAGTACCGACAAAGCATTTTAGACATAACATAAAACTATTTTTTGGAGCAATCGTTTTTGAACCTTTATATTTTAGATGTATATGTATATTCTGGATGAACAACTTTCCCCTTACAATAAGACATTGTTGCCATGTGATTGCTTTTTAGAACATGTGTTATATAGCATTCATAATAAAAGCTTATTTGACAAGGTTTTTTGACAAGCTTTTTCAGTCAAATAAGTTTGCCTAAGTTAAACAAGTTAAGTAAGTTATTGCAAGTGCTTTTTTAAACTATTTTATTTTTTATTTTGCTTGATAGGACCTATTATAAACTATATGAAAATGTTCTTGTTAGTGTTTAATATTATTATGTTTGTATTATTATAGGTCCGACCCATTTGTTTTGTATTTGGCCTTTTAATTGTATTATATACTAGCTATTAATGAGAAGGCTTCAATGAGAATTTTACCAAAAACCTCTTGAGAGGATAAACCGATAGATAATGCAAGAACTATAAAGAAATGAAACATAATATTTATAACCAAATTACTAAGAACCGGAGATGTCAAAACATCAGAGTACACAATTTCAAAAGCATACGACGCAAGAGTGTTGGATAAACGAACATGTTTGTCCAATTGACATAACTAACATAAACTATGATTTTTATTTTCTTTATATGAAATTAAATTTTGAGAAACTAAACGATTGAAGGGGTGTTGACCATGATGACCAAGACGGTGATGACAAGTGGTGAAGTTGATCGAGACAAAAGCTTGAGGTGTAGGAAACATGACACGGTACAAGTCACCATGGCTATTACATCAAAGAAGAATTTGTTTGGTTTGAAAATCCTTCACAGATTAATCATAAGCATCAAATTCAATAGAACAAAGGTTATCACAAGTAAACTTAAGAACATAGATTAAATTTTTGATGATTTGAGGAGTGATGAGAACATTTTTTTAGCTCTGATACCAAGTTATTTGGAAAAGAGGAAAGAAGCAACAAACAAAGAAGAGAAGGGAAGCAACAGCAAGAGGGGGATAAAAGTACCTAAGGTGAGAAAAAGTAGGATATCAAGGATACCAAGTGATTTGGTAAAATTCCTATGATTCATTCTCATTAATTAGCTAAATATATAATACAATTACATGGACAAATACAAAACAAGTGGGCCGGACCTATAATAATACAAACATAATAATTGTAACGTCCTTAAAAATATGACCAAAAAGTTTCATTTTTAATTTAAACAAAATAATATTCCAAAAATATTATCAATACAATCCAAGTGAAAATAAGTGTATCATACATCATATCAATCAGAGTAAATAAAGAAAGAGTACTACACGATGTGTGCGATGCAGTCATCCCGAACTCTTCCCTTTGGAACCAGAAATACCTGAAACATAAACTGGAAATCGTAAGCACAAAGCTTAGTGAGTTCCCCAAACTACCCCATACCATATATAATAAATCACATACTGGGCACCCGCCCTCCATCAGGCCCTGCCCGACATCAAGCCCCGCTCGGTATACATATTTGTTATTCTTAATTCCCGCCCACTATACACATACAATATATATCACATAATCATGCTAACACATACAATGATCATAAAACAATAACACATGATTCAATCATCGGGCCTCGCCCGGTATGCATAGAAACACATAACACATGCAAGGGTCACGCAGACTCCCAACATCCTAACATAAACGATAAGATCTGACATTGGTGCCTTAGACCCGCTAAACCCAGTGAGGAAACTCACATCGACTGCTGAATCTCACTGAAAATATCTAGTTGCTGGTCCGACGAATCCCCGAGCTATAAATACAAAATAACACCCAATCAACATTTGGGTTCCAACCCATATCCAACAATCTATAATTAGGTAAAAAGATAGTTTTAACCCTCACCTAGTTTGGTCAAAGACTAAGGTCGAAACTCACAATCCAAAAGGCCCAAAACCAACTAACCATTTAAGGCCCACACTTGGCCCAATTTTCGAAATTGGACCCAAACCCTTACATGGGCCTTACCCTAAAGCCCAACCATTCTCCTAGTCCAAAATACTTGTACTCAGATGGCCCAATAAGAACTCAAACACCCAAGCCCAAAAGAAAGCCCAAACTCGAAGCCCAGCACGCAAAAACCCATCTGACTAAGTACGTGGGGCGAACTCAGCAGTACGCTAAGCGTACACACTATATGGATTGTACGTCGTGCGTATTGTAACACCGAAAATTTCAAAACAATTTTTCGCATTTTATACAAAACACAATCCATTCAAAAAACATCATTGTTTGAAACTCAAATTAGTAGCATATAAAAATCCCAAGATCTCATAACATAAAAATCCCGTGTGTGTACTGATCAGGCCGGCGCCTTCCCGCGATCCTCACTAGTACCTGAAACAAATAACACCAAACACTATAAGCACAAAGCTTAGTGAGTTCCCCAAAATACCACACGTAGCACAATTAGCCACTCGAGGCTATAACTCTATGGGTCCGTGGACCCTACTCTGTGAACCCTCTGGTTCTAACTCTGTGAACCTTCCGGTTCCAACTCTATAAACATGTACAACATAAATCACATAGAAATAATGCAGTACAACACATAACATGCATATAGCATACAAATACTATGTCACATAACTCTGATTACCTACTCAAGGTAAAGTATAGTGAGAAGACTCACCTCGCGTATCTCGGTAACTCGTAAATCCCTGAAATCACTAGTGCTCGATCTCCCGAGCTATAGTCCTACTATAACACAATACATCTCTAATTAACACTTTCCCAACTAAGGTTGACTAACCCTATCAAGTCAACACCGGTCAACTCTGGTCAATGGTCAACGGTTAACTCAACTCGCCGAGTCTGGCGTGGACTCGCCGAGTCTCTACGGGGACCCGATTCCCTTGAGTCCCTTCCAACTCACCGAGTCACTCACCCGACTCGGTTACTCAACCCATGGTTCGAAATCACTGAACAACCCGCACCAACTCGTCGAGTCTGGCAATGGACTCGGCGAGTGCATTCCATGTACAACCCCAAACGACCTTCTAAGGTCAGATCTGCTCCACTAACTCATAGATCCAGTCCTTCCAAGCTTATTTATCACATAAAGTTCGTGTCTTGGCGCTCATAACACACCTAATGACTCATAAATGGTGTTTTGACCTCAAGCACAAAGATCCCAAACCAAAACCTCCATGGATTCATAAAAAGCTTGGACAAAGGGACACTCTGGACCTCCAAGGGTCCAGATCTATAACCTAACTCGCTTAAGGGACCAAGGGAGCACTAGATCTAGCCACAAAAGGGCTCAATAAGCCCTAAATCAACATGAACATCACCTTAATAGAAAATGGTTCGAAAATAGTACCTCAAATGTGATGTTTTGGATCTCAGATCTTCAGGAAGTTGATCCTCTTGCTTCCCCTTGGCTATAGCTTCCTTTCCCTTGCTAGACAACACCTCCAAGGTCAACAATGGCTCCTTCTTTCACTCCAAACGCTCAAGCTCACTAGGGTTTCGCTCTGGGGACTGGTGAGCACAAATGACGACCATAAGGCCCTTTAAATAGGCCCCAAACCCGAGAAATTAGGGTTTCATTAAACAACGCTGACTCGCCGAGTCCATCAATGCGACTCGTCGAGTCCGGTCATTAATCCAGGTGAGAAACCGCATCTCTACTCGACGAGTCTACGCACCAACTCGCCGAGTTCTTCCACCAAACTCAAAATAAAAAGAATAAATATAATACCTGAAATTCCGGATGTTACACGTATGGACTTGTACACCCAGCGTACTCACCCATTAAGCCATAATCCTCCTTAAGCACTTAATGCTTAAGTCTAGAAGTCCAAACCACAAATACGAGTCCTAATAAGTTTCTAGAACCATAAAGTCACTGACTTGGTGACTTTGTATGCCCCAAAAAAACCCAACTTCAAGATATAGGACTTTAATTTCACTTAATGGACATAACCTCATGCATGAGTGATTCTAAACCCTAAAGGTGCGAACTTTATGGACATTGAACCTCATAAACACCAAGAGTGGCAACTCATAGCTCCTGGAGTGGTGACAAACCACGAGATCTCATTCATGGGACCAAAAAGGGTCCAAAAATCATATAGACTAGATCTAAGCTTCTAATGAACAAGATCAAAGCTTTTTACCTCAAATAAGCTGGAAATGAAGTAGAGAATCAAGATCTACAAGCTCTTCCTTGATCCACAACCTTGCACCAAACTCTTTTGTCTTGAATATGAACCAAAACACACCAAAATGCACATAATGAGCTCAAAATACAACAATGGAGGCTAGGGAACGATTTCTAGGGTATTGAAGGCTTAGGGGCTGGTAAAGAGGCCAACCCTAATCACTTAAGGTGTTTATATAGGGTACATCACCCTAAATTAGGGTTTCATTAACTCACACGTACGCCCCGCGTACATACATGTACGCCTTGCAAACATGTCCGGAGTCATGAACAATCCTCGCATTAGTACACTAAGCGTACCTCTTGGTACACCCCACGTACTAGCTTTTCTACTTGTACGCTAAGCGTACCACTTGGTACGTCCTGCTTACTAGTCAAGGTCCAAAATGTAAATTTTAAAATAATACAAGGGTGATAACGAAACATACCGGGATTGACGTGTTACAATTATCCCCCACATGAATCAGACTTCATCCTCGAAGTCCGCTCCCCCGAACAAATCCAGATAGTGCTCCCTCATCTCATTTTCGGGCTCCCAAGTCCACTCTGAACCCTTGCGGTGCTTCCATTGCACCTTCACTAGCTCGACAACCTTGTTCCTTAAGGTTTTCATCTTCCGATCCGGAATCGCCATCGGTCTCAATATAATTCAGGCGGTCATCCTCTTGAATATCCTACAATGACACTACTGTGGAATCATCCACTAAGCACTTCTGCAGCTAAGAGACATGGAATGTGCAATGAATCTGCTTGAGCTCATCTGGAAGATCCAAGCGATAAGCAACCCGACCCACCCGAGCCAAAACCCTGAAAGGACCAATATACTTGGGGCCCAGCATGTCCCGCTTCCTTAACCGGATGACACCTTTCCAAGGTGTAACCTTTAGGAGAACCATATATCCTACTTGGAACTCTAAGTCTGACCGACGCTTGTCGGTATCACTCTTCTGCCAACTCTGAGCTGTCCGAAGCCTGCTCCGAACCTCCTGAATCAGCTCAATGGCTTGAGTACTGTAACGCCCGTAGATCATGGCTAGTCAATTTAGAGACGATAGGCGTCAAAAATGAATTTTTGATGAAAGAATATTTAGAATGAATAATCTTAACTAAGTTGTAGTATGTGTTACAAGGATTCCGTACATATAAAGAACGCCGAAATCCGAGTTATAACGAAGAAGTTATGACCTGTCGAAGTTTCGCGACAGAATCGGCACGACACAGCGCGACGTAAAAAGTGAATTTACGTTAGAGTGATATTTAGACTTAGCAATCTAAATGAAAGTCGTATAATACGTTAAACCATGAGCGTGCATAAAAAGAACGCCCAAATCTGACTTCATATGAGGAAGTTATGATTTTTCTAAGTTTCGACTTAGCGATATGCAGCCCGAAATACTCGATTTGAGATCGAACGGTTTTTAGCCAAAACAATCTAAACGAGAATCTAAGATCTCGTTGTTGGTATCGAAGCGATGAAAAGTTAGGCGAGAACGGACGTCAAACGAAGAAGTTATGAATTTATAACGAAGTTTTCCTGTCCGGGCCTACTAAAAATAAATAATAAAAATAAAGTCAAAATTAGCCGAAGAAGTCTAAACGAAAGTTGTAGAACGTAGTCTCACCTACGCGTGGATATAAAGAACATCGAAAACGGAGTTCGTATGAAGAAGATATGAATTTCCGAAGTTTATTAAATAATTAATATTTAAATTTAATTATAAAACCCGGTATTATCCGAAGGGGGAGTCACCGGGCATATCCGAAGTACGCCCAGCGTACTGCTGTACGCCCCGCATACAGCGAAGCATGACGACCTTCGCACTCGAGTTCTTCGGATGACGAAAGCAATGACGATTTCGGACCAGTACGCCCCGTGTACTCTGAGGCTCCAGCCTCCTATAAATAGGATGCGAGGGTTCCGGGCTTATTTGCTCATTTCTCCTCGTTTTTGTGCCGAAGCTCTGTGTGTAAACCCCCGAAGCCATCCCGACACCCCGGATCTCATATCCAAGTTAAGAAAGAAGTTTTACGCTCCCGCGATCCCGTGAAGTGCGATTCCCGAGCCGAAGCTCTGCCCGCGAGAAGTCCGGTTTTTGTGGAGATCTTCCAGATCTACCGAAGAATACTGCTTCTGCAAGTCGTAGTGTTGTCCGATCATCTTCTGATCAAGTGAGCGTATACTACCTTTCATAAACACGATAATAATACAAGTGTGGTTCGAGTGTATTAAGTATATTGTTGTTTGTATGTGTGGGTGTGTAGTTACTTTTTTCTAACACATAAACATGAAGTATTTGTTATAAAATACATGCTATGTGTTTATATATTGTTGTTTATTTGAGATGAGTGTGGAATAGATGTTTTATATAGTTTTTAAATGAGTTAAACTGTATATGTATTTTATATCTACAAATATGTTGGGTAGAACATGGGTAGATGAGATAGTTGGTATGTGATAAAATGATGAGGTATGAAAGATGATTAAGAATGATATTGGTAGATGCACCAATTAAAGAATGTCATAAAACTAGCAGATGCGCTTGAGAATAATATCGGTAGATGCACCAAGTAGTGAATGTCGTGATCTTGGCAGATGCGCCAAATAGAGATTGTCATAATAATAGCAGATGCGCTTATAGGGTAATCTTGGCAGATGCGCTTATACGATAATGTCGGCAGATGCGCCTAAAAGAGAATGTCATAAACCTGGCAGTCGCGCCTCATAGTGTATTACGTAATCCTGGCAGAGGCGCTTAAAGGATGATGTTGGTAGATGCGCCTTATGTAGTAATAGATTTTGCGCTAATTCCTTAGGTCAATCCTAGGAATGGATGAATGACGGGTAGTTGAATTCTTAGGGTAAAATCCTAAGAAATAAAGAAGATAATGGGAATGGGTAATTGGGTTGATTGTTTGATTGTTGAATATAATAATTATATTATTATGGGTTGAAAACCCTATATGCTCACCAGGCTCCCAAGCCTGACCCACTCAGTTTTCTTTGTATCACAGGTATCGATACGAAGATATATTTCACGGAGAGATTAAAGGAGATGTAAAATCTTTAGTGTAAATAATGTAAGTTCTGTTTATGCTTATGTGTCTGTATCGGAACATGACATCCCGATATTTTGTTATATAATAAAAATACATTTCTTTACAGAAATGCTTTGATAAATCTTTATCATATTTTGGGAACAAATTCCGCAACTGTTTTCTTTAAAAGATTACTCTGATTTTAAAAACCAAGCATAAACAAACCGGTCTTTTCTGGCCGAGAAATTGGGGATGTCACAAGTACCACCTCGGTACTCCCCATAACCTGCTGACCGACCTCGTCCCAACAAATCAGGGTCTTGCATTTCCTCTCGTAGAGCATCTTAAAAGGAGGTCGATCAATGCTGTAACATCCATAAAATTCATGAAAACTTAAAGCTTTTTTAAGCGTTTAAAAACCATTAATTATTACAAAATGTTTTTAAAATAGTTCCATATCAGAGTATCCTAGAAATCAAAATCATAAAATGCGAGGAGGTGCACGATCAAGCCTTCACCTTCCCGCGATCATCCAAAGTACCTGAAACAAAATCCAAAGTTGTAAGCGCGAATCTTAGTGAGTTCCCCCAAAATACCGACTACATACAAACCTTAACCATATCATGAAAAACAACATGCATATAGAGTCTACGCTATGACTGGACCGCCCTTACCGGGCATTTAGTCTATCTGGACCACTCTCAGAACCTTCAGCATGCCTGGTCCGCCCTAATGGGCCTTCATCCTGTCTGGACCATTCTTCGGGTCTTCAGCCTGACTGATATACCCCATTGGCCTGCAATCTATCCGGGCTGCCCTGGGTATGTTGGCCTTCAGCACAAAGAAGGTCCGCCTCAACCCAACCCCAAACATACAATCAATATATATATATATATATATATATATATATATATATATATATATATATATATATATATATATATATCAGGATATCGACCTAATAGGTCACGAACATAACATCATCCTATATACCAGGATACCAACCTAATAGGTCACTAATCATATCATCATGCAATAATTAGGATAACAATACAAAAGGGTCGGCATTGGTGCCTTCCACCCTGTTAGTATTGTGAGGACACCTCACCTTACAATGTCGAACGAAACTGAAAAGATCAAACTCCCGAAACACGGCTCCAAACACCAGCACCTATAACCACCATTAATCCAATTCCATAAATTCCCAAATTACCAAAATACCCTCAGAAGTCAAACTTGGTCAACCCTTGGTCAAAGTCAAAGTCACGGTCAAGATCAAGAGCCATATTGACTCAACTCGTCGAGTGCAGTGTGCATACTCGTCGATGTTGGGTTTTGTATACTACAACATCCTATGGTGTACATACAACCCTAAATGCTTTGCATCTATGTTTTCTCTAATTATACATGCAATATTGTTTCCAAAGCATAAAGCCTACAACTAGCATACAATTGACATAAATAACATAAAAGTGAGTTATAGAATTACCTCTTTGTTGTAGCTTGTAGTTTTGGCCTTTAAGAGCTTAGCACCTCAAATGTGATGCCTCAAGTGGTTCACAAACACCATGAACAAAGGATGACTTGAGAGAGAGGCTACTTAGCATAAAAAATCGTTTATCACTCTTCCTAGAATGCATTGGAGCCGATTTTGGTGACTATGGGTTCCTTTTATAGTGTGACAAAGTCTAGGGTTACATCCATGCAAACCCTAATTCACCTGACCCTTCATATTACTTAGGCTCCATGGGTTAAACCTTCATTGACTATCCATGGACTATCATATTGGTTTAGCCCATGCTAAATAACCATGAATCATTGGCCCACACTATAAGAATCGTTGATTTACTTAATCAGTCCCCGTATATTTAATTAGTCTCTTTTGACCACTAAATTAATTCCAAATTAATTCTTGATCAATACTAATCAAATAATATGATTTCATATTAGTATATTAGAACTTATAATATATTAATAAATCGCAAATAACCTCTTCTCAAAAGTCCATCCTATCAAATTGCTCTGGTGAAGGCAACCCAAATGGACCATGCTACTCTCGGGTCAACTACATACCAATTATAGTTATGGGCTTAGAAACCTAATCCAACAGTCTACCACTTGGATAAGTCTAATAAATATTATTTCAAGTACGACTCCACAACCTAACTAGTAATCGTAGCTCTTAAAAGCCGTTGCCGAACTCTGATATAGTCAATGCGCGTCCATTAGATAAGGGATCATATATTCCTCTATTCTAGATATCATATGGACTGAGACATGGATTATAATCATTCTCTCTGTCCATCTGTTGTTTCCCAATTTCCGATTTATGACGAATGTCTAGTTGAACAAATCAAATCAGTCCAGGCTTGGCCAAGAACTTAGGTTTGTCATCACTAAATCATCGAGGGGCCCACAAATATCGCTTTTATCCCTCTAAGGGTAAAAGGAATAGATAAACTTCAACTCAAATGCTTGCTTGTACTTACTCATCAAATCACACACAACAATATGTTTTATAACACCAAGTTACTAGTGCGTTTATATATGTCAATGTGCAACCGACTTGTAAATTACAACTCACACGTCTTGGTTTCAATAATATAAGATATTATCGTCTCACAATCACTCGTGATAAAATCCATGAAGTGATTCAGATGAGCGTGGGTTTAATCGAATACTCAAATCTTATTACATGAGTACTCATGAACACTGCAGCAAACTTATGCTATGTCTAAACGCCTTTAGACAATCTACAGACCCATTCATAACAATCTTGCCTCAATACCTACTTCCAAAGTATGATCAATTGTGGATAGTTTGAATAACCTAGTTACTCGGGAAGTCAAAACATGCAAAGTGAAGCACTAGAATAATCGAATCCAATATGGTCTCAGAACTTATGAAGATAAATAAAACATCTTTTATTTAATCACCATATTGATTACACATTATTCATTATATAATGTTTTGATTAATCAACTTAATACTAGAATTAAAACAACAATTATGCCATGCTCCAAGCATGAACACTTTGTTTGCCTATGGTCCTTTCTTTGTGCAATTGATTAATTGAAAGCATTTCAATGACACTCATTTCACAATTCCAAATCCTTATCGTAAAAATAAGAATACCAAATTCTTGCCATTTGCTATAACCTGTTTAGATTTTAAACTTATATGCAATGATTCTCAATCTAAGCTTTTAGATTCGAAACTTATGTTGAATCATTTCAACATAACATTCACATATGTCCATGACTAAATTCGATTAAAATCTCAATCTAAGCTTTTAGATTCGAAATGAAGTATGAATTCCTCTCCCTTAATTATAGCAAAACAACATTTCAAATCCTACAACTTTGCGAATTGAAACTTTTGTTTTCTATAATTAACATTGCAAACTTGCATCACTTAACGTAATAATTTTGCTCCCACTATCATAATAATTACATTCTTATTAGCATAACACTTATGCTCCCACTAGATTTGACTTGTACTCAGAAATCAGTTGGACTTCTAGAAATCAATACTTATTGACTTTCTTACCAAAGTTCAGATTTTTTATATGAGATGCTTTGATAAGCCTTCATCTAAGCTCATCCACCTTTTTATTAGAAAGCGCATATGTGTGTCTAAACTATTCAGAACTTACAACAATAAGTTCCGAATGTTCAAACTATTTTCCATTTCTCACAATTTGAACTATGAAGAGGGATGTCATAATCATAATCGAATTTGAGAATGAAAATAACACAATTTCCATCTCCTTAAAATCTACTTAGTGAAAGCGTTTCGTCACAATCATTTTCATGAATTGGAGAGCAACCTTATGACACTTAGATTTTTATGGTGTATGTGTTCCTATCCATGTGAATTTGTCAAAACCATAGTGATGAATCCAAACTCATATGGACTGAACTTGTTCAACCTTAATTTCTTGCCACCTGGCAGCACAAAGGCCTACCATTGCTTCCAAGTTGTTATGCAAACAACTGAGAAATCATAGAACTCACATGCACAGTTAACTTTAACTGGAATGGGCACAGAAACAAGAATATGTCAAGACGATAGGTTACAAACCTCAAGTCGTGTGCTAGTGATAAACCATTGGTTTACTCTTGATTAGTTCTTAAAACTCTTCAAGATCTTTAAGACCCCCACCGACCTCTTGACATATAAGATTCACTTTGTTAAGGAATATTACTTGACAAACGAATATTCATGAGTTAGTACGGTTTCGTATCAAGACAAACACTTCACACAATTGGCCTTAGTTAGTCTTTGTTTTATCCAAAACATCACAACTTACCAATTTCAAATGTACAAGAGTATTACTCTACATTTGATAAGTGTTATAAACCTTTCTTAAGATTATGTCACTCAAGGCTCGATCTTGGAGTGTTGACTCTGAGATTTGATTTTGGAAGTATGATTCACCTTTTGACTTAACCATTTCAATAATTCATGATTCCTCTTCTTAGCCATACAAACGCACTAGATGTCCTAAGAGGATCAATTTTGATATGGTTTCATAATCACTAAGATAATCATAAAACACAATACTCAAGTACTTTCCCTTCTTCTTATATTGGAGAAACTTTATCTTTCTGCCTAATTTGATTATTCTTATTCGTTCTGCCATACATTGAAACTTTTTCAACGGTTTAGAATTATACTTAATCTTGTAAGCATAACCATATTTACTAAACTTTAGTAAATCATAACGAATAGTCTTATAGTTCTTTATAGTGGACCTGATCAACGCACAACCAAGTGTAACGGATCCCTTATTCCTTCACTTGACTCACATATACATGTGAACAAGGAATTAGTCTTAATTTCCCAAAGATGAAGTTCTCATTCATCACACAATACAAATTGCATGATTTCAAGTTTCTATCCAACTGAAACTTGGGTGATTAGAATCTTTCCTTATTTGGTAAATTATGACACTACCACAAACGAAAAAATCAAATCCATTTTCCAATATTGCTATCAATGAAAACATATAAGCAACAATTTTCACAAATGTCATTGTAAGGAAACTTAAAATAAGATAATTTTCAAAAAATTTATTTATTTATAAAAATTGCGGAAAACTTATACTTATAATGCAAATACATATGAAAACTATGTTGTTATCTAGTCCTAAGAAATCTATCATAACTCTTAAGCAACAACTCAAAATTCTGATCATCGAACCATGCGATCGGAATCCATCTCTTCACGATCAGAATCAGCTTACTCTTCCTTTAAGTTTCCTTTCATATCTTCGATTCTACAAAACATCAAAATGTAATTACATTACATCATGTATTAAGAATCTCCAATTAGGAACTTAATAGAGTTAGATAGTGGATTTTACATGAACTGGAGTCAAACTTTTTGACTTTACCATCTTTGTGATCTTTCAGGTAAATATAGCAACTTCACAACCATTTCCCCTTCTCTTGGCAATAGAAACATATGGACTCTTTGGGAATGGTACACGAGACAATCACAGACTTAGCCTTTCCTTTTCCCTTTCAAAGAGAAATCTTTTCTGGACTTCCAATGTTTCCATTGTCAATGTCCATGGAAGTTTCGGGAGTAGATCTTCCAATCATATTTTCTTTACTAGTATGCCAAATCATTGCTGATTCGGCAGCAACAAGCAAATAGGCAAGATCGATAAGGGTCATGTCGTGATCTGTCATACAATAGTCCTTAATGAACTCACTATACGACTCAGGGAGTGTCTGAAGAACCAAGTCAACAACCAACTTCCTTGAGACATCAACTCCTAACATTCCCAGCATGTCAATGTGTGACTTCATCTCCAAGACATGTGCACACACAGACCTTCCATCTTGGTGTTTTCTAGCCAATAGGGCTTGAGTGACCTTGAACTTTTCAAGTCTTTGAACTTGTGGGTCAGGGAAAATTATTGGAGGAGGTGGAGGAAGTGAAGTTCCAGTACAGCACGAAGAAGGGATTAATCTTTCGCCTCAATCGTCTTGTGGAATATCATCTTTATAAAGAATACTTTTTTCCAAAAGGATAAGGTAGACCATAGTTGTCCGAACTAGACATCTATAGGGGAGAAATTCAAGTTTAGATTATTTAAGTCCTTAATATAACACCCAACCTGAAATATTAAGGCTAGGACCCAACACGATATTTTACAATTCGGAAGATGGATGCCGTAATCCAATTGCAAAATATTTGAAGGTAGGTAAATGACGATTTACCAATTTCCACCATGAAAAACGAAAATAAACAATGAATTGAAATTCCTAGATCCTTTGAGATTCACTAAACTTTTCAATGGCATGTTTAATATCGATTGTGCACTTCAAGTTTGTGACTGGGATACTGAGGATCACAAACAAGGTGTGAATAACCATGCAAATTAGCTTGGTACTCTCGATGTCATTTATCACTTAATCAATGTGTCGGTTAACCACACATGCTCCATTGATCTATGACAAACATTGAGCTACCCTTTGCCACTCTTGTTAGTCCAATTTAGTGTGCCGGTTAACCACATACACTCCACTAACGACTTGGCAAGGTGCAAAGTGCAATTTCCTCCGTTAACACTAAATTCACATTTTTCCTAAGTAACTGTAACACCCTGTTCTGGATTATTTTGTGATATAAGGCCTGTGGGCCTTAATCCGAGTATGAGAAGATTTTGAATCATTGAAAGAGAAAGGTTATTCCCTTTTGGGATGTGGGTGAGGTAGGTTGTGTGATAAAAGAGTTCGGTTTGTGCTTTAGAGCCCGAATGTATTGTTAAGGCGTTGGTTCAGGCTTTTCATGAATTTTGGATCTGAGTCGAGTGGGATTCAGGAGGAATAAAGTTGATAGAAGTGTAGGGCTTCTCGTTAGCTTTCCGTGGATATAAGGATCGTCGGAAACAGACTTATAACAAAGAAGTTATAGCCTTTAGAAGTTTTGTGGTTTTAGGCTTAGCCGAGTACGCTGGGCGTAATTTAGAGTACGCTAGGCGTAATTTGGAGTACGCTGGGCGTACTGACTAGGGAGGATCGCGAATGTTCTTCAGAGTATGTTGGGCATACCATATGGACGATGGGCATACGCCAAACAGACCTGAACGCTATTTTAGGGTCTTGGACCCTATTTAAGGTCGCTATCTCATAACCTAACCCTAATACCTTCAACCTTCATCCCTCTAAACCCTAGAAATCAACCTGATGAGTTATAAAATAACTCTTTGATCGATTAGATCTTTGTAACAGGTAAGTAATGAACGTAAAGATAGTAAAAACGAAACACAAGTATGAATCAGAATGTGTCGAATGATTAGATTACTCGATCCTCAGCAGAGCTTGACTAAGAACTTCCACTGTAGAGGATTCTAGGGTTACAAAATAAGAACGATGAATATTTTGAACAATACTTCTCTAATCGTTTCTAATCATCATGTTCTAGGATGCATGCAAGCATCTATTTATACTAAACCCTACAAAACTCACGGATGGACAGGCCCATACCGGAGATAAACATTGGACTAGCTAACGAGCCCAATAGACGCAACACTATACTGAACCTAACAATCTCCCCCTTTGCGTCAATTTGGAGCGAGACTATCGTTTCTTCTTGCTTGGGCCAGTAGCAGGAACCTTCTTTGTTGCATCAAACAGACGTGAGATAAGTGCAAGGATAGTCTGTCTGAAGCGAATGTACCATTGAATCATATCATCAAAGTACTTGATATCATCCGCTGTGTTCTGCTTGTATCGATGGATGATCCCTAAAACGTGTTCCAAACAGGCAGTGGTGTAGAGATGTTTGTCTGCCAAGGCAAAAAGACATTTCTGTCCTTCGTTCCTGGTAAACATGACGGAGTTTCTCTTTGGGTCAATCTTCCCCATCTGCATCATGTTGAGATCACTGGCAGAGCCAACATGAGATCTGGTGGGCTTCTTCTTGAATACGCTCGCTATCTCCTGATCCATGAGAGCAACTTCCATGACATAACATACAAGCATCCTCTTAAAGTGGTCGATGATCGGACCATATTCTGCTTCATTTGTAAGGAGGATGTTGTGCAAGATAATCCAGTCATGGGGATTAAGGTTGGGAAGATCTGCAAGTGAGATGGCATGTTCGGTCTTGGCAGATCCCCGTAGTACCTTGAACCGAACGTTGGTGAAGTTGCCTTCCCTGAACGACTTTAGGACCCGAACATTGACAATTTTCTAAGCGCTCCAAGTTTGGTATTATGGTTGAGCTGCCCTTAGATAAAATTCGACTAAGTCCCGATCAACCTGTGGATGAGGATGGGGGAACTCAACAATGTTGGCAAAGGCATGAAAAACAAACGCCTTTCGGGTTAGTGGCATATCGAACTGAGAGTCGACAGTGTTAGAACGATCTACAGAGATCACAGGTTCTAGCCACAAGATACTTGGTGTTTCGATGGCTTCTTTAATCAGCTTCTCAAGAGTCCAAGGAGGAAAAAGAGTTTTCCTGCTCTCGAGAAGGTCGTGGGCTTCTTTCTGTCTTCTTTCGGCTTCTTCAGCCTCTCTAGCCACACGAGCACGGATGTCAGCCTCTTTATCTCGACCTTGTCGTTTCAGAAGGTCGGCAATTGTCTCCTTATCATCTTCATCGCTCTCCTCAGCAATCTTCTTGCCCTTGTCTTTTACACCGGAACTAGAGGCTTGGCCTACTGGAGGAGGTTCGGTTGTGTGTGTTGCTGTTGAAGTAGGAGGCGGTTGAGACATATTCACTTTATCTCCCCCTTGTTTCGGAATGGACACGAAATCAAGGAGCCCTTCAATTTTGCTCAGTAGAGAGAGGGCAGGAGCAAGCTTCTCTGCAAGGTCACGCCTCACAGAATAATTGAGGATCGAGTCATGTGCTTCAAGGATGTTTGAGATAGCTGAGTGGACATCCGAAACACACGATTTAACCACCTCTCTTTCAGATTGAAGAGACTCAATCTCCTGTTGAGAGTTCGAGAGTTGAGTACTCTTGACCTTCAGAGCAGTAGTCTTCCTTGCGAGAGCATCCATGAGAGAGTTCTCAGCAGCTAAGTCTTCTTAAAGCTTGGAGAGACGCTCCTCAATGGTTGTTCTGAAAGCTGAGTTGTCGTCAGAAATTGTTTGACGAAGTGAAGCGAACGACTTCAGCTCTAATGCGACTGAGTTAGCCAGCTGTTTGACAATGGGTTCCAGATTTGTCGTGGTGGCTTCAGCGTTTTCCTGTAAAGATTTCAACAAGGAAGAAGCATCGGTGAATAGTTTGTCGACTTTTTCGGTCGCTGCCTCACAAGCTTTGGTTGAGGCGTCAATGGCTGCAGTGGCGGAATCAAGAGAAACTTGATGAGCTTTGGAAAAAGCATCAACAATTTTCTGAATGGCAGCTTCAGATATTGAGGAATGTGATGTGGAAGATGAGGCGATGAGAGAATCGATTTTGTCATGTAGCTCCTTGAGATGTCTCTTAGTGACAGGAGCATCGTCATCATCGTCACTTTGAACTTCAAACAGACTGTAATAGACCGAATCAAAGGTCATGTCCTCCCCGCCAAGGAGTGGTTCTTCACCCTCTGATGCATGAGTAGGAGAAGATGGTGGTGCTGAAGCTTGAGGCTCGGTTGTAGTAGTAGTAGGTTCGGGTTGGATGGTGTGTTCGGTTGTTGGTGTGGGTTCGGGTGCTGAGGTGGATTTGAGTGCGTCAGTATGAACCCCCGTATCAGATACGTTGGTTCTTACGTCTGTAGTGGTGGTGGTTGTTGCTTCGGTAAATATAGGTGGTTGTACTGGGATGGAGGTGGATGGTATTTGAGTGGTGGAGGTTATGGGGGGAATGGAAAAAGGAATTGTAACTGGTGGAGAGGAAATAGGAGAAGTGGAAATATGAATCTCTGGTGTAGGCGAACGTGGTGGAGTGTTACCACGTTGAGATCCATCAGAATCAGAACCCTCTTTCCTCAGATTCGCTTGAGGACGAAGCGATGATCAACTTTCGCTTTGGTTGGGTTTTTTCGCTTCTTCATAGGAGGGGATTGGGCGGCTCTGGTGGTTTTCCTCTTCTTGGGAGATGGGCCTTTTGCTCCCTTTGCAACCTGCTTTCCCTTATCAGCCTTCTTTCCTCTGGGGGCAGGCTTGTCAGCATCATGAATCGATTTGAGCATCTCTGGAGTAAGGTCTCTCGGACCAGAACTTCGGAACTCCTTGTACGTTTTAATGATCCGGCTGTCGGCAGGAACATCACCATACATTGTTTCAGGGATAGAACCGTTGAAGGGAAATTTTGATGCGTCAGAGACAATGATCTTTGTGGTATGGAAAGTACCAATCGAAGACATTGGAGCACTAGCGACAATGGGGATGTGGTACTTGTCCATCACCCATTTAGTGACAAGAGTCCAGAACTGGGCATATGAAATATCTAAATGTCGAGAAGTGGAAGAAAGACTTTGAATGAGTTGTTGCCATAGGACCGACCCGTAGTCTATGTTGATACCATTGTAGATCCCGTACATGATGGATAGGAACAGACGACTTGCCCCGT
Organism: Lactuca serriola; assembly: GCF_051521515.1. Lineage (NCBI taxonomy): Eukaryota > Viridiplantae > Streptophyta > Magnoliopsida > Asterales > Asteraceae > Lactuca > Lactuca serriola. The sequence continues at coordinate 340,779,301 of NC_136412.1, read as the reverse complement.
CGGATCCAACACTTCTTTCAGACAAGCCCTTGAAAAGCACAATGAACATCCCATTCCACTGAGGGGGCAGGCATGATTTCTTGAATTTCGTGACCGTTGTGAGCACCTCAGTGTACCCCATGTTGTAGAACATGTTGAACAGATGACCCATCAGAATGGTTTCAGGATTAACCCTCGACGAATCAGGTTCAAACCCTAACAGCGTACAAAAGCTCTGCTTGGAAATCGACGCCTTGTGCTCGAAGACATCGAAGAAAATCCTGTCGACGACCTTGTCGTAGTGAGCTGTGGCAAAAATCTGTGATAGGAACTCCATGGGAACAGCTTCAGCCCTGGTAAGAGCAGGAACGATTGGCGAGTATTTCAGGCATTCGATGATGGGAAACATGAAAGCGCCGTATGCCTGAGGAGTAAGATCAATGATCAAACTCTGCTGGGGACGAATAGGCAAGATGTGAGAAGTTGCGTAAACTGATGAAGAATCCGCCATTGTTGTGATGAAGATGGGAGAGATGATGAACAGTAGAGGTTGGATCGATTTTCTTGCTCTCTGGAAATATAGGTGCAGTAAAGAGGTAAACGGTGGTTTACATTGCCTTTTATACTGCGGGTAAAGGAGAGAGAAGAATCTTTCCGAAATCTTCGATTGAAAAACGAAGAGTGTTTCAGAGGCGATTGACGCGTGGCAGTTGGTGTTGCCGATGATTACGCAGGAGAGAGAGTGTCAGTCCCTAATTACACACCTTCCCATCAGGCGCCGTTTGGAGATGAAACGGTTCCAATTTGCACGGTTTGCCTTCTTGCGCCGTTTGAAATCAAATCGATTGGACTCCCGCCTGAGTCATCATTTTGTCATCTTATCCCTTTAGAGTTTAACGACATCTTTAAAATAAAATCGCCCACGTGGATCAATATCAACCATAACCTTTTTATAACAACCAATCCAATTAAAATGTCTTGAAATTAATGAAACCAGAATTTTGGAAAATCAAAAAGATTTTCGTGCTGAGTGTGTAAAAGAAAAGGAAATAAAGCAACACTTTTGAGGGATTAGGTGATGTCAATAAAGACACAAAACAATTGATCCCGGGCACGAATCTCTTCCTTCAAAGTCAAGAGAGACCTTAAAGTGTTTGTGTGGTTTCCCGTTGAATAACGATCAGACACTTATTAAGAAGTGTTGAAAGGCTTCTTTTAATTAGGCTTATGAGGGTGGATTTCGCTTCAATTCATAATTCCTGATCTTGATATAAGATAGAAATCGAACGAAGTACTTGTGAGACCAATGTAGTCTGTTGAACAAGTAGGTTGGAGATAATTTAAGTGGCAAGGTAAACTAATGTATGCGAAATCTCAAAAAAAAATTAAAACTAGATCCCAAGGGAAGAAATGTTATTGGATTTAACAATTTCATAGGAATCACTCAAAAGAAAAATAGAGATTTCATGTTGTACCCCCATGGATAAGTCCGTCAATTCATTACTGAAAGCTAGAGCAAGTTAATTGTTCACCGTCAATGCATAGTAGGTATTGAATTGTGCGTTTCACTTAGCACGTAGTGACACGAAGCTAAGATCATGAACACAGAAATTGTGCAACCATAAATCTCAGTGGTAATGTCTGAGAGTCTCAAGGGTTACGTTTGTGAAGCAAATGAGATGGAGAAAAAGTAATGTAGATGGTGTAAAGAGACCAAAGTACCTCTGCTGTGAAAAATAAGGACTAAGCAGAAAATCTTATCTCACATGAGAAGAGAGTTAGGTAGCTCATGATTAGAATAAATATGAGAGCCTAATTGGGAAGACAAGGTTTGTTTGTACCAAGTCAGTAAGGCTTTTATTCAGAATCATGTGAGGTTTTGGACACATACAGTAGCATGCTTCTAGAGACACTTAGCTAGTGAAATGATTTACCCACAAAGAGACATACAAAAAGATAAGAGCCAAAATTAAAATAAAATAAAGAAAGAGAAAAATAAATAATAATAAAAAAAATATTTTTGGAGTTTTTGAATTTAAAAAAAAAATAAAAAAAATATTTTTGGAATTTTTTATAAAAAGGAAAATAAGACATAAAAAAATGAATACAAAAAAAATGTTGGAACCGAACTCGAGTGTTCGGTTTATTTCGGTTGAGAAAATTTTGGAACTGAACCCAAGCGTTCGGTCTGTTTCGGGTGAGAAAAATTTTGGAACCGAACCCGAACGTTCGGTCTATTTCGGTTGCCAAAAAAAAAAGTTTGAAAAAGAAAAGAACTTTGACAATAAGATAAATGAATTTGGAAAAATAATACAAAAGATTTACAACCAAAGAAACTACCTTTGAGTGATAAGCGAAGATCAGATGATACAACCGAACCCGAGCGTTCGGTTCATTTCGGCATACATGAGACCCGAACCCGAACGTTCGGTCTATTTCGCTTCTTACTTTTAATCTTGAGAGGTAGTTTTTGGGACTGACTCCGATTCCATCATTCCTAGCCCTTGTAGAATTTTGTTGAAAGAAGCTTCAGGAAGAGCTTTGGTGAAGATGTCAGCCAGTTGATCAGTGGTTTGAACAAAATGAATTTCGACGTTCCCATCTTCCACATGATCCTTAATAAAGTGATACCTCAGTGCTATGTGCTTAGTCTTGGAGTGTTGCATTGGGTTATGACAGATCCTAATTGTACTCTCAGAGTCGCAATATAGTGGGATCTTTTTCATATTGAGTCCATAGTCCCGGAGCTGGCTTTGGATCCAAATCACTTGAGATGTACAGGAGGAAGCTACGATGTATTCTACTTCAGCTGTAGATAGAGATACACAAGTCTGTTTCTTTGATTTCCAGCTAACCAACTTCCCGTCAAGGAATTGGCAGCCTCTAGTGGTGCTCTTCCTGTCTAGTCCACAACCTCCAAGGTCTGCATCTGAGTAGGCTTGAACGAAGAAACCTGAGTTTGATGGATACCATAGGCCGAGAGAGGTAGTTCATTTTAGATATCGGAGTATGTTCTTCACTGCAAGCATATGAGGTTCACGAGGATTCGCCTGAAATCTAGCACAGTAACAAACAGAAAACATTATAGCAGGCCTGCTAGCAGTAAGGTACATTAAAGAACCGATCATCTGGCGATATAGCATAATATCGACTGCTGGCTTATCCAAGGATGGAGTGAGCTTGGTGTCGAACGCCATTGGAACTTTAACCTTTGAGTCTCCCATCATTCCGAATTTAGCAAGGAGAGTCTTGTTATATGCTTCCTGGTTAATAAAGATGCCTTCGGGTCCCTGTCTAATATTTAAACCAAGGAAAAAATTAATCGGACCCATTGAGCTCATTTCAAATTTAGTCTCCATCAGCTTTCTGAATTCAGCTGTTAAGCTAGGATTCGTTGAGCCAAAGATGATATCATCGACATAGATTTGAACAATCATAAGGTGGTTACCTTCCTTCTTACGAAAGAAGGTTGGGTCAACCGAACCTTGTTTGAATTTGGACATCTTTAAAAACTTGGTTAGCGTTTCATACCAGGCCCTAGGTGCTTGTTTCAGCCCATAAACCGCTTTGTCCAGAATATAGCAGTGATTGGGGTACTTTTCATTGATGAATCCCGGAGGTTGCTCCACGTACACCGTTTCTTCAAGTTCTCCATTTAGAAATGCGCACTTTACGTCCATTTGGTAGACCTCAAAGTTCTTGTGTGCAGCATAGGCAAGGAATAGTCGAACAGATTCCAGCCTAGCTACAGGAGCAAAAGTTTCCTCATAATCGATTCCTTCCTCTTGGCAGTATCCTTTCACCACTAGACGAGCTGTGTTTCTTATCACATTGCCTTCCTTGTCCATTTTATTTCTGAAGACCCATTTGAGACCAACAACCGAGGCATCTTTAGGAGTTGGAATGAGGCGCCAAACCTTATTTCTTTCGAACTCATTAAGTTCGTCTCGCATAGCTTGAACCCAATCAGAGTGATCAAGAGCAGTGTTTACTGTCTTTGGTTCAACTTTTGAGACGAAAGAGTTAAACATGCAGAACTCTACTTTCGAGAATAGAGATTTTTGCTTTGCCTTCAGTTGAGATCGGGTCAAGACCTTTTCAGAGACATTACCCACAACCTGTGAAACAGGATGATCTCTGGTCCATTTGACAAGAGGAGGGTAATTTGGATCATAGGATGGATCCAATTCAGCATTTACCATTTCTTCTAATTCAGATTGACTATCATCGTCATACAACATATCGGCTTTCTGCCCCTCGACTGATGAGCTTTCAGGTGTATCTTGACTTTCCGGTGCTACAGGACTTTCGGGTGCAATTGAGCTTTCGGGTGCTACAGTACCTTCGGGTGCAGTAGAGCTTCCGGAAGCTACAGTACCTTCGGGTGCAGTAGAGCTTTCGGGTGCAGCTGGAGAAAAGTTCTCCCCCTCAACTTGTGAACTCGGCTGTTGTGAAGAAGATGGATTCTCCCCCTCAACTGAAGCACCGTGCTGAGGAGGTTCATTTGGAACTGATACTCCTTCATCCATTCGTTTGGCAGCGTCTTCGACGATTTGCTTCAGATGGTCAACTTTGTTGTCTGCTGCATTGGCTTCTGAGAGAGTAGCTTTCTCCGGTTCATCGAATAACTCCACAAACTGCTCAAATAAATTTGCAATTGAGGCCGTGACTTGGCCTGTTTGAGAGAAAATTTATCCAACTGTTTCTTCAGTGGCCTTCAGCTTCTTGACGTAGCTGTCATCGAAAGTCACATAATACGTTTCTTCAATCTTCCTCGAACGCTTGTTTAAAACCCTGTATGCTTTTGAAGTAAGAGAGTATCCCAGAAAAATCCCTTCATCGGCTTTAACGTCGAACTTGTTACGATGTTCTTTAGAGTTGAAGATAAAGCATCGTGAGCCGAATACATGGAAGAATTTAACGTTCGGCTTCCTGTTGTTGATGATCTCATAAGGAGTAAGAGTAAAACGCTTATTGAGATAGGACATGTTCTGCGTAAAACATGCTGCAGCAATAGCATCAGCCCAGAAATATAGAGGTAGAGAAGCGAAACTTAACATGGTTCGAGCCGCCTCACACAAAGATCGGTTTCGTCTTTCGACAATTTCGTTTTGTTGAGGGGTGTAGGGGGCTGAGAAGTTGTGACTGGTTCCTTTTTCTGCCAAAAAGTCTTCAAATTCTTTATTTTTGAACTCCAGCCCATTGCCACTTCTGATGTTGCGAACGACTTTCCTTAGTTGCACTTCAATCTGCTTGATAAACATCTTTAGCTTGAGAGTTGCCTCAGATTTGTGCTTCAGAAAGAACACCCATGTAAAACGTGAAAAGTCATCAACAATAACAAGAATATACTTGTTACCGCCAATGCTTTCGATAGATGATGGACCACACAAATCAATGTGAATTAACTCAAGTGGTTCAACAACTTTAGTGTTTATAATGGATGGGTGACTTTGACGACTCTGTTTCCCCAATTCACACGCAACACATAAATGTTCTCGATCAAACTTGAGCAATGGAAGACCCTGAACATGACCTCCGGTGACAAGTTTGTTGATATCCTTGAAGTTGAGATGGGAGAGCCTTCGGTGCCACAGCCAACTTTCGTCAGAATGTGCTTTGGATAACAGACAGATAGCTGGATTTCCTTTGATAGGTTTGAGATTGAGAGGAAACATTTCGCCTTTGCGCTCTGATTTGAGAATCACTCGTTTTGTTTTCTTCTCTATTATTTCCGAACCCTCATCGTCAAATGAAACTTTAAGACCGGTACCTCCAACAAGCTGAGATACACTGATGAGGTTGTGTTGTAGCCCTTCAACGTACACAACCTTTCTAATCGTGAAGTCTCCATTTGTTATCATCCCATAACCTTTTATCGTGCCATATGAGTTGTTCCCGAATTTGACATTCCCGCCGTTTGGAAGAGATCGATATTCCCTCAGCTCTTCCTTCCTTCCTGTCATGTGACATGAGCAGCCACTGTCAATATACCATTCTTCGTCGAACTGCTCGTCACTGATAACCTGCAAAAATCAAGCAGATTTAGGAACCCAAAATTTCTTGGGTCCACGTGAGCCTTTCACAGGAACAGGAATAGTAATAGAAATGTCTACAAGATATGTTCTTTTTATTAAAGTTGTTTCATCTTTCTTCTTAATAGTGAAAACTTTAATTTTGTTAGGATTTATTACAGTTGGTTTGGATTCAGGTTCAGGCGTTTGGGCCTTGGAATGCTTTTGATCATTCTTGACTGAGGAAACCTTCGATTTTCCTTTCAAATCTGTTGAAGATTTTGGATTTTGAGTTTGAACAGAATTGGATTTAGAATGGGGTTGAGAAGGATTAGAACGAGAGAATTTAGACTGAGAAGTTTTCTTGACTTGAGGTTCTAAGTGACCCTTTAGGTTTTGTTCATTAGTGGGACCGAACCTTGAACCTCGATAGCTTTTGCTCTCGGAACCGAACCTATGCTTTCGGTAGCTGGTGTTCTCTAAACCGAACCTTTCCCTTCGGTTGATATTCCTTTTAGAACCGAACCTGTCCTTTCGGTTGTTATTACTTTCTTGCAGCCTGACAGTACTTTTCTTTGACTTTGAATTTTTGTCATGATAAGGGAAATGGGCGTTTTGAGATCGCCAAAACTGTTTTTGCTCTGAGAGATTCTTTTTGTATCTCAGATTCCTTTGCTGCTTTTGATCCTTCACTTGCTTTGGCTGTCGGTGGATGTTGGCTTTTTGCTTTTGCTTCCTGTCAGCCGGTTCACTTTTTACAGATGATATTTCGCTTGTAGGAGTGACTTCTTCTACAGGAACTTCTTTTGTACCACTAGTACTTGGCACATCGAAGTTGTCAGGCTTGTTTAGTGGCTCTAGCACATATTTGCCTTTGGTTTTCCAGGACGTTCGCTCTGACAGACCAATGGTTTCGTCAGAATTGTCTATAGGAGCAGACCAGAAAAACTCATCACAGCCATCTGCATTATCTTCGATTACTATAGCGGTGAGTTCGGCTGTCTGATGTTCGGTTACTCCTGTGACCTTATACACATGATTTGGTGTTGTTCTCACCTTTTGGTACACAACGGCCTTTTCTTCAAGAATCGGGGACTTATTTTGGGACAAACGAGCAAACTCCACAGAATTTTCAGAAATAAGATTTTTGTGGTTTTCGGGTTCGCTCTTGACAAACTCAGAACAGTCAACTTCATCCTCTACAGAAATTACGCTCATATCATCATCCTCATTAAGCTCAGACGCGTTTTCAACATCAATTTTATTTTCTGAGCTCAAGTTGGCATTCAATGAGTCAAATTTTTGTATGGTTTCGGTCCTTAGTTTCAGTTTATCATTTTCATCCAAAAGGTTTTTCAGCATGTCCTTATGGTCCTTGGACTTTATAAAAGATTCGATTTTGTCCAGACCATACATATAAGTCGGATTCACATCATCAGACGAAACTACACTTTCGCAATTATATGCTTCAGCATCGATTTCATCCTCCTTAAACTCAAGGAAGGGCAAAATCATGCGATGAATTTTCTGCCCTATTTCATAGTTCAGATGAAGTTGAGTGATGTTAGCATAAAGACGTTTAACAATTAAACAAAAAACATTTCTCTGTTTCAGAAGTTTTAAATTGTCTCTTTGTAAATAAATGTTTTCGTCCTTAGATTTAATCAGCTCCGACTCCTTCAGCTCTATCCACATCCTCCGTTCCTCACTTTTGGATGACACCCTGCTTATTTGGTCAGTTAGGTTAGAATTGGTGACCCGTGTTTGAGATAAACTGCTATCTAGATTTGAGATTCTTGAATTTAAGCTTTTTAATTCTTTTTCATATGAATTTTGTGGGACTTTGAATGAAACAAAAACGGATTGTACCTTCTTGATCAATTCATCAAGCTCATTGATCTGCACACTGAGAGGTTTTGCTGTGAAGCATTAGTCCTCTCGCTCCTTGGTGTCCTCTTTCCCACCGTCTGTATTGTATCCCCTCATTTGAGATACATCTGTCACCATCAACACTTCCCACTGCTTTCATCACCTCTTGTAACATACGCCTTTCCATGAGATGGCTTCCTGATTTCATCATCCTCTGAGTCGGTTGACCAGACCTGCACGCCACCGAACTCATCATCCGCTGCCGAACCCTGTACAATTAAAGCATTCATCGAAGGGTTCGTAGCAGCTTTCTTTCTCTTGATCTCTTCCAACTTTTTCATCAATACAACCTCTTCATCTTTTTCCTCATCCTTCTCTGTCATTTTCTTTAGGACACAGTCTTTGGCATAGTGGTTCTTTCCTCCACAGTAGTAGAAGTTCACACCAGAATCTCCTTCATCTTTCACCTCTTTCTTTGGTTCTTTTGTCTTCGGTTCCTCCTTAACCTTTTCAGAACTGTAGCTTCCCTGCCAATTTCGGTTCTTATTGGTAGGGAACCTTTTCTTAAAGAACCTCTTTGGATTCGACACCATCATTGCATAGTCTTCAGAAGTAAGATCATAGTCTTCTAAGTTGAGATCTTCAACTTCTACCACACTTTTGCTTTTAGACAGGAGTGCCAAGGACCCCAAACTTGAGACCACATTTTTCTCTTACAAGACAATCTTTTCTTGGGATTTCAGAATCCCCACCAGCTTTGCCAATGAATAAGATTAAAATTTCTCATGAGCTTTAACAGTGGACACAACCGCTCTCCCCTCGGATCTAAGGCCATTCAAAAAGGTTACTTTTTGTTCAATCAGCTTCCTTTCTATATCGTGTTTGATCATCTTGCTAAGAAGATGATTGAAGCGATCAAACGTCTGAGTAACAGTTTCATCAGAATTCTGTTTAAATTCACCAAACTCAGACAAAAGCAAGGTCTGAATAGAATGCTCCAAATCTTCATCTGTGGAATGCAGCTCTCGTAGCCTATCCCAGATTTCTTTAGCGGTGCTGCATGAACTCACCAGCCTAAATGTATCTGATTGAAGAGCGAATCGAATCGGTCTCAATGCTTTAATGTTGCACTAAAACTTTTCCTTTTCGTCTTGAGCAACATCCTTTACGTCCTTTAACAGATCATTATACTCTTTCTGAGTTTTAATGATTTTTGATGTTCATGAGTGAGCAAATGGTCCAGATACGATTGCTTCCCAAATAAGGTATCCATTGTCTTCAGATCCGATGACATAATCTTCAAAATGATGCGCCCAGACTTCGTAATCCTGTGTGTAAAGAATAGGAATCTTCGTCGTTGATCCAATGCTGTTTGAGATGTTGATCGGATTAGATTGTGACTCGTCCATGCTTGATCATTTAACATGTTTGAAAGATCAGACTTGTAATATGTAATATTAGGGCAAAACAAATAAATGCTGGGTTACGTCAATTATGGAATGACGGCTCAATAAATATTAGTTAATGCGGAATAACCCTAATCGCAAACTCTTTCACAGAAAAGATGTGTATGAATTACACAGCCTCCCGCTCTGATACCAATTGATGAGTTATAAAATAACTCTTTGATCGATTAGATCTTTGTAACAGGTAAGTAATGAACATAAAGATAGTAAAAACGAAACACAAGTATGAATCAGAATGTGTCGAATGATTAGATTACTCGATCCTCAGCAGAGCTCAACTAAGAACTTCCACTGTAGAAGATTCTAGGGTTACAAAATAAGAACGATGAATATGCTGAACAATACTTCTCTAATCGTTTCTAATCATCATGTTCTAGGATGCATGCAAGCATCTATTTATACTAAACTTACAAAACTCACGGATGGACAGGCCCATACCGGAGATAAACATTGGACTAGCTAACGAGCCCAATAGACGCAACACTATACTGAACCTAACACAACCCTAAGCCTCTATTTGAGTGATTCTTAAGCATTTTGGTGATCTAGTGAGTTTTTAGTGCATATTGTGGAAGAAGGAGTTTCTTGAGGAAGCATTGCTTGGCTTGGAGCTTGTGGATCCAAGCCCTAATCATGTTGATCTAGCTCCAGAAAGCATAAAGTTTGAATCTTGGTGGTTTTCTCATATGGATCTAGTGGGTTGATGACTTATTATGTTTGGCCTTTGAAGAATAAGTAGCTTTGAAAGAGAATAGCTTGAGCATCTGGCTTTTGGATCTATGATATACTCTTGTTGGTGCATCTTCCAGAGGTATCAAGTTTGAAACTTGCTTATTGTTGTACTAGTTTTGTTTTGGGTCCATTTTTGGGGTTTTTGGTCCCAAAGTTTGAAGCTTTATGAGTTGTTAAGCTCCATAGCCTAATATATGTCCCTTTAAGTGTCTCTAGTGGAAAGGATTCATAAAAATGAGTCCTTGGATGTTGGAATCAAACCATGCATGAGATATGAGAATTTTGGGTAGTAAAGAGTGAGAGTTTTTGTCTTTAGGACTTGATCGGCCATGCAAAGGCTTAAAGTCACGAGCTTTATTGAGTGTGAGCCTTTATGGAATCCAGATCTAAGAGTATAGCTATGGTCTTAACTAATTAAGACCAAAAGAGTTGAAAAAGTAAATATGGCGTACGCTGAGCGTAAATCTAGTATGCTCCGCGTACTAGGTTGTTGTCCCCGATCAGGATTCGTGTACGATGGGTACGCTGAGCATACCAAGGGAGGTACACCCCGCGTAACCCCACTGTGGACTTTTTGGGCTAAGTCTTATATTGGGACTTAAGTGTTGGGCCTGGATTTTGGGCTTGTTGTGCTAGAGATTTGGACCATAGGAATATGTATATGTGCCTTGGTCCCTTGAGTTGGGCTTGCCTCTTGGACTTGAGAGTTGGGCCTCGGTAGAGTCCATTTATTATTGGGCCTTGGTGGGTGGGTTTTGGGGTTATTTATGGACTAGTTAGTGGACTACCTTTCGACCTAGAGAATGAGGGTTGGGACTTAGATCCTAATTTGAGATCATTGTAGATATGGCTCAGAGGTAGAGGCTGGTGCGCAACGACGACATTTGTAGGAACCGTTCATCATTCGAGGTGAGTCTTCTCACTATACTTTACCTAGAATGGTAATTAGAGTTATGTGACAGAGTATTTTGTATGCTATTTATATGATGTGACACACTGCATTATTTCTATGTAATTTATGCTATGTACGTTTTAGAGTTACAGATTTAGGACCGGAAGGTCCACAGAGTTAGGACCAGAAGGTCCACAGAGTTATGGGACTGGAGGGTCCCACTGAGACACACTGACCAGAGGGTCAAACAGAGTTATAGCCTCGAGTGGCTATTATGTGTTGTATGTGGTATTTTAGGGAACTCACTAAGCTTCATGCTTACCGTGTTATGTGTTTCAGGTTCTTATCAGGATCGCGGGAAAGCGGCGGCTCGATTGTACACACCAGAGAAAAGAGTCACGAATGGGGATCCTGGATTTTGATGATGTTTTGAAAACTTTGTTGACTATTAAATGGTGTTTATTTAAAATGACATGTGTTTTATGACATTAAAAATGAAAAAAATTTGTTTGAAAATTTACGGTGTTACAAGTTGGTATCAGAGCCTTGGTTTGAGGGATTCGGATACACCTTCGGGTATGTCTGGACTCAAACTGAGGATTTGAGAAAAGTTTTCAAAAGGAACGGTTTTTCTAAAAATGAGTAAGAGAATTTTAAGAGAAAGAGGAAACGAGCAGTGTGTACAATCAGCCAGCGCTCGAACGGTGATTTCCCAAAATACCCTTATGTTGTGTGTTATGAATGATATGTGATATGTTATGCATGCTAGAGATTAGGCTAGGTACTTCATATTTTAGGGCTAGAGTGGCCTGATTTGTGATGCCTTAGCGTAGGAGTTACTGTTATCTGTGATTTGCTTTTGAGTATGTGCGGAGTATGAGTATCCAGCAGGAATCCTTTTTAGAGAGAGATCTGAGTAGAGGAGTAATCTAGGGGAGATACCCAGATGAGCAGTTGAGGAGCCTACTGAGAAGATAGTCGGATACCCGCGAGGGGTGGAGTTGCTTGAGCTTGGTGATATATTTTGAGTACGAGTGTAGCAAGCGGAGTTGTAACCTAGCGTAGTGATACGTTTTGATAGAGATTATTCGATGCTCGAATGCTGCTTGCTTCGTGCTTTGTGGAACTCTCGATGATAGGAGTCAGCTACTAAGTGAATATGACGATATTCAGGAGGTAGACGGCTGGCATCATTAGGAGTTCTTCAACAGCTGATGGCAGAGAAGTGTGAGCACCTAGGAAGAGCCTAGGAGGTGACCGTGGTCAGATGAGTGCGCTGACAGAGTAGAGCTTTTCTCTTGGGAGCAAACACATGTAATGGGATAGACAAACGATAAAGTTGAGCAGCTACTTAGGAAATCTGGTATGGTCCGTGTGGAAAGTATGGGTAGATGTGGCAGGTAGTATGGGCCCGTACTACTAAAAGCAGAGGACCCATACTTGATACAGGGAGTATTCTAGAGATTTTAAGTAGCAGATTAAGAGGTGAAGCCATGGTTTGAGTACCATGACTAGTAGCAGATTGAGAAGTGATGTCATGGTTCGAGTACCATGATTGGTAGCAGATTAAGAGGTGAAGTCATGGTTCGGGTACCATGATTGGTAGTAGATTGAGAAGTGATGTCATGGTTCGAGTACCATGATTGGTAGCAGGTTGAGAAGTGATGTCATGGTTCGAGTACCATGATTGGCAACAGGTTGATAAGTGATGTCACGGTTCGAGTACCATGCTTTGTAGCGGATTGAGAAGAGATGACATGATTCGAGCACCATGATTTATATCAGACCGAGAGGTGGCCACATGGTTCGAGTACCATGAACGTGGTGGGTGGTTAGTGTTACTAGTTCTACCAGTTATTCTGTTATGTTTGGTTATACTGAGATCATATATGAAAAGGTATGGGGCCAGAGGGACAATTTGAATGAATTTCGTTGGACCATACCTTGAGAGGGAAATTGAGTTAGTTCCCGAGGAATTTTTGGTGAGATATCATTTTGAGTCTCAAGACTCAATGATAAATAGAGGTTGTGTTTTTTTGAGGATTACGGTATGAGCTGAGCAGTCGGCCGATAGCAGAGATGCCACTTTCTGTGACCAGAGTTGTGCTATTTTCTCTGAGAAGCAGGAGGGATATTGAGCTTCCGGTTTCAGAGTTGGAGGTAGACGCGGTGGGCTAGAAAGGGGTTGTGACCTTTTCACCAGAGTATTTGGGCAGTATGTTTGCTGCGAGGTATTCTTATCCCATGAGAGAGTCATTAGTGGGACTAAGATGGATAAGAACAAAGAGGTGCTTTATTGAGGGTGATGTATTATTTTTTGGCAGTTCCCGGTGGCTAAGAGGAGTATATCGGGGCGCTGGCCCCCATGGTCTACGTTGTGTATCGACAATGAAAGTGAGGTTTATTGCTTTTATGAGTATTTTCGATTTGGGAAAACGGGTCGAGGAGTCAGAGTCGAGGTGTATGATTGTGCATCATTTTCGGACGAAGAGTCAGGTCTAATTTGAAGCAATGGGGTACCCGACGGTGTCGATTTGAGGCTTTAAGATGAATAGAGGCAGTCACGCTGGGATGATACTGATATTTTTGGTCAAAGTTGGGATACGTGGAGTTTCTTGGTTTCCATCGGGAAGATCATTAAAGTGATTACGTGACACATTCCAAGAGTCAAGTGTGATATACCTGGTGAAACAGTCTATGGAATAGATTGTTGGTATACCAATTGGTGATGGTTCGAACCCTGAGTGGGGGAGAACTGGGTATTCTATTGAGAGGATCAACAATCCGTTAAGGTGCGGTTATAGGATTGGTTATGAAGATTTGCGGTGCGGACACATGAAACCTGGGTATTTGGTGAAAGAGGTGAGATTCGATGCAAGATGATGTATATGTATGTGCTTACGAAAGGGTGAGTGAATCCACGGCGGTTGGTCGTTGGTCAGAGAATTTATTATGGCCAGGGATTTTTCGGGTTTGCAAATGTTGAGTTCGAGGATATTGGGTTGATGAGTTCAGGGTGCAATAGCTGAGATTTACGGGTATAGGTATAGATTGTAATCTATACTTCAGGAGGGGCGGCAGTGGATTTGTCAACCAATTTCTGAGTCAGAATGAGTAGTTTTGCTTGGGTGGTGATCAATAGAGGATGCAACTTCGGAATTTAGTCAACGTGTTTTCAGTCAGTGATATTTCCTCTGTGTTTCAATGTGTGAGATGGGAATATTTTGATGTTCCGAGTGCTTGAGTGGAAGAGGGTATCAGGGTACTACGGGGAGCCGAAGTACTCACTAGTTACCGAGAGAGTGTCGTGATACTGCGGCGAGCCGCAATATTCGTTGGTTAGCAAGAGAGTGTGGTGATACTGTGGGGAGCCGTAGTATCTACCAGCCAGCGAGATGATGTGGCGATACTGCAAGGAGGCGTAGTATCTGCCAAACAGTGAGGAAGCATTGTGAAACTACGGAGAGCCGTAGCTTTCACTGGTCAATGAGAGAGCGTTGTGGAACTGCGGGGAGCCGTAGTTTTCACTAGCCACAACATGACACATAGGAGTTCCTAGGCTTGGGTAGCATTATCAGTGAGTCTGTGGGAATCTGGAAGACAGGAAATGGGCGAGACTGGGGTCTCCCTAATGGTCGGGAGTCGTTGTATTCTGAGTCAAGGTGTGGTTATCGCATTCAGAAGGAATTGGATGTAGTGATGTACGGAAAGTTGTGAGTCATGGGTTATGAGTTGAGAGCTTCATGGGGACGAGTGATTCCAAATTCGCGTCGAGCCAGACTCTTGAGTTTGATTTGGTTCCAGTGGTGTAATGTGAAGGCAAGATGAGATTCCGAGCTTAGAGGTGGGTTCCTTTTGACGGGTATTGTGTGTCATCTGATGTTTTAGACCTATGTGGGTCAGTTCGTTTGTATGGGGCGGAACGCGAGATGTATGAAGCAAATGAGTAGTAGACGACAGGGGTCGAGGGTAAGACGATTTCAGTTGGGATTGTTGTATTCGCTTGGGGTAAAGCGAACTTTGTGACTTGTGTGTCGCGATGGGCCGAGATAGTTATTGTGAGTAGGAAGCCGGTAAGTCGTTATTGGGTGTGCAATGGGTAGCCCTTGAAGGTCCAACTGTCAGGTCGGGAGTTGACCTGGTGTTCAGTTTTGGATGAAACATTTAAGAGGAACTGGGGCTTATGATTCAGGGTGCCAGAGGATCGTTCCGAGCCGGCTTAACCGCTTTCTTGTGTCTGAGGATAGAGTTTTGAGGATCATTCCTTCAGAAGAGTTATGATAGTTGATCAGGCAGTGGGTCCTTAGTGGGATATGACCTTTCCATCCCTTTTGAGTTGCGACCAGGATCGATTAGAGAATCAGAATTGGTAGAGTATTCTTAGAGTATGTTATTCGATGATCGATTAACATGATGACATTGTGACGGTGGTCTGGCAGGGAGACATACCAGTAGAGTTTTCAAGTTCTGGAGAGGCAGATCGAGTACCGCAGCGGCAGAAGGGTCTGTCCTTCTTCGGGGTCGGGAGTTCCTATTGAGTTTAGGTGTTTTTGGAAGATATTGTTGTATGATATGGGGTTCTTTCGAAGGTGCTTCCTGAATCATTGGGTTCGACTTATGTGTTGATAAAGAGCGATTTTGAGGGCGAAATCTATTTCAAGTGGGGGAGAATTGTAACACCCTGTTCTAGATTATTTTGTGATATAAGGCCTGTGGGACTTAATCCGAGTATGAGAAGGTTTTGAGGCATTTAAAGAGAAAGGTTATGCCCTTTTGGGATGTGGGTGAGGTAGGTTGTGTGATAAAATAGTTCGGTTTGTGCTTTAGAGCCCGAATGTATTGTGTAACGCCCGTAGATCAGGGCTAGTCAATTTAGAAATGATAGGCGTCAAAAATGAATTTTTGATGAAAGATTATTTAGAATGAATAATCTTAACTGAGTTGTAGTATATGTTACAAGGATTCCGTACATATAAAGAACGCCGAAATCCGAGTTATAACGAAGAAGTTATGACCTGTCGAAGTTTCGCGACAGATTCGGCACGACACAGCGCGACGTAAAAAGTGAATTTACGTTAGAGTGATATTTAGCCTTAGCAATCTAAATGAAAGTCGTATAATACGTTAAACCATGAGCGTGCATAAAAAGAACGCCCAAATCTGACTTCGTATGAGGAAGTTATGATTTTTCTAAGTTTCGACTTAGCGGTATGCAGCCCGAAATACTCGATTTGAGATCGAGCGGTTTTTAGCCGAAACAATCTAAACGAGAATCTAAGATCTCGTTGTTGGTATCGAAGCGATGAAAGGCTAGGCGAGAACAGACGTCAAACGAAGAAGTTATGAATTTATAACGAAGTTTTCCTGTCCGGGCCTACTAAAAATAAATAATAAAAATAAATTCAAAATTAGCCGACGAAGTCTAAACGAAAGTTGTAGAGCGTAGTCTCACCTACGCGTGGATATAAAGAACGTCGAAAACGGAGTTCGTATGAAGAAGATATGAATTTCTGAAGTTTATTAAATAATTAATATTTAAATTTAATTATAAAACCCGGTATTATCCGAAGGGGGAGTCACCGGGCATATCCGAAGTACGCCCAGCGTACTGCTGTACGCCCCTCGTACTGCTGTACGCTCCGCGTACAGCGAAGCATGACGACCTTCACACTCGAGTTCTTCGGATGACGAACGCAATGACGATTTCGGACCAGTACGCCCCGCGTACTCCGAGGCTCCAGCCTCCTATAAATAGGATGCGAGGGTTCCGGGCTTATTTGCTCATTTCTCCTCGTTTTTGTGCCGAAGCTCTGCGTGTAAACCCCCGAAGCCATCCCGACACCCCGGATCTCATATCCAAGTTAAGAAGGAAGTTTTACGCTCCCGAGATCCCGTGAAGTGCGATTCCCGAGCCGAAGCTCTGCCCGCGAGAAGTCCGGTTTTTGTGGAGATCTTCAATATCTACCGAATAATACTGCTTCTGCAAGTCGTAGTGCTATCTGATCATCTTCTGATCAAGTGAGCGTATACTACCTTTCATAAACACGATAATAATACAAGTGTGGTTCGAGTGTATTAAGTATATTGTTGTTTATATGTGTGGGTGTGTAGTTACTTTCTTCTAACACATAAACATGAAGTATTTGTTATAAAATACGTGCTATGTGTTTATATATTATTGTTTATTTGAGATGAGTGTGGAATAGATGTTTTATATCGTTTTTAAATGAGTTAAACTTTATATGTATTTTATATCTACAAATATGTTGGGTAGAACATGGGTAGATGAGATAGTTGGTATGTGATAAAATGATGAGGTATGAAAGATGATTAAGAATGATATTGGTAGATGCACTAATTAAAGAATGTCATAAAACTAGCAGATGCGCTTGAGAACAATATCGGTAGATGCACCAAGTAGTGAATGTCGTGATCTTGGCAGATGCGCCAAATAGAGATTGTCATAACAATAGTAGATGCGCTTATAGGATAATCTTGGCTGATGCGCTTATAAGATAATGTCGGCATATGCGCCTAAAAGAGAATGTCATAAACCTGACAGTCGCGCCTCATAGTGTATGACGTAATCCTGACAGAGGCGCTTAGAGGATAATGTTGGTAGATGCGCCTTATGTAGCAATGGAAGTTTGCGTAAATTCCTTAGGTCAATCCTTAGGAATGAATGAATGATGAGTAGTTGAATTCCTAGGGTAAAATCCTAAGAAAGATAATAGGGATGAGTAATTGAGCTGATTGTTTGATGGTTGAATATAATAATTATATTATTGTGGGTTGAAAACCCTATATGCTCACCAGGCTCCCAAGCCTGACCCACTCAGTTTTCTTTGCATTACAGGTAATGGCACAAGAGTATAAGTTGGTGGACTTGACGAGAGATTTTGGATTATAGGCCAGTAGTTATGAATAATTGTTGTAAGGTCTATTTTATATTGTTTATGCTTTTGGTCTGTATCGGAACATGACATCCCGAGGTTTTATTATTTAATGAAAATACATTCTCTTTGAGAAATGTTTTGATAAATGGTTATCATATTTTATTTTGGGAACAAATTCCGCAACCGTTTTCTTTAAACGATCACTCTGATTTATAAAAACCAAGCATAAACAAATCGGTCTTTTTTGGCCGAGAAATTGGGGATGTCACAGTTGGTATCAGAGCATTAGTTTAAGCGAACTAGGAATTTGTAGGATTTCTAGACTTAAACTTAGAATGCTAAGTGGAATTTTGAGATGTGTGTCTGTTATGTTTTAGACATGAGCACTAGTTTATTTTTAGGAAAGTTGCCTAAAATGCTTTATGTGCTAAATGTTATATGTTGCCATATATGATATTATTTGTTCGGATCTATGGTCTGTTGCCGACCGGATCTAGAAACCTTATGTGTGTAGGATTCTAAGCGTACGTCTACGATATTAGAACTAGCATGTAAACGTTTCGGAGTGATAAGGATGATTTGAATATCTATCATGAATGAGGGTCTAATTTCACTTATTCGGTGTATAGATCAAAAATGGTGAGAACAAGAAGTGGAGTTGGAAATGCTGATGAAAACAGGAATCAACCACCAGTGATTGAGCAAATACCTATCGTAGCAGTAGCACCTGAGCCGATAACAATGGCTGGTGTACAAATGATGATTCAAACAGTGTTGGATCGTCAAATGGAGGAGACTAGGCGGTTGCTTCAACAGAATCGTGAAGAACTGTCAATTCGTGTGGAAGAGCCCGAATTAAATGAAGGGCACTCGGAAGGTGGAAACTTCAGTGGATCTATTGGTCAAGCCAACCTACCGATAGTTAGGCAAAACAACCAGAATGGAAGGAATGATGGAATGGGATGCAAGTATAAGGATTTTCTGACTTGCAAACCATCGAACTTCACTGGAAAGGAGGATCCAATCAGAGTTATGGATTGGATATCGGAAATGGAGCTAGCCTTCATGACGTGTGGTTGCAGAGGCAAGTTGCAGACCACTTTCGCAGTACGTCAGTTCAGGGGTGGGGCTGTTCGTTGGTGGAACACTTTGGGGAAGATCCTAAGTCCTAATGAGCCACTGCAACTGACCTGGGCAGAGTTCTTGGTGCAATTCAAGCGCAAGTTCTGCTCGGCCCAAAACCTGCTAGAGTTGGAGAACAAATTTCTGATATTGAAGAAAGGCAGCATGTCAGTGGATGAATACACTAATGCCTTCACAGACAAGATGGAGTTTGCTTTGCGCATCGTCCCAGACGAACTGACAAAAGTCGACCGGTACGCAAAGGGACTCCCTTGGGAGTATGTGGTGCCAGTGCATCAGGCACCTACTTTAGAGGCAGCTATTTCGGCTGCCAAGTCTGTTGAGAATATGATCAAGGGGAGGACTGACAGTAAGGTTGAAGTTGGTGAGAAGAGAAAGTTAGAAGGAACTTCAGGTTCTAATGAGAAAAGAAAATTCTCGAAGTCTGGAGGAGGAGGGAGGGATGAGGCAAGGTGGTGCGATAAGTGCAAGAAGAAGCACTCAGGAAAATGTGGCGTGGAGGTGACATGTTTCAAGTGTGGAAAGCATGGGCATTACGCCGATGAATGTATTTTCAACAAAAAGGTGTGTTACGAATGTAATGAAGAGGGGCACTTCAAGCAAGACTGCCCAAGGAAAAATCAAGCAGCAAGGATAGAGGCGCCGCCAAAGCTAAAGGCAAGAGCATTTCAAATGATCCTTGATGAAGCTGATGGCAATGCAAGGAATCAGGAATGAGGATTTTATATCCAAAGATCAAGTTATAAAGTAGCGATATGAAAAGTAACATGTGGTGTAGCCTATTAGAGGCATAGTATAGGGTGAACTTGAACTTTTGTGTAATCGTTTCAAGGAATTAATATAAACCCTAGTTTTGCTAACTGATGCGTTGAATGATTGTCTGATTTTCTTGTATGGTGACTTGGTCGTGTGACATCCCCAATTTCACGGCCAGAAAAGACCGATTTGTTTATGCTTTGTTTTTAAAATCAAAGTAATCGTTTAAAGAAAATTGTTGCGGAATTTGTTCCCAAAAACAAAAATATGATAACCATTTATCCAAACATTTCTCAAAGAGAATGTATTTTCATTAAATAATAAAACCTTGGGATGTCATGTTCGATATAGACCAAAAGCATAAACAATATAAAATAGACCTTACAATAGTTATTTATAACTACTGATCTATAATCCAAAATCTCTCGTCAAGTCCGCCAACTTATACCCTTGTGCCATTACCTGTAATGAAAAGAAAACTGAGTGGGTCAGGCTTGGGAGCCTGGTGAGCATATAGGGTTTTCAACCCACAATAATATAATTATTATATTTAATCAGCAAACAATCAACCCAATTACCCATCCCCATTATCTTCTTAAGGTTTTACCCTAAGAACCAACTATCCTTCATTCATTTATTCGTAAGGAATTGGCACGAATTCCATTGCTGCCAAAGTTTATTTATCAAGTACCAAATCCATAGTTATCAGGCGCTAACTCCATAGTCACCAAGGTTCACTTAACAAGCGCTAACTCCATAGTCGCCAAGGTTTACTCAACAAGCGCTAACTCCATAGTCGCCAAGGTTTACTCAACAAGCGCTAATTCCATAGTCGCCAAGGTCCATCAAATAGGCACGAAGTCACGTCATCGCCAAGGTTTATACAATAGGCGCTAACTCCATAGTCACCAACTATCCCATCTACCCAAGTTCTACCCAACATTTTCGTAGATATAAATACTTACACAGTTTAAATCATTTAACACTTGTATAAAACATCAATTCCACGCCCATCTCAAATAGACAAATAATATATAAACACGTAGCACGTATTTCATAGCAAAATACTTGATATTTATGTGTTAGAAGAAAGTAACTACACACTTACGCATATAAACAACAATATACTTAATACACTCAAACCATACTTGTATTATTATCGTGTTTATGAAAGGTAGTATACACTCACTTGATCAGAAGATGATCAGACAGCACTACGGCTTGCAGAAGTAGTATATCTCCGCAGATCTGGAAGATCTTCACAAAAATTGAACTTCTCGCGGGCAGAGCTTCGGCTCGGGAATCACGCTCTTCGGGATTCTCGGGGCTTCGGATCTTGCTTCGGGACTCGGGATTGAGACCGGGGCTTCGGGACACTTCGGGCACGCAAAACGATGCAAAACGGGAGAGAGAAGAGAGAAAAAGAGCAAATGAGCCGGCTGCCCTCGCATCCTATTTATAGGAGGTTGGAGCCTCGGAGTACGCGGGGCGTACGCGTCCGAAACGTCACTGCATGCGTCATCCGAAAAACTCGAGTGCAAAGGTCGTCATGCTTCGCTGTACGCGGGGCGTACTTTGGATGAGTCCAATGACTCGCCTTCGGATAATACCGGGATTTAATAATAAAATTTAATTATTAATTATTTAATAAACTTCGAAAATTCATATCTTCTTCATACGAACTCCGTTTTTGACGTTCTTTATATCCACGCGTAGGTGAGACTACGCTCTACGACTTTCGTTTAGACTCCATCGGCTAATTTTGACTTTTATTTTTATTATTTATTTTTAATAGGTCGGGACAGAAAATTTCGTTATAAATTCATAACTTCTTCGTTTGACGTCCGTTCTTGCCCAACTTTTCGTCGTTTTGGTACTAACAACGAGATCTTCGTTTCTCATTTAGATCGCTAAGGCTAAATATTACTCTAACGTAAATTCACTTTTTACGTCATTCAGCGTTGTGCCGGTTCTGTCGCGAAACTTCAACAAGTCATAACTTCTTCGTTATAACTCGGATTTTGGCGTTCTTTATATGCACGGAAACCTTGTAACATATACTACAACTTAGTTAGGATTATTCATCCTAAATAATCTTCTATCAAAAAGTCATTTTTGACGCTTATTGTCTCTAAATTGACTAGCCCTGATCTACGGGCGTTACAGGTCGACTGCGGGACAATACTTGGGACGAGTATGAGTAGGTGTGAAAGGTAGTAGATGCATATACTACCAGAAGCACAAGAATCTCACTTGGATCAAGGAAAGTCACAAGGTTACCAAGAAGCTAGTAATTGATTCCGTTTTGTTCAAGTGTGTCATTATCTTTGTTTCGGTAGTGACTAGTAAGATGTTTCTTGTTCCGACCCTAGTGGTCATATTTAAATTTGAGTTCGACTACGAGGAGTATGTTACGTGGTATATAAGACCAAGTTAGATGTAACATCTGACTTAAGTCAGAAGGTTGAAGGTAATGCGATTGATAGTGTCGCGCTCGTTGTTAAAAGAAGTTTGTAGGTAGAAATGCTACATGATGAAATGTGATTATATCACATTAGAATATGAAGGAAGGTATATTCCATTTTGGAATTTAACTCTAAGAGACCTGAGTCTAATCATTGCATCATTCAATGAGAGGTCAGTAGAGCACGACCCATCGGTTTATTACAATAGATAAAGGAAAGTATTTATCCTGAGAAGAAGAAAGAGTCCATAATAACGACTTATTTGGTAACTCGAGGGTTACGATTGAAAGTACAACATAGTACGATAAGCAGATGCAAGATTGGGCATCGTCTGCGGTCAAGAAAGCCATAGAGTTAAATACTCTTTCGAGGAAACATAGAATTTACGGTTATTACCTAGGATGAAGAGATAGCATATGGAATCATTGTACAAGTTCTATTTTCGTTGATGATTCTGGTACGTAATCATCCTAAGAGGGAGATAATTGTAACGCCCGTAGATCAGGGCTAGTCAATTTAGAAACGATAGGCGTCAAAAATGAATTTTTGATGAAAGATTATTTAGAATGAATAATCTTAACTAAGTTGTAGTATATGTTACAAGGATTCCGTACATATAAAGAACGCCGAAATCCGAGTTATAACGAAGAAGTTATGACCTGTCGAAGTTTCGCGACGGAATCGGCACGACACAGCGCGACGTAAAAAGTGAATTTACGTTAGAGTGATATTTAGCCTTAGCAATCTAAATGAAAGTCATATAATATGTTAATATGAGCGTGCATAAAAAGAACGCACAAATCTGACTTCGTATGAGGAAGTTATGATTTTTCTAAGTTTCGACTTAGCGGTATGCAGCCCGAAATACTCGATTTGAGATCGAGCGGTTTTTAGCCGAAACAATCTAAACGAGAATCTAAGATCTCGTTGTTGGTATCGAAGCGATGAAAAGTTAGGCGAGAACGGACGTCAAACGAAGAAGTTATGAATTTATAACGAAGTTTTCCTGTCCGGGCCTACTAAAAATAAATAATAACAATAAAGTCAAAATTAGCCGACGAAGTCTAAACGAAAGTTGTAGAAAACGGAGTTCGTATGAAGAAGATATGAATTTCCGAAGTTTATTAAATAATTAATATTTAAATTTAATTATAAAACCCGGTATTATCCGAAAGGGGAGTCACCGGGCATATCCGAAGTACGCCCAGCGTACTGCTGTACGCCCCGCGTACAGCGAAGCATGACGACCTTCGCACTCGAGTTCTTCGGATGACGAACGCAATGACGATTTCGGACCAGTACGCCCCGCGTACTCCGAGGCTCCAGCCTCCTATAAATAGGATGCGAGGGTTCCGGGCTTATTTGCTCAGTTCTCCTCGTTTTTGTGTCGAAGCTCTGCGTGTAAACCCCCGAAGCCATCCCGACACCCCGGATCTCATATCCAAGTTAAGAAGGAAGTTTTACGCTCCCGAGATCCCGTGAAGTGCGATTCCCAAGTCGAAGCTCTGCCCGCGAGAAGTCCGGTTTTTGTGGAGATCTTCCAGATCTACCGAAGAA
The DNA here is from genome assembly GCF_051521515.1 of Lactuca serriola. Classification (NCBI taxonomy): domain Eukaryota; kingdom Viridiplantae; phylum Streptophyta; class Magnoliopsida; order Asterales; family Asteraceae; genus Lactuca; species Lactuca serriola. The sequence continues at coordinate 340,755,532 of NC_136412.1, read as the reverse complement.
TATTGCTTCTGCAAGTCGTAGTGCTGTCCGATCATCTTCTGATCAAGTGAGCGTATACTACCTTTCATAAACACGATAATAATACAAGTGTGGTTCGAGTGTATTAAGTATATTGCTGTTTATATGTGTAGGTGTGTAGTTACTTTCTTCTAACACATAAACATGAAGTATTTGTTATAAAATACGTGCAATGTGTTTATATATTGTTGTTTATTTGAGATGAGTGTGGAATAGATTTTTTATATAGTTTTTAAATGAGTTAAACTGTATATGTATTTTATATCTACAAATATGTTGGGTAGAACATGGGTAGATGAGATAGTTGGTATGTGATAAAATGATGAGGTATGAAAGATGATTAAGAATGATATTGGTAGATGCACTAATTAAAGAATGTCATAAAACTAGCAGATGCGCTTGAGAACAATATCGGTAGATGCACCAAGTAGTGAATGTCGTGATCTTGGCAGATGCGCCAAATAGAGATTGTCATAACAATAGTAGATGCGCTTATAGGATAATCTTGGCTGATGCGCTTATAAGATAATGTCGGCATATGCGCCTAAAAGAGAATGTCATAAACCTGACAGTCGCGCCTCATAGTGTATGACGTAATCCTGACAGAGGCGCTTAGAGGATAATGTTGGCAGATGCGCCTTATGTAGCAATGGAAGTTTGCGTAAATTCCTTAGGTCAATCCTTAGGAATGAATGAATGACGAGTAGCTGAATTCCTAGGGTAAAATCCTAAGAAAGATAATAGGGATGAGTAATTGAGTTGATTGTTTGATGGTTGAATATAATAATTATATTATTGTGGGTTGAAAACCCTATATGCTCACCAGGCCCCCAAGCCTGACCCACTCAGTTTTCTTTGCATTACAGGTAATGGCACAAGAGTATAAGTTGGTGGACTTGACGAGAGATTTTGGATTATAGGCCAGTAGTTATGAATAACTGTTGTAAGGTCTATTTTATATTGTTTATGCTTTTGGTCTGTATCGGAACATGACATCCCGAGGTTTTATTATTTAATGAAAATACATTCTCTTTGAGAAACGTTTTGATAAATGGTTATCATATTTTATTTTGGGAACAAATTCCGCAACCGTTTTCTTTAAACGATCACTCTGATTTATAAAAACCAAGCATAAACAAATCGGTCTTTTCTGGCCGAGAAATTGGGGATGTCACATTTTGTTAAGGCGTTGGTTCAGGCTTTTCATGAATTTTGGATCTGAGTTTGAGTGGGATTCTGGAGGAATAAAGTTGATAGAAGTGTAGGGCTTCTCGTTAGCTTTCCGTGGATATAAGGATCGTCGGAAACGGACTTATAACGAAGAAGTTATGGCCTTCAAAAGTTTTGTGGTTTCAGGCTTAGCCGAGTACGCTGGGCGTAATTTAGAGTATGTTGGGCGTACTGACCAGGGAGGATCACGAATGTTCTTCAGAGTACGTTGGGCGTACCATATGGACGTTGTGCATACGCCAAACAGACCCGAACGCTATTTTAGGGTCTTGGACCCTATTTAAGGTCGTTATCTCATAACCTAACCCTAATACCTTCTGCCTCCATCCCTCTAAACCCTAGAAATCGACCCTAAGCCTCCATTTGAGTGATTGTTGAGCATTTTGGTGATTTAGTGAGTTTTTGGTGCATATTGTGGAAGAAGGAGATTCTTGAGGAAGCATTGCTTGGCTTGGAGCTTGTGGATCCAAGCCCTAATCATGTTGATCTAGCTCCAGAAAGCATAAAGTTTGAATCTTGGTGGTTTTCTCATATGGATATAATGGGGTGATGACTTATTATGTTTGGCCTTTGAAGAAGAAGTAGCTTTGACAGAGAATAGCTTGAGCATCTGGCTTTTGGATCTATGATCTACTCTTGTTGGTGCATCTTCCAAAGGTATCAAGTTTGAAACTTGCTTATCGTTGTACTAGTTTTATTTTGGGTCCATTTTTGGGGTTTTTGGTCCCAAAGATTGAAGCTTTATGAGTTGTTAAGCTCCATAGCCTAATATATGTCCCTTTAAGTGTCTCTAGTGGAAAGGATTCATAAAAATGAGTCCTTGGATGTTGGAATCAAACCATGCATGAGATATGAAAATTTTGGTTAGTAAAGAGTGAGAGTTTTTGTCATTGGGACTTGATCGGCCATGCTAAGGCTTAAAGTCACGAGCTTTATTGAGTGTGAGCCTTTATGGAATCCAGATCTAAGAGTATAGCTATGGTCTTAACTGATTACGACCAAAAGAGTTGAAAAAGTAAATATGGGCGTACGCTGAGCGTAAATCTAGTACGCCCCGCATACTAGGTTGTTGTACCCGATCAGGATTCATGTACGATGGGTACGCTGAGCATACCAAGGGAGGTACACCCCGCGTAACCCCACTGTGGACTTTTTGGGCTCAGTCTTATATTGGGCCTTAAGTGTTGGGCCTGGAGTTTGGGCTTGTTGTGCTAGAGATTTGGACCAGAGGAATATGTATATGTGCCTTGGTCCCATGAGTTGGGCTTGCCTCTTGGACTTGAGAGTTGGGCCTCGATAGAGTCTATTTATTATTGGGCCTTGGTGGGCCCAATGGGTTTTGGGGTTATTTATGGACTAGTTAGTGGACTACCTTTAGACCTAGAGAATGAGGGTTGGGACTTAGATCCTAATTTGAGATCATTGTAGATATGGATCAGAGGTAGAGGCTGGTGCGCAACAACAACATTTGTAGGAACCGTTCATCATTCGAGGTGAGTCTTCTCACTATACTTTACCTAGAATGGTAATTAGAGTTATGTGACAGAGTATTTTGTATGCTATTTATATGATGTGATACACTGCATTATTTCTATGTGATTTATGCTATGTATGTTTCAGAGTTACAGAGTTAGGACCGGAAGGTCCACAGAGTTAGGACCAGAAGGTCCACAGAGTTATGGGACTGGAGGGTCCCACTGAGACACACTGACCAGAGGGTCAAACAGAGTTCTAGCCTCGAGTGGCTATTATGTGTTGTATGTGGTATTTTGGGGAACTCACTAAGCTTCGTGTTTACCGTGTTATGTGTTATGTGTTTCAGGTTCTTAACAGGATCACGGGAAAGCGGCAGCTCGATTGTACACACCAGAGAAAAGAGCCACGAATGGGGATCCTGGATTTTGATAATGTTTTGAAAACTTTGTTGACTATTAAATGGTGTTTATTTAAAATGACATGTGTTTTATGAAATTAAAAATGAAAAAAAATTGTTTGAAAATTTATGGTGTTACAGTAACTAAGATTGGGAATTTGTAAGACATTTAGTTACTTAAAGTATTCATTATAATTTTAATGAGAATGTCCTATTCTACCCGTTCGGCTAACGACCCTCCACCAGTCAAAGTAGTGGTGGGTAAGAGTGGACACCCATTAAACCACAATTTTATAGGCAGTAACCTTATACCCCCTTTATAGACCGACTTTGTGAATGAGACATACTAACGGTAAGACCGACTCTTTAACTTATACATATATAATTATTAAACTTTTAATTTTATATAGTATAGGGGTGTATTTTAAACTTTTAAAATACTAGATGGTTTAATCTATTAATAAATTATACTCTTAATTTAATTAAACTTAAATCATGTCATTATGGAATTATTAATTCTCTTTTAATTAAACACTTTAATTAGTTTAATAAAGCCCATAAGGTGCAATTTGAACTACTCAAATACTTCAAGGTTCTAAATATAAAACTTCAAAATTAAAACCTATTTAATTAATTTTTTAATTTATGAACCCAAGAGTTACACCTTTTTAATTCCAAGAGTTTCTTAATTTGAGACTTTCAAATATCAAAACTTGAGGGCAAGTTTTGTAACTCTTGAAAAACCTTTGATTTCCATAACTTATGAGTTTAATGTGATTTTTATGGAAAAACTTTTCATGTTCCATAACTTGAGGACAAGTTATGGAGGACTTTAAAGAACATTTAGATCAATATTTTAACAAATAAAAAATTAACCTATAATTTATCTATGATCTAGTTAAACTCATAAGTCAAGACAATTCATATCAACAATTTACAAGAAATTAGCCTCTCATATAAACTAATACAAATCTTGAAATTTTGACAGTTATCTTTTGATTGGATGAGTATAATCATTACCATACCAACAAAATCAAATTTTATGAACTAAAACATTTTTTGGTAATGATCTTAATCCAAAACAGGCCAAAAAAACCCGAAAAATTGTTGTCTGATCATCCAACTCGTCGAGCCGAACAATGGACTTGTCGAGTTCAAGACAAAAAACAACCTACTCATCGAGTCCAATCATACTCGTCGAGTAGGTGCTGTCATAACAGTTTTTTAGCTTTGAAAAAAATAAGTTATGCATCAAATATAACAGAGAACAATCCTAGGCTCTAATACCACTGTTGAGTTTTGTATAATACAAAATAAGTGATGCCCTTCGGGCTCACAAATGCTTCTGCCGCGTTCATGGACCTCATGAACCGCGTATGCAGACTGATGTTGGATTGGTCTGTGATAGTTTTCAATGACGACATCTTGGTTTATTCCAATATGCGGGAGCAGCATGAGGAGCAATTGCAGGAGGTGTTAGATACCCTTAGGAGGGAGATCTTGTACGCCAAGTTCTCCAAGTGGGAGTTCTGGTTGTGCGAGGTGCAGTTTCTTGGGCACCTTGTCAACCAAAATAGGATTTTAGTTGACCCGACCGAGGTGGAGGTCGTGATAAGATGGGAGGTTCCGAAGTCTCCATCTGAGATTCGGAGTTTCCTGGGATTGGCAGGCTATTACCGAAGGTTCATTCAGGATTTCTCCAAGATAGTCGTACCTTTAACTCGGCTGACGAAGAAACTTGTTGTATTTCGTTGGGGGCCTGAGCAGCAGGCAACATTCGAGACTTTGAGACAGAGGCTATGTGAGGCATCGATCCTCGCCCTGCCAGAGGGCATGGAGGATTTTATAGTGTACTGCGATGCATCCATTTCTGGTTTGGGTGCAGTACTGATGCAGAGAGGGCACGTCATCGCCGCTAACTACCCGACGCATGATCTGGAGTTGGGGGCGGTCGTCTTCGCCCTCAAGATTTGGCGACATTACCTAATGGGGTCCGTTGTACCATTTATACGGATCACAAGAGTTTTAGGTACCTCATGGATCAGCCAAATTTGAACATGAGGCGGCGGCGGTCGCTTGATGTGGTGAAGGATTATGATTGTGAGATTCTCTACCACCCGGGGAAGGCCAATGTGGTGGTCGATGCTCTTAGACGCAAGGCCTCCCCGATCAGGGGTATTTGCCTGCGGATGACAGTAGTGGCTCCACTGTAAGAGCAGATCCAATAGGCCCAGCAGGAGGCAATGAAGGAGGAACATCAGAAGAGCAAGTGTATTGTGGGGAAATTTTCCTCCTTCAACTATGATAGTCATGGGTTGTTGACTCTACACCGTAGGGTGTGGGTCCCGTATCATGGAGGTGTACGCCAGGTGCTGATGGAGGAGGCGCACAAATCCAGGTTTTCTATTCATCCCGAGGCGGCGAAGATGTACAGGGATCTTCCTCCTGATTACGGGTAGCCCTGCATGAAGCAGGATGTAGCCTGGTACGTTGAGAGATGCATGACCTGCAGGAAGATCAAGGCAGAGCACCAGAGGCCTCACGGCAAGATGCAACTGTTGGACATCCCCATATGGAAATGGGAACATATTACTATGGATTTCATCACCAAGCTTCCTAGGACCGCACGGGGAGTGGATTCGATATGGGTCATCGTGGATCGGATGACCAAGAGTGCCCAATTCACACCGATCCAGGAGAGCATATCGGCCGAGAAGCTGGCCGACATCTACATTCGAGAGGTTGTGGCCCGACATGGAGTGCCAGTCTCCGTGGTTTCCGACAGAGACGTGCGGTTTACTTCCAGATTCTGAAAGAAATTTCACAACGAGTTGGATACTCGTCTTCAATTTAGCACTGCCTTCCACCCGCAAACAGATGGTCAGAGCGAGAGGAGAATCCAGACATTGGAGGATATGTTGCGGGCCTACGTATTTGATTTTGGTGGTAGCTGAAAGAACCCCTTTCTAAACTTTCATATTTCTGAATGTCCCAAACTTTCATACTTGACTATTGTTACTCCAAAACATGCTACATGCATATTCATAAAAACGATATTTTATATTGATAAAGTGATTACAAACTACTGAATACAAACCGACTATTACAAAGTGATATATATTACATAACTTCCCAGGATTCTATTGTTTTATACATATGGGAGCACAAAATACAATAGTTTCAAACTATTCAAAAATCTTCTATCGGTATATAACTATACTGGATGCTTATCTCCTGCAATTGTTAAACATGTGCCATATATATACCTCAATATGGCAGAAGCAAAGAGGAAACAAGGAACAACAAAGGCATATGTGAATCATGTGACAAACTTTCCATATCAATCAATGATTTGATTCAAATATATACAATCAATGAGACATAACAATTTCCATACTTGATATACATCAATAAAGCTTTGGCCCAAATGGCACAGAAGACATACAACTTCGGATTAACATTTTGGTAGATTTCAGACTTTTAGCCTTGTCTAACCTTCTGCCAATGCCATAGAATAGAAGTCATTCTCTTACGGAGACATGCTCTATATGGCCAGAGGCTACATACCAGTATCAATGTGAATCTAAGTCCTTTCACTGATCACACGGTCAAAGGTATTTCTTTGCTATTAAACTGCGAATAAAAATAATACGGGAAAACAACCCGGAATAATAACACTGAAAAGCACATAGCACATATAACACATAACATACAATCGTTCCTATATATTAAACTTACCTGGAAATAATCGGGGGTTAAAATAGTAATTTTGTGCAGCACTTCGTTATAATAATAAAGTTTCGTCGTTGAAACCGGGAGATTTATTGAAAACCAGGCTTTGCGAAGGTTGAGCTTCAAATCGAAAAGATAAATTTCTCGAGGTCTTCGGGTACTTCAGGGCGTGTTTCGGGTGTTGAAAATAATACCGGGGCTTCGGGGGAAGTTGAAATAGTAGAAATATGAGTTTAGGGTGAAAAATGAGCATTTTCTAACATTTACCCGGGAGGTCTCGCAACCTTATATAGCTGCGAGCCTCGGATCCGAAGCGAGAGGTAAGGAGGACAGATGGTGTGAAGGTTAGACACGCGGCAGGGAGAGCGAGGCTCGGATGAGGCTGCACACGCATTGCTCCTCGGATGCGACATAGCTTCGGAAGCGAGGAGTCACCGCGACACGCGTCGGACGCCTACTGGACTGAGCTCGGACCCGGGAAGAATGCGACACGTGGCTGCTGACTCACCAAAATCGGCCTTATCCTTGCGAGATTCATCGGAAAATGAGCCCCAATCTTCTAAAATCCATAACTTTCGCATACGGACTCCGTTTTTGACGTTCTTTATATGCACGCGTAGGCGGGAATATATTCTACAACTTTAGTTTAGACTTTGTCGGCTAATTTTGAATTTATTTTTAATATTATTATTTTTAACAGACCGGGACAGGAAAATCCGTTAAAAATTCATAACTTCTTCATCTGACATCCATTTCGTCTGTCTTTTTACTATTGTACTACTGTTGATGAGATCTTCAATTCTCATTTAGGTTGTTTCGGAAAAATATCGCTCGATCTTTATTTCGAGTTTTTTTAGTTGTCTACTACTATTCCGAAACTTAGAAAAATCATAACTTCCTCATACGAAGTCAGATTTTGGCGTTCCTTTTATCAAACTTCTCGGTTTAACGAATACTACGACTTTCATTTAGATCACTAAGGCTAAAAAGTAGTTTATCAAAAACTCACTTTTTACGTCATTCAACGACGTGTCGGTTTTGTCACGGATCTTCGATTGGTCATAACTTCTTCGTTATAACTCGGATTTCGATGAGGTTTTCGCCTAAATGTTTCTAACGAGATTATCTACAAATATCAATAATATAATTTTACTTATTTCAAATTTTATATTTTCGTTAAATTTCACCATTTGACATTTGATTGGAATCTCATAAGACTTCCAATACTTGCTGAATGATTCTAAGCATAGTTTACTTCATTTCTAGTAAAACCCATCTGTTAGAACTCAACATTCAAATTCACATAATATTTCGTAATATTATTCACTTTTATAATTTACAATACACGATAACTGAACGTGTATGTTACAAATACCTCATCCTTTTGAGGATTTCGTCCCCGAAATTACATTGATTAAAATAAATGGGGATATTTTACTCTTATCTCATTCTTATTTTCCCAAGTATAATTTGGGCCTCGATGGTGTTTCCACTTGACAAGCAGCAACTCTACTTCTTTATTACGTAGATTAGTTGTTCTTTCATTCACGGTCTCTTCAGGCTCTTCTACATATCTTAACTTATTATCCAATTTCACCTCGGATAATGGAACTGTCACATCATAGATGCTCAAGCATTTGCACAGATAGCTCACATGAAACACATCATGAATACCTGTTAAATCTTCCGGCAATTTCAAGCGGTATGCTTGTTTACCAATTCTCTGGATGATTTTGAAAGGACCAACAAATCTAGGGCTTAGTTTTCCTTTCTTCCCAAATCACATAATGCCTTTCCATGGGGATACTTTTAGTATTACGAAATCACCCACCTGGAATTCTATGGTTCGTCTCCTCTTTTTTGTATAGGACTTCTGTCGATCCTGGGCCGCTTTCATTCTTTCTCATACAATTTGAATCTTGTCGGTGGTGGCTTGAATCATTTCAGGGCCTCTAAGTATCTTTTGTCCTATGTCTCACCAACATAATGGCGTAAGGCATTTGCGACCATATAATGCTTCATATGGTGGAATTTTGATTGAGGCGCGATAACTGTTATTATACGAAAATTCAACAAGAGGTAAGTATATATTCCAGTTACCACCGAACTCCAAGACACATGCACGAAGCATATCTTCTACTATTTGGATTGTTCTCTTCGTCTGAAAATCTGTCTAGGGATGATAAGATGTGCTGAGAGCAACTCGAGATCCCAATTCACGTTGCATACTTGCCCGTAAGTGAGAAGTGAAACGAGTATCACGGTCAGAAATGATCTTTAGTGGCACACCATGTCTTGCAAAAATTTCATCCAAGTATACGTGTGTGTATTTCTCCATTGGATCCGTTTCACGCATGGCAAGAAAATGAGCGCTTTTAGTCAGGTGGTCGACGATTACCCAAATACTATCATGATGTCTAGTAGTCTTTGGAAATTTGGTAATAAAATCCATGGACAGTTCTTCCCATTTCCATATAGGAACACTAAGACTTTCTGGAGTTCCATAAGGCTTTTGGTGCTCTGCTTTGACTTGTAAGCATACTAAGCATTCCTGTACATATCTTCCAATGTCTCCCTTTAATCCAGGCCACCAATAATTAGCTCTTACATCATAGTAAATTTTACTTGTACCAGGATGTATTGACAGTTTAGATTTATGGGCTTCATCTAAAATCTTATGTCTTAATCCACCAATCTTTGGAATCCATAGCCGATTCTTGAATACCTTTAGTCCTTGTGGATCATCAAGTAAAGCATCATTATGATGTATTATCCCTTCCTTCTTCACATTTTCTGGCTTTAGGGCCTCTTCTTTCCATTTCTCTAGTTCATCTAGAATAGTGAATTTTACAATAGTATGAGTAATAGCATAACACATACTATTACAATAAACCTTTCTACTAAGTGCATCGGCAACTACGTTGGCTTTTCCAAGATGATATAGGATTTCTCTGTCATAATCTTTGATCAGCTCCATGGCTAGTTGTTGTCTCATATTCAAAGTTTACTGACTGAATATGTACTTGAGACTTTTTTGGTCGGTAAATAATTGGCATTTTGTACCAAAAAGATAATGCCTCCAAAGTTTTAGGGCAAATACCACTGCAGCGAGTCTGAGATCATGAGTGGGATAATTCTTTTCATAATCTTTCAGTTGTCTTGAGGCATAGGCTATCACTTTACCATGTTGCATCAATACACAACCGAGTCCCAATCTTGAAGCATCGCTATATACATACAAATCATCATCACCTTCTGTGAGTGATAAGATTGGTGCATGAGTAAAAAGATCTTTTAGAGTTGAGAAATCTTTTTCTTGGGCTTCACCTGTGACAAACCGAAACTTTTATTCTATACGCTTGGTCAACTTTATCAGCATTGAACTCGATTCTGTTACCTTTTAACACCGTTTAAGAGTTAGTTTAAGTGTTCTAAGCTTCAGTACAGTCGGGAATGAGATTAGGAATCAGTCAACAAGTCGTATAGAGACAAAACCGGGTCGTACACCCTCTTGAGTGGTGTGTACGGCCGCACACTCGTTCCTATATATAGGGTGACCCCCTTCACTCATTCCTTTCTTTTGGTTGCACTCTACTTTCTCTCTCTAGAAACTTCATCCAAGAGCACTCTAAGGGCCTCAAAAACGTGAAGTACTCCATCATTTAGCTTGTTATACTGGTAAGACACCTTGATCTAAGCCTAAAACTCTTCATGTTCTTCATCACTTGAAGGTGTACGGCTGCACACCTTCATAAGGTCGCAGTACACGCCTTAAAGACCCTCCAAAGTGAGAGTTTGACCCCCTATCTCCTAGTTGGACTTGGTTTGAGCCTTAAAACACTTGAAAATCGACTTTTGAAGCATAAATGGAGAGTGTACGGCCGCACACACCCTCTGTACGGCCGCACACTCCTGTTTGCAACCGCACACACATCCTGGCTGCACACACACCAAAACCCTTGATTTTGTGGCCATACACCTCCCTCGTTCAATCATTTATGGCTCCGACACTTAGTTCAAGAATTTCCAAGTCTTTTGGGGGGGGGGGGGGGGTTCCCGTCATGTTTTGTCATGAAATACCTTAATCTAATACATATATGTGTTACTATATGTTAATAGGATCCACTTGCATACGAAACAGAAGTTGACACTCAACACTCATAACCAATCGTACACCCGAATCCTACGTTAAACAGTGAGTTCATACCCCTATGCTTTTATAAGTTTTTACAACGTTTTCAAGGGGGAATACAAGCCAAACATAAAGGTTTTAACGACTTAAAAAATGATGTAATTACAATGGTTTTACGTTGAACATTTAGATACTTTATCCCTTTTGTAAAATGCGGAGCATAAAGGACGTTTTCTAAAACATAATTGCATAGTTTTCAAAAAAATACATGAACACAACTTACCAGTCAAACTATAATAGGTATAGTTTGGGGATTTCATTACCATTTTTACAGAATCAAACTACATGCAAAGTCAAACATATAAACTATGACAGATTTAGTTTATCCATACAAACAACAAGAGTATTTTACTAAATAATTATTTTGTGTATAGTTATTTATACTCTACAACGTATACAACGATTTCGAACTCGAGAACAACCGAACAACACGTAAACTAGTTAATACAGGACTGTGAGACTTATCTTCATTATGCCCTTCGGGGTACCAATAAATCCTCTCCGTTAGTATAACCAGAGTCTCCTGGAGGGAGAGCATGGAATTTTTGAATAGATCTATTCGGGACTGACAATCCCACACCTGAACTGTTAGCTATAGTTAGGCGGGCATGCCTGGGGTGACAAATTTTGTACCCGTACGATGCCTGAAGAAACATCAAGGATTTCATCAGTCATATTAGTATGGTTATACGAACTCACAATAGTATAAACTAACCTTTGTTTACGGGATTTCTTTCTTCCATAGTTTTACTTTAAGTAATAAAACTACTTTACTTACTGGTGCTACCCAGGGTTTTCAAACAGAACATACATTACATATTGGTGGTAGCCAGGGTTTTCAAACAGAACATACATTACATACTGGTGGTAGCCAGGGTTTTCAAACAGAACATACATTACATATTGGTGGTAGCCAGGGTTTTCAAACGGACATATCTTTATACAAAAATCAACAAACATGTTAGAAAATATTGGATTTTCTTGGAAAGCATGCATACATAATCCAAAACTTGATAACAATGGTTTTCGATACGAACGGCATTTTACTTATAATGAATGATGAGATAAAATCTCTAAGATCGTTTAGATCTTTTACAGGTTAATGCAAGAAGAACAAACAATTATATTAAACGAAACAAGGAACACAAGATGGAATCAAGATAATGTTGAATGATTCAAATGTAGTCACGCCTCAGCAGAGCTCGATTGAGAACTTCCACTATAGAGGTGAGCTAGGGTTTACAATACAATAAAGAGAATTCCTCAATCGATACTTACAATGATGCATGCATGCACCTTAAATACTAAAACCCTAGAATAAAACAAAGCACAGTTGGATAAGCCCAAACCGGTTACAAAACTGGGCAAACCAAACCGAGCCCAAGACGCAACATTCAGAACTCAACAATCTCCCCCTTTGCGTCAATTGGGGCGAGGCCTTAACTTCGGTTGATTAACAGCTGCTCGCTTCACCACCTTGAAGAAGTTTGGAATTACAGCAAGAAGGACATGGCGGAAGTCGATATACCATCTAATCATATATGTGAAGTACTTCTTATTGCCTTCACTATTTTGCTTACAACTGTGAATGATTCCCAGAACATACTCCAAGCACGAAGTAGTAAAGAGATGTTTATCAGTTAGAGCGAACAGGCATTTCTAACCCACTTGCCTGGTGAACATCACCGAGTTCAGCTTCAGGTCAATCTTTCCCATTTTCATCTTTTTGACATCGCTTGCAGAACCAACAGGCATAATGGTGGTCTTCTTTCTGAGAACCGAAGTGATCTCTTGATCCATCTTGGCTACCTCCAGAATGTAGCAGACTAACATTCTTTTCAGATGATCAATGATTTGGCTCGTATTCAAATGGTTTGGAGAGAAGAATGTTGTGCAGAACAATCCAATCATGAGGATTGAGATTAGGTAGATAAGCAAGGGAGAAGGTATGATCAGACTTGGCCGAACCTCTAGTAACCTTGAATTTGACGTTGATGAATCTCCCTGCTCAGTGAGGCTTAAGGACCCGAACTATGATAATTTTCTGAGCACTCCAAGTAAGGTATTGAGGTTGAGCGTAATCTAAATAGTAGTCGATTAGCTCACGATCAACCTTCGGGTCTGGATGAGGTACTTCTACGATAGGAAGAAAGCTGTGAAAAACAAACGCCTTCCGGGTGATTGGCATATCGAACTGAGATTCCCTTGTATTTTCATTATCCAAAGACACTACTAGCTCAAGCCAATGAGTGCTAGGGGATTCGATAGCCTCTTTGATTAGCTTCTCTAGAGTCTAGAGGGGAAGAGGGTTTTCTTGCTTTCCAGGAGGTCATGAGCCTCCTTTAATCTCTTTTCATTCTCTTCAGCTTCCCTTGCAACCTTGGCATTGAGATCGAGTTCCCTATCCCTTGCCTTTCGCTTCAGAGCATCAGTTATTGTCTCCTCTTCCTCATCACTGTCATCCACAATAACCTTGCCTTTATCCTTAAAGCCCGAACCCGAAGCATGCTCAGTCTTTGGTTGTTCCGGATGGGTAGTAGGAGGAGGTTGAGACGAAGTTGTTGGTCCTTCTCCCCCTTGTTTCGGAGGTAGCACAGTCTTCGAAACACCTTCGATGCAACTCAACATCTCAAGTACAGGACCGAGTTTTTCAGCAAGATGTCGTCTAACTGATAGGGTAAAGATAGGTTCGTGAGCCTCCAGAACGTTCGATAGAATGACGTGTATGTCTGAGACACAGCTCTTGACGACAGCCCTTTTAGAGCGAAGGTGATCAACCTTCTTGTTGTTGGATAAGGTGTCTAAGTCCATAACTTATTTGGTATATACTTGACCCGACCCGGCATGGTCCATTTGGGTTGCATTTCACCCGAACAATTTATGGATAATTTTATGAGAGTTATACACATATGTTTATTAATATATTATAAGTTATAATATATTAATATGAGGTTATGTTATTTAATTAGTCTTAGTCTTAAATTAATTATGAATTAATTTAGAGATTAAAAGGAAGACTAATTAGATTATGGGCTATTGGTTTTATATGGTGTGGGCTAACACTCATTTGTTAATGGGCTAGGCTTGGATGGAAGTCCATGGATGATCCATGGAGCTTTTAACCCATGGATCCTTGGAAAAGGAAAGGTCATGGGTTATTAGGGTTTCACCCTAACCATGTACACTATATAAGCATGCTTATGGTGCATGAAATGGCAACTAGTGAACGTGTGTGTGTGTGCTTGTGTGTGGCCGAAAATTGCAAGTGTGTGTACTCTCTCAAAGTTTTCCAAGTGTTTGTGGTGATTTGTGATTCCATTTGAGGCATTCACACTATTGGTGCTTGGCCCTCAAACTCCTCAAGAATCAAACTCATCAAAAAGGTATGTAATCTCTTCTAACTCTTTTATGTTGAAATGTTCCCCATGCCATGTTAGATAGGTTATGAACCTTGGAAAATTATTATTTTGCATGTATTTAGACAAACATAGATCCAAGGTTTATTAGGGTTTCATGCACACTTAGGAAGTGTTAGATTGCTCAAAACCCAACAGTGGTATCAGAGCCTAGGCTTGCTTGTTTGATACTTGATGCAAAATAGTTGAAAAAGTCGAAAAACTTGCTGTCTGCCTGATGAACTCGCCGAGTCCATGGGGGGACTCGCCGAGTCCATGTGTATCTTCAACCTACTCGTCGAGTAGGTTCATGCACTCGACGAGTAGGAGCCACAGAGTGCAGATTTTCGACTTTTGCTGCTGGAAATGGACTAGAAACATTACCCTAAACTGTTTTGGTGTTTTAAAACTTGTTTTAGTTGGTGTAATGGTTGTTCTAATCCATTTACAATAGCATATATCAAAATTCCATGATTTTTTATGTGTTCATATAATTCTTGAAATTTTGATGATCATGTTCATGTTCTTATGAATTTAGAAGATGATAGGAATTATTTGCTGAATTGTTTAGAATTAATTCTTGATCATTTATGTGTTTTAATGGAGTCCATAATTTGTCCTCAAGTTATGGATATCCAAAGGTCACTTTATTTAACACACACATTTAAACACATAAGTTACATGAAAATGAAGAGTATTCATTTTTATGAACCTTTAATTCATAAGTTATGAAATGAAAAGTTTTAGATAGTTACAAAACTTGTCCTCAAGTTTTGGAATTTGTAAAGTTTCACACACTTTAATAAACTTTAATTCCAACCCTTAGAGTTTTAATAGTTAAAATTCAACCCTTATACTATTTATAACATTAATGGTTAATTATTATATATATGTATAAGAATAAGTCGTTCTACCGTTAGTAGGCCTCATTCACGAAACCAGTCTATAAGGTGGGTATAAGGTTGTTGCCTATAAAATGGCGACTTAATGGGTGTCCACTCTCACCCACCGCTTGCTTGACTGGTGGAGGGTCATTAGCCGAACGGGTAGGACAATGATTTTAAATCCTCATTAAAAGTATAATGATTATTATAAAGTAACTAAACCTTTTTAATTCCCAATCTTAGTTATTTTAGGAAAAATGTGAACATGGTGCTAGTCCATGGAATTCACACTTTGTACCTTACCAAGTCGTTGGTGGAGCGTGTGTGGTTAACCGGCACACTAACTTGGACTAGTAAGGATCACGAAGGGTGACTTAATGTTTGTCATGGATCAATGGAGCGTGTGTGGTTAACCAGCACATTGATTAGGTGATAATATTAAGGGTACCAAGTGAATTAGCATGGTTATTCACACCTTGTTTTGTGATCCTCGGCATCCAGTCACAAAACTTGAAGGGCACAATCGAGATTGAAACATGCCATTGAAAAGTTCAATGAATCTCAAAAGAATCTAGGAATTTCAAATCCAATTAAAACCTAATAATTCATTTTGTTTTTCATGGTGGAAATTGGTGAATCGTCATTCACCTACCTTTCAAATATATTATTACTTAGATTACGGCATCCCTCTTCTAAGTATAATATATTGTGATTGGGTCCTAGCCTTAATATTACATTTGGGTGTCTTATTAAGGATTCTATATATCTAATCTAAACTTGCCTTCTTCTTTCAGATGTCTTCCAACACTAATGCTTCAGGCTCTAACCCAACTGGTTCTTTCTCTCTCATGAATCTTTGTGGGAGGGTCATCTTTGATGGTTCCAACTTCATGGATTGGATTAGGAACATCAGGATGGTTACTCGTTATGAGGACAAGGAATATGTCCTCGATAAGGAGTTAAAAGAACTTGATGAGTCTACTGCTACTCCTGAGGAGATCGCTGAATTCAGGACACATGAGAGAGATGCTATTAAGGTGGCATGTATCATGATGGCCACGATGACAGCCGAGCTCCAAAAGTCATATGAAGATTTCTACCCTTTTGAGATGCACCAAGACCTGATGGAAAGGTACCATCAAAGTGCTCGTCAGGAGCGGTATGAAATAATCTCCTCTATAATAACTACCCGCATGAAGGACGGTGATTCTGTCACGGCTCACATGCAAAAGATACAAAGGTATGTGGACCGTTTGCTGAAGCTGAATGTGAACATCCCCGAGGAGTTGGCAATTGACATCATTTTGCACTCCTTACCTTCTTGTTATGACCAATTTCGTATGACATATCATATGAACAAGGAGGAAGTCACCCTCTGCAAGCTTCAAGGACTCTTGAAGACCGCGGAAACCGGTCTTAAGGGCAAGGTGGTTGTTACCTCAACTACTCCTACTCCAACATCAACCCCTGTTTTGGCTATCGGGCAAGGCAAAGGGAAAAAGAGGAAGCACCCTTCGAAGGGTACCAAGGGAAAGTCTCTTAAAGGCTCCTCATCGAAGACCAAGAGCGGTTGTGTCACTCCTTCTGCCATTCCCAAGGATGCTGAATGTTTCTATTGCCATGAAAAGGCACACTGGAAGCGAAACTGCCCTAAGTACTTGCAGGATCTAAAGGATGGGAAAGTGAAACCCACCCATGCAGGTATTTACACTATATTGTCTAATTATTCATCATATTCTAACTCTTGGGTGCTTGATACACGATGTGGTATTCACATATGTTCTGATATGCAGGGCCTAAGAAGAAGTGAGGATGTGGAGCACGGGAAGATAAAGTTGATCATGGGGAATAGGAAGGCTTCACCTGTTTCCAAGATTGGAGTTTATACTTTGTTGCTTAATAATGGGTTAAAATTAGATTTGAATAAATGTGTGTACTCGTCTGAAATGGCGAGGAATATTATTTCTTTTCATGCTTTGTACAAACAAGGTTTTACCTTTTCGTTTGATAATGAATGTGGTGGTATTAATGCTTTCTTTAAAAATGTGTTTTATTTTAAAGCATTACCTTGTGATGGTGTGTATGAAACTGTGTCGATTGTAGACAACTTAGGAAATAATGTGTTGTATATTGATTCTTCTACTAGCCTAGATAAATCATCATTGTGGCATTGTCGTCTTGGACATGTAAATAAGAAACGCATAGGCCAACTCTAAAAGAGTGGAGTTTTGGAATCATTCGATCTTAAATCGGATGATAGTTGCGAATCGTGTCTACTTGGAAAGATGACAAAATCACCCTTCACTGGAACTTGTGAAAGGGGTGAGGGTTATTTGGACCTAATACATACTGATGTATGTGGGCCATTCAAAACCGCCACAAGGGATGCTAATCGGTATTATGTGACTTTTATTGATGATTTTAGTAGATATGGATATGTCTACTTAATCAAACATAAGTCAGAAACCTTTGAAAGGTTTAAGGAATTCAAACAGGAAGTAGAAAACCAATTGGGCAGGAACATTAAGATGCTTCGATCCGATTGAGGTGGTGAGTATCTTAGTACCGAGTTCCTTGATTATCTTAAGGAGTGTGGGATTGTCTCACAATTGACTCCTCCCAGTACACCACAGCTGAATGGTGTAGCTGAGAGGCGTAATCGAACCTTGTTGGACATGGTTCGCTCTATGATGAGCCAAGTTTCGCTACCAATCTCTTTTTGGGGGTATGCCTTAGAGACTGTCGTCCATATCCTTAATCTAGTCCCTACAAAGAAGGTTACCAAAACACCTCATGAGATGTGGACTGGGAAGGTTCCCAATTTGAACCACATCAAGATTTGGGGTTGCGAGGCTTTCGTGAGGTGTGAGACTCATGATAAGCTCGAACCCCGAAGTGAAAGGTGTATTTTCATCGGCTACCCACAGAAATCCTTCGGTTACCTCTTCTACAGACCCAGTGAGAATGTGGTCTTTGTAGCAAGAAGAGGGGTCTTTCGTGAGAGAGAATTTATAAGCCAAGGAGATAGTGGGAGGCAAATTGATCTTGAAGAAATTCAAGAAGCAATTGGTGAAGGAACCTCAGACACTAGCAATCAACCTGAGGAGGAAACTCCTGTTGAGCAAGCTGACATGTCTGTACCTCCGAGGCGTTCCACACGGGTTAGGAACACACCTTCGTTTTATTATGGCTTTCATATTACTACGGAAGGTGATACGTTTATCAGCGATAGTACACTGGTAAATTTGGATGAACCTAGGAGTGTTAAGGAAGCCATGGCAGGCTCGGAGTCTACTAAATGGAAGGAGGCTATGGACAACGAGATACAGTCCATGTATGACAATCAAGTTTGGAACTTGGTTGACAATGTACCAGGCCGTAAAACAGTCGGGTGCAAATGGATCTTCAAGAAGAAGACTGACATGGAAGGAAAAGTGCATACTTATAAGGCTCGACTGGTTGCGAAGGGTTTTACTCAGACTCAGGGTATTGATTATGATGAAACCTTCTCGCCGGTAGCAAATATTAAGTCTATTAGGCTTATGCTAGCCATTACAGCATTTCATGATTATGAAATATGGCAAATGGATGTCAAAACCGCTTTCCTTAATGGAAAGTTGGCTGAGGATATGTACATGAATCAGCCAGAGGGTTTTGTCAGTACAGAGTACCCTAATAGAGTATGCAAGCTTGAGAAATCCATTTATGGATTAAAACAAGCATCTCGTAGCTGGAATCTTTGTTTTGATGAGAAGGTCAAAGAGTTTGGTTTCTCGAGAAGTGAAGATGAGTCTTGCATGTATGTCAGAGCTAGTGGGAGTATAGTTAGCTTCTTGGTACTGTATGTGGATGACATACTACTTATAGGAAATGACATCCCAACCTTGCAGGAGGTTAAGTCCTGGCTTGGGAAGTGCTTTACTATGAAGGACCTAGGGGAGGCTACCTATATCCTAGGGATAAGGATATTAAGAGAAAGGAGTAGAAGACTAATTGGACTTAGTCAGAGTACCTACTTGGATAAGGTGTTGAAAAGGCTCAACATGCAGAATTCCAAGAAAGGAGATTTACCGATCCAAAGCAATGCCAAACTAAGTAAGACTCAGAGTCTGAGTACAGAGGCAGAGATAGCTGAGATGAGCCAACTACCGTATGCTTCCGCTGTTGGCTCGATCATGTACGCAATGACTTGTACCCGCCCTGATGTGGCATTTGCTTTGAGCATGGTCAGTAGGTATCAGGGGAACCCTGACAAGGCTCATTGGACCGCGGTAAAGAACATTCACAAGTATCTGCGGAGGACTAAGGATTGGATCCTTACCCTTGGTGGGAGTGATGACTTGAGAGTATTAGGGTATAGTGATGCTGGTTTTCAAACTGATAGGGATAACTTCCACTCTCAGTCGGGCTGGGTCTTTACCTTAAACGGAGGGGCAATTTCTTGGAAGAGTTCCAAGCAGGAGACGGTGGCTGATTCGACTTGTGAATCAGAGTATATAGCAGGGAGTGAAGCAGCGAAGGAGGCGATATGGCTAAAGAACTTCATCGGAGACCTTGGAGTTGTACCAGCTATTAAGGAACCTATGGAGATTTTCTGTGAAAACAATAGTGCGGTTGCCTTAGCCAAGGAACCAAGAGATCATGGCAGATCCCGACACATTGACAGAAAATATCACTTCATAAGACACAAGATTGAAGAAGGACTCCTCGTGACAAGGAGGATATCGTCGGATGAGAATCCTGCAGATCCCCTTACGAAGGGACTGACGAGGGTTAAGCATTTTCAGCATGCGAGGCGCATCGGGCTGAGGGACGATATTAGTTTTACAGATTAGATAGTTTTCCTGAAACTTGTAAAATGTAATCGACGTTTGATGATGAATAAAATTTGTGATTTATTTATGAGTAAAGTGTTACTATCATTGTCAATTATTTACTATTGTTTCAGTTTTTGCATGTTTTGACTTCCAGAATAATTAATTTATTCAAACCTCCACAATCGGTCATACGTCGGAAGTAGGTATGAATCAAGATTGTCATGAATTGGGTTTGTAGATGGCTAAAGGTGTTTAGACATGGCAATGGTTGCTGCAACATTCATGAGTACTCATAAGCTATGAGTATTGGTATAAACCCACGCTCACTTGTATCACTTCATGGAATTTATCTCGAGTGATCGTGAGACGATAATATCATATAAGTCTTCAAACCTAGAGATATGAGTTGTTACCTATGAGTTGGTTGTGCATTAATTGCACGTAAACGCATCAGTAACTTGATGTTATAAAACGTGCCTTTGTGTACAATTCAACAAGTAGTAGAACAAGCATATGAGTCGAAGTTTATCTGTTCCTTCTAGAAATAGAAGTGATATCTGGGCCCCTCGATGATTTTGTGTTGACCCATGTACCGGGCCCGGTCAGAACTAAACTGATGTGTTCAGTAAAGTTCTTTGTCAAACAGATCGGAAAGTGGGAGTCTGTTGGATAAGGTGTCTAAGTCCATAACTTATTTGGTATATACTTGACCCGACCCGGCATGGTCCATTTGGGTTATGAACCTTGGAAAATTATTATTTTGAAATGTTCCCCATGCCATGTTAGATAGGTTATGAACCTTGGAAAATTATTATTTTGCATGTATTTAGACAAACATAGATCCAAGGTTTATTAGGGTTGCATGCACACTTAGGAAGTGTTAGATTGCTCAAAACCCAACACTTGTTTGCCTGAGAAAGTTGGAGATTTTTGGTTTTCAGCTGAGTAGTCTTGTGAGCTATTTCATCCATGATCGAGCTTTCCATGGACAGATCAACTTGGAGCTTTGTGAGACGCTCATTGAGAGAGGACTGAAGTACAACGTTATCCTCTTGAATGCTCCAGCGAAGGGAGGTTGTTGCTTCTCAGCAGCAAATGATTCTTCAAGTTTGGCAATGGTTCTGTTCACTTTAGAAGCGTTCAACTCAGCTGCTCCCTATAAAGACTTGAGAAAAATATTAGCGTTGTGAAATAGTTTATCGACTTTTTCGGTCGCTTCAGTGCAGACTTTGGTTGAGGCTGCAATGGCATCTGTGGCTTTAGAAATTGAGGCTTCATGATCCTTCACAAAAGTGTCAACCATGCCCTGAATAGCAGCTTCAGAGTAGGGATGGTGAGAGGAGGAAGAGGCCATAAGATTGTCGATTTTGTCATTCAGCTCCTTGATGTTCTTTTTGGTAACAGGAGCATCATCATCTTCATCACTCTGAACCCGGTAGGGGCTGTAGTAGAAGGAATCAAAATTCATTCCTTCACCACCAAGTACAGTATTGTTTTCGGTTGAAGGGGATAGTGGTTTGGATGTTTCAGGGACTAAAGACTGAACCCCCGTATCAGATACGTTGGTCTGAACTTCAGTTGTGGCGGTGGTTGTAGCATCATAGAAAATAGGAGGAAGTGGAATTGTAGTAGTGGGTTAAGAAAGGATTGTAGTGGAGATGGGAGGAATAGAGATAGATATCGAAATAGGTGAGGAGACAGACAGAGGGGAAGGAGCTTGAGACCGAACATGTACCTTAGGGCTAGGCGAACGAGGTGGTGTGGCACCGCGAACTGAAACCTCATCATCGGAGCTTTCGCTCTCTGATTCGCTTTCATGGCGTTGAGTGACTGGATGATGCCCAACTGGCATATACTCAAAATCACTTGAGGAAAACAGAATAAGCTTCCTTGCAGCCTTCTTGAGTTTCTTTTGTTTCGGTTGAGATGGAGCGCCCTTCTCTTGCTTCCGCTTCTTTGGAGTTTGCCCCTTAGCTCCTTTGGTAACCCTTTCTTCCTTCTTCTTTTCTTGTTTCTTTCCCCTCTTTGTCAGCTTGTCTTCTTCCTCAGTGGAACAAATCATTACGGGTGTGAGTTCCCTTGGGCCCGAAGAAGGAAGCTTCTTCCACTCTTGAATTATATTACTCGCCTTAGACACACAGGCATACATGGATGCCAGAATTGATCCAATAAACAAATACTTGAACGGATCAGTGACTATTATCTTCGTCGTGTGGAATGTTGCGATGGAGGAGAGAAGTGAGTCCGCCATGATCGGGACATGAGGATGAGGATGAACTTGACGAGTTCAAGGACGAACTCGGCGAGTCAGTTGAAGAAGGTTTCGATGATCTGTTGAAGGGAAACTCGTCGAGCTCTTGCTAGACTCGATGAGTAGGGATGATATTGTAACATTTTGTGGACGTGGGGACTCGACGAGTTGGTGAACCAACTCGACGAGTCTAGTAAACAAAAGTTGACTTTGACATGGGTTTTGACTTTGACATTGACTTGGAATTGAGTGACCCTTGTAAGGGTTATAAGTATGAAATTGTAATGTGGAAAGGATGTTGTGTAGGAATCGAGAAGTCGAGAAGAGTCGATTTTCGTGCCAAGGACAGCGCAGTCACTACACGACATTGAGGTGAGTTATCTTCCAGTAGAAGTGGCTCTAAGGCACCAAGGTCGGCCCACTAGTAGTTGATTATAGTTGAGATGATTATCTTTGTGATAATCGACTGCTTTGCTACCATTTGGTATGTTTATGTGTTAGCATAATTATGTTGTGTTAGTATGCGATAGTAGTAGGAGTGAAATAGTCCCCGTAACCGGTTGAGATAAACCGGAGGGGTAGGTCGGACACCCCGGTATGTCCGACAGGGGTAGGTTAGGCACCCCGGTATGCCTAGAAAGGTAGTCCGGGCACCCAGATATGCCTGGCAATATGTTTATTGTAGGTTATGTGGTATGATGGGGGAACTCACTAAGCTTCGTGCTTACAGTTTACAGTTTTGCTTTCAGGTACCTCTTTAGCAAAGAGGAAGGAGCCGGCACGGTAGCAACGCATCACACACACACACACCTGATTTCCACACTATGATGACCTTGGGATTATACTCTGACATTATTATTATTATTGTATGACATGTTTTTATGACATTTGACTTATGGGCTATGTGTTGATATGATGTTGAAGTTGTTTTTCAGAAATGGTTTTAATAAATTTACTAATCAAAAATCAAATTTTTGGTCTTGAAAATTGGGATGTTACACTAATAGAGTGTGTAAGCTTGAGAAATCCATTTATGGATTGAAACAAGCATCTCGTATATGGAATCTTTGTTTCGATGAGAAAGTCAAAGAGTTTGGATTTTCGAGAAGCGGGGATGAGTCTTGTGTATATGTCAAAGCTAGTTGGAGTACAATTAGCTTTCTTGTGTTGTATGTGGATGGCATACTTCTCATAGGAAATGACATCCCAAGCCTGCAGGAGGGTAAGTCCTAGCTTGAGAAGTGTTTCGTTATGAAGGATCTCGGAGAAGCTGCCTATATTATTGGGATAAGGATATTGAGAGACAGGAGTAAGAGACTAATTGGACTTAGCGAAAGTACCTACTTGGAAAAGGTGTTGAAAAGATTCAGCATGATAGATTCCAAGAAAGGTGACTTACCGATCCAGAGAAATGCCAAACTGAGTAAAACTCAGAGACCGAGTACAGAGGCTGAGATAGCTGAGTTGAGTCGAATACCATATGCTTCCTCAGTTGGCTCGATCATGTATGCTATGACTTGTACTCGCCTAGATGTGGACTTTTCTTTGAGCAAGGTCAACAGATATCAGGGGAATCCGGGCAAGGCTGACTAGACTGAGGTAAAAAAACATTCTCAAGTACATGCGGAGGACTAAGGACTGGGTCCTTACCCTTGGTGGGAATGATGACTTGGGAGTACTGGGGTATAGCGACACCGACTTTCAGATCGACATAGATAATTTTTGCTTTCATTCGGGCTGGGTCTTTACCCTGAATGGAGGAGCAATAACATGGAAAAGTTCCAAGCAGGAGACAGTAGCTGATTCAACTTGCGAATCAGAGTACATAGCAGCAAGCGACGCGGAAAAGGAGACAATATGGCTGAAGAACTTCATCGAAGACCTTGGAGTTGTGCCAACTATAAATGAGCCTATGGAGATTTTCTGTGACAACGAGAGTGCAGTTGCCTTAGCCAAGGAACCAAGGGATCATGTCAGATGCAGGCACATCGACGGAAAATACCACTTCATAAGACATTAAATAGAAGAAGGACTCCTTGTGGCAAAGAGGGTATCGTCTGAGGAGACCCCAGCAGATCCCCTCACGAAGGGACTGAGTAGGGTTAAGCATCTATAGCATGCGAGGCGCATCGGTCTGAAGGAAGATATTAGTTTTAATGTTTAGATAGCTATTTCGAAACTTGTAATAGTTGAAATGTAATTGACATTTGATGATAAATAAAAGGTGTTTTTTTATTTATAAGTAATGTTACTGTCTTGTGTCAATCATTTACTATTGTTTCACTTTGCATGTTTTGACTTCCATAAAAATTATATTATTCAAACCATCCACAGTCGATCATACTTTGGAAGTAGGTATTGAGGCAAGATTGTCATGAATTTGGCTTGTAGATTGTCTGAATTTTATTAGACACAGCAAAGTTTGCTACAACATTAATGAGTGCTCATAAGGTCGGATTATTGGATTAAACCCACGTTCACTTGTATCACTTCATGGAATTTATCTCGAGAGATCGTGAGATGATAATTATTATATAAGTCTTCAAACCAAGAGATATGAGTTGTTGACTATGAGTTGGTTGTACATTGATAGTATGAAACCGCTTCAGTAACTTGATGTTGTAAAACGTGTTGTTGTGTACAATTTAACGAGTAGTTAGTACAAGCATATGAGTCAAAGTTTATTTGTTCGTTTTATTCATTGGAGGATTAAAAGCAATAACTTGGGCCCCTCGATGATTTTGTTTTGACTTATGTTTCGGGCCCGTTCAGAACTAAATTGATGTGTTCGATTAAGTTTTGTGTCAAACAAATCGGAAATCGGGAAACAAACTGTTGGACAATAAGTATGACTTTGTTCTATGTATTTGTCCGGCTGATATCTTGAGAACATAGGATTATATGATCACTTATCTAAAATGGAGCGTCACTGTTCGACAGAGGCTTTTAAAAGCTACAATTGCTAGTCGGTGTTTTAAGTCGTACTTGCAGTTATAGTTATTACAGTTATCCAAGTGGGAGACTGTTGTATTTAGTGTCTAAGACCATAACTATAATTGGTATGTACTTAACCCGAGAGTAGCATGGTCAATTTGGGTTGCATGGCACCGGAACAATTTGTAATGATGGACTTTTATGAAGAGGATATTTATGATTTATTAATATATTATAAGTTCTAATATATTAATATGAAATCATATTATTTAATTAGTATTGATCAAGAATTAATTTGGAATTAATTTTGTGATCAAAAGAGACTAATTAAATATAAGGGATTGATTTGGTAAATCATTCATTCTTATGGTGTGGGCCAATGATCCATGATTCTTAAGGTTGGGCTAAACCAATGTGACAACCCATGGATGATCCATGGAGGTTTAAACCCATGGAGCCTAGGGAATATGGAAAGTCATGCACATTAGGGGTTACATGGTGTAACCCTAGTTTTGCCACACTATATAAGAAACCTCTTGGCTCCTAAAATCGGCACCCTAGTAGTCTTTGGAAGAGCTATAGCTGATTTTGAGTGCAAGTCATCCTCTCTCAAGTCCTCCATTGTTGGTAATGTTGTGTGAAGCATTTGAGGCATCACATTTGTGGTGCTAGGCTCTTAAAGGTCCACGAAATCAAGCTACAAGAAAAGGTATGTTATCTAACTAGTTTTTGTTATTCAAGTACCCATGTTTTGTATGCTAGTTAGGGTAATGCTTTGGAAAATCAAATTGCATGTATAATTAGAGAAAACATAGATCCAAAGCATTTAGGGTGGTATGTGCACCTTAAGGTTGTTAGGATGCTCAAAACCCTTCAAAACTAACTTCAAGAGAAACTTGAATCCCAGTTTAATGCTTCTGAATCTCTAAACTATAACTACTGACCCTGGAATGGTGATTCTCCATCCTAACTTCTCATCCTCAAGGCCTCCCCGGGATCCCAACCATCTACAACCCTTCGATACTAAATTTCCCTAATCCTCCTATCCTAACATCTTATGTAGAAGGTAATGGAAAGTTCACAATATATTCATAAACAGTAAGATAAAAGGTAGAAACATATCAGCAACCACATATGGTACTACCCTGGCCTCCTCTGCTGTAAGCTGGAAAGCACGTCCCTGAGCCCTCGGAGGGCCTGCTCTACCCTGACCCTCGTCAGTGACCCTCAGTGTAGCTGGCACTGGAGCCTGCACCGGCCTGGCAGCAATCTGTGGACAATTGGTCTTCACATGACCAACCTGATGGCAATGGTAGCAAATTCTCATATCCTGAACTGGGGCTAGTTGGTGACAATCCCTCGCAAAGTGCCCCTCCTGGCCGCATTTACGGCACGCGCTACCCGATCTGCAAACCCCGAGTGACCCTTCCTGCACTTGCCACAAGTGTGGCTCTACTGTCCTCCTGTCCTGGAATCAGTGGTCTTAGACCACTTTGGCACCGGCTATGACCGCGTTGGGGCCTACCGCTGCTCCCGTAACTGTAACTCGATCTCAAGCTCATGCCGCCTAGCGGCCTCCTGTAACTTCAACAATGTATCCCAATGTTGGGTAGCAATAAACTGACAGGTGTCAGTCTTGAGCATGCTTAGATAACATGTCATCTGAGCCTACTCGGAAGCAAACTCCGGGCAGAACATCGCCCTCTCTGTGAACATACGGGTGATCTCTGTCACTGTCTCACTATCCTATCTCAGCTCCAAGAACTCCTGAGCTAACCGTTCCCGCTCGACCCGTAAAATGTAGCGAGTGCAGAACATATCCTTGAACTACTCCCAAGTAACCGCAGCTCTCTGATCATCGGTGTAAGATCCAATCATCAACCTCCACCAGTCCTTTGCCCCGGACCTCAGCAGGTTTAGGGCACATCTGACCTTCTGGTCAGTATGACATTAACATGTGAAGAAACACCCTTCCACGTCAAAAATCCACCTCATGGCCTTGATGGGGTCTTGAGTCCCATAAAAAGTAGGGGGCTTCGTGTTATCGAACTCCCTGTACTAAAAAGCCCAACCATCTCCTCCCCCTGCTGCCGTTACAGCTGAGGTAGCTGTTGTGGAAGCCGTCTCCGCAAGGGCTGCATAGCGGTCGTCAAAGTACTCAACCAGGGTGGTCTTAATAGACCCAAACATCTCCGGCAGCTGCACCCGGAACAGAGTAGCAACCTCATCATGCAGGATCTCCCGAATCCTGGCATCCAGCTCATCCGACCTCATCTGACCAACAACCTCGGGCACTGTCGGTCCCTCCTGACCGCCATCTCCTGATCCCGATCCTAATCCGGATCCAGACACAAAGCATCTTGTAACCACCATACTGAAAATATACCAGGAGAATATCAGATAATCCATACAAATAACGGGGAACCAACTCCCAACTATCCCTAGGGATTGTGACTTCCTTGCTACGCATATGGGTCCTGTGCTTTCAGTAGTACGGGACCATACTACCTTCCACACCTACCCATATATCTCTCAAGTATCACCACAACACCCTAACAATATACATAAACATAGCGAGAGCTCAATCCTCACTCCTAGAGGAATGCTAAGTATCTCATATTGGCCTACCGACCTCGCACAACCCACCCATGAAACTTTAATCAACCCTGCAACACTCGTGTATGCTAGCCATACATAACGCTGGACCCTAAAGACATTCGAATACTCGTTCCTACTCTAAGCCCACAACCAGACAAGAAATAAGAAATAAAGGTAAAACAAATATTCTCAGGCTATAAAATCTTAAATTATGTACAGCCGTGATACATACACTAAGTAATTGCAGTAATGATGTCAATTTCATATAAGGAAAACCCTAGGCTACTAGGCATCATATAACCAGACAATTCTATCATGAAATTCTTGAAGATCCCTAGCCTAGTACTAGCATGTTGTTCTAACATATCACAAAATCAAATAATCCATAAGGTATTTTGGGGTCTATCCGCGAGCTCCGGCTGATCGTACACTTGCATGTTTCTTTATTATTTTGAAAACCATTTGAAAAATCATTTTAAAATCTTGTCCTTAGGTTGAGACTGGAGACACACAAGTGTTTACTCCAATTCACTCAAACCAAGGCCCTGATACAAACTTGTAACACCTATAAAATTCGAGCCAATTTAAAACTTCTAAAAACATTTAAAACCATTAAGCTATTATAATTTGTTTTCAAAATAGTTTAAACATCAGAGTATCCCCATAATCAAATCATGAAAATATAAGGAGGTGTACGATCACGCCTTCGCCTTCCCGCGATCATCAGAAGTACCTGAAACAATAATCGATAAATGTAAGCTCGAAGGTTTAGTGAGTTACCCCCAAAATACCAACGCCATACAGATATAACCATATCATATAAAAAACAGCATGCATAATGAGCCATCAGCCTGACTGGACCGCCTCACAGGCCTTCAGCCTATCTGGACCGCTCTCCGAGCCTTCGACACATCTGGACCGCCTCGCAGGGCCTACAACGTATCTGGACCGCTTGGCGGGCCTTCGGCCTGACTAGTCTACCATAATTGGGTCTGCAGTCTATCCAGTCCGCCCTGGGTATCTTGGCCTACAGTAGAAAGCAGGACCTGCCTCAACCCATTCCCCCAAACCAACAAACATGTGCACATACATATCATACGCAAGCTAGCAAGTACAGATAGTCATACAGATCTAACAGATCACTAATCATGGCAAGCATCCTATAACCAGGATACTGATCTAACCGATCAGTAACATAACAACCATCGTATAACCAGGATACTGATTTAGCCGATCTCTAACATAGCAACCATCCTATAACCAGGATACTGATCTAACGGATCACTAACATAGCAACCATCCTATAACCAGGATACAAATCAGAAAGGGTCGGCCTGGGTGCCTTAGACCCTGTTGATATAGTGAGGAGAACTCACCTCGCAATGTCGATCTGAACTGTATAATCAAATTCCTAAATCACTAAAATAACGAATAATAAGTCAATAAATGGGAATATCAATCTTGACCAAGAGCCCCACCTAGAATAATAGTCCTTTTTGCCTTTTCTCTAATTTGGTCGAAGGCCTAATACCAAATTCATGATCTAAAAGTCCATATATACAAGTCCCATCATTGGCCCAATTTTCCAAATTGGGCCCAACTCCCTAATTGGGCATCATATAAAGATTCAGTACCAAAACTGGCCCAAAATACTCTTATCCAAAGAGTCCAGAAAGGCCTAAGTCCGACTGGCCCAAAGGTGACCTAATCCCGAAGCCCAAATCAAAAAAGCCCAACAAGGGGCGTATGATGGGCATACTTCTCTGGTACGCGGGGTGTACTCCATCTCGCATTGACTGAAAACGGGACCATTGACTCGGTATGCAGGGCGTACTGCTCTCTACGCGGGGCATACGCGAGTCTGTACCAAAACTATCATAAGTGCTTAATGGCTTAAGCACTTAAGCCCAAACTTCAGATCCATTAACCAAATGTGCCTAAGACTCATATAGTCTTGAACTTTAAGACTTTTGACGTCCATAAAGTTCTTAATGCATGGTCTTAACCCATTAAGACCTTCCTACTCCATGCATGTGACACATTCAACTATTGGCACATCATTTTTATCACTTAGGACCCTTTCTAGGGTCTGGAAGGACAACTTAACATGTCTAAAACGCATCATGCACAATATTGGGGTTTTTGGGACAAGAAAAGTGCCAAAAAGCTAAACAAGACAAGATCTACTCAATATAATTGCCAAGGTAGAAGCTTTTTTAACTCCTGGATCTTCTAAAGGACAAGAGAACTTCAGATCTTTAAGCTTGCCTTCCTTCTCCAACTATTTGGTGCAACACCTTCTCCTTCAAGTGCTCAAAACACACACAAACTCACACTCACACATAAGGTTAGGGTTTGGGACGTCTCTAGGGTATGGAGGCTGAAAGTGATGGGAAAAATGAGTCATAATGATGTTTATATAACACCCAAACCCTAAATATTAGGGTTTCCTTCTGACATGAGTACGCCCAGCATACACAAGTGTACGCCCAACGTACTAGGGCGCGCCTAGTACGCTCAGCGTACCCTTATGTATGCGCAACGTACTCCTCCTGA
The DNA here is from genome assembly GCF_051521515.1 of Lactuca serriola. NCBI lineage: Eukaryota > Viridiplantae > Streptophyta > Magnoliopsida > Asterales > Asteraceae > Lactuca > Lactuca serriola. The sequence goes on along the minus strand of NC_136412.1, from coordinate 340,725,052 downwards.
TCCTAAAATTGTAATTTAGCCCTTAGGCTTCTCATGGCTTCACTCATCCATCCTCAGGGACTATAAATGACAAATCTTGGGATGTTACAGTTACTTATACCATTGGAAATATTAGATAGTGGAGTTTTAACATTTACATTTGAAGAAGGAGATTGTAAGCTTCTTTATTGATATAAAAATGATTTATTGGTGTTTGCTTTTGCATTACCAACATTTTTCCGACCTATTTAAAGGTAGTAACGGTTGGGGAAGATTGCACGTTTTTATTATATAAGATAAACATTTGTTAAAAATATATATAATTATTTATAAAAAACAAGGTAAGAACCTAGAAATGTCAATTTAAAAGTTATAGCAGACCTAAAGAATATAAAATAAATTGAAAACGATTACCATCAACGTGAATGTTAAAAACGTAAAATCAAATGAAATTTGAATGGTTGATATGGTAGTTTTTTGGATTTTCTATTTTCCAAATATAATTTTCTAATATTTCTCCTCTCTAGTATTAGTATAATACATGTGCTCCTTTAGTTCAATAATAATAATAATAATAATAATAATAATAATAATAATAAGCACAGTTAAATGTAATAATAAACTGCATTAAAAAAGAATGAAAACTTAAAAATGTATTAATTAAAGAATATAAAGATTGATGCATGTATTTTAATATTTTAATCGATTAATCGATCAATAAAGTAGTGGTTTGTTTATTATAAATTTAGAAAGTATGTAATTCCTTAAAATCATGTAGTAAAATATTATAAATAAGCGAAAAATCACCATTCATTTTCATAAAAGATGTGTACTTGATGAATGTTGAGGTGATGATTTAGTTTTAGATTTTCTACTATTTAAATATAATTTTTTAATTTTCTATTTTTTTCGTAGGAGTATAGTTTTTATATATATATATATATATATATATATATATATATATATATATATATATATATATATATATATATATATATATATATATATATATATATATATACTAGGAAACTTATTGGTGCCGTGAGACTCACGTCCCCAGAGAATTGATCGTTAAGCTAGTTTTAAGTGATCCCGGAATTGTTCCTAATATAAATGACACAAAGCTCATTGGAGCTGAAGTTGTGTTTTGTCATCCATCCTTCAAATTGTTTTATAATTTCTACTTAAATAAAACAGTTTTATCATGTTAAACCTTGAAACAGATAAGTATTTTCTGCTTCCTCATTGGGGGGGGGGGGGGGGGGGGAGGGGGGGATAAAAGAGGAATCAAATGTCTCATTATTTTTCTTGCATTTAGAAGACACAATCAAGATTATCAACATTCAATTAGAACAACCATGTAAATTATAACAATTGTAATGCCATCTTTTGTTTAGTTCATATGTGAAAGCAATCAATTATTATCACCTTTATTCTATCAGCAATCAAGTTATTCGGCACATGTTTCCTAATAGCATCTGAAATCTGATTCACATATGCATGTCTCAATGCTTCATAGTCAATTGAATCTTTTTGCATATTTTCTGCTTCCTCATTTATGTAATCATCTGACCAAAATATTGCAAAGAACACCCACAATCTCTCATCTTTAGCTTCTAAAGTATTATGTGCAGTCATGTAAACTCTTAGATGTATCTTCTCTTTTAGCAAGAAGTTATAATATACTCATTGTTCTTTTTGTCACATATCTGAACTTAAGTCAAGAAAATTAAAAAAGAAAAAAACAGTGTTGCCATGTAGGTAATCAATAGTATCACATGTTCTGGTTAGGGAGGTCTGTCAAGATTACAGAGTCTTACATTTGGGGCAAGAAGGTAACCTTATTATTATACCTAATGCTTAGCTCATACCCTGCTACATTCACATTTCTACTCCTGGAATAATTATATTCATTTGAAGACTACATCCAACAAATTAAACAAACCAATTTCAAGTTGTTTCAATGTATAAACGATGGATGTTGATTACATCAGTGATTAATTTCAGTAATAAACTGCCAGATAGCAAAATTCCTACCACCCACAGCTTAAGTACATACTTAACTTCCAATTTCCAATTAATGAAATTGTAAATAGAATGGACGATACCTTAAAGAATTTGACTATAACACTCAACAGGCTTCCATTCAGTGAAAAGAAATGGAATTCCATCTTGATCAAGCCCTATGTGTAGAACAAAATTACCTCCACAACTCTACCAAAAAAATCCAAAACTTCATATAAATCTGAGTCATTGAAGCTTAGTAGGCTTCCCCTCATTAGTCGATAAACTTGTATTACAATAATTTATAGTTGGTTCCTAAGTGTTATCCTTGCAGACATCTTCAAAAGCTGAATAGTTGAAGATGGTAAATGGTTCAAGCCTGAACAGTTTATTGATTTAAAAAAATAATTTGATTTTTACTCATTCTCTATCATGTGATATAAGAACATATTTGATTAGAATAGATGTGCTAGAATCTATAAATGGTGCGTGCTTGACCCATACTAGCTGTGAATTTTCACTTACTTCCATTTGCATATAAAAAACATTATAGATAAAAAATTATCAGTGTATAAATTTAATAATTAGAAATGACAAGAACTTGTTTTATTGTTCAATTTCTGGATATCGGCATCTTCAAAAACAATCAAATTAATGCCATGTAGCACCAAGAACAACCCATATTCTTATGGTCAAAATTAAGAGAAAGTTATAATTTTGGTCACTCGAACCATTTTTATCTTTTTCTTCAGTTTTGGTTCAAAGGAAAAATGATAATTTAAAAAAAAAAGATTAATAGTCAAGTAGTTAAAAAATTGAAATAATGAACAGAATATTGATTAGTTTATACGTAAAAGTGTTTAAGAACAAGCAGGTTGGACAGTCAGAGGGACTAAATACACAACAAATTAAAACCATATAAGGAAATCAAAAGTTGGACTGACCTTTTAATTCTCATTATACTATAGGGACTATTTATGTAATTTAATCATATGTATAGGTATTTAAATAAGGTAAGCATGTTTAAAAAATGTCAATTTATGTGCGTTCAGTTATCCAAATTTATATTCCATTTACTGTAAGTTCAATTATTAAGTAATTTTCTTTTGCTTTACAATTTATCCGAGTATCAGAAGGTCAAATCAAGGTTGAATTTATAATTTCATGTTCAATAGATGATAGATTACACAATTAATAGAGGTTTATCCACAAAATCACAACATGTTGCTTTCATGTTGACATCAATTAATTATATAACATATCAAAATGCCTCAGATGCAACAATCTACCTCTAGGAGGCATCTGTTTTGCCTCGTTGGAAGTGGAAGGTCTGAGGAGCAACTTGATATATGTGGGGCATTATTGCAATTAAGATTCAGTTTTAATAAATTGATGATTATGAGCTACATAAAAAAGAAATACCAAAATGGCATACATCAAAAATTAAAACCTGAATATTTAGTATTCAAAGTAACCCACTCAAATCATATGCTTTGTCATGCTCGATTCAATAGAAGAGTATTTATTGAATTGAAGGAGTCCATGAAGTCTCATTTTTTAGTCTCAATTCTCTATTCTTCGACCTGCATCTCCCTGGACAATAGCAAAGGAAAATAGTCACAACGCCATAGAATATATTGTTTGTATTCTTTCAATTACAAAATCATCAATTTCAGAAGTCACAACCTAAGCTGCTTTTGTGCCTATCTTTAACTTAATTAACATAATAGAAGAAATAAACTCATTAAAATCAAGGTAATTACACAATACTTGAAAAGAACCCGAGTAACAATCAATGGCGTGCAAGAACGAAAAAAGTTGTTCTACCCTGTATCACACCAAACGACATGATTAAAAATGAACATTGTAAAATTTTAGCTTGAAGGAAGTAAGAAGAAAGAAGGGAACCGGAAGCCCCGTCAATAGTGGAATGGGTCTGGGATTTTTCATCAACAAGTAAAGCATAAAACTCATGCTTCACAAACATATATCAACAAAATAATTAGATAAGTTTATCGACCTCCACAATGAAATTCGATCAAGTTATGCAATCAAAACACAAAAATTGAAGGATCACTTATGCTTTCAATTTACGAATGAAAAACTATACATTCTAATGAAAAAAAACTCAATAGTATCAACAAAGTAACCCAAAAATAACAAAGAACATAGTTGAATTGCAAAAGATTTCCTTGCACTACATATTGGGTAACCTGAGAAACAAAAAAAAATTAATAGTTGACAACCATAGCCATTACAAAGTCCGTCAAATTCCATAAAACCATTTAACAAGGAACAAAAGAAAGGATACACTGAAATCATTGTTTACCTGTACTTGATAGCCAACAACGAAAAAACTCTAGAATGGAAACCGATGGAACAACAAATAATCTTACCTCCGCCTTCTCCATACCCTAACCATAACATTGAATGAAGTGAACATTGGTGGGAAATCAATCAAAAGAGTAGAACCGAATAGAGATATGGCATGACTAAGTAATCGACACCACAAAAATCGATTAAAAGAGAGCCAAAAGAGTCGAATAGTTGAAGGCATCTCACCTGCACTGAATAACCTAAATCACGAACAAAGACTTAAGCTTATAATTAAATATGCACAAATAAAGCCATCCAAGCCATCGATTTAAGAGCCTTCATGCGCTTAAAACTAAGCACATAGGTCGTCAACACAGAAATTCGGAGAGGGTGGATTAGCCACAATCACGAGCAAAGCGTTACGAATGGACCAAAAGCAATTACTTACATTGTGTAGAAGAAGAGAAGAAAAGCCGATTGGACCAAAAAATAAACCGCTCACTTCAATTGAACCAAAATCAGACCAAGGGTATGGCGGCATATTTCAGCTTACAAGACAAAGCCACCATAAGGCGGTGAAGCAATCAACTTGCTGACCACATATAAGTTAAAGATTGGCTGCCCAAAACCTTTTTATTGGAGGAAAGAAGGAGCGGGTGACGTGGACCGAAGCGGAATTCTCTTATATATATATATATATATATATATATATATATATATATATATATATATATATATATAGAGAGAGAGAGAGAGAGAGAGAGAGAGAGAAAGAGAGAGAGAGAGAGAGAGAAAGGTTCAAATGTTTCTCACATCTATTGTGTGCTAGAATGCACCAATAGGAATTTAGTATGAATTATATATATATTAAATGATATCCATATTTATAACTCATTTTTATGGAAACTAATTAAATTCATCATTAATGTTAACAATAATATTCTTTCAGAATGAATTCATATCTAGAAGAATGAGAGTGTATTCTAGTAGAATACACTATCGTCTTCATATTCCATGTAAATTTATTGTATTTTAAGTGAGTGAGTCCTGAAACAAAATACGAACTCATATATAAATACCTAGATGCGAATTCATTCTGAAAGAATGTTATTGCTGACATTAATGACGGATTTAATTAGTTTCCATAAAAAAAATTATAATTATGGATATCATTTAATATACATATAATTATGGAAATCATTTAATATCTATATTTATTTAATTAAATAATTATCTAATTTACTCAAATCTTATTGGTGCCTTCTAGCACACAATAAATGTAATAAACAAAATAACCTAGCCCTATATATATATATATATATATATATATATATATATATATATATATATATATATATATATATTCAAAGAAGATCATATGAATTCATAAAAATGTTATAAAATATGAATCAATAATATCTAAATTATGTGATCTAAATCATTTTTGTTTCTCTGGTGTTTGACACCCTTTCTTATCATAATTATGTTGCGATATGATTAGGTTTATTGTCTAGTGTGTGTATCAGTTAAGACGTGATAGATTAGAGATTATAAATTTAAAACTAATGCATAAAATACATATCAAGTTGTCATTGAGATAAACATCTTCAAAGTGTTACAATTTCATCATTTTCTATTGTTACACTTATTAATTGTATAAACATAGATTAATCGTTAGGCGTCTTCTAATCAATCGAGTAGCGCATATGGACTAGTCGGAGACTAATCGGGTCATAGTCAAAAAATTTACAACAAACACACACACACACACACACATATATATGTATATATATATATATATATATATATACACACACACACACAGGGATATTGTATCTTCAAAATAGCTCTACGGAGAGATAAGGATTCCAATATATATAAAGACAAATGATTGCGTCATACATATATGGAATACTACAACCCTCTCTCTTACAGAAACAGAGATAGAGGCTGGATGATATCAAACAATAATGTGTTAAACTATAAGGGTGGAAATTCTAATATAATATAAGATATATGTGTTGTCAAAAATTGTTTGTAAACCATCTCTTATAAAAATAAGAAAACCGGAACATATATAAAAATATAAAAAACGTAATCACACAGATGTATAAAATTTTCTTTTTGTATTAATCTTTCATACAATTTCACAAAAGAATTTCCTCTCTAACATATTTAATATATAATATTTTTTAATGTAACTTTTTTATCATGTAAAATAAATCTTTACTTAAAACACAAGGATTTTCATAATATTAAACGAACCCATACTTATAAATAAGAAAGAAATCAAATACCATCTTATTTTTTGTCCTATCTTTAATCCTATAAATTAAAAATTATGATAAGTATTCAATTTTATTTTACCAATAATATTTTATAATACTTATTACAATTTTAAATGAATAGAAAAAAATAAAAAACTATATTTAATTTTTCTAATAAAAATATGATTAATAGATATTATATTTTCCTAAATTGTCTTGGAGTTACAAAAGTCAAACCCATATATTCTTTTTGCTACAGACATGAGGCATAATAAAAAAATATATAAGAGCATATAAACTTACATTAATTATTATAGAGTATATTTTAAATCAAACAAGACTCAAATTTTATTTCTATAATAATTAATATCCTTTATTTTTGGCGGGTGGGTTCTGCCGCCATGCCATGCGGCTCGAGCTTTGGCTGGCTAGCTGTGATGGAGACATGTCATGACTCTTTTGTTACGAGATAAAATATATTTTCAAATTCAGTCCCTTAATAATTTAATTTTATGAAAAAACAGCACCGAACTACTGCACTTCTTCCTGATTTTGTTTTCTACTTTATTGATCTTCTTTCTCGAATAATGAAAAAAGAACGGAAACAAACTCATTTGAAATCATATAATAAAACTAGAAAGCAAATATAAATAAATAAGCAAATATAAATCGATACCTAGACATGAGATAACAACATCCATGTTAAACAAACAACATAGTAATACTAAAGAGCCCGATAATATGCATTGTTGTATTGCATGATTATAAGGCTACATGAGATAACAAGATCACTGCTAGTCAGACAACCGTATAATATGTATCATTGTAATGCATGAAAAGGCTATAGGATCTTTACCGTATTTTTTTCTCTGCAACATATAACCTAATTTTTACCTACAAAATCAAAATTTCTTATCACACACAAGTGTAGGTACCATGTGATTCATATTTCAGTCCAAGCCACCACTCCAAGTCATTGTTGGTCACGGCTACGTTAGTCACGGTTGGCACTCCTCTTTTCGGGTCCAAGCCACCACTTTAGACGTTGGCACCTCGAAAGATGAGCAGGTCTCTGATACCAATTGATACGGACTCATCCCATACTAGGTTCGTATCATGCCACAGACCCAAGTGTAGAACTCATTCTCAAAAGCCAGCTACTAAGAGGAGAAGACACTTAAACTTATAAGCCACCAACTTATAGTACGTTCAGCCGATGTGGGATCATAACACACCGCATATGTAGTTTTATATTTTTGCAAACTACTAGTCACACCGTGAAAGTCCTAAACCGCAATGTGGAGCAGTTTTGTAGTTTTCAAGCGGTTTGTACGGTTCGATATGATACTTAGAGGTTGTTTGTTTATCTCTTAATTGAAAATTTAAGAGTCGGTCTCTTAAAAGTTAAGACATAAGGTGTTTGGTAGGCCTTTGTTTTTTGCCTATTAGGGGGTGTTTGCTTTATCTTTTAAAACATCTTTTAGCTTTTAGGAAAAGATAAAAAGGCAAAAGATGTTTGGTAATCTTGTAAAAGCTACTTTTTTATATAAGGAAAATGAACTTTTTGGAAAAGTCATAGAAACTTGACTTTTTGCAACTTTTCCTAAAAGGACTTTTGTTATTTCAAAAGCTTAGCCAAACACCCCCTCAATTTCTCAGACATGTGGTTGTATCTGAAAAAAAAGGCACACGTTTTTCCTATCATTACTATTAAAAAACCTCTTATTACTTATATGTGTGTATCGTTTAATTTTAGATTCGATAAACATTATACATAATATTAACTAGATTATAACCTGTGGAAACCATGGTCGGTATGTTTAAAATTTTATATAGATAAAAAATAGTAAATGTAAAAAAAAACAAGATATTATCGATTGTAAGTAATTATGAATTAATTTGTTAAGCAAAATAAACATAATATTATTATTAGGATATGATTTTGTATTTTCAAATTTTGAATTGAATTTGATTTGTTACCAAAAAAAGAAATAATAAAAATCATAGAAAAATGTCACGTGTCAAAGAAACATTCTAAAAAACTGACATGTGTCATTTTTAGGTTTCATTTATTAGAAGAGGTAGATTCTCATAACCCTTAGGAATAGTATACTTCACCCATTTGAGGTTTTGGCCACAACTGTTTACTGAGGCCGACAATTTTGTCCTCAATAATTCATAAACCACCACACATGCGATAATCATCCGCTCACTAACTCCAATTTCCAATCAGATGAATGCAACCTATTAATCTTCAAATCAGAAGAAGGTTGTCTCTCTCACTCGGCATATACAAGCGATGTCTCTCTGGAATGCATCCATGGATATCATCATCAACTTCTTCACCTGTTGTTTCCAAGTTCCACCGCCTCAATCTTTTTTAAACAAAGAAAACTCGCTTTTTATATCGAAAGGTTTCTCTTCTATATTCCACCAACTGCACTTCGTATTTCTCACAAATATCATTCGGCTTCTATTTGAACTATAGAGCATAAATTGGTTAAGGTTTCCGTATAAAACTGATGGGGCAAAAACAACCACCTCGAACACTGCTAGAGATGAAGACCGGAAAAACCATTGAAACGTTGAAATTTCAAAAGCAGAAAAACACCACGACAAAGAGCCATGCCCTAATTTCCTATAGTGAGTTTTAATTTAAGATACTATTTCTTCAGACTCCTTTTTACTACAACTCAATTTGTTTAAGATACTATTTCTTCAGACTCCTTTTTACTACAAATATGGCCCAATCTTCCAAATTGGGCCCAAATACCTTCGTGGGCCTTCAACCAAAAGAACCCAACATAATGACATCAGCCCAAAAATAGAAATCGGATGGCCCAGTAAGACCCTAATCTCCTAAGGTCCAAACATGGGCCCAAAACCTAGAAGCCCAAAATCTGAAGCCCGCCTGCTGGGTACCCAGGGCGTACTCAGCTCGTACGCTTAGCGTACACCCTTTGGGCTAGTTCTTACAACGTATCGGCTTGGTACGCCTAGCGTACTCCCCAATTGACCACCCCACTTCATTAAGCACTTAATCCATTAAGACTTCAAGCCATAGTCTCAGATCTGATTCTATAAGACCACTAATCACGTAAAGCTGGCAACTTTACACACATACATGGCTTAATGTGACATCTCCAAATTCATGGTCATTTTTAGAAATTTTATTTATGCTTATTTGAAAATCAAAGTATCATTTTTAAAGAATAATATTGCGGATATTTCCAGAAAAACATGATAAATATACTATCAAAGCAATTTCGAAGAAATGTATTTTGTTTGTATTAAAACCTAGAAATGTCATCGCCAATACAAAAAAACATAAGCATAAACAGACCTTACATTCATTTACACTAGTTATTTACATCTCCTTTAATCTCCCAGTGTAATGTAGCTTCGTATCGACACCTGTGATACAAATAAACGAAGTGGGTTAGGCTGGGAAACCTGGTGAGTACATAAGGTTTCCAACCCATAATAATAAAGTTATTACGTTTCATCATCAAATAATTAACCCAATTACCCGTCCCCATTATCTTCTTTATTTCTTAAGGATTTACCCTGAGAATCATCTATCATTTACTCATTCATTCCTAAGGATTGTTCTAAGGAATATGCATGAAGTCCATCGCTGCCAATGGCACAACTGCCAATATTATCATGTAGGCATAGCTGCCAGGATTATGATGTTCTCTTTTAGGCGCAACTGCTGATATTATCCTTTAGGCTCAGCTGCTAGGATGTTTGGAGTACATTGTAGTTAAAACAAACATCTACAGGTTATGGCACAGCTACCAATGTTCATCTATAGGGCACTAAGTCCATAGATGCCAATGTTCATCTATATCATCTTTCATCCCTCATCATTCATTTATCCAATATTTTTATAGATATAAAATACATATACATATTACATCAAATAAAACATGTTTATTATGTTCATCCATCATAGATATCAAGAACACAGATAATATGCACGCATATCACGTAATTTATATTAAATACTTCATATCTATGTGTAAGATGAAAGTAACTATGCACTCACTTGTTAAAGTGATGACTCGAAATTCGGACAGTGTTTCACTTTTAACAATCGTTTCCTTCGACGAAACCTAGTATTATTACCACTAGATTTTTGTCTAATATTTATAGCAACTATTTACAAGCGACATTTTTTATAAGTGTTAAACAATATTTTTGAACCACTATATACAGACAGGGGCCAGACATGAAACACCGGAGGGCATGACCATTTTGGCATTATAGCACTTTTGAAATGCAACAACCCTATGCGGCCCTTCAAACTAGATACCCCGTACCGCGAGTAGTTAAAAGATATTATATTAACACTTTGTACATTATATTTTATACTATATTTATTGTTTATAAGTTTATAAGTTTATAATAACGATAATAAACTTAAACATAAGCTATACTTAAAGTAGGGTAAGCATATCTCATTTACCGGGGGTTTGGCTATGAACCGGGTTCTGCGGGGGCAGAACTTCCGAGCCAAAAATCTCTTCTTTTTGGATCCTTTTGGCGCTCCGAGGCTTTCCTCTAGCACTTAGAAGTTACTAGGTCTTTGGGAGGGTTTTAGAGAGAAGTTAAAGAGATAGAGAGAGAGGTTATGGTGTGAAGAAAAGTGAGTAATGTCGCATTCTATTTATAGGCCGGAGTTGCGCAATATGTTGGGCATACCCTCAGAGGTACGTTGGGCGTAATTCGGTACGCAGGGCGTTCAAGCCTACACTGCACGTACGAGGACCACATGTCGTTCATCGGATGGGGCGACATGGAGACTGCTAGACCAAGCATGCGAGACCGTTGGGCATACCTTCGGTGTATGTTGGGCGTCTGAAGTGCTATGCTGAGCTTAGAAAGGCCAGATGTTGCGATCCGAAGCGAAGACCGTAGGGAGCAAGCAAGGGCCGAGATTCGGCCACGTCACCCTCCTCGCAACTACTCATTCCCGAATTCTAAATTCCGTAACTTTCTCATAAGAGCTCCGTTTTTAACTTTCTTTATATCCACACGTAGGTGGCGATGTACTCTACAACTTTCGTTTATACTCTGTCGGCTAATTTTGACTTTATTTTTAAAGTTATATTTTAACAGGTCTGGATAGGTAAAGTTCGTTAAAAATTCATAACTTTGTCATCCAACGTCCGCTTTTGTCTGTCTTTTTATTGTTGAGCTCTTATTAATGATATCTTCGATTTTTGTTTAGGTTGTGTCGGCAAAAAATTGGTCGATCTAATATTCGAATTTCGGGTTGTGCACTACTATGTCAAATCTTAGAAAAATCATAACTTCCTCATATGAAGTCAGATTTGGGCGTTCTTTCTATGCACGCTCTCGGTTTAATGTATACTACGACTTTCGTTTAGATCGCTAAGGCTAAAAAGTACTTTATTGTAAACTCACTTTTTGCGTCACACAACGTCGTATCGGTTTTGTTGCGAAACTTCGACAAGTCATAACTTCTTCGTTATAACTCGGATTTTAACGTTCTTTATATGTACGAAATCCTTGTGACATATACTATAAATTAGTTAATATTATTTATTCTAAATAATATTCTATCAAAAATTCATTCTTAATGCTTATTATCTCTAAATTGACTAACCCGAATCTACGGGTGTTACACTTAATGGGCCTCAAGAGCTCAAAAAGAGCTTAACAAAGGTCTTAACACATGAATGGTCCAAGATACACCATAAATCTTGAGTTTTTATGAATAAGGGGACCAAAATAAGCCTATATCGAACACCAAAACTTCTGGAGTGAGTCAGGAAGCTCATCAATCACTCCAAGGACTCAAAAAGCATAAAATAACAACATAACTAGATCTAGCATCATGGATCATCAAGATGTGAGCTTTTTACCTCAAAAAGGTTGAAAATGATGGCCTATCCTCAGATCTTCAAGCTCAAGATACTACTCCAAAATATGCTCTTCTTCTTCTCCTTCACAAACCACTAACAAACACTCTTTAAGGCTCAAAACACACAAAAACACACTAGGATTTCGATTTCTGGACAGAGGAAGGTGGAGGCTGGCTAAACATGACCAAATGAGGCTATCATACGGTTTAAATAGGGTGCAAACCCTAAAAATTAGGGTTTCATTAAAGCTCACATACGCCATGCATACTCCACGTACGCCCAGCATACGTGGATGGGATCCTCAATCAACTTCGTGTTGGATTAGTGTCTAAGTCCATAACTATTTTGGTATGTACTTGACCCGATGGTGCATGGTCCTTTTGGGTTGCCTTCACCAAAGCAACTTGATAGGATGAATTATGGAGAGAAAGGATTAAACATGATTTATTAATATATTATGAGAATAATATATTAAAGGAGAAATCATATTGTTTAATTAATATTAGTCAATAATTAATTGGTAATTAGTTTTGTGACTAAAAGATATTAATTAAACTTAAGGGACTGGAATTGTAATTATAAGATAATTGCAATTTAGGCCATGGATTGTCTTGAATCAAGGGGTGGACGAATTCTAATGGGAAACCCATAAGGAAATCGTCCAAGGGCTTGATTAAAGGAGTCTATGGGTTGCTTAGGGCTTAAGCAACCAAATTAGGGTTTCCTTGATAGATAACCCTAATTGTCTAACTATATATAAGACCCTTATGACCCAAAACGTGGTGAAGCTTTATTATAGGGTTAGAACACGTTTTGGGCAGCCTCCATCCTCTCTCCTCTTCATCCTCTTGTTTATGGTGTTTGTGAACCATTAGAGGAGTGACACTTGTGACTCTAAGCCTTCCAAAGTCAATACAAGGAGATTTGGGATTGTTATTGCTACATAACAATCAAGGTAACATTATAAACCTATTCTCATGTTAATATGATTACTTAAATGTTAGAATTAGGGTTTATAGTCTTGGATAACTTGCATGTACAATAGAGAAACCTAGATCCAAGCATTAGGGTTTGTATGAGCACATAGGACGTTCTTAGGACCAAAACTCATTAGTGGTATCAGAGACTTGATTGGTTTCTATTGTATTGATGCTTGTTAATTTGTTCATGCTTGAAAAAAATCGTTTTTTACCTCCTGCCTGATGTACTCGGCGAGTAGGCCCCTACTCGGCGAGTCCATAAGGGGACTCGGCGAGTTTAGCTGTCAGACAGGCGGATTTTCGGGATTTTTACTTATTTCGACTTAGGATAATTGCCATAATTGTTTAAACTTAATAAAATTCGAATTTTGTTAATCCCTTATGATTATCCTTGTCAAAATAAAAGATTTTGGTCATCTAATTAGATAATTGTTACCTTATTTGATATATGTTAAGTTATGGGAATTATTTGATCATTATCTTGCAAGAATTTGAACTAGATCTAATTAGATAACCACCAATTATAGTTAATTGCCTTATTTGAATTATGTGATCTAGAATATTCTTGACAAAGTTTGGAATAGTTTCAAATTAATCCCTTTAGGTTTTATAGTTTAAATTAGAACTCAAAAGTTTAGTTTTGAAATTTAAATAGTTGAAACCCCAATGTTTTGAAAAGGTTTCAAAACTTGCCCTCAAGTTTTGGAATTTAAATTTTGATTAATAGTTTAATTTTGATGTATATTTAAATTCTAAACCCTAAGTTTTTGAAATGTTTCAAAACTTGCCCTCAAGTTTTGGAATTTAAAAGTTGATTAAAAGTTTAATTTAGGAATGTTAAATTCTAAAACTCTAGTATTGTTTTGAAAAAGTTCAAATCACACCCTTATGGTTTTATTAATTAATTAAGGTGTATAATTAAAAGAGGTTTAATAAATCCATAAAGTTTTTGGTTTAAAATTTAATTGAATTAAAAGTATAATTGTTAAATTTGACCACCTAATATTTTAAAAGTGTAAAATACACCCTATACTATATATATATATATATATATATATATATATATATAACATTAAAAGTCTAACATTATATATATATATATATATATATATATATATATATATATATATATGAGTAAAAGTCAGTCTTACCGTTAGTAGGCCTCATTCACGAAGCTGGTCTATAAGGGGTGTTTAAGTAAATTGCCTATAAAATGGCGAAATGGGTATCCACTCTTACCCACCGCACTCTTGACTAGTGGAGGGTCGTTAGCCGAACGGGTAGGATAGGACGAAACCTTCCATTATAAGTATAATGATATACAAAAGTAACTAAATGTTTTACAAATTCCCACTCTTAGTTACTTAGGCAAAAGTGAATTGATGCAATTCCATGAAATTACACTTTGTGCCCTTGCAAAGACATTAGTGGAGCGTGTGTGGTTTACCGGTACACTAAATGGTTCTAAGCAAAGGTAGAAAAGGGTGACTCAATGTTTGTCATAGTTCGGTGGAGCGTGTGTGGTTTACCGGCACATCGAATAGGTGACTGTAACATGTGAGGGAACCATGTAAGTTTGCATGGTTATTCACACCCGCTTTGTGATCCTCGGCATCCCAGTCACAAACTAGAGGGGCATATCGAGATTTAAACATGCCATTGAAAGTTCAATGAATCTCATAGGATCTAGGAGTTTTCATAGATTTAAAACTTAAATTTCTTTTTCGTTTTTGATGGTGGAAATTAGTGAATCGTCATTCACTTACCTTCAAATGTTCTGCAATTTGGGTTACGACATCCCTCTCCCGAATTGTAGAATATTGTGTTGGGTCCTAGCCTTAGTATCTCATTTGGGTGATTTACTAAGGACTCAATCAATCAACTAAATTGAATTTATTTTCTCCCGTTTTGTAGATGTCAAAGTTTGACAACTATGGTCTTCTCAAATCCCGTGGAACAAGCATTCCACATGAAGATGATATTCCACGATTCGATCAAGGAACAAGAGATCATACTTCACTTCCTCCTCCTCCTCCAATTATTCTCCCTAACCCACAAGTTCGAAGGCTTGAAAAGTTCAAGATCACTCAAGCCCCTTTTGGCAAGTAAACATAAAGAAGGAAAGCCGGTGTGTGCACACGTCCTAGGGATGAAGTCACACATTGATAGGTTAAGAATGTTAGGATCCGTTGTCTGTGAGGAGATGGCTGTTGATTGGGTTCTTCAATCACTTCCTAACTCATATAGTGAGTTCGTAAGAGAGTACTATATGATGAACCGCGACGTGACCCTTATAGATCTCACCTATATGCTTATTGCTGCTGAGTCAGCAATGGTTTGGCGCAATGGAAAAGCAAAGTTGATTAGTGAATCTGCCTTTAAGACCTCTATGGATATAGACAATGACAACGAAAGACATGCTATGATCGAAAAGTTTGATCATAAGAGAAAGGCAATGTCTAAAGTAGTTCCATGTCATGTTCCAAAAGAGTCAATTTGCTTTTATTGCCAAGAGAAAGGGCATTGGAGACGAAGCTGCCCCATTTACCTAAGAGATCTAAGAGATGGGAGAGTCGAAACGTATGGCTCTAATATAGGTAAAATCCACTAACTAACTTTTTTAAGCTTCTGTTCTAGATTCTTAATACATAATGTGATAAGATTACAATTGATGTTTTGTAGAATCGAAGAAAAGAAAGGGAGCTTAAAGGAAGAAGTGAGCAGAATCTAACCATGTAGGAATGGATTTCGATCGTATTTCTCGAGGATTAGATTCTTAAGCTACTACTTAGAGTTAGAGTTAGATTGCTAAGAAAGATGTATTAGCATAAGTTTTTCAATGAATTGCATCGTAAGGACAAATTTTTCCGCAATAAAATAAATTTTGATTTTAAATTTTATTTATTTATCCTTGCAATGGCGTGTATGAAAAATTGATGTTAAAAATGTTTCTATTATTAGCAATAATGGATTTGGTTCTTATTATGTTATTTATGGAAAGTCGAGAATTTACCAAATAGGGAGAGTTTCTCATCGCCCAAGTTTCAATTGGACAGAAACTTGGAATCATGCAACTTGGTTGCACGATGAATGAGAAATTTCATATTTGGAAATTAGACCAATTCATTGACAAAGTGTCAAGTGAAGGACTAGGAGATCGAGCACACAAAGTTGCGTGTTGATCAAGTTCACCATAAGAGTAACAAAGATATTCGTCATGATTTACTAAAAGCTTAGTAAATATGATTATACTTACAAGATTAAGTGTAATTCTGAATTGATTAAAGGTTTTAGATCAATAGCAGAACGAATAAGAAGAATCAAGTAGGCAAAAAGATAAAAATTTCTCCATTCTAAGAAGGGAGAGTAGCTTTTATGCTTTATGATAGGTCTTAATGATTAAGAACCATATCTCAATTGATCCTCTAAGTGAGTCTTAGTACAATTGTATGTTTAAGAAGAGGAATCAAGGATTGAAGAAATGGTTAAATCAAGAAGTCAATCATACTTCGTTCCAATAACAAATCTTAAAATTAAGATTGTGACATTGAGTGAAAAATATTAAAGGTTTATAACATTCATCAAATTTGGAAAGTTGTGATGTCTTGGATAAGACAAAGACCAACTAAGACCAATTTATGAAGTGTTTTGATAAAAACTACACTAACTCTTGAATATTTGTTTGTCAAGAAATGTTTTGACAAGAGAATCTTATATGTCAAGGAGTCAGTGGGAGTCTTAATGGTCTTGAAAGGTTTCACGAACAAATCAAATAAACCTTACCGATCATCACTAGAACACGAGTTGAGGTTTACAACCTATCGTGTTGACATTATTTTGTTTCTGTGCCAATCCAATCGAATTAATTATGCATGTGAGTCCTATGAGTTCTCATTTAAATGCATAAAAGGCAAGGACCTTGATCAATGGAAAGTACATTGATAAGAAAAAAGTGAGCTGCTTAACTACTTGGAAAACATGGTGGGCAGCTGTGCTACCATAAGGCAAGAAATCGAGATTAAGAAAGTTCGGTCCATATGAGTTTGAATTTGTCGTAAACTTTGGTTTTAATAAATTCACATGGATAGGAACAAATACACCGTTTAAATCTAAGTGTCATAAGATTTCCTCCTTCATGAAAATGATTGTGAGGAAATGCTTTCACTAAGAAAGATTTAAAGAAGATAGTCATTGTAAAATTGCATTCTCGAATTCGATCATGGTTACGGCATCCCTTTCCATGATTTGAATTGTGAGGTTTGGCAATTAGTCTTAATTGTTTAGACACACATATGAACTATCAAAGGCAAATGTGTATAAGTTCAAAAAGCCTTGATAAAAGGTTATCAAAGCATTAAGTATTAGAAACATGAACTTAAGAAATTCAATAAGTATTGTTTTTCTGAAAGTTAAGATGTTTATGAATACATGTCGAAGCTAGTGGGAGCATAAGTGTTATGTTTTATAATAATCATCATGATAGTGGGAGCATAAATGTTATGATTGTATGATTATTAAGGCACGTATTGCAAGTTGGCAATATTAATTATAGAAAACAAGAGTTATACCTTGCAAAGTAGTAAGGGTTGTAAAGTTGTTTTGCTATAATTAAGGGAGAGAATATTATGCTTCATTTCAAATCTAAAGGATTAGGTTGAGAAATGTTAATAAATTTAGTCAAGGGTATATAGTGTGTTCTTAAAATTCCGATTATGATTACGGCATTCCTCTTCACAATTCGAATTTTGAGAACATAGCAAATAAAATATTATGCGTTGTGTCCCATACGCTTCGGGTATAGGATCGATTGCAAATGCTTTAATGTTTGACCATTCTAAAATTTTCCAAATGTCGAGCGCATTTAGAGGGAAAAGGGACTAGAATTGGTTTTGACTAAAATAATTAAACAACTATCAAAGGACAATCCAAAGTTTGACGAGGATTGGTCGCTTGTGAGTAGTTGAAAGCATGGTATTGGATGGACCATATCGACATTATTATGAATAGAAAAGATTCTATTAAGAATGAGTTGTCATATGGAAATTATGGAAATGTTTCCATATTGGATTGACCATATCGACATCATTATGAATAGATAAGATTCTATTAAGAATGAGTTGTCATATGGAAAATATGGAAGCGTGTCCATATTGGAAATTGAATATTGAAAATCTATGTCTAGATTAGAAACTTTTATGCAAAAGGATGTTCAAAGGAATGTACTTTGAGTGAGAGACATCATACCTAAGGAATTGTCTTGTAACAATCTCCGTTAAAGGACTTTGTAATTTCATTGACAATAGTCTTTGTGACTTTGGTGCAGTGATATTACGAAAGAATCATTGCATAAAATGTTAAAATCTAACATATTCTATAAGTAGTAAGAATTTGATATTCTTTCACTTATGAAAAAGGATTTGGAGTTGTGAAATGAGAATGATTGGAAATGTGTTCAATTTGATCTACTTCACAAAAGTAAGAACCATAGGTAAACATTGTGTGCATGCTAAGAGCATGGGACAAGTGTAATAATTCAAGTAAGAAGTTGATTACCCGAAACGACAAATAATGAGTAATCGATATGGTGATAAATAAAAGGAGTTTTATTTATACTCAAAGGTTTGAGGTCATATTGGATTAGTATTATTCTTGTGTTTCACATTTGCATGTTTTGACTTCCAGAATAATTTAATTGGTTAAGAACAGTCAAATTATTCGAACGGGCCACAGTCGTTCATATGTTGGAAGTAAGTATGAATGAAGATTGTCGTGAATTGGTGTGTGGATTGTCTAAAAGAGTATTAGACATAAGCAAATGTTTGCTGCAACGTTCATGAGTGCTTATGAATATGATTTGAGCATTGGATTAAACCCACGCTCACTTGGATCACTCCATGAATTGTCTCACGAGTGATTGGTGAGACAATAACATCTTATATTCTTGAAACCGAGATGTGTGAGTTGTATCTTGCGAATCGGTTGCACATTGATAATATGTAAACGCACTAGTAACTTGGTGTTATAAAACATATTGTTGTGTGTGATTCGGTGAGTAAGTGCAAGCAAGCATTGTATCAAAGTTTATCCGTTCCTTTTATCCAAAGTAGGATAAAAGCGATATCTTTGGGCCCCTCGATGATTTAGTGATGACAAACGTAAATGCTCGGCCGAGCTAGGGCTAATTTGATTTGTTCAATTAGTCAGTCGTCATAAATCGGGAATCGAGATATAGTACAAAGAGAATGATTAGAAATCATGTCTTACGATATCTAGAATGGAGGAATATATGATCCCTTATCTAACGACACGTGTATCTGATAGGATCAGAGTTGACAGCGGCTTTGGAAGGCTACGATTGCAGATCAGGATCTGAAGTCATACGTAAAATAGTTGTTAGACTTATCCAAGTGGGAGACTGTTGGATTAGTGTCTAAATCCATAACTATTTTGGTATGTACTTGACCCGATGGTGCATGGTCCTTTTGGGTTGCCTTCACCAAAGCAACTTGATAGGATGAATTATGGAGAGAAAGGATTAAATATGATTTATTAATATATTATGAGAATAATATATTAAAGGAGAAATCATATTGTTTAATTAATATTAGTCAATAATTAATTGGTAATTAGTTTTGTGACTAAAAGAGATTAATTAAACTTAAGGGACTGGAATTGTAATTATAAGATAATTGCAATTTGGGCCATGGATTGTCTTGAATCAAGGGGTGGACGAATTCTCATGGGAAACCCATAAGGAAATCGTCCAAGGGCTTGATTAAAGGAGTCTATGGGTTACTTAGGGCTTAAGCAACCAAATTAGGGGATAGATAACCCTAATTTCCTAACTATATATAAGACCCTTATGACCCAAAAACGTGGTGAAGCTTTATTCTAGGGTTAGAACACGTTTTGGGCAGCCTCCATCCTCTCTCCTCTTCATCCTCTTGCTTATGGTGTTTGTGAACCATTAGAGGAGTGACACTTGTGACTCTAAGCCTTCCAAAGTCAATACAAGGAGATTTGGGATTGTTATTACTACATAACAATCAAGGTAACATTATAAACCTATTCTCATGTTAATATGATTACTTGAATGTTAGAATTAGGGTTTATAGTCTTGGATAACTTGCATGTACAATAGAGAAACCTAGATCCAAGCATTAGGGTTTGTATGAGCACATAGGATGTTCTTAGGACCAAAACCCATCACTTCGGGCTAGTACGCTAAGCGTACCACCTAGTACGCCCCGCATACTAGCTTAAGTATTAAATTGAACACTTTTTGATTAACAAGGGCTAAATGCGAAGCATAACAAATTCAAATGTTACAATCCCCCCCCCCCCCATTTAAATCAGACTTCGTCCTCGAAGTCCGCTGCTCCAAATAACTCTGGGTAGTGCTCCTGCTCCCTCGTCTCATCCTCCGGATCGCACGTCCATTCAGAACCCTTGTGGTGTTGCCACTGGACTATCACCAACTCAAAAACCTTTTTCCTCAAGGTTTTGTTTCGGTCAAGAATCGTCATCGGTCTCTCAATATAATTCAGGCGATCATCCACCTGAATATCCTCTAATGGAACCACTGCGGAATCATCTACTAAACACTTCCGCAACTAAGAGACATGGGACGTGCTGTATTTCGACTGATCTCATCTGGAAGATCCAATCCAAATGTAACCCAGACCACTCGGGCCAAAACCATGAAAGGACCAATGTACCTGGGGCCCAAATTTCCCCTCTTCTTGAATCCAATGAAACCTGTCCAAGGTGACACCTACATGAGAACCATATCCCCCACCCGGAACTCTAGATCTGATCGGCATCTGTCCGCATTACTTTTCTGCCGACTTTGGGCTTATATGGGACCTACTCCGAACCTGCTGTATCAACTCAATGGTCTTGAGTACCACCTCGATACTTCCCATAACCCGCTGATCGAACTCACCCCAACAAATTGGGGTCCTGCATTTCCTCCCATAGAGTTGTTGGGTTATGAGCACTATAACACTCCTATGGTACACATGTAACCCAAAATGCTTTGGATCTATGTTTTCTCTAATTATACATGCATTTTTTCCAAAGCATTCACCCTATCTATCATACAATTGAAGCTATATTACAAAACTTAGTTTGGATGGTTACCTTTTAAGTAGGGTAGAGTTATTGACCTTTGAAAGCTTGAGCACCTCAAGTGTGATGCCTCTAATGGTTCACAAACACCAATATGCAAGAGGAGGCTTTAAGAGAATAAGTTACTTGACTTAAAAGAGTGTGCAACCAATTTTGGTTTATGAGGGTTCTATTTATAGTGCTAGAGTTACATCTTTGCAAACCCTAATGACCTTTCACATTCTTATGCTCTATGGGTTTAATCTCCATGGACTATCCATGGATTATTTTATTGGTTTAGACCATTTACATAAGCATGGATCATTGGCCCACACTATAAGAATCATTGATTTACATAATCAATCCCCATATAGTTAATTAGTCTCTTTTGACCACAAAACTAATTCCAAATTAATTCTTGATCAATAGTAATTAAATAATTTCATATTAATATATTATACTTGTAGTATATTAATAAACCATAAATAACCTTATTCTCAAAATTTCATCCTATCAAATTGCACTGGTGAAGGCACCCCAAAAGGACCATGCTACTATCGGCTCAACTACATCCTAGTTATAGTAATGGGCTTAGACACCGAATCCAACAAGAGCATCTCAAAAGGAGGTCGATCGATGTTGGTGTGATAGCTGTTGTTATACGAAAATTCCGCTAACGGAAGATACGTATCCCAACTCCCACCAAAATCCAAAACACACGCCCGAAGAATATTCTCTAACGTCTGAATAGTCCGCTCACTCTGACCATTAGTATGCGGATGGAATGTTGTGCTAAAATGGAGACGAGTACCCAACTCATCATGGAACCTCTTCCAAAACCGGGAAGTAAAGCGGACATCTCTATCTAAAACCACTGAAACCGGCACCCCATGTCGTGCTACAACCTCCCTGATATATACCTCAGCAAACTTCTCCGTAGAAATACTCTCCTGAATCGGGATGATATGCGCGCTCTTGGTCAACCGATCCACGAAGACCCAAATTGAAACCACTTCACGGCGCAGTCCGAGGCAACTTCGTGATGAAATCCATGGTAATCTCTTCCCATTTCCATACGAGAATGTCCAACGGTTGCATCTTGCCATGAGGTCACTGATGCTCGGCCTTGACTTTCCTGCAAGTTAAGCACCTCTCTACATACCAAGCCACATCCCGCTCCATGCATGGCCACCAATAATTAGGACGAAGATCTTTATACAACTTCGTCACTTTGGGATGAATGGAGAACCTATACTTGTGTGCCTTCTCCATCAGAACCTGATGCACACAGCCCAAACATGGAATCCATACCCTCCAATGAAGAGTCAACAACCCACGACTATCATAATCAAAGGAAGTCATGTGACCCACAATGTGCTCACTCTTTCAGTTCTCTTCCTTCATAGCCTCGATCTGAGCCTCACGAATCTGCTCCAATAGCGGAGTAATCACAGTCATCCTCAAACATATATCCCTGATTGGAGTCGTGACCACCTTGCGGCTAAGAGCATTGACCACCACATTGACCATCACTGCATGATAAAGGATCTCACAATCATAATCCTTCACCACATTCAACCATCAGCGCTGACTCATATTCAGATTTGGCTGATCCATCAGATACCTCACGCTTTTGAGATCCGTGTAAATAGTACAGCAGACCTCATAGAGGTAATGACACCAAATATTTAGGTCAAAAATCACAGCCGCCAGCTCCAAATCACGTGTCCGATAGTTTGCCTATGAGGCTTTAGCTTCCTCGAAGCGTAAGTGATCATACGACCCCTCTGCATCAAAAACTCCCCAAAACCCATGATCTACGCATCTCAATAAACCACAAAATCCTCAACACCCTTCGGCAGGGTCAAAATTGCCGCCTCACATAATCTCTGCTTCAGGGTCTTAATAACTGCTTTTTGCTCAGGCCCCCAATAGAATGTGACCGTCTTCTTTGTCAACCAAGTCAAAGGAACAATTATCTTGGAGAAATCCTGGATGAATCTCCGATAGTAACATGTTAAACCAAGGAAACTACGAATCTCAGATAGAGACTTCAGAACCTCCCACCGCATCATGACCTCGACCTTGGCTGGATCGACCAGAATACCATTCTAATTGGCAAGGTGCCCCTAAAATGTAGTCATTTGTTTTAGTCAGAGAGAAACTCTCGGTTGGGATATCTCCCACCGAAGTGTTATTCGTTCTTCATATCGTAGCCTCTCTTTCTATTATAATCATCGGATTACACATCTTATGGTCTTTATATATGTTTTGTAATCGTTAAACCTCAAGATGCTTTTATTCCACACCTAGTCGATTGTCCAAATAGGATCCTGCACAAATAATACACTAAGAAGGTACCTATCATAAACATAAACATAAGCACACCATAAGATAATTGACATAGTGATAAATGGAAACATACCAGTAACCTGATCCTCCTTTTCTGTGAGCTGAAAAGCATGACCTCGAGCCCTCAGGGGCTCCGCCCTACCCTGGCGCCCATCGATGATCCTCAAAGTAGCCGACGATGGAGCCTGTGTCGGTCCTACAGTGAGCAAATGATAGTTGGACTTAATATGGCCAACCTGATCACAGTGATAACAGATCCTGGTGGTCGGTGCGGGGACCTATTGGCGACAATCCTTAGCATAATGCCCATCCTTGCCATATTTGTGGTACCCAAAAGAAGATCGACAAGAACCCACATGAACCTTGCCGCACTTGCCACAAGTGTGGCACCTCTGAATCCCAGATCTCAGATCAGCGGCCTTGAACTGCTTTGTCGTAGGCTACGTCTGCACCAGAGCCTGCCTTCGCTCCCTCGCCTGGAGCTCCAACTCAATCTTCTGCCTCCTAGTGGCCTCCTGTAGCTTCACAAGTGTACCATAACATTGAGTAGACACAAACTGGCGGATGTCCTTCTTGAGCATTCTCAAGTACTAGGTCATCTGAGCTTGCTCAGAAGCCGCAAACTCAGGAAAAAACAGTGCTCTCTCAGCAAACATCTTGGTGATCTCCGTCATCGACTCAGTCCCCTACCTCAAGTCCAAATACTCTTTAGCGAATCTTTTCCTTTCAACCAATGGAACATATTCTCATGCAGAACATCTCAGATAACTACTCCCATGATACAACAACCCTCTTCTCCAGAGTGTAAGAACTAGTAACTAACCTCCACCAATCCTTCGCCCCCAACTAGAGAAAGTTCATGGTACACTTGACCTTCTGGTCAGCTAGGCGGGAGAAAGTAAAGAAACATCCCTCAACATCGGATATCCACCTCATAGAAATGATCAGATCCTGAACCCCATCAAACACCGGGGGGCTTCGTATTATTGAAGTCTCGGTACTGGAAGACTCTCTCTCCACGAACCCCAGCAGCCGTAACGACCATGGTAGCTGCAGCAAAAGCAGTCTTAGAAAGTGCAATGTAACGGTCATCAAAGTACTCAATCATGAAGGTCTTGAAAGACCCGAATAACTCCGATATTTGTTTTCGGGTGACAGTCACAACCTCAGTAGAAATCAACGCTTTAATCTCATCCTCAATCAACCACGACCTATCCTGGCCACCCGTTCCATCTCCTGATCCGGATTCCCTCCTGAACACCATATTGAAAATAAACTTTAAAATATCAGATAAGTCGCGTTTCATACAATATGAGTTATTCTAAATAACAAAACCCTAGGGGTTGTGACTTACTTGCTATGCATACGGGTCATGTGCTTCCAGTAATACGGGCCCATACTACCTTCCACACCTACCCGTATTTGTCTCAGAAGATCATCACAACCACCCTATTAACACACACTAGAATACGTATACATCCTAGAGAAAGGATAGACATTCCTCAACTGGTTGGCTGCTTACACATAATCCATCCATGGAACTTCCAACACTTTCAAAAAAACGCATCATGAGCACTACATACTCCCTAATATATCCTAGGATCCACACATCACCCTACCATCAACTGCCAAATGACCCCCGTTGGTCCCAGTTAACTACTGCATAAATACAATCACATGCAACATAACTTAAATAATCTTAGATTAAAAGATTCAATCCTACGACGGTTGGACTCAGACAAGAGCTGCACAATAGGACCAAATCCTTTACTCTAAAATCATTTAACCCATGCAACATGTGACTTAATGTATTGAATTAATAGTTAATTCACACCTGAAAGAGTCCTACAAAAATAAGCAAGAAAACTCTATAGGAAACAAGACATCATACATCAGGAAATTCTATGATGCAGTTCCTGAAGATCCCTATCCTATAACTAGCATGTTGTTCTACCATATCATAACAAATAAAAAATATGGTAACTTGGGGTATACTTTCTTGCTCCGATTGATAGTACACATCATATCCTTCCTTGGTTATTTTTGAAAACCATTTAAAAACTTTTGTAGTTCCCTATTTTGAGTCTGGATTCACACGAATGTTCATCCGATTCTCTCAAACCAAGGCTCTGATACCAACTTGTAACACTCCAAAATCAAAGGAATTTAAAATTTTCAAAACCAACCATGATCCATCATTGTTTACAAAAATACTCATTGTTTCAAAAATAACATAATATCAGAGTATCCCAAATAAATCAATCATGTAAAAATAGGAAGATGTGCACGATCAGGCCTTCACTTCCCCATGATCCTCAAAAGTACCTGAAATAATAAACTAAAATCGTAAGCCAAAGCTTAGTGAGTTCCCCTAAAGTACCAACACACCACATAACAAACAAGCATACAAATATGAGCAGCCAGCCTGACTCGACCGCCTCGCAGGGCCTACAACCTATCTGGACTGCTCTACAGGTTGTCGGTCTGACTAGACCGCCTCGCGGGGCCTACAGCCTATCTGATAGTCCCTGGGTGTCTTGGCCTACATCACAAAGCAGGACCGCCTCAACCCAAACACAATATGTCGACATATGTAAAAAATAAACATAAACATAGAGCCAACAAATACAGATAATCATACGAATCTACTAAACAACTACAAACTAGCATAACACTCTCCTAACCAGGATAAATAATCTAGTGGGCCTGTATTGGTGGCTTTGACCCTTGGGTACAGTGAGAAAAACTCACCTCTCAGTCTGAATGCAAGCTGAAATAAATCATTGCTCCAAAAATGGGCTCAATGATCACCTAGCCAATACCAAGGACCTAATCTTAATTAACAGCTTAAAATAGCCAAAATACCCTTAAGTCAAACTTGGTCAAAACTATTATCAAATGTCAAAGCCAACGAGTCAACTCAGCTGAGTACGCGGGGCATACTCAGCTTGTACGATGGGTGTACATAGGCCTTGATCGAGATTGGGTTGTTGACCACGTACGCACGGCGTATGCACCGAGGCTCCATTTCCATATTAAGAGCTTAATGCGTTAAGCTCTTACGTTCTAATTGTAGATCCGAGGCCAAAATACCACTGAGAATCATAAAGTTCAAAACTTTATGACTTTGCATGCCCATTAAGTGCTTAATACCAACAATCCTAACTTCTTAACACCTAAAGACCTTCTAGACCATGCATGGGGAAGAACTAAGCATCAAGATCTCATTTTTATGACTCAAGACCCCTCATTGGGTCTGAAAGGATGACTTATTTAGTTAAGAGCATGCCATGTTCAAGAATCACAAAGGTTGGGACCAAAATGCCCTAAATGAAGGAATAACAAGATCTATACGAAAAAAATGATCAAGCTAGGAGCTTTTTACCTACTGAAGGTTGCTAGCAAGTAGAGAATCCCATATCCAAACTTCTTCCAAGAACCAATGTCCTTCCACCACCTTCTTCTTCTTCAAGAACACCTCTAAAACACATAAATGTGCTCAAGGTGCACTCTCTACAATTAGGGTTGGCTAGAGGGACGGTTTTTAGGTGGAGGTTGAAGAGGGTGAAGGTCTTGGGACCATAAAGGGGATTATATAGGGTGCAAACCCTCAAAACTAGGGTTTTGGTCCGAACAACATACACGTGGCGTACACGTGCGGATCTCGCATTCCTCATGCATGAGTACGCCATGCGTATACTCCGAGTACGCACGGTGTACGGACCAGAAAGACAAACTTAGAAAATTTTAGGGTTTAGGAATAAACCTTCTCGGAATGGGTGTTATAGAAATCTTAGAAAAATAGGGAAAAATGTCAAAAGTTTTATAGGAGTGTAACGTCCGTGTTTCTAGGATAGGCATTAATGATGATGTAATAGTCTAGGTTAACTTTTGTAACCCATTTTGAAATAATAAAGATCTATTATTTGAATATTATGTGAATTATGTGCTTATTTACTTAATTATTATGATTAATAAAAGTTAAGAATAAAAATAAGCATCAAAAATAAACATTAGATAAACCCGATATCTAAGAATGAAGTTGTAGTAGTTGACAAGGATTTTGGAGATATAAAGAATACCGAAATCCGAGTTATAACGAAGAAGTTATGACATGTCGAAGTTTCGCGACAAAACCGGCGCGACGCTGTATGGCGTAAAAAGTGAATTTACGAATAAGTGCTTTTTAGCTTTAGAAGTCTAAACGAAAGTCGTAGCGTTTGTTAAACCGAGAGTGTGCATAAAAAGAACGCCTAAATCTTACTTCGTATGAGGAAGTTGTGATTTTTCTAAGTTTTGACGTAGCAGTATGCAGCCCAAAGCTCAAAATTTAGATCGAGTGATTTTTAGCCGAAACAATCTAAACGAGAATCGAAGATCTCGTCAATATTAGTGCAACAGTAAAAAGACAGACGAAAACGGACGTCGGATGAAGAAGTTATGAATTTATAACGGACTTTTCCCCAGATGTTAAAAATATAATAATAAAACTGAAGTCAAAATTAGCCGACAGAGTCTAAACGAAAGTTGTAGAGCATAATCTCACCTACGTGTGGATATAAAGAACGTCAAAAACGAAGTTCGAATGCGAAAGATATGAATTTCTGAAGTTCGGAACATAAACTTCAAGGTCTGACTGAACTCACGACGTGAACATATAAATTCACGACGTGAACTTGGTGAACGACACCTTTCGAGCCTAGGAGACACACGACAAGCCTAGGAGGTGACCAAGATCAATGTCATGACGTGAACACTTATGGTTCACGACGTGAATGTCGAATTTTCACCCTATAAATAGAAACAAAGGTCTCCGGGTTTAGGTTCCAAAAACCTATTCTCTTACACTTCAAACTCTCTTTTAACCCCAACACCCCGGTTACATATCGAACATCCGAAGGAAGCCCTGAGCCCCGAAGATCCCGAGAAAAATAGTTTTCGAGCCGAAACTCTGTCCACGTGAAGCCCGATTTTTGAGAAAACACCCCGGTTTCATATGAAAAGATTATTTTAAAAGAGGAGGTGATGCCCAATTATCATCTTAACAAGTGAGTGTATAGTCACTTTTTTCTTACACAAAGATATGAAATATTTTCTATAAAATACGTGTTATGTGTAATTATATTGTTTGTTTATTTGATATGGTGTTGAATAGATGTTTTATACAAGTTTTAAGCTATATATATATATATATATATATATATATATATATATATATATATATATATATATATATATAATATGTTCGGTAAAACATGGTTAGATGAAATAGTTGATGTGTATTAAAATGATGAGAGGCCTCGATATTGTTGTTGTTGTTGTTGTTGTTGTTGTTGTTGTCATCTAGCAGAGTATTGATAACGACCACAGACCTTTCTAGACAGTCCTGTGGAACGCTAGCAGGTTCGCAACCTGTAGGTGTTGGTGAACTATATGTTCGCTGGTGTACTCCATCCCCCTCATGGTTGCCTTATTTGACATAAATTGCTGAGGAATCCCTAAAGCAGTGTTGTCACCCCGATGAAAATCCTTAGACTAGGTCCCTTATGATAGGTGTTTAGGGACGCAAAGTGAGGATAACGAGAATGAGTAATCAGAGTTATAGTTGGTTGATGAAATTAATAAATTTATTTTTGGTTGATGAATTTAATAAATTTATTGTTATTTGTGGGTTGAAAACCCTATATGCTGCTTTTTATATTACAGGTAGTGGACCCCGAGCATAGTCGGATGATAATGAGAGATTTTTGGATTATAGGCCAGTAGTTGTAATTAACTGTTGTAAAGCTTATAATGTATTGTGTATGCTTTTGATCTGTATCGGAACATGACATCCCGAGGTTTTTGATGTATAATGAAAATATATATTTCTTTAAGAAATGTTTTGATAAATTTTTATCATGTTTTGTTTTGGGGACAAATTTCGCAACATCTTCTAAAAAGATTACTCTGATTTTATTTTAAAAACATAAATTAAATCGGTCTTTTCTGACCGAGAAAAATAAGAATGTCACAAAGAATCTTTATAAAATATATAATAAAAACACATTAAAACTTTCATAGGGGACGAGCTGCGTAAAAGAGTTCCAAAAGCAATACTATATAATTTGACAGTGAGGCTTTTTAAAGATAAAAATGTGAAATATTGAAAAGATTACCACTTTCCAGCAATTGTTGTTTTGATGGAGATCATTGTGTGGCAACCGTCATAAAATATCAATTGTTAAGTTGTAATAATAGAAACCTACGAACAAAAAGCAAAAGTTTGACATGTATCATAGGTTAAGATGCTTATTTCAAACATGAACTTTCATAATGTGGGAAAGTGTCTAATTAAAATATGACAAGTAGTATAAGTCAAATAACTTTTCATTCAAAACCGATGCATATGAGTTGCTAACTATAGATGACTACTTAGAAGAAAAGTCAGATAGGCCAGAACTTGGAAAATGGTTAAATCAAGGTTACATACTAGGTTACATAGATCCTTGAATAAAGATTTAAATACATTATTACCAAAGAAATGATAGACTGAATCACATATAAAAACGTTTGGGCACATTTTCATAATCAATGGCGAGAACCATAGTCACTGCAATAAAAAAGTAGAAAACATATGAATTAATATATTTTAGTACAAAGTCGATCCAAGTATATACATATTATCAATGTAATCGATAATAACTATAAATATAAATTATATTTTCCGTACGATCTCCGTTAGCTAATTATCAAGAGAAAATTACAGCTTATTTTTATTATCATACTATCATTAAGACACATCTCTAGTTTCTTCAAACAATCAGTCAACTAGATCGGTGTAGCACCTGGTTCCTGGTACGTAAATCTTAATTGAGTATTTTCTATTTTTAGCCTTGGACTCGGCGAGTCATAGGTCCGACTCGCCGAGTAGAGACGAGACCCGGGACATGTTTAAGTTGGCGACTCGGCGAGTCCATATCCTGTACTCGGTGAGTCACCGTTGTTGGATGAAACTCTAAGTTTCAGGGGTTTGTACCCTATTTAAACTCTCATTCCGCCCCAATCTCGCCCCCATTCACCCTCAGAGCCCTATATCTCTCTCAAGCCTTGTTTCCTTGTGAGTTTGAAGTGTTTTTGTGGTGTTCTTGAGGTCTTTGAGGAGAAAGAAGAGTGAATCAAGAAGAGGAGAAGGAGGTAAAGCATCTCTGTGTCATTCCAACGTTTCCCCTGAGGTATAGCTCGTTTCCCCTCTGTTTTTAAGCTTATTGTCCCTTATAGCTCCATTAAAGTCCTCTTTGAACCATTTCCAAGCTTGTGTATGTTTGAGGGTTTGTAATAAGCTGATTGACCTTTAGATCTAGGCATGGTTGAGCTCCAGGAGATCAGATCTACCGTCTTTTTGGAACCATATTGCATGAAAGCCCTAGATCTACCCCTTTTGGTGCATTTTGGACCTTAAAACCCTCATGGTTGTCTATTTACACGTAAAGTTGGAAACTTTACATGTTAATCAAGCCCCAGGATCGCGGATCTATGTATGGCATGAGCTGGATTCAAGCAGAATCGACCATATAGTAATTGCATGGTAACGACTCGGCGAGTCGTTCATCTGACTCGGCGAGTCGGTTCGTGAGTCTCCGAGTTTGTCCCCTTTTCGTAGTGTCGAGTGTGAGTAGTGAGTCACAGGGTGTGACTCAGTGAGTCGGAAGCTGAACTCATCCATGGAGGAACTCGGTGAGTCAATGCCCTGACTCGGCGAGTTCAAGGCAATCTTCTTAGATCAAGAACAGACTCGGCGAGTTGTTCATACAACTCGGCGAGTCGCAACATAAGTGTTCTTCGGATGAAGATGAACTCGACGAGTTGTTCATACAACTCGGCGAGTAGGATGAAGGACTTGAATATCAGTTTAGAAGGAGAACTCGTCGAGTCATCGCCTAACTCGACGAGTAGAAACGAGATTCAGGACAATCGTTTGGGTAGGGACTCGACGAGTTGGAGAGCCAACTCGGCGAGTCGGGTCAACTGAAAGTTGACCCTGACTTTGACTTAGGGCATGATCAGGGGTAAAATGGTCATTTTACCCAAAGGACAGTTAGCATTGTTTGATTGAGTTTGTTGTGGGAATTACAGCCGGAGGATTTCCGGAGCAGCAGCAGCAGCAGTAGACAGTCAGTTCCCGATCAGATCAGCTGCTACTTTGATGTGAGTTACCTTCCAGTAGCGGTGGGTCCAAGGCCACAATGCCGACCCACCAGTAGGAGACGTATGATAGATGATTGTCTTTGTGATATCATCTAGGTTTGCTACTACCTGATATGTTATATGCTAGCATGATATGTTATATGTGATAGTAGTATAGTTCGGTTGTTAGGACCGGAGGGTAGTCAGACACCCCAGATACGTCTGACAGTATGTGATGTTATGTTTATATGCTAGCATGATCTGTTATATGAGTTAGAGGTAGTAGGAGGGGAGCAGTCCCTGAGTTCGGTTGTTAGGACCGAAGGGTAGTTCAGACACCCCAGATATGTCTGATAATATGATATGTTATGATATGTGATAGTAGTAGCAGTAGGGGGTGAAATAGTCCCCGAGGATCGGTTGTCAGGACCGACGGGTAGTCAGCACCCCAGAATGGCTTGAAACGGGTAGTCAGCACCCCAGAATGGCTTGACACGGGTAGGACGACACCCCAGAATGGTCGCACGAGTAGTCGGCACCCCAGAATGGCCGTACCGGGTAGTCAGGCACCCCAGAATAGCCTGGCAGTATGTATGATATGAGTTGTGTGGTATGTGGTACGATGGGGGAACTCACTAAGATTTGTGCTTACGTTTCTCAGTTGTTGTTTCAGGTACCTCTTCAGCCAAGGGGAAGGAGCAGGCGCGGTAGCGGCTTATCACACACACACTCCTTGATTCCGCATTTATGAGTTTACCCTGGGATTGATACTCTGATATTTCGATTGGTTGTATGATTTGGCTTTTAGACATGGTTTACGTTGTGATGTGGTTTGATCAAACAATGTTTTTAATTATTAATGTTTTCTAAAGTAATGTTTTAAAAACGAAATTTTTGGACGTGAAAATTGGGTCGTTACAATCGGAACATCAGTGGTTTTTTTGTGACTTAGATAATGAAAAATTAAATAATAAAAATGTCAAAAATAAAATAATTGTTAAAAAACTCCTTATAAATTTAAAGCACTGCAATTTTTTTTAAGAATTTTCATTACCAAATTCAAAAAAAAAAATTTACATAGACGTTGCGGGTAAACGAGCAACAAGCTGTGTCGTAACTCCTTTTTGGATGGCAAAACTAATTTTTTTAAAAGCAACATATATAGATCTTGGAGTCATAACATTACTATGCATGATCCGTTGGACTCTATTGATTAGCACAACAACATTTGGCGCAAAGAAACCGAAAGTATCAAATGCAAAGGGTATAAACTTGTGTTGATTTTCCATGCACATTTTCTCATGTTTTGCCACTTTGCTTGATGCAACTTTTAAAGCAGCTTGCTCTACAGTGAAAACTCCACTCCCCAAGCCCACAAGAGGGGAAACCCCTGTTAGATCCGCGCATGCATGTTTTCCTCCAGCCCATCCAAATACTAAAACATTAGCGGGTCTAAGTATTGATCTTCTTTCCATTGGGTCAGTCAGAAAGTTCACAAGTGCCTCTTTCTTGACAGAAATCTCAGCACGCCTAAATATGTCGAAAAGAACATCTCCAACTAGATCGTGTCGGTACTTGAAACCCAAGAGCTCTTTACAATGAACTGCATGCTCCCCAAATGAGTCCAAACATGCCTTGCGACAAACATGACAAGTCTCATCAACTGGAAAATTCACCAATTGTAGCTTCTCTAACAATCTGTAAGTCTTAGATGTCATTTTATTCGGTATCCAATTATATTAACCAGTGATTAATTGTTTGACGGCCTTCAACCGATTACAATTAGGGTGCCTGGCGGATAATAATAAAAATCGGTCAAACTCGGGTTTGGCGGTCATTGGCGGCCCTTGGCAGTCCTCAACGGTCATAAGTGGGAAATATTTACAAAATTCAATTTTTTTAATTTTCAAATATTATACCAAAATTTTAGATTTTCACATTTTTAAGTTTTCAAATATTAAAATATTATGCTAAAAAATTTTAAATTTAATTTTTTTTCAAATACTTACTTTTTTAGGATATATTAATTTTTTAAATAATTTAGGGTCCCCGATTAATCCCCTGTTAATTGCCGCCTAGTCCGGTTAATCGATTAACGTCAGTCGACCGTTGAGCTACCGCCGAACGATTTTCACAGCATTGATATTAAAAAAAATATATCACCTCAGTTCTACATATATTATAGAAATTTCAAGAAAAGTAAAAAAATGAATCTAAATTTTCAAAGTTGATAAGCATACATTTATAATTACAAAATGATTTTAAAAAAACCTATCTTTTTATATAAGACAATCTTTCAGCAAACAGAACATATTAGTTTTATTAGTTCACATTTAATAAGAAAAAAGAGAATCCTAGTATGATAGAACTAAAACATTATATAGGTTGTTCATCATGTTGGAACAATCATCAATCAACCTTATTTTTAAAAGAAATCTCTATTTTCTTTCTTCTTCCATCTACATCTCTTTCTGAAGAAGATTAAAAAAAAAATCAACTTCAATATTTCCTTTAGGTATGGAGTTCAATGATGCTCACAAGACTGAACAAGATTACAAAAAAAATATCAAATTCAACATTTCCTTTAGGTATGGAGTTCAATGATACTTACAAGACTCTATTTTTCATATAAAAATTACATTTTGCAACCCGAAAGTTTTCAACTTTAAGAATATTATCAATTTCCATTGTTTGAATTGAATATTTTTTTCAAAATTAAGAGAAAAAACTACAAAAAATCCACTGTTGAAATGCATATCCACTGCCAACTGTATTAAAATGCTGAAATTCTTTGTATAAATTTTCTTCACATTTTAGTTTGTGTCTATGCAGTGTTGTTGTGATGAACTCAATGTAGTCTATTGTCCAATTTTCATCTACACTAGCATGTGACACATAAATCATAACCAGTTTTAGATGACAATCTTTAAATCTTGAAAGTTGGAAAATACTTACAACATCCATGAGTTGTCTAAGTTTCGGCTCAGTGAGTAACCCGGTTTTAAGTCGGAATCACCTACGATATTTATTAAAAATTATGCTCATTGTAGAGTTAGAGTTAAGATGTATACGTGAATAAGAGGAAGATGTGTTATTAAGAAAACCTTGAGAGCAAGTTTCTTGAGTTTGTTTATGGAAGGGAATTGCTTCATCTTATAAAGGATTACATTGTTGTTGATTGGTTTGTCTGATGCTCCTCCATCTTCTCTAATTCGTGGATACTCTGTATAAGTTCGAAACACAAACTCTAGTAGTATTAAAACTGAATGCTATGAAGATGAAAAAAAACGAATACTAGAAAAACTGAAAAGGGAGAAATTGAATATGTAAAGACTTATATCTGGAATTCACCGAGAGATTACTTATCCATCAATTTTATGCGCCTCTTTCCCTTCACCTTATTCATGACCAGAAATCAGTGTTTCATAGAAGAAATCAGTATAGAAGAAAACTAAGTTGAAAGAGACAAAATCAAAAACAAAAAAAAAGAGTAAAAATTAGAGAAATTCAAACCTAATGCTCTCCATTCACTTTGAAGCAGATAGTTTTAAGAGGATATTCAATTATAGAGTATTAAGAAGAGAAAGAGACACATGATCAACGTCGGATTATAAATGATTTCAAGAGGGAGATAGGAAGCTGAAGATGATAACAAAGTAATTGATTTGTATCTCAAATAGCTAGGGACTAATTGAAATTTCAAATTAAATTGAATGCTTATCAAACCGTGGAAAAATGCTTAATAACACGACACATGTCAAATAGAAACGATTTTTTTATTATGTAGGTTATATATATATATATATATATATATATATATATATATATATATATATATATATATATATAAATGATTGGCTGAGAATGATTCCCTCATTCTCAACTTTTTTTTTCTCAATTGAACCCTCCTATGCTAAGCATTACCTTAATATATACAAAAACATAGTTTTTTCGTTTTTTTTTTTAATTTTTAAGAAGCTATTTTTATCGAAAAATGATTTTAAATATACCAAAATTCATAATTTTTTATTCTCTACAAATAGATATCCATATTGATATAGTTTTAAGATAAAATAAAAAAATTATTTTTTTTATATTTTCAGCTATCGTTATTCATAAGTGAATAAAAATGAATCAGGTTTTCACTATAGTACATTCGTTATTCACTTATGAATAAAAACTATGATTAATTTTTTTTACAATTTAAATATCATTCATAGATGAATATAGCATATACTAAACATAGTATATTCATATTTAAATATTAGATGATGCATTCACTTGTGAATATTACATAGTATATTCACTTGTGAATGTTAGATGGTATATTCACTTATGAATATTAGATGATATTTTCATATGTGAATATTATATAGTATTATATGGTATATCACATGAGAATAGTACATAGTATATTCACTTGTGAATATTAGATCGTATATTCACTTATGAATAATAGTTGGTATATTCATATGTGAATATTGCACAGTATATTCATATATGAATATTACAAGGTGTTTTCAGAAATATATATAGTTTTTATATGTTATTCACATATAAATAACATACAGACTTACATATAGTATTACATGGTATATCACATGAGAATAGTACATAGTATATTCACTTGTGAATATTAGATCGTATATTCACTTATGAATAATTGTTGGTATATTCATATGTGAATATTGCACAGTATATTCATATCTGAATATTACAAGGTATTTTCAGAAATATATATATTTTTTATATGTTATTCACATATGAATAACATACAGACTTGCATATTTATTTTGTGTTTTAATAATCACATATTGATTCAGGTGAGAAAACATATTCATATATGAATATAACGTGGTAATTTAGTTTATACATTTCATCAAACAGTTGGAATGCATACAAGGTAACTTTTTTAAAAATGTGATAAATATGATACTTTGACTATTTAAATCTTACAAAATAGTAGATTGCTAGAGAAATATATGAAAATTTTCAAACAAAAAATGATTTGATCTTTTTCTAACCTTAATTTCGATGTTTTATTTGATGATCGATGTTGAATGAATGATACGAATTGAATTTTTTGTTGATTATCGATGATGTTGATCTAATGATGCTGGAAGTATAATTAATCATAGATGTTGAAGATATGCTCGTATTCAAGCATAATTGAAGGTTGGATTGAAAGAACAAAAAACAAATTTTTGTTGTCAACTGTTGAATAGTGTTGATAAACGTGTTATTAACGAAGATCGATGATTGATTAACACATGATGACGTTGATCGATGATTTAACTGAAGAAATGTGGATGATTGTTGAAGGTTGGAGGAGAAAGTTGGATGATAACGATCGATTAGAATGAATTTCAACTGTTATCTAATTCTCTACACTTACGTATTTGTGATTGAAGGCTATTATATCATATTTACAAGTTTGTCACCGTGTCTTTTTATGCTTAGATTACATGAGTGGCTGAGAATGATTCCCCCATTCTCAACCTTTTTTATTTTCTCAATTGAACCCACACATATATATATATATATATATATATATAGAGAGAGAGAGAGAGAGAGAGAGAGAGAGTTAGGTTCATATATAAACCCTATTTATTGTGTGAATGTCTGGCTAAATCTTGATCAATCATTTGATATGGTAATTGTTTAATTAAATCAATTAGTATCTCCTAGAATTATGGTAAGTAAATGGTAATTGCCGATAATTAAAGTCTCCAATAACCTACACGTCGGCTAAACCCTTTTCCTCGATGTGTCGTCTTCAAGAAATATATTTTCCATTTTGCCAATCGGAAACTTCAAGGTCGTCGACTTACACACTAAAGATAATCAGGTAGGTATGCATGATCAATCTCCATGGGGTTTCATTAATTTTTAATGAATTCAAAATCATGGAAGTAGAGATTTTAAAAAACCTTTTCCATCGGATTGGGTTTTTAAGATGCCAAGAAAATCACCACGTTTATAAGGGTTTAGTGGGGCTTTTTTTTCTTCGTTCAAGTTAACGTAGATCTTTTTTTTTGTATTGTTTTCTTGATTTTAAACAGTTAGAAATATATGGTATTGGTGGTGATCATTTAGAGGAATAATTATTATTATTATTGTTCAATTAAGTTGGATTTTACTACAATTTATTTTCTCATAACAATTTTTTCATTGGTGATCAGTGATCACAGTAGAAAAAAATATAGAACGCATTCAAAGTTCAAAGCATCGGCTGCAAGAGGAAAAATGGAAGGGTTAGGTTCGATTAAGCGAAAAAGAAGTAGATTCCTGTTATTATTTTTATATATTCTTTCTAAATTGTTATAATTTGGTAGATTCCTATTGTTTTGATGGAAAAAAAATGTAAACAGATTCTTTGAGAATGGCTATTTCATCTTATTCTTTTTCTTTTGATGTAAAAATTTTAATAGATTCTTTTAAGAATGGTTAAATTTTTTTAGTATATATATATATATATATATATATATATATATATATATATATATATATTGACGTAAACATAATACGTTCTTTTAAGAATGGCCCTTACATTCTTTTAAGAATGGTTCAAGAAATGATGAACTATAAATCTGACTTGCAGGTTGTGTTCACTGGTCGATAATGAACAAAGGTTTCTATAGTCTTTAAGAATGAAAGACTCAAAGTAACGTATGATAAATGTATTCTTTAAGATTGATAGATAGAAATCAATGTACTCTTGAAGAATGGAAGATTGAAAAAGAGATTAATGGTTCAAGAACGATACATGTAGATTTGGTTGATTGAATATGAACATATGTCATAAAAAAATGATCAACAATAAAGAAGAATGTAGAGTTTTCGTATTTCAATTAGTCCTTTTGACAAACAAATTATTCAAGAATGTAATACATATTATATTTTTATGTAATATTTTTTCAAGAGTGTTGTATATTAAATAAAGAATGTAGTATATATATAATACACAGATTCTTAAAGAATATATCATACAAGGTTGTGTATACTGTTCAAAATATTGTATATATTTTTGTTTGCTATCAAATACATTTGTATTCTTTAAGAATGTTAATTCTAGCAACATATTTTGAATACAGTCGTGTTCTTTAAGAATGAACGTGTTAAAGCCGTATTCTAAAAAAAACCAGATGTTTTACACATATATATACATGTATTTTTTGTATGATTGGTGTTAACATATCTTAGATATCTAGAGAATTAAAGTTGATTTTGATAACTGAATATATTTTTTAATTAAAATAATTATGTTTTCCTTAATTCACTCAACTTCCTAATTAAGAATTAATCAAAATGGTACTTATGCCCATATAATTATTATTTCTGATTTTATTTATTAAATAGAAATGTTTATGCGTGTTGTGTTCCAATGTAACTATGGTACACCCTAAAATCTTAGCCATATATAGATCCACAACTTCAACGCGACCCGTTGTAATATATTAGTTTTAGAGACAAACACTCCTCTCTAATTCTAATGATTTTGGCAAAGACACCCGTGTCATCACAAACAAAACTTTTAGCGACATGGCTACCACGAGTTTATGAGGACTCTATCTTTCACAACTGTGATCTCTATTACTAACGATAACACTTTTGAGACAACTTTTGTCGTCTCTAAAATCATTTTTCATGTAGTGAA
Organism: Lactuca serriola; assembly: GCF_051521515.1. NCBI lineage: Eukaryota > Viridiplantae > Streptophyta > Magnoliopsida > Asterales > Asteraceae > Lactuca > Lactuca serriola. The sequence goes on along the minus strand of NC_136412.1, from coordinate 340,685,328 downwards.
TTATAATAGTCTTTGATAGAGACTACAAATCCCAATTAATAAAACATTTTTTTCTATAAAAAGGTATAATTTCAAGCTTGAACGGTTGAGGATAATAAATTCATGATGTTTTGCGGCATGAAATTAATAATTAAAAGATATTCATGATGTTTTGCAGCATAAAATTAATAATTAAAAAATATTTATAGTACAAGTTACATCATTATATACTTATAAAAGAAACATTTTTCCTTTCACCACATTTATTTAAAACTCTCATTCATTTTTTCTTTCACCACATTCATTTGAAACTCCCATTACTTTTCAATTTCTTTCTAATAATGATTATAAGTTGGTTAATAAGGTTAAATAAATATAAAACCTAAAGTGTAATCATATATAAACTAAATCTCAATATTAAAAGAATATATTTTCTTCTACTTATAAAGTTATGTTTTTAACTTTTAACATATCATACTTAATTTATTAGGTCTAATATATTGTTGTTTGAACAACTTGTATAAAATACTAAAATTGTTAATTTAAATATAACCTTACATGATCAACTTAAATATAAATTTTAATTCAACTTAAACAACCAAAAAAATGTTTTGTAAATAGTTAAAAGTGATAACTTGTAGTGACTTTTTGATGATGATTATAAGTTGGATAATAAGGTTAAATAAGTATCAAACATAAAGTGTAATCATAAATAAACTAAATTTTAATATTAAAATAATATTTTTACTTCTACTTATCAACTTATGTCTTTAATTTTTAACACATTATACATAATTTATTATATTTAATATGTTGTTATATGTAAACAATTATCAGTTTAAAGCTACAACTTTTGAAAGGTTTGGACAAAATACTTGAAGTTTTAATTTAAATATAATATTACAGGGTCAACTTCAATATAAATTTCAGTTCCACTTAAAAAACTCAAAAAATATTTTGTGAATAGTTAAAAGTGATAAATTATAGTGCTAAATGCAAAAATTAAATTGTAATATCAATTTAACTAAAATACTATTTCCTAAGGATATTTTTATAATCGTTAAAAGTTTTCAAATAAGTAGCTTAAAATAACTTATAATAACAATAGTTAAAAATAACTCTATATAAATGATTATATTGTTACCTTTAAAATAAAATAAAATTGTTTGATGTTTTAAATAATTACAATGAGAGAAATTAAAAAGTTAAACAAATAAATTTTAAAAAATTAATTAACAATAACAAAAACTATAAATAACATTAAACCATATATTATATTTAATTTTATTAATGAGTAACTCGCGGGTAGATGTCATTCAAAAGATTAAGATTATGCAATTTTAATAGATGTATATATTATCATATAATTCAAAATAATCAGTATATTATATCAACGTAGTATACAAATTATTATATCAAATTTGACAACATTATTGTTTTATTTAAAAAAACATATATTTGTAAAAATGTCAGATATATAGTTGCTATCGCGCAACGTACGGACATTCGCTTAGTTTTTGTAATAGCAACACATACCGAGATTAAAAACCATGTATCCGTTACCGAATAGCAATGGCAAACTTGAGTTTACCCAATGTGATCCTCTACTTATTAGAAAGTTGTGTACAATTGAACCAACAATGGAATGGTTTTAACCATTGAAAAAGAAGAAGAAAAGTTTATGAGCTTTTAACTCGGATTGTAATATATGTTTCAAACCCCATCTCGATGATGTTGATGGCCACTAACGATGTGGTTGTTTCACGTGGGTTTTGGAACTCATAAACATAAATTCTTTATCTTGTACTAATTTTTATTTATTTATTCTTTTTAATTAGACGTGACACAAATGCATATATTTGCACATATATCTTGATTCAAAATTTTCAATAAAAATTGAAGGAGGTAAAAGAAGCTAAACAGGTTTAATATATTTTCAAATATATCCATTGCGTTGGTTATTTATTTAGATTCATTCCGAACAAAGAAATCATTTTAGGAAAACAAATCATTTTATTGAAGCATAAACCCCTATTAATCATTTTTTATGAATATCCCTATATAATATCTTCATAAACTACCGATCATAGTTTAAACAACATAAAAATTCAGATTCTTCTATCGATCAATAGAAGGTTTAAATACACGGAAACAGATAAAAACGGAATGCCCAAAACTTAAGGCACAAAATAATAAAAGATATACATGAACAATATATAATACGTAAATAATATCTAAATTCCAATACTCTTCCTCAAGTTGGAGCATGGAGTGTACGATAACCCAACTTGTCAAGTAGGAAATGAAGTTGCTGAGTTCCCAACCCTTTTGTAAGAAGATCAACAATTTGCATAGAAGAATCAATGTGACAAGATTGAATTTCTTTAGAATTGACACGTTCACAAACAAAAAAAACAGTTCATTTCAACATGTTTTGTGCGTTCATGAAAAACGAAGTTGTTTGGTATGTGACGAGCAACCTGATTATCGCAGAACAAAGGTGTCGGTCTAACGGAAGCAATGTTGAGTTCTTGAAGGAACCATCGAACCCAGAGGATTTCACTAACAGTGAAAAGCCATGGAGCGATACTCTGCCTCAGTGGAAGAACGAGAGATGACCGACTGTTTCTTTGTTTTCCAAGAGACAGGAACATCACCCAGGAGAAGCATGTAACCAGTTCTAGAGTGTTGTGTATAAGGGCAACCAAGCCAGTCAGAGTCACAATAAGCAACGAGATTGTGACCTCCTTTTCGAGGCAACAATACACCTTGACCAGGTGTGGATTTGAGATACCGAAGAACCATGTGAACGACATCCATGTGTGGTTGTCTTGGGTCATCAATGAACTGGGATAAAATATTGATCGAGTAGGCAATATCCAGTCGACTAGCCTGTGTTGGATTAGGTGTCTAAGCATATAACTAAATTGGTATACACTTGAATTAATAGCAAAATCGTTTTGGGTTGCCCTCAAACCTAGTAATTGACTGAAATGTTTTATTGAAAGAGAGAGGCTGGTTTATTAATTTATTATATGATTAATAAATTAATTAGAAATCAAAATAAATGATTTATTAATATATTTTGAGAATTGAAAATAGTATAGTTTAATTAAAAATCAATCAGAAATTAATTGGAATTAATTTTGGGATTAATTGGATTAATTAAAAGTGGAAGGACTAAAGGTGAAAATGTTCAAAAGTTGAACATTGACCGATTCTAAAACCTCCTATAGGGGGGACGGTTTCTAGAGATTTTCTTGTGCTCTAAGGAAGTTTAGATGCCTTCGGGGGGAAATCAAACGAATTAGGTTTATTTAAAAGGAGTTTGTCTTATATTCAGCCTCCCTATCACCTATATAAACCCCCTTGGGTTTGATTTTTGTGTTTCACCTCATTCCAAGAGAGAAATACGAAATTTTCCTTTCCTCTCCTCTCTCCTCTTAAGCCTCCAATTTGCTAGGGTTTGGGTGTGAACCATCAGAGTCATGAGATTTCTCGTGTTTGCTTTCTGGAGCTCGTTTATGAAGGATTTCTCGTGTTGGGTTTTGATAAAAAATATAAGTTAATTTTTCATAAAAACCGGCAACGGAAGTCTTTAAAAATAACAACTTTATTTTTAGTTCATAACAAAACCAAACCATCATGGATCCATTTATAGATGTTAGAATAAATAAAAAAATCACAACCAAAGAGTGGTTAGAATGACAACCTTTGAAGCCTTTGAACCCACTTGGTTTTGGGGTGTTGATCAAGATGAAAAGATCAAAGAATATGATCTTCTCTACAAGTATCCAACATCAAGAGTAAGTCACTTGGAATGCTAGTTCCTTCTTGTATAAAGTACTTCTTAAGCCTTTAAGTGCTTAACTCAAATAAGCACTAAAGGAGAAGCATTTTAAGCAACCAAATACTTGAATAATCTTCAAAAGAAAGGAAAAGAAGATGCAAGATGCATCTTACAGTTTTGGTGAAGAATAAAAAGGAAGAAGAGAGTGTTTCACTTAACTAAAATGCAAGCCTCGTGCATCTCTTATATAGTCTATGCAAATTAAGGCATTTTGATTAAAATACTCTAAAGTATTTCTAGCCTTTAGAAGCATGGGAGACAAAGCATCGATGTTAACAAGCAACCCCTATATTTTAATATTTTTGGTCATACCTATTGAAAAGAGGAGGAATCTTTAATTTTTATAAACTCTAAGTTTATAAAATATAAACTTTGTCTTTAAGTAAAAGACAAAAGAATTCAACTAGTCCAAAATGTTGTGCATGATTTATTAATTCATACCATATGAAATAATAACTAGTTATTCTCTCTTATAATTATTATCTGCACAAAACAATAATTATTCCCTAAGTAAACACAAGAATTGATATTATTTATTAATAATCATATTAATAATAAATATAAAAAATATGCCAACTTGATAAAGGTGTGACCCTATATGATCATATATTATTAGAATTATCACTCCATAATGATTCTTGGGCATATAGATTCAACAATCTTCCACTTGCACAAGATTCATTATAGACTGACATAGACAGTAACTGACGTCTAGCAACGGGCTACTGTCCATCATAATATATGAAGGGTGTAATCTCATCAACAGCCAATTCAGGGAGTTCTAAGTTACAATTGTTACTAAAGGTGTGGTATCAAATATTCCTTTTTCTCAGACATCATGTTGAACATGACATATGGATCGCCATCAATCTCATTTAGTGTTCAACTTTTAGTAAGGCCTTAGATGTCTAACTCTCAACGAACAAGAGTGACAAATCCCATCTCGACTACATAGGCCCATCAATGTAGTTCATGTCATACCAAATGATGTCCCTTATGACTATCTTTTACAGAACATCGTTAAACCATGTCAAAGCACAACAATTGCTACACTTCAAGTCCCAAATATGTATCTCAGGTCTAAGAATACAAAGATACAACTTTGATCAAAACATCACTCTTGACTACGATCCGTAAAGTGGTTTTGATGCAGGTAAAGTCCAATACTTATTCTTCTAATCAAGTATTTATGAAGTTGGTAGCAACTCTTGCTATTCTCATCTCCATGAGAATCCACCAATCCACTCATATTAGTGTTACCTCATAGATGCTCCCACAACTATGAACAACAATGGACATTTAGAATAACCTAGTTATTCAAGGATTTAAACATGATAGCATAAAACACAACAATTATTTAATGAAAGACTCATATCCAGTATTTCAATTCATTTCAATATATGTTGCTTATACTGTTCCAATATCCAAATACTAAATTTCAATCAAATACATCTACTTATATCAACGAGGGCCTATAGCACTAGCTTGACTTTCATGCTTTAGCTAATGAAGCAGTTTTGTTAAGTAGATTTGAAAAACTTGATTTATATAAACTTTGTGAATACAAACATTTTCAATTTTATATATACAACTCATATAAAAAGAAAACTAATGAAAATGTATTATATGCTTAAATATGACTTAGATACCAATACTCGCCTAATGGGATTACTCATAGTCATAATGAGCCATACATTAAGCTTCTTAACATGTGGTTCTCCAAATCACAATGTACTCTAACTCTGATGTGTAGCAGTAATTAAAACTTACATGGAAACACTATCCATGTATCTTTCTCTTCATTCATAATGAAGACATGCCTTATTGTGATTAAGAATCATCTCAATCTATTTGAAAAGTTAGCACATGTGTAACAACTTTAAAAATAGCTTTCTTTCAAATACTTCGTAGATTAGGAATATTTCTCTAGTTCTCGCAAGTACTTTATAATGTTCCTATAAGTCACATAATGACTTGTTTTCATATTATATTGGTACCATTTGATATGCTCTAAGCATACGACTCATTTGGCCTTTATGCATAATCATGACATATATGATTAATCCAATTACAACAGCATATGGAATACAATCATATTATCTAGTTCAAAACATTGTACTAGGATTTTGAGGAGTGCTCAAATCATGTCATGTGTATTTGACAAGATAACTCTCTCAAAGTCCTTTATCTTAAGCTTCTTTAAGATACTTGACAATTAATGCAATTTTACCTAATCCTTTAAGTTGTCATGGTCTATCTATATAGATCTTTATTCCAAGAATTAGTATGTCAACTACATATAAGACTAGGAATGTTACTGAGCTCTCACTAGCTTTGTAGAAAACACAGGAGTCATCTACATTCATAATTAAATCACACTATGTAATTAACTTATAAGAAAGAAGATTCTTACTTGAGATATTAGCTTAAATCTTGGAAATATTTTCATTCACGTATGTTTTCTCCTTGAAAACTCACGTACTCTTTATAGTCAAACTATATCGAGGAAGATTAATCAATACCATACTTGATGATCATACATGAATGCATCTCTATGTGTTTTATTAGTTTCGGATCAACTATTGAGAAGATTCAACAACAGTTGAAAACTTGCTAGTTCCAAACTATGATGCATTTAGCTTATCAATCTTTACCTCTTAAATCTCCAAATTGCTCCCACTTAGAAAAATCACCTTCTAATCACTTGTCTTTTGGAATGAAAATTAGTGGGATTAGTAAAAACTTCATCCTAAACAATCATTTAGATATTCTACATAAATGCAGTTAGTAGATGCTAGAGTGGTTAATCTTATTGTCTAATATAAGGTCTATAACTCTATACCTTTTAGATAAGGATAAACCATTTCATCCTCAGTTTAATATAAGTATCTAATCCATTTGTTTGGTTGGAAATATATATATATATATATATATATATATATATATATATTTGTAGCAGTGAGCATAATTACAAATTTTTTTAAAGTAAATAGTTCTTTTAAAACATCATATAATTAACTGCAATGTCTATGTTTTATCATATTTAAAACTTGTACTATCGACATTCAGCTAGTGTTCAAGTGACTCTATCCCACTAGAGAATACGAAGGCTACCTCGAATATCAAAAGATAGATTCAAGTGACCAGGTGATCATGTGCCACAAGGAACATACTAATGATGAGTGAGTGTTTTTGTCAGAATGAGTTGTAAATCTATTCTACAACTCCTAAGATATTCCAAGAAGACTTGGTTTACAAAACTCATTTTCTTTATCACAACGACAGGTTAATAATGGTCTCATTAAGTCGTATTTCAATCTTCATTATGAAACAATTTGAGAAAATCAAAGGTTTCAACAACAATGAATAAAAGTCGTCAGTGAAATTGATTAAGTATCTATCACCAAAGCTATTCATGGATTGAAAACGATTACATACATCACTTATGTATAACTCTTTTTCAATCCTTTTGTTCTTTAAATACTAATAGATAAAGACACGTGTGAATCATTTTCCTATATAAATATGATTCACATATATCAAATGAATCAAGCTCATTTGCCTTCAAAATTCATTCCTTTTGAAGTTGGTATATGTAATTCTTATTTATATTGTCATGATGATTATGACATAGATAAGTTCCAATCAAATATCATTTGATTATACTGGTGTTATGATCAGAACTATTAAATTAATGAAAGATTATAGATTTACTTCATAAATAACATTATGAGAAAATATTCTTTAACATATAATACATCGTTTCAGAACACGAATGTGAACATCTGTTCAAAGATAAGTAAATCTATATTTATTCATAAATTACAATTGTTACATGTCCCTATAAGGATAGGTACAATACATCTATTGTTTAAATAAAAGACTATAACAACACTTGTTATATCTTCAACACGAAATACCATTTGTTTGTAATCAATTGATTATTTCTTCCAATCATCAACACATAATATCAATTATGAGTGTCACACGAAGTATTACATACTCAAGTGAATGATGGAGAAATAAATAGTTCTATCATATAGATTTTTGAAGTCTTGTCCAAGTCAGACTTTTCAGCTTGATGAGATGAGAGGAGCAATTCCTCCTTTAGTGTCCAGTTTCTTCCACAATAGAAACAACACTAATCATTTGGTCCTTTTTTGATATTTGGGTTTATGTTGTATTTCCCTTAACTGAACTATAATTCTATATGAGTGCACAGTCTCTTAGACTTCCTTTTATTAAAGCTATTTCTAGTGTTCTGATTTAATATCGGCTTTACTTGATGAGACATCTGATATGTTTCATAATTATCCAAGACTTCCTGCAAGTCATGGTTAATTTCTTCAATATGATGTGAGACACATTGTAACACCCAGTTCTAAAAGTACCCGTTTATGGTCTCGGATGCCAAAGGGAATAGACGATTCGGTCTTTTATGGGTCTCGGGTCTTATTCAAAAGGTTTTAGGCTTGTGGGTGTAGCTAGGAGCGTAGATGGGGGTACGCCTAGCATATAGAAGAAAGTGGGCGTGAATTCTTGAGGAGTACGTCCAACATATAAGAAGTACGCTCAGAGATCCTAAACCTAATTTTGGGGGCTAAGCACTATATAAAGAACATAATGCCCTAGATATCAGCCTCCCTCTCATTCTTGGACAACCACCACGGAACCCTAATCCTCCATTGAGTGTTCTTGGAGATTTGGAGGCCATTAGAGAGCATTTTGGTGTTGCGAAGCCATTTTCCAAGCAAGTAAAGAGCAAAGAAAGGTGGTGATTCAAGGGAGAATCTGTAGATCCGAGATTGTTGGTTCATTTCAAATCATCTTGAAGTATAAATCCTTGAACTTTCCTCAAGTATGCTTAGATCTAATGTAGTTTGGTTTTGGAGCCATTTTGGTCCCAAGTATAGAGCTTTATGATTCAAATCCGATTCCTAGGCTTAGAGATGCTACTCTCAGTTCTAAATGAGTCCAAAAAGCAGAAAGTTGCCATCTTGGATGTCTTATTGGGTTCATGCAAGATTTAAGATCATTTTTATGAGAATAGAATGCCATTTTGGAGTTTGGTCTTATTAGGGTCATGTTAAGTAACCAAGTCAATGACTTTATTTATTAAGACATTGAAGAAGACCTGGATCTATGTTTATGGTCGGTGGAATGGAGTATTAAGCACTTAATGGGAAAAATGACTTAACAATGGAGTACGCTAGGCGTACATGCATGTACGCGCAACGTACACACCATAAAGCTTGTACGCTTAGCATACAGAGGAGTACGTCCCGCGTACTCAATAGATATTGGCTTTACATATTTTGGGCCTCGGGTTGGGCCATGCATTGGATTTTAGTTCTTTAGGCTTAGTGAGCCATCAGAAGTCAGATAATTTGGGCCAAGAATATGTTTGGGCTTAGGGTAAGACCTATTAGAGGGATTGTGCCTAATTTAGCAAATCGGGCCATTATTGGGCCTCTAATGGGCTTGGGAAGCCTACCTGGTGTTGGGCCTTTTTTTATTATGGTTTCGGGGCCTTAAATATGGAACAAGTTGGTCGGATCACTGACAGATTGACTGTTAAATTAGGGAAGCTAGGGGCTCATCTGGAGCTCAAGTATTGTGGATCCCTAGGACCCTTCGAGGAGGAGCATCCTCTTATTAACTTCAGTCATGCGGGATTGGAGAAGTTTCGCGCATTGTGCCTTCAGGAGAGTCAACCACGTGATCGGTTTGCCACTGAGGTTTCACAAGCCCTTCACGAGGGATTGTCTGGTATTATTGGTCGGATCACTGACAGATTGACTGTCAAATTAAAGGAGCGAGCCACACTCTCACGTGCTGCAAGTGCAGCTGATGGGGCTGGTAGTGAAGGAAATGTGAGTTTGGAAGCGCGACTTGGAAAAAGGAAGCGGACACCAACATCAGGACGATTGAAAGAAGTTGGAGGGTCCGACTCAGCTGACTTGGGTGTTGGAAGTCGGGGAGATCTTGAGGTATGTGGCAAGTGTGGGGGAGCACATGGGTTTGCTTGTCACTAGTTTAAGTGTTTCAAGTGTAGAGAAAGAGGGCATGTGCATCGGGATTGTAAGAAGGATCATATATGTTTTAATTGTCACCATCCAGATCATTTCAAGTCCCGTTGTCCTATTTTGGAGGCGGAGAGAGTTCAGGCTCCATCGCCCATCATTCTACAAGAAGTCAAGATCGAGCAGCAATAAATCACCGATATGCCATTTGAACTCCCCTTGTTGTAATGCTATTATTGTGTAATTACTCTTAATCAGTAATTGTATTTGCTTTGGAATCTTACTAAGTAGGAGTAAGTATATCCTGGAGTTATATTTGTTACTTATTTCCGGATTATATGCCATCTGCATACCATGGGTAGTAGTGTGGGGACGTCTCCGTATAAAATGAATTCTCAGGATGTGGTAGTTGTAGCAAGTGGGATTAGAGTAGGAGAAGTGTTCCAACAATCTTTAAGGGTCTTACTGTTTTAGTGTCAAATTGGTTTTGGGAACACTAACAGTGGTAAGCGTTGGTTGCCAGCAAGACTAATCATTGGATGGTACGAAGGATTGGGGATCTTTCTAGCCGGGCGTGTTGTAAGATATTGGTGGAACCAAAGTGGGGGAGATTTCTCCAAGGGTTCTGGAACAGAAGGAAGGGTGGATATATGATGAGTTTGCATTCTCCTCAGGAAGAAGGGTAGCCCAAGGGTCTGATTGGATTGAGGGGTATATGACTTGGGAGTTTGGAAAACTTCCTGACGTAGGGTTTTGCGTCCTTGTTCGATAGCTAGCTTAGGAATCAGGGTGGGGATTCCAATCAAGACGTGATCCTACCCAGGAAGTTAGGTTGTATGCATGTTTGTAGTGAGAAGTGTTGTAAGACTACAGGATAGTCGTAGCAATCACTAGTAGTCGGGTAGTGTGGAAAATGTTGTAAGACTATCGGTTAGCCACAACATGCATTAGCAGTTAGATAGCGGAGTGTGGGCAGGGGCCCGTATCTCCTAGTTAGGGGAGTGTGGGCGGGGGCCCGTATCTCCTAGTCAGCGGAGTGTGGGCGAGGCTCGTATCTCCTAAATAGCGTGATAAGAATCAGGAAATGATAGATAGATAGAACTTGAGGAAGTTGTACCTGCATAGCCCTAGATATGTGAGACCTGGGGGCAAAGCCACTTAGTAGTAAGGTTTGGGTGGGACCCGTGGGCGAGGCCTGTGTGTTAGTAGCAAGGCAGGTGAGACCTAGCAGAGATCGTGGGTCAAGATACAGGATTGGGGTTTCTAGGATTTATAGAGCCAAGAGTGGCATTATGGATAGAGCGGTTTCGGTAGCCGAAGTTTTATACGGAAGTCTCTGGGAGCGACTGAGAGGGTGATCAGTGGTTCAGTAACCGGGTGGAATCCGGTATTCCAGATAGTGGACAGATAAGTTTGGACATGAGAGGTTCCATTTCCTTTGGAAGATGAATAAGAGATAGCGTGATGTTCGGATGGAAGTAGTGATTGTGAGGGTTATTGTGTTGATTAGCTTGCGAATCAGAAGGGAGAAGACACTTACACTTACAGTTGGATTGGATAATCTCAGAGTAATGGATTTGACCCTGTTGCACAACTCTCGTCTGAGTCCAACCGTTCCAGGGATGAATCTTCTACTCGATAGATTATATGAGCCTTCTCTCAAGTATAATTGTCCTACAGATGGTTATGAAGGGATGGTCTGACAGGGAGATAGACTAGCATGGATTCGATCTTTGGAAAGGCAGAAGTGAGTTGCTAAAGCTTGAAGTTCGTTTTATTCGGGAAGGAAGTTCGGTTGGCTCTCGGGTGACTTAAGAAGAATAGGTTACGCGTATCACCATCAGTTGCGTTCCGCATATCGTTAGTTGGATTCGGGTGTGAGTAAGGAGTGATTTCAAGGACGAAATCCAATTTAAGTGGGGGAGATTTGTAACACCCGGTTCTGAAAGTACCCGGTTGTGGTCTCGGAGGCCAAAGGGAATAGGCGATTCGGTCTTTTATGGGTCTCGTGTCTTATTTGGAAGGTCTTAGGCTTGGGGGTGTGGCTAGGAGTATAGATGGGGGTACGCCCAGCATAGAGAAGAAAGTGGAAGTGGGTGCTTGAGGAGTACACCCAACGTACGATAAGTACGCCCAGCAAATCCTAAACCCTAGTTTTGTGGGCTAAGCACTATATAAAGAACATAATGCCCTAGATATCAGCCTCCCTCTCATTCTTAGACAACCACCACGAAACCCTAATCCCCCCTTGAGTGTTCTTGGAGCTTTGGAGGCCATTAGAGAGCATTTTGGTGTTGTGAACCCATTTTCCAAGCATGTAAAGAGCAAAGCAAGGTAGTGGTTCAAAGGAGAAGCTATAGATCCAAGATTGTTGCTTCAGTTCAGATCATCTTGAGGTATAAAGCCTTGAACTTTCCTCAAGTACGCGTAGATCTAATGTATTTTGGTTTTGGAGTCATTTTGGTCCCAAGTATACAACTTTATGGTTCAAATCCGACTCCTAGGCTTAGAGTTGCTACTCTCAGTTCCAAATGAGTCCCTAAGGCAAAAAGTTGCCATGTTGGATGTCTTATTGGGTTCATCTAAGAGTTAAGATCATTTTTATGAGAATAGAGTGCCATTTTGGAGTTTGAGCTTATTAGGGCCATGTTAAGTCACCAAGTCAGTGACTTTATTGATTAAGACGTTGAAGAAGACCTGGATCTATGTTTATGGTCGGTGGAATGGAGTATTAAGCACTTAACGGGAAAAGTGACTTAAAAGTGGAGTACGTTGGGCGTACATACATGTACGCACAACATACACACCATACAACTTGTATGCTTAGCATACAGAGGAGTACGCCCCGTGTACTCATCAGATATGGGCTTAGGTATTTTGGGCCTCGGGTTGGGCCATGCATTGGATTTTAGTTCTTTGGGCCTTAGTGGGCCATTAGAAGTCAGATAATTTGGGCCAAGAATATGTTTGGGCTTAAGGTAAGACCCATTAGAGGGATTGGGCCCAATTTAGCAAATTGGGCCACTAGTGCGATTGGGAAGCCTACCTAGTGTTGGGCCTTTTTGTATTATGGTTTTGGGGCCTTAAATATAGAACACGTTGGACTAGGGGTAAAATGGTCATTTTACCCTACAGAGGATTATTGATTTGGACTAATTGTAAGGTCCTGAAACGGATATTACCAGTGATCAAACAATAAACACAATCGATAATAATAAAGAATAAGTAGAAACAAGAATCTAAACAAGCTTGCACACGCATCTATTAGCAAAAACGTTTGGTACAACATGTGGAATAGCAGCCAAAACTCTAAGGCATCAACAACCATTAAATGACCTAGCACACCTCTATATCTAATGGACCTGGGCTGACCTTGGGTTTACGACCGTAAACAGGCTTACGACCGTAAACTCATAGCTGGCCGTAAACTACACAAAAGCTACCAAAACTGCATATTAACTCAAAAGAACCTATTACAAATGTAAGCCTAGACCAAACCATTAACTGGACCCTTCAATCCCCCCATTGGTTTGGTGCTAGCTTGAAGTTAATCTTTGTTGACCACCATCACATCCGCCTGTCCCATTGCCCCGTTCCACATGCGCTTATTGATAATCTCGGCAACCATTGACGTGTACTCTTTTGATGCTTGTTCAAAAAGTTCCTCGGCAACTACTATTTGAAAAGCACTCAGGTGATGAATGTCCCACCTCCCGAACTGGAACAAATCCCTTCGATCATACAGACGAATGCACCCATTTTTAAGCTTGATAACAACAGACGCCGTAGTCTCGTCGAAAACCCAATACTCCATGGAGCTTAGAGATCCATCTAGGTAACTTTGAAGCACAGGGATTTGTTTGACCTAATTGGTTGCATGCCACATCACCACTTGAAGAGGATGACCTGTCTTGGGATCGATGACATCAGGGTAAGGCTTGATAATAGACTCAACACTCTTCATCGAGAGAAAACCCTTTTTCACCTGGTCTTCTAGAAAATGTTTGAACTGAGTTGCCTGTGGATTATCTGAGGGATTTGAAAAGGAGATCGTGTCAGTTCTGATAAATCCACCCTAATCCATGAATTGAAATCATGACTGTCTTAGTAGAGCTCGGTGTTTCCACACTTTCTTCGAACAATCCACATATTAAGAGGATCATGAAATCCCCAAGAAATGATCCCCGATCCATCACCATATGTATCTCTAAAGCGAACAACTCTAAGATCCGTAACAGTGATTTTTGCTTGATCCGTAGGTACATTCTTGTCAGAACTCCTCTTGAACAAGAGTTGTCCTTTCTCAGCAGCTTCAGCTTGACTATCATGCATGATTTCCTCACCATGGGGAGCATGAACGGGCTCCTATTTGAAACGATTAACAACCCGTGAAGTTTGGTCGGTTGGCATGGTAATAGGAAAAGCTTGAGTATGTATATTGATCCTATACTCATCTGCAGATGTTTGGTATTTGTCACCAAGATCACTTTCAAGCTTTTTCTTCAACTCAAAATAACTGGAGGTCAGAAGATTGAAATGATCTTGAAGCTTAGAGATTTGCTTGGTCTTTGTTGCCCTATCTTCTTGGAGATCAGAAACTTGAATTTTCAAATTTGTATTCTCACTCAAAAGATCTTCAACTCGAATGTTGAGCTCAATGTTTTTCTGATCCAACACATTCACTCTCTTCTGAAGTTCATCAATCACATAATCATCTTCTCTTGACTGGCCTTCTCTAAAAGCAATTCCTTTACCCTTAGAAGAAGGTGCAGCTGTTTGTTCTTGAGCAAGATGCAAGGCCAAATGCACAGAGGCCTCATCGAGATCTGTCCTTGGAGGAGAAAATCTTGGTGGAACAGAGGAGCCACCAGCTTCAAAAATGGTGCTAGGGCCTTCACGCAAAGGTTCTGTAGTTACAATAGCAGGAATGGTAGTTGGTGTAAATGGTAAGCCTTGAGACAAGCTAGAATCTAGAGGCCCGAACCTAGGATCTCTTCGTCTTCTTTTGGATGGAGGCTGCGAGGTCTGATCTGTTGAGTGATCACCCTGAAGTGGTTTAGATGTAGGTGAGACAACGTCAAGGGGAGGAATCCCTGACACTATGACCATTGGAATTGTAGAGACAACCACTTGTTCTGTAGTTATGGGTTTTGATTCGAGAACGTCTTCTGTATCCGTACTCTCCGTTGCCGTGTGAGCAACATCACTGAGATTATCAAGCAGCGAGTTGAGGTTGACATTTGACAGAAAGTCATCATTAGTTCCAAAATTAGTTGGAATCTCATCTCTATCGAAATCTGTGAGATCAAGGTCTTCATATTGATTAGGCTCAGCATTATTTTTGGAAGACCCTTCATTGTAATCTCCTTCAACTTGGACTATTTGTAGGTCATGCTCCTCGGCTACTGACACAGCAGGAGCAAAAGTCTATTCTCAGATGAGGCTCAAATAATCCTTCGAGTAAAAGACTCGTCCCCACAACGGTTAGACTCAGACGAGAGCTGCACAATAGGGCCAAATCCAGCACTCTGAGATTATTCAACCCTGATCACATGTGATGTGCGTATTCACCTAATGGCTAACTCCCATCACTCGGAGCCCCACAAAGCACAAAGCAAGCAGCATTCAGACACAGGAAACTACTCTGGCAATTCTATCCTCATATCAAGAAACTGTACTAGCATACAATGCTAAGCCTATAATATCAGGCATCACCTAAACAGGCTATCTTACTGCTGTCTACTCAATTTCTAGCATGCAATTCTCATAAGGCTGAAACACATAAAGCAGGCAGCTAAGGCATCCTCCTAGATCCTTAGTCCTATACTAGCATGTTGTTCTACTGAAATTGAAACTGATAATCATAAACTTGTATGGGTAATTTGGGAGTACTTACTTGAGTTCGGCTGATTGCATGCACCACACCCTTTTTCTCTTTTCAAGTTATTTTCTTTCTAAATATTCCTTTCGTATTTTCTAAAACTCTTTTCTTTTCTCAACTCCTTTTTACCAAAATTCTTTTCAAAAATGTTCTTCTTTTGAAAACCTTTTTACCGCTCCCTTAGTTTGAGTCCAGACACACTCTCAAGTGTGTCCAAATCCCTCAAACCAAGGCTCTGATACCAACTTGTAACGACCCAAAAATCACGACTAAAAATTTCTTTTAAAACATTACTAAAACCATATTTATAAAAACCGTATCATAAGTCATAACATAGTTTCCGAGTATTAATTCAAAGCATAATCTTATTATCAGAGTAAAACATTCCCAGGCTAACTGACTATGGTGTGTGCACTGCAACCTCTCCGAGCTCCTCTTATGAAAACTGAGTACCTGAAACCAAAAACTGTAAACCGTAAGCACGAAGCTTAGTGAGCTCCCCCAAACTACCACATACCATGCAAACATATAAAGCACATACTGGGCCTTGCCCACTGCATCGGACCGAGGTCCGGACTAACTAGGGCCTTGCCCCTGCATCGGACCGAAGTTCGGAACTGGCTGGGACCTTGTCCCCTGCATCGGACCGAAGTCCGGACTAACTGGGGCCTTGCCCCCTACATCAGACCGAAGTCCGGAAACTGACTGGGACGTTGTCCCCTGCATCGGACCGAAGTCCGGAACTAACTGAACATAGCATAGCATAACATATCAACTAGCATGAACACATAAACTGCATACTGCATCGGGCCATAGCCCAGAACACATAACACATAAATCCTGTCTGAGCCACGAAGGCATCAAACATACTAACTACTACATTAGACCGAAGTCCGGAAATTACTGCTAGCTAAACGGGCCGGCATTGTGGCCTTAGACCTGTTCCTACTAGAAGGAAACTCACCTGAACTGCTGAGCTCTGCTGATAACCCTCTGGCTGCTAACCGACAACTCTCTGAGCCGCTGCTCCTCTAGCTCTCCGAGCTACCAATACCAATATGACACTTAGTCTGACAGTCCTCCAAAAGTCAACTAAGTAAACTCTGGTCAAATTCAAAGTCCTGGTCACAGTCAACCTTCCAGGTTGACCCTACTCGCCGAGTCAGCCTACTGACTCGCCGAGTTCATAAGTTCAGAAATCCCTTTCATTCGCGACTCGCCGAGTCAGAACATGACTCGCCGAGTCAGACCATGACTCGCCGAGTCCACTGATTTCCGAGTTCTGTCCTGTCCAACTCACTGAGTCTTCGCTGAACTCACTAATCCGAGTCTTAACTAGAAGGGTTTGGGTTTTCGCGACTTGACTCGCCGAGTCGAAGAACATGCTCGCCGATTCCAATGCAATCTTCAACAGACTTGCCGAGTTGTTCTTCCAACTCGTCAAGTTCCTGCCTATCTTCATCCAACTCGCCGAGTCCACCCATGTGACTCGCCGAGTTACTATGCGATTTAAGTCTGGTATCTAGCCCGACTCGCCGAGTCCTTACGTGTATTCTCATAATCTCGAGTCACAGAGCTACTCATTTGCTCCAAACAATAGATCTGGGTTCCTAGAGTCCATTAGCAACATAAAGTTGCTACCTTTACGTGCTTCTTGTCTCATAATACCAAAAACCAAGCTAGAAAGGAACTTAACTCATGGGGAATGGCTTTTGCATAGCAACTAACAAGGATTTCTGCATCTTTGGTCTAAATAGAGCTCAGATCTGGAGTTTCAACTCTAGATCTAACTTGTGCACCAATTTCTCATCACATACTTTCAAAGAAACCCTAAAACTCCATGAAAGATGGGTCTAGAAAGGAGAAAGCCAAGGATAACGATTCATTACCTCCAAATGCTCTAAAAAGTTCCACCAACTCTGGATCCAAGGCCTCCTCTTGCACCACTATGAATCTCTTCTCTTCCAAGCTCCAAATTACTTCGCCAAGGGTAGATCTTGCTCCAAAAACGGTTATGGTGGCTAGGGTTTGGGGTTCTGGACTATAGCGGCCGCAAATGAGCCCTAGGGAAGAGAATAAGATGCTTAAATAGGGTACCAAGACTCGAAATTAGGGTTTCCCAACCCAGACCAGACACGCCGAGTCCACTTGCCGACTCGCCGAGTCGGTCACTTACTTTACACTCGGATCCCGCTCCGACTCGTCGAGTTCCTCCCTGGACTCGACGAGTCGACCCTCTTTAACTTACGGTTTTCCTTTCCTTTCTTGACCTTTCTAATTTCGGGTGTTACAAAATATTTGATCACTTATCTTAGGACTAATGGTTGATCAAATCAGAGTCTATAGTTGTTCTGGGAATCACCCTTTGATGATAATTCAGAAGTTATACTAGCAATTATGGTTATAGACTTATCCAAGTAGGAGACTGTTAGATTAGGTGCCTAAGCATATAACTAAATTTGTATACACTTGAATTAATAATAAAGTCCTTTTGGGTTTCCCTCAAACCTAGAAATTGATTGGAATGCTTTTTGGAGAGAGAAATACTAATTTATTAATTTATTATATGATTAATAAATTAATTAGAAATCAAAATAAATTATTTATTAATATATTATGAGAATAATATATAAATTGGAAATAGTGTTGTTTAATTAAAACTTAATCATAAATTAATTTGAATTAATTCTGGGATTAATTGGATTAATTAAAAGTGAAAGGACTAAAGTGACAATGCTCAAAAGTTGAACATTGACCAATTCAAGAACCTCCCATAGAGGGGACGGTTTCTAGAGGTTTTCTAATGGTTTTCTAGAGCTTTTGTTGGGCTTTAAGGAATCTTGGATACCTTAGGGGGGGAAGCAAAAGGATTAGGGTTATCTAAAAGGAACATGCCTTATATTCAGCCTCCATATCACCTATATAAACCCCATGGATTTAGTTTTTGTTTTTCACCTCATTCCAAGAGAGAAATACAAAAATTTCCTTCCCTCTTTTCTCTCCTATTAAGCCTCTAATTTGCTAGGGTTTGGGTGTGAACCATCAGAGACACGAGATTTTTGGTTCTTGATTTTTGGAGTTTGTTTATGAATAATTTCATTGATTTGTTTACTTCAACAAGTCAAAAGGTATGTAATCTTAATTCTTGTAATTTAATCATACTAGAAAGGCGTTAGGGTTCCAAAATTTTGTTTTTCAAGGCTTGTTACATTTAAAGTGTTAAATACATAGAACCTTTAGGTTGCATGTGCCCTTAAATGTTAAGTGAAATTCCGCAAGCACATAATTATTGTAAAATATAAAACCCACCAGCTTGTAAATAAAGTAGACGACCAACTATGCGGAAATAAAGACTGTCATCAACCTTTGGTTGATCGTGTAACACTCGGTTTCAGATTGCTTTGTTATTCGGGGTTGCATCCCAATCATCAGTTATCATGAGGCTTAGGGCCTTGGGGAAGAAAGGATTTGGCCCTTTTTTTGATGTGGGCACTACAGTTTAAGTAATTCGAGTGTTCGATGGCATTTCAGAGCCTAATTGTATAATCGTAATATACTAGTTTGGGCCTTTATGAATTTTGGGTTCTTGTTTGGGAAGTTCTAAGGCAACGGTGAGTTATTAGAAACGTAGAGCTTCTCGTCACCTTTCCGTGGATATAAAGTTCGTTGGAAATGGACTTGGGAAGAATGAGTTATGGCTGAATGAAGTTTGAGTGTTTTGGAAGGCCATCTAGTACGCGGGGCATTCTAGATATGTACGCAGGGCGTACCGAGTAGAGTAGTTGTGGGTGGCCTTCGAGTACGCCGAGCGTACCAAGGGGTACGCGGGGCATACTCCCTTCAGCCATGAAACCCTAAATTGTGATCCTTGACCCTATTTAAACCTCATTTGTTTCATGAGCCTCATCTTTTATCAACCTCTAAGCCTCCTAAACCCCAGAAGTCGATCCTTAGCCTATATCTTGGATCTTTTAAGCCATTGTGAAGGATCTTGGAGTATTTTTGTGCACTTTGAAGAGCTTGGAACTTGTTGAAGAATCATCACCTGGAAAGGATCTTGTAGATCCAGAAGTTTGACATCTTTTTCAATCTATTGAAGGTAAAAAAAACTTTTATCATGCTCACTCTTTGGTTAGATCTTCTTTTTGGGTTTGTTAATAGTCCTTTTAGCCTCTTTTGGTGGTCCTTGTGAGCTATGGTTGTTTCAGAGGTTTGATCTTGTGGATCTGGACGTTTTAGGTGTCCCAAAGTCATAAAAATGTGATTTTTATGGTTTATTTGGACTCATGCATGTGTTAAGACCTTTCATATAGCTCTTTTGAGCTCTAGAGTCCCATTAATCCATGTATGCGAGTAAAGTTGCCAACTTTACGTGATAAGTCATATATGGGAAACAGATATGAGAATTTGAAGTAAGGAATTAAGTGCTTAAGTGCTTAATGGAGAAGGTTGGGGTTTAGATGAGTACGTTGGGCGTACCCATCTGGTACGCTACGCGTAATGGCCCCAAAGGGTGTACGCTGGGCGTACTCGACCTGTTGGGCTTTTCTTTTTTTGTTGACATGTTGTCTATGGAGTGTTGACCATAAGTTTGACCTGATTTAACCATTGGTTATTTGAGCTTTTTTTGGATGGTGGGCCTTCTGGGGTTAGGCACATGATGGGTTTGAGCCCAATTTGGATATTTGGGCCTTAGTGGGTCTTATGGTGTCATTTCGGGTTTGGGCTATCGTTCGGGCTTGGTTTGCTCAGGGATTTGTTGGGCCATCTATAGACAAGTGTTGGGTTTTAGGAAAAGTTAGTGGGCTTTAGAGTAAGGCCCATGTAAGGGTTTGGGCCAAATTTGGAAAATTGGGCCATAAGTGGGCTTAGGAGGAGTATTTGGTTTGTGAGCCTTTGATTGTGAGTTTGGGTCGTAGTCTTGGACCAAACTAGGTGAGGGGTAAAATGGTCTTTTTACCCCATATATGGATTATTGGATTGGGTATTGGAACCCAAATGTTAATTGAATATCTTCATGTTTGTTAGCACAAGGATTCTAGCGGATCTACAATCAGAGATATATTTGTGGGTTCAACTATCAAGGTGAGTCTCCTTTCGTAGAATCCATGGGTCGAAGGCACTAAGGTCGGCCCATTAGTCATGTTATAGTATGATGATTGTTTGTGTGATAATTTTCAGTTGTGCATGTTTTGCTTGACGATTTATATGTGATATTATGTGGTAGTGGTAGGGGTAAAATAGACCCGGTATCCGGTTGAAATAGACCGAAAGGGCAGTTCGAGCACCTTAATATGCTCCGCATTATCCAAATGGAATAGACCGAAGGGGCAGGTCGAGCATCCAGATACGCTTGACAGTATCCGGATGAAATAGACCGAAGGGGTAGGCCAGCACCCGGATTTGCTTGGTAGTATGTTTGTTATGTCTGGTATGTGGTATTTGGGGAACTCACTAAGCTTTGGGCTTACATTTTGTGGTTTATGGTTTCAGGTACTTTTGGTTCGAAAGGGAAGGGTCCGACTTTATCACAGCGCATACACCTGTGTTTTTCCGCAATTCGTGATTCTGGGATTCTACTATGATAATTGTTTACTCTATAATACTTTTAAATATTTGGATAAAGATAAATGAATGTTTGAATATATATTAAAAATGGAATTTTTACCCTATGATTTTCGGGATGTTACAGATCGTCACTTTATCTAGCTTATGGTTTTGCTCCATTGGGAAAGAACTTGGCCTACACCCTTCAAAACTACAATCGGCATGAATATCCGAGATGTATTTTCTTTATGTTAAAACTAGACCTTCAAAGGTCCGTGTCACTTTTATACCAAGAAATTACTTGAGATTTCCAAGATCTTTGATAATGAACCAGTCATTTAGCTTTGCTTTAACGTCTTGTATTTTGGTGGCATTATTTCCAACTAATATGTCAACATTGACGTAGATAAGGGCTATAACGAAACTTCCATGTTGTTGGTAAATGAACAACAAGTGATCTGCTTTGGACTGATTGAAGTCAAGATCAAGGAGAGCTTTGGTGAACTTGTGATTCCAATTTCGTGAGGCTTGTTTCTAAGCCATATATTGACTTTCTCAACCGACACACTCTTGTTTCCCTTTCCTTAGCAAATTGTTGCAAGATTTTCATGTAAAATTCTTCAACCAAGTCGCCATGTAAAAAGGCATTATTTATGTCAAGTTGATGAATGAACCAATTGTTTTTAACAATGACAGCCAAAAGAACTCGAATTGTGACTAATTTAGCAACAGGAGCAAAGGTATCATGGTAATCTACCCTATCCATATATGTGATCCCCTTTGGCACAAGGCGTGTTTTATATCTCTCAACTTCTCTATCGGGCTTGTACTTCACTTTTTAAACCCACTTGGAATCAATAGATCATTTTCCATCAGGCAAGGCTTCGAGCGTCCATGTGTTATTTTCTTCTAGAGCACATGTTTCTTTTCTCATGGCCTCTTTCCACCGTTCATCTTTAACTGCTTTGTAAAAGAATTTTGGCTCATCAATGGAATTTATGGCCACTAAAAACACTTTGCATGAGCCAGTAAAAGAATCATAAAAAACAAAATTGGATAGAGAGTGTACTGTTGAGGAGGCTTGAATTGGCGTGCTTCGTGCATTGTCAACTGAAGGGGGAAGCTTTACAATGAAGCCATCAATATGTTTTGGTTGTGACCGATGTAGTCTAGGTCTTTCATTCTTACTTGAAGTATCAAAAGTTTCTTTTTCGATCATGTTAATCACCTCATCCCTTTGGTTCGATGAGTCATGAATTTGGTGTTCATGGACAGTGTCATGGTCCAAGTTTGTGTCAAGGTTTTACTAATGATTGGTTGGTGTGTTGTTGGGTTCAAAAGTCTCACTTGGATCATCAAATTGGGCCGATTCAGCTTCTGAATCAAAAGGATCCATCTCGTCACGTGTATGGGTTAGTTTGTCAAAAGGGAACTTTTTTTTTCACAGAACCTCACATCTCTTGACACAATTATCCTCTTGTTTTCACTGTCATAAATTTTGTAACCTTTCATTCCTTGTGGATACCCCAAGAACACTCCTGGTCTCCTCCTCACCTCGAACTTATCCCTATTGGTGATAATGATTCTATAGAAAGCAAGACAACCAAAAACCTTCATGTGATCATAATTAGATTTCTGACTAAAAAGAACCTGAAAAGGGGTTACATTCTTGATAACCTTTGAAGGAAGTCGATTGATTCTAAAAGTTGCTGTTAAAATACATTATCCCCATAATCGTTTTGGCAAATTGGCTTCAAACATTATAGTTGTAGCGTTTTCAAGCAAATGCCCATGTTTTCTTTCCACAACTACATTTTCTTGGGGGGTGTGGACAAGTAGTTTCAATTAAAATTGCATGTTCATTGTAAAATCTTTGCATGTCGTTTGAAGTGAATTCACCACCATTATCAGTACAAGCTCTTTGAATAGTTTTTCCAAATTGAGTTTTTATTATGTTGTGAAATTTTATCAAGAAATTGTTGGCTTCATTCATGAATTTTAAAAGGAAAACCCAGACATCTCTACTAAAATCATTAGCTAGGGTTAAAAAAATAACTTGCACCAGATAGAGATGGAACATGATATTTACCCTAAATGTCACAATGTAAAAGCTCAAAACAATTATTGGTTTTAATAATACTATGCGAAAAGGGCAATCTAGAATGTTTTGCCTTGGAACAAGAATCACACAGTTTATCAAAAGAACCATTTCTAAGTAAATCTATTTGAGTAAGTTTATCACCAGAAGCATGTACCAATCTTTTGTGCCAAATATCCATAGTTGTCGTCATGGCTTTCTTCTCTCTTCCAACTGTCTCCATTCGGTATAGACCTTTCTTACACTCCCCACACCAATCAAGTTCCACGTGTGAAGTTTCTGCATGACATAAAAATAAAAAAAAAGGTTATAACAGATTGAAAATCTTTTCACATTATACTAACATATAAAATATTGCATGTAAAATTTGGAATATGTAAAACTCCTTTTATCTTAGTTCCTCTTATCAAAGAACATTCTCCTTTTCCTTCAAGTGGTATGGTATCCCCATTAGGAATAACATGTGTTTCAAAATAGTTTTTTGTTTTATTTTCAAGTATACTAGCATCATGTGTGATGTGTCAGTCGATCCTAAATCAATGACCCAACAATTATCATTATTACATTTACCGGTCATGAACACCTTCGAGGTATTGACCTCCTTACCTGAATTTCCAATCTCAGAAAAATGTCTTAGAGAAGACTCATATTTTTCGTTGGTTAAGCCAGGAATGGACGTGATGCATCCAGGTTCGGTAAAAGCTGCCTTTGGTTTCGTTTCTTTACGTTCCTTGTTTCCCAACCACCATTCTGGATAACATATTCGCTTGAAACATCCATCTCGTGAGTGACCATCCTTTCCATAGAAGGTACAATGCTCCATCAAATCCACCCATTTGGTCTCCTTCTAGAGCGTTTTGTCATGCTTTTGGTTTTGGTTTCCTTCTCGACGAGTCGACACAAAGGTCTTGAAGGCCGCAAATTCTGTGACGGGTTTCTTGTCGGCTGAAAAAACCCTTTGGCGATCATCCTCAGCGACAAGATGGCATGCGTTCCCGAGGCTTGGTATGGGATTTATGGTGATGATGTGAGTTTTAATAATGGAGAATGAGTTAACGAGACCCCTGATAAATTCATAAAGTTTTTCTTTATCCTTTACCTCACTTAATTTCTTTCCAACATTGCATGTGCAACCATCATAGGAACATCGAGGCATTGGAAGCACATATATGATTTCATCCCAAAGACTGCGAAATTTGGTGTAATAGATGGACACAGTGGCTCCATTATAACGCGCCATTGAGAGTGTTTATTTGAATTCATATGCCCTGGGCGCGCTTTCCTTCCCAAAATGCTCTTTTAGATCGTTACAGATCTCAAAAGTAATGTGAGCATACTTTACGATGGTCCTAATTTCCTTCTCTATTGCTGTTATGAGCCACCTGTTGGGTTTTGAGCATTCTAACACTCCTATGGTGTACATGCAACCCTATAAACCTTGGATCTATGTTTTTCTCTATTATACATGCAAATAAGAACTTTCCAAGGCTTTAATCCTAACTAGCATACTATGAGGAAATTATACTACAAAGACTAGTTAGATGACATACCTTTTGGTGTAGCTTGATGTCTTCAAGCTTTAAGAGCTTAGCCCAAATAGTGTGGAAGCCTCAAGTGGAATCATAAATCACCAAAACACCTTGGAAGACTTTGAGAATAAGAATACTTTGGTTCTCTCTAGTGAAATCGGCTAGCCCTCTTAGTGTACCCAAACTAGTGCCAATTTCACCAACCAAGGACATCTTTATATAGTGTGGAGACTAGGCTTAAACCCATGACCTTTCATTTCATATGATCCATGGGTTAAACACTCCATGGACTATCCATGAAATCTTATCTCAACCTAAATTAACTTGGCCCATCAGACACATTTATCTAAGAGTCCATATTTAATTAGTTCATTTTGATCACTTAATTAATTCTAAATTAATTCTTGATCAATACTAATTAAATAATATGATTCCATATTTATATATTAGAACTTATAATATATTAATATAATCATAAATATACTATTCTCAAAAAATTATCCATATAAATTGTGCCGGTGAAGTGCAACCCAAATGGACCATGTCGGGTTGGGTCAAGTACATACCAAATATAGTTATGGACTTAGACATTAATTCAACAGTCTCCCACTTGGATAAGTCTAAAGCTATAATTAAGTATGACTTCAAAACCTAACTGGCAATAGTAGCTCTTAAAGTCGTTTTCAAACTATGATCTTGTCAACGAACTCGGACCTTTGTCAATGACTTGTCCATTAGATAAGGGATCATATATTCCTCCATTCTAGATATCATATGGACTGAGACATGGATTATAATCATTCTCTCTGTTCATTTGTTGTCTCCCGATTTCCGATTCATGACGACTAACCGATTGAACAAATCAAATCAGTCCTAGCTTGGCCAAGCACTCACATGTATCATCATTAAATCATCTAGGGGCCCACAGATATCACTTTTATCCTAAAGGTAAAAGGAATGGATAAACTTCGACTCATATGGCTTGTTCTACTACTTGTTGAATCATACACAAAGGCACGTTTTATAACATCGAGTTACCAATGCGTTTTCGTGCAATCAATGTACTATCAACTCATAGTAACAACTCATATCTCTAGGTTTGAAGAATATAAGATATTATCGTCTCATGATCACTCGTGATAAAATCCATGAAGTGATTCAAGTGAGTGCGGGTTGAATCCAATACTCAGAACTTATGAGCACTCATGAGTGTTGTAGCACAACTTTGTCCACCAACTTGGACCTCTACAAGCCAACCCATGACAGTCTTGATTCATATCTACTTCCAACATATGACCGACTGTGGATGGTTTGAATAACTTAGTCATTCCGGAAGAATAACCTAGTTATTATGGAAGTCAGAACATGCAAAGTGAAACACAAGAATAAATGAATCTAATATGGTATCAAAAACCTATGAATATAAATAAAACACTTTCTATTTATCATCATATGATTACTCATTATTCATTGTTTCGGTTTTATCAAGTTTATACTTGAATTAAAACACTAGGTGTCCCATACTCCAAGCATGTACACTATGTTTTCTAAACAATAGCTTTGCCATACACCAAGTATGAACTCTATGTTTGTCTATGATCCTTTTCTTTGTGAACTAGATCAATTGAGCATAATTTCAATGATACTCTTTTCACACTCCCAATTCCTTGTCTTAAATGTAAGAATTCCAAATTCCTATCATTTATCGAAATCTGTTTAGATTTTAAACTTATATGCATTGTTCCTCTTGTAACGATTATGCACAAAGCCACAAAGGCTTGGCAACAATCATTACAGAGTATCCCAATGGAGAGAAATTCCATGGAAACGACGTCTCAGATTCAAAGCGCATTGCTTTGAACATGCTTCTTGCATTAAGTTTCTTTATCCTTACACAGATTGCTTCCATCTATGAAGATAACTCTATATTCCCATTTTGACTACCACTTCTGAACAAGAGTTGCCTCTTTTCAGACTATGTCAATATGGTCCTTCCAATATTAACAGTATACTTCCAATTGTCCTTGAGCAACCAATCTTTGGTAAACCTTATATTGTCCTCGACAATTGCTTAATCACTTTAGTCATATCCATTTCTAGACATTTTCCTCCTTAATGCCCCAAGGCATTTGGAAAATTCAGAAAGGATAAATATTATAGCACATGTAATCGATCTTGTACCCAAAGTAAATGGGACACGATTCATGATGTTTCACATAAAGACATGGTTCTAGACCAGTCTTTTGCCATAATAATTTTTGTTTGCCATATTCTCAAAATTTGACTAGGAAAAGGGATGCCGTAATCATAATCGAATTTTGAGAACGCAATATATAGAATTTTCTTAAGTTGAACCAATCCAACATGAAATTCATATATATATTTTTGACTAAATGTGATTAAAACCTCAATATAAGCTCTTTAGAATGATTATAAACTCAATCTAAGCTTTTTAGAATTGAAATGAAGTATAATTTCCTCTCCCTTAATTATAGCAAAACAACTTTTTCAACCCCTGCAACCTCACGAATTGAAACTTTTGTTTTCTATAATTAACATTGCTAACTTGCAATTCTTATCATAATTATCATGCTCCCACTAACATGATGATTATTAGCAAAACACTCATGCTCCCACTAGCTTTGACATGTACTCAGAAATCAGCTGGACTTCTAAAAATCAATACTTTATTGACTTTCTTACCAAAGTTCAAATTTCTGATACTAGATTGCTTTGATAAAACTTTACCAAAGTTCAAATTTCTGATACTAGATTGCTTTGATAAAACTTTATCATAATCATACACCTTATCTTAGATAGCTCACTGATATGTCTACACAATTTCAAAACTATGAAAAGGGATGTCGTAATCATAGTCTCAATTGTTTAGACCTTTGCCACTTCTCACAAGTCTATGTTAGTGTGCCAGTAAACCACACACGCTCCACTAATGACTTTGAGAATGAAAATATCACAATTGCTATCTACTTAAAAAAATCTACTTAGTGAAAGTGTTTCCTCACCATCATTTTCATGAATCGGAGAGAAACCTTATGACACTTAGATTTTTATGGTGTATAAGTTCCTACACATATGAATTTGTCAAAACCATAATCACAAGACAAGGTTAGTGACAAATACAAACTCATATGGATTGAACTTGTGCAATCTTAAGTTCTTGCCATCTGGCAGCACAAGGGCCTGCCATAGCTTCCAAGTAGTTGTGCAACCAATTGAGAACTCTCAGAACTACTATGCAAAGTTAACGTGAATAGGCACATAAATGTCAACACGATAGGTTATACACCTCAAGTCGTGTGCTAGTGAAGAATTTCAGGTTTTATTCTTGATTAGGTCTTGAAACTTTCAAGAGCTTTAGGACTCCCACTGTCCTCTTGACATATAAGACTCACTTGCCAAATATACAAGAGATAGTGCGGATTCTTTATCAAGACAAACACTTCACACAATTGGTCTAAGTTGGTCTCTATTTTATCCAAAACATCACAACTTACCAATTTCAAATGTACAAGAGTATATAACCTTTTACTCTAATAAACCTTCATTAAGATATGTCACTCAAGTTACAATCTTGGAGTATGACTCTAAGAATTGTTTTGGAACGAAGTATGACTCATCTTTTTGATTTAACCATTTCAACAATTCATGACTCCTCGTCTTAGTCATAAAAATGCACTAAGATGACCTTAGAGAATCAATTGTGATATGGTATCTTAATCATTAAGATGATCATAAACATGATACTAAATTACTCTCCCATCTTTTCAGATTTGAGAGACTTTTATCTTTCTGCCAAATTTGATTTTTCTCATTCGTTCTGCCATACATTGAAGTATTTTTCAATGTTTCAGAATTATACGTAAACTTGTAAGTATAACCATATTTACTAAGCTTTAGTAAATCATGACGAATATTCTTTGTGGTGGACCTGACCAGCACACACCCAAGTGTACCTGATCCCTTTGTCCTTCCCTTGACTAATATATACATGTGAACAAGGAATTACTCTTAATTTTCCAAAGATGAAAATTCTCATTCATCATACTATACAACTTGCATGATTCCAAGTTTCGGTCCAATTTAAACTTGGGTGATGAGAATCTTTCCTTATTTGGTAAAATTAGACACTACCACAGACGAAAGAATCAAATCCATTTTCAATATTGCTATCAATGGAATCTTATAAGCAACAATTTTTCCACAAATGCCATTGTAAGGATACTTAAAATAAATGAAATCAAAAATTTTCCTTTTATTTTAAAATTTTGTGGAAAACCTTATCCTTACAATCCATATGAAAACCTTGTTGTTATCTATACCTAAGCAATATATCATAACTCTTAAGCAACAACTCAAAAATTCTGATCACCGAACCATGTGATCGAAATCCATCTTCGCAATCAGAATCAGCATATACTTCCTTTAAGTTTCTTTACTTTTCTTTGATTCTTAAAACATCAACATGTGACCCAGTCATATCATGTAATAAGAGTCTCCAAGTAGGAACTTAATAGAGTTAGACAATGGACTTTACCTGAAATAAAGTCAAACTTGTTGACTTTACCATCCTTAGATAAGTTTGGCAGCTTCATAACCAAAGCCCCTTCCTTTGGAAATAGAAACATATGGACCTTTAGGTAATAGTACATGGGACTATCTCAGACTTAGCCTTTCTCTTTACCATTTGGTCAGCCAAGTTGACTATGGCCAATCCCTTTCCATTGGGAAGAGAATGCTTTTCTGGATTTCCAGTGTCACTATTTTCCCTGTCCATAAAGTTTTGGGAAGTTGATATCCTAATCAAATTTGCTTTACTAGTACACCAAATCATTTCTGATTTAGCAGCACCAGGCAAATAGATAAGATCATTAAGGGTCTTGTCATAGTCTATTTCATATGAGTCCCAAAGGAATTCACTATGTGACTTAGAAAGTGATTGAACATCCACTTCCTCTAGACTTTGACACCCAACTCTCTCGGCTTGTCAATACGTGACTTCATCTCCAAGATGTGATCACACATACACCTTGCTTGCCAATAGGGATAGAGTGACCTTAAACTTTTCAAGAACTTGTGGGTTAGGGAGAATAATTAGAGGAGGTGGATGAAGTGAAGTTCCAAGAGATTTGGGAAGATCATTGATGTCTGAACTAGATATCTTTTTGGGAGATATTCAAGATAATTGATTTAAAGTCCTTAATATAACACCCCAATATGAAATATTAAGGCTAGGACCCAACACAATATTTTATAACTTGGAAGAGGGATGTCGTAATCCAAGCTATAGAATATTTGAAGGTAGGTGAATGACGATTCACCAATTTCCACCATAAAACGAAATAAATTATTAGGTTTTTTTTAATTGGATTTGAAACTCCTAGATCTTTTGAGATTCATTGAACTTTTCAAAGGCATGTTTCAATCTTGAGTGTGCCCTTCAGGTTTTGTGACTGGGATGCCGAGGATCACAAAACAAGGTGTGAAGTAACCATGCAAATTACTTGGTACCCTTAAGTGTTTACCCCTCAATCGATGTGTCGGTTAACCACACACGCTCCATCGATACTATGATAAACATTAAGTTACCCTTTGCATACCTTGTTAAATACGAGTTAGTGTGCCGGTTAACCACACACGCTCCACTAACCGACTTAAACAAAGTACAAAGTGTAATTTCATGGATTAGCACCTTATTCACATTTTCCTAAGTAACTAGATTAGGTATTTATAAAAGGTTTAGTTACTTAGTATTTATCATTAATACTTTTAATGAAGGGAGAATTTATAGTCTTTGTCCTACCCGTTCGGCTAACGACCCTCCACCAGTCAAGGAAGCGGTGGGTGAGAGTGGACATCCATTAAACTGCCATTTTATAGGCAGTAACCTTATACCCCCTTATAGACCGGCTTCGTGAATGGGGCCTACTAACGATAAGACTGACTTTACTCTTATACATACATACATATATATATATATATATATATATATATATATATATATATATATATATATATTATTGACTTATAATATTATAAAGTATAAGGGTTGGATTTTAACTTTTAAAATTCTAAGGACTAACTTGGAATTAAAGTATTCATAAGTGAAAACTTTTCAAATTCCAAAACTTGAGGGCAAGTTTTGAAACTATTCAAAACTAATTAATTCCATAACTTATGTGTTTAAAGTAGTTTTAATTAAAAGACTCTTCAAGTTCCATAACTTGAGGACAAGTTATGGAAGACTTTAAACTAATAAAAGAATGTAACTTTTTCTTATTTTGTAACTTATGGAATTAATTAAGGTTACATATTATATTACTTAATGAAGTGACCCTTGAACCTCCATAACTTGAGGACAAGACTCTTCATTTTTTGTAACCATTGCCAACTTTTATGAGTTTTATGAAACTTAAATGTGACTTTTCATATAACTTAAGGACAAGTTACAAAAACACATTTTAGAATCAACTTTTAGATTAAAATGGATTGAAAACAACTATTCAATTAACTTTTCTATTAATCTAAGCAACTCATATGGACAAATATAATACACATCAAACTTTTCCATGTAATTAGCAATACTCTTAAACTAATACAAAACATGAATCTATTGACAATTATCTTTGAAATTGGATTAGCATGAACATTACCACATCAAAAACAAGTTTATAAGTCCAAAAACATCTTAGGGTAATGTTCCTAGTCCAATTCCAGCCAAAACAATCGAATATATGTTGTCTGAGGGTCCAACTTGTCGAGTGCACAAACCAACTCGGCGAGTTGGATGCTTTTTGTCTTGGACTAGACGAGTCCATCGGTGGACTCGGCGAGTCTGCTGTGCAGACAGCACCAAAATTCGATTTTAAGCCAATTTTTGCAAGTATAACAAGAAAACAAGCCTAGGCTCTGATACCACTGTTGGGTTTTGAGCATTCTAACACTCCTATGGTGTACATGCAACCCTATAAACCTTGGATCTATGTTTTTCTCTATTATACATGCAAATAATAACTTTCCAAGGCTTTAATCCTAACTAGCATACTATGAGGAAACTATACTACAAAGACTAGTTAGATGACATACCTTTTGGTGTAGCTTGATGTCTTCAAGCTTTAAGAGCTTAGCCACAATAGTGTGGAAGCCTCAAGTGGAATCACAAATCACCAAAACAACTTGGAAGACTTTGAGAATAAGAATACTTTGGTTCTCTCTAGTGAAATCGGCTAGCCCTCTTAGTGTACCCAAACTAGTGCCAATTTCACCAACCAAGGACATCTTTATATAGTGTGGAGACTAGGGTTAAACCCATGACCTTTCATTTCATATGATCCATGGGTTAAACGCTCCATGGACTATCCATGAAATCTTAGCCCAACCTAAATGAACTTGGCCCATCACACACATATATCTAAAAGTCCATATTTAATTAGTTCATTTTGATCACTTAATTAATTCTAAATTAAATCTTGATCAATACTAATTAAATAATATGATTCCATATTAATATATTAGAACTTATAATATATTACTATAATCATAAATATACTATTCTCAAAAGATTATCCATATAAATTGTGTCGGTGAAGTGCAACCCAAATGGACCATGCCGGGTCGGGTCAAGTACATACCAAATATAGTTATGGACTTAGACATTAATCCAACACCACCCTTTTACAATGACATCACAGCGCATCCAGGACATGTATTCAGCTAAATCCTTTCCTGGTTTCGCGATGGACCCATCAACAAAACCAACCTTATTTTTGGCAAAGAGAAAGTTCATCATCTCTTGAGACCAATCTGTATAGTTGTTGTCATTGAGAGTTTTGTTGACATGCATCTATTTGGAGTAATGAGATGCATGAATGTAAAATGTGGAGTTCTTATTTGGAACGCCATTGTTCTTTTTCAGGTTTGAACTCTCTACAGTGCCTGTCATGATTGTCGATCGATTAGGGTTTGGTGTGTTTGGTTAAAACCCGCTCTGATACCATCTTGAAATTGACAACATAAATATTCGGATTCTTTTATTGATCAATAGAAGGTTTAAATACATGGAAAAAGATAAAAAATGGAATGACCTAACTTAAGGCACAAGCTAATAAAAATTATACATAAACAATATCTAATACGTAAATAATATCTAAATTCCAATAACTTGTAGTCCTTAACGATTAGCTTAATAATTCTTATCACATACCATGACATGTATTATAGTATCTCGTCCCTAAAATTAGCATAAAATATTATCCAAATTCTTTTTTCTTTTTCAAAAAAAATTGTTATTAATGACTAGTCAGATTAATCAAAATTATCTGGCCACATTTTAACATCACACACACCCTCAAATATGTAATATGAGACTTCAAATACGATGATATGGATAATGTCATTTATACAAGGGCATACACAATACATTAAATTTCATATAATTTAATTGATTATCACTCTATATTCCATGCAATTCTATTATTTTTTTTTTCCAACAATACATTAAATCTTATGAAGTTCAATAAAACATATTCAAATGTTTATCTAAGTATTGGATTTTTTTTCCATTAAACGATTCAGTTACCATTGAGCTACAAAGTCATTGAATGACAATGTGCCATTGGTATCTCATAAATATGAGTCATAATGGTAAAGTTTCATCAATTGGATGATAACTAGAGTTTCCATCTCATTTAACTCTCCTGACTCCTATTGTGGATGCTTTGAGTTTCGGTAAAAGTTACGTTTGGCATGTAAATCGGTCAACACCAAACCAATCCTGAACCGAAAAACCGAAAACCATACCGAATGCTACTAACCGGTTCCGGTTCTACTAAGAGGGTGTTTGACAAAGCTTATTTAAAAAGACTTATGAGTTTTTGACTTATAACTTATTTGGTGAAATAAGGAGTTTTTAATAAATAAGGGATAGGTTACTTATCACTTTTTGATTTATTAGAGGTTACCAACAACTATATATTATTTTTTATTCAAATACTTTTTTTGACTTATACCGATATCAAACCAGTAATAAGTCAAAAAATTCTTTTTTTAAGCTTTGCCAAACACCCCCTAACAAGTGTGCTGTCTAAGAAGGCGTTCGAAACCATAATCGGTCCGAACCAGATTGGAGCCGAAAACCGAATAAACTGCAAACTAAAAATCAATAACCGAACTGAATACCACTAAACGATTCCGATTCTATCTTTCGGTTAAAATATTCATCCCTACATTACGTTAAGTACGTTTTAAAATCGGATGAAATTTTGGAAACGATGGACTTTCATTTGGCACCCTTTTCTTAATATCTTATAATTCATATTTTTTCTAAACTTGAAGGACTATTCATATAACTTTTGAATATTAGCCCTTGAAGGAAAGCTTCCAGCCATTCAATCAGTAGTCAACAACAAGAAGCACTTCTTCCTTCTCCTTTTGTCTTATCAACCCACCCAACCCCGCCCCACTCACGCGTGGCTCCAACTAACTATGGCCACAGATCCTAAAGCTCAAAGATCCTTATCGTCGTCATTTGTCTCTCACCTTCATCTCCATTCTTGAAACTTTTTGAGTTTTGACTCACACAAGAGTCCAATTCCTCTGGATTACCCACACACATTTTTCATAAATATTCCCTTGTCAATTCAAACCTAGACCCACCTGTTCAAATTCCTCAACCTTCGTAATTTTTACTTCACCCAAAATCAGAGGTTTACTAGCATGAGTTCTTTAATTAAGAAGTTAAAAAACAACGACTTGTCAAAGGTAGTAGAGATGAATATGGCTGATTCTTGGATACTGCAGCAGATTAACTGCAATCGTCATTTTTGGCTCATGTTTGGTGTCTTCTTCTGTGAAAAATAATGACGGTAAAAACCCTAAAAATCTTTATTTAGATAGTGGGTGCTCTTCTTTTTTTCTCTGTTCTCCTCTGGTTTCATATTCTTACATTAATACACGTATCTTCTTCAACTTTATATTATATAGTTTCTTAAGCAACTTTTGGGGGTCAAGAAAAGCTGCAGCCATGCTTAATCCCAAATCAAGATCTCCTTCCGGTGATGAAGATGCTCGTCATCGCTATGTTGAGACCGACCCAACTGGTCGATATGGTCGGGTATGATGACTACTTTGATGGGTCATTCTTGCAATTGTTTCTTTTGATTGTTAAAGTATTGGTGAATTTTAAGCCCTAGAATTTGATTATGTGGAATTTCATCATGTGATGGGCTTCTATAAAGATTTTAGAAATGGAATTCCAAAATGGAGTTCTAATCCATTGAGGACTTTTACGTTTGATTCCTTTCAGAAGAATGATGAAAGTACTCACCTTTGATGTTATTTGATGCCGCAAAATGAAATTTTGATGCAATCTTTATAAAATGAATGGCCTTTTTGGAGTTAAAACTCTTGCATATGAGAAAATAATCTAATCTTGATGATCGTTGAACAAATTTGGTGGTTTAAATTGATCTGAAAATCATAGCGAAACTAGTGGCAGAGTTATTTTTATTTTTATTTTATTTGTTTACACTGCAAAGTTCTTTTCAAAGCATGCACGTGCATACCCTGCACAGACCATGTATGATGACAATGGTCTTTTGGTTTCTTGATTCACAGTGATTTTAATTTCAATTTTAATTTTTTTTAATGAGCAGTTTAAGGAAGTTCTTGGAAAAGGGGCAATGAAAACGGTATACAAAGCCATTGATGAAGTTCTTGGAATGGAAGTTGCGTGGGGCCAAGTGAAGCTTAACAACTTGCTCAGATCTCCTGAAGACTTAAAACGTCTCTACTCAGAGGTTCACCTTCTTGGCACCCTCAATCATGATTCAATCATCAAATTCTACACCTCATGGATTGATGTGGATCGAAGAACCTTTAATTTCATTACTGAATTGTTCACTTCAGGAACCCTCAAAGAGTAATCTTTTCTTTATCACACTAATTAATTATCAATACATTTTCCTTCTTTTGCTAATTCTTTATGTGTATGTATATATGAATGTTCAGATACAGGAAGAAATATAATAAAGTGGATATCCGGGCCATAAAGATTTGGGCCCGCCAGATTCTCTCGGGCCTGATTTATCTTCATGGGCATGATCCGCCTGTGATCCATAGAGACCTTAAATGTGACAATATTTTTGTAAATGGGCATTTGAGTCAAGTAAAGATTGGTGATCTTGGCCTTGCAGCTATTCTTCGTGGCTCTTTTAGAGCACATACAATCATTGGTACATCTCTAGATACAAATATTAAGATATTGGTTAATTTCAACTTATTTATGTTAAAAAAAAATAAACATATTAACATGTGAAATTATATCAGGCACACCAGAGTTCATGGCACCTGAGCTTTATGATGAAAACTACAACGAATTGGTTGATGTCTACTCATTCGGAATGTGTGTATTAGAAATGCTAACTCATGAATATCCGTATAGCGAATGTACAAATCCTGCACAAATTTACAAGAAAGTAACATCGGTATGATCCGATTTTGATTACATAAGTAATATATTTCGTATAAAAAAAAATTAAAAAAACTCACGTCCATGGGTTTATAATCTATTTCAGGGCAAACTTCCACGTGCATTCTATAAAGTGAAAGATCTAGAAGCTCAATGCTTCATTGGAAAGTGTTTGGTGAATGTTTCGAATAGGTTATCTGCTAAAGATCTAATGCTTGATCCGTTTTTAGCAATGGATGAATACGGGGTGTTACCAGTATCTAAATATGTTCATCAAAAACCGTTTATGAATGATGAGATTGAAATTGAGAAGCTGAGTTTGGGTGGAAATCCACCACGAACCAACATGTCAATTGCTGGGAAATTGAATCCGGATGATGATACCATTATTCTTCGGGTGCAAATTGCAGATAGAGAAGGTAATTTTCACCATCCTTTTCAACTTCATTTTATCTTAAGCATCAATAGATTCATGAGGAGAAAAGGGCAAAAAGGTCTTTTTATCATAGGTTTGAAGGTTGGGCCGTTAAGTTAGACAGCCCAGGGGCTAAAAGAATGATGAAATCTTGTTTTAGGGAGGGAAAATGCAACATATGAAACTAATGGACGATTTCGATAAAAAGTGATAAACCATAAGGATGGTTTTTGTAATTTAGTAGTCTAGACATTATTAAGTGAATTATAATGTTTAATTTCTTGTAAGGATGATCCTTAAAACACAGTTTCGTTATGATATATTATTATTAAGCTTTATAAAAGTTATGATCATAAATATTTAAAAATTTACAAAAGCAAACAAAATGACAAGAATTATTAAAAATGCTTAGTTGTAATTTAACAACTGGAATAAATAGTATTGAAAAAATGCATCGTTTTTATTATTTATTGTGTATGTAGGTTCTGTGAGAAACGTGTACTTCCCGTTTGATATATTACACGATACAGCGGATGAGGTGGCGTCTGAAATGGTTAAGGAGCTTGAGATCACAGATTGGGAGCCTTTGGACATTGCTGATATGATTGAGGGAGAAATTTCTGCTCTTGTACCCACTTGGAATAGTGATCAACATACACATATTCTTAATCTCAATCATGATGAAGATGATGATCACAACCATCCATTCCGATCTCTATCGTCTTCCTCATCGTCTCAATTATCATTCTCCGGAATGACGGATTCCCGCCAGACCGATGGAATGGCATCGGGTGGTGATTGGTTGCAAGGTATGCTTTATAATGCTAACGGACAATGATAAAAAAAATCTTCAACTGTCCGTTGGCGTCAGTAATAAATCTTTATGGTCCGTTTGTTACACAGGACAGAACATAGAACATGACGGCATGTATGATATTTTGCATGCATTGGATTGGAACTAAGATTAATGTCATTAAGACAAAAATTGCATTTTTTTGTCATACCCAAAAAAGGCGAGACAAAGATAATTTTAGAGTGTTAGGAAAATGGTTGCAAAGATCCCTATCAAACCTCCCACCGACAAATAATAGAGAAATTAGAACAAAAGAATATACGTGGAAAACTCCAAAACCGAATAAAAAACACAAGCCTCTAGAGAACGAAATTCAATATATGGTAAATTATTACAATCATATAGACTAATCTTTTAAATCTTATAATTCATTCACACTCTCCAAATTTAGAGCGCCTTCGAAACTTTTACGATTATATTATTATTTTTGTGGGTTTTTCATTTTAATAATTACATATTTGATCAAAATGCCACCGATATCACATATGACTCGTGCTTAAAATGAAAGGCTAGAGGGGGTCTTTTAAAACATTTCAAATAGATGGTATTGTAAAACAGTTTAATTGTTTATAAAAAGAAGTTGAATTTTTTTATAAAGATACGTATTTGTTAAATAATTGTGGATTATGAATAAAAAACACAAGCCTCTAGAGAAAGAAATTCACTATATGATATATTATTACGATCACATAGACTAGTCTTTTAAATCTTATAATTCATTCAAACTCTCCAAATTTGGAGCGCCTTCAAAACTATTATGATCATATAATAATTTTTGTGGGTTTTTCTTTTTAATAATTACATATTTGATCAAAAACCCACCGTTATCAAATATGACTTGTGCTTAGAGGGGGTTTGCTAAAACATTTCAAATAGATGGTTTTGTAAAACAGTTTAATTGTTTATAAAAAGAAGTTCAAATTTGTAAAGATAAGTAATTGTTAAATAAAGTTGGTAGAAAATATAACAAAAGAAACATTTTTAAAGGGATTATCAATTGTGGGTGTTCTTACAGAGCTTGTCCCGTCATGTGTAACAAACGTACATATCAGAACCGTCTTTATAGTCTAAATTGCTACCATGAAAACATATGGTCTTGCAGATCACTTATTTGATGACACAAGTTCTCAAGGGTCATTAGTTTCAGGAACATATTCAAATTTGAGTTACGTTTCACCAGAAGATCACAACGAATATAGCCCTAAAAACGGGACCCACAACACTACTAGGTTCAGTCATAAAGACGAAGGTTTAAAAAATCATGAAAAACGGTCAAATGTCACGGTTGACTCTCATAAAGCTTCAACATCTAAAGCTAGCCCGGGTGTTGGACCCCGGCTAACTAGAAACCGGTCATTGGTTGACATGAGAAGTCAACTGCTCCATAGATCTTTAGTAGAAGAGGTGAGTAAAAGGCGTCTGTCTAAAACTGTTGGGACCGTGGAAGATGTTGGGTTTCAGGCACCCGTTGAGAGTTCAAAGTCACGGCTCGGGTGGGGTCAGCGGCTCAGGCTCAAAGGAAGAAGGGTTTAATTGAGGTTGAAAAAGGCTTATTGTTAGTATATGTGTGTTTTGTGAAAGGAGATCACTTGCTTTGTATAAAAACTATGAAATCCACAGTAATGTATAAATAATGTTTACATAAAGGATAGGTGATTAAAACGTTGTCGCCTCCAATTCAACTATTTTTTATTTGGGAAAAAGAATTTACCATGAGAGGTGGTAATTTCTTTTCAAATTGTGAATATACTTAACCCATATTTGTATTGTGATGATAATTGGGATCCATTATATTTTATAGCCTATAGATAGGTTGATTTTGATTGTATTTTATCTTTAAAATGATAATTAAAAAAAAAACAGTTTAAAAGAATACAAGTAAAATAAGTAGAAATTGTGTTTTTTTTTTGTACAATATTATTAATATTACATTATTATTTTAGTATTTATAGAATTCAAAAAAGAATTTACAAATCTGGCATGACCCATTTCAACGGGTACTAGAATTGTAGTTTTTTGACATTATCCAAATTTCGACTCCTCAAGTAGTGAAATGACACCATGAAAAGGGGGTTTCTAAAATCTTGATAAAAAGGTTAAATAGTTGAGATTCTTTGAATTTTGGCTCCTTAACTATTTCTCGTGCTGACACAAAGTCTTTGCTTTTAAAATTTAAATTCAAAGGACTGTCTTTTTCGGTTATGTCCAATAAGACAACACATGGGGTGGGTCTTTTAATCTTGAAAATGGTCCATTACATAGTAAATAAAGTATCATTTATATAACTATATTACATAACATATTAGTCAAGACGACGTCATAGCTTTACATTACATTATTATGATTGGTTTTTCCTATTTTATGTTAGGGTAAAGTGTAGGATTTGATGCTTCGTATGCTATCTAACGAAGATTAAATGAATGAATTGGTCTTGAAAAAAAAATCTCTTACAGATATATAGTGTAAGAGCTATTCTAATAGGATCAAATCAAATCAAATCAAACGACAGAAAAATTATATATATATATATATATATATATATATATATATAGAGAGAGAGAGAGAGAGAGAGAGAGAGAGATCAAAACAAGAGGCCATATTGTATTTACATCAATCAAAAAGTTAATAAGTATCAAAACGAGAAGTGATATGGTACAAGGACCGTCGAACGAAATGACGATGAATGAACTCTTGGAATTGGAAACATAATTTGGTATACGGACTTTGTCTCTAAAGGTCTAATACAGATAAATTCATGCTTAATGAAATTGATTCATCAACAAAATTATATATATATATATATATATATATATATATATATATATATATATATATATATATATATATATATATATAATGTCATCAAAGTGGGGGCGGAGCGGGTTGGGGATTGGTTTATCTGACCCCAACCCAACTTTGTCCCCAATTTTAGCCTAATGGGGATCCTCGACCCAAACCCGATACCCGTTTTTGCGGGGAATTATAACGCCTGTGTTTCAGGGCTAAGCAGTAGTAGATGATGTAATAGTCTAGGTCAACTATTGTAACTCTTTTTGAAGTAATAAAGATGAATTATTTGAGTATTATGTGAATTATGTGCATTTATGTGTTTATTATTTATTTATAAATGTATAATAAATAAATGATAAAAATAAGCGTTAAAATTAAAGTGTGAGATAAACCCGACATCTTTATATAAGGTTGTAGTGGTCGAAACAAGGATTACGGAGATATAAAGAATGCCGGAATCCGAGTTATAACGAAGAAGTTATGACCCGTCGAAGTTTCGCGACGGAATCGACACGACACCGGGAAGTGTAAATAGTGAATTTATGGCAAATGTCATATTAGCCCATCAAACTTTTCGTGTTTGTTTCAAAAGATCCCCAAACTTTTTTTTTTGTACATTAAAGAAATATACTTTCATTTTACCGTTTAATTACACCCCTTTACAGATTTTAAAAGGTTTATCCCTTGTTTTCGTGACATGGACACCACTGTGGAATATTACTGTTGAAATCTTGGTCCCCAAAAAATGCCAAGTCATTGCTAATGGTCCCCTTATAATCCGTCTTCCCCACCAGTTTGTTACCCTAATTCGTAACATTCACATCATCGACTTCACTTTTTTCCTACGTATAAATCAAGAAGATGGCCTCAGAACAAAGCTTCTCCTATGGTGGTTTCAGAGCTTCGGAACTAGACTTACCAACTGATTACGAACTTCATGCCATGGAAACCCAATTGCAGATTGAGGAAATGCGAGATGATATGCGTCAACAGCTTGGCGAGTTTAGGGAGGAGATACGCAACTTGAAAAGGAAAGTGATAATGATGGGTGTTGTTGGAGTTGCATCGATGTTGTTGATTGGGTTTCGTGTTTGCGTCGAATGCAGTGGATGGGGATTTTGGTGGGTGTAGTTTAGTTCGTAGGTAGCACGATGGCGATTAGTCTCTTTTGGGTTATCAGGGTTGTCGAAGGTTGTGTCTTTTTGTCTAATTTCGTCATCTGCTAGTATATATGTATGTATGAGGTTATGTGTTGTTGGTTGTTTTGAACAATGGTGCCCATTGAGGTTGTAATGGTGTTTAGAACCCAAATTTTGGGGGGTTTTTGTTAAGACAATAACCTCAGTTGTAATGGATGAATGAAATGAAATCTAGTTCCTATTTTAACCTTTGTTTTGCTTTACATATGATGTTATGGTTTTTAATGAAATGTACCAAATGTGAAAGTCGCATGTTGCAAGACTTAAATTTCCCCTTGAAGTATGGTTTGTAATGAAATGTACCAAATGTGAAGTTCCCATTATAACCTTATGTGGAAGTACATTGTTATAATTCAAATCCATTGTTATATGGGATTGCATTGGAAGTACAATTATAAAAAAAAGATTCATGTTATGTTTTAAAGTAAAGAAACTAACATTCATGTTACAAAAAGAAAGCAAACATCCATACATTCATTAATATCATGTTACAAACAGAAAAACAAACATTCATATATCCATAACTAACATACTCCAAAAACATCTTTAATCCAAGTCCATTGGTTTGGTTGATGTATCACCTTCACCGTTTTTGCCTGCAACCTTTTTTGCCAACTTTTTCTTTAGCATCCTCTCTGACTTTTTTCTTAATTTCAGTGTATCTACTTTTTTTACCATTCTTCT
Organism: Lactuca serriola; assembly: GCF_051521515.1. NCBI lineage: Eukaryota > Viridiplantae > Streptophyta > Magnoliopsida > Asterales > Asteraceae > Lactuca > Lactuca serriola. Next base: position 340,642,995 of record NC_136412.1, on the reverse strand, counting down.
TAGTCACACCACTTGTTGACTCACATTCACCTTCTCCCATTTTGAAACCAATTCCACTTCTAGTATCACCTTCACCCTTTCCCTTCCCATTTTGCCATTAACCCTTCTTTTTCTTTAATGTACTATATTCACCTTCACCTTCAGCCTTCCTCTTTTTCACCTGAATTTTTTTGGGGCTTTGACACTGCATCACAGGTTGACTTATTGTGGCCTGATTTCTTACAAACACCACATAACATCTTTTTGCATGCCTTGGATACTCTGTGTGATCCAGTAACCTTAGTACTGTCCCTCTTTCTCTTAATAGTAGGTCTCCCTGGCATCTTCCTTTTCAATGGTGGAAAAGGTGGTATGTACTCTGTTGGGGGCCACATTGCACTCCCATTCATGCTTCCAATTGTGTACTTGTATGTGCTCATATATATGTGATAATATATATATATATATATATATATGCACTTTATCTTAATATTTTGGCCTTATTTATTCTCTTATAGAACTAAAAAGTACTTATAATGCTTTGAATTATGTTTTGCAGCTATTCGTTGGCGATAAAGCACAAAAGAAAAGACTGAAGCGGAAACCAGACTTAGAAGCTAAAAGAAATTAAAATGCTGGATTAGACGATTACGCCCCGCGTAGCACACCTGTACGCGTCGCATAATGACCAATTTGACTTACGCCTCGGGTAACTTAAGGGTACGCGCCGCGTACTAGTTGGCCTCGGATATGTTCAATCGCGTAGTGATCCTTAGTACGCCCCGCGTAATCCGACTTACGCCCAGCGTACGTAAGTCGGTTACAAAGGCTATAAAAGTCGATTTTCAGCTAACCAGGAGGGGGAATTCGACTTACAACTTAGTTTAGTCGATATTAAACTTCTGTTAAGCCGTTTTGAGGGTTTAGAAGGCGGCCGGAAGGCCGTTAAGCTAACAGGAGCAGAGATCGGAAGGGTTGGAGAGCGGATACATGTTGGTAATCATATGGATTGTTAACGTGACCATGTTTAGCATTCCATTGTGGTACTTTCCTGTATTTAGTTTCTGATTTGGGTGTAAAAACCTTTTACTTTGTGTTTATGATTGAATGAAGCTTTGATTATTAGACTAATTGCTATATTGAATTGTTTATTTATGTTTAATTTATCTTGCCAAGCTTGTTAAAAGACCCTTATGTGTTAATGATGATTATTTTCTATTAATTGCTAAGTGAATTAAGTTGCATGAACATCTGCTTGATTTGCTTGTCTCTTATGATTTTTGATGACCATCGAGATTATAAGTCTAGAAAGAACGAATGTGAAACTAGGATTAACTTGGGAATAAGTAAGTTAATGTGTGAGCCTTGTTTGATGGCCATCAACAAGAGGTTAAATTGAATTAATAATTCGATTAACTATATTTACAAGTCTTACTTGATACGAACTGAACACTAGGAAGCATGTTAGTTTAACCAACTGATCACTGTTTAAATTGACTTGTTTGCTAAAGGATTAGTTATAGTGAACGCGAATCTAATCATTTTAGGAATCGGTGAACATGAATAAATGAATTTATATATGCAATTGTCTATGTGTTTAAGGTGTAATTTGTCTAAACCAAAGTACCTGAAGAGATTTGTTTTCCTGTTAGTTTATCGAGAGTAGTTAATTAATTGTTAGTTTGAAATTTATTTCTTTATTCTTTTCGTGTGACCTATAACCTATAATTAAATATATTAAATTAATCAACCGTTCCCTGTGATCGACACCCGACTTACCTAAGCTATACTGTAATCTGACTAGGTACACTGCCTATAAGTGCATAGATAGTCTAAGTTTGTTAGGTCATAAATATTAAAATTAATGGATACTTTTGTGCACATCAATATGCAAGCATGATATAGAGGATCAAAAACTACCTATACATCTCTATTTACATAACTAATGGCTGCCACTGAGTGTACACAACCATACCCATTCATTTGCCAAATCCTACAAGAACATGTTTTCTTTTCCAGATCAACTCCATAAGACTCTCCTAAGTTTCTTGTTTCAAATGTATTCAGGCCACTAGGAAGCACTTGCCAGTACCTACAAATAATCAAAGTTAACAGGGGTAATTAAAGTACCTTGACTGGATATTCAATTCATTTATGGTGAATAATATAGTACCTTTGTTGGACCTTTAAGTCATTTAGGGCAAGCCGTATGTTTGGACATACATCAAGATGTCCCCATCCACTTCCTTTCTGCCTCAAACTACACATCCTCTGCATCACATATAGTCTAATATCCTCCAACATTGTAATAATTGGCTTCTTCCTAGCCTCCAATATAACATTGTTAAAGCTTTTATACAACCCATTCTCAACTGCATCACACCCCCTTCCAAATTGAAAAAATGCTCTTGACCATGATTTTGGATTCCTTCCAATCAGATGCACATAAGCAGCAGGTCTAATCAGTTGAATCTCTTTCATTGCATAATTGAAAAGAGGTTCAGTTGAGGCCTTGCAAGCCTTCCAAAATAGTTTCTCAAACTGAGATCTAAGGAATTTCTTCTTGAAATTGGAAAGAACATGTATGACACATTGCCTATGTTCTATCTCTGGAAATAAATCTTTCACAACTTCAATTATCCCCTGCATTTATATCATCATAATATTCAGAATTATATCACATTTGAAAGAAATTAGGTATGACATTATAAAGTAGAAACATACCTTATGTTGATTTGACATCAATGTCCTACCAAAACCACCTTTAAGATGCAGATCTTCTTGCAAGTTTTCTAAGAACCATTTCCAGTTGTCTTTATTTTCAACACAAACTACAGCCCAAGCTATTGGGTATATATGATTGTTACCATCCCTACCAACAACACATAATAACTGACCAGTACATATTCCTTTTAGAAAACACCCATCTAAGTTTATTATCCCTCTACAACCAATTCTCCAACCCTTCTTTAGTGCATGAAAACATATATATATATATATATATATATATATATATATATATCCTGCTAAAGTAAGTTTTCCCATCTGGCATAGAGTTCACAGACAACTTGACTGTTGACCCTGGATTAGACCTTTTTATCTCTTCACCATAGGACCACAACTTTGCATAATTTTCCACTATGGTACCTTCAACAAGAGACATTGCATGTTGCTTAGCTCTCCTACATTGTCCCATACTAACCTGTATGCCAAATTTATTCTTTACTTCCTCTTTTAACATCCTAACATTGAATTTCTGATTCTCAAGCACTTCCCGGGTGAAATGACTACAAATCCATCTGTAATTAACAATTGACCCTAATTTAAAATTTCTTTCACAATTGTGGTCAATGATAAGGGACTTGATTTGGAAAGACTGCTCCTCACTCATCCATGATGCCCAAAGCCTAAATGTGCAGTGACCATTACTACACTTCACCAATAACCTTTTACTGTCGTTTATTTCAAAGTACAATTGATATCCATTTGCTACAGCATAATTACAAATCATAAATTTTAATTGTTTAGGGTTGGTGAACCTCATACTTAGAATTGGCAACTGCTTCTTCCAACGTATGTCTTCATTAAACATCGGTTTTCCTTTCACATCTGTGACATAATCATCTTCATCATCTTTTTTATCACCTTCTGTGAACTCCTCATTTCCATTACCCTGACTTACTCCTTCATAGGTTATTCCTTCCATGTTGATTTCTTGTGGACTCTTAATTTCAGTTAGGTCAATACCTGCTTCCCCTTCGATTGACATGTTTGACTTGACAGAACAATTATCCTCATTTTCATTTTCATTATGCCTTCATTACATGCACAGTAGTACTAAAATGGTCCATGTAAACATAAACTTGTACACCACATTGATAAGCAATGTCTATAAATTCTTGATATTCACGTTCATTCGAAATCAAGGTTAAACCTTCTGGGATTTGTAAATCGGGTTGACAATAATAAACTTTCTCACACTTCTCTTGTGTGAATCGTTCAAGAAAACCCACAAACTCATTAAATGACATACCAGCAAAATCGACGTTCTCGAACACATGATGAACGCCATCAGAATAGCAAAAAGGTTTGTTGAAGAACACACCTTGGAAATGAACTTTGATTGACAGGAATATAGCCATCGATCTTCAGTTACTATGGTGGGACGATGAGGGTTTTCTTCAATGACGAGGGGTTTCTTCAATGAGGGGGAGGGGATTGTATAACGCACACGGTTTACTTTATAACAAATTAATATAAGTATAACACATGTGGCCATTTCATTAAATGACGTGTCACCGACATTTTCACTCGTGGCATGTATATTACCTATCAACCCGGTAGAAGGTAACATAATGGTATTTTAAAACAGAGAAATGAAAGTATATTTCTTTAATGTGCAAAAAAAAGTTTGGGGACCTTTTAAAACAAACACGAAAAGTTTGATGGGCTAATATGACATTTGCCTGTGAATTTACGATAGAACGAATTTTAGCCTTAGCGATCTAAACAAAAGTCGTAGAATATGTTAAACCGAGAGCATCCATAAAAAGAACGCCCAAAACTGACTTCGTATGAGGAAGTTATGATTTTTCGAAGTTTCGGCTTAGCAATGTACAACCCGAAGTTTGAATATTAGATCGAGCAGTTTTTCGCTGACATAAACTAAACGGGAATCAAAGATCTCATTAATAGTAACGTAACGATAAAAAGACAGACGAAAACGGACGTCGGATGAAAAAGTTATGAATTTTTAACGGACCAACCCTGTCCCGGCTTGTTAAAATATAACTTTTAAAATAAAGTCAAAATTAGCCGACGGAGTCTAAACGAAAGTTGTAGAGTACGTTCCCGCCTACGCGTGGATATAAAGAAAGTCGAGAACGGAGCTCGTATGAGAAATATATGAATTTTAGAAGTTGGGAAGCAAAATTACGAATCTACGAGAAGGGTGATGACGTGGCCGCATCTGAGTCGTTGCTTGTTGCCCAAGAATTCGCTTCGGATCTTGACACGTCGCATCTCGAACGCCCAACGTTCGCATCCGACGCCCCACGTACGAGTACGCCTCGCGTACGAAGTCCCTAAGCTGCACAGTCTAGCCTTGCTCGGTCCAGAAGAGTCCATGTCGCCCCACCGAAGCCGCGCCATCTGTCACCTTATCCGAAACTACGCCCAGCGTAAAGTCCGAACTTCGGCCTATAAAAGGGGGCCGAGGCTGCCATCTTTTTCACACCAAAATTCACTCTCTCTAGTTTCTTTCTCTCTCTAAAGCTCCCTAACCCCCTTAAGTCTAGGTAAACTCCCTAGCACCCAAAGGAAGCCTCAAGGCTCCCGAAGTCTCGAGAAAAAGGGTCTTTCAGTTCGGAAACGCTGCTCCAAGCGAAGTCCGGTTTTCGAGAAAACCCACTGTAAGTGAGCTACGCCTACGCTATTTTTAATATAGCTTTTATTTAATTATAGTAACATTATTAGGAACTTAAAATAATTTTTTGGGCTATTATTATGAGTTATATAAGAGTGTTGCTTAACGCTTATATAATAGTAATAATAGCTAGACTATTAATTAGTCGCGGTTAACGTTAGACTAAACCCTAGTGGTATTGATACTAGGTTTTGTCAAGGGAAAATTGTTTTGAGATAATGAAGCACTATCCGAGTACCGATTCACCACCTCATCAGGTGAGTGCATAGTTACTTACATCTTATAAGGTGGTGAGTGCATAGTTACTTTCATCTTACTCATAGATATGAAGTATTTAATATAAACTACATGATATGGGTGCATATTTTTTGAATACTTGCTGTCTATGCTGATGAACGATTTTTATACATGTTTTAAATGATTTAAACTGTATATGTATTTTATATCTACAAAAATGTTTGGGTAAAACATGGGTAGATGTAATAGACGATGTGTGATAAAATGATGAGAGGCATCGATGTTATTGTTGTTTATTCTGTCATCTAGCGGAGTATGGGTGACGACCACGGACTCTTCTAGACAGTCCAGTGGAACGCTAGCAGACTCGCAACCTGTAGGTGTTTGTGAACGATGTGTTCACCGGTGTACTCCATCCCCCACATGGTTGCCTTAAGGACATTTATTGCTGAGGAATCCCCTTAACAGTAGTGTCCATCCTGATGATGATCCTTAGGCTAGGTTCCTTATGATAGGTGTTTAGGTACGTAAAGTGAGGATAACGGGAACGGGTAATCGGGTTATTGTTGGTTGATGAAATTAAATAACTTATTTATTGTGGGTTGAAAACCCTATGTGCTCACCAGGATCCCAAGGCTGACCCACTCAGTTTCATGTATTACAGGTAGTGGTGCTCGAGCATAGATGTGATGTTTTGGATAAGGGATTACGAATATAGGCCTGTAGATATGAAATAATGTAGTAAGGCTTATATTGTACTGTTTATTCTTTTGATCTGTATCGAACATGACATCCCGAGTCTTTTTAATGAAATACATTTCTACGAAAATGCTTTGATAAATCTTTATCATATATTTATTTTGGGAACAAATTCCACAACACTTTTTTCTAAAATATTACTTTGATTTTCAAACAAGCATAAACAAAATCGATATTTTTTGGCCGTGAAAATGGGGATGTCACGGTTGGTATCAGAGCATTAGCTTAATCGAACTAGGAATCTGTAGGATTTCTAGACTTAAACTTAGAATGCTAAGCGATCATTGTGAGGTGTGAGCACTAGATTATGTTAGGAATTATGCCTAAAATGCTTTTATGTGCTAAATGCTTTGTGCCTAATATGCTGTTATTTGTTCGGATCTATGGTCTGTTGCCGACCGTATCTAGAAACCTTATATGCTTAGGATTCTAAACGTACGACTACGATATTAGAACTAACATGTAAACGTTTCAGAGCGATAAGGATGATTTAAACGGCTATCCTAAATAAAGATCTGAATTCACCTTATTCGGTGTATAGATCAAAATGGAAAGAACCTATAGTGGAGCTGGGAACGCAAATGGGAATATGAATCAACCCGCAGTGATTCAACAAATACCTGTTGCAGTATAAGTTGCACCTGAGCCAATCACCATGGCTGGAGTACAAGCCATGATTCGTGCTATGTTAGCAGAACAAAGGGAGGAAATGAGGTAGATGTTGCACGAAAATAAGGACAAACCTACGATGCCCATTGAGCAACTCGAGCTGATTCCCGAGCTATCGAAGGAAGGGAACTATAGTCGCCATATGAGTCAAATTGGGACTCAAGGAGAATGAAGGAATGACCCGGAGAGGGGAAACGACAAGGATGGGCAGATGTATAAGAATTTCTTGGGTGCGAAGCCACCAAGTCTCTCAGGAAGCCCAAAGCCTGTTGAGATTATGAATTGGATCTCCGAAATGGAGATGGTGTTCGAGAGTTGCAGATGTAGCAAGAAATAGAAGACTGTCTTCGCAGTAAGACAACTGAAAACTAGAGTCTTGAGCTGGTGGAAGCTATTGGCAGATAAAATGCCGCGAGAAGAAGCCCTGAAGATGTCATGGGACGAGTTCTTGGAACAACTGAAGATGCAGTACTGTTCAGAGATAGATCTGATTGATTTGAACAATGAGTTCCAAAACTTGAAGAAGGGGAGGATGAGCAACGACGACTATGCTACTGCATTCACTAAGAAGATGAAGTTATTTCCATACCTGGTGCCAACCGAACTCTCCAAAATTGAGAGGTTCGCAAATGGACTGCCAGCCGACTTTGGCCCGACGGTTAAGATGGCAACCACTCTGAAATCAGTGATTCAAGAAGCTAAGAATGTGGAGACCCAACAAAAGGAAAGGGGTCTGGAGAGGGCCGAGGTTGGTGAGAAAAGGAAAATTGATAGATCCTCGAGGTCCAGCAAGAAGAGTAAATTCTCGAAGTCTGGTTCGAGAGGAGGTGAAGCCAAATGGTGCGACAAATGCAAGAAGAAGCACCAAGGAAAATGTGACGGAGGGGTCACCTGTTTCAAGTGTGGAAAGCCCGGACACTATGCCAATGAGTGCACGTTCACTAAGAAGGTATGTTATGAGTGCAACGAGGAAGGGCACATTTCGAGGGCCTGCCCGAAGAAGACGGAGGCAGGAAGACCCAACATTCCACCAAAGCCGAAGGCAAGAGCCTTCCAGATGACACTCGAGGCTGCAAAGGAGGCAGCATATTTCGCTTCAGGTACCTTTCTTGTAAATGGTTTGCCTGACAATATATTGTTTGATTTGATTCCAGAGCGAACTACTCCTTTGTGTCACATAAGTTTGGTGGGAAACTAGCATTGCCCGTATATATACTTGATAATACCCTGATTATAGAAGTTGCCAGTGGCAAGTTCGTACCTGTTAGTGATCGTATTAAGAATATCATCATCGACTTAAATGGAAACGAATTCCATGAAGAGATGTTACCCATAAAGTTAAACGGTTTCGACATTGTTTTGGGAATGGATTGGCTTAGCACCAACGATGCCGAGATATTATGTAGAAAGAAGATAGTAAGAGTAAAACCACCCGGAAAAGAGCCATTCATGGTGTATGGGGACAAATGCAGAGTAAATTCTGGAATCATCTCCCTAATGAAAGCCAAAAAATGTTTGTCCAAAGGATGTGCATCATATTTGACATTTGTGATCGATGCCAAGAAAGAAAAGAAGGAGGTGCAGAATATACCGGTTGTGTGTGATTATCCGGAAGTCTTTCCTGAAGATCTTCCCAGGTTACCGCCTGATAGACAAGTAGAGTTTCGGATAGACTTGTTACTAGGAACATCACCGATAACAAATGCACCATACCGGTTAGCACTGACAGAGATGAAGGAGCTCATGACACAAATTCAGGAGTTGTTGGACAATATTTTCATTCGACCTAGTTCATCACCTTGGGGAGCTCCGGTGTTATTCGTGAAGAAGAATGACAGAAGCATGAGAATGTGTATAGACTACCGAGAGATGAATAAGGCAACGGTGAAGAACAAGTATCCATTGCCAAGGATTAATGACCTATTCGATCAGCTGCAAGGTTCGAGCTATTTCTCAAAGATCGATCTCAGGTCAGGATATCATCAGCTAAAGGTAAGAGAGCAGGATATTGAGAAGACTGCATTCAGAACAAGATATGGACACTACGAGTTATTGGTTATGTCATTTGGACTAACGAATGCTCCAGCAACATTCATGGATTTAATGAATAGTGTTTGTAAACCATTCCTCGATAAATCCGTGATAGTGTTCATAGATGACATTCTCATCTACTCGAAAAGCCAGGAGGAGCATGGCTAACATCTACGAGAAGTGTTGGAAGTCTTGAAGAAGGAGAAGCTGTATGCAAAGTTCTCCAAGTGTGACTTTTGGATCCGAGAAGTCCAATTCTTGGGTCATGTGGTGAACCAAGAAGGGATAATGGTTGACCCAACAAAAATCAAAGCGGTGATGAAGTGGGAACGACTAAAAAGTCCCACGAAGATTTGAAGTTTTATGGGATTAGCTGGATATTACCGATGATTTATCCAAGACTTTTCTTCTATAGCTGCTCCATTAACAACTTTGACCCACAAAGGAGCTACTTATACATGGAGTGAGAAGCACGAAGAAGCATTCGAGAAGCTAAAGAAAAAGTTATGTGAAGCACCGATTCTTTCTCTACCTGATGGAGTTGAAGACTTTGCGTTCTATAGTGACGCATCTGGAGTCGGGTTGGGTTGCATTCTGAACCAAAGAGAAAAGGTGATGACATACGCAGCTTGACAACTGAAGGAGCATGAAAAGAACTACCCCACTCACGATTTGGAGTTGGTAGCGGTAGTTTTCGCTCTAAAGATATGGAGGCATTACCTCTATGGCACGAAGTGCAAACTTTTCACTGATCATAAAAGTCTCCAGTATCTTTTTAATCAGAAGGAATTGAATATGAGGCAACGACGCTGGCTAGAGTTACTCAAGGACTACGACTGCGAAATACTTTACCACCCCGATAAAGCGAATGTTGTCGCTGATGCTCTCAGTCGGAAAGTCAACCTTGAGAGAAGAAGGCCAAGAGCGTTGATAATAGAAGTTGTCTTGACGATTGTGGAAAGTATCAGGAAAGCTCAAGAAGAAGCTTTAGAGAAGAATGACCGAAAGGAAGAATGTTTGGGCAAAACGTTAGTGTTCGGTACAAATAGTCAAGGAACGAAGGTATTCCAAGATCGGATTTGGGTACCTAAGGCAGGAGGAATAAGAGAACTTCTGATGGAAGAAGTGCACAGGACCATGTACTCGATTCATCCCGGTAGCACAAAAATGTATAGGGACCTAAAACCCAACTACTGGTGGCCGACGATGAAACTCGATGTTGCGAAGTATGTGGCCGAGTGTGTGACATGTGCAAGGGTTAAGGCACAACATCAGAAACCGTATGGGAGTTTAGAACCTTTAACTGTACCCATGGGTTAATGGGAAGACATCACCATGGACTTTGTGACTAAACTGCCCAAGACAAAGAATGGTCACGACATGATTTGGGTGGTCGTTGATTGTTTCACTAAGAATGCACACTTCATAGCAGTCAACGAGAGGTGGTCTATGGATAAGCTCGCAAATGCTTATGTGAAGGAAATTGTAATACTTCACGGTGTTCCTCTAACAATTGTATCAGATCGTGATAGTCGTTTCACGTCGAGGTTTTGGCGAAGTCTACAAGAGGAATTGGGTACGAAGTTGTGTTTGAGTACGACTTACCATCCACAGACTGATGGTCAGAGCGAAAGAATGATTCAGACACTGGAAGATATGCTGAGAGTATATACCCTCGAGTTCCAAGGGAACCGGGACGAGCACTTACCTCTGGTAGAATTTTCCTACAACGATAGTTTCCACTCGAGCATCAAGATGGCGCCTTATCAAGATTTGTACGGACATAAGTGTTGTACGCCGTCTTGTTGGTTTGAGGCTATAGAAAAGCAGTTTATGGGCCCCGAGATAGTCCATGAGACTGCTGAGAAGCTGAAGGTAATTAGGGAAAGAATGTTAGCAGCTCAAGATCGTCAGAAGAGCTATGCTGACAAGAAAAGATGACTGATGACCTTCGAAGTTAGGGATTCAGTTTTGCTGAAAGTCTCACCGTGGAAGGGACTTATAAGATTCGGGAAACGAGGAAAGTTGAGTCCAAGGTTTATTGGACCATTCAAAGTTCTTCCGAAGATTGGGAACCAAGCCTACAAGCTTGAATTACCCAAAGAACTAGATAGTATTCATAACACCTTCCATGTGTGTTATCTGAGGAAGTTCATAGGAGAAGTTCCCGACATAATTCTGATCTCAGAGTTAAGAATGGACGAGAATAAGAGGCTAATCGAGGAGCCCGAAACAATTGTTGACCGTAAGACTAAGAAGTTATGACGTAAGATGGTCGACTTAGTGGTAGTCCGATGGAAACATTCGAATGGGCCGAATCTCACCTGGGAAACAGAGAGTGACATGATGAGTCGCTATCCGCATCAGTTTGCTGATGCATGATTTCGAGATGGAATCATCCTAAGGGGGAGAGAATTCTAACACACATGTTTCATGGATAAGTAGTAGTAGATTATGTAATAGTCTAGGTCAACTATTGTAACTCTTTTTGAAGTAATAAAGATGAATTATTTGAGTATTATGTGAATTATGTGCATTTATGTGCTTATTACTTATTTATAAATGTATAATAAATAAAGGATAAAAATAAGCGTCAAAATTGAAGTGTGAGATAAACCATATATCTTTACATAAAGTTGTAGTTATCAAAACAAGGATTCCGGGGATATAAAGTACGCTGAAGTCCGAGTTATAACGCAAAAGTTATGACCCGTCGAAGTTTCGCGACAGACCGATACGACACCGTGAAGCGTAAATAGTGAATTTACGATAGAACGGCTTTTAGCCTTAGTGATCTAAATGAAAGTCTTAGAATATGTTAGACCGAGAGCGTCCATAAAAAGAACGCCCAAAACTGACTTCGTATGAGGAAGTTATGATTTTTCGAAGTTTCGGCTTAGCAGCGTACAACCTGAAGTTCGAATATTAGATCGAGTAGTTTTTAGTTGACACAACCTAAATCAGAATCGAAGATCTAGTTAATAGTAGCGTAACTATAAAAAGACAGAAAAAACAGACATCGGATTAAAAAGTTATGAATTTTTAACGGACCAACCCTGTCCCGGCCTGTTAAAATATAACTTTAAAAATAAATTCAAAATTAGCCGACGGAGTTTAAACGAAAGTTGTAGAGTACGTTCCCGCCTACACGTGGATATAAAGAACGTCGAAAATGGAGCTCGCATGAGAAAGATATGAATTTTAGAAGTCGGGAAGCAAAATTGCAAATCTGCGAGAAGGGTGATGACGTGGCCGCATCTGAGCCGTTGCTTATTGCCCAAGGCTTCGCTTCGGATCTTGACACATCGCATCTCGGACGCCCAACTTTCGCATCCGACACCCCGCGTACGAAGTCCCTACGCTGTACGGTCTAGCCTTGCTCGGTCCAGAAGAGTCCATGTTGCCCCACCGAAGCCGCGCCATCTGCCGCCTTATCTGAAACTACGCCCAATGTAGCCTTTCCGAATGCCTAACGTAAAGTCCGAACTTCGGCCTATAAAAGGGGGCCGAGGTTGCCATCTTTTTCACACCAAAATTCACTCTCTCTCTACTTTCTTTCTCTCACTAAAGCTCCCTAAACCCCCTAAGTCTAGGTAAACCCCCTAGCACCCAAAGGAATCGCCGAGAAAAAGGGTCTTTCGGTTCGGAAATGCTGCTCCAAGCGAAGTCCGGTTTTCGAGAAAACCCGTTGTAAGTGAGCTACGCCTACACTATTTTTAATATAGCTTTTATTTAATTATAGTAACATTATTAGGAACTTAAAATAATTATTTGGGCTATTATTATGAGTTATATAAGAGTGTTGCTTAACGCTTATATAATAGTAATAATAGCTAGACTATTAATTAGTCGCGGTTAACGTTAGACTAAACCCTAGTGGTATTGATACTAGGTTTTGTTAAGGGAAAATTGTTTTGAGATAACGAAGCACTGTCCGAGTACCGATTCACTACCTTATCAGGTGAGTGCATAGTTACTTTCATCTTACACATAGATATGAAGTATTTAATATAAACTACATGCTATGTGTGCATATTGTCTGAATACTTGCTGTCTATGCTGATAAACGATTTTTATACATGTTTTAAATGATTTAAACTGTATATGTATTTTCTATCTACAAAAATGTTTGGGTAAAACATGGGTAGATGTAATAGACGATGTGTGATAAAATGATGAGAGGCATCGACGTTATTGTTGTTGATTCTGTCATCTAGCGGAGTATGGATGACGACCACGAACTCTTCTAGACAGTCCAGTGGAACGCTAGCAGACTCGCAACCTGTAGGTGTTTGTGAACGATGTGTTCACCGGTGTACTCCATCCCCCACATGGTTGCCTTAAAGACATTTATTGTTGAGGAATCCCCTTAACAGTAGTGTCCATCCCGATGATGATCCTTAGGCTAGGTTCCTTATGATAGGTGTTTAGGTACGTAAAGTGAGGATAACGGGAACGAGTAATCGGGTTATTGTTGGTTGATGAAATTAAATAACTTATTTATTGTGGGTTGAAAACCCTATGTGCTCACCAGGATCCCAAGGCTGACCCACTCAGTTTCATGTATTACAGGTAGTGGCGCTCAAGCATAGATGTGATGTTTTGGATAAGGGATTAGGGATGAGAATTTGGCCTGAAAACCCAAACCGAACCGAATTAGGCCCGAATAAGCAATTCGATTCGGTCGTCGGGTATCTATATTAGGCTTATTCGGGTTTCGGGTTATTCGGTTCGGGTTACCCGAATAAGGGCTTATTTGGGCCAAATGGACCGAACCAAATTTGAAAAGTCACATTTTTTCCCTTGATTGATAGCTTATTCGTTCTTGTACAACCAATTAATATTCCCGAATAGTTAATTCGTGTTTGAAAAATGTTATTTTGGATATGATTAAAAAGTTAAGATTCATATTTTAATTTGGGTGTGGAATGTTTAATGTTTAACTTATATACTTATATATAGATTTTTGGATGTTTAATGTTTAGTGTTTAATATGTTGCTTCATAACTATATCTTAAGATTTTGGTGTTTGAATTTTACATTTTAATCAAGAATAGTTAATCCATGTTTTCCGTGTTTATATTCTTAGTTCACAAATTCTAACTCTTTTTGCACCTTTGGAACAATTATATATACTTTGTATTATTTTTAATTAACAAATTTGTTTCTTTAAAAGATTTGTTATGAAATCTTAAAATACAAAAGTTATACAAAATACAATAGTTATAATCACATTGTAATTGTTATTTGGGTTATTTGGGTTATTCGGGTTATACAATAATAATAGGTTATTGTACATATTATTTGGGTTATTCGGGTCGGCACCGAACCGAACCGAATAAAACCCGAACCGAACCGAACTCGTATTGCTTATTTGGTTCGATTTTCGGTTCATACAAATACCCTTATTCGGTTCTCGGGTTATTCAGGTTCGGTTCTGACCCGAATAACACCCCTATAAGGGATTACGAATATAGGCCTGTAGATATGAAATAATGTAGTAAGGCTTATATTGTACTGTTTATGCTTTTGATCTGTATCGAACATGACATCCCGAGTCTTTTTAATGAAATACATTTCTACGGAAATGCTTTGATAAATCTTTATCATATATTTATTTTGGGAACAAATTTCGCAACACTTTTTTGTAAAATATTACTCTGATTTTCAAACAAGCATAAACAAAATCGGTCTTTTCTGGCCGTGAAAATGAGGATTGTTCGCCATCCACGAACACCTACGAAAGACACACCTGATAGAGAGAGAAATCATACAAGATGAAATGCATTGTTCCTCATTTAACTCTATAAATACCTCCTCTATACGAGCTATGAAACAAGTAACATAATACTATCTCATTCTATATAAAAGCTCACATACACTTTCTTATATACACGCCTAACTTGAGCTTCAAAGTGTAATCCCGTGACACACACCGGATTACACCTAAATAGTGTTTCCATTTGCAATCAACATGTACTGGAGTATATCCCAACATCAAAAGGAACTTAGCTCTCATTCTATCCTTTATATCTCGAACCTTCCCTTCCATGATTTTGTTGCATTATAGGCACTATTTATTTCGATAAATACTACAATCACGGCCATGAGTAACATGTAGAAAGGTGATGCCAATCCAAACTCCATCCATCCAATGATGGGGTTTTCCAAACCCTATGTTAGATGCATTTTATATGCATATTTTACATGTTTTTCTAGGTATTTTCCTACAAAAAGCTAACTATCTCCCTTGTATTGTTATAATTTGTGAATTACTCATTATATTCATAGAATGCCCCATAATACTCACTTTTTTATGATTTTATGGGCAAAGTAAAGTGGAATGAGGATACGACGTTTTGAGGAAGCGTTTTATGAAGCATCAGAGCTTAATTGGAGTTGAAACTGAAGATGGATACTGCGAAATGACTAGAAGTAGCTTAATTGGAATAATTACGACCGATCCGCGAGAAAAAGGAAAAACACGGTCGTATTTAGTGATCGAGGTTTTTCCAAGCACGAAAAAATTCATCCGATGAAAGAGACTAAAAACATGATCATGGTTTTGGAGAGCCATGAGCACATTTTCCTTTCGAGGTCCCAAAAAGTTCTGGAATGGAAATGTACTATATTTAAATGAACCGAGATGCATTTTGACCAAAAACATGATCGTGTTTGTCAAAAGAACGATCGTGGAAAGGGTCGTTGACTTGCTGGACGTATAAATAGAACCTCATAACTCTCGAGTCAACCCTAACTTCGATTCCAAGCAATTTGTGGCGATTTTCTAAAGGTTTTTGGCGAAGAATGATGATCTAAAGAGCACAATGTTGAATCTATATGCTCAAGAATCATTATTGAATAACATTGCTAATGACATATGATCCTATAGGGTCACACCTTAATCAAGTTGGTACTTACTGAATATTTATTAAGTAACTTATTATTAATAAATAAATTCAACTCTTGTATTTAATTAGAGAAAAATTGTTGTTCTATGAAAACAATATTGTAAAAAGAAAAAAATAGTCTTTATATATAATAAGTCATGTACCAAGTTTTGGACACTTTGGTTAACCATGATTAAATCAAAGACTTACTCTACCATGGTTAAAAGACTAGTGAGAATTTTTTGTCCTCTTTAGGCCTTATGGGTAAAATGATGAATAGGGAGGGAGATTTCTTATCAACCTCCATCATCTTGTTGCCCATACCCTAGAATATTATATTCAAGAGGCCATACTTGCATGTGCTATATATAGAGGGTCTTATACATGGAGCAATTACAAGTTATTTTGGTCTTCTTTCTTCTCCCTTTTCTTGCACAAAACCGAGATCAAAAGAGCTAGAAGCTCTGTTCACCTTGAAGTTGTTACTTATCTATTGGTGCACACTTTGTATCTTTCTTTTAGTGCTTAATTGTTTAAGCACTTAAGGCTTAAAGAACAAAGCCATACAAGAGGAAAACTAACATTTTGAGTACCTTATCTTGTTAGTGGATTATTTGTAGAGAAGATCAAGCTTCTTGTTCTTCCATCCACCTCAACATCCCAAATCCAAGAGGGTTCAAAGGCTACAAAGGTTGTTATTTCTTAACACCCTATGGTTGTTGTAAGATCATTCTAACCTCTTTAAGATGATCCTTGATGGTTTTTTTTGTTGTCATACTCGAAATTTATAAGAAATTTTAAAGCTTTCGTTGCCAGTTTTTGTGAAAAACTATATATTTACGCAACAAAACCCTTCGGTGGTATCAGAGCCATCTTTTAAATGTTAGAATGATTTTGTATGTTATGATAATCTTTGGTTTTTAGAAAACAAACATGAATTTCTTTTTGGCTAAAGAAATATCCATATTTTTTTCTTTGGCAACTTGTTGTTAAAAGTGTTTATTTTTATATAACCATTTTTCCTTGCATTTTGGTTATATAAAGGTTGCCTTAAAAAAATAAAGAATTGTTTGTTGGTATGTTTGATATGTTTGTTGTGTACAAACAAGCCATTAGGACATTTGTGATTACTATTTATTCATATGATGATGTAATAAATAAATACGTATTATTTCATGTGTTTATTTTTATATGTAATAAATTAGTTTTAGACTAGTTATATTTTATTTTTATAAAAATGTAACAAGGTGGAGCTTAAAGATCTTATGAAGATATGAAGACATGGAGATTTTTTTTTGAAGACCTTGAAGTGTCCCATTAAGTCCTTTAGGAAATCACTTAATATTTGTTGTGATGGCTCACAATAAATATTACTAGAAAAATGGCTTTGTTTATACACTTTAAAATGTATGCATGTGATGGTTATTTTGGTTATTGTAAAATGTTTTATGTATGAAAATATGTTTGCCATGCAAAAACATTTTCACGAAAATAACATCAAACTTGAGGTTTAGAGTTTTATATAAAAATTTTAACATAAGATGTCAAAATTGAGTTTTTTTGTTAACAAGAGTTTTTGAATATTTTTTTAAAACTCTAAAGTAGCCAAACTTTTAAGGATACAAAAAAGTTTAAAATATGTTTAAACTTACTCTAAACTCCATAACTCAATAATAAAAGGTTGTTTTACAAAGTTAGATACCAGTTCCGATCCGTATAACGTCGAATTAAAATTGAATATAAATTGTAACCAGTAAAATTGTATATAAAATAAATTCAACTTTATGATTTTTGGAACACTTTAAATGTATCATGAAATATTTTATGCATTATATATTCATAATACAAAATGTTTTAAATGCTAGAATAATAAAACATTGATAAAAACCCTTATTTACAAAACTTCAAATCCATGCAATCCACTTAAAAACCACTTGGGATTTTTGTGCAATTTATATGGATTTTAGGGTCACCTTATTCATTTGAGTTGTCAAAAATAGTAAGGTGTTTTGTATTTGCTTGTGGGATAAAGGTCACCTAACCATTTGTGAAATATAAGTCACATGTTTTTTAAATGGATGATTTGATCAATTTCTTATGTGATAAAGGTCACCTAAGGATAAGAGTTTTGAGGCATAGATGGGATGAACATGCCATTTAAAAACAAAGTAGTGTTTTTGGATCCCATAAATCTAAGAATTAGATAAGAGTTGTAATTGATTATTGTAACCTACCGATCAACAAAATCACTTGAGTTGTGGGTCACCTCCTCAAGTTATTTTGGGTGATGTGGATCTTAAATTTTCAAAATTTAATTTGAAGGGTAATTATTTTTTAAAAGAATTTATATCAAAGATATTAAAATGAATCTTATTATTTTGTAGATGACTACCCCAACTGTAACCACCTTATCACTCACCATCCGATCCATCCTCAAAAAAGAAAAACTAAATGGACCCAACTTTCTTGATTGGTTCAGACAACTGAGAACTGTCCTCAAGCTTGAGAAAAAGGACTATGTCCTTGATGAACCTATCCCAAAAGAGCTCCCAGCTAATGCTGCCAAAGCATCAAAAGATGCTCGGGTGAAACATGTTAATGATTTGACCGAAGTGGCTTGCATCATGCTTGCAGCTATGACTCCTAAACTTCAGAAAACTTTTGAGTTCCATGAAGCATTTGAAATGATTTAACAACTAAGAGTCATGTTTCAAGTTCAGGCTAAGCAAGAGAGGTTTGAAACCTTGAATGTTGTAATGTCCGTAGATCCGAGCTAGTCAATTTAGAGATAATAAGGGTCGAAAACGACTTTTCGGCAAAAGATTATTTTGATGGGTTTTAGCCATAAGAACATCCTATGTGCTCATGCAAACCCTAATGCTTGGATCTTGGTTTCTTTATTGTACATGCAATTCATCCAAGACTATAAACCCTAGATCTAGCATATGATAATCAATATAACATATGAATTAGGGTATAGATCATACCTTGATTGTTATGTAGCAATAACAATCTCAAATCCTCCTTTTAATGACTTTAGAAAGCTTAGAGTCACAAATGTCACTCCTCTAATGGTTCACAAACACCAAGAGCAAGAGGATGAAGAAGAGAAGAGAAGGAGGCTGCCCAAAACGTGTGGAAACCCTAATTAATAAGTTCACCACGTTTTTGATCCATAAGGGTCCTTTAAATAGAGAGGCTATTAGGGTCATCTAACAAGGAAACCCTAATTTGGATGCTTAAGCCCTATGAAACCCATGGACTCCTTCCTTAAAGGCCTAGTGTAACATCCCAAAAATACGAGCCAAAAATTTCATTTTCAAAACATGTACTTAGCAAAACATTAGGAATAAAACGTTCAACAATCATATCATTTCACAAAAGAAAGTGCATGTCTGGAAAACATTTTTATAAAACATAAAAGTGTCAGAGTACAAATCCCCAGGAAGATCTCATGATGCGGAATACAAGCATGTGTGTGATGTGTCGCTACCGTGCCAGCTCCTTCCCCTTCGAAGAAGAGGTACCTGAAACCAAAACTGAAAACTGTAAGCACGAAGCTTAGTGAGTTCCCCCAACATACCACATACCATACAATCATATACGTACATATATTGTCAAGCATATCTGGGTGCCGACCTACCCCTTCGGTCCTCTCGACCGGATACTGTCTAGTACATCTGGGAGGTGTCCTCCCCTTCGGTCCTCTCGACCGGATACTGACCAGTATATCTAGGAGCTTGCCTCCCCTTCGGTCCTCTCGACCGGATACTGACTAGCATATCTGGGTGCTGGTCTCCCCTTCGGTCCTCTCGATCGGAATCTGGGGACTACTTCACCCCTTACTACTACCACATAACACATATCACATAATCTATCTAGCATGGCTGGGCACGACCGCCCCTTCGGCCCTATCGACCGGTACTCTGGGGACTATATCCCCCTACTGTCACTAGCACATAGGAGCATATCATACTAGCACATAAACATATCACAGATAGTAGCAACCTTAGATGAATATCACAGAGACAATCATCTATCATACAACTCCTACTGGTGGGCCGGCATTGTGGCCGTAGACCCACCGCTACTGGAAGGTAACTCACCTCAAAGTAGCCGCTGATCTGCGTGGGAACTGACTGTCTTCTGCTGCTACTGCTTCAAAAATCCTCCGGCTATAATTCCCACAAAACCCTTAGTCAAATACTACTAACCGACCTCGGGGTAAAATGACCATTTACCCCCAACCAAACCAAGAGTCAAAGTCAAAGTCACTGCCAGTTGACCCGACTCGCCGAGTCCCCATCCCTTTGTCTGACCATAAACTCGTCTTCTACTCGTCGAGTTAGGCATTGAATCGACGATTTTTCCTTCTAAACCAAATGCCAATAGTCCTTCATCCTACTCGCCGAGTTGTATGAACAACTCGCCGAGTTTATCTTCATCCGAAGAACACTCTATGCTGAGACTCGCCGAGCTGTATGAACAACTCGCCGAGTCTGTTCTTGAGGCAAGAAGATTGCCTTGAACTCGCCGAGTCATGGCATTGACTCGACGAGTTACTTCATGAGTGAGTCTGGCTTCCGACCCACTGAGTCACACCCAATGACTCACTACTCCAACCCGCAAATACGAAAAGGGGGAAAACTCTCGGACTCGCGACTCGACTCGCCGAGTCAGATGAACGACTCACCGAGTCGGCCACATGCAAATACTATACACGTGATTCTACTTGAATCCAGCTCATGTCATTCATAGATCTGGGTCTCTAGGGCCTGATTAACACGTAAAGTTTCCAACTTTACGTGTAAATAAACACCCATGAGGGTTTTAGGGCTCAAAATGCACCAAAAGAGTAGATCTAGGGCTTTCATGCAATATGGCTCCATAAAGGCAGTAGATCCAAGCTCCTGGAGCTCAATCATGTTTAGATCTAGAGGCTAAACAACCTATTACCAACCCTAAAACACAAACAAGCTTGGGAAAGGCTCAAGAAGCACTTTCATGGAGCTACAAGAGACAATAAGCATGAAAACAGAGGGAAACTGAGTTATACCTCAAGGAAATTACTGAGATAACACAAGAATGCATGGCCTCCTTCTTCTCTTCTTGATCTACTCTCCTTCCCTCTCCAAATCTTCAAGAAAACACACCAAAATGCTTCAAACTCACAAGAAACAAGGCTTGAACGAAGTATAGAGCTCTGAGGTGAAGGGGGCGAGCTTGGGGCGGATAAGAGGGTTTAAATAGGGTGCAAACCCTTGAAATTTAGGGTTTCATCAGACAGCGGGGACTCGCCGAGTCGCCAACTTAAACGTGTTCCGGATCCCGTCTCTACTCGGCGAGTTGGATCTACAACTCGCCGAGTCCAAGGCTAAAAATGAAAAACACTAAGATAAATTTTACGTACCAGGAACCAGGTGCTACAAATCTCCCCCACTTATTTTAGATTTCGTCCTCGAAGTCTGCTGCTCGATCCTGAAACAACTCGGGGTAATGCTCCATCATTTCTTCCACCGGCTCCCAAGTCCACTCTGACCCCTTTCGATGCTGCCACTGCACCTTCACTAATTCAACCCTCTTGTTCCTTAGATCCTTCGACTTCCGGTCGAGGATTGCGACTAGGCGCTCAATGTAATTCAAGCTGTCATCAACCTGTATATCCTCTAACGGCACCACCGCTGAATAATCCACGAGACACTTCCGCAGCTGGGAGACATGGAAGGTGTTGTGGATCTGGCTGAGCTCGGCTGGCAGATCCAGCCTATATGCCACCTTGCCCACCCGGGCTACAACCCTGAACGAATCAATGTATCTCGGGCCCAACTTGCCCCGCTTCCTGAATCGAATGACGCCTTTCCAAGGCGACACTTTCAGGAGAACCATATCCCCGACCTAGAACTCCAGGTCTGATCGACGCTTGTCGGCATAACTTTTCTGCCGACTCTGCGCAATCTGAAGCCTGCTCCGAACCTGCTGGATTTTCTCGGTCGTCTTGAGCACCACCTCGGTGCTCCCCATGACCCTCTGGGCAACCTCACCCCAACATATCGGGGTCCTGCACCTCCGACCGTACAACATCTCGAATGGAGGACGCTCAATACTCGCGTGGTAGCTGTTGTTGTACGAGAACTCAGCCAAGGGAAGATAGGTATCCCAGCTACCACCGAAGTCTAGCACGCATGCCCGCAACATATCCTCCAAAGTCTGGATGGTCCGCTCACTCTGACCATCCATCTGCGGGTGAAAGGCGGTGTTAAAGTGCAGACGAGTGCCCAACTCATCATGAAACTTCTTCCAAAACCTGGAAGTGAACCGTACATCTCGATCTGATATCACTGACACTGGCACCCCGTGCCGCGCCACTATCTCCCTGATGTAGATATCGGCCAAGTTTTCGGCCGAGATACTTTCCTGAATCGGAATAAAATGGGCTCTCTTGGTCAATCGATCCACGATGACCCAAATCGAATCTACTCCTCGCGCCGTCCGGGGAAGCTTTGTGATAAAATCCATCGTAATATCCTCCTATTTCCACAACGGGATATCCAACGACTGCATCTTGCCGTGCGGTCTCTGATGCTCGGCCTTGACCTTCCTGCAGGTCAAGCACCACTCGACGTACCACGCCACATCCCGCTTCTTGCAGGGCCACCAATAGTCTAGACAAAGATCCCTATACATCTTCGTCGCCCTTGTATGAATAGAGAAACGGGATTTGTGCGCCTCCTCCATCAAGATCTGGCGCACGCCTCCGTGATACAGCACCCATACCCTACGGTGTAGTGTCAATAATCCCCGGCTATCATAATCGAAGGAGGTGACTTAACCCACTATTCGCTCACTCTTCCAATGTTCCTCCTTCATAGCCTCCTGTTGAGCCTCCCAAATCTGCTCCAACAGGGGAGTCACCATAGTCATCCTCATGCAAATATCCCTGATCGGCGCCGCCTTGCGGCTAAGGGCATCGGCCACCACATTGGTCTTCCCTGGGTGGTAAAGGATCTCGCAATCATAATCTTTCACCACGTCCAACCACCGACGCTACCTCATGTTCAGATTCGGCTCATCCATGAGGTACCTCAAACTCTTGTGGTCCGTGTAAATGGTACATGGAACCCCGTAGAGGTAATGCCGCCAAATCTTAACGGCGAAGACCACTGGTCCCAACTCTAAATCATGCGTCGGGTAGTTCGCCTCGTGAGGCTTCAGCTGCCTCGAGGCATAAGCAATGACATGACCCCTCTGCATCAATACTGCGCCTAAGCCTGAGACCCACGCATCACAGTATACCTGAAAATCCTCTACGCCCTCGGGCAGGGCTAAGATCGGTGCCTCGCGCAATCTTTGCCTCAGAATCTCGAACGCTGTCTGCTGCTGCTGCTTAGGCCCCCATCGAAAGACCACGACTTTCCTAGTCATCCTTGTCAGGGGTACGACTATCTTGGAGAAATCCTGAATGAATCTCCGATAGTAGCCTGCCAACCCTAGGAAACTCCGAATCTCGGATGGAGACTTCGGAACCTCCCATCTCATCACGGCCTCCACCTTGGCCGGGTCTACCGAAATCCCATTCTGGTTGACGAGGTGTCTAAGAAACTGCACCTCGCGCAACCAAAACTCACATTTGGAGAACTTGGCGTACAAGCTCTCCCTCCTCAAGGTCTCCAAAACCTCTCTCAGATGCTCCTTGTGCTCCCCCTGCGTCTTGGAATAAACCAAAATGTCATCAATGAAAACTATCACAGACCGATCCAGCATCGGTCTACACATGCGGTTCATGAGGTCCATGAATGCGGCAAGAGCATTGGTGAGCCCAAACGGCATCACCACGAACTCATAATGGCCATAACGCGTCCGAAACGCGGTCTTATGCACATCCTCCTCTCTGACCCTCATCTGATAATAACCTGAACGCAACTCTATCTTGGAGAACCAAGATGCTCCCTGCAACTGGTCAAAGAGGTCATCAATCCTCGGGAGTGGGTAACGGTTCTTCACCGTTACCTTATTTAGCTCCCGGTAATCTATACACATCCGATGTGACCCGTCCTTCTTCTTCACAAACAGGATCTGGGCTCCCCAGGGTGAACTGCTCGGTCGAATAAATCCCTTGTCTAGCAGGTCCTACAGCTGCGTAGACAACTCCTGCATCTCGGGAGGAGCCAACTAATAGGGTGCCTTGGCTATCGGAGCCACACCAGGAACTAGGTCGATCCTGAACTCCACCTGACGCTCCGGAGGTATTCCAAGAAGCTCCTCCGGGAACACATCAGCGTAGTGTCGCACCACTGGAACCTCGCTCACCGTCTCCTTACCCGTCTCCAGGGTATCCATAACATACGTGACATATCCCGCGCAACCCTGCTGAAGGTAGCGCCTAGCTCTGCTGCTGAACATACTATAGGTCCATGTTGTGGCCTCTCGTCGTGGATCACCAACTCTCCCCCACTTGGGGTCCTGACCCGCACTAGCTGCTGTGCGCAATCTATCACCTCCCCATTAGGGCTCAACCAATCCATGCCTATAATCACCTTGTTCCCCCGCAAAGGGATGGGAACCAAATCCACCAAATAGCGCTCCTCAAATAACCTTTGGACACAATCCCTGAATACTGTTGACGCTCGCACCAATCGATCATCGACAATCTCTACCTCTAAAGAGCAATCAAACATGCCCGAAGACTCAGTAAACCTCTTGCTAAGCGCAAGGGAAACAAATGATCAGGTGGCACTCGAGTCAAACAACACCTGAACAGGAATACCGTTCACATGGAATGATCCCGTCACCACATCGGGTGCGGCGCGTGCCTCCTCTATCGTCAACTGAAACGCCCGGCTCCTCACCACTGGAGCCTCTTCCTTGACCTGCCGGCCATCTGTAATCCGCAGGGTAGCTGGAGCCGACGCCTTAACCGGCGCTGATGCTGTCAACTGGGGGCAATTGGCCTTCTTGTGGCCCCTCTGGTTGCAGTGAAAACACAACAACTCCGATGTCTGAATCACAGGTGCAGGGGCGGTACAATCCCTGCTGAAGTGCCCTAACTTGCCACACTTGTAGCAGCATGACGATCCCAACTTGCACGCTCCCTCGTGCGTCTTGCCACATTTCCTGCAGCGGCCCCGCCCCTGTTGGCCTTTCGGCCCCGCATCTGATCCCTTGGGCTTCTTCCCCGAAGCCCCCATAACATGCCCCTCCTCCGCCTTCCTCTTTCGGATGTGCTCCGGATCTATCTCCCTCTCCCTTTCCCTGACAATCATAGAGTCCAGGGTAGGGCAAGCTGAAAAACTGACATGCTCCCGAATATCAGCTCGTAGCATATCATGATAGCGGGTCCTCCTCATATCCTCGTCACCCGCGTACTGGTGGCACCAGCAACGCCCTCTCCCGGAACTTGGCGGTGATCTCCGCCACAGTCTCCGTCGTCTGTCTCATATCTAGGAACTCCCTGGCCAGCTGCTGAAGCTCGACAGCCGGCGCAAACTCTGCCCTGAACCTGGTCACGAAGTCCGACCAAGTTATAGCCTGGATAGCCGAGGCTCCTACCGAGTCACCAACAGACTCCCACCAATCCCTAGCTCGATCTCTCAAACATCCTGCTGCATATCTCACCTTCGACCCCTCAAGGCAGAAGCTAGTCAACTGTGCAGAATCAATATCTGCAATCCATCGTCTGGCAGCTATGGGGTCCTTCGCCCCGTGAAAATCCGGCGCACCACTGCCCCGAAATTCCTTGAAGGATAGTGTACGAGATCCTGACTGGCCAGATGCCATGTCGCTCCTAAATGCCCTGAGGCGATCCTCCATCATCTCCAATATCCCTTCCTTGATCGACCCGAAGATAATGGGGGTCGACTCAAGGATGCCTCTGGTGATCTCAGACGCAATGAACTCGCGTAGCCCCTCATCTACTGGCTCGGAACCTGATCCCGAACCCGATCCCTCTCTTGTACTGCCAACTGCTGGCCTCGAGCGTAGTACCACCATTCTCAAATACAAAAGAAATGACAACTGTTAGCGATACTGATACCTCTGGAGGGATCACACCTACTACAAGTTCCCTGATCTTATATTGGCCTTCCTCGGTTCGGGTACGGATCCTCTGCTTTCAGTAGTACGGGCCCATACTACCTTCCACATCTATTCGTACCTTCTCCAAGGACTGCCTTGACTCCACCAGGTCCCTTTCACTACTGCTGATCACTGCTACTCTTATCCTAGGCTTACCCTAGGAAACCTCTGACTCCACCCAACCCAGTCCTCAGCTGCTGAAGGTCTCTTT
The DNA here is from genome assembly GCF_051521515.1 of Lactuca serriola. Classification (NCBI taxonomy): domain Eukaryota; kingdom Viridiplantae; phylum Streptophyta; class Magnoliopsida; order Asterales; family Asteraceae; genus Lactuca; species Lactuca serriola. The sequence continues at coordinate 340,616,723 of NC_136412.1, read as the reverse complement.
GTGATTCCAATTAGGTAGTACCAGAATACAATCACATGCGACGAGGCTCGGATAATCCTTCGAGTAAGAGACTCATCCCTACAACGGGTAGGACTCAAACAAGAGCTACGCAATAAGGTCAAATCCAACACGATGAGATTATTCAACCCTGATCACATGTGACTTTAACGTATTCACCTAACAGCTAACTCCCATCACTCAAAGCCCACATAGCACAAAGCAAACAACATTTGGACAAAAGGAAACAATCTTAAGAAACTCTATCCTCGTAGAGAAAACTAAACTAGCATACAATGATAAACTCGTACTATCAGGCATAACCTAAACAGGCTATCCTACTGCTGTCTACTCAATTCTAGCATGCACTTTTCATACACCGAAGCACATAAAGCAGGCACATAAGGCATCACTCCTAGATCCATAGTCCTATTCTAGCATGCTGTTCTACTGAAACTGATAAGCATAACATAAGCTTGTATGGGTACTTTGGGGAATACTTACTTGAGCTTGGCCGGTCGCGCACATCACACACTTTGTTCTTTCTTAAAACCCTTTACTTAGCCTTTTAGAAAACATTTTCTTTTTCCAAAATCTTTTAATCCCTCGATTTGAGTTCAAACACCCCCGAAGGTGTGTCCGAATCCCTCAAACCAGGTCTCTGAGACCAACTTGTAACATCCCAAAAATACGAGCCAAAAATTTCATTTTTAAAACATGTACTTAGCAACACATTAGGAATAAAACGTTCAACGATCATATCATTTCACAAAAGATAGTGCATGTCTGGAAAACATTTTTATAAAACATAAAAGTGTCAGAAGGAAGATCTCATGATGCGGAATACAAGCATGTGTGTGATGTGCCGCTACCGCGCCAGCTCCTTCCCCTTCGAAGAAGAGGTACCTGAAACCAAAACTGAAAACTGTAAGCACGAAGCTTAGTGAGTTCCCCCAGCATACCACATACCATACAATCACATACGTAGATATATTGTCAGGCATATCTGGGTGCTGACCTACCCCTTTGGTCCTCTCGACCAGATACTGTCTAGTATATCTAGGAGGTGTCCTCCCTTTCGGTCCTCTCGACCGGATACTGACCAGTATATCTAGGAGCTTGCCTCCCCTTCGGTCCTCTCGACCGGATACTGACTAGCATATCTGCTGGTCTCCCCTTCGGTCCTCTCGACCGGAATCTGGGGACTATCTCCCCCTACTGTCACTAGCACATAGGAGCATATTATACTAGCACATAAACATATCACAGGTAGTAGAAACCTTAGATGAATATCACAGAGACAATCATCTATCATACAACTCCTACTGGTGGGTCGGCATTGTGGCCGTAGACCCACCGCTACTGGAAGGTAACTCACCTCAAAGTAGCCGCTGATCTGTGTGGGAACTGACTGTCTTCTGCTACTGCTGCTCCAAAAATCCTCCGGCTATAATTCCCACAAAACCCTTAGTCAAATACTGCTAACCGACCTCGGGGTAAAATGACCATTTACCCCCAACCAAACCAAGAGTCAAAGTCAAAGTCACTGCCAGTTGACCCGACTCGCCGAGTTGGCTTGCCAATTCGCCGAGTCCCTATCCCTTTGTCTGACCATAAACCCGTCTTCTACTCGTCGAGTTAGGCATTGAATCGGCGATTTTTCCTTCTAAACCAAAGGCCAATAGTCCTTCATCCTACTCTCCAAGTTGTATGAACAACTCGCCGAGTTCATCTTCATCCGAAGAACACTCTATGCTGAGACTCGTCAAGCTGTATGAACAACTCGCTGAGTCTGTTCTTGAGGCAAGAAGATTGCCTTGAACTCGCCGAGTCATGGCATTGACTCGCCGAGTTACTTCATGAGTGAGTCTGGCTTCCGACCCACTGAGTCACACCCAATGACTCACTACTCCAACCTGCAAATACGAAAAGGAAGAAAACTCGGGGACTCGCGACTCAACTCGCCGAGTCAGATGAACGACTCACCGATTCGGCCATATGCAAATACTATACACGCGATTCTGCTTGAATCCAGCTCATGTCATTCATAGATCTGGGTCTCTAGGGCCTGATTAACACGTAAAGTTTCCAACTTAACATGTAAATAAACACCCATGAGGGTTTTAGGGCTCAAAATGCACCAAAAGAGTAGATCTAGGGCTTTCATGCAATATGGCTCCATAAAGGCAGTAGATCCAAGCTCCTGGAGCTCAATCATGCCTAGATCTAGAGGCTAAACAACCTATTACCAACCCTAAAACACAAACAAGCTTGGGAAAGGCTCAAGAAGCACTTTCATGGAGCTACAAGAGACAATAAGCATGAAAACAGAGGGAAACTGAGTTATACCTCAAGGAAATCACTGAGATAACACAAGAATGCCTGGCCTCCTTCTTCTCTTCTTGATCTACTCTCATTCCCTCTCCAAATCTTCAAGAAAACACACCAAAATGCTTCAAACTCACAAGGAACAAGGCTTGAATGAAGTATAGAGCTCTGAGGGTGAAGGGGGCGAGCTTGGGGGCGGATAAGAGGGTTTAAATAGGGTGCAAACCCTTGAAATTTAGGGTTTCATCAGACTGCGGGGATTCGCCGAGTCCAGAATATGGACTCGCCGAGTCGCCAACTTAAACGTGTTCCGGATCCCGTCTCTACTCGGCGAGTTGGATCTACAACTTGCCGAGTCCAAGGCTAAAAATAAAAAACACTAACTTAAATTTTACATACCAGGAACCAGGTGCTACACCTAGGACGATTTCTAATGGGTTTTCCCCATAGAATTCGTCCACTCCTTTAATATGGAGTCCATTAGCTCAATATTCAACTATCACACAATTGACAGTTCTAGTACCTTAAGTTTAATTAATGTCTTTTAGTCACAAACTTAATTCTTATTAATTCTTGACTAATATTAATTAAATAATATGATTTCTCCTTTAATGTATTATTCTCATAATATATTAATAAATCATATTTAATCCTTTCTCTCCATAATTCATCCTATCAAGTTGCTTTGGTGAAGGCAACCCAAAAGGACCATGCACCATCGGGTCAAGTACATACCAAAATAGTTATGGACTTAGACACTAATCCAACAGTCTCCCACTTGGATAAGTCTAACAACTATTTTGTGTATGACTTCAGATCCTGATCTGCAATCGTAGCTTTCTAAAGCCGCTGTTAACTCTGATCTTATCAGATACGCGTATCCTTTAGATAAGGGATCATATATTCCTCCATTCTAGATATTGTATAGATATGAGACATGAACTTAATCATTCTCACTATACTATTTTCCGATTTCCGATTTATGACGACTGACAACAGACTACAATTGAACACATCAATTTAGTCCCGGCTTGACCAAGCGCTTAGGTGCCATCACTAAATCATCGAGGAGCCCAAAGATATCGCTTTTATCCTACTTTGGATAAAAGGAACGGATAAACTTTGACTCAATGCTCGCTTGCACTCACTTACCGAATTACACACAACAATATGTTTTATAACACCAAGTTACTGGTGCGTTTACATATTATCAATGTGCAACCGACTCGCAAGATACAACTCACACATCTCGTTTTCAAGAATATAAGATGTTATCGTCTCACCAATCACTCGTGATACTATTCATGAAGTGATCCAAGTGATCGTGGGTTTAATCCAATGCTCAAATCATATTCATAAGCACTCATGAACGTTGCAGCAAACATTTGCTTATGTCTAATACACTTTAGACAATCCACACACCAATTCACTACAGTCTTCATTCATACCTACTTCCAACATATGAACGACTGTGGTCTGTTTGAATAATTTGATTGTTCTGAACCAATTTAATTATTCAAGAAGTCAAAACATGCAAAGTGAAACACAAGAATAATACTAATCCTATATGGTCTCAAACCTTTGAGTATAAATAAAACACCTTTTATTTATCACCATATTGATTACTCATTATTTGTTGTTACGGGTAATCAACTTCTTACTTGAATTATTTCAATGCTTGTCCCATGCTCTTAGCATGCACACAATGTTTACCTATGGTTCTTACTTTGTGAAATAGATCAAATGAACACATTTCCAGTCATACTCATTTCACAACTCCCAATCCTTTTCACAAGTGAAAGAATACCAAATTCTTGCCACTTATGGAATATGTTAGATTCTAACATTTTTATGCAATGATCCTTTCGTAATGTCATAGCACAAAAGTCACAATGACTATTGCCAATGAAATTACAAGGTTCTCTATTTGTGATTGTTACAATACAATTCCATAGACGTGATGTCTCTCACTCGAAGTACATTCCTTTGAACATCCTTTTGCATAAAATTTCTAATCTAGACATAGACTCTCAATATCCAACTCCCAATATGGAAACGTTTCCATATTTTCCATATGACAACTCATTCTTAATAGAATCTTTTCTATTCATAATAATGTCGATATGGTCCATCCAATACTATACTTCCAACTACTCACAAGCGACCAATCCTCGACGAACTTTGGATTGTCCTTTGATAGTTGTTTAATTATGTTAGTCAAAACCGATTCTTGTCCTTTTCCCTCTAAATGTGCTAGACATTTGGAAAATTTTAGAATGGTCAAATATTATAACATTTGCAATCGATCCTTTACCCAAAGCGTATGGGACACGATGCATAATGTCTTACATAAAGATTTGATACTTTATCAATCTTCTGCCATAATATTTTATGTGCTACGTTCTCACAATTCGAACTATGAAGAGGAATGTCGTAATCATAATCGAAATTTAAGGACACACTATGTATCCTTGACTAAATTTATTAACATTTCATAACCTAAGCCTTTAGATTTGAAATGAAGCATAATATTCTCTCCCTTAATTATAGAAAAACAACTATTCCATCTTTACAACTTTGCAAAGTATGACTCTTGTTTTCTATAATTAACATTGCTAACTTGCAATACTTGCCTTAATAATCATACAAGCACAACATTTATGCTCCCACTATCATGATGATTATTATCATATAAGCATAACACTTATGCTCCTACTAGCTTTGACACGTATTCAGAAACAACTTAACTTTCAGAAAAACAATGCCTATTGAATTTCTTTAAGTTCATATTTCTAATACCCAATGCTTTGATAATCTTTTATCAAGGCTTCTTAAACTTATACACCTTTGCCTCAGATAGCTCATATGTGTGTTTTAAACAATTCAGACTAATTGCCAAATCTCACAATTTGAATCATGGAAAGGGATAGCGTAACCATAATCGAATTCGAGAATACAATTTCACAATCACTATCTTCTTAAAATCTTCCTTAGTGAAAGCATTTCCTCACAGTCATTTTAATGAAGGAGGAAATCTTATGACACTTTGATTTTAATGGTGTATGTGTTCCTATCCATGTGAATTTGTTAAAACCAAAGTTTATGACAAATTCAAACTCATATGGACCGAGCCTTCTCAATCTTGATTTTTTGCCTTATGGTAACACGGCTGCCCACCATGTCTTCCAAGCAGCTCACCCTTACCTATCAATGTACTTTTCATTGATCAAGGTGCTTGCCTTTTATGCGTTCAAATGAGAACTCATAGAAATCACATGCATAATTAACTCAATTGGAATGGCACAGAAACAAGATAATGTCAACACGATAGGTTGTAAACCTCAACTTGTGTGCTAGTGATGATCAATAAGGTTTATTCTTGATTTGTTCTTGAAACCCTTCAAGACCATTAAGGCTCCCACTGACTCCTTGACATATAAGATTCTCTTGTAAACAAGCATTTCTTGACAAACAAATATTCAAGAGTTAGTGTAGCTTTTATCAAGACAAAACACTTCATAAATTGGTCCTAGTTGGTCTTTGTCTTATCCAAGACATCACAACTTTACAATTTCAAATGTGTAAGAATAAGAAAACCTTTTTCCAAATTCTACATTTGATGAATGTTATAAATCTTCTTAAGACTTGTCACTCAATGTCACAATCTTAACTTTAAGACTTGTTTTGGAACGAAGTATGATTGACTTCTTGATTTAACCATTTCTTCAATTCTTGATTTCTCTTCTCAGACATACAATTGTACTAATACTTACTTAGAGGATCAATTGAGATATGGTTCTTAATCATTAAGACCTATCATAAAATATAATAAAAGGTACTCTCCCTTCTTCTTAGAATAGAGAAACTTTTATCTTTCTGCCTACTTGATTCTTCTTATTTGTTTTGCTATTGATTTAAACCTTTTTTTTAATCAATTCAGAATTACACTTACTCTTATAAGTATAATCATATTTACTAAACCTTTAGTAAATCACGACGAATATCTTTGTTATTCTTGTGGTGGACTTGATCAACACACAACTTTGTGTGCTCGATCTCCTAGTCCTTCACTTGACACTTTGTCAACGAATTAGTCTAATTTCCAAATATGAAATTTCTCATTCATCATGCAATCAAGTTGCATGATTCCAAGTTTCTGTCCAATTGAAACTTGGGCGATGAGAAACTTTCCCTATTTGGTAAATTCTTGACATTTCCATAAATAACATAATTAAGAATCACTTCCATTTGTTGTAGAAATATGCGAACTTCAATTTTCATAACGATTTCATTGCAAGGAAATAAATAAAAAAAATAAATAAGTCAAACCAAAATTTATTTTATTCATAAAAGCAGCGGAAAACATTTGTCCTTACAATGCAAAATCAACTGAAAACTATATAGTCAAAAAAAAAATTCTAACAACTCTTTCATAACTTTCTAAGCTCAAAATCTAATCTTCAAATCCATGCGATCGAGATCCATTTCTTCGTGATTAGACTCATCTTGCTCTTTCATCAAGCTTCCTCTCTTTTCACTGATCCTGCAAAACATTCAAATGCAATCTTATCACAAGATGTATTAAGAATCAACGAATAGGAACTTAATGGGGTTAGATAGTGGATTTTACCTGAAGCACAACCATACTCTTTGACTCTCCCATCTTCTGGACTCTTCAGGCTCTAAGGGCAGACTTGTATCCAACGCCCTTTCTCTTGGCAGCAAACGCATGTCGGTTCTCCTAGAACGTCCTCAGAAGCATGGTTGATTGACTTTCCCAACAAATACGCTCCATTGCTTTGCCAAATCATTTCTAATTCAGCAGCAATGAGCATGTAAGTTAGGTCAATGAGGTTTTCGTCATGATCCATCATATAATACTTTCTTTTGAACTCATTATATGATTCAAGGAGTGACTGCAGAACCCAGTTCACAGCCAACTTCTCAGGGAATGACGCACCCAACATTATCAACCTATCGATGTGTGATTTCATTCCTAGAATGTGGGCACACATGGGTTTACCATCTTCATGTTTCATTTCCAATAGGGCTTTAGTGACATTGAACCTTTCAATTCTTCGATCTTGTGGGTTAGGGAGAACAACGGGAGGAGGAGGAGGAAGTGAATCATGATCTTTTGTTCCTCGATTGAATCATGGAATATCATCTTCATGTGGAATGCTTGTTCCACGGGATTTGGGAAGACCATAGTGGTCATACTTTGACATCTACAAAATGGGAGAAAACAAATTCAAGTTAGTTGATTGATTGAGTCCTTAATGAATCACCCAAATGAGATATTATGGCTAGGACCCAACACAACATTCCACAACTCGGGAGAGGGATGCCGTAACCCAAATTGCAGAACATTTGATGGTAAGTGTATGACGATTCAATAATTTTCCACCATGAAAATCGAAAAACCGATTAAGGCTTAAATGCTTTGAAAACTCCTAGATACTTTGAGATTCATAGAACTTATCAATGGCATGTTTAAATCTCGATATGCCCCTCTTGTTTGTGACTGGGATGCCGAGGATTACAAAGCGGGTGTGAATAACCATGCAAATCTACATGGTGCCCCCACATGTTACAGTCACCTATTCGATGTGCCGGTTAACCACACACGCTCCACCGAACTATGACAAACATCGAGTCACCCTTTGCTACCTTTGCTTAGAACCATTTAGTGTGCCGGTTAACCACACACTCCACTAACGTCTTCGCAAGGGCACAAAGTGTAATTTCATGGAATTGCATCAATTCACTTTTGCCTAAAGTAACTAAGATTGGGAATTTGTAAAACATTTAGCTACTTTTGTACTTCATTATACTTATAATGGAAGGTTTTTGTCCTATCCTACCCGTTCGGCTAACGATCCTCCACTAGTCAAGAGTGCGGTGGGTAAGAGTGAATACCCATTCAATCGCCATTTTATAGGCAATTTCCTTAAACACCCCTTATAGACCAGCTTCGTGAATGAGGCCTACTAATGGTAAGACTGACTTTTACTCATACATACATACATATATATATATATATATATATATATATATATATATATATATATATATAATGTTAGACTTTTAATGTTATATATAGTATAGGGTGTATTTTACAATTTTAAAATACTATGTGGTCAAATTTAATAATTATACTTTTAATTCAATTAAATTGTAAACCAAAACTTGTATGGATTTATTAAAACTCTTTTAATTATACACATTAATTAATTAATAAAACCATAAGGGTGTGATTTGAACTTTTTAAAACAATACTAGGGTTTTAGAATTTCACATTCCTAAATTAAACTTTTAATCAACTTTTAAATTCCAAAACATGAGGGCAAGTTTTGAAACTTTTCAAAACATTAGGGTTTAAATTTTAAATATTTCAAAATCAAACCTTTTAATCAACATTTAAATTCCAAAACTTGAGGGCAAGTTTTGAAACTTTTCAAAACACAAGGATCAAATATCAAATAACTTAAATTAAACAATTAATCTAATTTTTATCTAATTTGACCTAAAATTAATTTCTTGCAAGATAAGTTACCCAATTAATACAAATAATCAAACTTTAATCAAATAAGGAAGTTATTATCTAATCAATTGGTAATTATCTTTTGTTTGATCAAGGATACACTCAAAATATGATTAAAATTCGAATTTTAATGACCCATAACAGTTAAGGCAAGTATCTTTGAGTAAAACAACAACAAATCCCGAAATCCCCTCTTTCTGACACTCGAACTCGCTGAGTACTCCTATGGACTCGCCGAGTTCATCAGGCAGATGGGCTAAAAATCAATTTTGCAACTTGAACAAGCATACAAGGCATCAATACAATAGAAACCAATCAAGTCTCTGATACCACTAATGGGTTTTAGCCATAAGAACATCCTATGTGCTCATGCAAACCCTAATGCTTGGATCTTGGTTTCTCTATTTTACATGCAATTCATCCAAGACTATAAACTCTAGATCTAGCATATGATAATCAATATAACATCTGAATTAGGGTTTAGATCATACCTTGATTGTTATTTAGCAATAACAATCTCAAATCCTCCTTGTAATGACTTTAGAAAGCTTAGAGTCACAAATGTCACTCCTCTAATGGTTCATAAACACCAAGAGCAAGAGGATGAAGAAGAGAAGAGAAGGAGGCTGTCCAAAACATGTGGAAACCCTAATCAACAAGTTCATCACGTTTTTGAGCCATGAGGGTCTTTTAAATAGATAGGCTATTAGGGTTATCTAACAAGGAAACCCTAATTTGGATGCTTAAGCCCTAAGCAACCCACAGACTCCTTCCTTAAAGGCCTAGGACGATTTCTAACGGGTTTTCCCCATAGAATTCATCCACGCCTTTAATATGGAGTCCATTAGCTCAATATTCAACTATCACACAATTGACAGTTCTAGTCCCTTAAGTTTAATTAATGTCTTTTAGTCACAAACTTAATTCTTATTAATTCTTGACTAATATTAATTAAACAATATGATTTCTCCTTTAATATATTATCCTCATAATATATTAATAAATCATATTTAATCCTTTCTCTCCATAATTCATCCTATCAAGTTGCTTTGGTGAAGGCAACCCAAAAGGACCATGCACCATCGGGTCAAGTACATACCAAAATAGTTATGGACTTAAACACTAATCCAACATATTTATAATAAATAGTCTTAACCATGTTGTAGAATATGTTTCAGGTTTCCGTACATATAAAGAACGCCGAAATCCGAGTTATAATGAAGAAGTTATGGTCCGTCGAAGTTTTACGGCAAAACCGGCACGACACCGGGAAGCATAAATAGTAAATTTACGATGGAGCGACTTTTAGTCTTAGCAATCTAAATGAAAGCTGTAGTATATGTTAATCCGAGAACATACAAAAAAAGAACGCCCAAATCTGACTTCGTATGAGGAAGTTATGATTTTTCTAAGATTCGGGTTAGCAGTGCACGACCCGAAACTCGAATTTTAGTTCGAGTGGTCTTTGGCTTACGCGGCCTAAATGAGAGTTGAAGACCTCATTAATAGGAACTCAACTATAAAAATATAGACGAAAACGGAGTCTGTATGAAGGAGTTACGAATTCTTCGTGGTCATTTAGCAGTCTAATCTCCTCGTTCTGTTAAATTTGAGATCGGTCAAGAATTAGCCAACGGATTCTAAATGAAACTTGTAGATCTTGATTTTACCTACGCGTTGAAAAAAAATGTTGAAAGCGGAGCTCGTATGCAAGAGTTATGATTTTTCTAAGTTTGAAGGCTGATACATGATATTGGGTGACATGGCGCGATCACAGCCATTGCTTTCTCTCCAAGGAAATCCATATGATGATGACACGTGGCACTGACTCGGCGAGTCAATGAACCGAATCAGCGAGTCCGTCAGGATTTCACCCTATATATAGAAGTGTCGGGTTTCTCCATTTCTTACACCTTCCAAACACTTCTTTCTCTCTCTAGTTTCTCTCTCTAAAGCCCCAAACCCCCCTAAAATCCTAGGTAAACCCCCTAGCACCCGAAGGAAGCCCTGAGGCTCCCGGAGTCCCGAGAAAAGAGCCTTTCAGCTCGGGAACACTGTTCTAGCGAAGCCCATTTTACGAGAAAACCCGCTGTAAGTGAGCTATGCCTACCCTATCTTTAGTATAGCTTATGTTTTAATATATTAACGTTATTAGGAACTTATAATGAGTATTTGGGCTATTATTATGAGTTATATAAGAGTGTTTCTTAACACTTATATAATATCAATAATACCTAGACTATTAATTAGTCGCGGTTAACGTTAGACTAAACTCTAGTGGTAATGATACTAGGTTTTGTTCGAGGGAAATTGTTTTAACAGTAACGAAGTGCTGTCCGAGTACCGAGTCATCACCTTATCAGGTGAGTGCATAGTTACTTTCATCTTACACATAGATATGAAGTATTTTATATAAATTACATGCTATGTGTGCATAATATCTGAGTACTTGCTGTCTATGCTAGATGAACGATTGTATACATGTTTTAAATGATTTAAACTGTATATGTATTTTATATCTACGATAATGTTGGGGTAAAACATGGGTAGATGTAATAGACGGAATATGAGTTGGATGATGAGTTGAGAGGTGTTATAGACCACGAGGTGAGGGTGAGAGGTGGACGATGTGAGAAGCCTTTTCCCAAACGATGGCCCCGTCATTCAGCAGAGTATGGATGACAACCACGGACTATTCTAGACATTCCAGTGGAACACTAGCAGGCTCGCAACCTGTAGGTGTTATGAACGATGTGTTCATTCGGTGTACTCTAAACCTAGGTGATCATGCAGACTTGATGCCTAAACCCTGGCGATCATGCAGATTTGATGCCTAAACCTTGGTGATCATGCAGACTTGATACCTAAAACTTGGTGATCATGCAAACTTGATGCCTAAACCCTGGGGACTATGCAGACTTAGTGCCTAAGCCCCGACGACTATGTAGACTTAGTGCCCGTTGTGTAAACTGTGGCAACGATGGACTTCGTGCCGATTCCTTAGGATGATCCTTAGGAATAAATGAACGAGGAATAACTGCTTCTTAGTGTGGATCCTTAAGAATAAAGAAGATAATGGGGATGGGTAATTGGGTTGATTGTTTAATTGTTTGATGATTAAAAATAATGATTATATTATTGTGGGTTGAAAACTCTATGTACTCACCAGGTTTCCCAACCTGACCCACTCAGTTTATTTATATCACAGGTGTTGATATGAAGTCATATTACACTGAGAGATTAAAGAGATGTAGATCACTAGTGTAAATGAATGTAAGTTCAGTTTATGCTTATGTTTCTGTATTGACGATGACATCCCAAATGTTTTAAAATGAATAAAAAAAATACATTTCCTTGGAAATGCCTTGATAACGTATTTATCATGTTTTACTGGGAACCAATTCTGCAACATTTTTATTAAAAGAATTACTCTGATTTTTATAAAGCATAAACAAAATCGGTCTTTTCTGGCCGTGAAAATGGGGATGTCACAAATGCTTTCATTGGTTACAAGATGGCTAAGGGATCTTCTGTAAGTACACATGTACTCAAAATGAAAGCTTATGTTGAGCAACTTACCCTCCTCGGATTCTCATTTAGGGATGAGCTAGCGACCGATGTGATCCTAGCCTCATTGCCTAAGTCTTTCAACCAATTTGTGATGAACTTCACAATGAATGACTGGGAGAGGAGCATCAATGAGCTTCATAACATGCTCAAAAATGCTGAGGCAAACATCAAGAAATCTGGGAACAACTGGTAATAATACCGGTAAGGGGAAAGGCAAAGCTGCCAAGAAAGGCAAGGGCAAGGGAAAGGGTAAAGGGAAGCCTCCTTTTACTAACCCAACTCCTAAACCCAAGTCTGATGTTGAATCTGATTGCTTTCATTGCAATGAAAAGGGATAGTTAAAGCGCAACTGTCCTAAATACCTAGAGGAACTTAAGAAGATCAACGCCAACAAGGTTGACACCTCAGGTATCCATGTGATTGAACTACATGCATTCCGTACTAATTCTTAGGTATTCAACATTGGAAGTGGTACTAACATCTGTAATGATTTGCAGGGACTAAAGAATGTTAGAGAACTAAGAAATGGCAATTTGGAACTTTATGTTGGGAATGGCACTCGAGTAGCTGTCAAATCCATAGGGACATATCATCTTTTGCTTCCAAATCGCCTTAATCTTATTTTGAACAATTGTTGTTATGTACCTAGTATAACTAGGAATATTATCTCTACTTCTCGCTTGTATGAACAAGGTTTTCATTATAAGTTTGACTTTGATTCCGAAAACATTTATGTGTTTAAAGATAATGTGCACTATTTTGAGACTAGTCCCAAAAATGGAATATATGAAATCAATTTAAATGGTTCATACACAAAGGACAATTCAATGTTCAACTTAAATAAGAAGACAACGTTAGACTCAAATAAAACTTATTTATGGCATTGTCGACTTGGGCACATAAGTAAAACTCGCATTGCTAAGCTCCAAAAGGATGGGATCTTAGAGTCAACAGGCTCTAAGTCTTTTGATGTATATGAATCATTAATAAAAAGTTTGTTTAGATTTTTAAAGTTAAGATGAGAATGACGTCGATGCCATAGCCAGTTGAGATCATAGGATGCTTTCGATAGCAAACACACTCAGGGAATGCCCACATTTGGGTTTAAGTCAAGAGTGAACATGTCACCCTTTTGTTTCGACTTCAGCAGAATCTCTTTCGATACCTTGTTTGAGATTATACAACCTTCCTCATCAAAAAGAACCCGATTACCTGTTCCAACAACTAGTTGCGAAACACTAATCAAATTGTGCTTTAAACCTTCTATATAAGCGACATGATTCATGGTGAATTTCCCATTTGTCACTTTTCCATAACCTTTGACTTTAAATTTGTGGTTGTTTCCAAACTTGCCGACTCCAATATTATCCAAAATTCTGAAATTCTCTTAAATTTTCTTTCCTCCCAGTCATGTGATACGAGCATCACTATCAATATACCAATTTTCATCGTATTGCTCATCACATAGTACTTGCGATCAATTAGAAAGATTTTGGTCCCCAAGACCTTTTGGGTCCTTGGACATTAGTTTGAAACACATTGTGCAATGAAGAACCTAAGACCCAACTACGAGCTTTCGATATGAAATTGTCAATTAAGTCAATTTCATTAGCTTTAGGCATTGAAATATAATCATGCAATGGGGAAGGTTCAACTTTGATTTTCCCTTGTTCATCCTTTTTATGAGAAACGTCAACTTTCTTCTTTGCAATTTCTTTCCACTTTCCTACTAATGGTGTCGACTCTTGAGATGAAATACTTCCATTCATCGAATCATTCAAGTACTTCTTGTAAGCACTTTGTATTTGATCTTGAGCATAATTTGTGATTGATATTGTTTTCCTTTTCCTTTAAGCCAATAACTGATTTTCTTAACATCACTACTATCTATTGTGAATGACGCTTTTATAAGCCGTTTCGAATCGGGATTTAGAAAATATGGATTTTTAGGTTTAAAAGGTTCACTCTTCTTTTTATTGACTTCAAGTTTTTCAAATTGTCTTTTGGGAAATGATCTTTGTGAATGATTTTGAAAACGAATTTGAAATCGCTTTTGATAACCAACACCATTTTGTTGAAATTTTTTTCGATTTTGATCAAAACTTCTTTGTCCATGATTTGGATCAAAATTCCCTTGTCCATGATTTTGAACAAAATTCCTTTTTCCATGATTTGGAACATTTCTTTTTTCAGTATTGTGAGAAAAACACTTTTGTCTATGAGTTTGAACATTTATTTGTAAACCATTTAGTTGAAACTTATTTTGAACCAGGTTTCGACCCGTTTGAGTTTAATTTTGTTTCAGAAATTGTTTATTTTGAAAATTCTTTGCATTTTTATAAAAAATCTTGGTTGTTTTAGAAGATTTTTGTTTAAATACCTTTTGTTTATGAAAAGCTTTTTCATTTTTACAATAGGCTTTATTTTGTGCTTTTGATTTCAAAATTCTTTCATCAGAAGCCAATTTTTCTACTCCTCTTTTGAAAGTTTGTGTTTTTAGCTTTTCATGTTTTGGGTCATTATGTAACGCCTATGTTTCTAGGCTAGAAATTAATATTGATGTAATAGTCTAGGTTAACCTTTCTAACTCATTTTGAAATAATAAGAATGTGTTATTTGAGTATTATGTGTTTATTGCTTAATTGTGTGATTTAAATGAATTAAAGATAAAAATTAGCAATAAGATAAAATATTATATAAGCCTGATATCTATGCATGAAGACGTAGTGGTCGTGACAAGGATTCCGAATATATAAAGAATGCCAAAATCCGAGTTATAACGAAGAAGTTATGACCTGTCGACGTTTCGCGACAGAACCAGTACGACACTGCGTGACATAAATAGTGAATTTATGATAGAGCAGTATTTAGCCTTAGTGATCTAAACGAAAATTGTAGAATACTTTAAACCGTGAGCGTGCATAGAAAGAACGTCTAAATCTACTTTGTATGAGGAAGTTATGATTTTTCGAAGTTTCGACTTAGCGGTATGCAGCCCAAAGTTCGAATATGAGATCGAGTGGTTTCTGGCCGAAACAATCTAAATGAGAATCGAAGATGCCGTTGATAGTAGCCAAAGGTGAAAAGACGGACGAAAACGGACGTCGGATGAAGAAGTTATGAATTTCAAACGGAGTTTTCCTGTCCCGACCTACTAAAAATAATATAATAAAAGTTAAATTCAGAATTAGCCAATGGAGTCTAAACGAGAGTTGTAGAGCATAATCTCACCTACGCGTGGATATAAAGAACGTCGAAAATGGAGTTCGTATGCAAAAGATATGAAATTTTGAAGTTCAGGGCGCAAACTTCAACCCCTGTGTCAGAGCTCACGACGTGAGCAGAGAGCTCACGATGTGAGCAGGTGATGGACGTGTTCTAGGGCAAGTGGCCATGACGAACGCAGTGACATCTTCGAGCTCACGGTGTGAGCATAAGTGGCTCATGATGTGAGCATGGTTTTTCAGCCCCTATAAATAGAACACAAGGTCAGCCGAGTTTAGTTGCTCAAATTCTTCTCTCTCGCCCATATTACCTCGATTTAGGTGCAAGTTTTACCCCCGAAGCCCCGGTATCATCCCGATACTCGAAGCAAGTCCTGAAGCACCGAAGATCCCGAGAAGAAAAGAGTTTCCGAGCCGAAGCTCTGCCCGCAAAAAGCCCGGTGTGTGTAGAGATCACAATTTCACCGAAGAGTTACTACTTGAAGTGCCGTAGTGATGTCCTAGCATCGTCTTATCAAGTGAGTGCATAGTCCCTTTCACATACACGATTTTAATACAAGTATTGATGAATGTATTAGATATATGATATGAGTAAGCGTGCAGTTGCCTTCTGATAATACACATATATGAATTATACTCTATGGAATACGTGTTATGTGTATATGTATCATCTGTTATTTGGAATGAGTATTGAATTAACATGCTATGTAGGTTTTAAGTTATGTATAAAATACATATATTTTATCTACTAATATGTTGGGTAGAGCATGGGTAGATAGCCGGTGTGTGATGAAATAAAAATGATTTGAGGCCTCGATGTTGTTGTTAATCTAGTCATCTAGCAAAGTATGGATGATGACCACGGACTCTTTCTAGACTGTCCAGTGGAACGCTGATAGGTTTATAACCTGTAGGTGTTGTAAACGATGTGTTCACCGGTGTACTCTATCCCCCTCATGCTTGCCTTTAGGACATCTATTGCTGAGGAAACCCCTTTGCAGTAATGTCCATCCCGATGAAAATCCTAGATTAGGTCCCTGGTAATAGATGTTGTTTTAGGGACGTAATGTGAGGATAACGGGAATGGCTAATTAGGTTATTGTTGGTTGGTGAAATTAAATATAATTATTTATTGTGGGTTGAAAACCCTATATGCTCACCAGGCTCCCAAGCCTGACCCACTAGTTTCTTTGTATTACAGGTAGTGGCGCGAGAGCATAAGTTGGACAACTTGTGAATATATTTTTGTTTATAGACCAGTAGTTGTATATAACTGTGTAAGGTCTATGTTTTATTGTTTATGCTTTTGTGTTTGCATCGGAACATGACATCCCAAATTTTGATATATAACGAAAATACATTTCTTTAAGAAATGCTTTGATAAACCTTATTTTATCATGTATTGTTTTGGGGACAAATTCCGCAACTCTTTTAAATCAATGAATTTAATCTGAAATTATTTTAAAAGCATAAATGAAACCGGTATTTTCTGGCCGTGATTTTGGGGATGTTACACATTAGGTAAAGAATCAACACATTTTTCTTTGTTTTTATTATCAACACCCGATTTATCTGTTTTCATAGCCCAAACATGTTTTGGTTTAGTTTGTTTTTGAAAAAATTTCAAATTTTTGTTCAAACCATTTTCAATTGTGTTTTGATTTGAATAAAATTCTTCTTTCGTCACACTCATTGTCTTCATTTACCAATTTGTTCAATTCAAGAGCCTCATTGTCACCATTTCCTTTGGTAACAAAGACTTGATTTGGAAACACAACTTCTTCTGAATCCTTGAACCTGGGATAAAGCATTGCATTTGATTTAAGATAATGTTTTCCTTTGTCTTTCAACACTTTCATGCACTCCTTTGAATCTTCAAAGACTTGATCTACCATAACTCTTGGAGTTGGTTTCTCAATCGAAACTTCATCCTCATCACTCACATAATCCTCAACCACAAAACGATCATGCGAATCACAAACTTTAGATGTCGAAGGTTCATCATTGTTTAATTTCGACATTGAATCATTACATTCTTTGCCTTTAGCCATTAAATTGACATAAATGACAAACAATCGTGAGCAATCGACACATTCTTCTGCCTCAATTTCACTGATATTTTAGAATTATCTTCGACTTCTCACTCATGTTCAAAATATTGACTTGTTCATTGTTGGTTAAGGTCTCATTTTCAATATTCACAAGATCGTCAACATTCAGACATTCATTTATGTTTACAATACCATATGCATAAGAATCATTTGGAATTTTATAATAATAAACTATATTACTTTCATAGTCATATGATGTTTCATCTATTTGTTCTCTTTTAAATTTAAGAAAAAGGAAGAAATTTTCAATGATGTTTCATCTATTTGTTCTCTTTTAAATTGTTATGTGTTTGGATATACGAAAAGAAATATCGCATGTTGGTAGCTGAAAGAGGAACTGTCGAATAAGATGAAGTGTATCAGGGATGAGCTTGAATCTAAAATGTGTGCGATTAAGAAGAAGATGAAACTATATAAGGTCTCATTCTTTGTTTGTATAGTGGGGATTATGGCGAACTTTATCATCTTGCAGTAATGTTAGAACAAATCATTCCTTGCATCGGAATCGGAAAATTCCATCCCATTGAAAGATAAAAATGAAAGAAAAAAATGAAGAACAGGATTATTACCAAGCTATTAATTAATACATAGAATTCAAACAAAAGTCAGGTAAAGCAAGAAAAAAATGAAGAACGGGATTATTGGTCATCGTCATCCTTAACCTCTCGCTGTCACTGTTGAATCAGTGAAACAATTGACAACCAAAATAACCAACGTGAGTTCTATTTGATTTCGGAATTTGATTACAAAATCAGAGGAAATGTATGGTTGGTGGGATTAAGTTAGGCATGCTTTGAGGATTATCTTCATTAAAGTAGAGATTTTGGGTTGATGTTTCAATGGAAGAAGATGAAATTCTAAGAAGCCAATTTTGCTGCCCACCAAGTGTTTGATAAAATGCCTAAACCAGTTTTTCTCGCGCTGCAGCCTTATTGTTCAAGATAATGTAGTTTGCTTCCTTTGGACGCTTCTTGTGCACACCAAACATTGTGTTGGTGTGCCATTTCATTCCCTTCCTTGTTAAGTATTGTTTCATAGTTTTAGCTTCATCTCGAGGCTTGTTCTCTTGTATGGCTTCTTCTTCCACAAGTTCGAGTGATATTTGTCTGTGCCCGTTCAGAAGCTTCCATTGTTGCCCAAGTGGTGAAGTAGGAAGTAAGGGGATTGGTCGTATGATTTCACACATCAAAAGGCATCATTTACCTACTGAAGACTGTAAAAGTGTGTTACGCGAAGCTCTTTCTAGCGATGTTGGTTTATTTATGGCAGTGGAAGAAACTTTGAAGGCCTTTGGTCAATGGATGTGTGGGAAATGTATGACTTTACAGGCTCTCAGCCGTTATTGTCATCACCCGGATGGTCGCGCGAGGTTTGTTACAGGGGATGACGACTCGGGTCGTTATATTGTCGGTATTCTAAAGCCATCAACTAAAGAGTCGGTGACAAATGCCCTTGGAGGTTTGGTTTTTGATGTTGCGCTCCTTGATCGTTTTTTTAAAGAGCCTATCACTACGGTCAAGAGTATCCCCCATAGTTGTTGTCTTACTTTCTCTCAGGCTTTGAAGACCGCTTTATACAAGGTGATTGCCCAACCTAGCTCGGTTGAGGCATGGATGTGTTTGTTACTTCTTCCTCGATGCACACTGCAGGTGTTTAGACCCAGAAATAGACAAGAATGTAGGTCTGGGAATAGAAAATCCTTACAGCAAAGCTCCATCCTGCAGTCCTTGGATACATGGGGGAAAGAGGGGGTTATCACGAAGTTAGTTCAAAATATGTTAGACAATCCTAAGGGTGGAGCTATAAAACAGGGTGGAGGCATCCTTTAGAAGGAGACTACATCATGTAACACCAACATTAGACAGTGTCTCTGTAAGGTTGCAGATGGTCATTTTACCGCAGCAGTGAAAGTGTTATGCTCATCGGGTGTTGCACCATATAATGGTGATACTATTAAAGTTTTGGAGGAAAAACACCCTTTCAGACCACCCCCATCCATGCCGAGCCCCATAATTTCTGAACCTCCCCTTGTAGCAGACTTTGACTGTGTATTTGGTTGCATCAAATCCTTCCCTAAAGGAACTTCTTGCGGGAGAGATGGCTTGAGGGCTCAACACCTACTAGACGCCCTTTGTGGAGAAGGGTCTGCTATTGCCACAGATCTCATACATGCTATCACTTCCGTTGTTAATTTATGGTTAGCGGGAAGATGTCCAACCATTTTGGTAGAGTTTGTTGCATCCGCTCCTCTCACGCCTCTACTTAAACCTGACAACGGGATCCGTCCGATTGCAGTAGGCACTATATGGAGACGGATGGTTTCCAAGGTTGCCATGAATGGTGTGGGTAAAGAAATGGCCAATTACCTTAATGATTTTCAGTTCGGGGTTGGTGTATCTAGCGGTGCTGAGGCGGTGTTATACAGTGCCAATAGGGTGTTGAGTGAACACCATGCTGATGGGTCTCTTGTAATGCTGACTTGGATTTTTCGAATGACTTTAACCTGGTGGATCGATCAGCATTGCTCCACGAGGTTAAGAAGATGTGCCCTTACATTTCTTTGTGGGTGAACTTCTTATACGGGCAAGCAACGAGACTTTATATCGGAGCCCAACATATATGGTCTGCCACTGGGGTGCACCAAGGTGACTCCTTGGGCATTCTTCTTTTTGCCCTCGTGTTGCACCCGCTTGTGCACAAGATTAGAGACAATTGTAAGCTCCTCCTCCATGCTTGGTATCTAGATGATGGGACTGTCATTGGGGATTCAGAGGAGGTGGCTAGAGTGTTGAACATAATTCGGTTGCATGGTCCAGGTTTGGGTTTGGAGTTCAACATCAA
Organism: Lactuca serriola; assembly: GCF_051521515.1. Taxonomy (NCBI): domain Eukaryota; kingdom Viridiplantae; phylum Streptophyta; class Magnoliopsida; order Asterales; family Asteraceae; genus Lactuca; species Lactuca serriola. The sequence goes on along the minus strand of NC_136412.1, from coordinate 340,596,108 downwards.
GAAAACGGAGATTTTTTGGCCCTCCTGTGATGGTAGGAAGCTTCGTGCCGATTTATTCCCAACGGATATAGGGAGACCTTCTTTGGGGGTGAATCTCCTTGGGGGGGCTGTTAGCAGAGACGCAGGGTTTATTAGCAGGTTGGCCATGAAGAGAACGGTCAATGCTGTTGATTTGATGGGCCTTCTTCCACAACTATGTGACCCGCAGAGTGAGCTCCTTTTGCTTCGATCATGTATGGGCATTGCAAAACTTTTCTTTGGTTTAAGGACATGCCAGTCGATACACACAGAAGAGGCAGTGTTATTCTTTGACAAAGGATTGCGCCGGTCTATCGAGGATATGGTGGTTTGTGGAGGCCCCTTCTTTGGAGACATTCAGTGGCGCCTGACTTCCTTACCTATTCGTTTCGGTGATTTGGGTTTGTACTCGGCCTACGAGGCTTCCTCCTACGCATTTGTAGCCTCGAGGGCCCAATCTTGGGCATTACAAGACCACATCTTACGTGACAGTGGCGTATGTGGTATGGACTCGAATTACCTATGTGCTATGACTCATCTTCGCAATACGATTCCGGGATTTGACTGTAGCGGTTTCACTAATAAGGACACCTCCCCCCTAAATCCCAAAAAGCTTTGGTGTGTGCCCTTTTTAGCAAAATCGTCCAAGATATGGAAGTCGACTTTGACATGACTGCCATACAGAAAGCAGTCTTTGAGTGTCTGCGGGCGCCTCATGCTCAGGATTTTCTGCTAACTATCCCTATTGATGGTCTTGGCCAACATATGTCTCCTGTGGAGTACCGAACTATCATTCGTTACCGCCTCATGATTCCCATATTCCCAATTGACGAGATATGTCCAGTTTGTCGCAAGGCATGTTTGGATACCTTTGGGGAACACGCGGTTCATTGTAGAGAGATCCCTGGTTTCAAGTATAGACATGATGTGGTTCAGGATGTTCTCTTTGATGCTTGTCGGCGTGCTGGTATTTCGGTGAAGAAAGAAGCGCATGTGAACTTTTTAACAGACCCGCAGGATGGAAGGTCCACACTTAGACCGGCTGACATTTTGGTCTTTCGGTGGATAGGAGGGAAGCATGCGTGCGTGGATCTTACTGGGGTCTCTCCTCTCGTTGTTTTGGGGAGCGGGGGTTTCATAGCTGGGCATGCCGCTTTGAAAGTCGTTGCGTGCAAGGTGGTAAAGCACCAGAATGCATGTATAGCAAATCAACATGTGTTTGTTCCTTTTGCATTCGATACATTTGGTTTTCTCGCACCAGATGCGGTGGAGCACCTCAATAGAGTCCAACGGGTCATGCACTCTAATGTCATATCTCCTAGATCCACAAATGTAGTTTTCAAAAGAATTGGTTTTGCTATCCAAAAAGGGCTAGCGGCGCAGCTTGTTGCCCATTTGCCTTCAATCGATATGTATTGAACTGTATATTCATATGAAAAAAAAAATCTATCAATTTACCATACAGACATTTAGTTGAATTACAATATATGTTCCTTTATTTAACAAGCATCAAATTGTCCATCCTAAGTGAGTCTATATATTAAAAGATTTGTTATTCTTAGATCAAGGGATTTCACTAATCCCTTCTTTTCTTCAAGTCTATTTCTAGCTTCATATAAGTGGGATTTAGACTTTTCTGCTTCACTACTCATGGAGTTTAACATGTCATTAAGATAAGCACACGTATAATCAGACTCAGACAAAACATCATTATAAGAAGTTGAATGAATTTTAAATGAGTTAAGAAGATCACATACATTTGCGGTCACTGGTGAGTTAATCGAGTTTGTTGACATGAAACACCTTCCAGTAATTTCATCTTCTTCATCCTTCTCATACGAAACATCTTTCTCATCTTCATCCTCTTCCCTTTTCGCATACATTGCCCCATGAGTTGGATTTCGCATCTCCTCATCATTCGATCCCGAAGACCATATCTGATATGTTCCATCTACCTCATCATTTCCTTTAGCAACTAACGAAAGGTTATTCGCCTATGAATGAATTTTTTCAAGCCTATCTACATAATAGGCTTCGTCTTTGACTCTCTCCTTTTTCTCTTCTTTCTTCCTCAGCATGCAATCATTTTCCAAATGATTCGACCCATTGTAGCAGTTAAATTTCAAGTCCTTCTCATATGAACCCTTAACATCCTTCTTCTCTACTTTCAAATCATCCTTCACACTTTTTTTTCAGATGACATGTTTCCTTTAACCTCATTGTAATTCATGAAGTTTGGATTAAAAGGCTTCTTAAAGAATTTCTTCACTTTGTTATTCGAGTAGTATATGACAGCTTCATCATCAGAGTTAAACAACCTATTCACCATTTTTGGCTTCTTCACCAGATTCAACTCTAGACTCCTTTGTAGTAACTTTCAATACCAAAGCCAAAGGTCCTCTCAAACTCACTTTTATTTCTTTTGCAATATCATTAATATAGCTTTCATGAGCTTTCAAGACAATGTACAGATTTGCAAGAGAGTAATCATCAAAGCTTACTTGTGTCTTGATCATCAAAATGATATTTCGCCATTCCTTTCTTAAACCCGTGAAAAAGGTGAGATTGAACTCTAGTGATGAACGTGTCACTCCAAAGCGAGAACACTTAAAATGATATTTCTTCATTCTGCTTGAATTCTCCCAACACTAGTAAGCATTATTTGACTGAACTCTTCTTTGTCTTCTCATTTCCTTGATCTTTCTCCTTCGATGTATCTCAATTTTTTTTTTGCAGTTTTACATCCTCGAACGTAATTGTAAACTACTGGTGGAAGAGCATCACGTAATTCACACATACATTTCTTATCATTTTCCTTCATCCTGGATACTCTTGTGATCATGTCATCAGAACATGCACACATACCAACATCAACTCGAATCGCCTAGCAAAATTCTCCTCTTTTTATGGATATCATCAGATCTTCATCAATCCCATTCAGATAGTCCTTGATCCTATCATCACATTGCTCATAATATTCCAGAATCAACATCAGAATCTTTGTTGATGATCCGAGCAAATGAGAGAAATTAGACATCGTGTTCATATTCAAATTCACCATTGTTGAACGGATTTTGAAGAAAGAGAATTTTTGATTCAAAACAAGATCTAAGACATAAATTAATCAGAGATTTACCAGAAATCAATTGATCTAACACACAGAGTGAAAAATCAATTCAATACAACCAATTGACACCAGTTACCTTATTCAATTTGCGGAAGATTTTGAATTGGAAAGGGCGATTAAAAAAATGAAAAATTATGAGAAACTTCAATTGATTGAGAGAATTCTGCTCTTATACCAACTGATATGATTTAGAGATTGATTAAGAACACAAATAAATTAATAAAAGCTGAAAATGAACACACGATTTAAATAAGATATGTTTGGCTCTATTAACGTCTGACGATTAACAAGAGTGTTTGAGTATAAATAAATGATATTGTGTTCGATGCCACTCTACTCTATGTACTTATCTTATTTATAGGATACAACAGACTTACAAAAAATACAAGGACTAGACAGTAAGTGTCGAAACCAAGATGCCCTGTAAACAGATAAAGTATCGAAATTGAACTACATTTGACACTAACAGATTCTGACGACATTCCACTTCTCACTATAAACATTTTACCTAAGATTGCTTTACGTATCAAACAAAATTGATAATCTATATCATGTTATTATAGATAACCCTTTCACAGTACAAGAAACATGACCTATAGGGACGACAATTGTCATCTATATAGGTTCAAAAGTCATCCCTATAGGTGTTAGGGACGATATGTCATCCTTATAGCTTACATTTCCATAGGCCCGTCGTAATAGATCGTTTTTGTCATCGTTATTGATATTTTCGTAATAGTTTACCTTTAGAGATGATATGTCGTCCGTGTTGTTTCGTCATTATACGTTTCCAATCTCTGTAGATAATGCTATAGAGATGACATGTCGCCTCTATAGATATGGTTATAGAGACGACATGTCGTATCCATAGATAATGATATACATTCGACACACCTTATCATATAGCAACAACTCGTCATTGTAGCAGATGCACCTGTAGAGACGACTTGTCATCTCTATAGATGCACCTATAGAAACAACATGTCTCTCTATAGATATGCCCACAGGATAATACCTTGCTCTTTTTTTCTCTATAATTTCCCAGTTTTCACAATCACAATATAACTAAAGCAGTAAATTTATAAAATAGCTAAAACAGTAAATTTAACTGTAAAAACATTAAGAGTTGAAACTATAGAGTTTTTGAAAATTTTATAGTTTTCTCAAATCTTTTTCCCATATGCAATTGAAAAAACACCATCATAACGTAAAACCATAATTTTGAAGCACAATATAAAAACAACAATAACAATAACTAATGTTTTATAAATTAGGGAACTTTAACAAGGAACAAAAGAAAAACCCTTAGATGCACAATCTTTTCATATGATGCTTGTTTACACCTATAAAACCACACACATTGATAAAGTTTTTGATGGTATTATAAACAAACAAATACATAGATATGTTATTTCTTGCATTTACCAATCATCCAACTAAATCAGTAGCATAACAAAGCCAATCATCTAAAAAGTAGAATTCATGTTAGAAGCAACCAAATATAAGTAGTTATCACCATATGATTTTTAAAAGATTAGAAGCAGCAATGATAGAATTCTTGCACAAAGCACTTCTTGAATTCTTCATTGCCTTCACCAAAACCAACACAATGAAATGACAAATACAATTACTTTGGAAACTAGATTAGAACTTGACACTCACAAATGGAATGACATACATACTTAGTTTCCACATAAAGTTGTTGCAATCTAGAAAGAAATTAACATATTAAAACATATACCTATCATAAAAGTTTCATACCTAAACCAAATAGATGAAAAATATGATTGGAGGAGTTAAACTTACAGATCATAAAAATGATTAGCTCATCTTTCCCCTATTTCAACAAAAACCTAAATCAAAACCTTAAAAAAACCCACAAAATTCAAGAAATCAAACTAGTTAAAGATGAGATAGGGCTGATAATCATTTTCTTCTTACCTATATTTGGGCGGATAAGGAGATAGGACTGATATTGTACTTGGGAAATGATAATACCAAAAAATGTTATAAATGCTTCTTACACTTAAAAATTCATCTTCATATGTACTAGAAATTTCGCTCAACTTTGATCTATTAAATCAACCAAATTAGTATCAAAAGGATGAAAAACGCTTAAACTATTAAGTTATACCTTATGCTTTTTAACACACAATAAAAACCCTACATACATGCTATGAACACATGCTTTGAACAGTCAGTGGTAGCTCGTCTGCAAGCAGGTATGTGAAATGACTTTTGATTTGTGAAAGATAAATATATATGCATCATTATAAAATTTGGATGTAAGTGACCAGTTTTGTAAGTTTTTCTTCTATAAAGATTGTAATGTGTACCTGTTTTTTTTTGTTTGGGTGTTTTTCTACTCTATCAATGATCTGATCAATCTTCTCATCTACTTTCTTTTCAAGCTCTACATCACCACATTGCACCTAGAAAAAAAAGTTTCCAGCATTAAGTAATATGGATCCTAGGGTGCGACATTGTGCCATCATGTATGAAGTAATAAATGAAGATAACATATGTGTCAATTAAGGATTTAGATGCTACTTACATATGTAATTTCAAAGAGTTGCAATTTAATGTCTTTAGGTCACACGAGATCTAGTGCTCTGTGAAAGAAAATTATGTACATGATGCGTGTAAGTGTATTAGTAGATGAGAAGATTGATCGGTTCAGTATTGGAATGATGAACCAATTAATTACCTTCGATCTTCCACATATAAAATCAACAAAATCAATCTGAAACTATCTGAGATGTATACCAAAATGAAGATATTTACAATCCGATTCTTGAAGTGAATAATAGTGAAATGTTGATGAATCAGGATCTTCTCTAAATCACTTTATGTCAGTAAGTTTAATAGAACTACTTTGGCAGGTAGCTCTAAAGTAGCAGCACGTCCAAATTGAATAACTAAATCTCTAATATCAATTTGATTCCTGCAATTTATTACAAAATGATTATTCAAAACAAAATGATGATTCAATGTTTGATCTGATACATTATACATATCAATTGCCTAAAAAACACCGTGATGATATGGAAAACAAAAGAAATGAAGAACATACTTGATGTCAATTCCGTTCTACATCACATTGAAAGATCTAATGTAATCCTTTTCAGACTCAACTTTATTGCAGTGTGACGATCAAATAGAACTTCCTTTCTATAGTAACTGAACAAAATCGTAACAGGAGAAAACGACTTACAATTCCGGTACTAAATGAGTCAAATTGAAGGTCGAAGATGAGACAGAGCTCATCCGGTTTACAAACGACTTGCTTCGATTCCTTTAGTCCTAACTTCCTTGCAATATCCGACAAATCCAGTTCAAGAAAGAGTGACAGAGAAAGAGAAAACAATCAGTATTTGGCTTCTGTAGTTGTCGTTGTGAATAGCTGAAGATAAAAAGAAAAAAAATCTTCTAGATCTATAGAGACCATATGTCTGTCTCTATAGCTTTTCACAAAACCCTCAAAGTTCTCGATATAACCTATTGAGACACAAGTTGTCTGAAAAAAAAAATGTCAAAAGAATTTGGTCAACCCAGTGGAAATGACATGTCATCCCTATAGGTGCACTATATCAACGACATTTGTCGTCCTATAGGTTGCGTCTCTATAGATGTTTATTCTTGTAGTGTTGCATGCATCAAATAACTGATTCGTTGGCCTAATGAACCACATTGCCAAAACCATCGTGACATTGGGTTTTGAAACGATTAGTAAAGGAGATGAAAGTGCATTTGTAGTTAAGAAGAGCTAATGATATTTTTTTAATTGGCGGTAACACAAGTCATTAGAGATGGTAAAAATAGCAAAAATGACCTTGTGTGCGATGGACGGAGGCAACTTAACGATTTAAAAGGTTGTTAGTTTGAGTGGACCAAATCCATAACAAAATGTTCATTTTGGAACATGTGGTGTGGTTGAAAACTTTTTAAATCGAATCCAAATTAAAAACAACAAACCATATGGCTCAAATTTGTAGTTGTTTCTATTAACTATTATATTTACTTCTATAATTTAATGAATTATTGAAATAATGATCACACATTTTTTACCAACGCTCATCTGGTCGTCCATTAATAGGTACATATGATTTGAAATGAATTGACGTCTTTATATAACAACAAAGGAACATGCACGAGATGAAAATTATTTCAAATTCCACCGTGTCAAACTTTGAAAAACGAAAACAATATCTGATTAGACATTATAAAAAAAAAAAAAAAGATTAAAACCATATATTTATATTATAATTTGATATACGTGAATATATTTATATTATAATTTGATATACGTGAATGTGTCTTCACCCCACAATATCATCATGATATGGTACTTTACATAGTGTTATAAAATGCCCTACAAAATGTTTGCCAAAAAGTGTGTGCCCTAGAAAATGTTGTTCACAGTCCAAAGACCAGTAAGAGTGTTTGGTAGTAGTCAATTTCCACCCGCTTGGTCACTTAGATGGACAAAAAGGTCCAACTGGTAGAGAGAGAAACATCCATAAATCTAGAGAGAGAAACAAAGCCAAAACAAAGGAGCAAAGGGGTCAAAATGTAAAGAGAATGCATGTGTTTTAGTTTCTGGGATTGGGAATTGTTTAAAGACAGTGGCCATAATTTGTAGACAGAATCTAACCCCCAAATATGGTAACACAAAGGATACCGTCACCATTTACCACCATCTCAGCTTCTTCTTAGCACCCATCTTCTCTCTCTAAAACACACACGCTCTCTCTCCCTCTCTAAACCCATTATCTGATCATAAGTTTCTTTACAGATTCTCTTCTGTAAAGACTGTAACCAAAAACAAGACACAAGTGGGTTTGGATCTTTGGTTCATCTTCTCTCTCTAAAGCACACGAACTCACACTCACTTACTTCCTCTTCTCTCTTTCTCTAAACCCATGTCTGATCGGTCGTAGGTTTCTTCACAGATTCTCTTTATAAAGACTGTACTCAAGAACAAACACAAGTGGGTTTGGATATTTAGTTCATCTTCTCTCTCTAGAGCAAACACACACTCACACACAAACTGTTGTTAAAAAGTGTGATCCAAGAACAAAACACTAGTGGGTTTGGATCTTTGATTCGAAAAGTGTTGCATGTGTCACTGAAACGCACTTCTTAAGTCTTTTACTTTTGGTGGCTTATGCGATATTCAAACTCATGTCTACTCCTACAAAACCTCAATCAACACTGCTGTTCATATGCGTGTTCCTGTTCTTGTTCCTCATGTCCGTTTGTACTCTCAAAAACCCTTCTTCAGGTAAGTAACTTGATCTAAAATCAAAAATTGTCTCGTTAATTTTCATCATTTTGATATGTTTATCCTTTTAACCTGATTGTTACATTCTGTTCTACAGTTTATAGATCTGGATTGAATTCCAAAATGCGAGATTCTGATCTGTACTTCCAGGTGAGGTTTTATGTTAATTATATACTTTCTTCTTCTAAAATGAAGTCATGTTTATAATCTTAAAGTTCAACTTATTTCTTTTAATGAAAACCCCCAAAAGACTAGACCTTTGTAGCACTCGTAAATTATTTATTAATCTGTCGTGATGTTCACCCCATGACCAGACGTCGTTAGAGAAACATGTGGTTCGTCCCTACTTGATTTTTTATAGATAGTTATGGTGATGTTGAAAAGGTTTAATTTAGAATATTAAGTTAAAGAACTATCATTAAAAAATAAAATTATAATTAACTTTTAAATTTTCACAATCCACACATACTTTTTGTTTTAATTGCTATTGACAATCAGCTAACAAATTATTATTTTTACATGTAAATGGCATATCTTCCGAAGGATCGTAGGAAAACACTTGATCAAACTATTAGTTTCAAATAAAATATAAAAAATAAAGTAAAATAGGTTTAAGAATAATTTGGAAACAACCTGTATATTTTTTAAAAAACTTCAAATAAAATTTATATATATGTTTTAGGAAAAGTAAAAGTAACGGACGGGATGGGATGGGATGGGATAGGGTGTTTGACCGAAATTGGGTACAATAATCTGTGCCACTATCAAACCTAGGGCATATGACCAGATAGGTTTCAATTATAGTTTAATAAAAGTACACATAAAAGTTAACACCTTCTAAAATAATCACTATTTTTAACTTAAAAATACAAATTTTATTTTATAATTTTTTTATCATTAGTTAATGACCGCTGTTATTCATACACTGATTAATAGATACATACTTTTTTTTTTAATATTTAATTAGTAAATAGACATCCCAAATTATTTATTGTATATCCTATAATTTGATGTTTTTTGTCAAGTTAGAGGGCTTCTAATAAACAGTAAGGTTGTATGAGTATAATTATTTATTGTATATCCTAATTATTTATTTAGTGAATATAATATTTTAATAATATGTGTATGTGAGATCAACCACCACATAAGTGAGATGTAGGTTTATTTAACATCACACTATTATTAGTAGGATATTAGCAACTAATGATTCTTTATCTTATCTTATTAAGAAAATATTAAGAATTTTTTTTAATAGATCTAATACATATGTCTCGAATACATGATTACATGTTGGGTTAAAATATTAAATGACTTGGAAAAGGTTGACCCTAACCTTAACGGCTAAATTTTTTATCGTGTTGTGTTAGCCCGTTATTTATACGAGTGAAACTTTATACTTAAACCTGATTATTTTGTGTTGTGTTCGTGTCAAATTAACGGGTTTAAGGTTTAACTTTGTAAATGTTTCATACCGTACCGAGTTAAAACACTAAACAGGTTGAATCTCATACTTCTTTGTTTAGTTTTTTTCATAAACAATACAAATTAAGTGCATTACCTAGAATTAGTATAAAATGATAACCACATGTCTAGATATATTGTCATTATCAAGATTCTAAAAAGCTTGTTATGGCTCCGTTTTGGCGCGCTATGGCTCCAAGGCTTGTACCTGTCGCCAAACTTTACCAGTATGCGTTCTTAACTTATATATGTTTATAAAAATGAATAATAGTTGAAAATACATATAAAAATATTAATTATATACAAAATTACCGTCTTATGTCACGTCACGTCTTATGTTATTTATAACTTTGGTTATTATTCTAATTCTCAACATCAACCTTACAAGCACATTGATTATTATGATCTTAAAGATGCTTAATCAATATGCATAAAACAACTTCATTTTGTGTTTTTTCTTTGGTTGGATTTCATTTTTATTTATTTATTTTTTTTTTAATTTTGGTTTTGAGTTAAAAGAATTTATTACTCCTAAACTTTTTGGATTTTAGATGTTTGGTTTTCTTTTGAGTCAAAAGAATGTATTACTCCTAAATTTAGAGAATGTATTACAAGTATTCATGATTAGTATTTACTAGACCCGTGATACGATTATGTTGGTTGAGGTGCATAGTTCTAGAAAAGAGATCCATGGTTTAAAATCAGACATACAAAAAATATTGCTACTTTGCAAATGCTTTGATAGTTGCTCTCTAGTAATGAGTTGTAGGACGGGTTTAACATGGACTGTCCAAATTGTAATGTAAACGATTTTTTATTCAATAAACGTTTTTAATACTAAATTAAATATTATATTCTTTTAATACAAAATGTGTATTTACATCATACCCTATCTTCTTTCAAGAGCTTTAATTTATAAGCCTAACAAAGGAAGACAAAGTTATTCCCTACTTTCAATTCTTATAAAGTAGTTCAATCATAAATAAAAATAAATGCATTTTTAAAAGGGATTTCAGTACATATAAAGTTCAATCATAAATAAAACTAAATGCATTTTTAAAAGGGAGTGTAGTTTTAATTCAACATCCAAAAACCTATACCATGTATTTTTTTTTAATAATTAACGAGTTTAAAAATAAAGCTTTTAAAATTAAAGTTGATTGAAAATCTATTCTTGTACGTAAAATTTAGCTCTAAGAAAACTGTAGCGGATGTGTTAACTCTAAGAAAAAATACAAAATTATTTTTAAAATTGTAGCATATGTATTTTGTAAAATATTAGCAAAATTAAGTTTTTGGTAAACCCAGATATCCAATCCAAACCAGCTATATGAAATGATATAATAAGGGGTACGTGTTTGGTTTGATGTATTTGGATGGTTCTAAAAAGGATTTAGAATTAAATACTAAGGTAGGAAAAACTACTTTCATTGAAGTATCTAAATCTCCACCATCCCAAAATTTCTTGAATTCAAATTCATTGAAATTTTAGGTTTTAAGTTGAATTTGTATTCCTTTATTGCCCCTAATTTTTTTCTTTCTTTCCCTAAATTATTTTTACTTGGCGACGATGAATATTTCATAAAACACAATACAGATTTTTAACATGATTATTAATTTTTTTTAATATTCTATGATATTTTTATTTCATAATTCAGTAAAGTATATTTTGTATGATAACAGTATAATTCAGTTTGTAGATAAAAGTTATGTAGACAATCAATTAATAAAATTATAACTTATTATTATTATTATTATTTATTCATATTATGATGATAATTTTTATAAAATAAATAAATAGATAATTTTGTTATTTAATATGACTATTTTCAGAACCATTTTGCAACTCAAAGAAAATCTCAAAAATTATGGAATTGACTTACATTCTAAATCTTACTAACCAAACAAAATATGATTTTCAAAATCCTTGCAATTTTAAATCCTTTCAAATACAATTTTAAATCCCTGCAAGACTAAAAAACAATCTCACAATTCAAACTCCCCTTACATACAACACAATTTGATTTATAATCTTATGAAGAAATAGTATTTTTACTAATTTAAACAAATACTAATTTAATTTAAAACTAAAATAAGATTAATAGAATGCAAACAAAAGAATGGTGTTATAATGATTATTATTAGCTTGGAAGGCGCACGTTAGCCACTGACCTTGTGACCCCAACACTCAGTCCTTTGGAGAGGGACCCAGCCCCGTGTAAATCGGGGTCATGTGCGCTAATAAGTTCAATTCCCGTGAACCCTGCCTTGTCTCCTATGCTAAGCGCATGTTAGCTACTATCCATGTATACGAGACTGATTTAATGTACTGTACTACTCTTAAAGCATGGCGTACATAGTTTATCCTCATAACTGATATGGCTTTTTTGTGTTGTGATTTGAAAAGGCAATAAGCAAAGTCAAAGTCAAAACCACTAGTGAAGAGGAGACTACGTCGTTTCATACCACCACCACCAGAAGAAAATTAGGCGGTCCTGGATCATCGCCGCCACGTTGCGCCTGGAAGTGTGGGCGGTGCACCCCCTGCAAGCCGGTTCATGTTCCGGTGCCGCCTGGAACACCGGTGACCGCCGAGTACTACCCGGAAGCTTGGAGGTGCAAATGTGGAAATAAATTGTACATGCCATGATGCATGCCTATTTGATTGGTATTTACTAGCTAGATCTTTGTTATGTTAACTACGAGGGGGGTATCTTGTCATTAATGGATTTAGGAGGAGTGATATTGAAAAAAACAAAATGGAAAATATATAGAAGCTTCATTAATCTATAGAATATTAATTCTAACTTGGTAGCCTTTTCGGTTCATAGTTTCCATTTACTTAAGAGTATCAAGGAAAGCTTTTTTTTATTAAGAAGTTTTGGTGTTACTTTTCAACTTTGGGTAAAAGTAATTGTGAGTTGTTACTTAAAAGTTATAGCTTTTAATTATACAGAAGTATGTGTCATAAGTAGTTAGCTTTATTAAATGTATAAAATTATTTATAATTTAGATGGTAAAAATTTCTCAAAATTTATTTAAAATAACTTTTGGATTCGAAAATTTTTGTTTAAAATAAAAACTAAAACCTTTTGTTACGAAATTGATTTTTTTTGTGTGTGTTTTTACCTTTTTTTCTTAAAAGTCCCATGCTAAACTCGCCTATGGAAACTTTTTTTTTTTTGTAAATGAGATGTTCATAAGATTAAAAAAAACAATGAGATGGTTTTAATATAATTAGAATTGTGAAAAAAAATCAATATCAGAACTAATAAATTATTTATAAAAATGAAAAAGTTTTCAGACAAAAAAACTCACAATATATTTTTGACTTCAAAAAATATATTTGATACAATTTTTTTTCTTAATAAGCTCTTATTGTAGATTCTCTAATCGAAGACCTTGATTTAATTACAAACAAAATTATATAAAGTTTATAGAATGTATACACAAATATTTAATCTTAATTCTTATTAAAGTTGCACTTTCACATAAAATAAAAATAGAGCTGGCAATACTAAATAACAAGTCAAGATAATTTTATATATAGATAAAAATAAAAAAAAGTTGGGTATTTATTTACATAAAATGTTTTGACATCATATATAACGAAGGGAATCTATTACATAGGGGTATAGGAGGAATGTTTATTTTAGCCGTACCAAAGTGGTTTACACTTGCTTTTTGGTGACAAGTAAACATCCATTTTCCTGTTTTTATCAAACTACAGTCTACACACACGTGGGTTCATCGTCTTCACCTACCCATTTTCAAAAATGGGTCCTGGGTGGGTGGTCCGGACCCATGCTAGCCAACATTATTCAACCATGTAATGTTGTACGTCGCCATTGCCCCCACCATCCCATTCGTGTCACTTCCATTTGCACAACCAGACACCTGAAAGGCTGCAACTAATCTATCTGTCTCAATCCGTTGGCCTTGGTATATATATAATGGATTGGAATCAAAACATATACCCATGGTTTATATTTGTTTTGTGTCAAGGTAGATAATTAACATGGCTTTCAAGTTGGTGTTACATCAAATCAAATAAAAATGGCATCATTTTTGATAAAATAGATACCATGCTTTATATTTGCTTTATGGCTAATATATATATATATATATATATATATATATATATATATATATATATATATATATATATATATATATATATATATATATATATATATATGATTACACCCGTGTGTATAAACCCGTAAAGGAGAACTAGATTTGTCCCTACTTTGTTTGAACTATATCGTATGTACTGTTAATATTTGTTCTTGTTTCCGTTTCATGTTATTAGGATACTGCATGTTATGACCAGGGCCGATCTGTAGATTTTCTTTGCCCTGGGCAAAAAAACTCAATAATGCCCCTATGTTTGTACCCTATGATGACCTCGTTTTTTTAGAACAACATAAATTTTTTTTTATAACTTAATAAAATGCTAAATAAACAAATACATTTCAATAATTTAATAAGACTCTAGGACTATGCAACCAACATCACCAACATGTTGAAAAAAAAGAGACATTTTTCATAATGTTTTGTACATTGTAAGTATACCAAAATTGTAAGTATACCAAAGAGAAACTGTACAGTAACTATACAAAATAGAAGCCAAATAGTTGTACATTTGCAAATTCTACTTACTCTAAATTTTCTGGAAACAAGATCAATGCCTTTGGTTTCTATTGACTCTAAATTTTCTGGAAACACGATCAATGTTTTTTTGTGAAATAAATTAATGGACAAATCAATGAAAAATGAATATTCAAATGGGATTTGTGAATGATATAAATGCACATTCTCCTTCGTTAACTTGAATATTAAAACTTGAAAAAACCTAATATAGAACTTGATAATCAATCATAAAACAAAATTGACTAAAATTCTACTTACACAGTATAAGAAACAAAATTAACAATCTCAAACCAAACATGATGACTCTAAAAGCAACTTCAAATGATATAGAACATAAATATATATTTCAGTCAAATATCAAATTTAAATTAAACAAGTTGACTCTAATAGGAAAAAAATTAAAATATTTAATTCAATTTAAAATGCAAATTTGTAATATGAAAAAATATAAGTACGATTATAACATACAAATCAATGAAATCACATTGTTAACAAAATTTCGTTACTTTTTTCCATAATCTTAAGAACAACATCAGGCCCTGATGTTATGACCTTGAGATTTGCATACTCAACCTCAGTCCTCAAACAACAAGGCGACCTGAAAATTTAACAAGAAGAATTGGCTTATGATGATTCATATATTGTTCTGAGGTGGTGGGAGACAGAGAATAGAGATTAAAATCTTCTTTACTTCAAGAAATATGAAATTATTACCCATTTGTTGGCTTGTTGCTCTAATTCATGCATTTCATGGACCTTAGTGCCCTGGGTAATTTTCCTAACAATTGCCTACACATACTTTTCATAAATTTTAACAACGCTAAAATACGTTAATTAACATAAAAATTAGCACTTACACATTTTCATATATGAGTCTTTCCACTTCTGAAGTGGCACTTCATGTGACGAATCATTGATCTCAGCTTGTTCTTGCATCTATAAATAAATGAAGCAATAGAAGAAATAACGAAGTGTATATGTAAGTCATCAAAAACAAATAAATCCTAAATAAATCTAGTTATTGTTATGATTCAGCCAAAGAGAAACAAAAAGAAAAATTAGAAAACTCAAGAAACCAATGAAAGAAAGTTTTGGAAATGGGAAACAAAAATAGAAATTAAAAGCTCAAGAAGGTTTCCGGTATTCAATTCATTCGAGATTTCAATTTTAAGGCTTCAAGCGACTCGTCTCCTTGTTTACTTAAATAATGTGATGTGTGCCGATTCCTCGACTTCTAAAATTGGCGTTGATTTTCTTTTCCCGCCGTCAATAGCTTCAAGTAGATGCGTGTGGTGATGCCCTACTGCTGAACTTGGACTAACTATGTGTATGGACTAAAAATTAGGCCTAGATTAATACTAACTCATAAGAAGTGGATGAAAGTTGATGCCCCTTGATATCTTGCTGCCCTGGGCTATGGCCCAGCTCGCCCGGCCTTTGGGCCGGCCCTGGTTATGACCCATTCAAAACCCAATATAATCAAAATGCCAATAACAATTTCATACATATCAGCTTTGGTGGCTACTAGTGATACACAAAACATAACATTTTTGGCATTTTAACATTGATTGTGTCAAAATCGATCAAAATCTCAAAAAAAATACCAAAGGGAAATCAACTTTCTAACCTTTTTATGATTACTATAGGTAGGGAAATCAACATAAACAAAAGTAAAAAGAGGTGAAGGAAGATTGAGTATGTGTGGGGAAAACTTCAACATTTGTGCACATGCATATGCAGATCTCAAGGGTTATAGAGACCAAAAACGTTTTGGATTTCTATGCCCAAGATCCTTTTGAATTTATGTAGATAATGTTGGATATCAGACCCTTTTCTTGAGCACCAAAACAGTATACACCTGTGGATATACTTGAGAAATACAAAGAACAAAAGAGGCTGAATACGGCTGCTTCTTGAACTAACTGTTGAACTTGGACTAATTGTGTGTATGGACTAAAAATGGGCCTAGATTAATACTAACTCATAAGAAGTGGATGAAAGTTGATGCCCCTTGATATCTTGCTACCCTGGGCTATGGCCCAGCTCGCCCGGCCTTTGGGTCGTCCCTGGTTATGACCCATTCAAAACCCAATATAATCAAAATGCAAGTAACAATTTCATACATATCAGCTTTGGTGGCTACTAGTGATACACAAAACATAACATTTTTGGCATTTTAACATTGATTGTGTCAAAATCGATCAAAAACTCAAAAAAAAATAC
Source organism: Lactuca serriola (assembly GCF_051521515.1). NCBI lineage: Eukaryota > Viridiplantae > Streptophyta > Magnoliopsida > Asterales > Asteraceae > Lactuca > Lactuca serriola. Next base: position 340,579,342 of record NC_136412.1, on the reverse strand, counting down.
CAAAGGGAAATCAACTTTCTAACCTTTTTATGATTACTATAGGTAGGGAAATCAACATAAACAAAAGTAAAAAGAGGTGAAGGAAGATTGAGTATGTGTGGGGAAAACTTCAACATTTGTGCACATGCATATGCAGATCTCAAGGGTTATAGAGACCAAAAACGTTTTGGATTTCTATGCCCAAGATCCTTTTGAATTTATGTAGATAATGTTGGATATCAGACCCTTTTCTTGAGCACCAAAACAGTATACACATGTGGTTTATACTTGAGAAATACAAAGAACAAAAGAGACTGAATACGGCTACTTCTTTATTCAGAAAATAGATGGCTTTTATAGCCTATAAAAACCTAACTGACTCTAAACAAAACTAAGCCCATGTTTCCTGTTTTCAAGCCACATCATAACCATCTAAATGACTCCAAAATATCCGGTCCAATGACTCATTCAACCTAGTTATTTGACTCATAAAAATAAAAACAAATACTAAAATAGACTTAAAACATATGTCAATATTAAAACCTACAGATAAAGGATGATAAAGAAAATGTTGAAATTCACACTTGATATTTAAACAATCTGATAATTAGTATTATGAACTAATCACAAATTATTTAGAATTGAAAATAAACGAATGGAGAGATAATAAATCTAATTATATTATTACTGTTACCAAGTTTGTCCATAAATCAAATTGATCATTTGTGATCATATCTAATTATAAGAAATGAGTAGAATCAGATTGTCCTGTTATTGAACGAATTTAAATGCGAGACAATAAACTAAAACAAACATGTTTGTAGTTGATCTCGATTTGTAGAAACTTGCATGGATTTGACTCTTGTCCTTAAAGGTTTGTACTTCATTTCTATCTGTTGTAAGCAACCGATTAAAACCCCAGGATTTAACGCACACTTATCAGTTTTTCAACAGCAATGGAAAACAATAAACGCAAAGCGAATACTTAGAAACCAAGAAGAAACCGCCAAGAGAGACAACATCGAATACGACTCTTAGAGAGTTGTATTTATAGGTGTTGAAACCCTAAAAGGAAGCAAAAGGCCCTCATAGATCAGCCCCTAGAAACTTTAGGGCGATGCCTTGCTCTCCAAGCAAGCCGTTTTCCAATCCTTCTAGAACATTTCGATGCGAATCGAGGTGCGAGCCCACTGTCGCGGCCCAATTTCCGTGAACCGTATTTTTTCCTACTCAGCTGATCCCAAACCTGCTAAAAATATAGGCTCCTTAGCTCCCAACGACTGATGCGTCATGCGAAGTGCCAAGTGCGCCCACGCTATTTCACGTACTTGAGGGATCGACTAGACGCGCGTATGTGGGCTTGACCCATCCCTTGATCCACTAAAGCATTTGAAGTCCTATCAAGAGAAAAGCATTATAAACCCAATAAGTGTTTCTTCCCCAACCAATTTGGGATAACAGAAACTAGCCAACTTTCTTATTCCATTAAAATTTCCAGAAATCCTCCACCAAGTTGGAAAGTTTCCTTTCACTCATACATATGATGTCATTTAGGTGTCAAGAATATTAAACCCTAGTTTAATGAGGATTTTCTTATCTAATCAAAACTTGTTATTCTTTTCAGACGTCAACTTCCAACAATGCTTCTGGTTCCTCCTCCAACAACTTTTCGCTATTGAGCATCTGCTCAAAAGTCACCTTTGATGGCACCGATTATAATGATTGGATGCGAAACATCAAGATGGATCTACGCTTCGAGGACAAGGAGTATGTGCTCGAAAAAGAACTGGTCGAGATTGGTGAAACAAAAGTTGCTCTTGAATAACTATCTGAGTATAGGATACATTGAAATGATGCTACCAAAGTGGCATGCATCATGGTGGCTACTATGACTCTTGAGCTACAAAGGTTCTATGAGGATTATTGGTTGTATGAGATGAACAAGTACTTGATGAAAAAGTACCATCAACGAGCTCGTCAAGAGAGATACGAGGTATTAAAGTCCTCTATTACCAACAAGATGAAGGACGAAGAGTCTGTCACGACCCACTCGCAACGTATGCAACGATATGTGGATCGCTTGCTGAATCTTAATGTGAATTTCGATGAAGAATTGGCTATTGAAATAGTCTTGCACACATTGCCCGGCTGTTATGATCAGTTCATCACGACTTATCATTTGAACAACCAAGAAACCACATTGACTCAACTTTAGAGCTTGATGATAACTGTTGAAAGTGGAACAAAGGGAAAGAGTATTGCCTCCACTCCTACTACTTTTGCTCTTATCTTGGCTATTGGGAAATGAAAGGGGAAGAAGAGGAAAGGTCCTCAAAAATAGAATTGGAAGGGAAAGTCCCAAGCAGGGTCCTTAAGAAATGGACCTAAAGGAAAAGCCAGTCCTGATGCTCCTCCTGCCTCTGATCCTAAGGAGGTTACTAGCTTTTACTTCCATGATAAGGGGCATTGGAAACGAAGTTTCCCCAAATACTTGCAGGACATAAAGCATGGAAAGGTGAAGCCAACATCGGCAGGTATTTACACTATCCTATCCAAAAACACATCACATTATAATTCTTGTTTCCTTGATACAGGATGTGGTTTTCACATTTGTTCTGACTTGCTTGGGCTAAAAAGAAGTGAGGATGTGAAGCATGGGAAGATGAACCTGATTATGGGCAATAGGAAATCGTCACTTATTACCAAGATTGGTGTTTATTCTTTAGTGCTTAGTAGTGGGTTATGTTTGCATTTGAACAATTGATGTTATTCATCAGAAATGACGAGAAACATCATTTCATTTCATGGTTTATATAGACAAGGTTTTAGATATTTTTTAATAATGAGAATGGTTCTATTTATGCTTATAAAAATGGTGTATTTTATTTTGAAGCATTACCTTGTGATGGTGTATATGAAACTTTGATGGTTGTAGATAATTTAGGTAATAGTGTTTTTCAAATTGATTTGTCTAATGGTTTAGACAAAGCATGCTTGTGGCATTGTCATCTTAAACATGTCAACAAGAAATGCGTTGCCCAACTCCAAAAGTATGGAGTGTTAGAATCATTTGACTTAAGGTCAGATGATACATGCGAATCTTGTTTGCTTGGAAAGATGACTAAATCACCTTTCACTGGTTCTTGTGAAAGAGGTGGAGAATTGTTGGATCTCATACACACAAATGTGTGTGTGCCCTTCAGATCCACCACAAGGGATGGAAATCGATTCAATGTGACTTTTATTGATGATTATAGAAGATATGGCTATATCTACTTAATCAAGCACAAGTTAGAAACCTTTGAAAAGTTCAAAGAGTTCAAATAAGAAGTTGAGAATCAATTGGGCAGGAAGATCAAGATGCTCAGATCTGATAGAGGTGATGAGTATCTTAGTATCGAGTTCCACAACTACCTCGAGGAATGTGGAATTATTTCACAATTAACACCTCCTAGGACACCACAACTTAATGGTGTGGCTGAGAGGGGTAATCGAACCTTGTTGGACATGGTCTGTTCCATGATGAGTCGAGCTTCACATCCAATCTCATTTTGGGGGTATGCCTTAGAGACTGCCGGCCACTTTCTTAATCTTGTCCCAACAAAGAACGTTGCCAAAACACCTCACGATATGTGGACATGGAAGGTTCCCTCGTTGGCACATATCAAGGTTTGGGGTTGTGAAGCTTTCATTAGACGAGAGAATCATGACAAGCTTGAACTGTATCACTTGGTCTAGGAATTATACATTTCTCAAAAATATTGGAATTTTGTGAGAACACCACAAGTTGGGGAGCTTCAACTCTTCGTGTCGAGAATTTTGTGGCCGCAGGTTTTAATGACCCAACTCGACGAGTCGGGGAGTCACAACTCGAAGAGTTGTCGGCTGAAGATAAAACCCTAATTTTACGATGTTGCACCCTATTTAAAGGACTTAAACCCCCTTGGTTGGCCTCCTTACCATCCACCCTTATCGAGAAACCCCAGATTCGTGTATCGCCTTTTAATTGAGTGTGAGAGCTTTGAGAATTGATTTTGGTGGTTCTTTGGAAGGAGCTTGGAAATTAGAATCATCTAGCTTAGAAGAAGGAGTATAGATCCAGAAACTCTTCACCAATAGCAGTCTTCTTGAGGTATAAAGTCGACATCTTGCTTTGTTGTCATCTTGATCTCTTTAATGGAAGTTTTAGCATGATTTTGGGATTTTAGTTGGGCTAACCAAGATGTTGAAGGTTCTAGGGGGTATTATGTTAGATCTAACCCCTTCATGACTTTTCATGGCTGAAAATTGCAAAATTTATTAGTTCCAATCCCCATCCATGCAATAAGTCCCTCATTAAGTCCTTATTAAGCTCTAGAGTGTATTTCTAGTTTGTATGGACGTAAAGTTGGAAACTTTACATGATTATCCGACCTTTGGATTCTAGATCTGTGTTTTGGGAGTATATTGGGAGAGTTCAAGGGCTTAATGGACTAAGACTCACTCTAAAGAGCCTAGGGTTTGGGTTTGCTTCTTTTTTTTCATGGTTCTTAAGGTTAAAGTTGGAAACTTTTCCCTTCTAGACATCATTTTGGATGAGATCTAAGATTTGGAGTCCCTAGATGCGATGGTATCAACTTAATGCATTAAGAGGTTGGATTTCTAGCCAACTCGACGAGTTCATTAGTGAACTCAACAAGTTGATGGGATTTTCCCGATCTGTACGGGTAATAGAGAAACTCGACGAGTTGAGGGACAACTCAGCGAGTTGGGTCAACTCAGGACGATGACTTTGACCTTTGACCTTAGTCTTTGACCAAGTTTGACCTTTAAGGGGTTTGGGGGAATTTTGATTTGTATTTAAGAAATTTTTTCTGTTATAGGGTTGTGTAGAACGGATATTGGAGTCCCGACCTAGTCAGCTTCCGTGCAGTATTGAGTGAGTCTTCTCACCACACTCATGGGTCGAAGGCACCAAGGTCGGCCCATTAATTGATATGAGATGATTAGTATTGGAATGTGTAATGGTTTGCTATTTGATTTATGTATGGGTTTATGTGAAGACCATGGGAGGAGCCCATGGCACGTGGCAACACCATGGGAGAAGCCCATGACATAAGGATATAAGACCATGGGGTAGCCCATGCCATTCCATTGAAGACCATGGAGGGAGTCCATGGCAAACTTGTATGTATATATATGAGCATGACATTATGTGATTATATGATTTGTGTGATTGGGAAACTCACTAAGCTTTTGCTTACAATTTTTTTTAATGTTTCAGGTACTTCTATTGATAAGGGCAAGGGCCCGACTTGATGACGTGGCGTGCATTATCCAGTGTTTTCACATTTAGCTTTTTGTACTATGAATTCAAAAATAATATGGTATGTATTGGGATTTTTTTACTTTCTATGGATGATGTTTATGAAATTAAAAGTTTATAATTTTTCTGAAAATTAGGTTGTTACATGAACCTCGAAGAGAGAGATGTATTTTCATCGGCTACCCACAAAAGTCCTTTTGGTACTTGTTCTACAGACCTAGGGAAAATGTGGTATTCCTAGCACGAAGGGGAGTCTTTTGCGAGAAAGCTCATATGCAAAGAGGACATTGGGAGTACAATTGATCTTGAAGAAATTCAAGAGGCAAACGATGAAGGAACCTCTAATACTAGCACTCCTGAGGAAGAAATTTATGTTAAACCAATTGACGAGTCATTGCCTCTTAGGCATTCTAGTAGAGTTAGCGTTCTGCCTATGTTGTATGGTTTCCATATAACTGAAAAAGGTGATATGTTTATCAGTGATAAAACACTGGTAAATTTGGATGAACCTGCTAATTACAAGGAAGCAATGGCGTAACCTCAAGAAGAAGACCGAAATGGATGGAAAGGTACACACTTTCAAGGATCGACTGGTTGCGAAGGGCTCTACCCAAACCCTAGGGGTTGACTATGATGCGACCTTCTCACCAGTGGCTAAGATTATATCTATTACGGTTATGCTAGCCATAGCTACGTTTCATGATTATGAAATTTGGCATATGGATGTTAAAATTGATTTCCTTAATGGAAAGTTGGTTGAGGATGTTTACATGAGTCATCTATAGGGTTTTGTGCATCCTAAGTACCCCGATAGAGTGTGTAAGTGTGACATCCCCAAATTTCTCGGCCAGAAAAGACCGATTTAATTTATGCTTTTTAAAAATCAAATCAGAGAAATCTTTATAAAAGATGTTGCGGAGTTGGTCCCCAAAACAAAATATGATAAAAGTTTGCCAAAATCTTTCTTTAAGAAATATATCATTTCCTTTTATATCAAAACCTCGGGATGTCATGTTCCAATACAGATCAAAAGCATAAACAAGACATTATAAGCCTTACGACAATTATTTGTAACTACTGGCCTATAATCCAAAATTCACTCATCATCATCATCCGACTATGCTCGGGGTCCTCTACCTGTAATATAAACAGCTGAGTGGGTCAGGCTTGGAAGCCTGGTGAGCATATAGGGTTTTCAACCCACAATACATAAATTTATTATGTTTATACATCAATCAATCAACCTAACTACCCCAAACCCCATTATTTTATTTATTTCTTAAGGGTTTACCCTAAGAATCAACTATCACTCCTTCCTAAGGATTCATCCTAAGGAATAGACACAAAGTCACCTCATGACCGGGGTTTATACAACGGGCACTAATTCCATAGCTGCCAAAGTTTATTCAACATGTGCTAAGTCCATAGCTCTCATTTATCGACAGTATTATTTACAGGTGTTCTCTCCTGCAATACATGTCAATGGGTTTTTAGAGTACAGCAAATGAACATATAGTTCATTACACCTACAGGTTGCGGGCCTGCTAGTGTTCCATAGACTGTCTAGAATAGTCCATGGTTGTCATCCATACTCTGCTGAATGACGGGGGCCAACAATTTGGGTAAGTGATTCTCTCAAATTTTCACCACTCACCCTTAACTTATGATCAATATTATTGATCATCTCCTTTATCCAACTCACCTTTCATCATACCCACTATTTCATCTACCCATGTTCTACCCAACATATTTTGTAGATAAAAAGCATATACAGTTTAAAACTTGTATAAAACATCAATTCAACAGTCACTTCAGTCAAACAATTAATATATTTACACATAACACGTATTTCAAGGTAAATACTTCATATCTATGTGTAAATTGAAAGTAACTACACACTCACTTATTTTGGTGAAAATCGGGCAGCAATTCGTTTCCTAAAACGATCGTTTCTAATAAAACCGGGAGTTTTATTGAGAAACCGGGCTCTGCGAAAGGTCGGGCTTCGAAACCGAAAAGATAAATTTTCCGGACTTCTCGGGCTCTTCGTGGGGTATTCCGGGCTTTACAATTGATACCGGGGCTTTGCGGGATGTTAAGATGAAGAAAATATGGAGAGAGGGGCTAAAAATGGCTAAATTCCAAAAGTAACCGGAAACCCTCGCAGGTACCCTTCTATTTATACGGTCCGAAGTTTGATCCAACGGCTGAGAAGTCTCCGGATCCGATGGCTAAGAGGCTTCGCAGAGGGTCTCGCACATGCCTCGCATGGCTCGCACTTGGCTCGCACATGCGAGGGCTCGTTGTCGGCTTCTAAGTGGACCGCGGCTTGCTGGCGCACCTGCGAGGCTCGGAGCTAGGCTATGCGAGGCTCGGACACACGCGGCAGCTGGGCGAAGCTTCGGCTGGGGAGCTGGCTGCTTCGGATTGGGCCTCCTCCTCGGTCGAATCAGAAGAGGACACGTGGCTCGCATGACTCAGCAGCCTCGGTGACTCAGCAGCCTAATGACTCAGCAGCCAGGTGACTCAGCAGGACACGTGTCACATTCTAAGCGAGGGTGACGTGGCAATTGTGTGACTATGCGAAATTTCTCGGTTTTCGTGCCAAAACTTCTAAAATTCATAACTTTCGCATACAAGCTCCGTTTTTGACGTTCTTTATATGCACGCGTAGCTAAAATTACGATCTACAACTTCCGTTTAGACTTCGTCGGCTAATTTTGACTTTAAATTTTATATTATTATTTTTAACAGACCAGGACAGGAAATCCGTTAAAAATTCATAACTTCTTCATCCGACGTCCGTTTTCGTCAGACTTTTTACCGTTGTGCTCCTAATGACGAGACCTTCAATTCTCGTTTAGGTTGTGTTGGCTAAAAACCGCTCGATCTAAAATTCGAGTTTTTAGCTGTCTACTGCTGCGCTGAAACTTCGAAAAATCATAACTTCCTCATATGAAGTCAGATTTGGGCGTTCTTTTTATCGAACTTCTCGGTTTAATGAATACTACGAATTTCGTTTAGATTACTAAGGCTAAAAAGTAGTTTATCAAAAACTCACTTTTTACGACATTCAGCACTGTGTCGGTTTTGTCGTGAAACTTCAATAGGTCAGAACTTATTCGTTATAACTCGGATTTTGGTATTCTTTATATCCCCGAAATCCTTGTTTCGACCACTACAACTTTATGTAAAGATATCGGGCTTATCTCACACTTTAATTTTGACGCTTATTTTTATTTTTAATTAATTAAACCCTAATAATTAAGCATAAAACACATAATTCACATAAAATTCACATAATGCCTTTTCATTTCTTCTAAATGAGTTACAAAGGTTAACCTAGACCATTATGTCAATATTAATGCCTAGCCTAGAAACACGGGCGTTACAACTCTCTCCCCCTTAGGATGATTCCGTCCCCGGAGTCACACAACGACAAACAACTACGGGTAGCGACTCACTATGTCACTCTCCGTTTCCCAGGTGGGATTTGGCCCATTTATATGTTTCCAACGTACAGGCACTAAATCGACTATCTTATGTTACAACTTCTTAATCTTACGGTTAACGGTTGCCTCAAGTTCTCCAATTAATCTCTTGTTCTCATCCAACCTTAACTCAGAAATGGGAATTATGTCGGGCACACCTCCTGTGAACTTTCTCAAATAACACACATGAAAGGTGTTATGAATACCCTCTAGTTCTTCCGGTAACTCTAGCTTGTAAGCTTGATTCCAGATTCTCTGAAGAACTTTAAATGGTCCAATAAACCTTGGACTCAACTTTCCCCTTCTACCAAATCTTATAAGTCCCTTCCACGACGAGACTTTAAGTGAAACCGAATCTCCAACTTCGAATGATATCGGTTGTCTTTTCTTGTCAGCATAGCGCTTTTGAGCAGCTAACATCTTTTTCCTAATCACTTACAACTTTTCAGCAATCTAATGGACTATTTCAAGTCCCATAAACTGCTTTTCCTCTTATAGACTCCTCCAAAACATTGAGGTAAAACGGTTGTCACGATCGGATACAATCGTTAACAAAACACCGTGAAGCCTCACACTTCCTTCACATAAGAATTCACGAGTTTATCCATAGACCATTTCTCGATGGCTGCTATGAAATGCGCACTCTTAGTGAAGCGATCAACGACTACCCAAATCATGTCGTGACCGTTCCTTGTTCTGGGCAGTTTAGTCACAAAATCCATGGTGACGTCCTCCCATTTACCCATGGGTACAGGTAAAGGTTCTAAACTTCCAAACGGCTCCTGATGTTGTGCCTTAACCCTAGCACAAGTTACACACTCGGCCACATACCTAGCAACATCGAGCTTCATCGTCGGCCACCAATAATAGGGTTTTAAATCCCTATACATTTTTCTACTGCTGAGATGAATCGAGTACATGGTCCAGTGAGCTTCTTCCATCAGAAGATCTCTTACTCCGCCCGTCTTAGGTACCCAAATCCTATCTTGGAATACCTTCAACTCTTGGTTGTTTGTACCGAATACTAACGTTTTGCCCAAACGTGCTTCCTTTCAGTCATTTTTCTCTAAAGCTTCCTCTTGAGCTGTCTTTATACTTTCCACAATTGTCGAGACAACTTCAATTCTCAACGCTCTTGGCCTTTACTTTTCAAGGTTTACCTTTCGACTGAGAGCATCAGCAACCACATTTGCTTTACCAGGGTGGTAAAGTATCTCGCAGTCGTAATCCTTGAGTAACTCTGGCCAGCATTGTTGCCTCATGTTCAATTCCTTCTGATTAAAGAGATATTGAAGACTCTTATGATCAGTGAAAAGTTTACACTTTGTGCCATAAAGATAATGCCTCCATATCTTTAGGGCGAATACTACCGCTGCCAACTCCAAATCGTGAGTGGGGTAGTTCTTTTCATGCTCTTTCAATTGCCTCGATGAATATGCTATCACCTTATCCATTTGGGTCAGAACACATCCTAACCCAACTCCAGAGGCATCACTATAAACGTGAAGTCATCAACTCCTTTGGGTAATGAAAGAATCGGTGCTTCACACAACTTCTTCTTTGACTTCTCAAAGCTTCCAATGCTTCTCATTCCAAGTATAGACAGCTCCTTTGTGGGTCAAAGCTGTCAATGGAGTCGCGATCGAAGAAAAGCCTTGGATAATTCAGTAATAATATCCAGCTAATCCTAAAAAGCTTCAGATCTTTATAGGACCTTCAATCGTAACCTTCGAGTTACAAAATAATTCCTTATTGAGGACTCCTTCTTCTTCTTAGAATAAGTACTTTCCTTCATTTATTATAACCGATCGATGGGTCATGTTCTAATTATCTCTCATTGTATACTGCACTACTTAGACTCAGATCTCCTTGGGACAATTTCCAAAACAAACTACACCTTCCTTCATGTTCTAATGTGATACAATCACAGTTCAACATGTATGATTCCTAAATATCAACTTCTTTAACAATGAGTGCGATACTTCTGTTGATCGCTTTAATCATCTTTTACTTCAATCTTCTGGCTTAAGTCAAATGCTACATCGAACTTGGTTCTCTGAACCACGTAACATACTCATCTTAGTCAGACTCGATTCAATATGACCTCTTAGGTCGGAATAACAATCATCTTCTTAGTCATTACCGAAACGATGGTAACGACAGACTAGAACAAGACGAAATCAAATAATAGCTTCTTGGTAACCTTGTGACTTTCCCTGATCCAAGTGCGAGTCCTGTGCTTCCAGTAGTATAGATCTCTACTACTATTCACACCTACTCATACTCGTCCCAAGTACTGTCTCGCAGTCCCCAAGTCCTAAAATCACAAAACAATTTAACACATACAAATGTGTCCAATTAATCATAAAATTTTCCTAGACTCTACTAGGACTTCTTTCACGCGTATCTTCAATGATCAACTCTACTTTAACTTGGTTGGTGATGGAAATTTCAGATGATTGGGACAACTTCAAAAATTACACCAGCCATTCTATTCATCAGACGACAAAACCAGGGTTTATTTTATTTCCTTGAAATGATTACACAAAGGTTCAAGTTTACCCTATACTATGCCTCTCATAGGCTAAACTACTTGTTACTATTCACATTACTACTTCGTAACTTGATCTTCGGGTATTAAGTCATGACTTCTACTTCCTAGTGTTATTAATCGCTTCTTCAAGGATATCCTGAAATTCCTTTGGCATTGATGGTGCACTTGGCCTTGTTACTTCATTGTTCTTCTGACAATTCTTAGAAATATGGCCTTCTTCTTTACATCCGTAGCACACCTCCTTGGGAATCGTACACTTATTGGCGTAATGCCCTATTTCTCCACACTTAAAGCACTTCACCTTCCCGTCACAATTCCCAGAGTGTTTATTTTTGCACTTCCCGCACCATTTTCCTTTATCTCTTCTTTTACCAAACTTTGTGGATATGTTGCTCTTGTTGGGCCTTGAAGACCCCTCAAATTTCCTCTTCTTGCCAACTTCAACTTTGTTGGCGGTTGTGTCATTGATCATTTCCTCAATAGACTTAGCAACCCTAATAGTTGCCTCAAGAACAGATGCCTGAAGTACTGGCACAATAAGTTCATCCTTACTTTGTTGAAGTAAACGTTTTGTTTCTTCCATCTGTTCACCTAACATCGTACGTACCATTGCCTGCACTCCAGTCATCGTGATTGGCTCAGGCTGTGGATTATCACTTCCGAACCCACTTTGAGTACTCGGCATTTCGATCTATACACCAATCGTAGGTGAATTTAGATCTTCATTTTTTTTTGTTAGATGTTAAGTCTTCGAAACGTTTATATGTTAGTTCCAATATCGTAGTCATACGTTTAGAATCCTACACACATAAGGTTTCCAGATCCGGTCGGCAACAGACCATAGATCCGAACAAATAATAGCATCATTATAGCTATAACACAAAACATTTAGCACACAAGGCAATTTTAGGCATCTTCCCTAAAATAAACTAGTGCTCGTGTCTAAAATATAGTAGACACTCATCTCACAATCATCACTTAGCATTCTAAGTTCAAGTCTAGAAATTCTACAATTTCTTAGTTCGCTTAAACTAATGCTCTGATACCAACTGTGACATCCCCAAATTTCTCGGCCAGAAAAGACCGATTTAATTTATGCTTTTTAAAAATCAAATCAGAGAAATCTTTATAAAAGATGTTGCGGAGTTGGTCCCCAAAACAAAATATGATAAAAGTTTGTCAAAATCTTTCTTTAAGAAATATATCATTTCCTTTTATATCAAAACCTCGGGATGTCATGTTCCAATACAGATCAAAAGCATAAACAAGACATTATAAGCCTTACGACAATTATTTGTAACTACTGGCCTATAATCCAAAATTCACTCATCATCATCATCCGACTATGCTTGGGGTCCTCTACCTGTAATATAAACAGCTGAGTGGGTCAGGCTTGGAAGCCTGGTGAGCATATAGGGTTTTCAACCCACAATACATAAATTTATTATGTTTATACATCAATCAACCAACCTAACTACCCCAAACCCCATTATTTTATTTATTTCTTAAGGGTTTACCCTAAGAATCAACTATCACTCCTTCCTAAGGATTCATCCTAAGGAATAGACACAAAGTCACCTCATGACCGGGGTTTATACAACGGGCACTAATTCCATAGCTGCCAAAGTTTATTCAACATGTGCTAAGTCCATAGCTCTCATTTATCGACAGTATTATTTACAGGTGTTCTCTCCTGCAATACATGTCAATGGGTTTTTAGAGTACAGCAAATAAACATATAGTTCATTACACCTACAGGTTGCGGGCCTGCTAGTGTTCCATAGACTGTCTAGAATAGTCCATGGTTGTCATCCATACTCTGCTGAATGACGGGGGCCAACAATTTGGGTAAGTGATTCTCTCAAATTTTCACCACTCACCCTTAACTTATGATCAATATTATTGATCATCTCCTTTATCCAACTCACCTTTCATCATACCCACTATTTCATCTACCCATGTTCTACCCAACATATTTTGTAGATAAAAAGCATATACAGTTTAAAACTTGTATAAAACATCAATTCAACAGTCACTTCAGTCAAACAATTAATATATTTACACATAACACGTATTTCAAGGTAAATACTTCATATCTATGTGTAAATTGAAAGTAACTACACACTCACTTATTTTGGTGAAAATCGGGCAGCAATTCGTTTCCTAAAACGATCATTTCTAATAAAACCGGGAGTTTTATTGAGAAACCGGGCTCTGCGAAAGGTCGGGCTTCGAAACCGAAAAGATAAATTTTCCAGGCTTCTCGGGCTCTTCGTGGGGTATTCCGGGCTTTACAATTGATATCGGGGCTTTGCGGGATGTTAAGATGAAGAAAATATGGAGAGAGGGGCTAAAAATGGCTAAATTCCAAAAGTAACCGGAAACCCTCGCAGGTACCCTTCTATTTATAGGGTCCGAAGTTTGATCCAACAGCTGAGAAGTCTCCGGATCCGACGGCTAAGAGGCTTCGCAGAGGGTCTCGCACATGCCTCGCATGGCTCGCACCTGGCTCGCACATGCGAGGTCTCGCTGTCGGCTTCTAAGTGGACCGCGGCTTGCTGGCGCACCTGCGAGGCTCGGAGCTAGGCTATGCGAGGCTCGGACACACGCGGCAGCTGGGCGAAGCTTTGGCTGGGGAGCTGGCTGCTTCGGATTGGGCCTCCTCCTCGGTCGAATCAGAAGAGGACACGTGGCTCGCATGACTCAGCAGCCTCGGTGACTCAGCAGCCTAATGACTCAGCAGCCAGGTGACTCAGCAGGACACGTGTCACATTCTAAGCGAGGGTGACGTGGCAATTGTGTGACTATGCGAAATTTCTCGGTTTTCGTGCCAAAACTTCTAAAATTCATAACTTTTGCATACGAGCTCCGTTTTTGACGTTCTTTATATGCACGCGTAGCTAAAATTACGATCTACAACTTCCGTTTAGACTTCGTCGGCTAATTTTGACTTTAAATTTTATATTATTATTTTTAACAGACCGGGACAGGAAATCCGTTAAAAATTCATAACTTCTTCATCCGACGTCCGTTTTCGTCAGACTTTTTACCGTTGTGCTCCTAATGACGAGACCTTCAATTCTCGTTTAGGTTGTGTTGGCTAAAAACCGCTCGATCTAAAATTCGAGTTTTTAGCTGTCTACTGCTGCACTGAAACTTCGAAAAATCATAACTTCCTCATATGAAGTCAGATTTGGGCGTTCTTTTTATCGAACTTCTCGGTTTAACGAATACTACGACTTTCGTTTAGATTACTAAGGCTAAAAAGTAGTTTATCAAAAACTCACTTTTTACGACATTCAGCACCGTGCCGGTTTTGTCGCGAAACTTCAATAGGTCAGAACTTCTTCGTTATAACTCGGATTTTGGTATTCTTTATATCCCCGAAATCCTTGTTTCGGCCACTACAACTTTATGTAAAGATATCGGGCTTATCTCACACTTTAATTTTGACGTTTATTTTTATTTTTAATTAATTAAACCCTAATAATTAAGCATAAAACACATAATTCACATAATGCCTTTTCATTTCTTCTAAATGAGTTACGAAGGTTAACCTAGACCATTATGTCAATATTAATGCCTAGCTTAGAAACACGGGCGTTACAGTAAGCTTGAGAAATCAATCTATGGATTGAAACAAGCTTCTCGCAGATGGAATATTTGCTTTGACGAGAAAGTTACAGAGTTTGACTTCTCTAGAAGTGAAGATGAATCTTGTATATATGTCAAAGCTAGCGGGAGTATAGTTATCTTCCTGGTACTGTATGTTGATGACATACTACTCATAGGAAACGAAATTGTAACTTTGCAAGAGGTTAAGTCTTAGCTTGGAAAGTGTTTCGCTATGAAGGATTTGGGAGAGGCTGCTCATATTCTAGGAATAAGGATTTTGAGAAACAAGAGTAAAAGACTAATTGGATTTAGTCAAAGTACATATTTCGATAAGGTGCTAAAACGTTTTAGCATGAAAAATTTTAAGAAATGTGAGTTGCCTATCAAGAGTAACACCAAACCGAGTAAGACTCAGAGTCCGAGTACTGATGCAGAGATAGCAGAAATGAGTCGAGTTTCATATGTTTCCACCATTGGATCAATCATGTATGATATGATATGTACTCGCCCTGATGTGGCTTTTGCCTTGAGCATAGTTAGTCAATATCAGGGAAATCCGGGTAAAGCTGATTGGATAGCGGTCAAGAACATTCTTAAGTATATTCGAAGAACTAAGGACTGGGTCCTTGTGCTTGGTGGCAGTGATGACTTAAGAGTTATTGGGTATAGTGAAGCCAGCTTTCAGACAGACAGAGACAACTTTCATTCTCAATCTGGCTGGGTGTTTATCCTTAATGGAGGAGGGCTAACTTGGAAAAGTTCCAAGTAGGAAACAGCGGCTGGTTCTACCTGTGAATCAGAGTACATTACAGCAAGTGAAGCATCAAAAGAGGCTATATGGTTGAAGAACTTCATCGGAGACATTGGATTTGTGCCAGCCATAAAGGAGCCAATGGAGATTTTCTGCGATAATGAAGGAGCGGTTGCCTTAACAAAGAAACCAAGGGATCATGGCAGATCTACACATATCGACAGAAAATACCACTTTATCATACATGGAGTAGAATAAGGACACCTCATCGTAAAGAGGGTATCATCTGAAGAGAATCCTACTGATCCCCTCATAAACGGTCTGAGTAGGGTTAAGTACGTTCAACATGCGATGAGCATTGGTCTAAAGGATGATATTAGTTTTAGTGATTAGATAGATATTTAGAAACTTGTAACAAATAAATGTAATTGACAATTGATGATTAAATAATGAAGATTTATTTATGATTATTGGTTACTATCTTTTGTTAATTGTTTATCATTGTGTTTCATTTTTGCATGTTTTACTTACCGAATAATTAGATTATTCAAATGTCAGTAATCGATCATACTTTAGAAGTAAGTAATGAATTAAGGCTATCATGAATTGGGTTGTAGATTATCTAAGGGTTTAGACATAACAATGGTTTGCTGCAAAATTCATGAGTACTTTTGAAATGGAGAATTTAAGTATTGGATTAACCCATACTCAGGGAATTACTTCATGGAATTTATCACGAGTAATTTTGAGACGATAATATCATATAATCTTTAAACGAAGATATATGAGTTGTTGTTTACGAGTTGGTTGTGGATTGATAATGTGTAAAAGCATCAGTAACTTGATGTTATAAAATGTATTGTTGTGCATGATTTGATGAGTAAATAGTGCAAGCATATAATTCAAAGTTTATATGCTCCTTTTTTCCTAACGTGAAAAGCGATATCTTGGGCCCCTCGATGATTTGGTGTTGACTTATGTGTCGGACCCGTTCAGGACTTAATTGATGTGTTCAATTGTAGTTCTTTGTCATTACAAATCAGAAATCAGGAAACAAAATTGTTGGACAATGAGAATGATTATGTCCATGTCATTTGTCCACATGATATCTTGCAGAATGGAGGATTATATGATCACTTATCTTAGGACACGTAACTGACTAGGTCAGAGTTCGACAGCGGCTTTGAGAGCTACAATTTGCTGGTCAATTTTGACGTTATACTTGCAATTATAGTTATTAGACTTATCAAAGTGGGAGACTGTTGGATTACGTGTCTAAGCCCATAACTATAATTGGCATGTGCTTAAATTGACAATAGCGTAATCCTTTTCGGTTGCCTTCATACTAGCAACTAGACAGGATGACCTATTGAGAAAGAGGAAGCATTTATTATTTGATTAATAAATGGAAATAAATGATTTATTAATGTATTATGGAAATAATATATTAATTGGAAATCATATTATTTAATTAATATTTAATCAAAAATTAATTTGAAATTAATTTGGGATTAAAGGAATTAATTAAAAGTGCAGGAGATATTTGGCAATTTATTGATAGTTATGGATTTGGGATCTAGAACCTCCTAGATGGGTTGGACGAAATCTTCTAGGAATACCCTAGAAATTTCGTCCAAGGGCCTCTTGGATGGGATTCTTGGGCTACTTAGGCCTTAAGCTAAGCAATTACGGTTTCCTCCTTAAAACCTTAGCTTTGGCTCTAAGCTACCAACAACTATATAAATAGCATGCCCCTTTGAGATTTTGGCCATCATTCCTAACCCTAAGAAGAGAAAAAATTATGAAGCTTACTCCTCCTCCTATCTCATACATCATCCTCTTTCTAAGTGTGTTTGAGGTGTTATATTTGTGACACTAGTTCTCAAGCTTCAACAACTTCAAGGAATTGTGTGATATTACTAAATAACATTCAAAGGCTATTCTACTATCTTTTATTACTAATTTTGATTATAGTAGATGCCTCCTAGGGTTTATTCTTTTATGTTCAGTACTTGCATGTCCAATAATGAAAACATAGATCCTATAATTCAGGGTTGCATGCACACATAGGGATTGTTTGTTATGTTCAAAACCCATGAAAAGTTTCTAACTTTATCCATCAAGAATCTTCATGAGATCAAGATCTCAAACCCTAGGTTCAATAAAGACAAAATATGAAATGGACTTAATCATTAAGCACTTAACCGTGAAAATTCATAGTCCATCAACTCTAGAAGGGTTTCCAACACCAAAACTAACCTAAAAGTTGGTGTTTTATAGACATGGATTTCCAATGCATGTCTTGAGATCATATTAGGTCAAAAATGAGGATTATGACCAAAATCCCTTGCATGGTTCAATCAATAAACATACTTTAGATCCAAACCATCAATTACTCCAAATGACCCAGAGATTCGTAAAGTTGCAAAGTTTATGGGATCTCACCATCCCAACTAACAAGAACAATAAGAGAATGGGACAAAACTCAAGATCTAGTAACATAGCAACATAAAGGTGGAGTCTTGGAAACTTACACAGATCCAAACACATGCTAGGAAGAGAAATGGGAACTTGTTTGCTGATTCTTGACTCGCTCCTTCTTTCTTCTTCCTTCAAAATCTTCCAAAAATGCCAAAGTAAGCTTTAACAATGGAGGAAAAGGAATTAGGATTTCTTCAGAGCTAAGGAGGGTGGTAGAGACTGAGGATGAGCAAACCCTAGCATCATCATTCCTTTATATAAGGTGCAAAACTCGAAAAATTAGGGTTTAAGTCATCAGCGACGACGACGCCATGGCCTATACATGGCACGCCTTGTCGAGTCAAAAGAAGTTCACGACCAAGAATGCCCAGCCACGTTGTTGCGATCTTTCACCACGCCATGGAAACTCCTAAAAAGCCAAACTTTAATCAAATAAAATGTACCTCAACATTCGGATGTTACACATATCAAGGCGGTGACGAACCGAAGTGGTAAAAATAATGCTCCCTTAACCCCTTTAACTAACGACGAGTCATCAAGTATGCAGGAACCGAAGGAAGACAATTAAGAAAAAGAGTCTACCCAGATCCCACGGTGTGGAGATCCAAACTCCATGTCGTGGACTTCTAAGAATTATAAGGAGCAAGCTCCTGTCAAAGCCTACAAACAACCTCTTCCGTATCCAAGTTCGGCAAAGTTAGATAAGCAAGCTGAAGATTATAAGAAGTTCCTAGAGCACATCAAATCACTACAGATTAACATGCCTTTCGTTGAAGTAGTGACTCAATTTCCTAAATACTCAAAGTTCTTGAAAGAGCTCCTCACGAACCGGAAGAAATTAGAGGAAGCATCGTGCATCACATTGAATGAGAATTGTTCCACTGTCATCCTAAATAAATTACCAAATAAGATGAGAGACAAAAGGAATTTGACACTTCCGTGTCTATTCGGAAATCTTTCCATAGTCTATACACTTGCCGCTTTTGGGGAAAGTGTGAATCTTATGCCCTACTCATTCTACAAGAAGCTAAGTCTTCCGGAGCCAAAACCAATCCAAATGGCGGTAAACCTTGCCAATAAAATGGTTACATTTCCATGAGGAATCATGGAAGATTTATTAGTAAAAATTTGATACCTTTAAATTTCCAACTGATTTTGTAGTACTCAATATGCAAGAAAACAACACTACTAGAAAAACAGCCTTTTACGACGCTCATTGCGCGTCGTAAAAGGCTCAGACGACGCGCAAATGCGCGTCAAGGAAGGTCCTGTCATAAAGAGAGACGACGCGCACTTACGACGCGCAATTACGACGCGCGTTTACGACACGCAATGTGTATCAAGGAAGACCCTGTCATAAAGAAAGACGACACGCATTCGCATGTCGTAACCTTACGACGCGCGTGTTAATGACACACAATGCGTATCAAGAAAGCCCCTGTCAAAAAAGGCAATGTCATAAATTAAGATGACACACATTTTTGCGTATCATAATTTTAAATGTTTAAAAAAAATATTATTTATAGATTTACTTATTTTCAAATTAAATTTGTATTTAATGTTTCATAATAGAAAAATAAAATATCATATACAAAGAATAGAATCAATTGCATAAATTTAATGTCATACAAATAATCGTTCCATGGAAAGATAAAACAAATCAATAGAAGTTGTAACAAAAATTTACAAACAAATTAGATACAAAAAATACAATCCATTGCCCCTTTGCTTATTCAAGATCAACCTGCAAGTAGCTAACTAATGTGTACAAATTCACCCTTGTTTCTAATCATTATCTAGAATACTTTACAAACGTAATTCATCCATAGTACCTGAACTATAGTTGCAGCCTTGTTTCTTCTTCTTCTGAACTCATCTCTTGCAACCATTGCTCTAAGTCTACTCTGAATAGATACAACAACTCCTTGTCAAAACATGTACAACCAGTTTCAATCAAGACACTTAATCAATCAAAAACTTCAACAATTAATTTCTTTCCTTATTAAAGTTAGTTCTTTTACAACTATATGTTTGAAGATATAAAGAAAAAAAAATGTTAAAGGAGAATAAGGAAATACTGAATGGTAGAACCTCATTACTGTTATGCATACAACTATTCAAACCAGACTGCCAAATTCTAACAACTTCTCCAACTGTTCTGTTTTCAATCCTGTCAAGCACAATTTTTTCACAAGTAAGGCAGAAGCATGGAAATAAATAAAAGTGGGCTTCTTGAATTATCCTTCATTTTGATAAATATACAAAGTTATATGATGTGTGTGTACCTAATGGGGCCATATCTTGGTCCACGATGGAGTACAACAATGAAACGTGATCCCTCTTCATAACCTCGAATTCTAGTCCTTTAAATTTCCGGAGTGCCATCTTCCTCCTTCAAAACAAGAAATATGGTGTCTTCCTTCTTAATTTGAACAGGAAATGACCATTTTGTGCCTTCATCACGGATCTATTAGGTAAACAATATGTAAGGAAAATATCACTATAATAAATAGATAAAAATTGTATAATGAAAGAAATACACACACACACGAAGGACCCCTAATCACCTAAATTGTTTTACATTCTTGAAATCTGCTTAGAAAACACAATAAATAGTTTGTCTAAAAACATCTTAAGAATAAAGAATAGAGGAAACAAACAGCAGGGGTATTTTCATCCTACAATAGTGTAAAAATCTACTTAGAAAACACAAAATGAAGCAAAACCCCAAACTTTTTACACTTGGACAGGTAAATTCATGAAATAATCACAATATCACATAGATACAAGAGGAAAATTCGTATGATCACATTCCATGGCTGTTGAATTACGTTAATAATAAAAAGCAGTAATAGTTATTTCACCCCCAGGATAGCCAGATCCAAACTCCCTACGAATGTTTCCAGCAGTTTCATCAAAGACCCAATTTCTCAATGCTCGTTCCCTTGTCACCTGTATCATCAAATGGGTGATACTGTAATAACAGTGAGATCTAATTTGAAACACAAGAAGTCTTCATTGAGTAATTGGAAATAAAATTCATATACCTTCGTGGCTTATGGGTACAACAACAACCAAGTTCCAGAAATTTTTGCAATCTAAGTGGGAGACGTGATACCCAAATAAGGAATTGTCTCAAAGCCATGCACATGCAATCGTTTTTTCCAATACATTGCAAGCTAATCACATTATGTTTTTTTGGTAATAATATCTTCAAGTTCCAAAATTTTTTGCCCAGGCCCCTTGTATGGTCATCACTTAGACATAATATTTTGATGTCCTTAATTAACGGCTTAAAATATTTTTAATTGATTTTGTGAAAATTAGAAAAACTCCGTATTGCAAAGATCATAATTAAACACCCTGCTCCATAGATGTTAGTATTGCAAAGCTCACAGTATCAGCAGCTACAAGATTCAGCCCAACACCCCCTGCTCTGCTGGAAATCATGAAGACAAATGCAGAGTCGGAATCAGCTTCAGAATTGGAATTTCCAATTCCGGACTTTCGGCTAAAACTCCGTATTGCAGCAAACCGCTCTTCAGCTCTGATGGATCCATCAAGCCGCTCATAAGGGTATTTTCTCAACTCCATATAGTCATGTATTTCAAAAATTTCAAAAAAAGTTTAAGTTTAAATAATAACAGATGGATATACATAAGCACAGCTGACAGCTGGCAGTTTTTTTATGAAAAGATAAGGAAGTAAACCTGTAAGACATCAAGTGTATGTGTCATCTGTGCAAACAGAAGAACACGGTGTCCAGACGTATGTAGCTTCTGCAGTAGCTGGTCTAAGACTACCAGTTTGCCACTTGCCTGAAAGAAATCATAAAGATTTCAAATTTATTACTAACATTTTGTATGATTTTATAAATAAATAGAGATGATATATTTTTTATACCTGAACCAAGTGTTCACCCTCTTCATATGGTTCTGGCTCTATACCAGCAAAGAGGTGAGGATGACTACCGGCTTTACGTAGGTGTATTACCTGCATTAACACAAGCAATCAAATACTACTTCTCAAGTAATTTATATTTTTGGTCCCTGTACTATATTGTGTTCTTTGAATACGGTCCAAAAGGAATCTTTTTTTTCATTTTAAGTCCCTAATGCAATGATTTATAACACTTTTTGTCCAGTCATCAAATTTATGAAAAATGACTAATTTACCCTTGTCTAATTTTGGTAAAAAAAAACTAACAAGCCATGACAAAATGTTTACCTGCTAAATGTTCATGATAGTAAGCATAGAAGGAGAGATGTTGGCTTACAATATTCTCCAAGTATTGATGACTACAATTTCCAGAAGACAATGCTAGAAGCTTAGGAAGCTCTCTTCTTAGTATTGACATATACACCTTCTTCTGCAAGGTCACTAATGGAGCCATCCTGATAAAACAAAATGGAATTTGTTAACATTTTTTTTATCTAAAGTAATAATAAGGGCATTTCGGTCTTTCAATAAAAAGGAAGAATGGAATTGACAACGAAACAAACACGCACCATAACCGAATTAAAAGGTATATGAGAAAAGGTCGAACAATCCCCTGTTGATGGTGGGCTGAACCTTTTTGCAGGTGCACCAAGTTTCCGATCAAATTCAGGCATGCCAGGGACAACAGTGTCCGGAAAATTTAGATCAGGGGTGTTATGGTCATTTACCGGTTTTCCATGTTCAACAACTAAGTCAGCTTCTTCATGGAGATTGCTATCCACCCCTACAACAGACTTCTTTTCATGCCCCTGAACATGATCAAAAGACTTTTATCCAATTAGCAGTTATCCCATTCATGAAAGTTGCCCTGGAGGCTATCAATCACAAAATAAATGATTATAAGATGATAAAACACTAACATACTTTCCCTGTACCAGGAGGATCGTAGAGAAGAACACCAGAGGGCTTACGTAGCCCAGATGAAAACAAATCTTTATGTAGAAAGGGGAGCTGTAAATGCATTACCAATATGTCATAACTTATGCCAAAGCTTACAACAATCAACTGGAATTCAAGATTCCATTCCTATGTAGTATGTACCTGAACTGTATCAAGAATAGATTTTTTTCACATCTTCCAGCCCACCAACATCCTCCCACTTAACATTAGGGACCTACATACACAAACAAATCAAACTTATTACCCTGTAGAATAGATGTAATGGCACCAACCATTTTTTATTTTACACACCTTGGGATTCCCCAAAGCCGATGCATTCCTTTTCTTTCACCGCTCCAAAGCTTTGACCATGAATTCTTTGCTGTCACCCAACTTCTCAAAGCTACTGCCATTAATAGGAATCAAACTTGAACTATCATCAGCAACTAAAGCCCTAATATCCCTTGGCATGAAACCAAAAGTCTGTCCAACCATATCTTTTACAACATCCTCTGTACAAGTCTGCAAGGAGCATACATCATTCATTAGATTTTAAGATAAATATATGTATACAGTAAAATATTCTTATTCTTATTCTTACTTACATCTGGAACCAATTCAGGGATAAGGTGAAGTGAGTGGGATAGCATTTCCATTCTCTGGTCTTTGGTCAAACCTCCCATTTTCGTTTCATGGCTGAAACAACACCTAATTGTAGGTGGCAACCCTTCAGAGTTATCAGGAGCTGCAACTAGCAGCACATGATGGGTATTAACCGTGTTCATATGTTGCATAATGAGAGTAAAACAATGAGCAACCAATGGATAATTGACATGTTTTTATGGCAGAAATCATCATCTCAAAACATCAAGCTCTGCTTCTTCTTCTTCATCTTCATAATCATCATCTTGTCTAAATGGCTCGGTGAATTCCCTAATGACAGATGCAACTTCAGAATTCATACCAACTTGATCATTTTGTGAACCATCATTAGAGCTCAAATTGCCGAAAGCATCAAAATTTCTGAAGAAGAAGCCCTAAGCAGCTGCATATCCATGAACCATAACAAGAGTTGGTGAATCCTCCTTGCTGTCGAAGGTGAAAATGTTGATAAATCTTGGTTCATTGCTGGAACAACGAAACCTGAGATGCATAGAGAGTCGATGCATAGAGTGTGTGCAACTGTTAACAAATTATCAGAATGGGATCGAGAAGCAGAAAAGTACGGGGGGAGGATCTCGCACCTAAGAAATCAAACAAGAATAAGAATAAGGGAGAAGGAACGAAGAATACATGAGATGCATAAAGAGTAGAAGTGGGGATCGTGGAATGAAGAGGAGATCGCGGTCTCCTCCACAGGGATGTGAACGAACCCTAACAAATCAACTCCGAAAATATAGGCATCTTTCACTTCGATCTATTGAAGATAATGAAATCGACTGGAGACATTGAAGTGAATGATTGAAGATAGTTGAAGAGATAAGAGTATAACAATATCAAGAAATATTACCTAAAACTTTGAATCAACAATGCCATGAAATCGAACCGGAAGGTGAAGAAGGTGCGGCTTCATCCAAGTTCTCATCGTCTGAATCAATTAGGGATTTAAATCTGGGTTTTTTTTTTCTATTGGGCGTTTTAGGGATGATGTGCTAGGGTTTTTCCAGGATGATGATTTAGGTAGGGTTCAAAATCGAATTGAAATATCGGGGCTTTATATGAATGAATGAAATATGAAACAGCGATTTGATTTTCATGTTAAATATTTTGTGAATGAATAAGAAGATGATTATGGTGAAAGAGAAGGGTGGAGAGAAAGGTAGGAGAAAAGTAGAAAGTGTGGATCGATTTCATGAGGGTTGACCCACTCATCATTGTTATCTTCCATCCCTAAAGTCACCGGCGTGGCGTCTTTTTTCTTTGGAGCCACCGTCGCTGCCATATTCTTTCCCTCAAGCCACCATCATTGTGAAGATCAGTGAGATGAGACAACATTTGTTACAGCCATGGGAGATCTCTACGAAATCGCAGATTGGGTTTTAGGTTAGAGAGAGAGAGAGGGGAAGACGAAGACCCTAGGATTCTTTCTTGCTAATTGGAACAGGAGGCGGGGTTTTAATTTTTGAGATTTCATTTCCCGCTTGAAACGCGTGTTTCATTAAAAAAAATATAAAGCGACACACTTACATGACGCACATCTTATGAAAGGCATCCTCCGTATTTCTTTTTTTTCTTTTCCGACACTAATTTTAGGGCGCGCACAAAAAGCGCATCCTCTATCCTTAAAATTTTAGAAGAGATGACATTATTTTGGGGACACACACTTTTGCGTATCGTAAATCACCGCGTGTCATTGTTTGCGCGTCATTAAAGGGTTTTTTTCTAGTAGTGCAACCAAGTGCCGATAATTCTTGGAAGACCATACCTTAACACCGCACAAGCCTTGGTAGATGTATGTGAGTCAAAGTTAAAATTACAAGTCGGATATGAAGCCATCAAATTTAGGATTGATCAAGCATTTAAACACTCTAAAATTAGTGACGATACAGTTTTCTCAATGGACATTTTCGATACCTTTTTAGAAAATGAGACAAACGAATGGAAGGAAACCGAAGCAGATGGATTCATGACAATAAAGGAAGAGAATTTTGATGTTTAAAAGGATTTAAAGAGCTAGAACAACTGCTAAAGGGAAGCGATGACGAGCAACCAAAATTTGAAATCAACAGACCCCACGTCATGGATATATATTTGTCACAGCGTACCAAGGGGAGGAAGCCTGGCCGACAGAATTTGAAGAACCTCTACGACGTGGCACACCAAATTACCACTCCATGGTCAACGAACAACCTCCTCCTCTTGATTTAAAACCTTTACCCAGACATCTGGGGTATGCATTTATAGAGGAGAACCAACATAAACCGATTATAATTGCATCAGGCCTTTCACTAGAAGAAAAAGTGAGTCTAGTTGAAGTTTTGAAGAAAAACAAAAATGAAATTTATTGGAGGATCAACAACATCAAAGGGATAAGCCCCTCTTATTGGTCACACAGAATTATCATGGAGGAAGAGGCAAATCCGGTGGTGCAATCCCAAAGAAGAATCAATCCAAAAATGCAAGAGGCGGTGAAGAAAGAAGTAATAAAGCTAATGGATGCAGGAATCATCTATTCAATTTCTAATAGCCCATGGATAAGCCTGATAGTCCACGGTGGTGACTAACGAAAAAAAATGAGTTGACCCAACTAGGACGGTAACAGGTTGGCGGGTTTGCATCGATTACCGAAAGTTAAACGATGCCACTTTCAAAGACCATTTTCCCTTACCTTTTATTGATCAAATTATTGAATGATAATCCAGTCACCTTTTCTATTGTTTATTAGATTGTTTTTCAGGGTATTTCCAAATTCCAATCGATCCAAGAGATCAAGATAAGACACCATTGAAATGCCCCTATGGGACGTTTGCTTATCGACAAATGCCTTTTAGATTATGCAACGCACCCGCCACTTTTCAAAGATGCATGACCGAATTTTTTCACTATATGCTGGAAAAGCTCATGGAAGTTTTCATGGACGACTTTTCAGTTTTCGGTTCTAATTTTGAAAATTATTTGTCTAATCTTGATGTTAAGCTTGCTAGGTGTGAAGAGGCCAACTTGGTGCTAAATTGGGAAAAATGTCACTTTATGGTCAAGGAAGGAATTGTATTAGGACACAAGGTTTTCAAATTAGGGATAGAAGTGGACCGGGCTAAAATTCACACAATTACCAAATTGCCACCTCCAACAAACGTGAAAGGGGTGTGAAGTTTTTTTTGAGACATGTGGGTTTTTACGGCCGTTTTATAAAAGATTTTTCTAAAATTGCACGTCCTTTAACTCATTTGCTCTTATAAGATGCAAATTTTTATTTTTTTTCAAAGAGTGTTTAAATGCTTTAAATATTTTAAAAGAAAAGTTAACTACTGCCTCGATCATGATCGCCCCGAATTGGAACTTACCATTTGAATTGATGTGTGATGCGAGTGACTATGATTTGGGAGCCGTTTTAGGATAAAGGTTTGAGAAATGATTTCAACCAGTATTCTACGCTAGCAAAACACTCAATCTGACTCAAGAAAATTACACGACGATAGAAAAGAAATTATTAGCCGTTGTTTATGCTTTTGATTAATTCTTTCCTTATTTAGTTTTGTCCAAGATTATAGTGTTTACTGACCATTCGGCATTGAAATATATGTTTCACAAACAAGATGCGAAGCCAAGATTAATTCGATGAGTATTTTTACTACAAGAATTTGATATTAATATCAAGGTCAAGAAGGGATTGGAAAATGTGGCAGCACATCACCTCTTGAGATTGGAGAACCCGAAACTTGAAGAGTTAAACGAGGAAGAGAGCGACGAGAATTTTCCATATGAATATTTGATGATGATAACGGAAGAAATACCTTGGTTTGCGGATATTGTGAATTTTCTAGCAAGCGACTACATTCCAAGAGGATTTTCTCATCAACAAAAGAAAATATTATTTTCCGATCTCAAATACTACTTGTGGACGAACCATACCTATTTTGGAGTTGTGCGGACAACATCATAAGAAGATGTGTGGTGGCAAAAGAGGCAAGGGATGTTTTATAACATTGCCATAGTGGACCTACTGGTGGGCATCATGGAGCATATTATACAGGTAAGAAGGTCATTGATGCGGTCTTTTATTGGCCAACGATTTTCAAGGACGCAACATCACTTTTCAAAGAATGTGACTCGTGGCAACGATAGGGAAACATATCTTCTCGTAATGAGATGCCCCAAGATATCATCCAAGTTTGTGAAATATTTGACATATGAGGTATCGAATTTATGGGACCATTACTAGATTCGATAGGTAACAAATATATTTTAGTAGCGGTGTATTACGTATCACAGTAGGCGGAAGCGCAAGCCTTACCTACTAATGATGCACAAGTAGTAGTTATATTTCTAAAAAAAAATATTTTCTCATTTTGGTATGCCTAAGGCATTAATAAGTGATCAGGGTACCCACTTTTCTAATGAGCAATTTGCAAATGTGTTACAAAAATATGGTGTAGATCATAGGCTTGCAACACCTTATCATCCTCAAACAAGTGGGAAAACCAAAGGCATGAATCGAGCGCTAAAAAGAATTTTAGAACAATCTGTTTGTAATAATAAGAAATAATGGTCTGAGAAGCTAGATGATGCCTTGTGGGCATTTCATACCATCTTTAAAACTCTTGTTGGTACTACACCATATAGGTTGTTTTTGGTAAAAATTGTCACCTCCCAATAGAAATTGAACACAAAACATATTGGGCGTTCAATACTTGTAACTTTGAATTAGCAAAATTGCATACTAACCGGTTAATGCAAATGAATGCCTTAGATGAATTAAGGAACAAATCATGTACTAATTCTCACATTTATAAGGATAAAATTAAAAAATGACGTGATGAAATGTTGAAGGAAAACAAAGAATTCAAGGCGGGTAAAAAAGTCTTTGTTTTCAATTCAAGAATGAGGATCTTTTCTAGAAAATTAAAAACCCGATGGTATGAGCCATTTGTAGTAAAAGAAGCATTCCCTCATGGAGCGGTCGAGCTTTTCAAATAAGACGGGACAACATTCAAGGTTAACGGGCATCAAGTAAAACATTACAAATAAGGTGTGATAGAAAAAGACAATGAAGAGGAAGAAGTGATCCTTGAGACAACCGTTACAATGTAAAGTGGGAAGGAGTCCAACTCACGAATCCTCAAAAAGAAGCACTTCCAGGAGGCAACCTGTGGTTCGGTTTTTTCGTTTTCTTTATTTTTGAATTTTTCATTTTAGTTTTTCTTTATTTGTTTTCCATGGTTATTCACTAATCATAATCCCGTGTAATGATGGTTCATGTGAGGGCAATCAATCAACAAATGTGCCAATGAAAGGTGATTTAGTCATCTTTCCCATCAAACAAGACTCACATTTATCGTCTAGTTTTAGATCAAATGATTCCAATACTCCACCCGTTTGGAGTTGGGCGATGCGTTTCTTGTTAATGTGTCCAATATGACAATGCCATAGCCATGACTTGTCTAAACTACTAAAAGAATCAATATTCTACACATTGTTGCCTAATTTATTCACACAAACAATAGTCTCATACACACCATCACAAGGATAAGCTTTAAAAATAAATGCACCATTAAAATAAACTAAAATATTACCATCTTTATCATCAAAACAATAACTATATCCTTGTCTAAATAAATAATGAAAATAAATAATGTTTCGAGCCATGTATGGCGAATAGCAACAGTTATCCAAAATCAAACCTAATACTATCAAACATAAGCTCATAAGTCCTAATCTTGGTAACAACCAATCTTCGCTTGTTCCCATTGTCATGTTCAGTTTCCCATGTTCGACCTCTTCACTTTCCTTTAGTCCCTGCACCTCAAAACAAATGTGCAAACCATATCTTGTATCAAGAACCCACGAATTTGAAATGCAAGTATTATTGACTTGAATAGAATACGTACCAGAAGAAGAGTTAGTTGCTTTGGCCTTGGCATCTTTCACTTCTTGCAAGTACTTAGGTCAGCTTCTTCTCCAATGGCCCATTTAGCTGCATTGAAAGCACACAACTTCTTTTGGATCAGCAACATGAGGAGTGTTGAAGTTGGGCTTTACTCTGGATCCATTAGACTCTCCATGGTGGGGATTCCCTTTCCATTTGGATTGGGAAGATGCCTTTCTCTTCTTTCCTCTATGTTGTTGGACAGCCATGACAGGAGCAGTTGTAGAACTATTGGAATGAGATTTCTTCATTCCCGCTTCAGCTTTTCACGACAGACTATGAAGCTCAATCAACGTAGTCTCTGTATTGTTTAAATGATAGGTCAATATGAACTGATCATAATAACTAGGTAGAGAATTGAGGACCATGTTAATGGCAAGGTCCTTATCAAAGTTCAAGTTGAGCTTTTCCAATCTTTCCATGTGCCTCTGCATTTTCTTCACATGAGTGCACACAAATTCCCCTTCTTTCAATTCGCATGCCATAAGGGATTTGAACACTTCGTAACCCTCTTGTCTCACCTTTTTGTGAAAATTTTGATGCAAGAGACCTTTTGTTCCATAATTGCAATCATGATGCAAGAGACTTTGGTAGCATCATCCACGTGCTGATCATAATCAACAATTTCCTCAGTGGTGGCGGTTTCTTTGTTGAATTCTGGAAATAGAGTAATGAGAACATACCCTTTGTTCTCACAACAAAGCATCATCCTTAGATTTCTCATCCAGTCCATGTAT
This sequence comes from Lactuca serriola, assembly GCF_051521515.1. Taxonomy (NCBI): domain Eukaryota; kingdom Viridiplantae; phylum Streptophyta; class Magnoliopsida; order Asterales; family Asteraceae; genus Lactuca; species Lactuca serriola. Next base: position 340,548,965 of record NC_136412.1, on the reverse strand, counting down.
TTTGGACTGACAAGTTTGTCCTTAGCAAGAACTGATGGTAGAGTGAAGTTGTGGTTTGAAGTGGGAGGAGGGGGAGGAGGAAGTTTCCAGTTGAAGACATCTAAAAAGAGACAAGATTTTAATTAGTTGATTCAGTACTTAATATTTTAACCCAATTAATATTCAAGGCAAGGATCCAATAATGCAATTTGAAATTAAGAAAAGGGATGTCGCAAGCCAATCACAAATTCATTTAAAGTAAGCAATGAATTTTACCAATTTCAATTTATATGAAATTCTTAGATCATTTGAGATTCATTGAATCTTATCAATGGCATGTTTAATCTTAGATTATGCTTTTCTTTTTGTGATTGGGATATCGAGGATCACAAATAAGATGTGAGTTACCATGCAACCCCGCTTGACAATCTCAAAGTCTTTTATCATCTCAAATTGATGTGCCGATAAACCACACACGCTCTATCGATTAATGATAATTTTCAAGTTGTGCCATCATAACAACTTTATAGTCCCAAATTAGTGTGTTTGTTTATCATGCACGCTCCACTTACGACTCATAAAGATTGATGTGTGTTTTCATGGATTAACATACATTTTCACATTTTCTTAAACTAACTAGAGTAAGATTTTAAATAAGGTTCTATTACTTTATATCATTATACTTTTAATGAGGTTATGTCCTATCGAACCCGTTCGACTAAGGACCCTCGACCACACAGGAGAGCGGTGAATTTTACAAATTTCAATTTATATGAAATTCCTAGATCATTTGAGATTCATTGAATCTTATCAATGGCATGTTTAATCTCAGATTATGCTTTTCAATTTGTGATTGGGATGTCGAGGATCCCAAATAAGATGTGAATAACCATGCAAACCCGCTTGACAATCTCGAAGTCTTTTATCATCTCAAATTGATGTGTAACGTCCGGTTCTTGGTATGTATTTTAAATAATATTTATTCGTTTTTGTATAGGAACTCGATGAGTTAGAGGCCCTAAACTCGTCAAGTAGGAACGGAAATTTGCGCGGAACTTAAAGTCTACTCGACGAGTTGAGGGACTCAACTCGACTAGTAGGGCTGCCATAATGAAACCCTAATTTTCAGGGGTTGGCACCCTATTTAAACACCTTAACCTCCAAAGGTTGGCCTCATTTACAGCCTCCATCGTCCCAAACCCTAGCCACGAAACCCTAATACGTTTTTGAGAGTCTTGAGCCATTCTTGGTGCTTTCTTGAGGTTTTGAAGAAGAAGAGACTTGAAGAAGGAGCAAGGAAGTGAGGGAGAAGAGTAGATCCATAAGTTGAGCTCCATTCCTGGTTCATTGGAGGTATAAAGTTCCTATTTTGTCTATTCAATGTTTAGATCTAGTTTTGGAGTGATTTATCCATGTTTTGGTCCAAGATTGCTAGCTTTTGAGACGTGGACGTCCCAAGTGATTACTCTTTCAGATCTAGGTTCTAGAAGGGGTTTCATGACATAAAGGTGCAAACTTTATGGCCATGGAAGCCCCATGCAAGCTTTAAGGTGTCATTTTGGCCTTTTAAGCTCTAAAAGATCATGCATGGAGGGAAAGTCAGGTACTTTACATATTCATATGGTGTCTAGGGCGTATATCTCAGTTGTTATGCTTTAGTGTGAAGTATTATGGCTTTTGGGTCAAGATTTAGGTCTTAAAGAATTAGGGTTCGAGCTAAACCCATTATGAAGGGCTATTAACGGGTAAAGTTGGAAACTTTACCCTTTAAAGGACAGTTTCAGCATGTAGATGAAGTATGAGGCTTAGATCTGAGGGATAAGAGCTTAATCTATTTAGAAGGCTCAACAGACTGAAAAACTCTTCGAGTCCATAGAGGAACTCGACGAGTTGAGTCGAAGAATACTGAGTCTATAAAGGGTGAAAACTCGACGAGTTCAAGGATGACTTGACGAGTTGATTGGAGAAGTCTCAATTCTATGGATAGGAGGAACTCGACGAGTTGTGAAAGAAGTCGACGAGTTGGATCGCGATTCAGGATTCCTGATTCATGGAACTCGACGAGTTGATGGACCAACTTGGCGAGTTGAGTCGACCAGGATGTTGGCTTTGAACATGATGTTGACTTTAACTTTGACCTTGACCAAAGTTGACCCTTAAAGGGGTTACGAGTATGAAAAGGGTAATTAAAGGAAATGCCTATGTATAGGAGTCTGAGAGGGGTTGATTTCAGAGCAGGAGCCTTTGTAGCTATTTCTCAGTTATCGAGGTGAGTTACATTCCAGTAGAAGTGGGTCGAAGGCACCAATTCCGGCCCACTAGTAGTTGGTTATACTTAAGATGATTGTCTTTATGATAATTGTCTGGTATGCCACTATCTGTGATGTTTTATGTGCTAGTATGCTATGATATTATTTTATAGTGGTAGGAGGGGTAGGTTAGACCCCGTAGCCGGTTGAGATAAACCGGAGGGTAGGTCGGACACCCAGATATGCCTGACGGCATGTTATGCTATGTTATTATGTGGTAGCGGTAGGGGTGAAATACTGAAATAGTCCCCATAATCGGTTGAAATAAACCGGAAGGTAGGTCATACACCCAAATATGCCTGGCAGGATAGGTCGAGCACCCAAATATGCTTGACAGGTGTAGGTCGGGCACCCCGGTATGCCTGACAATGGTTGGTTGAGCACCCAGATATGCTCAACAGGGTAAGTAGGGCAACCACATATGTCTGGCAGTATGTTTATTGTATGGTATGTAGTATGATGGGGGGAGGAGGGGGAACTCACTAAGCTTTGTGCTTACGGTTTTTAGTTTTGGTTTCAGGTACTTCTTCCTCGAAGGGAAAGGATCCGACATGACTGCAGCACATCACACCACTATTTTCCGCACCATGATGTTCTTGGGATTTGTACTCTGACATTATTATGGCTTGTTTTGAGATATATAACTTATGGGTTTTTATGATATGAGATAACTTAATGATGTTTTCAATGATCTGTTTTATAAATTATTAAACTAAAAATGAAACTTTTGGACCATAAATTTTGGGATGTTACATGATGTGTCGGTAAACCACACACGCTCTATCAATTAGTGATAATTTTCAAGTTGTGCCATCATAACAACTTTAAAGTCCCAAATTAGTGGGTTGGTTAATCATGCACGCTCCACGTACGACTCATAAAGATTGATGTGCGTTTTCATGGATTAACATACATTTTCACATTTTTTTAAAGTAACTAAAGTGGGATTTTAAATAAGGTTCTATTACTTTATATCATTATAATTTTAATGAGGTTATGTCCTATCGAACCCGTTTGACTAACGACCCTCCACCACATAGGGAGTGGTGGGTGAAAAAGACACTCATTCAGCGGTCATTTTCTAGGTCGTTTCCTTATACCGTATTTATAGTGTGGCATTGTAAATGAGGCGTACTAGCGATTCCACTTACTCATGTTACACATATAGTATTAAACATTTAATATATATATATATATATATATATATATATATATATATATATATATATATATATATATATATATATATATAGTAGTTTATAACTCATGAGAACCACATATATACGATTAATTAAGCTCTTAAAATAAAAAGTAAAAATTATTAATCAATTATTATAAATAAATTATTAATTAAGAGATTTTTTAGTTATATAAATTTTAATCATTGATTTAAATAAATATGTGAAATTATATCACTTTGTAATTTGTATTAAGTTTATTTTAATTTTTATTCTAATATTATTAATTTAATGTAATTAGAGTGGTAAATTTAAATTTTGAAATTTGAAATGGAGAATTAATAGGTTTATAAATGACATGCATTAATTAGGGGCTATAATATGGTGATATATGGCAAAAGGAGAATAAAATATGCATTAATTAGGAGGCCTAATAAGATGACACATGTCAAAAGGAGAATAAAATTATTCTTTTACTATTTTATAACCCGTGGAAACCATGGTTATAAAATTAATTGAAATTTTATAGTAAAACCTCAAAATTAATAATTAATTATTTTAAATAAATTATTTATTACGATATATTTATATTAGTTTTGTGAAATTATAATCGTTGATTCAAATAAATATATATATAATTAATTTTTAATATATATTAGACATTTTTTATTTGTGAATTAATGAAAATCTTGATATAAAATTTAAAATTTAAAATGGAGAATAAATACATTGACAAATATCATCATATTAATTAGGAGGTCTAATAAATTTAAAATGGAGAACTAATAGATTGACAAGTGACATCATATTAATTAAGATGTTTAATATAGTGACACATGGCAAAATGACTACTCTCTTATTAGTATAGGGATTAGATAGAGAGATAAGTATAATGGGGTATTTTAAACATTTTAAAAAACAACAAGGTTGAGAAATTCGTTATTAAACATTTTAATTTACTAATTATTTAAAACAATTAATGATTTCAATATTTATATTTTAATTAATCAATTAATTAAGTAGAATTAAAATCATTCGGATAATTCACAAATTCAAGATTTAGGATATCTACATACCAAGTTAAATATTTAGATTTTATACAATTAAAATAACATTAACTAAAGTAATTATACTAATCAGTTTGAATTTAGCAAACAAAAATATTCGTTGGACAGAGGCGCTTCACGATGTGACAGATAACTCTCCACGTTGTAACAAAAAAATAAAAACGTGGATTAGAAGATGGCCACAACGTGACAGAGAGATCCCCACATCGTGGCGCTGCGACAAAATGACGATTTTGCAGTCTCCAATTTGTTCAAGTTCAACTCATGCACTTTCAATTGTTAGACAAACTAATGCTATGATACCACTAATAGATTTTACATGTAATAATGCAAAATAATTCTTATACTCTAAAGGGTACATGGAACCTACTTTGATCTATGTCAAAACACTACTGAAGCAACATACTATTGAACAATAAAACTTCTAAACCCTAGTATAAATTGAATTCATAAGAGTTAAATTCCTTTGACTTGTTATTGTAAACAAACCCTTTGACTCCAACAAGATCAATCCAAAAGTTTCTTTCTTAACAAGCTCCAAGTGTGTATGAGCCTCTAATGGTTCACACCCACAACACAAGAACCCTAGAAAGATTAGGAAAGAGGGGAGAAATGAGAAAATTTTTGGATATGGTATATCAGTAGGATTCGACGAAAATTTCAAGGCATAAGACCCTATTTATAGCTGATTAGGAAACATCTAGAATGTAACATTCGAAAATTCCTTGAAAATTTTTAACTTTATATAACTACAAAACATCATTTATTACATATTGTTTTCAAAATAAGTTCACATCAGAGTTTTCCCAGAAATCATAACACAAAATATAAGGAGGTGCACGATCAAGACTTCGCATTTTCGTGATCATCTGAGGTACCTGAAACATAATAAAAAACTGTAAGCCCATAGCTTAGTGAGTCTTCCCGAAAATACCACCACATAAACATAACAGACAACATCATGCATAAATGAGCCTTCAACCTGATTGGACCTCCTCTCAGGGCATTCAGCCTATCTGGGCCGCTCCTGAGCCTTCGGCATGACTGGACCGCCTCGTAGGGCCAACAGCCTATCTGGACCGCCTCGCAAGGCCTTCAGTCTTTTCGGGCCACCCTGGGTCTGTTGGCCTTCAGCACAAAGCAGGACCGCCTCAACCCGACCACACACATGTCGACATATACATAACTAATAAACACATAATCAATCAACAGGCAAGCACATATCATATAGATTAATAAACATAACATCATCCTATCTACCAGGATTCAGATTTAACCGATTACTACAGTACTCAATTATATGATAACCATGATAACAATCTGAATGGCCGACCTTGGTGCCTTCGACTCAAAAAGTACAATAAGGAACACTCACCTCACAAGTAGTGCTGAACTGGTAAGATCCAACTCCAAATCTCAACTCCGGACCCAAATGCCTACAACCTCCATGTGACCATTTTTATCAAAATTCACAAATACCCAAAATGCCCTCAAGAGTCAAACTTGGTCAACCATGGACAAAGTCAAATTCAACAGTCAATAGTCCATGTTAACCCAACTCGTCGAGTTCCTACAGTATTCCGAGAATTGGGAAAACCCTAACCAACTCGCCGAGTTGGCTGGAAAACTCGACGAGCTTTCCCAGCTTAACACATTCAGACCTTTTTCATCATGTCTAACACCTTAAAATATAGATATGATACCCAAGAGCTAGAATACCACGTAAAGTTGCTAACTTTACGTCCATGCATGCCACAAAGAGGCTCCAAGACTCAAGAAAGGCTTAATAAGGGACCTGAAGCATGAAAGAGGCCTAGAACTTGATAAAGCTTGCAACTTTCAATCCATTGACACTATAAGACGTCCATATCTGAAGTGATAACTTCATGAAATACTAAACCCATGAACAATCCCAAAAATGAGCCAAATATGAAAATAAACTTCCAAGGAAGAGATCTAAGAAATAGATAAGCAAGGTGTCGACTTTATACCTCAAAATGGCATCAACAAAAGAGTAGGTTTTGGATCTAAAGCCTTCCTTTCAATCAAGTCACTTCAAACTTCAAGCTCCTTCAAAAGAACACCAAGAAATCACTCTTCAAGCTCTCACACCCACACACACACATAAATATGGGAGAGGATGCACGAACTAGGGTTATCTAGACAGAGGAGACGAATAAGGAGGCTACCTAAAGGGTATAAGGCCTTTAAATAGGGTGCACCACCCTAAAAATTAGGATTTCTTAATCAGCCACCAACTCATCAAGTTTTCCCTCACCAACTCGTCGAGTTGGTCCAAAAATATGCACAACCCAAAAGTCTTCAACACGTCGAGTTGAGGCCATCAACTCGACGAGTTCCAAGGGGAATTTACCTTTTAAGAAATAAATCTCATACCTGGAAGTCAGAATGTTACATAGAAATCCTAATTTGAACATAAAATAATATTATCTCAAATAAGACAGTTATCTAGTTCCTTGAGTTTCTAAATGAAGGCTTCCAGAAACTCTAGAGGGTCTCCTAAAAACTATCCATTGGAAGAAGGTTCTGGAACCTCTCCTCTACTCAACTTTTGAACAATTACAACTTTAGTCCTTCAACCTTTAATTAATTCTAATTAACCTAGAATTAATTCCAAATTAATTCTAAATTAATTATAACTACTTCTTATTAACATATTAATCATATAATATATTAATAAATCATTTATTTCTCTCTCTCTCTCTCTCTCTCTCTCTCTCTCTCTCTTTCTCTCTCTATCTCCTATAATCAATGAATGCAATTTTTTTTGGTTATGATGGCAACCTAAAAAGGACTTACTTTTATTTATCAACATTCTACTAATTTAGTTAGGACCTTAGGCACCTAAGATTGCCAAGGTTCTTATCGCTAAGTTTGACATATTATCTCCCTGTTTCAATGAATTTTATCTTGATTCCTAATCGAATGGTGTTTTAATGGAAGAACAAAATTTGTTCACAAACTCATTGAAAATATTGGAATCAAAATGGACCTCTCCGTCATTAGTAAGTCACCAACTTCCTCATCCCAATCCTCATTTATCAGGTGAAATCCATGGTTTTCTAGTTTAATTTCTTCAACGTTGGTTATGAAAAGCATTACTCATGGCATATGTGATTATCTCATAAAACCTATACATATATGGCAACATGTGTTACCAAAATGGAAACACTAACGAAATGATTATGAACCGGTAGAAAGTCTCGATGACACCGCCACCGAGCACCCCAAAACGAAGAAGAATTGTATGTATGTGTGTGTATGCGCGTGTGTGATAGTTTGATAGAGAAGGGGTGTTAACGGTGCAATGATATGTGGGGGAGGGCTAATTTTTTTATTTCTAAATTAAAAAGGTATTAATATAAATATAGAAAAAAGAAAAAAGAAAATAAAAGGGTAAAATAGACTTTTTTTAATTTTTGAAATTAGTTCGGAGACTAAAATCATGGGAAATTTTTGGTTTTGGACTTTCCATGCAAAATGAAAACTTTTTTGACCCTATGCATGATTTTTTATAAACCATAGGGACCAATTTTGCAGTTTTTATATTACTTTTTATTTAAACGCTTATAAACTTTTATGGTATTTATAGTGTTATTAACTCTTAAAACAAGATCTCTTTAAAAAAAAACTCTTAAAACAAGAGACACTTTCAAACATTATTTTTGTCCGCATCAACCATACTTAGTTGTTTGGATTGAAGTTGTATTTTGATATTTTTTTGTCCATTTGATATGATATAATCATCACCGTTCTATATGTTAACCGTTGACATTTGAAAATCACATTTTATATACGAATTGCAAATGAGCTCTCCGTCACAATGTAAATATTAGATAAAGAATCACAAACACCCTGCTAGAGTTCTTGTTCTAAAGTAAGAACGATAAAGATGGGTTAAATGTTTACTTTACCTTAATACCAACTAATTAAATTTCCCATCCTGATACGATAGATTGATACCATGATTTTTTTTTTTTTAAAACTTTAAGGAAATCTACTGAAAAATCTTTTTGTTTTGATCTCATTAAGGATTTAGTTATTATCTTTTTCTAGTCATTTAAGTTCCAAAAACTAGCAGTTATTTGCATTTTCATCATTTTACCCGGTAAACTGGTAACCAACATAATATGAGGAATTTTTCGTATATATGATATAAATATAAAGATTTTTTTTAAATAATGATTTTTAATTTTTTTTTTTATAAAAAATAGGTTGGGTTTTCTTGTGATGATCTTGAAAAATATTAATAAACAACAGGTAATCAAAAATGTTTTGCGATCATACACAACACTTATTGATTATATTAATTATATACCTCCACATAATACACATGTGTATATAATCACATAACATTCAAATCGTTACCCATATTGTTGTTACCAACCTTATACGACTGATTCCCACGGACAAGTGGATATAAAGCTCGTCAAAATCCGAGTTCGTATGAGAAAATTATGATCGTTCGTAGTTGAGAATAAAATAACAAAAAACGTGATCTTATGGTATTTTTTTTTCCTCTGATAGAGAATATCTATTATCAAAATAATTTTCTCTTCTAAAATTAACCATATAAAACGCAAATGTTTGCCCATAATTATTAACATAATTCGGCCAAAATATAAAACTTCAAACGCATATCTCCATGCTTGTTTTTGGGCATATGTTTAAATTCGTTTATCATAAACTTTGTTATAGAGAACTCGTTTTAAATAATTAGATTTTTTTTATTGAAGGTAAATTATTATTGGATTGTCATAAACTTTGTAATTATTTGTGTTTGTAGTTTGTAACCGTTATGTTTTACATAAAATTAATATAGCATGGATTGAAAAGTTATCTTGGTTTTCTAGTATGTAAGTGGAATTTGTTCTAAAACATATGAAATCTTATTTGCTTAATCTATAAATCGGACCGAATAATCTTAAACTGAATTTTATTCAGTTTGGTTACGATTAATTAAAAATTGCTAAAAAACCAAATAAAATGATATACATAATTTGATTTTCTTTAATAACTTTTATTTCTTAACATAAATAAAATAAAAAAACATAAATATATATATATATATATATATATATATATATATATATATATATATATATATATATATATATATATATATATATATATAAACCTTAAAATTTCTAAGCACTTGTGTTTATCCCATCAACCGACAGTTAATAAGTGATACCGAACTTATATATTTATCTACCAACAGATACAACGATACCTAACTTTTATGAATATAATTGTTAAAATTCAAATTACAAAACGAATTGGTTTCACTGTATTGTGCGGGGGCAAAATATCAGTTTTATATAATTAACAATTACGTCAATAAATAGAAGCTATATTTGAAACCTATATTTATGGCTACTTCATACAATAGCAATGTATTTTTAAATAGAGGTTCAGTTTGTTTTATGGAATATGTTTTTCATATAGAATTATATGTAGTAACTTTTGTTTTTAGGCCGCAAGATATGCAACGGAAGAAGAGTAAGAAAAATGTTCCCCCACCCTCGAACATCATACCGTGGGTGAGAGCAAATAATGAGGGGAGTCTATCCCTCAATCTCTCTCTTTTTGTGATTGATCAGTAATTTTTTAAATTTTTTTAGTTTTTTTAATATTTAATAAATTATATACATACTAAAAAATTATAAAAATATATTAAATTCATGATTTTTAATTTCCTATAAAATGAGTATAATATTTATGTGATATATATATATATATATATATATATATATATATATATGTGTGTGTGTGTGTGTGTGTGTGTGTATGTGTGTGTGAAAGATTCTTCTCATACATACCCTGAGTTTGGTGAGAGAAAGAAAAGTAAAAGAAATACTACGTAACAGACAAAAAATGAATGATCTTTCCTGCACACATCATCGGGTCTTATAACATAAATATATTTTCAAATTTTAGTACTCTAGAAAAATTGCCACAGGTTCAAATCCGAAGCTTCAACCATGGGATACTTTGTCGATCAAAAAAAGGTCTATTTTCAAAATAGCAACGAAATGTCGAAATTTATGTTTCATCTTTTTAAGAAAATTAAGAAAGCTGCTTAAATTTGACAGGCAATTAGATTGCTTATAATCCTCCCCAATAAATAAAGATCTTTTTGTTACATGTCACATTCTCATTTATTTTGACACATGTAATTTTGTGGTTATTTTAAATTAATTTTTATTCCACATGTCATTTTATGGTTTTTCATTTTATTAAATTGTAGATACTATTTATATTCAATAATAAATGCATATCAATTTCATTAATGAACTTTCCTTCTAATTTCAAAATTACCAAATTAAAGATTCACTCATTTTTTTTACTTATATATCTAAATTATTTGTTTCAGAGAAAAAAAAACACTTTAATTTTTACAATTCAATATTCTCTCACTTTTCTTATAAATTCATAGTTTTCAAATGTTTAGAGTTTTATATTTAGTTTTTTTTGTAATAAACTCAGGTAAATCATGAATCTCAAACCTGGTAAAACTAAGATTATATAATAATAGTAATAAACTAAATTAAATTGTCATTGTGTATATAACCCGAGTACCCACATTATCTCGCTAAAGAATTGTTCACCCTATTCTTTAAGGCTTGAACACAACAATGCAATCGTCTTGTTGGACCATTTGTTATCATGGGCCTGGTCAGGTTAGATATTGTCGGTAAGTGAAGGCAATTAAGCACACCCAATGTTCCCGTACCATTACTACATTACAATTTACAACTAACTTTTTTATGTATAAAAAGTCACCATGAATTATTTTTTTTTTAAATTTTCTGCGTAAGGACGTTCTTTAATTTTCCTATATGCGATTCAATTTTCCTGTAACAATGTTCCTTAATTCTTAACTTCTTGTGTTAATATTAATCTCAATGATATTCTAGCCATGTGTAATTGGGTGCATCCCTCACAAGAGATCAAAATTGTGATGAAATGTCTTTCGAAAGCAGATCATGCGTATATAATAGATTGACTAATTTTACTTAATTGACAATTACATACATAATAGATTGACTAATTTTACTTAATTGACAATTACATACAAATATATAAAGAATACCCAAGTCTCTAAGTTCGTGGGCATAAACCCTAATTACTAACATCTCCCCTTAGTTTGATCACTGATATGTGCATATGGTGCACATTTTACATAAAAAATAAAATTTTCAAATATCAATAAAGAATGAGGTTAAAAATGATAAACTTACTCTCTCTCTCTCTCTCTCTATATATATATATATATATATATATATATATATATATATATATATATATATATAAATGATAAACTTACTCTCTCTCTCTCTCTCTCTATATATATATATATATATATATAGTGAGAGAGAGAGAGAGAGACAACTATTATTCAAAGGCTACCCGATGGAGAAAGTAGGCAACATCAACATCAGAAGAAGCTAACTCGTAAAATGGATCAGAAGAAAAAAAAAGGCCAACCTAGGAAAGGGCCATCCGAGGAGGAAACATGTAGGAACCCATTTTCTCGATTGGATTGGTGCGGAAAGATAATATCAAGAAGATAATCATAGGAACAATGATGAACATAAACATGTGAGTAAAACTGTAGTGGATATATAGAGAGAGATTTAAATGTTACATGAACAACTCACATGGCTAGGGAGAATCCCCCAACCAACACTCTCTTTAATCTATGTCTACATAAGTACACTCATAGATAAAATGACCACTCACCTCCACTTTATATACTAGTAGAGGGAATATGCTTGATGGGTTTTAGCCATAAGAACTTTCCTATGTGCGCATGCAAAACCCTAATGCTTGGATCTAGGCTTTCTAGTTAAACATGTTTTGAATCCAAGACTTCTAATGACTAATTAAGTATAAAACAATACAAAATCAGATCTAGAAGTTTACCTTTGAATCTCTTGTTTTGATCTTGTTGTCTTGGAGCTCTAGAGTCACAATTGTCACTCCTCTAATGGCTTACAAACACAAAATAGCAAAGAAGATGATTTGAGAGAGAGGTTAGAAAGAAATCGGCCAGGGGTTCTCTACTTTAGATGAGATGTCGATTTCCCTTGACCATGGGGTCTATTTATACTTGTAGACTCCTTAAGGGTTTCACCTTAAACCCTAGTTGGATAATCTTTCCTTAAATCAATCCAAATCATTTCCTTAGATAAGCATTGGACGATTTGAGGCTATCCCTAGCCCTAGAATCCGTCCACCCTTCATCCAATAAGGATTTACAGTCTAAAGTGTAACTATCAAACAATTCACAGTTTATACCCTCTTATTTAATTAATCTCTTTAAGTCACCAAATTAATACTAATTAATTTATGACTTATATTAATCAAATAACAATATTATTATTCCTTATATTATTCTCATAATATATTAATAACAATTAATCTCTTTAAGTCACCAACAGTCTCCCACTTGGATAAGTCTAGTAACTATATGCACAAGTACAATTCGATTTGCAATCATTGCTCTCAAAGACGCTGTCAAACTCTGATCTAATCAATCTTGTCCTTTAGATAAGGGATCGTACAGTCCTCTGTTAGATATCATGCTGATAATTTCTATGGAATGATTAGTCAAGCATTTAGGTTTCTCGATCTCTGATTTATTTGACATAGAACTTAATCGAACACATCAATTCAGTTCTGACCGGGCCCGACACATAAGTCAAATCAAATCATCGAGCGGCCGAGATATCGCTTTTACCTTCTTAGGATAAAAGTTACAGATAAACTTCGACTTATATGCATTTACTTATTCATTAATCAACTATACACAACAATGCGTTTTATAACACCGAATTACTGATGCGTTTTCGCATTATCAATGTACAATCAATTAACAAATAACAAACCATATATCTAGGTTTTAAGACTATATGATATTATCGTCTTGCGATCACCCTTTTATATCATATTCCATAAGGTGATTCCAGCAAGCACGGGTTTGTTCCAATGTTCAAAACCAGTTCATAAGCACTCATGAACGTCGCAACAACCCTTTGCTATGTCTAATACCATTTAGACAATCTACGCACCAATTCACGACAATCTTCATTCATATCTACTTCCAACATATGAACGATTGTGGACAATTTGAATAATTCGATTATTCTTAATAAATTTAATTATTCTGGAAGTCAAAACATACAAAATGAAACAATTAACATAAGACAGTAACATTACTCATAAATAAAACTCCTTTATTTAATCATCAAATGTTAATAACATTTATCTATTACACGTTTCTACTACTATCTAATCTATGCTAATATCATCCTTCAGCCCAATACTCATAGCATGCTGCAAGTGCTTAACCCTACTCAGTCCCTTCGTAAGCGGATCTGCTGGGTTATCTTCTGATGATATCCTCTTCACTACGAGTTGTCCTTCTTCTACATGATGTCTAATAAAGTGATATTTTCTATCGATATGTCTATATCTACCATGATCCCTCGGTTCCTTGGTCAAGGCAACCGCTCCTTCATTATCACAGAAAATCTCCATGGGCTCCTTTATGGCGGGCACAACTCCAAGATCACCGATGAAGTTCTTCAGCCATATTGCCTCCTTCGACGCTTCGCTCGCTGCAATGTACTCTGATTCGCACGTTGAATCAGCTACAGTTTCTTGTTTGGAACTTTTCCATGTCACTGCTCCTCCATTCAGGGTAAAGACCCAGCCCGACTGCGAACGGTAGTTGTCCCTGTCGGTCTGAAAGCTGGCGTCACTATACCCTCGCACCTTCAAGTCATCGCTCCCTCTGAGGACTAAGAACCATTCCTTCGTCCTCCGAAGGTACTTAAGGATATTCTTCACCGCAATCCAATGGGCTCTGCCAGGGTTCCCTTGATATCTACTAACCATGCTCAAAGCAAAAGCTACATCAGGGGGAGTACAAGTCATAGTGTACATGATTGAGCCAACTGCGGAAGCGTATGGTACTCGACTCATTTCTGCTATTTCCGCTTCGGCACTCGGACTTTGAGTCTTACTCAACTTGGCATTACTTTGTATCGGTAATTCTCCCTTCTTCGAGTTTTCCATACTAAAACGTTTTAGTACCTTCTCTAAGTAAGTGTTCTGACTAAGTCCTATTAGTCTCTTACTTCTTTCTCTCACTATCCTTATTCCCAAAATGTAAGAAGCCTCTCCGAGGTCCTTCATAGCGAAGCACTTCCCGAGCTAGGACTTAACCTCCTGCAGAGTCGGGATGTCGTTTCCTATGAGTAATATGTCATCGACATATAGAACGAGGAAGCTTACTATACTCCCACTGGCTTTGACATATACACATGATTCATCTTCGCTTCGTACAAATCCAAACTCTTTGACTTTGTCATCGAAGCAAAGATTCCATCTGTGAGATGCTTGCTTAAGTACATAAATGGACTTCTCAAGCTTACACACTCTATTCGGATGCTTCGGATCCACAAACCCCTTTGGCTGAGCCATGTAAACATCCTCAGCCAACTTTCCATTAAGGAAAGTGGTCTTGACATCCATTTGCCAAATCTCATAATCATGAAATGCGGCAATAGCTAGCATCACTCTAATAGATTTTATCTTCGCAACTGGTGAGAAGGTCTCATCATAGTCAACTCCGGGAGTTTGAGTAAAGCCCTTCGCAACCAATCGCGCTTTATATGTGTGTACCTTTCCATCCACATCGGTCTTCTTCGTGAAGATCCATTTGCACCCAACGGTCTTACGTCCGAGCACATAATCAACCAAATTCCGAACTTGGTTATCATACATGGATTGGATCTCGCTATCCATTGCCTCTTTCCATTTTGCAGACTCCAGGCCTGCCATGGCTTCCTTATAGCTATTAGGTTCATCAAGATTTATTAGTGTACCATCACTAATATACGTGTCCCCTTCGGTAGTAATATGAAAACCATAAAACTGGGGTAGAACTCTAACTCTATCGGAATGTCTAAGAGGTAAGGATTCGTCAATCGGTTCAACCGGAGTTTCCTCCTCGGGTTGAGTGCCAGCGGTAGAGGTTCCTTCATCTATCGACTCTTGAATCTCTTCAAGCTCGATTTGCCTCCCACTATCTCCTTGGCCTATGAGTTCTGGCTCTCGGAAAACTCCTCTCCTCGCAACAAAGACAACATTGTCCTTCGGTCTATAGAAGAGATATCCAAAGGATGTCTGCGGGTAGCCGATGAAAATACATCGCTCACTTCGGGGTTCGAGCTTGTCGTGAGTATCACGTCTTACGAAAGCCTCGCAACCCCAAACCTTGATATGTTCCAACGAGGGAGCTTTCCCTATCCACATCTCTTGAGGTGTTTTGGCAACCTTCTTAGTAGGGACTCGGTTAAGGATATGGGCGGCAGTCTCTAAGGCATACCCCCAAAAAGAGATTGGTAGTGAAGCACGACTCATCATAGAGCGAACCATCTCCAATAAGGTTCGATTACGCCTTTCTGCCACACCATTCAATTGCGGTGTCCTAGGAAGCGTCAATTGCGAAACTATTCCACACTCCTTGAGATAATCGTGGAATTCAAGACTTAGGTACTCTCCTCCTCGATCGGATCGAAGCATCTTGATTTTCCTGCCCAATTGATTCTCCACTTCATTCTTGAACTCTTTGAACCTTTCAAAAGTTTCTGACTTTTGCTTGATTAAATAGATATACCCATATCTACTATAATCATCGGTAAAAGTCACGTAGAAGCGGTTCCCATCCTTCGTGGTTGATCTAAACGGTCCGCATACATCGGTGTGTATTAAGTCCAATAGACCCTCACCCCTTTCACACGTACTCGTGAAGGGTGACTTAGTCATCTTTCCAAGTAAACAAGACTCGCATGTGTCATCTTCCCTAAGGTCGAACAACTCCAACACTCCATCCTTTTCGAGTTGGGCCATGCGTTTCTTGTTGACATGTCCAAGACGACAATGCCACAAGGATGCTCTATCCATACTATTGGAAGAATCTATGTTCAAAACATCATTTCCTAAGTTATCAACAATCATAACAGTTTCATAAATTCCATTACATGGTATAGCTTCAAAGTAAAAGACACCGTTTAGATAAGCCGAAATAGAACCATTCTCATTATTAAAAGAAAATCTAAAGCCTTGTCCATATAAACCATGAAATGAAATGATGTTTCTAGCCATTTCTGACGAACTACAACAATTGTTCAAATCTAAACATAAATTATTCCTCAGCACTAAAGAATACACTCCAATCTTGGTCACAGGCGACGATCTTCTGTTCCCCATGATTAGATTGATCCTTCCTTGCTCCACATCCCTACTTCTTCCTAGTCCCTGCACATTAGAACAAATGTGGTAACCACAACCGGTATCAAGAACCCAAGAAATAGCATGATTAGAATCGTTAGATTTAATTGTATATATATACCTGCGAAAGATGGCTTGATCTTTCCTTCCTTGATAGCTTGCAGGTACTCTGGGCAGCTTCTCTTCCAATGTCCTATCTTGTGGCAGTGGTGGCACTCTGCCTCCTTAGGGTTAGGGCAGGGCTTAGCGGGATCAACTTTGGTCCCACTAGAAGAGGCACCATCTCGGGCTTTAACCTTGCGATAGTTCTTAGACAAAGCCTTCCTCTTCTTTCCCTTTCCTTGTCCAATAGCCAAGACAGGAGCAGCGGGTGGATTGGGAGTTGGTGCAACAGACTTGTCTTTGAAGTTGCTCTCAGCGACCCTCAAGAGACCTTGGAGTTTACTTAGGGTGACCTCCTCTTTGTTCATGTGGTAGGTCATCCTAAATTGATTGTACATCGGAGGCAAAGAGTGAAGCACCATGTCGATCGCCAAGTCTTCCCCAAAGTCAACATTTAACTTGCGAAGGCGGTCGACATACCTTTGCATCTTTTGCAGGTGCACGGTAAGAGATTCTCCATGACCCATCTTAGCAGAAATCATGTTAGTGAAAATCTCATAACGCTCTTGTCTCGTGTTTTGGTGGTATCTCTCCAATAAGTCTTGATGCATTTCGTACGGGTACATGTCCTCGTAGGACTTTTGGAATTCGGAGTTCATGGTGGCTATCATGATGCAATGTACTTTCGTTGCGTCTCGCTCATGAGTTTCAAAAGCGGTAATTTCAGCCGGAGTAGCAATTTTAGGGTTGATTTTCTCGAGCTTCTCATCGAGGACATACTCCTTATCCTCATAGCGAGCAATGGTGCGAATGTATCTTATCCATTCGCTAAAGTTTGTTCCATCGAAGGTGACCTTTTGGCAAAGGCTCATCAACGTGAAAGAACTAGCAGCAACGTTGTTTGCGTTCGACATCTACAAATAGAAAGGACAAGGATAGATTAGAATATGAATCCCTAATTATCACCCAATAAGAAAAATTAGGGCTAGGATCCAACAATAACATTTACGTATGAGAAAAGGGATGCCGTAATCTAACATGCAAATAAATTGAAGGTAAGTGAATGACGATTCACTAATTCTCCACCATAAAACCTAACTATTAGTTCTAAATGTATTGAGAATTCCTAGGTTCGGATGAGATTCATTGAAACTATTCAATGGCATGTTTAAATCTCAATATGCCCCTTTAGTTTGTGACTGGGATACCGAGGATCACAAAGTGGGTGTGAATTACCATGCAAATTCACATGGTGCCTTCATTGTAACGATCACCTATTCGATGTGCCGGTAAACCACACGCGCTCCATCGAACTATGATAAACAATGAATCACCCTTTGCCACCTTTGCTTAGAACCAATTAGTGTGCTGGTAAACCACACACGCTCCACTAACTTCTTAGCAAGGGTGCAAAGTGTAATTTCATGGGATTACATCAATTCACTTTTCCTAAAGTAACTAAGATTGGGAAATTTTAAAATATGTGTAGTTACTTTGTATTACCTATTATACTTTTAATGAGAGGATGAGGTTGCCCTATCCTACCCGTTCGGCTAACGACCCTCCACCGATCAAGCAAGCGGTGGGTGTGAGTGTACACCCATTAAGCGCCATTTTATAGGCCGCAACCTTATACCCACCTTATAGATCGGCTTCGTGAATGAGGCCTACTAACGGTAAGACTAGCATTTTAGTTATATATATATATATATATATATATATATATTAATCTTGTAATATTATATTAGTATAGGGTTGTATTTTAAACATTTTAAAATCTAGGGTTTGAAATTTAAATTGTCTAAATTAAAACTTTTAATTACAAAATATAAATTTCAAAACTTGAGGACAAGTTTTAAACATTTAAAACATGGAGGATCAAATAACAAATAATTTCAATTAACAATTAATTTCCTAATTATCTATATTTGATTTATTCAAGATTTCTTGCAAGATAATTACCAAAATAATCAAAATAATTAATTAATTATCATATAAGGAAATTAAATATTTTATTAGTTGATAAATATCTTTAATTAGATCAAGATAATAGTCATATATATCAAAAAAATGGATTAGGATTGATCTAATATGATTAAGGTAAGTTTCCATAAGATAATCATGAAGAAATCCCGAATCTGGCCATTCCTGACGTTTGGACTCACCGAGTCTGGCCAACTCGCCGAGTCCATGACTCAGAAACACAAAAATCGAATTTTGCAGTTTAGTTTCAGACAATTAAGCAACAATTTAATGAAATCCAAGCTAGGCTCTGATACCACTGATGGGTTTTAGCCATAAGAACTTTCCTATGTGCGCATGCAAAACCCTAATGCTTGGATCTAGGCTTTCTAATTAAACATGCTTTGAATCGAAGACTTCTAATGACTATTTAGGAATAAGAACAATGTTAAAACAGATCTAGAATCATACCTTTGAATTCCTTGTTGATCTTGTTGTCTTGGAGCTTCTAGAGTCACAATTGTCACTCCTCTAATGGCTTACAAACACCAAATAGCAAAGAGGATGATTTGGGAGAGAGGAGAGGGGAGGAAATCGGCCAGGGTTCTCTTACTAGATGAAGTGCTGATTTCCCTTTTCCATAGGGTCTATTTATACTTGTAGACTCCTTACGGGTTACAACCTAAACCCTAATTGGATAATCTTCTCTTAAGGCTATCCAAATCCATTCCTTAGATAAGCAATGGACGATTTGAGCTATCCTTTAGCTTCTAGAATCCGTCCAATCCATATCTATATGGATTTACAGTCTAGAGTTTAACTATCAAACAATTGACAGTTTATACCCTCTTATTTAATTAATCTCTTTAAGTCACCAAATTAATTCCAATTAATTCTATGACTTATATTAATCAAATAATAATAATATATTATTCTTTATATTATTCTCATAATATACTAATAATATTTACTCTCTCTTAATAAATCATCCTATCAAGTTGCTATGGTGAAGGCAACCCAAAAGGACCATGCACAACCGGGTCAATTACTTGCCTAATATAGTTGCAGCCTTAGACACTATTCCAACACTTATAACATATTAATAAATCATAATAACTTCTCTCTCTATTATTTCTCCAGTCAAGTTGCTTTGGTGAAGGCAACCCAAAAGGACCATGCACAATCGGGTCAAGTACTTTACCAAATATGGTTACATGCTTAGACACTAATCCAACAGTCTCCCACTTGGATAAGTCTAGTAACCAAAAATGTAAGTACGACTCAATTAGAAATCGTAGCTCTCAAAGACGTTCTCGAACTATGATCTTATCAGTAACCTGTCCTTCAGATAAGGGATCGTATATTCCTCCATTCTAGATATCGTATAGACACGAGACATGGATTGAAATCATTCTCTCAGTCTATGTGTTGTTTCTCGATTTTCGATTTACAACGACCGACTAATTTGAACAAATCAAATTAGCCCTAGCCCAGCCGAGCATTTACGTTTGTCATCACTAAATCATCGAGGGGCCCACAAATATCGCTTTTATCCCACTCTGGGTAAAAGGAACGGATAAACTTCGACTCAATGCTTGCTTGCACTCACTCACCAAATCACACACAACAATAAGTTTTATAACACCAAGTTACTGGTGTGTTTACATATTATCAATGTGCAACCGATTCGCAAGATACAACTTACACATCTCGGTTTCAAGAATACAAGATATTATCGTCTCACCAATCGCTCGTGATAAAATCCATGAAGCAATCTAGGTGAGCGCGGGTTTAACCCAATGCTCAAAATCATATTCATAAGCACTCATGAACGTTGCAGCAAACCATTGCTATGTCTAATACGCTTTAGACAATCTACAACCAATTCATGACAATCTTCATTCATACTTACTTCCAACGCATGACCGACTGTGGTCCATTTGAATAATTCAATTATTCTTAATAAACTCAATTATTCTGGAAGTCAAAACATGCAAAGTGAAACACAAAAGTAATACTAATCCTATATGGTCCCAAACCCTTGAGTATAAATAAAACACCTTTATTTAATCACCATATTGATTACTCATTATCCATTGTTTAACGTTTCAAATAATCAACTTTATAACTCGAATTATAACCACAATTGTCCCATGCTCCAAGCATGCACACTGGTTTCCTATGGTCTATACTTTTGTGAAATAGATCAAATGAACATATTTTTCAATCATACTCATTTCATAATTCCCAGTTCTTATCATAAGTACAAGAACATCAAATTCTTGCCACTTATAGAATATGTCAAATTCTAATATTTTATGCAATAATCCTCTTGTGAAGTTACGACATAAAATCACAAAGACTCGGCCAACGAAATCACAAGGTACTCTATCAAAATAGTTACAGAACAATTCTATAGATGTGATGTCTCTCACTCAAAGTACATTCCTTGAACATCCTTTTGCATAAAAAAACTTAATCTAGACATAAATTCTTAATTTCCAACTCCCAATTATGGAAACATTTCCATATTTACCATATGACAACTCATTCTTAATAGAATCTTATCTATTCATAATAATGTCGATATGGTCCATTCAATGCCATACTTCCAACTACTCACATGCGACCAATCCTCAGCGAACTTTGGATTGTCCTTTGACAATTGTTTAATTATCATAGTCAAAACCGATTCTTGTACTTTTCCCTCTTAATGCGCTAGACATTTGGAAAATTTTAGAATGGTCAAATATTATAACATTTGCAATCGGTCCTATACCCGAAGCGTATGGGACACGATGCATAATGTCTTACATAAAGATACGATACTCTATCAATCTTCTGCCATAATATTTTATGTGTCACATTCTTACAATTCGATCTATGAAAAGGGACGCCATAAGCATAATCGAAATTTAAGAATTCACTATGTATCTTTTGACAAAATTTATTAAAATTTCTCAATCTAAGCTTTAGATTATGAAACGAAGTACAATATTCTTTCCCTTAATTATAGCAAAACAACTTTTCAACCTTTACGACATTGCAAAGTACAACACTTGTTTTCTATAATTAATATTGCTAACTTGCAATAGTTACCATAATAATCATGCTCCCACTTACATGATGATTATTTCTTTACCAGCATAACACTTATGCTCCCACTAGCTTTGACATGTATTCAGAAATCAGCTGAACTTTAAGAAAAACAATTTCTTAAGTTCATATTTCTAATACTAGATGCTTCGATAAGACTCTATCTGAGCTTCTTAAACTCATACATCTTTACTTGGACAGCTCATATGTATATTTCTAAACGATTCTAGGACTCATATCAATAAGTCTAAGATGTTCAGACCTATTTGCCATTTCCCACAATTCGAACTATGAAGAGGTATGCCGTAATCAAAGTTGAATGTGAGAAACCCAAATCATATAATGCTATCTTCAAAATCTCTCTTAGTGAAAGCGTTTCCTCACAATCATTCTTATGAATGAAAGAAACCTTATGAAACTTAGATTTTGTGGTGTATTCGTTCTTATCCATGTGAATTTGTCATAACCATAATCACAAGATAATGTTAGTGACAAATCCAAACTCTTATGGATAGAACTTGTTCTTCTTAATTTCTTGCCATCAAGGGTCCCACCATTGCTTCCAAGTTATTTAGCAGCTCACCCCTTCATTTCAATGTACTTTCCATTGAACAAGGTGCCTTGCCCCTATACAATCCATTGAGAACTCGTTGAACTCACTTGCATAATTAACTCAATTCGGAATGGCACAGAAACAAAATAGTGTCAACACGATAGGTCGTAAACCTCAAGTCGTGTGGTAGTGATGAATGATAAGGTCTATTCTTGATTTGTTCTTGAAACCTTTCAAGACCATTAAGACTCCCACTGAATCCTTGACATATAAGATTCCCTTGTTAAGAAACATTTTTTGACAAACAAATATTCAAGAGTTAGTGCAGCTTTTATCAAGACAAAACTCTTCACATAATTGGTCCTAGTTGGTCTTTGTCTTATCCAAGACATCACAATTTACCAATTTCAAATGTGTAAGAACAAGAAAATCCCTTTTTCGAAATTTCACATTTGATGAAAGTTATAAACCTTCTTAAGACTTATCACTTAATTCACAATCTTGGAGTATAACTCTAAGACTTGACATTGGAACGAAGTATGATTGACTTCTTGATTTAACCATTTCCACAATTCTCGTCTCCTCTTCTTAGACATATAAATTGTACTAAGAATCACTTAGAGGATCAATTGAGATATGGTTCTTAATCATTAAGTCCTATCACAAAACATAATAAAAGGTACTCTCCCTTCTTCTTATACAGAGAAACTTTTATCTTTCTGCCTACTTGATTCTTCTTATTCGTTCTACTATTGATTGAAACTCTTTTAACCAATCCATAATTATACCTAATCTTATAAGTATAACCATATTCACTAAACTTTAGTAAATCATGACGAATATCTTTGTCACTCATGTGGTGGACTTGATCAACACACAACTTTGTGTACTTGATGTCATAGTCCTTCACTTGACGCTTTGTCAAAGACTAGTCTAAATTTCCCAAATGTGATAGTTTTCATTCATCATGCAATACCTGTTGCATGATTCCAAGTTCCTATCCACTTGAAACTTGGGTGATGAGAAACTCTCCCTATTTGGTAAACTTTTGACACTTCCACAAGTAACCTAATTAAGAATCAAATCCATTTTGCTAATATTAGAAGTACACAAACATCAATTTTTTCATATATGCCATTGTAAGGATAAATAAATAATATAAAACCAAAATTTATTTTATTCATCAAAGCAGCGGAAAACATGTTCTTAAAACGCAAAATTCAAATGAAAAAAACTATGTATTCATATACTCCTAACAAATCTATCATAACTTCCTAAGCTCAAAATCTGATCTTCGAATCCATGCGATCGTAATCCATTTCTTCGTGATCAGACTCATCTTGTTGTTCCATCAACCTTCCTTTCTTTTCTTTGATCCTGCAAAACATGCAAATGTAATCTTATCATATTATGTATAAAGAACAGGAATTTAATGGAGTTAGATGGTGGATTTTGTACCTGAAGCAGAGCCACACTTCTTGACTTTTCCATCTCTTAGACTCTTCAGTTCCTTTGGGCAGCTTCGTATCCATTTCCCTTTCCCTTGGCAGCAGAAACATGTGGCTTCTCCTAGAACATCCACGGAAGCATGGTTGGTTGATTCACTAGACAAATATGCTCCATTACTTCGCCAAATCATTTCTGATTCAGCAGCAATAAGCATGTAAGTTAAGTCAATGAGGGTCGCGTCAATGTCCATCATATAATACTCTCTTATGAACTTATCATATGATTCAGGAAGTGACTGAAGAACCCAGTCCACAGCCACCTTATTGGGGAAAGACGCACCCAACATAATCAAACTATCGATGTGTGATTTCATCCCAAGGACGTGAGTACACACGGGTTTACCATCTTCATGTCGCATTGCCAATAGGGTCTCGGTGATCTTGAACCTTTCAAATCTTCGATCTTGTGGGTCGGGGAGAACAACGGGAGGAGGAGGAGGAAGTGAGATCAAGCTAGTCCACATTGATCCTTCACTTTGGAACAAGCTATCACTTTCAATAGGAAGACCTTTTCCCTGGGATCCGGGAAGACCACGGTTAGAGTCAAACATCTACAAAATGGGAGAAATTTCAAGTTAGTTGATATGAATCCTTAATGAAACACCCAAATGAGACATTAAGGCTAGGATCCAACAACATTATTTACACATTAGAAGAGGGATGTCATTCCAACATGCAAATAATTTGAAGGTAAGTGAATGACGATTCACTAATTCTTCACCATGAAAAACATAAAGGCTTAAGTTTTAAATGTATTAAGAATTCCTATATTTCTTTTGAGATTCATTGAACTATTCAATGGCATGTTTAAATCTCGATATGCCCCTCTTGTTTGTGACTGGGATGCCGAGGATCACAAATTGGGTGTGAATAACCATGCAAATCTACATGGTGCCCTCATTGTTATAGTCACCTATTCGATGTGCCGGTAAACCAGACACGCTCCATCGAACTACGACAAACATTGAGTCACCCTTTGCCACCTTTGCTTAGAACAAATTAGTGTGCCGGTTAACCACACACGCTCCACCAACTTCTTAGCAAGGGTGCAAAGTGTAATTTCATGGGATTGCATCAATTTCACTTTTGCCTAAAGTAACTAGAATTGGGAATTTGTAAAAGCGTTTAGTTACTTTACATAGATAACCTTATAGATCGGCTTCGTCAATGAGGTCTACTAACATTATGACTAGCATTTTAGTTATACATATATAATATTAAACTTTTAATGTTATACATAGTATACGGGTGTATTTTATATTTTTAAAATACTAGGTGGTTTAAATTACACTTTTAATTAACCAATATCATTATGGATTTATTAACTCTCTTTTAATTATACACTTAATTAATTTAATAAAACCATAAGGGTTTAATTTGAACTTTTCAAAATTAGGGTTTTAGAATTTAGACTTTCAAAATTAAACTTTTAATCAACAATTTAAATTCCAAAACTTGAGGCAAGGTTTTGAAACTTTTCAAAACAATTAAGTTTTAATCTCACTTAAAGTTTTTTCGAATTTATGACCTTTAAATTAAAATTTTAAATATTAAAACTCTTGATTTAATAATTATCTTGAATTAGACTATTAATTTTAATTATTAAATCATAAGAGATTATCTAAATCATGAGGATAATTACCATTTATACATTTAAGATATCCTAATCCCTTAAAAATCTTCATAGATTTCGAAAATAAGGGATGGGATATTCCAAAATCCATAATTACCATATTAAACTATTAAAGGATAATTACAAGATATGGGATAATCCAAATCCCTAAAATTTAGGATCTTATCTTGGGGAGGAGGCCAATTTCGAAAATCAAGGGGTTATGACAAACCCTAGATTTCGAAATCTAAAGGTTTAAGGAAAGGATTTGAAAATCTTTTTCAAGCTTTTGCAAATTAGGGTTTGGAAACCCTAATCTCGAAAATCCTAGCCTCCTAGGGTTTATTGGCTATAAACCCTAATATGTCAAGTTCATACAATTGAATAATACTAATTGAAAACAAGTTAACCAATGGCTATGATACCACTGATGGGATTTATACAAACAATCCTATGTGTGCATGCAACCCTAGAATTGGATCTATGTTTTCACTAGATACACAACATTATGAACACATAATAAAAACCTAATGATGATTACTATTATCGAAATTCACCATGAAGATTAGATTACATACCTTTTGTTGTTATATTGTAATAACAACTTAAATCTTCAAACCCTAAGTCTTGAAAGCAAGCACCACAAGTGTGCTGCATACGCCTGAAAGATGCGAACAAACTCCAACCTAGCAACTTGTGCGAAGGTTTCTTCTTAGTCAGTGCCTTCTTCTTGGCAATACCCCTTAACTAATAATCGCACCTTGTTTCGTATCACATTTCCTTATTTGTGTAGCTTGTTACGAAACACCCATTTTAGACCAAGAACAGATGCATCCTTTGGAGTGGGAATAAGTTGCCAGACCTTGTTTCGTTCGAATTCATTGAGCTTTTCCTCCATTGCTTGCACTTAATCAGAATGATCAGGAGCAATTTGAACATTTTTAGGTTCAGTTTTGGAGATAAACGCGTTGAACATGCAATATTCCACTTTAGATAATAATGTTGTCCACTTCGTCTTTTGTTGTGCTCTCGTAAGAACTCCTAAAGACGAATCTCCTATTACTTGGGTTTTTGGATGATCTCTGGTCCATTTAGTCAACAGAGGGTAATTAGGATCATAGGTTAGATCCAATTTAACATTTACATCTTCAATCTCTGACTGCACATCTGAATCATCATTTGCATTTTCATTCTCCCCCTCGAATGATGTCTGATCTTCTTCATTCGGAGTTGAACCCTCCCTCTGGAGTGGTGGTTCTGTGCTGATTTTAGGGGTTTCATTCTCCCCGTGAACAGGTGTATGAGATGAGGAGGATGAAGTGAAACCCTCCCCCTGTGTTGTAGCATTCGCACCTGTTGATTGAGACATAATTACAGGGTCTTTCGGAGTGGGGTGCTCGTGTTCCATATATTTCGCAACATCATCAATAATTTTCTTCAGTTCGTCTTCCTTGTTGTTTGCTGCTTTGGATTCTGAGGAGATTGCCTTTTCTGGCTCATCGAATAAGTTCATGAACTCCTCGTAGAGATTGGAAAGTGGAATTGTAGCTGGATTCGGCTTGGGAAAGATCTCCTTTGAGTGAGTGTCATCCTTCGGATACTTCTTCAAATAATTGTTATCGAATGTGACATAGTATGTTTCTTCTATATTTTTGGACTTTTTGTTGAGAACCCTATATGCCTTAGAAGTCAGATAATACCCCAAGAAAATACCTTCGTCAGCCTTCACATCGAATTTATTCCTTTGTTCCTTTGAGTTAAAGATGAAGCACCTGGAACCAAAGACATGGAAAAACTTGACATTAGTTTTTCTATTATTTATAATCTCATAGGGAGTAATAGAGAATCGCTTATTGAGGATTGACTGATTTTGTGTAAAGCAGACAGTTCCTATAGCATCCGCCCAGAAGTAAAATGGCAGATTCGCAAATGACGGCATGGCTCTCACAACTTCGCACAATGAGCGGTTTCATCTTACCACAAACCCATTCTGTTGAGGAGTATAAGGAGACGAAAAGTTGTGAGTCACTCCTTTCGCAGTTAGAAATTCTTCAAACTCTTGGTTTTTGAGTTCCAAACCGTTGTCACTGCGAATGTTACGAACCAGCTTTGGTAGTTGTATCTCGATCTACTTTATAAAATCCTTGAGCTTGGAGTGGCTTCATATTTCTGCTTAAGAAAATGCAACCCAGGTAAATCTAGAAAAATCATCAACAATTACAAGTATATATCTGTTAGCACCAATGCTTTCAATTGTAGAAGGACCACAAAGGTCTATATACAAAAGTTCAAGTGGTTCTATGATTTTCGTATTCACAACTGCTGGATGACTTTTCCTGCTCTGTTTCCCCATTTCGCAGGCTGCACAAATATGTTCTTTTTTCAAACTTTAAGAGAGGAATTCCTCGCACATGATCACCAAGAACCAGTTTATTGATGTCTTTGAATTTGAGGTGCGAGAGTCTTCGGTGCCACAGCCAGCTATCATATGTAGACGCTTTCGTAAGTAAGCAGATGACAGGCTTCCTTTTTATGGGACTCAAATTGAGTGGATTTATCTCGCCTTTGTGCTTAGACTTTAGGAGCACTGTTTTAGTCTCCTCTTTTATAATCTCAGATCCCTCATCGCCGAACGAAACTTTTAATCCGGTACCAATAACCAACTGCGAAACACTTATGAGGTTGTGTTGTAAGCCTTCCACGTATGCGACCTTGCGATTGGTAAAGTCCCCATGTGTGATCATTCTATAACGCTTTATTTCTCCAAGTGAATTATTTCCAAATTTCACTATTCCACCGTCTTTTAATGCTCGAAATTCTCTCAGCTGTTCCTTCCTTTCTGTCATGTTACGCGAGCAACCACTATCAATGTACCATTCGGAGTCAAACTGCTCGTCACAGATTACCTACAAAAGTCAAAGAGATTAAGGAGCCCAAAGTTGTTTGGGTCCACGTGAGGCTTTCAAAGAAACAGGAAAAGTAATAGCAACATCAACTAAATAAGATCTTTTAACCAAGGTGGTGCTATCTTTCTTTTTAATTTGAAAAATAGTGATCCTATTATCTTTTAAGTTCTTATCCTTTGTGGATATTTTCTTTTGATTTTTGGATCTGTTGCTTGACAACTTTCTTTTCAACTTTCTTTAGGTTAGTTTTGGACCTTTTGAAAGGAACTTTAGGCTCTGAAGCTATCTTTTCTTTTCCCTTAGCGTCTTGCGATGTCTTGCTAGAATTTGAAACACTTTTGTTAGGAAAGAAGTGAGACTTTGTCTTCTCCATAGGTTTCACATGATTCGAAAAATAGGGTTTTTGAAAAACTTTTTGTTTTGAAACATGTGGAGACTGATACTGACTTCGTGGAAAACTCCTAGGTTTCGCATGTGAAGAGACTTTTGCATTTGGATTGGATGATTTTTCTTGATAAATGAAGTTGGGATTTTTGGATCTCCAGAAATGTTTTCTTTCCTTTAGATTTTTGTTATATCTTGCATTCCATTGACGTTTTTGAGCTGCGAACTGCTCAGAGGATTTAGGAATATTTGCCCTAGAATTTGGCTTTCTAAGGGGAGTTTCGGTATGTACCAATGATGTATCACATGGAACATTCTTGGTTCCACTTGGACTACCTTTTTCGTAACTTATATTTAACTTTGTTTAGCGGTTCTGCTACATCTGCTCTTCATTTTCCAAGAGGTCATTTCAGATAGACCTTTGGTTTCATCTGCATTGTCTGTTGGAGCTGACCAAAAAATTTCATCACAACCGTCTTTATTGTCTTCTTAAACCAATGATGTTAGTTCTACTGTCTAATTTTTATTTAGTCCCTTGGTTGCGAAAACTTGATTGGGAACAGTTTGAACTTTTAGGAAAACAATTGCTTTTTCTTTTAAAACATTGGATATATTTTCAAAAATATGTGCAAAATCAACTGAATTCTCATAAATTAAGACTTTCGTAGGTTCAGGTTCACTTTTAACAAATTCAGAGCAATGAACCTCATCCTCCATATATATTTTACTCATATCACTATCATGCAAGGTTCCAAAACTCAATCATTCCCTAGAGATGAACTACAAATCACTCTTAAGACCCTAATAACACATAAAGTTGCCCACTTTATGGTTTCCATTCATGAAAATTGCACAATCAAGAGGAAAAGTGGGACAAAACCTAGATCTAGCGTCATAGAACAATAAAGGAGGAATCTTTGCTACTTACAATGATCCATAAACAATGTAAGATGATGATGATGAAAATTACTTGCAAGCCTCAATTCAAGATCACCTTCTTCTTCTTCTTTTTCTTCTTTTCTCCTTCTTCCAAACCAAGAAAAGCTCCAAAATGACCAAAGATTAAGCAAGGATGAATACTAGGGTTTTTCTGAGGGGAAAGAAGGTTTAGGGCTGAAAAGAAACCCTAAAATGAGTTTATATATACTTAAATACGAAGGAAACCCTAAAATGATCATGGGCTTAGGTTGCATCAACTCTCACATCATGAGCTCCATGTCTCACGTCGTGAGACCAGTCCCACATGATAATTCATCTTAACCCAGCTCACATTGTGAGCCTCTCATGCCTCAAGTCATGAGACTCCTTTTTCTCCATAATCCAAACTTTTGAACCCTTGAAACCCTAAATCGATTCATCTAGGAAAACGGGCGTTACAACTCTCCCCCAATTAAATTAGATTTCGTACTTGAAATTACTCTTTACTACCTTCCATAAATTCCAGACAACCTGGGCGATACTTACATAACCTTGATACGGACTAAGAAGTCGACTCGAACATACAACGACCTTCCAAAACTATAATTGAACCCAGCCTTAGCATGGATCTCAAATCCAGACGACGAACAGATCCTTGCCCCACTTATCTTTAACCACTGAGAATAATCATCACTACTCTGCCCTAAAATCAAAATCCCAATACCTTGTCTGACTCCCAGACCGACAACCCAAACTGAAACATTGCCAATTCGACTCCACTTCGTATTCCAAACTGAGAATGAAATCTTCTAACCATGGATTATCTTGTTTACCCATAGTTTCATTAACCCTTCGCTCGATAACCAGGCGACTCCTTACACGAGTATCCAATGTTGGTACCATCTCGGGCTCATATTGTTGTCCCATATTTATAATTCTCATGCAATCGAGACCTCCATGGTCTCGTACTTACCTACCAATTAACCAATATATCAGAATTCCTACTAGTTGATGAGGTTGATAGCCTCACACAGTCGCACCACACAACTCCTGAATGAGTGTCTATCTAGCAGGAGCTATCCTATGTTGTCCTCCATGATGGCTCCAACAACCCTCCTAATCCAACCAAAGATAACATAACCAACCATTCACCACTGTTGAATACTGCAATTAAGATCAGGGGTGACTCCCAACACAAGTCTCAACCCCCTTGCTTTAATCAGGGATATAACTCCCATCCTGAAATCCAAATATTTACACTTGCATTCTATTCCAAAATCCTCTAATTCTAGGGTGAACTTTCACTGAGCTGAAATATAAAATCCTCCACCCACCATAGAGGCTAACAGACTCACACCTGGTCCCTCCACAAGACTCTGACTAAGAGTCCAACTAATAAGGGCTACTCAAGCCTAACCACCACACGGATGCCAACTAATGACCCTAAAGTCATATCACTCTAAATGCAACCCAATACTTTTCTCAAGTCAATCCTACTAGATCTCACAAATACTACCCATCGAACGGGCCCCTCGTTGCCTCAGACCCATCGATCCTCATACAACTCAAGGAGTGGTCATTCATCAATACTATCTGCCTCAACCCAGGCATGCGTTGATCTTTCCTCAGTCCAACTGAACACTTAAACCGTGGTCCTCCATCTACATACCCGCCATGCGTCACTACTGATGCACAATGAACCTGAATATTCACTCTTGTGCAATATTTACACTAACAATTCTCCCCCACTTGGATTCGACTTCACTCTTCTAATCAACCAAAAGTTAATGGATTCCCAATCCATCTCTCAACCTTATAATTCAAACGTGTCAACAGCCTGAGCTTGCAAGAACTAGCATTCCATTTGTATCTAACCTTAGCGATCACACACACCCCAAAACCAGATGAATACTTTCCGAAATCTCAACGAGCTCAATAATCCCAAGTACTTCCCATAATAGAACTCCAAATCCTTAAGCCACTTCAGCTTGTGGTATAGAACTATAACCCTTAAACGGAACGAACATATCATCAATTCAACAACTCACCCGCCGAAGGATTGACGTACTCAAGGTTCGTCAATAGATACCAATCAATTTCTGATGACAATTTCAATGGTTGGAATAACCCATGCGAACAAAACATTCCCATTAATTAAGAGTGATACGTTACCACTACTCCATCCCTACTGGCAGTAGCAGTTGACAACATGAGCTTTACATCAACTAGTCTTCCTTGACCAGCCAAGCCTATTGCTTAAACATTCCAAGACCGGGTGATCATTCCCAATACCTCAACGGATCTCAAAATAATTAATCACTTTCCGATGAAACCAAGTCCTTAGCCACTGATCGGTTGATGAAGAACAACATCTTAATATCGAACAAGTACCCAGCCCACTCAACCACTTATTTGCACTTAGAGTAATTCCCATGCAACCTACAACTGACCTTGCTTCGAAGTTGTGAGCTTGAAAACTACCGATCTTTCACTCATGACCGAACGGAATTCTTATTACCTCGAAACCATGAACACTCCTACACATCCTACATTCAATCCAGAATGCCAACCTTGTGGATTCCTTCAATTCTTGCTGATACTAATAAATATCTTACCGACTATTGATGTCCTAAGCGGAATACTCAAGCCTCTTCTAAAGACAGCCCACGGTATGCATATGAAACTTTCCGGGTAAAATAACTATATTACTCATATAGGTGCTTCCATTGTTAGATAATAAGGGAATAACATTTCATACCCACATCAATACGAAACTATTAGCATAATGATTTAAGTTTGAAAGAGAAGAATATGATACATAGCCGTAGTGTCTCAGGCTTCTGCCCCCTTCCTGCAAAAGCACTTGCAATGGAACCTGAGCCATCCTAACCACTAAACATGGGCAATTTTCCATAATATGACTAGGCTGATGACAACAATGACACAAGTCTTCCTCCAGGGTGCATTCTTAGTAAAGGTGGCCCTTCTACCCGTACCTGCCACATTTGGACTTGTTGTGCACATGCTCATGTGTTCCGTCACCCTTCTTATAAATTTCGTGGCCCTCGGGCCTCCAACACTAGATATGGAAACATAAAACTGGTTAGAAAATGATTGACTAAATGATTCTTGGTATTGATGAGAAAGGTGAATATTGCACTCATGCTTTCATAACACAAAGGTTACAACTCCTTAAAGAGACAAAGAGTGACAATAAGACAAATCTGATAAATTTCATGAACTAAAAGACATCTGAAGATCAACAGACTGACACAACCTCTTTTGTTGATCTTTTCCCCTGTACTATACTACCAAACAATAACTACAAAATAAAATAGTACTTGGAACATTAAATACACATTACATACTCAAAATAACAAATAGCAAAAGATGCATCTCAGACTGAAATTCACTTCCGAAGTAAATCCATCTTGGAAGACTCTCACTTCGGACATGTGGAGCTTTCAATAGTATTTTAACACGTCGACATCCTTATACCAAGTCCATCTTCTCTCTTCATTAAATGGATTGTGCAGCTATGTCAGCTAAAGAGGAAAATGGTCATCCTTTTTTTCAGATCACTCTCACCTTCAACGTGTGAGAGGCACGCCTTCAACAACTCCACAAAACATCAGGGGTGGGTCCCATGAAAAGTTTTTTTTTTTGGGATCTATCGGTGCAAGCGTATATGGGTGCATGTAAATGAAATTAGTTAGTGTGCTAGAATCAAAAGCTCACATGCCAATCTTCATGCTACACATCTTACCTCTTATGTACTTATTGGGATTAAAACCCTAATAACGATTTGATGAATAAGATGTGGAAAATAAGAACAAACACAATTATGAAGATATGTCGAATGATCAATCGATTTATTCATGAACATAAGCAATAAATTACACTTTCAGAATAGACTAAAGAATCTAACTTGACACAAGAAACCTCATAATGTTTGGCAGCTACATTTTGCCTCACTCTTAACCCCTATTATGAATATTACATGACTATTTATAGGGAATAAGATAAGTATTGGGCTTTTAACCTAAACTTCTATTGGGTTTTGAGCACTATAACACTCCTATGGTGCACATGCAACCCTAAATGCTTTGGATCTATGTTTCTCTAATTACACATGCATATGTTCAATTTGCCAAGGCATTGTCCTAACTAACATACAAATTGTCAAGTGAACAATACAACTAGTTAGATGACTTACCTCTTTGAAGGACTTGCAGTTCTTGACCTTTGAAAACTTAAGCACCCCAAGTGTGATGCATCTAATGGTTCACAAACACCAATATGCAAGAGGAGGCTTGAGAGAATAAGTTATTTGGCACAAAATCGATACACACTCTCCAAGAATGTTGTAGCCACTCATGTCCCCGATTTTGGCTCTAAGGAGGTTTATTTATAGTGTAGCAAATGCTAGGGTTACACTTTGTAAACCCTAATGACCTTTCATATTACTTAGGCTCCATGGGTTAACCTCCATGGACTATCCATGGATTATCTCATTGGTTTAGCCCATCCTAAATAACCATGGATCATTGGACCACACTATAAGAATCATTGATTTACACAATTAATCCCAATATATTTAATCAGTCTCTTTTGATCACAAAATTAGTTCTTGATCAATACTAATTAAATAATATGATTTCATATTAATATTTTATACTTGTAATATATTAATAAATCATAAATAACCTTATTCTCAAAAGTCCATCTGATCAAATTGCACGAGTGAAGGCAACCCAAAAGGACCATGCTACAATCAGGTCAAGTGCATCCCAATTATAGTTATGGGGGCTTAGACACAAAATCACCCAGTCTCCTACTTGGATAAGTCTAATAACTATAACTATAAATGCAACTTCAGGATCCGACTTAACAATCGTAAGCTTTTAAAAGCCGTTGTCAAACTCTGGCCTAGTCAGTGAAGCGTCCTTCAGATAAGGGATCATATATTCCTCTGTTCTCAAGATATCTATGCGGACAAATACATGGAACATAGTCATACTTATTGTCCTAAAATTTGTTTCCTGATTTCCGATTCGTCTGACATAGACATAATTGAACACGTCAATTTAGTTCTGATCGGGCCCGACACATAGTCAAAATAGAATCATCAAGGGGCTCAAGATATCGCTTTTAATCCTCATAGGATAAAAGGAACATATAAACTTCGACATTATATGCTTGTACTAACTACTCATTAAGTCATGCACAACGATAAGTTTTGTAACATCAAGTTACTGATGCGTTTATGTATCATCAATGCACAACCAACTCATAGTCAACAACTCATATATCTTAGTTTGAAGATTATATGATATTATCGTCTCACAATTACTCATGATAAATTCCATGAAGTAATTCAGGTGAGCGCGGATTGAATCCAATACTCAAATCTTATTTCAGGAGCACTCATGAATGGTGTAGCAAACTTTTGCTATGTCTAACACCTTAGACAATCTACAAGCCAACTCATGACAATCTA
The DNA here is from genome assembly GCF_051521515.1 of Lactuca serriola. Taxonomy (NCBI): domain Eukaryota; kingdom Viridiplantae; phylum Streptophyta; class Magnoliopsida; order Asterales; family Asteraceae; genus Lactuca; species Lactuca serriola. The sequence goes on along the minus strand of NC_136412.1, from coordinate 340,513,564 downwards.
GCCTCATTACCTACTTCCAAAATATGATCAACTGTGGATGATTTGAATAATCTTATTATTCTGGAATTCAATACATGCAAAGTGAAACACAAGAATAATACTAATCCTATATGGCCTCAAAACTTTTGAGTGTAAATAAAACACCTTTTATTCAATCACCATATTGATTACACATTATTCATTGTATATTGTTTCGATTTATCAACTAATACTTGAATTAAAACAATAGCTATCCCATGCTCCAATCATGCACACTATATTTATCTACGGTTCTTACTTTGTGAAATAGATCAATTGTAATCATTTCCAACGATACTCATTTCACAATTCCAAATCCTTATCGTAAGAGTAAGAATGCCAAGTTCTTGCCACTTACTGTAATTTGTTAGATTCTAAACTTATATGCAGTGATCCTTTTGTAATGACTATGTACACAAGTCATAGAGACTTTGTCAATTGCAAAACTTTCCATTGGATATTGTTACAAGACAATTCCATAGATCCGAAGTCTCATATTCAAAACACATTCCTTTGAACATCCTTCTTGCATAAAAGTCTCTAACGTTCTCATAGATTCTTGATATCCAACTCCCATTATGGAAACATTTCCATATTAGCCATATGACAACTCATTGTTAATAGAATCATGTCTATTCATAATAATGTCAATATGGTCCATTCCCTACTATACTTCCAACTATCCATAAGTAACCAATCTTTGGCGAACCTTGGATTGTTCTTAGTAGTTGTTTAATAACTTTAGTCATATCTAATTCTAGTCCTTTTTCCCTATTAATGCCCTAGGCATTTGGAAAGTTAGAACACATGAGTATTATAGCATATGTGATCGATCCTATACCTGAAGCATATGGGATACGATTCATAGTGTCTTACATAAGGACATGATACTTGACTAGCCTTTTGCTATAGAATTTTTCATATATAGAATTTCCAATGTTGAAGCATTTCAACATGGTATTCATATAATTCCTTGACTAAATTTGATTAAAATCTCAATCTAAACTTTTTTGAATTTAAATGAAGTATAATTTTCTCTCCCTTAATTATAGAAAAACAACTTTTCAACCCTGCAACTTTGCAAATTGAAAAATTTGTTTTCTATAATTACCATTGCTAACTTGCAACACTTACCATAATAATTATGCTCCCACTAGCATAACAATTATTTTGTTACTTGCATAACTTTTATGCTCCCACTAGTTGTGACATAAATCCAGAAATCAGTTGGACTTCTAGAAATCAATACTTTTCTGACTTTCTTACCAAAGTTCAGATTTCTGACACGAGATGTTTCGATAAGCCTTTATCTAAGCTCACACACCTTTTATTACAAAGCTCATATGTGTGTGTCTAAATAATTTTCGAACTTACAGTAGTAAGTCTCAAATGTTTAGACCTTTTGTCATTTCTCATAATTCGAACTATGAAGAGGGATGTCGTACACTACTAGAAAACAACCCTTTAATGACGCGCAAACAATGACACTCGCTGATAGAGGGCGCGCATTTGTGGGTGCCCTAAAAAATAATGTCAGTTTTGCAAAATTTAAAGGATAGAGGATACGCATTTTTGCATGCCCTAAAATTAGTGTCAGAAAAGAAAAAAAGGAAATGCGGAGGGCGTCTTTCATAAAATGTGCGTCATGTAAGTATGTCGCTTTATATTTTTTTTAATGAAACACGCCTTTTAGGCGGGAAATGATCAATCGACAAAAATCCCCAAAATTTTGGAAGATCCGCTCATTCTTTCCTCTCCACCTGCCGATGACCTTCATTTTATCCACTCCTTCTCTCTGTAAAACCTAGAAGCCGCCACCACCAGAAACATGGTTTTATGTTGGCTTCGTTCTGTGTTGTAAGAACGCGATTCTGATCCTTCATTAATAGCTAAAGGGGGAAAATCCCCCAAAATTTTGAAGTACCCCGCTCACTCCTGTTCACCTCTACCCTACTCCATCTACAACGACTCCCCATGCTTACAAACCCTAGTATAGTTGCGCTTCTAGCCTTGGTCCTATTTCTTCATCCGTTCAGAAAATAAGGGGAACACGACTTCTCATTCATCCCTCAACTTCATCTTCTCAATCAAGCAAAAAGGATTCTGTTTTTTTTTTCGTGCATCTGCATCATCTTGGTGGCGATAAACTCTCTAAGGTTCGTTAATCGTAACCCATTCCCGATTTTTTCTCCCAAATCTGGTAAAGTTGTTCGTTTAATTGAAGTTTCCCTTTTCTTTTCTTTTTTTGAATTTGAATTACTGTTTATGCAGATTGATAAAGAGCGTGCTGGTGTCCTCGTTGGAACAGGAATGGGAGGTGTTACTATGTTTTCCGAAGGAGTCAGGGCTCTAATCGAAAATGGTCCTAGAAAAATAACTCCATTTTTCATTCCTTATGCAATTACAAACATGGGTTCAGCGTTGCTTGCTATTGCTATCGGATTTATGGGACCAAATTACTCGATTTCAACTGCATGTGCTACTTCAAATTACTGCTTTTATGCTACTGCAAATCATATTCGTAGAGGTGAGGCTGATATGATGATTGCTGGTGGAACTGAAGCTACCATTATTCAAATTGGTTTGGGTGGTTTGTAGCGTGTAGAGCTCTTTCTCAGAGAAACGATGATCCAAAAACGGCCTCTAGGCCATGGGAAAAAGATAGAGATGGTTTTGTCATGGGTGAAGATGTTGGTATCCTGGTATGTTAAATGCAAAAGTAGTTTCATTTATCTATTTTCTTCTATAATATAAAAAGCAAGGTAGATGGTTTTTTTTTAAATAAGGAAAAAATTATTTTCTTCTATAATATAAAAGCAAGGTAGATGGGGTTTTTTTAAAAATAAGAAAAAATTGAAATGGTGTTGTAGATGATGGAGAGCTTGGAACATGTAATGAAAAGGGGTGCACCGATACTTACTGAATATTTTGGAGGAGCAGTAAATTGTGATGCGTATCATATGACTGATCCACGATCTGATGGGCTTGGTGTTTCTTCTTGCATTAAGAGTTGTCTTGAAGATGTTGGTGTGTCAGCAGAGGAGGTTTGTTTAATTGTTTTGTTTTTCTTTTCATTTGGATGAAATTGCTTTTGACTTAATGGGGTTAATGGATACATGACTTAATCTGGTTAACTATAGGTTAACTACATTAACGCACATGCAACTTCGACATTGGTTGGTGATTTGGCTAAAGTGAATGTTGTAAAGAAGGTATTCAAAAGCATGGATGGGATCAAAATGAACTCGACAAAGGTGAATTACCTATTTTGACCTTTGAAAAATTTTTACATGTCCATATTTACATCATTAATTAATTTTTTTCTTTTTATTGTGTGTGTGGGGGGGAGGGGGGTTAGTCTATGATTGGCCACTGATTAGGTGCAGCTGGAGGTCTGGAAGCCATTGCTAGCATTAAAGCCATTCAAACCTTGTGGCTTCATCCTACCATTAACCAATTTGTACGGTTTAATTTTGTATATTTTAACTAACTCTTTTTTTATTTTATTTTTTTATCTTTTCTTTTTATGATTTTGTAACATGTCATGTTATTTATCTTTTGTGATTTTAGAACCCGGAGCCTGCAGTTGAGTTTGACACAGTTGCAAATCTAAAGCAACAACGTGAAATCAACGTTGGTGAGTTTTCTTGTGGTTTATGCACCTTTTTTGTCATGATTTGTGGTGAGTTATTATGAGTTGACTAATTCAAACTTATTATATAAATTGTTTTCATAATGTTTCAGTAGGGCTGTTGGAGTACTAGCCAAAAGTTGAGAAATCCATCTATCAGAATCATTTTGCCCACTATTGAGAGGGTAAAAATTTCAAGTTGTGGACTTTTGTAGGTTCCAACTATCAGAATCATTTTTCCCACTATCAGAATCAGTTTTCATGAAATATTTTGTAGGTTCCAAAATATGCAATGGTAAATTTTGTTGGTCCCAGCATCTTATCTGATGTTACACAAGTCATGGAATGTTACAAGGTGATGGATGGTATACTCATATTAATATATATTATTATACACAATATATAATTTAAATAGTAATATTTTTGTGTGATCAGGAGGAGATTACTGGGCTGGTTCTTCTGTGTATGCAGGCGGAGAGCTTAGAGGAAGCCATAACTATTGTGAATAGAAATAGGTAAAGTCAAAAAGTTCATAAAAACGAGGTGGACAACTGGAATCCCCTTATGATGTAAATTTAGAGCTTTTTGTAGGTGGTTTCGGCAAGCATTGAATTTTATAATTTTTAATATAAAATTCAATCTAAAACTATTAGTTATTCTCTCACATAACTGCTTTTGGTTAAAAAACAGAAACAGTTTCTTATGTTTAATCAATGCAATTGGTTTGATGCTCCGTTTCTCATTTTCATAATAAGTTTATCTATAGGTTGTGGATTGTGGAAGATGCAAATTTGAATCAGAGAAAATCAAAGACAAACTGGAAACACTTTTTGCAGGGGGCTATTATTTTATCGGGCATCGGTAACCACTTTTGGCTCTGTTTCATTGATTGATTGATAGATATCTATTTTTGTGATTAACCTTATCTTGTCTGCACATATATGCATCATGCATGATGACAATGTGGAATCTTTCAACAGATGATGTGAATGATATAGTTCTAGGAACTTCATGAGTCTAAAGTCACCTAATGTTTTTTTATGGGTATGTGATTGTGGAAGACTCAGTCACCTAATGTTTTTTTCTTGTTTCTCTTTTATTGGTTTGCATTTCACTAATAAAATAACTCTATAAATTGGTTGCATTAATTTGTTTCATGGGTTCTTTATGTAATATACAGACACATGGGATTAAATGAAACCCAGTTATAATGTCTTAAATATTATAGTTACATTGTCTATTTCTTAAGGTTTTAAGGCTTAATCCATTTAGACTAGATGTGTGTGACTTGATGATCCAGTTTTTAATGTTATGTATAAGGATGTACTTGGTGGAATCATAGCACAATAAATGTTAAGGTTAAAGTTAAAGACCTAAAAATCTATTTAATGTTAAGTATAAGGGCTGTTAAGTTTATAGAATGAATCTACAACTGAGTTTATAGATTTGGTGGTGGTCAAGGCTGCTGAAAGTCCGGGTGAGTCTGCAAATCCAGCTGTGGTTGGCCAGAATTTACAGCTAGCAGCCAAGTTTGGAGTGTGGTATCTTTTAAACATCTACCCCAACATCTTCAACAAACAGGTCAGAAATTAATTAAACTATGTTTTTATGTGTTAATAAGAATAAATTGACGTGACTAATTTGGTTTGTTTCATACATGATACATGATACATGATACAGGTTCTTAAGGTTTTCCATACCCAATGACAGTGACCATGTTTCAATTTGGGTGTGGGACTGTGATGATTTTGATTATGTGGGCACTTAAACTTCATCCAAGACCCAAGAATTATATATATCCCAATTGCTTAGTTATATTTTTTACACTAGTTCATTCGTTGGTTAATGAATAAATGTTTGCTTGAGCAATGAGTATTAAGTAGGTAGGTATGTAGCTGACTTGATAAAATTCATGGTTGATGATGATGTCAGATTGTACCTGTGGTAATACTGGCAGCGACACACACAATATATGACAGTCAGCAGGTAATTATATCTAGATTAATACTATATGTTTAATAAAGTAAAATGGTGTTTATTAATATTATTAGCAAAATCATTGTCCTTAGTCCTTACTTACCATATACATTTTCAATTTTATCAGGTGCTATATACTCGCCTTGTGCTAGCTTAAATATGTTGTTTTTACTGTGTCACAAATAAGAGAACATTCTTATTTGTTGAAAAGACCAAAATGTCCCTGGAGTTTCTCAATAAATACATACCTGTAAATAATCTTAAGGCGTCCTCCAGGTAATTTTATGCAAGTTATGGGGAGGTACTTGTATCTCTCAGAATCTTCTTCTTACTATTAATGTCAACCTATTATTAAGGTTAAGTCATGCTTGTTCACAACTATTATCTAGCAAACCACAATAGAAATTAGTTTGTATAGGGTAGATTGACTCTTTATTTTACATCACTTGCGTCATATATGATATGATGTGATATATTATATATGAGTACAAAACTATTTATTAAATTTTGTTGAATAAATCCATTTGACTTGCTGTAGACAATTTGTGTAGGATTTATGTGTTGTTCTTCATCAAGAGTTGGGATTGATATTGAAGCTAAGAGACATGATGATTGGTTGGATACATGAAGGGTTTTAGAGCTTCTTCAGATAGCTTATTGAAGAGTTACTGAAACAAGAAAGTGCCCCTTTATAGCAATGTAGTATTAGGTTATATAGTTAGGGAAAACCTCTTAATAACAATGTACAATCATATCCCTTTAATATCAATGAATTACAATTTTTTGACATGATGTTATTGGATGAAATTGATTGTTTTGGTATATATTTGTTTCTATATTTTTGTATTATGTGTAAAAGAGTATCGTAAAGGCATGTCGTATATGCATATCGTAAATGGTTGATGAATTTATGACACGCAAATGCATGTCATCTTCATTTATGACAGGGGCTTTAATGATACGCAATCTGTGTCCTAAAGGCGCGTCGTAAGGTTATGACACGCAAATGTGTGTCGTCTTTCTTTATGACAGGGCCTTCCTTGATACGCATTGCATGTCGTGAATGAGCGTCGTAAATGCGTGTCATAAATGCACGTCGTAAATGCGCGTCGTAAATAGACGACGCACAAAAGCGTGTCGTCTCTCATTATGACAGGGCCTTCCTTGACACGCATTTGCGCGTCGTCTGAGCGTTTTACGACACGCATTGCGCGTCGTAAAAGGCTGTTTTTCTAGTAGTGGTAGTCATAATCGAATTTGAGAATGCAAATATCACACTTGCTAACTCTTTAAAATCTACTTAGTGAAAGTGTTTCATCACAATCATTTTCATGAATTGGAGGGAAACCTTATGACACTTAGATTTTTTATGGTGTGTTCCTATCCATGTGAATTTGTCATAACCATAATCTTAGGACAAAGTTATTGACAAATCCAAACTCATATGAACTAAACTTGTTCAGTCTTAATTCCTTGCCACCTGGCAGCACAAGGGCCTACCATTGCTTCCAAGTTATTGAGCATCTCACCCTTTCTGATCAATGAACTTTCACTGATCAAGGTGCTTAGCCTTATGCAAACAGTTAAGAACTCATAGAACTCATGTGCATAGTCAACCAACTGGAATGGGCATAGAAACAAGAATATGTCAACATGGTAGGTTACAAACCACAAGGCGTGTGCTAGTGATTAACAATAGGTTTTATTCTTGATTAGTTCTTGAAAATTTTCAAGATCTTTAAGACTCCCACTGACCTCTTGACATATAAGTTTCTCTCTGTCAAGAAACATTACTTGACAAAAAAATATTCAAGAGTTAGTGCAATTTCTTATCAAGACAAACACTTTTCACAATCAGTCTTAGTTGATCTTTGTTTTATCCAAAACATTACAACTTACCAATTTCAAATGTACAAGAGTAGAAAACATTTTACTCTACATTTTCTGATATGTCACTCGATATACAATCTTGGAGGATGACTCTAAGACTTGATTTTGGAACGAAGTATGATTCATTTTAATTGATTTAACCATTTCAACAATTCCTGATTCATCTTCTTAGCCAAACAAATGCACTAAGGCGTCCTTAGAGGATCAAATTGTGACATGGTTTTCATAATCATTCACATGATCATAAAACACGATACACAAGTACTCTCCCATCTTTTCTCTTTTTGCCGACTTTGATTCTTTTTATTCGTTCTGCTATACATTGAGATTTTTCAATGACTAAGAATTATACTTAATCTTGTAAGCATAACCATATTTACTAACTTTAGTAAACCATAACAAGTACTCTTATCGTTCTTTGTGGTGGACCTGACCGGCGCACAACCAAGTGTACCCAATCCCCTAGTCCTTCACTTGACCCACATATACATGCGCACAACGAAGTTCTCATTCATCACACAATCCAAGTTTCATGATTCCAAGTTTCTGTCCAATTGAAACTTGGGTGATGAGAATCTTTCCTTATTTGGTAAATTTAGACACTACCACAAACGAAAGAATCAAATTCATATTGCTTAAAATACAAACATCAATTTTCACATATGCCATTGCAAGGAAATATAAAATAAGATAAAAATATATATTTTTTCTTTATTTATATAATTGCAGAAAAACTTTTTCTTACAATGCAATTACAAATGAAAACTATGTTATTACAAATTTCTAAGCAATCTATCATAACTCTTAAGCAACAGCTCAAAAATCCGATCATCGAACCATACGATCGAAATCCCTCTCTTCGCGATTAGACTCCACATGCCTTTCCTTTAAGCTTCCTTTGATACTACAAAACATTAAACTGTAATATTATCACATCATGTATTAAGAATATATAGATAGGAACTTAATAGAGTTAGATAGTAGACTTACCTTAAGCAAAGTCAAACTTTTTGACCTTACCATTCTTATAATCCTTTAGGTAGATACGACAACTTTGCAACCAATGCCTCTTCTCTTGGCAATAGAAACATATGGACTCTTTGGGAATGGTACATAGGACAATCTCAGACTTAGCCTTTCCCTTTCCTTGGAAAGAGAAATCTTTTCTGGACTTCCAATGTTTCCATTTTTAATGTCCATGGAAGTTTGGGAAGTAGATCTTCTAATCGAATTTGCTTTACTAGTGCGCCAAATCATTGCAGACTCAACAACAATAAGCAAATAGGTAACATCAATTAGGGTCACGTTGTGTTCTATCATATGGTAGTCTTTAACAAACTGACTATACGACTCGGGAATTGACTGAAGAACCAAGTCAACAGTCAACTTTAGTGAGACAACGACTCCTAACATTCCCAAACTGTCAATGTGTGACTTCATCTCCAAGACATGTGCACACACAAACCTTTCATCTTCATATTTTCTCGCCAATAGGGCCGGAGGGACCTTGAACTTTTCAAGTCTTCGAACATGTAGGCCAGGGAGAAAATTGGAAGAGGTGGAGGAAGTGAAATATGATATTGTGGAATATCATCTTCATGTGAAAATCCTTTTCCAACATATTCGGGAAGACCATAGTTGTCTGATCTAGACATCTATAAAGGGAGAAATTCAAGTTAGTTGATTTAAGTCCTTAATATAACACCCAAAACGAAATATTAAGGCTAGGAACCAACACAATATTTTACAATTACGAAAATGGATGTCATAATCTAATTGTAAAATATTTGAAGGTAGGTAAATGACGATTTACCAATTCCACCATGAAAAACGAAAACAAATTATTATGTTTTAATTGGATTGAAATTCCTAGATCCTTTGAGATCCATTTAACTTTTCAGTGGCATGTTTAAATGTCGATTGTGCCCTTCAAGTTTGTGACTGGGATGCCGAGGATCACAAACAATGTGTGAATAACCATGCAAATTAGCTTCGTACACTCAATGTTACAAATCACCTAATCAACGTGCCAGTTAACCACACACGCTCCATTGATCTATGATTAGCATCAAGCTACCCTTTGCCACACATTGTCAGTCCCAGATTACTGTGTCGATTAACCACAGACGCTTAACTAATGACTTAACAAGGTGCAAAGTGCAATTTCATGGATTAGCACCATTTTTACATTTTCCTAAAGTAACTAAGATTCGGAATTTAATAAAAGCTTAGCTACTTTGTATTTATCATTATACTTTTAATGAGGGAGAATTAATGTTCTATCCTATCCATTCGGCTAACGACGCTCCACCAGTCAGTGGACATCCATTAAACCACCATTTTATACGCAGTAACCTTATACCCCCTTATAGACCGACTTCGTGAATGAGGCCTACTAACGGTAAGACTGACTTGTCTTATATATATATATATATATATATATATATATATATATATATATATATATATATATATATATATATATATATATATATTAAAATTTTAATATAATAATAGTATAAGGGTTGAATTTTAACTTTTACAAATCCATGGTTTGGAATTAAAGTTTCATTAATGAGACTTTATAAATTCCAAAACTTGAAGGAAAGTTTTGAAACTTGTCAAAACTATACAATTCTATAGCTTATGAGTTAATGTTGGTTTTATGAAAAGAGTCTTGATTTTCCATAACTTGAGGACAAGTTATGGAGTTCTTTAAAACATTTATGATAAGACTTTTCTTGTTCCATAACTTGAGGACAAGTTATGGAACCCATTAAAGAACATTTAGATCAATTATATCTAGGAAAATTATCATATAATTTTTAGTCATGATCTGAACCAACTCATAATGCAAAATAGTTTCAAATCAAATGATACAAGTAATTGGCTTAACATATAAACTAACAACTATCATAATAATTTTGACAACTATCTTTTGATGACGCTTGGAATTCATAACTTATGAGTTTAATGCATTTTTAAAGATGAGACTTTTTATTTTCCATAACTTGAGGACAAGTTATGGAGTTCATTAAAATCATTAAGATCAATTTTTTTCAACAACTAAAATTAGCATATAATTCAAGATTGATCTAGCTAAACTCACAAACAAGATAATATCAAGTCAACAATTTGCAAGCAACTTTGTTCATCATATAAATCAACAATTATCTTAAAACTTTGACAATTATCTTGTGATTGGATGAGCATAATCACTACCATATCATAAAAAACAGATTTAATGATGTAAAAGAGTTTGTAGTAGTAATTACAATCCAATCTAGGCCAAGAAAACTCGAAATTTTGCACCCAGAGCCATGGACTCGACGAGTGCATGAACCGACTCATCGAGTCGCCCTAGATATTGAGTGAACTCGTTGAGTCAGCCAGTGGACTCGGTGAGTTCATCAGTCAGAGGCCAGAAATTCGATTTTTCAACTTTGAAAAATAACAAGCATCAAGTATAATAGAAAACAACCCTAGGCTCTGATACCACTGTTGGGTTTTGAGCACTATAACACCCCTATGGTGCAAATGCAACCCTAAATGCTTTGTATCTATATTTTCTCTAATTATACATGTATATTTTCAATTTTCCAAAGCATTGTCCTAACTCGCATACAAATTGTCAAGGGAACAATACAACTAGTTAGATGACTTACCTCTTAGAAGGACTTGTAGTTATTGACCTTTGAAAGCTTGAGCACCCCAAGTGTGATGCCTCTAATGGTTCAAAAACACCAATATGCTAGAGGAGGCTTGAGAGAATAAGTTATTTAGCACAAAATAGATATACACTCTCCAAGAATGTTGTAGCCACTCATGTCCCTAACTTTAGCTCTAAGAAGGCTTATTTATAGTGTAGCAAATGCTTGGGTTACAATTTGTAAACCCTAATGACCTTTTGTATTACTTAGGCTCAATGGGTTAACTTCCATGGATTATCGCATTGATTTAGACTATCCAAAATAACCATGGATCATTGGCCCACACTATATGAATCATCGATTTACACAATCAATCCCCATATATTTAATCAGAGTTCATGGGAGAAAATGAGTGCGAGCCCAGATTTTCAAACTCTGATTCTTAGATTGTTCGCAGGTAAGACTTTCACAGTATCTCAATTTTGACTTTTCGTTTGACTGGTAATTGCGAACAAATACACACCCATTTCAACTGAGTTCCAATCACGATTGCGAGTCCATCCAATATGAATCTGATAAAGTTTGCAGCGAATCCGTTCGACCCAATTTTGACTTTTGCATTGACCAGCAAGAACATCCTTAAATCAATCCAGTTAAATTCCAAACGTGATTTCATTCGTTCCAATTATCACACTTCCGATTGCAAACAAGTTTCAAAGCAATTCCAAATGTATTTTCCATTTTACGATTAGTGAACTGACAAGCAATTGCAAACAGATACAACCTTTTCGATTTGTCTGTAATTCCAAAACCGGTATCAAGAACAAATATTGTTTTCAATTCTGAGTGGCGATTCCGAAACACCAATTACTTCCACATCGATTACATCATCCTGATTTCAAATGATTTTAAATTTTGACTTTTCAAGTTTGACCATTCAAATCGACATACGATGTTGTTCATCCGTACATCATAAGACTTCAAGATTTGCATTCAACAAACACCCAATAGCCACTTCCAAAAGTCGAATTCATTCACAGATAAATCATAACAAAATCATCGGAAATTTTTAAGCTGAACACGAGTCGACTTTTAAGAATCTGAATGGTAGAAATGATTAAAAACTTGGATGAAAACTAAAAAGAATGAATTTATGAGAATGTCAACAACCAAAATTCTTAGTCGATAGTCACGGATTGTTGATATTGACAAACCAAGAGTGATCGAATTGAACACAGAACGAAGACGCAACTGGAAACTCAGATTTAATATTAGGGCAAAAGAAAAAAACGGGATCAACATTAAACTTACGGACTATGAACAGTGAACTACCAAGAGTTTGGGCCAGATCAAAAGAAGATACAAACATATCCAAATGGGTCAAAACAAAGGAATAAAATCATTAGATTTTTGGATTAAGCTAACGAACAAATCCATTATGAACAGAAAAAAGAATCAGATTAAAAAAATACCAGATGAACAGTAGAAGAACACCATAAATCATCATGAACAGTATCTTGTACAAAAAGCTTGATTCTAAGACGCAAAACACCACTAATCTTCAATAACTTGTGCAGAAAATCATCAAATCAAGAACCGGTACTTCAAAAATCAATAGATCTTCAAAGACCTGCTCTGATACCATTTGATGGGATTAAAACCCTAATAACGATTTGATGAATAAGATGCAGAAAATAAGAACAAACACAATTATGAAGATATGCCAAATGATCAATTGATTTATTCATGAACATGAGGAATAAATTACACTTTCAGAATATACTAAAGAATCTAAATCTACATAAGAAACATCACAATGTTTGGGGGCTACATTTTTTTGGTTTAGTGTCTAAGCCTGTAACCATATTTGGTAAGTACTTGACCCGGTTATGCATGGTCCTTTTGGATTGCCTTCACCAAAGCAACATGACTGGAGAAATAATAGAGAAATAGGTTATTATGATTTATTAATATATTATAAGAATAATATATTAAAAGAGAAATCATATTATTTAATTAATATTAGTCATAAACTAATTAAGAATTAATTTGGTGACTAAAAGAGATTAATTGAATAAAGGGACTTAAACTGTCAAATGTGTGATAGTTGGATTTTAGGTTGGGAAACCCAATGGGACAAAGGGGTGAATGATATTATGATGGGAGCCCATCATATTTTCGTCCATGGTCTTATTCGAGAAGGTTCCATGGGCTGCTTAATGTCTAAGCTGTCCTTTAGGGTTTTGGAGGAAACCCTAGCTGCTCAAAGTATAAATAAGGCCCCTAGGCTACAGAAATCGGTGACTTGCTTCTCTAAGAACCCTAAGGCCGAATTTTGTAGCCTCCTCCCTCTCTCTCTTGCCTCTCCATTTGCTCTTGGTGTTAGTGAGCCATTAGAGGTACTACACTTGTGGTACTTGCTTTCAAGGATAAGGGGAATAAGGATTTAAGTTGTTATTACTACATAACAACAAGAGGTATGTAAACCATCTCTACTTATGATTTTTTGAAATTCATAGGAGCATGCTAGGGTTCTTCATGTGTTCATAATGATGTGTATCTAATAGTGAAAACATAGATCCGATTTCTAGGGTTGCATGCACATATAAGATTATTTGTATAAAACCCATCAGTGGTATCAAAGCATATGGTTTTTGTTTTCAATTAGATTTATACAATTGTATGAATTTGACACTTTAGGGTTTATGGCCAATAAACCCTAGGAGGCATGATTTTCGAAATTAGGGTTCTTGAACCCTGATTTTCGAAATTTTGATAAGGGTTTTTCAAACCTTTTCCTTAGTCCAAGATTTCGAATTCTAGGGTTTACAAACGCTAGGTTTTCAAATTTGGCCTCCTTCCCCAAGATAAGATCCTAAATTTTAGTGTTTAGGATAATGCCATATCTTGTAATTATCTTTTAAATGTTTCAACATGATAATTAAAGATTTTCAATTATCCCATCCCATATTTTCGAGTTTTAGGGGATTAAAGGGATTAGGTTAAATTAATTGTTTAATTTAAAAGATAATCCTTCAAGATTGATAATTAAAATTAATTGTTTAATTTAAAGATAATTATTAAATCAATAGTTTTAATATTTAAAATTTTAAAATTTAAAAGGTTTTAAATTTCAAAATTTTAAATTGAAATTAAAACCCTAGTATTTTGAAATGTTTAAAATACACCCTATACTATTATAACATTACAAGATTAATATATATATATATATATATATATATATTAAAAATGCTAGTCTTACCATTAGTAGGCCTCATTCACGAAGCCGATCTATAAGGGTGGTATAAGGTTATGGCGTATAAAATGGCCGTTTAATGGGTGTCCACTCTCACCCACCGCTTCCTTGATTGGTGGAGGGTCGTTAGCCGAACGGGTAGGATAGGGCAAACATTTCCTCATTAAAAAGCATAATGAATTATAAAAGTAACTAAATGTTTTTATAACAATTCACAATCTTAGTTACTTTAGGAAAAGTGAAATTGGTGCAATTCCATGAAATTACACTTTGCACCCTTGCTAAGACGTTAGTGGAGCGCGTGTGGTTAACCGGCACACTAATTGGACTCTTAGCATAGGTGGCAAAGGGTGACTCGATGTTTTTCATAGTTCGATGGAGCGTGTGTGGCTAACCGACACATCGAATAGGTGACTGTAACAATGAGAGCACCATGTACATTTGCATGGTTATTCACACCCGCTTTGTGATCCTCGACATCAATGTCACAAACTAGAGGAGCACATCGAGATTTAAACATGACATTGAAAAGTTCAATGAATCTCAAAGGATCTAGGAGTTTTCAATACATTTAAAACTTAATCTCATTTTCGTTTTTCATGGTGGAGAATTAGTGAATCGTCATTCACTTACCTTCAAATTATTTGCATGTTAGATTACGGCATCCCTCTTCTAATTTCTTCTAATTTGTAAATAATGTTGTTGGATCCTAGCCCTAATTTCTCACTTGGGTGTTTAATTGGGGATTCATTTCTAATCAAACTTTGTTCTTTTCCTTTTCAGATGTCGAACATTAACAACAACAACGCTTCCGGCTCGAGTTCCTCCGACTCATTCTCACTCATGAACTTGTGTGGGAGGGTGATATTTGACGGAAAAAATTTCAATGATTGGATCCGTAACATAAGAATGGTCAAACGTTACGAGGACAAAGAGTATGTCCTTGAAAAGGAGCTAAAGGAGATCAACATGAACACTGCCACTCTCGAAGATTTCGCTGCCTTTCAGGCCCACGAGCGTGATACCATGAAAGTCCACTGCATTATGCTAGCAACCATGACTTCCGACCTCCAAAAGTCTATGAGGACATGTATCCCTACGAGATGCATCAAGACTTATTGGACTAGTACCACCAAAGTGCGAGGCAAGATAGGTATGAGATCATCACTTCGATGATCACTGCTCGAATGGGTAGTGGATAGTCCCTTACCGCTCATCTGCAAAAGATGCAGAGATATGTCGATCGCCTGCTGAAGTTAAATGTTAACTTCGATGAAGAGTTGACAACTGACATTATCCTTCACTCCTTGCCTCCCTGCTACAACCAGATCCGCATGACCTACCATATGAATAAGGAAGAGGTCACCTTGAGCAAACTTCAAGGCTTGTTAAGGACTGCTGAGAGAAATCTCAAGGACAAGTCTGTTGCAACGACTCCCACTCCCACTGTTACGCCTGTCTTGGCAATAAGTCAAAGGATGGGCAAGAAGAGGAAGGCTCCTTTAAAGACCCACCACAAGGGAAAGTCCCAAGATGGTACCTCTTCTAGTGGAACAAAAGTTGGTTATGCTAAGCCCAATTCTAACCCGAAGGAGGCAGAGTGCCACAACTACCACAAGATAGGGCATTGGAAGAGAAGCTGCCCGGAATATCTACAAGCCATCAAGGATGGGAAGATCAAGCCATCTTTCGTAGGTATTTACACGATTAAATCTAATGATTCATCATATGCTATTTATTGGGTTCTTGATACAGGATGTGGTTTTCACATATGTTCTGATTTGCATGGACTAAGAAGAGATAGGGATGTGGAGCGTAGAAGGATAAATCTAATCATGGGGAACCGAAGATCGTCGCCTGTCACCAAGATTGGAGTGTATTCCTTGACGCTTAGTAATGGATTATGTTTAGATTTAAACAATTGTTGCTATTCTCCAGATATGGCAAGAAACATCATTTCATTTCATGGTTTATATAAACAAGGTTTTAGATATTCATTTAATAATGAAAAGGGTTCTATTTATGCTTATCTTAATAATGTTTTATATTTTGATGCATTGCCTTGTTATGGAATATATGAGACTGTGATGGTTGTAGATAACTTAGGAAATGATGTGTTGTGTGTTGATTCTTCCAATAGTATGGATAAAGCATGTTTGTGGCATTGTCTTCTTGGATATGTCAACAAGAAACGCATAGCCCAAATCCAAAAGGATGGAGTATTGGAGTCACTTGACCTTAGGGACGATGACGTGTGCGAGTCTTGTTTACTTAGAAAGATGACCAAGTCACCCTTCACTGGTACTTGTGAGAGGGGTGAGGGTTTATTGGATCTCATACATATCGATGTGTGTGGGCCCTTTAGATCCACCACAAAGGATGCGAGCCGTTTCTACGTGACTTTTACCGATGATTATAGCAGATATGGTTATATCTACTTAATCAAGCATAAGTCGAAAGGGAAAGCTCCCTCGTTGGCACATATCAAGGTTTGGGGTTGCGAGACTTTTGTAAGACGAGAGACTCACGACAAACTCGAACCTCGTAGTGAGCGGTGTATTTTCATCGGCTACCCGCAGAAGTCCTTTGGATATCTCTTCTATAGACTGAGTGACAATGTTGTCTTTGTTGCGAGGAGGGGGGTTTTCGGAGAGCAAGAACTCATAAGCCAAGGGGACAGTGGGAGGAAAATCGATCTTGAAGAGATTCAAGAGTCGAGCGATGAAGGAACCTCTAATGTTGGCACTCAACCCGAGGCGGAAACCCCAGTTGAGCCAATTGACGAGTCCTTACCTCTTATACATTACGAAAGAGTTAGGTTTCAACCCCAGTTTTATGATTTTCATATTACTATGGAAGGGGATACGTTCATTAGTGATAGTACACTAGTGAATTTGGACGAACCTAAAAACTATAAGGAAGCCATGGCAGGCCCAGAGTCTGCTAAATGAAAAGAGGCAATGGACAGCGAGATTCAGTCCATGTATGACAACCAAGTTTGGAATTTGGTTGACCATGTGCCTTGACGTAAGACGGTCGGGTGCAAGTGGATCTTCAAGAAGAAGACCGACATGGATGGGAATTTGTACACGTATAAGGCACGATTGGTTGTGAAGGGCTCTACTCAAACCTCCGGAGTTGACTATGATGAGACCTTCTCACCAGTTGCGAAGATAAAGTCTATTAGGGTGATGCTGGCCATTGTTGCATTTCATGATTATGAAATATGGCAGATGGATGTCAAAACCGCTTTCCTTAATGGGAAGTTGGCTGAGGATGTTTACATGGCTCAGCCAGAGGGTTTTGTCAATGCAAAGCATCCCAATAGAGTGTGCAAGCTTGATAAGTCTGTTTATGGACTTAAGCAAGCATCTCGCAGATGGAATCTTTGTTTCGACGAGAAAGTCAAAGAGTTTGGTTTTCTGCGAAGCGAGGATGAATCATGTGTATATGTCAAAGCCAGTGGGAGTATAGTGAGCTTCCTCGTATTGTAGGTCGATGACATACTGCTCATAGGAAACGACATCCCGACACTGCAAGAAGTTAAATCCTGGCTCAGGAAGTGCTTCGCTATGAAGGACCTCGGAGAAGCTACATATATTCTGGGAATAAGGATAGTGAGAAACAGGAGTAAAAGACTAATAGGACTTAGTCAGAATATTTACTTGGACAAGGTACTAAAACGTTTTAGTATGGAGAATTCCAAGAAAGGGGAGTTACCAATCCAAAGTAATGCCAAATTGAGTAAGACTCAAAGTCCGAGTACCGAAGCCAAGATAGCGGAGATGAGTCGAGTACCTTACGCTTCTCTAGTTGGCTCAATCATGTATGTTATAACTTGTACTTGCCCTGATGTGGCATTCGCTTTGAGCATGGTCAGTAGATATCAAGGGAATCCTGGCAAAGCACATTGGACCGCAGTCAAGAATATCCTTAAGTACCTTCAGAGGACCAAGGAATGGTTTCTAGTCCTCGGTGGGAGTGATGACTTAAAGGTGTGAGGGTACAGTGACGCCAGTTTTCAAAACGACAGGGACAACTGAAGACCCCAACTTTCGTATTTCTGAAAGACCCAAACTTTCATACTTCACAATATTATTACTCCAAAACATGCTACTTGCATATTCATAAAAGAAATATTTTACATTGATAAAGAGGTTACAACCTACTGGATACAAACCGACTATTACAAAGTGTTATATATTACATAACTACCCAGGATATTGTAATTTATACAAACCTAAACTGAAGTACAAAAGTACTATTACAAACTATTCTAAATCTTCGAACAGTATACGATCATACTGATTACTTATCTCCTGTAATTGTTAAACATTAATAGGGTAAGCGGTGACGCTTAGTGAGTTCAATAATAGATACAATATAACGTTATGTCATATATATATATATATATATATATATATATATATATATATATATATATATATACTTCAATATGGCAGAAGCAAAGAGAAACAAGGAACAACAAAGGCATATGTGAATTATGTGTTAAGCTTTTCATATCATTCAATGACTTGATTCAAAGATATACAATCAATGAGACATAACAATTTCCATACATGATATACATCAATCAAACTTCGGCCCAAATGGCACAGAAGACATAAGATTTCTGATTAACATCTTGGTAGATTTTAGGCTTATAGCCCTGTCTAACCATTTGCCAATGCCATAGAATAGAAGTCATTCTCTTACGGAGACATGTTCTACATGGCCAGAGGCTACGTACCAGTACCAATGTGAATCTAAGTCCTTTCACTAATCACATGGTCAAAGGTATTACTTTTGCTATAAAAATAGCGAATAAAATAACACGGGAAAATAACTCGGAATAATAACACTGAAAAGCACATAGCACATATAAAACATAACATACAATTGTTCCTATATATTAAACTCACCTTGAATTAACCGGGGGTCAAAATAGTAATTTGGGCAGCACTTCGTTCCTATAAATAGCTTTCGTGGTTGAAAACCGGAAGATTTATTGAAAAATAGGCCTTGCGAGGATAGAGCTTCAAACCGAAAAGATAAATTTCTCGGGCTCTCCGGGCACATCGGGACGTATTCTGGGCTTTAAAAACAATGTCGGGGCTTCGGGGGATATGGAAATAGTCAAAATATTGAAAGTGGGGCCAAAAATGGCAATTGCTTGAATTTAGTAGGAAGGTCTCGCAGGCATCCCTTTTATAGGGTAGAATCCGAAGTCGGCCAAGAAGGGAGTCAGCAGCGAAGGCAAGTGGCAGCGAGGGAGAGAGACACGCAGCTGGTGCGAGGCATCTTACGAGGCGTCTTAG
Source organism: Lactuca serriola (assembly GCF_051521515.1). Classification (NCBI taxonomy): domain Eukaryota; kingdom Viridiplantae; phylum Streptophyta; class Magnoliopsida; order Asterales; family Asteraceae; genus Lactuca; species Lactuca serriola. The sequence continues at coordinate 340,493,824 of NC_136412.1, read as the reverse complement.
ATGTCGCCTAGGATGCCAAAAGGCGCGTCGGATTCACGAGAAGAGTGGCGTGGCTAGTACTATTCATGCGAGTTTATCCGAAATTCTCGGATTTTGAGCCAAAATCTTTCGAAATTCATAACTTTCGCATATCAACTTCGTTTTTGACGTTCTTTATATGCACGCGAAGCTAAAATTATGCTCTACAATTTTCGTTTAGACTTCATCAACTAATTTTAATTTTAATTATAATATTATTATTTTTAACAGACCGGGACAGGAAAATCCGTTAAAAATTCATAACTTCTTCATCCGACATCAGTTTTTGTCAGACGTTTTACCGTTGTACTACAAATGACGAAACCTTCAATTCTCATTTAGGTTGTGTTGGCTAAATATCGTTCGATCTGAAATTCGAGTTTTTAGCTGTCTACTGCTATTCCGAAATTTAGAAAAATCATAACTTCCTCATACGAAGTCAGATTTTGGCGTTCTTTTTATCGAACTTCTTGGTTTAACGAATACTACGACTTTCATTTATATCACTAAGGCTAATAAGTTGTTTATCAAAAACCCATTTTTTATGTCATTCGGCGTCGTGCTGGTTTTGTCGCGGATCTTCGATTGGTCATAACTTCTTCGTTATAACTCGGATTTCGACGAGGTTTTCGCCTACAAGTTTCTAACGAGATTATCTACAACTTTCAATAATAAAATTCTACTTATTTCAAATTTTATATTTTCGCTATTTGGCTTTTAATTGGAATCTCATAAGACTTCCAATATTTTCTGAGTGATTCTAAACATAGTTTTACTTTATTTATAGTAAAAACTATCTGTTAGAATTCAATACTCAAATTCACATAGTATTTCACAATATTATTCATTATAAAACATGATTTCAAAACGTGTATGTTACAACAACTACTGTTCGCAGTCGGGCTGGTCTTTACTCTAAATGGAGGAGCAGTGACTTGGAAAAGTTCCAAGCAAGAAACAATAGCTAATTCAACGTGCAAATCAGAGTATATTGCAGCGAGCGAAGCATCCAAGGAGACAATATGGTTGAAGAATTTAATTGGAGACCTTAGAGTTGTACCGGCCATACAAGAGCCTATGGAATTTTTCTGTGATAATGAAGGAGCGGTTGCCTTGACCAAGGAACCAAGGGATCATGGTAGATCTCGACATAAAATATCACTTTATTCGACATCGGGTGGAAGAAGGACTCCTCGTAGTAAAGAGGGTATTGTCAGCGGACAACCCAGCAGATCCACTTACGAAGGGACTGAGTAGGGTTAAGCACCTGCATCACGCTAGGAGTATTGGGCTGAGGGACGATATTAGTTTAGATTAGATAGATTAGAAACGTGTAATAGATAAATGTAATTGACATTTGATGATTAAATAAATTGTATTATTTATAAGTAAGGTTACTGTCTTGTGTTAATTGTTTACCTATTGTTTCATTTTGCATGTTTTGACTTCCTGAATAATAATATTATTCAAATGGTCCACAGTCGTTCATATGTTGGAAGTAGATATGAATGAAGACTGTCATGAACTGGTGTGTAGATCGTCTAAAATGTATTAGACATAGCAAAGGTTTGCTGCAACGTTCATGAGTGCTTATGAATAAGATTTGAGCATTGGAATACTCCCACGCTTGCTGGAATCACTTCATGAAATTTATCTCGAGTGATCGCAAGACGATAATATCATATGGTCTTAAAACCTAGATATATGGTTTATTGTTTGCTGATTGGTTGTGCATTGATAATGCGAAAACACATCAGTAACTTGATGTTACAAAACGCATTATTGTGTATTATTTAACTAGTGAATATTAAATGCATATAAGTCAAAGTTTATCTGTTCCTTTTATCCTAAGAGGGTAAAAGCGATATCAGGGCCCCTCGATGATTTGGTTTGACTTATGTGTCGGACCCGGTCAGGACTAAATTGATGTGTTCAATTAAGTTCTATGTAAGACGAATCTGAGATCGAGAAACAAACTGCTGGACAATAAGTATGACTATGTTCCATGTGATTGTCCGCACGATATCTAGAACAGAGGATCATTCGATCCCTTATCTAAAGGACAGGTTATTGATAAGATCAGAGTTAGACAACGTCTTTGAGAGCTACGATTGCTAATCGGGTTCTACTTGAATTTATGGTTACTAGACTTATCCAAGTGGAAGACTGTTGGATTAGTGTCTAAGCCCGTAACCATATTTGGTTAGTATTTGACCTAGTTGTGCATGGTCCTTTTGGGTTGCCTTCACTAAAGCAACTTGGCTAGAGAAATAATAGAGAAAGAGGTTATTATGATTTATTAATATATTATAAGAATAATATATTAAAAGATAAATCATATTATTTAACTAATATTAGTCATAAATTAATTAAGAATTAATTTTGTGACTAAAAGAAATTAATTGAATAAAGGGACTTAAATTGTCAAATGTGTGATAGTTGGATTTTGGGCTGGGAAACCCAATGGGACAAAGGGATGAACGAAATTATGATGGGAACCCATCATATTTTCGTCCATGGCCTTATTCCAGAAGGTTCCATGGGCTGCTTAATGTCTAAGTTTTCCATTAGGGTTTTGGAGGAAACCCTAGCTGCTCATAATATAAATAAGGCCCCTAGGCTACAGAAATCGGTGACTTGCTTCTCTAAGAACCCTAAGGCCGAATTTTGTAGCCTCCTCCCTCTCTCTCTTGGAGCAAAACATATTGGAACAGGCTAAACAAGCCATTAAGTTTTTAGTGAGTTAGACCAACAGTGGGACCAAACTATTTATAATGAAGCACCCTCTCCCTTGCTTTATTTTTCAAACTATGTAGGATTCAATTCTCCAACCCTACCAAAATTCTAGCACTTTTGCCTTTATATATATATATATATATATATATATATATATATATATATATATATATATATATATATATATATATAGGGTGAGGTTCAATAGAGAATCATAATTAACCAAGGAACCAATCTTTTTTTCAACTTTTAGAACTTATTTTTTATCAAAAAAAACTAAAAATACAGAAATTCATAACTTTTTCTACTTTTTCCAATGATATAAAATTCGATTTTTTTACGTCAAATTCACAATGTGAATCTTCGAAAATTCACAACGTGAATCCGGATTCACACGGTGAATCCGAAAAATATTTTTCACATTCACAATGTTAATATATGAATTTAGATATTTTTAGATTTTTTTCGATAAAGAATAAGCACTAGAAATTGAAAAAAAGATTTGGTTCCTTGAAACACCCATAATTATGGTTCTCTATTGAACTTTTCCATATATATATATATATATATATATATATATATATATATATATATATATATATATATATATATATATATATATATATATATATATTAAATACCAAAATGAGTTTGTGAGAGGAAATCACAATTCATTTGGTTTTATATTTTTCAAGCCAAAACTAACAAATCTAAATTATATTATAAATATTAAAGCATCTAATACAAAATTCAAATAATCTTATATTTTGAAATAACAATTTTGACTCTTCTTATAGCAAAATTTTATAATTACATATTTTCCCCTCAACTAATTTTGAAATAATAGCTTTCGTCCCTAATTATTATAAAGTTATATAATTTGTATTTTGTAAGTTGCAATTACGGTGTCTTATTATATTTTAAAGTTACATCCCTTACATAATTTCTTTTTATAGTACTCATTTTCATTAATATTAAGTTTTATTAATTATATTATTTTTATTAATTGTCTTGTAGTATTGTACCAAATATGATATATTTCAATTTTTATTTTTGTCCACCTCCTCTACAGATAATTGTTAAGATATAAACTTTATTTTTATATTTTTGTGGTACAATTTGCAAACTGTTATGTTGAGACCTCTAATTTTCTTAACACCTTGCTTATGTTCTTATTATTTTTTTTTTTTGAAAATGATAAAATATTAGCAAACATTTGAATGTAACTACAGTTGTTCTATTGTTTGATTTGGTTCAAGACCGTCACCATAAAACTGCATAAATTAGCATCGTTGTGGTAGGAAATAACATTGAAATTTGCAATTTTGGATTATGGTTGAAAGTAACTATGTTGAAAGTTGTCTCAAAATTTCTCCTAAAACTTTATCCATGCTGACCTATGTTTTTCAACATACCGGGCTTCCGCAATATCGCGCGGATGATCCAAACCCTAATTACTTTTTTATTTATAAATGTTATTTGATTCTCTTACTTCCTTAATCTTGGTTTACGTCACTAACAACATCCCTCATATTCCTTATAAAATATGTCTATGCTACTTTAAAATTTAGAATATTATATCATCAAAATATTTTGATATATATATCTTATACTATATTATAAAGTATATTAGTTATATCTTGAATTTAAGAAGAACAATACGCAAAGCGTTTTATACAAATCAAATATGCATAACAAAACCATTAATACTTGCCAAAATTTTGAAAACTTGAATTAAAGAAGGCTATTAAAAATTTAATATGGAGCAAAATGACAATTTTAAACTATTAAATTCGTCTATAAAAATTAATTTACACTTCTTAAACTAGACATCGATAATAATTAATTTACATCAAATGTATAAACAGACAATATAAATATAAGTTATGAACATAAATATATTAATTAAAAATGATAACTTTTTTATTACATAATAACTAATAATAAAATCTAATAATTATTTCTCCATAATGAAACTATTTGCCAAAAAAACTATTTATCGTCACTGCTTTGCGTGGGCACACATCTAGTCTGTGTGTGTGTGTGTATATATATATATATATATATATATATATATATATATATATATATATATATATATATATATATATATATATATATATATAATGGTGCAATGCGTTTCAGTTTTTTTTTCAATTGGTGTATATCAAAACCACACCACACCGAAAACTTTCGGTTTTTGCGAAACTAAAAACCGAATCATCGGTTTTTGGGTTTCGGTTTATGTGGTTTTTTTTTGTTTTTATGGGTTTCAGTTCGGTTTTTGCTCACCCATACCTTCTAGAATATTTTGTTGTCTTATCCACAAAGTCAACGTTGGTCAACGATTTTGACCGGATCAGTCAAAACCATTTGATCTGAACTCGCCAAAAATAAAAGTTCCTCAATTTTCAGCGACCGATGCGTCGTGCGCCTAAATTATGCATTTAGGCTACGCTAGGTGTGCGCGTGAAATTGGTCCATTCCTTTGATCCACTAAAGTTTTTGAAGTCTATCAAGGAAAAAAAGACCTTATAAACTCACTAAATGTTTTTTCACAACCAATATGAGAAAGAAAATTGCCAACTTGCAATATTTCTTATATAGTTTCCAATATGTTTAATTTGCAAGATATATTATTTCATACAATCATGTTCTTCTTATTTTCTTTTTAACCAAAAGTCTTTTTCAAAAACAACTAAAATTGTCTACCATCTTATATCCGTTTTATCGCATTATTATGAGACTTAGATTTATTTTTTTGTATATAAAGTAAAATAATTTGTGGGTTAGAAAATATCGTCAACGGTCAAAGGAGTTGGGGGACGGCTGAATGTTTGAATTTGAAGGCCGTGAATGTGTGGATGATTTTAGAGTCGGTGGTTGGTCAACTCCTATAGCCATTTGATTATTTACGTGTTTAATCTTTATTGATTAAGTCGGTTTGTTTAAATATTAAATACTAATGTGTGGTTATAACTTGATATTATCATTAGTGTAAAATAATAAGAACATAATATTATCTAAAACAATATGTTAGAAAAAAACGAACATTTCATTAGACTGGTAGGTGTGGGCAACGCCCACACCACGTTATTAGGAAAACGACAAAAAAAAAACATATTATAACGTGTTATGGTGGTAAGGGGGAGTAACGCGCAGTCTCATAACACCTAATAACGGGGAAGGGAGGCGGTGTTCACATGTTATAACATGCAATAACACCTAATAACGTCGTTGCCCATACCCACCTCTCTTAGAATTTTAGAACTTCATACACATATAATATGATGGGAGTAGGATTACCAAAGTAAGTCAATCAAACCATACTCACTTTTCGACATTACGCATGCCGCTTAACATGTCATTTCAAGTCCTCAACCATGTTCAATCATTCATAGACAGAACCGTATATCCATATTATATTGATCTCCTACTCATTTTTCATTATTTTCATTTAGACGATAAATGCGAGCAAATATTAAATAATACATATCATTTCATATATTCATATCAAATATATTGGAAAAGTTGGTTTTAACTTTTAACTACTTTCTAAAAATGATTTAAAAAAAATTAAAACATGAATTTCAAACCCTAAACATTAATAAATTGGATAGATGGTTATAAATCTATGCTTTCTCTCGTGACACCCTGGTTTTGGTATATCATATGTCCCGAATAGATTTATAATGAATAAGAAATTGTCAAAGGATTTGTAGTCCAACGGTATCAGGTGTTGTCCTCTCTCCTTGAGGTTGATGTTCAAGTCTCATTGTGGATATAGGTTAATTTTGAGAGTATATTAGATTTGTCATTAAAAAAATAATACTAATAGTAATGAATAAAAAATAATACTAATAGTAATGAATAAAAAATTAATCATTATAGTGATTTAGTCGGATGAATAGAGTACAATGATTTATTGAGTTGTCAATGCATATAGTGTTTGATATTGTTTATTTAAAACAACTTATGTTTATTTCTAAAAATATTTATCAGCTTATCCAGTGTCAAAACATAATTTATAGAAAATGTTTTGATTAGCTTATCCGATACCAAAACATAATAAGCCGATAAATTGTTTTTTTATTGTTTGATAATTTTTGCTTATAAATGTAAAATGACAAAAAAAAAAGACATCTAGCATATTATACTTTTTTTTAATTATAGTTTTTTGATTATTTTATAATAATATTTTTGTTGAAAGTAATACCAATAACATTTAAAAAGTTTATTTTGCAACTCTAAGATTATTATTATAAGATTTCTTAAAACATCATATTCATATTAATACAATTTATTCATAGTTCATGTGAAAAGTGACATCGCTTTAGGAAATAATACCACAATGAAAGGTAAAACGATCATATTCATATTAATACAAACACATAAAAAAAAAAAAAAAGACATCTAATGGTTGTTAAGCTTAAACTAGATGAATATCCGTGCGTTGCGCGTAATATAACAATATATTTGAAATCTACATAAGTATATGTTTTTGAAATATATATATAAATGACGTTGTTGTTAGCTTTCATATAATAAATCTTATAATAAATTGTTATAAGCATTGTTTGTTTTGAATTATATGATAATATATAAATTTTTTAAAATTCTATAATCTCAGTTGTCTCAATGACCTCTACATGCACATTATTCAATATTCATGAATAAAATTAAATTTAATATATGGTTTAATGATATTTATAGTTGTTGTTATGATTAATTAATTTTAAAAAATTTATTTGCTTAAGATTTTAATTTATATCATTATAATTATTTAAAACATCAAAAATTGTTTTTGTTTTTAAAGGTAACAACAAAATTTTTGTATATAATGTTACTTTTAACTATTATTGTTATAAGTTATTTAAAATAACATATTTAGAAACTCTTAATTATTTTAATTTGGTTTCAGAAATTGAACTTTTTTAAAATTTATTTGATAAATATTTTTAGTTTTTTTATTATAATTATTTAAAACAACAAACATTGTTTTCGTTTATATAGATAGCATAATAATTTTTATATAATATTACTTTTAAGTATTCTTATTATAAGTTATTTTTAAGTTACTTATTTGAAAATTCTTAATGATTATATAAAATAGTTTCATGGTTTTTTTTTGTTAATTTAGGATTACAGTTTAGATTTAACAGTATAATTTATGACATTTAACTATCTATAATAGTCTCTCAATTTTTTTCATGTTTAACGGAAATTTTGATATATGTTAAACGTTTAACATCATATTGAAAAAAATAATTTAACTATTTTGCATAAAATCATTAATTATATACAAATTGTGACTTAAAAAATGACAGTTGCCCACATACGACAACATATTTAAACTAATAAGTTAATTATAATATGTTAAAAAAGTTAAAGCCATAGTTTTATAAATATAAGTAAAATATAATATTTTAACATTGTAGTTTAGTTCATTTATGATTAGAATTTAGTTTTTATATTGATTTAACATTATTAAATAATTTATAAAAATTATTAGAAATAAATTAAAAAGTCATGGATGTTTCAAATGCATGTGGTGCAAATAAAAATCTATATTTTATTAGTATACTAGGCGAATGCGCCCGCGTTGCGCAGAAACACCTATATAGTTTACATCATTACAGATATATGTTTTATTTAAATATAATAATAACGTTGTTGTTAAATTTGATATAATAATTCGTATAGTAAATTGATATACTATATTAATTGTTTTGAATTATATGATAATATGTACATTTATTATAACTGTATAATCTCAACCGTCTAAATGACTTCTATCCGTGAGTTACTCATGAATAAAATTAAATATAATATATGACTTAATGTTATTTATAGTTTTGTTATTCTTAATTAATTTTTTAAAATTTATTTTCTTAACCTTTTAATTTCTATCATGATAATTATTTAAAACATCAGACATTGTTTTTTGATTTTAATGTCCAATTGATCTGTTCATAACGTTTTAATTTCTAGCATGACATTGTTTTTTTATTTTAAAGGTAAAAATATAATCATTTATATAGAGTTATTTTTAAATATTGTTATTGTAAGTTATTTTAAGCTACTTATTTGAAAACTTTTATTGATGATACAAATATCTTTAGGAAATATTTTAGTTAAATTGATATTATAATTTAGTTTTGCATTTAGCACTACAATTTATTACTTTTAATTATTCACAAAATATTCATTGGGTTTTTTAAGTGGAACTGAAATTTATATCTAAGTTGACACTGTAATGTTATATTTATATTAACAGTTTAAGTATTTTGTCCAAACTATTCAAAAGTGGTAGCTTTAAATTGATAATGGTTTACATACACATATTAAATCTAATAAATTAAGTATAATATGATAAAAGTTAAACATAACTTTATAAGTAGAAGTAACTATATTATTTTAATATCAAAACTTAGTTTATTTATGATTACACTTTAGGTCTGATATTTATTTAATCTTATTAACCAAATTATAATCATTATTAGAAAGACACTACAATTTTCACTTTTAAATATTTACAAAATATTATTTGGGTTGTTTAAGTTAAACTAAAATTTATATTTAAGTTGGTCATGTAATGTTATATTTAAATTTATAATTTAAATATTTTATACAAATTGTTCAAAAGTTGTAGCTTTAAATTGATAATGCTTTACATCCAGCAATATATTAAAACTAATAAATTAAGTATAATATGTAAAAAGTTAAAAAACATAACTTTATAAGTAGAAGTAAAGATATTTTTTTAATATTGAAATTTAGTTTATATATGATTACACTGTACGTTTGATATTTATTTAATCTTATTAACAACCTTATAATCATTATTATAAAGAAATTGAAAAGTCATGGGAGTTTCAAATGAATGTGGTGAAAGGAAAAATGCATGAGAGTTTCTAATGAATGTGGTGAAAGAAAAAATGTTTCCTTTATAATATAGTATGATATGATATGATAGACGAATATCCGAGCGGTGTGCAAAATAAAATTATACGGTTAAATTTTTTGTAATCATACGTTATTTAAAATATTTATGTCATTTTTATTAACTTTAAATAAATAATAATATTTAGTTAATGCAAAATTATAATTAATTTGAACAATAAATAATAATAACATTTAGTTAATGCAAAATTATAATTAACTTGAACAATAAATAATATAACACTTATTAAAATCAAATGATTTAATGGTCTCTACTCAAGCTTTATGTGTGTATAAAATTAGTTTTGGTGACTTAGTAAGATATGTGGAAGATATGATGAATAAATTATTGACCCCTTTTTTAAATTATCGCACTAATTCAGGGCATGATGCATAGCCTTATATTTGCATCGATGGATTAAACCCTCGTTAAGGAAGTTCTCTTTCTAAAAAGTAGTTATACTACTCAGTATTTTAATTAACTATTGTTATAATTTATTAAAAATTAATTTTTTTGATGATGTTTTAATTTCATCATGAATATTATTTAAATTATCAACCATTATTTGTAATGTAACATAATTTAATTTATAATTTCATGTTATTTTTAACTATTATTATTATTATAAATTAATTTAAAAACAACTTAATTGAATTTTAGTTATTATATTTATCGTATTTAGTAATTTCCTTTCAACTATTTCAAAAAACATATGTTGGACTTTTATTACTTTAGTTTTTAACTTTACATTATATTTTTAAGTTTGTTTGATATATTAATTTAGTTTATACATTTAACACTATATTGAAGTCAACAAATTTAGTATACCATATTGATATTTCAACAAGTCTTCATTTTATGATAATGTTTATAATTAACAACATATTCAAGTTATGTGGAAATATGAAGAGTTAGGAGTTTCAAAATGATATGGTAAAAGAAAAAATGTTTTCTGTATTATTTAAATTATCAACCATTGTTTGTAATGTAACATAATTTAATTTACAACTTTATGTTATTTTTAATTGTTATTATAAATTAATTTAAAAACAACTTAATTGAGTTTTAGTCACTATAAAAAAATAGTTTTTGGACATCTTTTAGTTAATTCGACTTTTAGATTTAAGATTTTTATATTTATCGTATTTAATATTGTAACATACACGTTCAGTTATCGTGTTATGTAGCTTTAAAAATGAATAATATTATGAAATATTATGTGATTTTGAGCGTTGAGTTCTAACAGCTAGTTTTTACTAGAAATGAAGTAAAACTATGTTTAGAATCACTCGGAAAATATTGGAAGTCTTATGAGATTCTAATCAAAAGTCAAATATTGAAATTTAACGAAAATATAAAGTTGAAAATAAGTAAAATTATATTATTGAAAGTTGTAAAGAATCTCATTAGAAACATTTAGGGGAAAACCTCATCGAAATCTGAGTTATAACGAAGAAGTTATGACTTATTGAACTTTCGCGACAGAACCGGCACGACGCAGTATGACGTAAAAAGTGCGTTTTTGATAAACTACTTTTTAGCTTTAGCGATCTAAACGAAATTCGTAGTATTCGCTAAACTGAGAATTTACATAAAAAAAACGTCCAAATCTGACTTCGTATGAGGAGGTTATGATTTTTCTAAGTTTCGGAATAGCAGTAGACAGTTAAAAACTCGAAATAAAGATCGAGTGATTTTTAGCCGACGCAACCTAAACGAGAATCGAATGTCTCGTAAATAGTAGTACAACTGTAAAAAGAGAGACGAAAACGGACATCGGATGAAGAAGTTATGAATTTTAAACGGACTTTTCCTGTCCCGACCCATTAAAAATATAATATTAAAAATGAAATCCAAATTAGCCGACGAAGTCTAAATGAAAGTTCTAGAGTATAATCTCACCTACGCGTGAATATAAAGAACGTAAAAAACGAAGCTTGTATTCGAAAGATATAGATTTTAGAAGTTTGGAAAATCCGTGTACGCCCCGCGTACATGAGTACGCCTAGCGTACTCATGTTTGTGATCCGGATTCGGCCACGTCAACAACTTCTTCGCATACGACATGAGTCACACAGGTTCGACATGTTTGATGCCACTCATCAGGGTACACCCAGCGTACTAAGTTGTATGCCCAACGTAGTGACTATTAGAGCAGTACGCCAAGCGTACTCATAATTTACGCCCAACGTAATGTGAGTTTCAGCCACTATAATAGAAAGCAAAGCCTTCGGGTTTTTGTTTAGAAAATGTATTCCCTCACTCTCTACTCTCTTTTAAGTCACTTTTAACCCTGAAGCCCCGACATCATTCCCGACACCCGAAGCAAGTCCCAACGCCCCGAAGTTCCCGAGAAAATTATATTTTCAAGTTGAAACTCTGCCCGAGTAAGGCTGGTTTTCAACTAAAATCCTCAGGTTCGTCACAGAAAGTCATGTTTAAATTCGAAGTGTTGCTCAAATTAATACTTTAATCGTTGTTTAGTTCACTATGAGTTCAATATATTTGAATAATTTTATGTTATGTGTTATATGTGCTATGTGTTTTCCATGTTATCATCTCGTGTTATTATTTCCGCTATTATGGTAGCAAAGTTTTACCTTTGGCCATGTGATCAGTGAAAGGACTTAGATTCACGGTGGTATTGGTATCTAGCTCTGGCCATGTAGAGCATGTCTCGTAAGAGAATGACTTCTATTCTATGGCATTGGCAGAAGGTTAGATGGGGTTAAAAGCCTGAAATCTACCAAAATGTTTAATTAGAAATCATGTCTTTTGTGCCATTTGTGTCAAAGTGTTATTGATGTATATCAAGTATTGAAATTGTTATGTCTCATTGATTGTATATCATTGAATCAAATCATCGATTGATATGGAAAGCTTGTCGCATTTCACATATGCATTTGTTGTTCCTTGTACCCCTTTGCTTCTGCCATATTAAAGTATATATATATGGCATAATGAAGCACTAGTAGGCCCTTGTGCTGCCAGAGGGCAAGGAATTTAGAATAGAGAAGTTCAGTCCATGAAGGAAATCTAAACTTAAATTTGGTTTTGCCTTAAACCTTGTCTTATGATTGTAGGATGGAAATTATAGACTCACTAGGATAGGAACATATACACTGTAAAATCCAGGTAGCAAAGGTTTCGTTTTAATTCATGAGAATGATTGTGAGGAGATGCTTTCGTTGATAGATAATAAGATCAGACAAAGATCAATATGGATATTGGATGTGTTAATTTCATTCTCAAATTCACAATAAGATTACAACATCCCTTTTCATATTTCAAATTGTGAGGAATGGCAAGGAATTCTTTGAACTTTCAAGACATATCTATAAGTTCTGAAAGGGTTTAAACACACACACATGCTATCCAATGAAGGTGTATAAGCTTAAGAAGTCTAGTTTGAGACTTATCAAAGCATCACATAAAAAAAATTATACTTCAATAAGAGAGTCAAGAGTATTGATTTCTAGAAGTCCAGTTAATTTATGGGTAAATGTCAAAGCTAGTAGGAGCATAATTGGTATGCTCGTATTGTATGTTGACAATATTGTTTGTAGGAAACAAAGTTTTCGGTTTGCAAATTGCAAAGTTTGGGAATTGTTTTGCTATAGTAGATTTAAGAGAGAGGTCACTCATACTTTATTTTGAATCTAAAAGTTTAGATCGTATAATTTAATAGAACTTAGTCATAAACGTATATGAATAATGAATATCATGTTGAAATGGTTCAACATAGGAGATTCGATATATGAAAAATATTATAGAAAGAGACTGAACATATATCAGATCCATATTTGAGACATAATAAGTCAAGTTCCATATGCTTCGAATATAGGATCGATTACATTTACTATAATATTCACTTATTCTAATTTTTTTCAAATGCTCAAAGCATTGTGAGAAAGATTAGAATTTTGTGTTACTAAAGTTGTTAAAATAACTATCAAGAACATTTTAAGGTTATACCAAAAGACTGGTTGCTTGCAGACAATTAGAAGTATGCTATTAGTTTAGAGGGATCATAGTGACATGATTATGGATTGAGATGATTCTTAATCAGAATTGATGGTCATATGGGAATATGAAAATGTTTCCATAATGAGAGATACTTGTAAAATCCACATGTGAGTTGGAAACTTTAATGCAAGAAAAGGTGTTCAAGGATTGTATCTTGAATTTGAACCTTCATTACCATGGAACTGTTTCTAGTAACAAAGTTCCAATGGGATATTCTATAATATCGAAGATTAAGTCTTTGAGACTTTTGAATCTTGATATCACATGAGATTAATCCATTTTAAGTCAGAATTCCATCACATCTTGGATAGTGATAAGAATATGGAATTGTGAAATGAGCATTATTGGAATAATGTTCAATCGATATGTTCATAAAAGAGGGACCATAGAGAGGCATACTATGCATGTTCATAACATGAAAATCATAATCTTCTTTTATTGCCCACGACGTGGCACTATTGCCTCCACGTCGTGGCGACTGGGAAGCTTCACGATAACTCTTCTTCTTCTTCTTCTTTCTTTTTTACTTCGAGTGACTGATTAGACTCCTCTTTAAGGTCCTTCATATGCACCAATTCATCTTCTTCTTATTCTGTATCAACGGCCATGGCTTGAGCATTTTGGATTGACTCGATTTTTCGTGAAGGTGAATCCGGTAGCTTTTCTTGTACAAGCCTTGTTAATTGCACCACTTGCATACAAATACTTAAAATAGATTCTTTTGTTCTCTAAGTATTGCGTCTATAGCATCATGTCGTTTTTTGCTAGCTTCCATGAATCTAAATAACATTGACTCGAGAACATATATTTTCTCTGATTGGACTTGCTCAATTTGGTAGAGATCATGCTTAAATTCTTGAATTTCTTTCACATCTCGTTCTCTCTTGTACTTCACCTCACAATCCTTAGTAGAATGGGGTCCCCCACAAGCTCCACATCCATCTTTAATTGATCCACCCATTTTTGTGATCTTTTCTTCCATTGCATCGAGCTTTGCAATTACTGCGCTGATAGTATCTTGACCTTCATCTTTACTTGAATTCCCTCTAGTGAAATCCTCCTTTGAGTTATAATACTCTCTTGAATTCTTAGCGAATTCTTCAATTAAAGCTTTATTTGTTGTCGGATTCTTCTTTGTCATGGGCCCTTGCGAGTGTAAACGTTGACGAGTGCCCACATTGACTCCATCATAAAATATCAAGATTTCTTGTTGCACATTGAAGTCATGTTGAGGGCAATTTCGTAACAATCTCTTGTAACGTTCCCAAGCTTCGTATAATGACTCCCCTTCTAATTGTTAAAAATTCTAGATATTTCTCTTAAGCTTTGCAGCTTTTGAAGGAGGGGTAAACTGGTTGATGAACTCGGTCTTAAAATCATTCGATGTTCTGATTGCTCCAAAGGGAAGTGATTTTAACCATTCTTTTGCTTCACCCTTCAATGTGACCGGTAAAAGTCTAAGCATCATCGCATCTTCACTCACGTTTGGTGCATTAAAATAATGCAAAATCTCCACCACCTCTTCTATATGCTCATAACCATCCTCGTGCTCCTTCCCATAAGAAGGTAGTTCCCTTAACATATTAATAATGTGCCCTGGAAGTTCAAACTTTGTCGTGGTTGGGATTTTTGGTGGATCAAGACCCCATCTTTTTTCGTTCCTCATATATCTCTTGTACTCTTCTATTTACATGGTCGTGATGTCCCCTGTAACGCCTGTGTTTCTGGGCTTGTCATTAATGTTGATATAATAGTCTAGGTTAACCTTTGTAACCCGTTTTGAAATAATAGAAGTGTATTATTTGAGTATTATGTGTTTTGTGCTTAATTGCTTAATTATGTGGTTTGATTAATTAAGAATAAAAATAAGCGTCAAAATTAAAGTGTAAAATAAACTTGATATCTTTGGATAATGTTGTAGTAGTGGAAACGAGGTTTCCGAATATATAAAGAACGCCCAAATCTGACTTCGTATGAGGAAGTTATGACTTATCGAAGTTTCGACTTAGCGGTATGCAACCTGAAATACTCGATTTGAGATCGAGCAGTTTTTAGCCGAAGCAATCTAAACGAGGATCGAAGGTCTCGTTGTTGGTATCGAAGCGGTGAAAAGTTAGGCGAGAACGGACGTCAAACGAAGAAGTTATGAATTTATAACGAAGTTTTTCTGTCCCGACCTATTAAAAATAAATAATAAAAATAAAGTCAAAATTAGCCGACGGAGTCTAAACGAAAGTTGTAGAGCGTAGTCTCACCTACGTGTGGATATAAAGAACGTCGAAAACGGAGTTCGTATGAAGAAGATATAAATTTTCGAAGTTTATTAAATAATTAATAATTAAATTTAATTATTAAATCCGGCATTATCCGAAGAGAAGTCATCGGACTCATCCGAAGTACGCCCAGCGTACTAGCGTACGCCCCGCGTACAGCGAAGCATGACACGCCTCGCACTCGAGTTCTTCGGATACGTAAGCAATGATGATTCTGAGGCAGTACGCCCCGCGTACTCCGAGGCTCCAGCCTCTTATAAATAGGATGCGAGGGCAGCCGACTCCTTTGCTATTTTTCTCTCTTCTCTCTCCTGTTTTGCATCGATTTGCGTGCCAGAAATACCCCGAAGCCCCGGTATTATTCTCGAGCCCCGAAGCAAGTCCCGAGATCCCGAAGATCCCGAGAAGTGCGGTTCCCGAGCCGAAGCTCTGCCCGCAAGAAGTTCGATTTTTGTAGAGATCTTCCAGATCTGCTGAGGATTACTACTTCTGCAAGTCGTAGTGTTGTCCGATCATCTTCCGATCAAGTGAGTGTATACTACCTTTCATAAACACGATAATAATACAAGTATGGTTTGAGTGTATTAAGTATATTGTTGTTTATGTGTATAATTTTGTTGTTATATGTGTGAATGTATATTCATTCTCTTCTATCTCATAGATCTGATTTATTTCCTATGAAATACGTGTTATGTGGGTGTGCCTCATCTGTTATGTGGAATATGTATTGAATGAAAATGATATACAGGTTTTAAACTATGTATGAAAATATATATTTTTATCTACTAATATGTTGGGTAGAACATGGGTAGATAGTTGGTGTGTAATAGACAGATGAGAGGCCTCGATGTTGTTGTTGTTGTTGTTGATCTAGTTATTCAGCGGAGTATGGATAACGACCACAGACTCTTTCTAGACAGTCCTGTGGAACGCTAGCAGGTTCATAACCTGTAGGTGTTGTGAACGATGTGTTCACCGGTGTACTCTATCCCCCTCATGGTTGCCTTTAGGATATCTATTGTTGAGGAAACCCCTTAGCAGTAATGTCCGTCCCGATGAAAATCCTAGATTAGGTCCCTTGAGATAGATGTTATTTTAGGGACGTAAAGTGAGGATAACGGGAATGGGTAATCGGGATAGTGATTGGTTGGTGAAATTAAATATAATTTATTTATTGTGGGTTGAAAACCCTATATGCTCACCAGGCTCCGAAGCCTGACCCACTCAGTTTTATTTGTATTACAGGAACTTAGGAAGTGGCGCAAGGGCGTAAGATGGATGAATCATCGAGTTGTTTTGTTTACAAGTCTGTATATGTATATATTTGTTGAATGACTTGTAATGTTATCGTTTATGCTTTATGGTCTGTATCGGAACATGACATCCCGAGTTTTGATTATATATAATGAAAATGCATCTCTTGATGAAATGCTTTGATAAATATTATTTTATCATGTTTTGTTTTGGGAACAAATTCCGCAACACTTTTAAATCAAAAGGATTTACTCTGAAATTATTTTAAAAAGCATAAATGAAATCGGTCTTTTTTGGCCGAGATTTTGGGGATGTCACAGTTGGTATCAGAGCATTAGTTTAAGCGAACTAGGAATTTGTAGGATTTCTAGACTTAAACTTAGAATGCTAAGTGGAATTTTGAGATGTGTGTCTGTTGGATTTTAGACACGAGCACTAGTTTATTTTAGGAAAGTTGCCTAAAATGCTTTTATGTGCTAAATGTTATATGTTGCCATATATGATATTAATTGTTCGGATCTACGGTCTGTTGCCGACCGGATCTGGAAACCTTATGTGTGTAGGATTCTAAGCGTATGCCTACGTTATTAGAACTAGCATGTAAACGTTTCAGAGTAATAAGGATGATTTGAATATCTATCGTGAATGAGGATCTAATTTCACCTTATTCGGTGTGTAGATAAAAAAAAATGGTGAGAACAAGGAGTGGCATTGGAAACGCAGATGAAAACAGGAATCAACCGCCAGTGATTGAGCAAATACCTGTTGTAGCAGCATCACCAGAACCAATAACAATGGCTGGGGTGCATCGGGCTATGTTTTCCGAACAAAGGGATGAGATGCGACAGATGTTGCATGATAATAAGGATGAACCTATTATACCTATTGAGGAACCCGAATTGATCCCCGAGCAATCGGAGGAAGGGAACAATAGTCGCATTATGAGTCAAGTTGGGACTCAAGGAGAACGAAGGAACAATCTGGAAAGGAGAAACAACAAGGATGGGCGAATGTACAAGAAATTCTTGGGCACCAAACCGCCAAGTCTTTCTGGGAGCCCAAAGCCTGTTGAGATAATGGATTGGATCTCCGAAATGGAGATGGTGTTTGAAAGTTGCGACTGTAGCAACAAACAGAAGACTGTCTTTGCAGTCAGACAACTGAAGACTGGAGTCTTGAGTTGGTGGAAGTTGTTGGCAGATACTATGCCACGAGAAGAAGCCCTGAAAATGTCATGGGAGGAGTTCTTGGAACAACTAAGGGTGCAGTATTGTTCAGAGATAGACCTGATTGATCTGAACAATGAGTTCTAAAACTTGAAGAAGGGGAGGATGAGCATAGATGACTATGCTACTGCATTCACTGAGAAATTGAAGTTATTTCCGTACCTAGTGCCAACGTAACTCTCCAAGATTGAGAGGTTTGCTAATGGACTGCCTGCCGACTTTGGTCCGACAGTCAAGATGGAAACTACTCTGAAAACGGCTGTTCGTGCAGCTAAGAATGTGGAGGCCCAGCAGAAGGAAAAGGGTCTAGAAAGGATAGAAGTTGGTGAAAAGAGAAAGTTCGATGGAACTTCAGGGTCCAATAAGAAAAACAAGTTCTCGAAGTCTGGTTCGAGGGGAAGTGGAGGCGAAGCGAAATGGTGCGACAAATGTAGGAAGAAGCATCATGGAAAATGTGAGGTAGCGACCACATGCTACAAGTGTGGAAAGCCAGGGCACTATGCCAATGAGTGTACCCTCTCTAAGAAGGTTTGCTATGGTTGTGGTGAGGAGGGACACATGTCGAGGGACTGCCCAAAGAAGAAGGAGGCAACTAGACCCAATATTCCGCCAAAGCCAAAGGCGAGAGCATTCCAGATGACACTGGAAGCTGCTAAAGATGAAGCTGATGTCGCTTCAGGTACCTTTCTCGTTAACAAATTGCCTGCCCAAATTTTATTTGATTCTGGAGCCAACTACTCCTTTATATCGCATGAATTTGGTAGAAAACTAGCTTTGCATGTTGTTAGACTAGATAATGCCTTATTAGTCGAAGTTGCTAGTGGTAAGTTTGTACCTGTTAGCCATCGTATGAAAAACATCTTAATTGATCTGAATGGGAATAAGTTCCACGAGTAATTATTGCCTATAGAACTTAGCGGTTTCGACATCGTTCTGGGAATGGATTGGCTTAGCGCCAATGATGCCGAAATTTTATGCAAGAAGAAGATAGTTAAAGTAAACCCGCCTGGGAAAGATTCGTTTATGGTGTATGGGGACAAACGCAGAGTGAATTCTGGAATCATTTCCCTAATGAAAGCCAGAAAATGTTTTGACCAAAGGGTGTACATCATACTTAGCATTCGTGATCGATGCTAAGAAGGAAAAGAAGGTGATGCAGAATATTCCTGTTGTGTGTGATTATCCGGAAGTATTTCCCGAAGATCTTCCTGGATTACCGCCTGATATACAAGTGGAGTTTAGAATAGACTTGTTGCCAGGAACGACGCCAATAGCAAAAGCACCTTATCGATTAGCACCGACGGAGTTGAAGGAGCTGATGATGCAACTTCAGGAGTTATTGGACAAAGGTTTCATTAGACCTAGTTCATCACCCTGGGGAGCTCCGGTGTTATTCGTGAAGAAGAAAGATGGAAGTATGAGAATGTGCATTGATTACCGAGAACTGAATAAGGCAACAATAAAGAATAGATATCCGTTGTCGAGGATTGATGACCTATTCGATCAACTACAAGGTTCAAGTTATTTCTCAAAGATCGACCTGAGGTTAGGATATCATCAGCTGAAAGTAAGAGAGCAGGATATAAAGAAGACTGCATTCAGAACGCGATATGGACACTACGAGTTTTTGGTTATGTCGTTTGGACTAACCAATGCTCCAGCAGCATTCATGGATTTAATGAACAGAGTTTGTAATCCGTTCCTAGATAAGTCTGTGATAGTGTTCATAGATGACATTCTGATTTACTCGAAAAGCCAGGAGGAGCATGGCAGACACTTGCAAGAAGTGTTAGAAGTTTTGAAGCAGGAGAAGTTGTATGCAAAGTTCTCCAAATGTGATTTTTGGATTCGTGAAGTCCAATTCTTGGGTCACGTGGTCAACCAAGAAGGGATAATGGTTGATCCAGCGAAGATCGAAGCTGTGATGAAGTGGGAACCACCGAAAAGTCCCACGGAGATCCGAAGCTTTTTGGGATTAGCCGGATATTACCGAAGGTTTATCCAAGGTTTTTCTTCGATCGCTAGTCCATTAACAGCTTTGACCCACAAAGGAGCTACTTATGCTTGGAGTGATAAGCATAAAGAAGCATTCGAGAAGCTAAAGAAGAAGCTATGCGAGGCACCAATACTTTCTCTACCCGATGGAGTTGAAGACTTCGTTGTTTATAGCGATGCGTCTGGGGTTGGATTGGGTTGTGTTTTGACCCAAAGAGAAAAGGTGGTAGCATATCCGTCTCGACAGCTGAAGGAGCATGAAAAGAACTACCCGACTCATGATTTGGAGTTGGCAGCGGTAGTTTTCGCTCTAAAGATATGGAGGCATTACCTCTATGGCACGACGTGCAAACTTTTCACTGATCATAAGAGTCTCCAATATCTCTTTAATCATAAAGAATTGAATATGAGGCAACGACGCTGGCTAGAGTTACTCAAGGACTACGACTGCGAGATACTTTACCACCCCGGTAAGGCTAATGTTATTGCTGATGCTCTCAGTCGGAAATTCAATCTTGAAAGGAAAAGGCCAAGAGCGTTGAGAATTGAAGTTGTCTCGACCATTGTGGAAAGTATAAAGAAAGCTCAAGATGAAGCTTCTGAAAAGAATGACCAAAAGGAGGAACGTTTGGGCAAAACGTTGGTGTTCGGTGTAAACAGTCATGGACTGAAGGTGTTCCAAGATCGGATTTGGATACCTAAGACAGGAGGAGTCATAGATCTTCTGATGGAAGAAGCTCACAAAACCATGTACTCGATTCATCCCGGTAGCACTAAAATGTATAGGGACCTAAAACCCTACTACTGGTGGCCGACGATGAAGCTTGATGTTGCAAAGTATGTGGCTGAGTGTGTGACTTGTGCGAGAGTAAAGACACAACATCAGAAACCGTACGGGAGTTTAGAACCATTGCCTGTGCCTATGGGTAAGTGGGAAGACATTGCTATGGATTTTTTCACTAAACTGCCCAGAACAAAGAATGGTCACGACATGATTTGGGTGGTCGTTGATCGATTCACTAAGAGTGCGCATTTCATAGCAGCCAATGAGAAATGGTCTATGGAGAAGCTTGCAAATTCTTACGTGAAGGAAATTGTGAGGCTTCACGGTGTTCCGTTAACGATTGTGTCGGATTGTGATAGCCGTTTCACCTCGAGGTTTTGGAAAAGTCTACAAGAGGAATTGGGTACCAAGTTGTGTTTAAGTACAGCTTACCATCCGCAGACTGATGGTCAAAGTGAAAGAACAATACAAACACTTGAAGACATGCTGAGAGCATGTACCTTGGAATTCCTAGGTAATTGGGATGAACATTTACCTTTGGTAGAATTTTCCTACAATAATAGTTTCCACTCGAGCATTAAGATGGCACCTTACCAAGCTTTGTATGGACAGAAGTGTCGTACGCCGTCTTGTTGGCTTGAGGCTGGGGAAAAGCGATTTATGGGACCGGAGATGATTCATCAAACTGCTGAAAAGTTGAAAATAATTAGGGAAACAATGTTAGTAGCTCAGGATCATCAAAAGAGCTATGCTGACAAAAAGCGAAGACCGATGACTTTTGAAGTTGGAGATTCGGTTTTGCTTAAAGTCTCGTCGTGGAAGGGACTTATAAGATTTGGTAAAAGGGGAAAGTTGAGTCCACGGTTTATTGGACCGTTTAAAGTTCTTCAGAGGATTGGGAACCAAGCTTACAAGCTCGAACTACCAGAAGAACTGAATGGAATTCATAACACTTTTCATGTGTGTTATTTGAGGAAGTTCACGGGAGAAGTTCCCGACATAATTCCAATTTACGAATTGAGAATTGATGAGAACAAAAGGTTGATTGAAGAACCAGAGGCAATTGTTGACCGAAAGACTAAGAAGTTGCGACACAAGATGGTCGAGTTAGTGCTTGTCCGATGGAAACACACGAATGGGCCGAATCTCACCTGGGAGACGGAGAGTGACATGATGGGTCGCTATCCGCATTTGTTTGTTGATGTGTGATTCCGGGGACGGAATCATTCTAAGGTGGAGAGAATTGTAACGCCTGTGTTTCTGGGCTTGTCATTAATGTTGATATAATAGTCTAGGTTAACCTTTGTAACCCGTTTTGAAATAATAGAAGTGTATTATTTGAGTATTATGTGTTTTGTGCTTAATTGCTTAATTATGTGGTTTGATTAATTAAGAATAAAAATAAGCGTCAAAATTAAAGTGTAAAATAAACTTGATATCTTTGGATAATGTTGTAGTAGTGGAAACGAGGTTTCCGAATATATAAAGAACGCCCAAATCTGACTTCGTATGAGGAAGTTATGACTTATCGAAGTTTCGACTTAGCGGTATGCAGCCTGAAATACTCGATTTGAGATCGAGCGATTTTTAGCCAAAGCAATCTAAACGAGGATCGAAGGTCTCGTTGTTGGTATCGAAGCGGTGAAAAGTTAGGCGAGAACGGACGTCAAACGAAGAAGTTATGAATTTATAACGAAGTTTTTCTGTCCCGGCCTATTAAAAATAAATAATAAAAATAAAGTCAAAATTAGCCGACGGAGTCTAAACGAAAGTTGTAGAGCGTAGTCTCACCTACGCGTGGATATAAAGAACATCGAAAACGGAGTTCGTATGAAGAAGATATGAACTTTCGAAGTTTATTAAATAATTAATAATTAAATTTAATTATTAAATCCGGCATTAGCCGAAGAGGAGTCATCGGACTCATCCGAAGTACGCCCAGCGTACTAGCGTACACCCCGTGTACAGCGAAGCATGACACGCCTCGCACTCGAGTTCTTCGGATATGTAAGCAATGACGATTCTGAGGCAGTATGCCCCGCGTAACGTAGTACGCCCCGCGTACTCCGAGGCTCCAGCCTCTTATAAATAGGATGCGAGGGCAGTCGACTCCTTTGCTATTTTTCTCTCTTCTCTCTCCTGTTTTGCATCGATTTGCGTGCCAGAAATACCCCGAAGCCCCGGTATTATTCTCAAGCCCCGAAGCAAGTCCCGAGATCCCGAAGATCCCGAGAAGTGCGGTTCCCGAGCCGAAGCTCTGCCCGCAAGAAGTTCGATTTTTGTAGAGATCTTCCAGATCTGCTGAGGATTACTACTTCTGCAAGTCGTAGTGTTGTCCGATCATCTTCCGATCAAGTGAGTGTATACTACCTTTCATAAACACGATAATAATACAAGTATGGTTTGAGTGTATTAAGTATATTGTTGTTTATGTGTATAATTTTGTTGTTATATGTGTGAATGTATATTCATTCTCTTCTATCTCATAGATTTGATTTATTTCCTATGAAATACGTGTTATGTGGGTGTGCCTCATCTGTTATGTGGAATATGTATTGAATGAAAATGATATACAGGTTTTAAACTATGTATGAAAATATATATTTTTATCTACTAATATGTTGGGTAGAACATGGGTAGATAGTTGGTGTGTAATAGACAGATGAGAGGCCTCGATGTTGTTGTTGTTGTTGTTGATCTAGTTATTCAGCGGAGTATGGATAACGACCACAGACTCTTTCTAGACAGTCCTGTGGAACGCTAGCAGGTTCATAACCTGTAGGTGTTGTGAACGATGTGTTCACCGGTGTACTCTATCCCCCTCATGGTTGCCTTTAGGATATCTATTGTTGAGGAAACCCCTTAGCAGTAATGTCCGTCCCGATGAAAATCCTAGATTAGGTCCCTTGAGATAGATGTTATTTTAGGGACGTAAAGTGAGGATAACGGGAATGGGTAATCGGGATAGTGATTGGTTGGTGAAATTAAATATAATTTATTTATTGTGGGTTGAAAACCCTATATGCTCACCAGGCTCCGAAGCCTGACCCACTCAGTTTTATTTGTATTACAGGAACTTAGGAAGTGGCGCAAGGGCGTAAGATGGATGAATCATCGAGTTGTTTTGTTTACAAGTCTGTATATGTATATATTTGTTGAATGACTTGTAATGTTATCGTTTATGCTTTATGGTCTGTATCGGAACATGACATCCCGAGTTTTGATTATATATAATGAAAATGCATCTCTTGATGAAATGCTTTGATAAATATTATTTTATCATGTTTTGTTTTGGGAACAAATTCCGCAACACTTTTAAATCAAAAGGATTTACTCTGAAATTATTTTAAAAAGCATAAATGAAATCGGTCTTTTTTGGCCGAGATTTTGGGGATGTCACATCCCCCATATTTCCTACTAAAAAAACTAAAAAAAAAACGTGTAAAAAGGAACAAAAACTAAAACTAAAAACTGCCTAGAACGTGACCACGACGTGACCAAGGTTCCCACGATGTGGTTGATGTTCAGACGAAAAAATAAAATAAAATAAATGTTGAAAAATAACTTTTTGCGGTTTTTAACCCACAAAAAGGATCGAATAACTAAAACTAATTAAAGTAGAAATCAAATAAGCTGTTCCCCGACAACAGCGCCAATAACTTGATGTGCACAAATTATACCTATCTAGTTTTGAATTTATAACCTAATGAACTTAACTAGCTAGAATGCACCTAGGCAGTGTACCTTGTCGAATTATAGAATCGTTTAGGTAAGTCGGGTGTCAATCACAGGGAACGATATTTAATTAATAAAAT
Source organism: Lactuca serriola (assembly GCF_051521515.1). Lineage (NCBI taxonomy): Eukaryota > Viridiplantae > Streptophyta > Magnoliopsida > Asterales > Asteraceae > Lactuca > Lactuca serriola. Next base: position 340,468,754 of record NC_136412.1, on the reverse strand, counting down.
AACTATTAAAAGCTAAACTAAGAAAAAAACTAAAATGAGGGTTTTATCTGATTTTACAAGTTCAGAAAAACTTAAGCACTTAACTAAAAATGGTTGTAATCAATATATTAAAAACACTTTCGTTTAGTTTCGAATCCACCTTTTCCTATGGTTAGTTCTTATTTATAGATTAATAAAGTTGGTTACCAATTTATATGTAATTAGAAATTTGGTCAAATCTACTAATATTTTCACCAATTCATGTACTACTTTGTAAGGTCCTACACAAGCAAACACAATATTAGTTATTAATTATAATTAGGCTATGTAAGATTTGTTAAAAACAATTATGTTCTCTAACACAATTAAATTGTTACTTTTATCACTTAACTAAGATATGGTCAATCCTAGCTCTAGAAATTTAATGGTCACTAAATCACTATGTAATCAAGTTCATGTAATTTAATGGTCACTAAGCTACACTAAACTTGAAATCAAGCAACAAAATTACAAACTTTAACATGCTAGGTAATGATAATCAAAAACATGCATAAACCAAATTCATATAATCCAAAAAGTAAGAAACTAACTCATAGTTTTAGGTTTCATCTAACTAAACGAAAGCAAGGGTTTTTATCCCATAATCACAGCTGGTAAACACATAAACATAAGGAAAACTAGATTAATCATGATTAAGTTAAGCAAATCAAATGTGTAGATGCGAATCCTTGCTCCAATCTCTTTATCCTTTGATCTCTAGTTGAATACTGCCCTTAAAGGGGTTTTGGAAGGGTATTTTTTTGTTAATAGTTGCAACCTTCAACCCTCTCTCTCTCTGGAATCGACCTTAATCGGAGTTACGAGTCATGAGATATGGTCAAAATACCGACGAGGGGTCAGGCTGTCCAACAACATCCTTTATGTATCTTCTTCTTGCTTAAGCTCACATTTTCCTGCTTCTATCTTCCATATTGCTTCTGAGCATGTCTTTTACGCTACATAACAGATATTAGACATAATAAGTACCTTTTGTTCTATAATAAGGATAATTATAGTTAAAAGTATTAAGATATTATGTAAAATATATATGTAGATACGCACATATCAGTACTCTTGGCTACACCCCGCATAGCCGGTTCCGGCCCTGACCCTAAATTGTTTGAGTTGTACGCCCCGCGTAAGAAGAAGTACGCCCAACGTACTTGTTGGGTAGTTGACTTTTGTTGACTTTGACCTTTGGTTAAGATTTAGGGTTTTGGAACATGAAAAGGTCAAATAGTTTTTTGCTCTTAGAAGGTTTAGTTGTGGGATTTAGACTCACGAGTGATTTTTGGACCTTAATTATTAATTTGGGCTAATTATTTTGTTGATTAGGCGGAGTTTAGATCTGACAGTTCGGGTGTTAGATTTACTTGTCGTTAGTATCAGGTGACTCTCCTCACTTATTCTTACTTGTGTGGTAGAATAGTTATATCTACGATGACCAGCTGGGTCTAGTTGTTATGGCTGTGTTATGCTATTTATATGTGACTGAAGCTGATGATAGTCTCCAGCATTCCTAATAACCCACAGGACGTGACGTTAGCATACTGGGATTGCTGATAGTCCCCAGGGTAGCTAATAACTCATATTTGTTTATTTATGTTGTGTTGTATGTGGTATCTTGGGGAACTCACTAAGCTTTGTGCTTACATGTAACGCCTAGTTCCTGGTACATATTTAATTATAATTTATTCACTTTTGTAGAGAAACTCGACGAGTTGGGAGCCTAAAACTCAACGAGTAGAAACTAGTATTCACACAGGATTTTAAGTCACTTACTCAACGAGTTGAGAGCCTCAACTCGACGAGTAGGGATGCCAGGATGAAACCCTATATTCGGGGTTTTGCACCCTATTTAAGCATCCTTATCCCTTTATTCCAGCCTCATTTACAGCCTGCAAGTCCCAAAACCCTAGCCACGAAACCCTAGATCCTTGTGTGACCTTTTTTAGAGAAAATTTGTGATTTTGAAGCTTATGGAAGAAGAGGAAGCTAGAGGACTCAAGAAGAAGAGAGTAGATCCAAAAACTTCACTTCGTTTGCAGCATTTTCGGGTAAGCAAGTCTCAAACTTGCTCAATGATTTCTTATATCTCTTCATTTTCACTTTTATGGGGTTTTTGGTCCAAGAATGTTAGCTTTTGGGAAATGGGCGACCCAAGTGGGTATTCTCCCAAATCTAGGACCTTGAAGGGTTGTTATGGCATAAAGGTTCAAACTTTATGCCATTGGAACCCTTACACAAGCTCTAAGATGTCATTTTGGCCTTTTAAGCCCCAAAAGGCCATGCATGGAGGTAAAGCAAAAAACTTTACGTGTTCAAATGATGTTTAAGGCCTAGATCTCTGTTTGTATGCTTTAGTTTGGTGTATAGATGACTTGTGGACCAAGATCTAAGTCCTAAAGAGTTAGGGTTTGAGCCAAACCCGTCAAATAAGGGTATTAATGGGTAAAGTTGGAAACTTTACCCTTAAAAGGACGATTTTAGCGTGTATGAGAAGCAAGAAGCTTATATCTGAAGAGTAGGGGCTTAATCCTTTAAGATGGCCCAAACAGAATGAGGAACTCGGAGAGTCCAGAGAGGGGCTCGATGAGTTGTGCCGATTTGTCCCGACTTTGTACGAGGTTGAACTCGACGAGTTTGTGAAGGGACCCGACGAGTTGACTCGTTCTATCACAACTATGAGTAGCCAGGGAACTCACCGAGTCAGGGGGATGACTCGACGAGTTGGATCGCGATTTTAGGGTTTTGATTTATAGAACTTGGCGAGTTGATGTGTCAACTCGGCAAGTCGATTCAACCCAAAGGCGATTATGCTCATGTTATGTATACTAATAGTTATGCTCATATGTATGCCGAGCTTTGCTCGATGCCGGGCAAGGCCCGATGCCAGATGATGTCTGATGTCGGGCGGGGCCCAAACCCGATGCCGGACAAGGCCGATGTCGGGCAATGCCCGATGTAGCAGGGCGGGGCCCAATGTATGTTATATGTGTTTATGTATATGGTATGTGGTAGTTTGGGGAGACTCACTAAGCTTAGTGCTTATAGTTTTTATTTTAGGTTTCAGGTACTTCCACTAGTAAGGGGAAGAGTTCGGGATGACTGCATTGCACACACCATAAATTTTAGCCTAGGAGGATTTACTCTGATATTTATACATGTGATTTTGATACAGTATTCTGATATGATGTTTTGAGATACTACTACTTATGTTTTTGTAAGATGTTTTGGGTTACCATGGTATTATTTATAAATTAAAAATGGAATTCGTGGACCGTATTATTGGGATGTTTCATTACAGTTGCTGATTTATATATGGCAGGTACTTCCGAGGATAGCGGGAAGGCGAATGTCTGATTGTACACATGCGTTAGGAGATTTACTACTGGGACAGGTATATGAACTATTATATTTGTGATACCGGTTGTTTTGGGATAATTATGTATTTGATAACTTGGTTTGTGAAACCCTGATTTTGGTAAATTAAAATAAAAAAATTAGGCTAAAATTTGAGGTGGTACAAAGGAAGCTTTGGCCATCCCTTCTCAATAGCCTTGAACAGAAAATTTCCTTCCCTCTCCTATCTCCTCTTAAGCCTCCAATTTGCTAGGGTTGTGTTGAGTATTTGATATATTGAAACTGAATTGGCATATTTGGTTATTTAGGGAATCCTTTTTAGGGTTAATCGTTTTATGATTCCCTACGATGCCTTTACAGTAGAAGTTCTTAATCGAGCTCTTCTAAGGCATTGATTTTATATTAGGCATAGATTTTATATTTATGGTAGATATTTATTGTTCCCTATAAATAATCATTAGGTTTACTTTTGGTGTAAGCTTTTTGACCAGATTAGGGTTTTCTCTGTACGTTCATCTCATAATCAATACATGAAAAACCTTTATCAGATTTCTAAAATGTTGTGGTGATTGATTCTTGATTGTTCTTGATATTCCGCATTCGTCATCTAAGATTTATTCCTAAAAAGTGGTATCAGAGTGGGTTCTTGTATATCTCAGCGATTATTGCAAGAATCGATCTTGTTTATGGCAAAATTTTATCATGAATCTCACATTGTTCTTCAAGTTTTGTAAGTTTCCTGAAAAGAAAAAGGCTAATACATCGTTTTATTGAAAAATCTTGTTCAGATCGGTTATCTTCTACTCATTATTTCATCTGATTTGTTCTTGAATCGTGTTCTAGAAGAGAATTAGAAGAAAATTTCGTGTTTATTTGAATTTTCATGTTCAAATTTGTTTTCTCTCTCTAGAAACCATCTCAGATCTGTTTTCTCTCACTAAAAACCCTTTCAGATCCGTTTTTCTCTCTCTAGAATTCTTATCAGATCTACTTTCTCTCTCTTCAAGTTCTATCATTTGTTGAAGATCTAATGGATCTTTTATTCTGTAACTCCATTTTAGAACTTCGATTAAAGATCACTAAACCAATCTATGGTGTAAACAAATCGACTTTGTTCCATGTTCTTGGTGATTTTACGTTGAGGAATGTTACTGAGTTATATAATTCTTTTGTTAATAAGAAAATAAATGAATACTCACGGGTCAATAAACGTGAATTGCAAAAGTTAAAGAACAATTTCGTATTAGCTACTGAGTTATATAATTCTTTTGTTAATAGAACAATTCCGTATTAGCTATGAACATTTAGATCGAGAAAATAAACAGATGTTAAAGATGAAAAGGGCTGAAAAAAGAAAAAGAAGTTCATGTTGTTCTTCAAGTTTATGAAGAAAAAGTGACTCCAGATGTTCTTGTTGAGGGGGGGTCAAGTGTTTCAAGTTTTTCAGAAGCTTCACAATCTGAATCTAGTTGTTCTGAAGATGAATCTCAAAGAAAATCTTTGGAAATCGTGAAAATGAAGGCATTTTGTTCTATTAGAACTCAAACAGATGATTCTTTATGTTCTGAAGATGTTTTTGAAGGAATGACTCCTTACAAAAAGCCAACAATTCAAGATGTTCAGCTTTATCAAACTCCTACGGATTGTGTTCAAAGGTCTTCTAATGTTCAGATTTAGAATAGTGAAAAGGTTGTTTAGATCCAAAATTCGTTTCTGAAGCCTAAAAATAAGAAAATGAAGAAGAAGAGGAAGAACAAAGGTAAAATAAAGAAGGTTTGGATGCCCAAGGTACAAGTACCCAATGCTTGTGAAAAAGTTTAGAAAGTTGAAGTCAAGCATGTTCAAAGAAATCTTAATTCTCATTTTTCTTCAGATAAAAATGTTAGAAGTTGGAAGGAAAAGAAAAGAGAATTTCGTTGGTTCAATGAAATTTATGGAAATTTTTGTTTTCCAACTAAAAGGCGGGTATTATTTTCATAAGATGATAGATTCTCTTCAAATAAGTGAGTGTGCAAGTAACCAAATTTATTGATGAATCTTAAATGGGTACCAAAAGTCCCATAAAAAGTTTTGGCCTTTATAAAAAAAGGGGGGGGGGACAAATATGTTGAAGAATCAGTCAAAAGATATGAAATTTAGTTGAAGAAATCAATTTTATTGACTTTTAATTGTTGGAAATGACAAAAAAATATGGGGTGAAAAAGGACATTTTCTGCAAAAAGAAGGTTGCCATCTAACGTATTTCAGCAAAAGGAGTGCAAGTTGTCAGTTCACAGCTTTCAGGAGGTTCAGATTCGCAGTTTCTTGAAAAATGGTGTTACTTTCGCAGTTGCTGATGAAATAAGGGTTGGAATTGCCAAATATTCGAAAGTCAACATAATGTGAATGTCAAATATACGAAAGATAACGAGATTCGCAAGTTTCTTATCCTTCTGTGAAGGTTCGCATAACACTTTGATGATGCGAACACTATGCTCTCGCAACGAACCTTACAACCAAATGCAAAAGTCAAAATCAGATTTGCATGTATATCACCAATTGGAATTTGACAATTTATTCCTAACAATTTGGGTGTGATGTCTTAAAGGCACGATACTTCTGGTGCTTGCTTTCTGAGGACCAACTGTAACACATGGTTCCTACTATGTATTTTAAACCAATTTATTCGTTTTTGTAAAGGGACTCGACGAGTTGGAGGCCCCAAACTCGTCGAGTAGGAATCGAATTTGGACGCGGGATTTGAAGCCTACTCGACGAGTTGAGAGCCTCAACTCGACGAGTAGGGCTGCCAGAGTGAAACCCTAATTTTTAGAGTTTTGTACCCTATTTAAGCACCTTAACCTCCAAAGGTTGACCTCATTTGCAGCCTCCATCACCCCAAACCCTATCCACGAAACCCTAATCTACTTTTGAGTGTTTTTGTATCATTTTTGTGTGTTCTTTGTGAAGTTAAAGAAGAGGATCCTTGAAGAAAGAGGAAGGACCTAAAGGAGGAGAGTAGATCCAAAAGTTAAGCTCCATTTCTGGTTCAATAGAGGTAAAAAGCTCCTAACTTGTCCATTGTATGCTTAGATATCTTCATCTCCACTTTTGTTGAGTTTTTGGTCCAAATAGCTTGGTCCTTGGGGAATGGACATCTCAAGTAATTTACCTTTCAGATATGGGGTCTAGACGGGGTTTCATGGCATAAAGGTGCAAACTTTATGGCCACGGAAGCCCCATGCAAGCTTTAAGGTGTCATTTTGGCCTTTTAAGACCCAAAAGGCCATGCATGGAGGGAAAGTATGAGACTTTAAGTGTTCATTTCGTGTTTAAGGCCTATGTCTCAGTTTCCATGCTTTGGTTTGGAATATTATGGCTTTTGGACCAAGATCTAAGTCTTAAAGAACTAGATTTTGAGCTAAACCCATTAAGAAGGACTATTAACGGGTAAAGTTGGAAACTTTACCCTTAAAAGGACATTTTTAGAGTAGAAGAAGGGTGGAGTCCATATCTGGAGGATATGAGCTTAATCTACTAAGATCGCTCACCAGACTGAAGAACTCGTCGAGTCCATAGAGGAACTCGACGAGTTGGTTTGAAATGTCTCGATTTTGTAAAAGGAAAACTCGACGAGTTCAAGGATGACTGAGTAGGATGGGAAAGTCCCGATACCATGGATAGGAGGAACTCGACGAGTTGGATCGCGAGTTCAAAGTTTTCGGATTTATGGAACTCGACGAGTTGATGGGTCAACTCGGCGAGTTGAGTCAACTCGAAACGTTGACTTTGACCAAGATGTTGACTCTGACCATGGTGTTGACCTTGACTTTAACTTTGACCAAACTTGACCCTTAAGGGGTTATGATCATGAAAAGGGTAACTAAAGGAAATCTTTATGTGTAGGAGTTTGAGGGAGGGAGATTTCAGAGCCGAGGACAGTTCAGCTACTTCACAACATTTGAGGTGGGTTACCTTACAGTAGAAGTGGATCGAAGGCACCAATGTCGGCCCACTAGTAGTTGATTATAGTTTAGATGATTGTCTTTGTGATAATTTTCTGGTATGTCACTATATGTTATGCTTTAATGTGCTAGTATGCTATGATATTATGTGATAGTGGTAGGGGGTAGGTTAGAGCCCGTAGCCGGTTGAGATAAACTGGAGGGTAGGTTGGGCACATAGATATGCCTAACAGTATGTTATGCTATGTTATTATGTGGTAGTGGTAGGGGTGAAATAATCCCCATAACCGGTTGAAATAGACCAGAGGGTAGGTCGGGCACCCATATATGCCTGACAGGGTAGGTCGAGCACCCATATATGCTTGACATCGGAAGGTCGGGCACCCCGGTATGCCTGACAAAGGTAGGTTGAGCACCCAGATATGCTCAGCAGGGTAGGTCGGGTACCCAACTATGCCTGACAATATGTTATGCTATGTTATTATGTGTTAGTGATAGGGGTGAAATAGTCCATGTAACCGGTTGAAATAGACCGAAGAGTAGGTCGGGCATCCAGATATGCCTGGCAGGGTAGGTCGAGCACCCAGATATGCTTGGAAGGGGTAGGTCGGGCACCCCGGTATGCCTTACAAGGGTAGGTTGAGCACCCAGATATGCTCAGCAGGGTAGGTCGGGTACCTAGATATGTGTGGCAGTATATTTATTATATGGTATGTGGTATGATGGGGGAACTCACTAAGCTTTGTGCTTACGGTTTTTAGTTTTGGTTTCAGGTACACCCTCTTCAAAGGGAAAGGAGTCGGCATGACTGCAACGCATCACACTTGGATTTCCGCACATGAGATCTATGGGATCTATACTCTGATATTATTTTCATGTTTTGATTATGGATACATTGGTTTTGTATATGAGTTAGTAATATGATGTTTTCAGACAAAAGATTTTATAATTATTAAGTTAAAAATGAAACATTTGGTCATGGATTTTGGGATGTTACAAGTTGGTATCAAAGCCATGGTTTGAGGGATTCAGACACCTTCGGGGTGTCCGGACTCAAATAGAGGGTTTGAAATATTTTTACAAGAAAATATTTTTTCTAAAAAATTAAAATAAGAGTGTTGAAGAAAGAACAAGGTGTGTGATGCGTGTAATCAGCCGAGCTCAAGTAAGTTTTCCCCAAGATACCCACACATGTTTGTTATGCTATATGATATGATTATGAGAATTGCATGATAGATTAGGGCTAAGGATCTAGGAAGATGCATGATATGCCTGTTGTATGTGCTTATTGAGTTGCATGATAGTACTGTTTAGTCAGTGATATGATAACTTTATTAGGATATGCTTGGTTTGGGTTACTCAATGCCCGAATGTTGCGTGCTTTGTGCTTTTAGGAATCCTAGTTATCGTTAATTAACTAGTAAACGAATACGTTAAGTTACATATTGCGAGGACTAAATAATTTCAGAAGGTTGGGTCTAGCCCTATTTCGCAGCTCTTGTCTGAGTCAAACCGTTGTAGGGTAGGACACTCATTCGAAGAATTATCTAGTCTTAGTAATATGTAATGATATTCGCGAGCTAGTTAAGGAGGGATAGCAAGGACTTCTTATGCAGCTGATGACGGAGAGTAGGTCGGAGAGTTACCCTAGGGTAAGCCTAGGATGAGGTTAGTACAATGAGCAGTAGTAGTGAAATAGATTTAGTAAAGTCAAGGCAATCCTTGAGGAAAGTACAGATTGATGTAGAAGGTAGTATGGGCCTATACTATTAAAAGCAGAGGATCTGTACTCGAGTTAAGGAGGGTTAAGATGAAACCAGGGAACATGTAGAGTGTGTGAGACCTCTCGAGATTATGTATTACCCTGACGATTATGTGTTTTGTTTCAGAATGGTGGTGACACGTCATGGAGTAGGTGGTTTAGGGTCTGGATCAGGTTCAGGTTCAAGTTCGGGTTCGGGTTCCGAGTCGGTTGATGATGTATTACACGATTTCATCGCGTCTGAGATTACGAGAGGCATCCTTGAGGCGAACCCAGTGATTTTCAGGTCGATCAAGGAAGGGATCATTGAGCTGATGGAGGATTGCCTCAGGGAATTCCGGAATGACATGGCATCTAGCCAGTCAGGGACGCACACACTCTCCTTCAAGGACTTCAGGGGATGTGGTGCCCCATACTTTCACGAGGTGAAGGACCCCGTTATGGCAGGAGATGGATTGCAAAGTAGGATAAAAGCGATATCTTTGGGCCCCTCGATGATTTAGTGACGGCACCTAAGTGCTTGGCCAAGTCGGGACTAAATTGATGGTTCAATTGTAGTCTGTTGTCAGTCGTCATAAATCGGAAGTCGGGAAATAGTATAGAGAGAATGATTAAATTCATGTTTCATATCTATACGATATCTGGAATGGAGGAATATATGATCCCTTATCTAAAGGACACGCGTATCTAATAAGATCAGAGTTGATAGCGGCTTTGGAAAGCTACGATTACAGATCAGGATCTGAAGTCATATGCAAAATAGTTACTAGACTTATCCAAGTGCAAGAATGTTGGATTAGTGTCTAAGTCCATAACTATTTTGGTATGTACTTGACCCGATGGTGCATGGTCCTTTTGGGTTGCCTTCACCAATCTCTTCGACCAGCTACAAGGGACATCTTGGTTTTCCAAGATAGATTTACGTTCAGGCAACCACCAGATGCGAGTCAGAGATGAGGATGTACAGAAGACTATTTTCCGGACTCGCTATGCACACTACGAGTTCGTGGTGATGCCCTTTGGGTTCACCAATGCTCCTGCTACATTCATGGACCTCATGAACCGCGTATGCAGACCGATGTTGGATTGGTCTGTGATAGTCTTTATTGATGACATCTTGGTTTACTCCAAGACGTAGGAGAAGAGGAGAACTTACAGGAGGTGTTGGATACCTTGAGGAGGGAGAGCTTGAATGCCAAGTTCTCCAAGTGCGAGTTCTGGTTGCGCGAGGTGCAGTTTATGAGGCACCTTGTCAACTAGAACGGTATTTTGGTCTACCCGACCAAATTGGAAGTCGTGATGAGATGGAAGGTCCCGAAGTCTCCATATGAGATTCGGAGTTTCCTCGGGTTAGCAGGCTATTATCGGAGATTCATACAGGACTTATCCAAGATAGCAGTACCCTTGAACCGGCTGACGAAGAAGGCCGTTGTATTTTGCTGGCGGCCTGAGCAGCAGGCAACATTGAAGACGTTGAGGAAGAGCTTGTGCAAGGCACCAATTTTAGACCTGCCAGAGAGCATTGAGGATTTTGTAGTATATTGTGATGCTTCTATATTGGGTTTCGGCGTAATGTTGAGGCAGAGGGGACACGTCATTGCCTACGCCTCGAGGCAGCTGAAACCTCACGAGGCGAACTACTCGACGTATGAGTTGGAGTTGGGGGCGGTTGTTTTTGCCCTCAATATTTGGAACACTTCCTCTATGGGGTATGTTGTACAATTTACACAGACCACAAAAGCTTGAGGTACCTCATAGATCAGCCGAATCTGAACATGAGGCAGCGTCGGTGGTTAGATGTGGTGAAGGATTACGACTATGAGATCCTCTAACACCCAGGGAAGGCCAATGTTGTAGCCGATGCACTTAGCCGCAAGGCGTTCACAGCCCCAATCAGGGACATCTGTCTGAGATGACAGTGGGGACTCCGCTTTTGGAGCGGATACGGGAGGCCCAACAGGAGGATATGAAGGATGAACATTGGAAGAGTGAGCGTATATGGGCCAGATTTCCTCCTTAGACTATGATAGTCGCGGGCTGTTGACACTTCACCGTAAAGTGTGGGTTCCATACGCAGGCGGTGTGCGCCAGATCGTGATGGAGGAGGCGCATAAGTCCAGATTTTCCATCCATCCTGGGGTGACGAAGATGTATAGAGATATTCGCCCTGAATACTAGTGGCCCTGTATGAAGCGAGATGTAGCCTAGTACGTCGAGAGATGCCAGACCTACAAAAAGCTCAAGGCCGAGAGTGCCCATTTCATTTCAATCCAGGTGAGTATTTCAGTCGTTGGATATCCTTGTGTAGAAATGGGAGGATATTACTATGGATTTCATCACAAAGCTTCCCAGGACCGCTCGGGGAGTGGATTCGATTTGGGTCATCATGGATCGGTTGAGCAAGAGTACCCATTTCATTTCGATTCAAGAGAGTATTTCATCTGAGAAACTAGCTGATATCTACATTAGAGAGGTAGTAGCTCGACACGGAGTGCCAGTTTCCGTGATTTCTGACTGAGATGTACGGTTCACTTCCAGATTCTGGAAGAGATTTCACGGCGAGTTGGGTACTTGTTTGCACTTTAGCACGACTTTTCACCCGCATAAGGATGGTCAGAGTGAACGAACCATCTAGACTATGGTGGATATGTTGCAGGCGTGTGGTTTAAACTTTGATGGTAGCTGGGATACCTACCTTCCCTTGGCAGAGTTTTCCTACAATAATAGCTACCACGCCAACATCGACCGTCCTCCCTTCGAGATGTTATATGGGAGGAAGTACAGAACCCCGATATATTGGGGTGAGGTCAGACAGAGGATCATGGTAAGTACCGTAGTGGTACAAGACGACAGAGAGGATCTAGCAGGTCTGTAGTAGACTCCATATGGCCCAGAGTCGGCAAAAGGGCTACGCCGATAGACGAGAATTAGACCTGGAGTTTCAGGTATGAGATATGGTCCTCAAGAAGGTGTCACCTTGGAAGGGTGTCATCCGGTTCAGGAAGCGGAGCAAGCTGGGCCCCAGATACATTGGTCCGTTTAGGGTATTGGCCCGGGTGGGTCAGATCCACGACACCTTTCATGTACCCTAGCTGTGGAAGTGCTTGGTAGATGACTTCGTAATAGTGCCTCTAGAGGGTATTCAGGTGGACAACAACCTGAACTACATCGAGCGACCAGTAGCCATCCTCGACAAAAAGACGAAGGATCTGAGGAAAAAAAGGGTGTATTTAGTGAAGGTGCAATGGCAGCACCGCAAGGGTTCGGAATCCACTTGGGAGCCGGAGGATGAGATGAGGGAGCACTACCCCGAGCTATTTCCAGATGCAGTAGACTTCGAGGATGAAGTCTATGTGACATCCCCAAAATCACGTCCAGAAAAGACCAATTTTGTTTATGCTTTGTAAAAATCAGAGTACTTCTTTTCATAAAAATGTTGCGGAATTTGTTCACAGAAAAACACGATAAATACGTTATCAAAACATTTTCGAAGAAACTTATTTTATTCATTTTAAAACGTTTGGGATGTCATTGTCAATACAGAAACTTAAGCATAAATGGAACTTACATTTATTTACACTAGTGATCTCTTTAATCTCTTAGTGTAATGTGACTTCATATCAACACCTGTGATATAAATAAACTGAGTGGGTCAGGTTGGGAAACCTGGTGAGTACATAGGGTTTTCAACCCACAATAATATAATTATTATGTTTAAACAATCAAACAATCAACCCAATTACCCATCGAATCAACTATTCCTCGTTCATTCATTCATATGGATCATCCTAAGGAATCGACACGAAGTCCATCGTTGCCACGGTTTACACAACGGGCACTAAGTCTACATAGTCACCAGGGCTTATGCACTAAGTCTGCATAGTCGCCAGGGTTTAGGCACTAAGTCTGCATAGTCGCCAGGGTTTAGGCATCAAGTCTGCATGATTGCCAAGGTTTAGGTATCAAGTCTGCATGATCACCAAGGTTTAGGCATCAAGTCTGCATGATCACCAAGGTTTAGGCACCAAGTCTGCATGGATGTCAGGGTTTAGAGTACACTGGGTGAACACATCATTCACAACACCTACAGGTTGTGAGTCTGCTAGTGTTCCACTGGACTATCTAGAATAGTCCGTGTTTGTCATCCATACTCTGCTGAATGACGGGGCCATCATTTGGAAAAGGCTTCTCACATCGTCCACCTCTCACCCTCACCTCGTGGTCTATAACGCCTCTCAATTCATCATCCAACTCATATTCCATCTATTACATCTACACATGTTTTACCCCAACATTTTCGTAGATATAAAATACATATACAGTTTAAATCATTTAAAACATGTATAAAATCGTTCATCTAGCATAGACAACAAGTACTCAGATAATATGCACACATAACATGTAATTTATATAGAATACTTCATATCTATGTGTAAGATGAAAGTAACTATGCACTCACTTGAAAGGTGGTGACTCAGCACTCGGACAGCGCTTCGATACTCTCAAAACAATTTTCCTTCGATAAAACCTAGTATCAATACCACTAGGGTTTAGTCTAACGATAACTGCGACAAATTAATAGTCTGACTATTATTACTATTACATAAGTGTTAAATAACACTCAATATAACTCATAATAATAGCTCAAATAATCATTTTAAGGACCTAATAACATTACTTATAATCATTTGAAAGTTATATTAAAAATTGCGTAAGCGTAGCTCACTTACAACGGATTTTAAGGAAAAACGGGCTTCGCTTGGAGCAGCGTTTCGAAACCGAAAGACCCTTTTTCTCGGGACTCCAGGTTTCTACGGGACTTCCCTCGGGAGCTAGGGGGTTTCCCTAGGGTATAGGGGGGCTTATGAGCCTTAGAGAGAGAAATTAGTGAGAGAAAGAAGATGTTTTGGAGTGAAGAAGAATGGTAGCCTCGCACATCCATTTATAGTGCCCAGCTCCTTGGTTACGCTGGGCGTTCGGTCCTACTACGCGGGGCGTAGTCTTCGGATAAGGGGGTCAAATCGCATCCAGCTGTCTCGCACGTGGCTCGCATCAAAACCGGATAAGATCGGAGTACGCGGGGCGTACTTGTCCTTGAACGCGGGGCGTAGCGAAGGACGACGTGTCCTTCATCCGAAGAGAGGTGTGATCAGCAAGCAACGGCTAGGATCTTGCCACGTCATCAATAGAGCAACAGGCTTCGCAAATTTGACTACGAACTTTAAAAATTCATAATTTTCTCGTACGAGCTCCGTTTTCGATGTTTGTTACATCCACGCGAAGGCAAGAACGTACTCTACAACCTTCGTTTAGACTCCGTCGGCTAATTTTGACTTTATTTTAAATTTTATATTATTAACAGGCCGGGACAGGATTGATCCGTTAAATTCTCATAACTTCTTCATCCGACATCCGTTTCCGCCCATCTTTTTCTTGTTACGCTACTCTTAACGAGATCTTCGATTCTCGTTTAGGTTGTGTCGGCTAAAACCCGCTCAATTTACTATTCAAATTTCAGGTTGTACACTGTTGAGCCGAAACTTCAAAAAATCATAACTTCCTCATACGAAGTCAGATTTGGGCGTTCTTTTATGGATGCTCTCGGTTTAATGTTTTCTACGACTTTCGTTTAGATCGCTAAGGCTAAATCTCGCTCTATCGTAAATTCACTATTTACGCTTCCCGGTATCGTGCCGGTTCCGTCGCGAAGCTTCGACGGGTCATAACTTCTTCGTTATAACTCAGATTTTGGTGGTCTTTATATGTACGGAAACCTTGTAACATATACTACAACTTGGTTAAAATTATTTATTCTAAATAATAATTTGCTGAAAAGTTATTTTTGACACTTATTGCCTCTAAATTGACTAGCCCGGATCTACGGGTGTTACAGTCTACAATAAGTATGGGGGATTTGTAACGCCCGATTCCTAGTATGTATTTTAAATCAATTTATTCATTTTTGAACAGGAATTCGACGAGTTGGCGACCCCAAACTCGCCGAGTAGGAATCGAATTTGGACGCGGGATTTGAAGCCTACTCGATGAGTTGAGAGCCTCAACTCAACGAGTAGGGCTGCCACAGTGAAACCCTAATTTTTAGGGTTTTGCACCTTATTTAAGCACCTTACCTCCAAAGGTTGCCCTCATTTGCAACCTCCATCACCCAAAACCCTAGCCACGAAACCCTAATTCACTTTTAAGTGTTTTGTGTCATTTTTGTGTGTTCTTTGTGATGTTGAAGAAGAGGATTATTGAAGAAAGAGTAAGGACCTGAAACAGGAGAATAGATCTAGAAGTTAAGCTCCATTTCTAGTTCAATAAAGATAAAAAGCTCCTAACTTGTCAATTGTGTGCTTAGATCTATTCATCTCCATTTTTGTTGATTTTTTGGTCCAAGTAGCTTGGTCCTTGGGAAATGGACGTCCCAAGTAATTTACCTTTTAGATCTGGGGTCTAGAAGGGGTTTCATGGCATAAAGGTGCAAACTTTATGGCCATGGATGCCCCATGCAAGCTTTAAGGTGTCATTTTGGCCTTTTAAGCCCCAAAAGGCCATGCATGGAGGGAAATTCTGAGACTTTACGTGTTCATTTGGTGTCTAGGGCCTAGATCTCAGTTTTCATGCTTTGGTTTGGAATATTATGGCTTTTGGACCAAGATCTAAGTCTTAAAGAACTAGGGTTTTAGCTAAACCCATTAAGAAGGACTATTAATGGGTATATTTGGAAACTTTACCCTTAAAATGACATTTTAAGTGTGTAGAAGAAGGGTGGAGTCCAGATCTAGAGGATAGGAGCTTAATCTATTAAGATTGCTCAACATACTAAAGAACTCGTCGAGTCCATAGAGGAACTCGATGAGTTGGTTTGAAATTTCCCGATTTTGTAAAAGGAAAACTCAACGAGTTCAATGATGACTCGACAAGTAGAATGGGAAAGTTCTAATACCATGAATAGGAGGAACTCGGTGAGTTGTGAAAGAACTCGACGAGTTGGATCGCGAGTTCAAAGTTTTCGGATTTATGGAACTCGACTAGTTGATGGGTCAACTCGGCGAGGTGAGTCAAATTGAAATTTTGACTTTGACCAAGATGTTGGCTCTGACCAGGGTGTTGACCTTCACTTTGACTTTGACCAAAGTTGGCCCTTAAGGGGTTATGAGCATGAAAAGGGTAACTAAAGGAAATCTTTATGTGTAGGAGTTTGAGGGGGGCAGATTTCAGAGCCGATGACAGTTCAGCTACTTCACAACATTTGAGGTGGGTTACCTTCCAGTAGAAGTGGGTTCCAAGGCATCAACATCCTATGGTGCACATACAACCCTAAATACCTTGGATATATGTTTTCACTAATTATACATGCAAATGGATTCCAAGGCATTAAACCTATAGCTAGCATGCATTTTCATATACCAAATAAGACACTAGTTAGAGTAACATACCTTTTATGTTGTAGCTTGATTCCATGGAGCTTAAGAGCCTAGTGCCCCAAGTGTGACACCTAAAATGGTTCACACAACCCCAACAACAACTTGGAATAACTTGAGAGAAAAGTCCTTATACTCAAAATCGGCTAGCCCTCTCATATGAGCCCTTTGGGCCGATTTATTAAGCTATGGGGTCTTTATATATTGTGGCTATTAGGCTTACTCCATGTAACTCATGTCTTTCCATATCCTTCATGCTCCATGGGTTAAAACCTCCATGGATTATCCATGGGTTACTCCATGGGTTTAGCCCAACATGAAGAACTATGGATCATAAGCCCACATACATAAGAATGAATGATTTACACAATCAATCCCCATATATTTAATTAGTCTCTTTTGATCACAAAATTAATTCCAAATTAATTCTTGATCAATACTAATTAAATAATATGATTTCATATTAATATATTAGAACTTATAATATATTAACAAATCATAAATATACTTTTCTCACAAAAGCCTATCCAAATTGTTCCGATGCCATGCAACCCAAATAGACCATGCCAAATCGGGTCAAGTACATACCAATTATAGTTATGGACTTAGACACTAATCCAACACATGAGATTTATGGGATTTATACTCTGATATTATTTTTTCATGACATGTTTTGATTATGGATACATTGGGTTTGATATGAGTTAGTACTATGAATTTTTCAGACAAAAGGTTTTTTCTAATAACCATTTAGTAATTTCAAAAATAGCAATGTACTTTTGGGGTTCTTGATATTCAATAGTTGTCTACAAATCATAGTGAGAACATAGATCCTTTTAGGGTGCATGTGAACTTAGGATTTATGTTTTTCTGCCAAAAATAGATTTTTTGTAACATATAAAACCCATCAAATGGGAAGTAACATAAAACACAAAAACGGGAGGCCGGGGCAATGTTTGGGTCATGATAGCAGTGTTTTCCGGCGCAATGTCACAAAAATGCGAGTAGGCGCTGCCCACACTGATAAGTCTTATATTTTTAGAACAAATATAAAACATAATTAAAATATTAAAAGATAATTAAAATATTAAGGCTAATAAAACAAAAAAAAACATATAATTGAATTTATTTCATTCTAGTTTTCCATCATGACTATCAAGCCCCAAGACTTTTATTATTTTAACAAATTTATTTTTTCATGACATCTAATATTTTTATTTTTAAGAATGGCTACACGCATCTATTATTCTACTTCTAAATCTACACTTTTTTGTCTCTAACAAAACTTGAGTCCTTAACCTTTGGTTGAGGGGCACCTTTCCGTCAACTCCTGGTACTGTGAAGCAATAAGCCCTTTGATACATCTAATCATTCTATGTTATTTAAATTTCAATTAAACGCCTCCTATTTAGTTAATTCCATCCAAACCCTTTTTAAACATCTTTATTATAAAAACATCTAAACTGGATTCATAGTTGTTACATTTATCATGTGATTAAAATGTATTAATCATATGTGTATGTGTGTGTGTTTTAAGTCTGACGTGTGTGTATGTGTTAGTGTAGGGAAAGTGTGAGGTGTTAGTGTTGGATTTCATTGATTTTATAAATTGTTTGTGTGATTAACATGTACTAACCATATGTGTATGTGTGTTTGTGTAGGGAGAGATCTAGGTGGTGGCATTGGGTTTCAGGTTTTAAATTATGGAACAATGGATAAAAAGGCTTGTGGAAGTGGTGACGTTTGGTGGTGGTGCTGGTATAACGACAATTGAGGATTGAAGGGTGCTTAACATGTGTGGGGAGGATGAGAGAATAAAAAGATAAAGATGCAGGAGGGGATATTAGGTGGGTGGTGACTTTCATTTGATCCCACATCGACTGTGAAGGAGAAGTAAACATTCATTATAAGGGTGTGGATACCTTCCCTATCACAATGCGTTTTAAAGTCGTGATGGAAGTAGATCCAATAATAACTCTATTGTTAAGCATGCCCCGATGAGAACAATTTCTGGATGGGAGACCCCCTAAGAAGTTTTCATGTCTGGAACCTAAAACGGACAATATTGTTGATATGTCTCATAAGGGGATAATAGGAATATTTATTAAATCAACTACTTATTAATGTAAAATGTAAGGAAATAACATTTTTTATTTAAAGATAATTAACATGTCTATAGTAGGGAATTCCAACCTGATTTTGGTCGGACACCCAACCTGATATATATCTTACATGGTATCAGATCCGGCATCCACATCCTCATGGATTAACATATCCTTATTTGACGTCATTGAAACTCCATCTCTGAGGGGGAGTGTTATTGTATCCCATATTGGTGTCACACCAATGGTGATGATACATGCATGAATTCAATCTGTTGTTCGTATTTAGCTGGAACTGACACATGATGCACTACCTCTTGATATGTTGGTTAATACGTTGTAGTTGTGAAATACTGTTACGCCCATTTATAGTGGTGTTTATAACATAGTACTTTTGAAAGTCGCTAATGCATGATCATATGATATACTGGTCATTTTAATTTATGATATATATAATTATTCTCATGTAAACTAACTGTACTATCCTTCTTATGCTTAGTCCCTTAATCTCTATTTTGATCCATCTCCTATACCCTCTAGATAATGGACTTGCGAACCCTTCTATCAATAACCTTCTAAGCAGAAAAAGGTAACATGTTTTTCAAGTGTCACCACATATGAATAACAACAAATTTTGATTCAAGTAAACTAACATAAAATAAACTTATATTATTATACATATTATAATTAACTATGGCCTTTCATCATTGAAAAAACCATTGCTACATTGTTGCTCAGAAAAAAAATCATTAAGAATTCTTATTGGTAGTTTTCTTGCATCCCTTCATATAACATTGACAGACTCAACAATGTGATATAAGATACCCTAAGGAAACACCCCTTTTCCACCCATGGTGACCAATTATGTCTATCCATATACGGTAGTCATCAGTAAGTGAACATCATATACTGGTCAAGTTATATTTAAAATTAGACTCTCTGTAAGCTTTGCATGTCTCCAAAAACAAAATTTTGATTGTATCTTGTTTTGTGGTCTTTATTCACGTATTCTATCATCAAATGTTTATAACAAACTCCATGATATGCGCTTAGAGACACAACTTGGATAGTCATGTCAATGGAAATTTCAATATCATATATGATGGCTAAAGGGTCAATATATCCAATTCATTCTTTAAGACCAGAAAAAAATCATATATATGATTCCCCAAATTATGTTTTTTCCAACATCAGATGCAAGTCAGAGGATTAGGTTGTTGTTGTCCCTAGCTACCTCTAGGAACAAAATTCTCAACTACTTACCTTTCAGGTGGGAACTGTTACTGAAAAAAGGGGATGGAAGCATGTTTGAAACATTCAACTCTACAAAATATTATATAAGTAATCAAATCCCAAAACTTTTTAACAACTACAAAAAATGTTTGAAAAATAATATTCATATTGCATAACCACTTGAAATGAAAACGTATTCAAGTTGATTTTTGTCATCTATCTTTAAAGTTATTATTTTCTAAATTGTAACAATATAGAGGGATTCTTAGACAACTTTCATTAAGGGACACACTCAATAAATCTATAACATACAATTTGGCCATCCATGTTTTCCAGTAAGATATATGAGCACTAAAGCCGTCATTTAGAGTTTGCGGTATTTGCTTTCTCTACAACATATTTCATGTACTATCATCTAATATGCCCTTTCAATAAGTGAACACTTTATGGTTGGGTTGGTGATGATGGACACATAACTATATGTTTAAGCAAGTGTGATAAATCACGAACTTGAAAAGTTTTTGATGTAGCACTTAGTTGTCAGTTACAATCTTTAACAAAGCATCAAACTTGTTTGTTGAAGACTTGTTGACATTAATTTGAAATCACTTCCGAACACATTTCGTTCCCAATGCTAAGTTAAGAACTTTTTTTTGAATAATTGTAAGTTTGTAAAAACGTGATACATTAATAGTGGTTGTAGGCTACTGAAAATTTAAGTTTTTAGGTTGACAATTAAAGCAACAACAACGTATTAAACATTCCCAAATGAGTAGTTTTTGTTTCTTTAGAATTTGAAAAATCATATGGGTTGTTGTCCTTACGAGGTTGGCGGGGTTAGTTTCCTTGTTATCAAATTGAACGTCATCAACAACGTATTTTGAAAAACACTTGATTTTTTCCACTAGTTGTCCATGTGGAAGTAAGTTTGCATCACTAACCAACATCCTAAGTCTTGAATAATTGATTGTTGATTTATCACCATCAAATGTTAGACCATCATCAACAACATCCTTACCTTTATACCTAAAATCACCCCGATGTACAAACCCATCATAAGGAACATGATTCTGTGTTATTAGTAATAAATTATGTATTTGATTATTTCTAGCACCAGACACCAATTAGCACTAGAACGATTTCCCTTACATATCGATTAACACAACTTTCAAGGACATGACTAATAGAAAACAATTATATTGTGTTATGAGACATACTAGTTACAATAGTAAGAAAATATTTGATATCATTTTCATCAACAATATGTCGAATTATATTTGATCCAAAACATTGAAAGGACAAATGGATCTAATTAGTATATAATTTAGACTTCAAAGCCACCAACTTAACCAACTGTTGAAAGTAATAAAGGTTCAATCTCATATTTATTAACTTAAAATGTCAAGTTTTGATAATAAGGGGTGGAAGTTGGTCAAGATATATTTTGTTGGGTGTTAAGTGAAATTGCAGGGAAAACACGCGGGTCAGAAGATGGATCGGTTTTACAGGTTTGCTCCATATCTAAGTATCCGTAGTATATATGCTAAGGAAGAGTCATGTTCATCAGATCTTATCACTTCCAGATCCAGAGATAGGGTTTCTTGTTTAGGGTTTTCATCTAATACTCTCGTTTCTTTCTAATCTTTTTTTGTTTATCTGTTAAGTTGATGAGTTGTTGTTCTATTGTGTTTAGTATAGTGATTCAAATGAATAGATTTGTGTTGATTGTTTAGATTAGGGTTGAGTGATAAATCAAGAGAGCATAATAGGTTCTTTGTAGTGAGGTTTCGTTTGTAAGTTTGTGAAAACCTTCTATTTCTTAATCCTTGAATGATATAAGAAATAAAGATGTTAGGAAATCTATTTTGTCTATTTTCAACATGCTATCAGATGATTTCTGCATTGACAATCTGTCGAAAGGTATCTGTTGCTTTTTCAGCTTTTTTCATTTTTAGGGTTTTATTATAGTTCCCTAAACACGGTCTGTTTCTTTTTGAAATTCTGGTACTGCGAGTTTTCTTTGTTTGATCTTGCAGATTAACAAGTCTGTTGCCATGGCTGTTGTCTGCTGTCTGCTGTTGCGATCTTTGGATTAATCGACCAATCCCTCTAATGTGAAATAACTCTCTTGGGGTCAGATTTCATCACCGATAAAACCTAGAGGGAACGGATTCAGGGAGTTGATTCTAATAAACTTTTGTTGCCTATAGCACTGTGAGGTTTTCTCGTTCTTTTTTACTCTTTTTCTAGTTATAAGTCATGGGAGGTCCTGGTGTCTTGTGCACACCAGTTATTTGTTGTTTGTTTTCTTCAAGTTGGTTCTTTTTTTTTTTACTCTATGTTGATTGTCTTGGGCCCCGACATACTTTGGTGACCATCTGGACTAAAAGTCAACTCGCGGTTTGCTTCGTATTATTTATTCGTTTCCTGTGTGATTCGTTATGGCTGGTGATTCACCTGAAGGGAGTGGTACTCCTAAAGATATTTATGTGGACTTTGATTATCCTCTATATGTACATCCTTCTGATAATTCTGTGACTTCTATTATAACAATTAAGTTGTCTGATAATGAAAATTATAGGTTGTGGCGTAGTGTTATGACTAGGGGTCTAAAAGCTAGAAACAAATAAGGGTTTGTAGATGGTACTATTACTCTTGAAAGCACTGAAACTTCCAAAGCTTCTAAGTGGGAACGTGTTAATGTTGTTGTATGTAATTGGATTTTAGGATCAATTTCTGAAAGTATATATGCTAGTCATGTCTATTTTGATAAAGCTAAAGATATTTGGGATGAGTTGTTTGAAACTTATAATAAGGTTGATGGTTTTGTAATATTTAACATACATCAACAGATTAACACCTTAAAACAAAATGGATCTTCTCTTTTTGATTACTATAATAAACTAGATTCCTTGTGGAAATAGTTTGATGGTTTGACTAGTCTAACTGAATGTGTATGTGAACCTACAACTAAACTTAGTGATCATTCAAAATTTATGAAGCTAATGCAGTTTCTAAGTGGTCTTGATGATGTTTACAATCAAGTTAGAAGTCACATTCTTTTGATGGAACCTTTACCAAATGTTTAATCTGCATTCTCTATTCTTTCTAGAGAAGAGTCTCCTCAAAAGAATGGTTCTTTAAGTTCTATTGTCTCTTCAAAACCACAGATTTCAGGTTTTAATAGTAAAGTTAATGATTCTAAAAGAGGACAAGGTCAAACTAGGTTCAGAAATCAGAATTTACATTGTAAACATTGAAATCTTAAAGGTCATACAATAGAAAGGTGTTATAAGCTGATAGGTTATCCAAAAGATTTTAAGCAAAAGAATGAAAATGTTATTCAGAATAAATCTCTTTCTATAAATTCTGCTTCTATTGGTTCTAATGGTAAAACTGTAGTTTCTTCTAAGTCTATTCATGATAGTGATGCTCACTATCTCCCGAGTGAACAATATGCCAAATTTCTTGGTCTCATTAGTGAAAGTTCTACTAGTGAGGATGTATCTGTAACGCCCGTAGATCCGGGATAGTCAATTTAGAGATAATAGGGGTCGAAAACAACCTTTCGACAAAATATTATTTAGAATAAGTAATCTTAACCAATCCTTATAATATGTCTCAAGGGTTTCGTACATATAAAGAACGCCGAAATCCGAGTGATAACAAAGAAGTTATGGTCCGTCGAAGTTTTACGGCAAAACCGGCACAACACCGGGAGACGTATATAGTGAATTTTTGATAAATGACTTTTTAGCCTTATCGATTCAAATAAAAGTTGTAGTATATGTTAAACCGAGAACATACAAAAAAAGAACGCCCAAATCTGACTTCGTATGAGGAAGTTATGAATTTTCTAAGATTTGGCATAACAGTGCACGACCTGAAACTCGAATTTTAGTTCGAGCGGTTTTTGGCCTACGCGACCTAAATTGGAATTGAATATCTCATTAATAGGAACTCAACGGTAAAAAGACAGATGAAAACAGAGTCTGTATGTAGAACTTATGAATTTTACGCGGACATTTAACAGTATAATCTCCTCGTACTGTTAAATTTAAGATTGGTCGAGAATTAGCTGACGGAGTCAAAATAAAAGTTGTAGATCTTATTTTTACCTAATCTTGGATATAAAGAACGTCAAAAACGGAGGTCGTATGTGAAAGTTACAGATTTTAAAAGTCGGAAGTGTGTTGTGCGAAAATTGGTGATGTGACACAATCTTGGCCATTGCTTTCTCCCCAAGTCTTGCCACTAGATGGTGACATGTGGCACCAAGTTCAGCCATTTTCACCCTATAAATAGAACCTCTCCCACCCTCATTTTCTTCACACATTTCCCATTATTTCTTCTCTTTACTCTCTCTCTCTAGAACCTTTCTCTAGCCCCGAAACCCCCCGAAAAAGCCTAGGGAACCTCCCTAGCACGAGGCGGAAGCCTCGGAGTGCTCGACGGCTCTGAGAAGAAGAGCTTTTCGGCTTGGGAACGCTGCTCCAAGCAAAGCCCGATTTTCTATAAAACCCGTTATAAGTGAGCTACGCCTACGCTATTTTTTAATATAGTTTTTATTTAATTATAGTAACGTTATTAGGAACTTATAATAAGTACTTGGGCTATTATTATGGGTTATATAAGTATTGTTTAATGCTTATATAATAGTAATAATAGCTAGACTATTAATTAATCTCGACAAATAATAGACTAAACTCTAATGGTAATAATGTTAGGTTTCGTCGAAAGAAATTATTTTTAAGAAGCGAAGCGCTGTCTGAGTTCGGAATCACCACCTTTTCAAGTGAGTGCATAGTCCCTTTCATGAACATGATTTTAATACAAGTATCGATTGAAGTATTAAATATATGTTTATGTGCGAATTATTTGATGTTGCCTGAGATACTTGTTAAAGAACATACCTGATTATATATGTTGATTTAGGATAAAGAATAAACCTAAACTAATTATGAGGAATATTGGTTAGTGTTTTCTTACGAGTACGAGTGAATTATACTTAGAGAATAAAACCTTAGTATATGTCATTGATCTGGGAGCATGGATTAGACATAGTCATTGTCCCTAGTCCGAGAGCATGGATTAGGCATAATCATTCATCATTAATCCGAGAGTATGGATTAGTCATTCGTCCCTAGTCCGAGAGTATGGATTAGGTAAAGTCGTTCATTTCTGATCCGGGAGTATGGATTAGGTAAAATGGCTAATCTTAGGTCTGAGAGTATGGATAGTCTCGTTTTTAGGATCGATGGGTTGGGATAAGAGTTGTTTATATATATATGGTGAAATTGTATATTTTGTGAGTTTTAAACTATATATATGGTATAACATTGTGGGATTGAAATCCCTATGTACTTACCAGGTTTCCCAACCTGACCCACTCAGTTTATTTATATCACAGGTGTTGATATGAAGTCACATTATACTGAGAGATTAAAGAGATATAAATCACTAGTGATAATGAATGTAAGTTTTGTTTATACTTATGTTTCTGTATTGACGATGACATCCCAAATGTTTTAAAATGAATAAAATTACTATTCTTCGGAAGTGCTTTGATAACTTATTTATCATGTTTTACTGGGAACAAATTTCGCAACATTTTTATTAAAAGAGGTACTCTGATTTTTATAAAGCATAAACAAAATTGGTCTTTTTTTGCCGAGAAAATGGGGATGTCACAGTATCTGCTGCAAAAAAATATGGCAGGTACATCTATTTTTTCATGTTGTAATTCTGTTGTCAATTCTAATAATTTTCAAAGTTGGATTGTTGACTCTGGGGCAAATCAACATATGATAGCCTCTGAGTCACATCTTCAAGATACAGTGGATGTGTCTAGACTTAATCTTCTTGTAAAACATCTTAATGGTTCTTCTGCTCCAATTAATAAAATAGGAAACTTACAGTTATCCTCTCACCTTACTTTATTTGATGTATTTGTTGTTCCAGACTTTAATGTGAATCTCTTGTGTGTACATAAACTATGTAAGGATAGTGGTTGTGAAGTTATATTTTCTGAACATAATTGTAAAATCCATGATTCACTATCAAAGGAGATGGTGGAGAATGGTAGAGAATCTGGGGGACTGTATTATCTTGATCATGTTCCCACAGGTAATTCTGCTAGTATAACTAACTCTAAATGTTATGTTTCAAAATTAACTTGGCATAATAGACTTGGTCATCCAGCTGATCAGACTTTAAGTGTTTTAAAAAATCAGTTGAAGCTTAGAAATGACTCTCTTCCTCCTTGTGATGTTTGCCATAGAGCAAAACAAACTAGAGAGTCTTTCTCTCATAGTCAGCATGTTTCAACACAACTAGGTGAATTAATTCATTTAGATGTATAGGGTCCCTATAGACTTGCTTCAGTTGAGGGGTTTAAATATTTTTTGACTATTGTTGATGATTATACTAGGGCAACTTGGGCTTTTCTTTTAAAATCCAAGAGTGAAGTGTTTGATTGCTTCAAGTCTTTTGTGAATATTTTACTTAATCAGTTTGGTGTTAATATTAAGACTGTACATTCTGATAATGGCACTGAGTTTGTGAATAATCAAATGAAGTTTTTTTGTATTGAACATGGTGTCATTCATCAATCGTCATGTGCTTATACTCCACAACAAAATGGAGTTGTGGAAAGAAAGCACATACACATTCTTAATGTGGCACGATCTCTTATTTTTCAGTCAGGGATTCCTATTAAGTATTGGGGAGATGTTGTGTTAACTTTTGTGTTTTTAATAAATAGAATGCATACCTCTATTTTAAAAGGTTTATCTACCTATGAACTTGTTTTTAAAAAGGCACCTAGTTTTGATCACTTAAGAGTTTTTGGATGTCTTTGTTTTGCCGTTAAACAAAATATTACTTACAAATTTTCAGAACGTGCTGAGAAATGTGTTTTATTAGGATATTCATCTGATAAAAAGGCTTATAAACTTTTGAGTCTGGATACTAACACTTCTTTTGTATCCAAGGATGTGAAATTTTATGAATCTGTGTTTCCTTACAAGTTAAAATCAACTATGGTTGATAAGACTACAAATAATTTTGGCCCTAGTGATCCGTTTTCCTATGATGTTTTTGACACTAATGAGTACTTAAATGATTCAATTAATCTTGATGAGTTGAGAGTAGAGTCTCAGTTGGATGGTACTAATGCAGCCATTGACATGGATGATGTAAACCTTAGTGGGTCTGTCAACCGTAGTGGCGAGGCAGTGGTGCCTCCCACTGCTGATTTCGTTCCTTCTTCTTAAGTTGTGTCTGAAGAAAATAGTCATTCTTTATTAATCCCCTCTGTAGAGCAGTGCTAGTGAGATATGTTGATTATGTTGTTGAAGGAAAATATAAATATGGTATAGAAAAGATCAGTTAACTATTCTTTGCTTGATATTGAGACAAAATGTTTTATTTCCAATTTGAATAAATCTATTGAACCCAAAGATTACAATGAAGCCTTGTCTGATCCAAATTGGATTAAGGCAATGAATGAAGAAATGGAAGTTCTTCATCGTAATCATACTTGGGAAATAAACTGAGTTACCTAAAAATAAAAAAACCAATTGGCTGTAAATGGGTTTTCAAAATCAAATATAAATCAAATGGGGAAGTAGAAAGAAATAAAGCTAGATTAGTTGCTAAAGGTTATAATCAACAAGAGGGGATTGATTTTGAGGAAACTTTTTCTCCTGTTGCAAAGATTGTTACTGTGCGTGTTGTAATTTCATTATATGTGCATAATTCTTGGCCCTTATATCAATTAGATATAAATAATGCTTTTATGTATGGTGATCTCTCAGAAGATGTTTATATGTGTCTTCCTCCTGGATATTATTCTGTGAATGATTCTAGAGTTTGTAAACTTACCAAGTCATTATATGGTTTGAAGCAAGCTCCTAGGAAATGGAATGAAAAACTTTGTGCATCCTTGTTTTTGTTTGGCTTTAAACAAAGCATAAGTGGTTATTCTTTATTTGTTAGGAAATTTGAAAATTCAGTAATTGTCTTACTAGTATATGTGGATGACATTATATTAACTAGTAATTGTGAGACTGCATTGAAAAAGGTTAAGGATTTTATGAACACTCAATTTTTAATTAAGGATCTTGGTATTCTTAAATATTTTCTAGGAATAGAGGTAGTAAATTTTGATAATTGTTTGTGCTTGAATCAGAGGAAGTATTGTTTAGAGTTGTTGCATGAGTATGGTATGCTAGGGTGCAAACATGTTAATACCCCTTTAGAAACAAATTTTATAATAAGTACAGGTGAGAATGAGAAAGGTAATGATTTATTAAACAATAAAACTGAATTTCAAAAACTTATTGGTAAGCTTATATATCTTACTATTACTAGGCCTGATATTTCCTATGCAGTTCAGGTTCTTAGTCAGTTTATGCACAAACCTAGGAAGTCTCATTTGAAAATTGCTTTCAGATTACTAAGATATCTAAAGTGTAGTCTTGGAAGAGGTGTAACAATAAATAAATTTGATAAGTTTGAACTAAAAGGTTTTGTAGATGCAGACTGGGCTAAATGTTTAAGTACAAGAAAGTATGTATCAGGTTACATGGTTTATTTGAATAATTGTCTAATATCATAGAAGAGTAAGAAACAGTCAATTGTTTCTAGATCTTCTACTGAAGCTGAATATAGAGCACTTGGTTCAGTTACTTGTGAAATAATTTTGGTTTTAAAATTTTTGTTTGAATTAGAGGTCAAAGATCTTATTCCAGTCTCTCTGTTTTGTGATAATGATTCAACGATTAAGTTAACTCTTAATCATGTGTTTCATGAAAGAACAAAGCACTTTGAGATTGATTTGCATTTTGTTAGGGAAAAAATTTCTAATGAAATTTTAAAATTGGTTAAGATCAGTTCTTCTGATCAAAATGCAAATATTCTTACTAAGTCCTTAAATGTAAATCAACATAATTTTTTATCTAAGAAAATGGGTCTTGTTGATGTGTTTAAGAAGGAAAAATAAATATTTCGATTGAGGGGGGATGTTGAAAGTAATAAAGGTTCAATCTCATATTTATTAACTTAAAATGTCAAGTTTTGATAATAAGGGTGGAAGTTGGTCAAGATATATTTTGTTGGGTGTTAAGTGAAATTGCAGGGAAAACACGCGGGTCAGAAGATGGATCGGTTTTACGGGTTTGCTCCATATCTAAGTATCCGTAGTATATATGCTAAGGAAGAGTCATGTTCATCAGATGTTATCACTTCCAGATCCAGAGATAGGGTTTCTTGTTTAGGGTTTTCATCTAATACTCTCGTTTCTTTCTGATCTTGTTTTGTTCATCTGTTATGTTGATGAGTTGTTGTTCTATTGTGTTCAGTATAGTGTTTCAAATGAATAGATTTGTGTTGACTGTTTAGATTAGGGTTGAGTGATAAATCGAGAGAGTAGAATAGGTTCTCTGTAGTGAGGTTTCGTTTGTAAGTTTGTGAAAACCTTCTGTTTCTTAATCCTTAAATGATATAAGAAATGAAGATGTTGGGAAATCTATTTTGTCTATTTTGAACACCAACCCAAAAGAATTGATATTGCTGGTTAAATCCACACTATAAGATGTTTAATATGGAGCAATAGAACACACAATGTCGTCTATTAGCTTCCATTGTCCTCCACAACAAACTATCACTTTAAAAACTAATTACATATACTCATTTTTTCAAGAATAGAAATCTACCAGGCTTGGTTGCGCTTGCCTATAACCCAAGTGGGGGTATCAAAGTGGGTCGGACTGGGATTTGGGAAAGAAATCTCGATTTCAAGATCCTCTAAACAGTTTTTGAAAAACACAATTATTCACAATGGACCAAAAATGGATACAAATGTTGAATTTAGTTAGTCTAGAGTATCACTCTAGAATGTAATCGTCAATCCGGAATAAACTTATGTTAGAAATATAACATGTTAGATTTTGAAATACCTTTATACCAACCATCCACCAACTCTGAAATGTACTTAAGTAGTTTGAAATGTGACATTTTGGAAAAAAAAATTGCTATTTTAACAAAAATTGATTTTTTTTGTTAATAAAATTGTTTATAAAGGTTACTTTAATTATATCTCAATTAAATGACCATGGGCGTGTTCGGCACAGAGCGTTTTGGAGCGTTTGAGAGCTTCTAGCTTCTAGCGTTTGACAAAACGCTCCGTTTAAAATAAAAAGTCTCGTTTGACACTACAAGCTTCTAGCATTTACTTTAATCAAAACGCTCCAAATCCAAATGCTACTTCATGTAGCGTTTAACAAAACACTACATGCTATAAGCTATCCGCTACTTTCTATAAGCTATCCTGTACCAGCTAGTTTGACTAATTTGATGAGAGTTAATAACATGAAAATGACTTAATGGAATATTGGAATGGGGAATAAATATAAGTTTTTAAGGAAATAATTTTAAGATTGCCATAAGAAGAATAATGATAATGATTTATTGACGTACAGTCACGTCTCTTGTTAAAAAATTTTAAAATATTTAAAATGTGAAAAATAAATAAAACATACAGCGAATGCTCCGCTGGTATATAGGTCACACACAGACAATTAAACCGTCAAATTTGTCTGCCCAACAAAAAACAATCAGAAATTCGAATTGGAAAACCCCAAAATCTACTCCGATCTCCGTCAATCTTCCATAATTCTATTGAAATTTCACCCCCCCTCCAACTCCGATACGATCTCTGGTGTCGCTGGGTTGATACACCAGAGGTCGACGCAAATATTGTGCCCGGCATGGCCTCTTCGGCGGCCAATTCCTTATTCGGGAAGTATGATGTCGGAAAACTCCTCGGCTGCGGCGCTTTCGCTAAGGTGTACCATGCTAGGGACATCAAAAATGGTCACAGCGTTGCTATTAAGGTAATCAATAAGCATAAGATCGCTCATAACGCTCATCTTGTGTCGAACGTGAAGCGCGAGATCGATATTATGCGGCAGCTCCGGCATCCGAACATTGTTAAATTGTATGAAGTTATGGCGACGAAGACGAAGATCTATTTCGTGATGGAGTTTGTGAAAGGCGGTGAGTTGTTCGCCAAGGTTGCGAAAGGTCGTTTATCTGAATCGCATAGCCGGAAGTACTTTCAACAATTGATCTCTGCCATCGGATATTGTCATTCTCGTGGAGTTTTTCATAGAGATCTGAAACCTGAAAATCTCCTCATCGACGAGAACGGAGATCTGAAGGTTACGGATTTTGGGTTGAGTGCTGTTACAGGTCAGATCCGAGCCGATGGATTGTTACATACACTGTGTGGCACGCCATCGTACGTCGCACCGGAAATTCTCACGAAGAGAGGGTATGACGGAGCGAAGGCGGATATCTGGTCATGCGGTGTCATCCTGTTCGTGTTGAACGCTGCTTTCCTGCCGTTCAATGACGCAAACCTCATGATGATGTATAAGAAGATCTACAAAGGCGAATACAAGTGCCCTAAATGGATGTCACATGATCTCAAGCGGTTTTTATCTCGTCTTCTTGACACAAAACCAGAGACGAGGATCACCGTCGATGAGATCAAAACAGATCCGTGGTTCAGGAAAGGATACAAAGAATTAAAGCTAGAAGACGACGTACAAATCGTCGGCAGACCAGAAGAAGACGATAAATCAACGTCGTTGAACGCCTTCGATATAATATCATTTTCCTCCGGTTTAAACCTCTCTCCTTTGTTTGACGGCACAAGTAGCTCGCCGGGAAAAGGTGAAAGACTGGTGGTGGCCGAGTCGCCGGAGAAAATCATCGAGAAAGTTGAGGAGATTGTAAAGGAGGCAAACGTGAGGATCCAGAAACGAAAGGAATGGGGTGTCGATTTGGTAAACCGGAGTGGTAAGTACGCAATCGGATTGGAGGTTTTCCGGTTGACGGAAAACTTAGTGGTGGTGGAGGTTCAAAGTAGCGGTGGAGGTACAGATTTCTACGATGAGTTGTGGAATAACAAAATTAGATCGGAGTTGCTTGATCGGCGGCATGTACAGGTACCGACAACTAGTGGCTCGCCGGCGGGGTACGTGTCGGAAGTATGTACCTGATCCTTCATATACATATATATATTTACTCACATCTTTGTTTTTTTTCAAATAATTTTTTTGTACCCTTGTAGGAAAAAAAAAACATAGCTTTTGTTAGTTTGTTGATGGAGAAAACTGTAATTTATGATTTTGTACATTACGTGACACTTGCCACATAAATATTTGGGGGCAATTGTAAGTTTGGTTTTGTGTTGTAAAACAGATGTTGTATGGGCTTGTGATGCTACAACAAGAAATAAAGAAGCTGATTTTTTGTTTCCATTAAAGATTTTTACTAATTTACCGATTAGAGAAGAGTGGATGAGTGAAGTAGTTATATATGGATGAATCCCGATTGTCCAAACTATAAACAATTAAACAAGTCCATGATTAAGGACCTAACCAATTGTTTTCGTGACCACATTTTCAACCACAAGATATTCGGTGTGACCACATTCGGCCTCGACGCCAAGTTGTCGATGAGACGACCAAGAGACAAGATTATATCCAAAGAAGACGCAATAACCAACTATAGATTAGCATGTGTTCAGGTATCTGCCCTCGGTCAACACTATGAGTTTGATGGTGAATAATGAATACGTAGTTAATGGTGCCTTTGAGAGATTGTATGATTTGCTTAAGAAACATGCATGAAAAGGTAGACTTGTTGAACAACATAAATAACATCCGAGTTTATAAAAGTACTTAAATGCTTTGATGAGGCTATGGTAGAATGTAACATTGACAACGCATAAATAACATCCGAGTTTATAAAAGTAAAGTACTTAAATGCTTTTACGACGCTATGGTAGAATGTAATATCTATCATGGCACTAAATTTTATGAACATGTCAACCAAGTTTGTGGTGGGATTGCATAATGCATTAATGTCTAATGAATCATAATGTATGGTTTTATTTGGCTTAGTGTATTTTACAAAGGAAAATGTCATTTTCACGAGTGGTCGGGATATCAAGAAATGATGTAGAGGACCAAGATTAATTATAGCAAACTCTTATGATAATGCAACAATAATGTGATGTAAGACGTGGTTGTTGCAACGATAAGCACAAAATCATCATATAAGAAAGGGCAAGGTCGTATCTGTGCCATGATGATAAATGAAGAGCAAATTATCACAAATGTTGCTTTTAAAACCCCTTGTGATGTGATATTAACAACACATTTATTGTGCTTGTTTAACATTGTATAAAGATTTGCAAATTTATACATATGTTTGGTTTATTGTGTCAACAAATCGTGGAAGTTGGTGAATATAAAGTGTCCCGTAAAGGTTGTAATGTAGAAAATACATTTTTGACATCCAATTGATAAATATGCAGCGAATAAGAGATGAATTGAATAACACAAAGAGTTCTTCAAATTGTTCTTTCAAAAATGTATTTTCTACATTACAACCTTTACACTTCAACTATAAAGAACAAAAGTAAGCTAATATATGAAAAACAAAGAACATAAAGTAAATAACACAAAGAGTTCTTCAAATTGATCTTTCACCAACAAAGGGTTTTGTCTTCACTGAGAAAACGGGTTGTTACCAAGACGATTATGACACCAAGTCGTGTTAACATTAGGGTTTCACCATAATGTTCAATATATACTAATCTATACAAGTATATCCCTTGATTGAAGGGATTGTATCTTATCTATACTAAGAAGTGATCTTCATAACAAAGATATCAGATCTGCTATCTATTCTATACTTATCTATATCATTACCTAATATACAAAAGTTCACATATAATAATTATACTAAGCGTTGACGCTGATAGTCTTGATACGCTGACACTGTTGGTATAGACCCTGACGCTGATAGACAACATGTAGGAGAGTTTGACTCATCAGATCATAAGGTGTGACCTTACAATACCCCCTATCTGATGATGTCAAAACTAATCTTCATCTTCATAGTCATCAGAACAACCATTGTAAAACTTGTCAGCTTCTTTCAAGATTTCAGGCTTCACCCATTTAAGATTTTTAATTAGTGGAGACAGTATATATTGAGTCGAAGCAAAGTATAGATATGTGATGAGCTAAGAATGTTGATGTTAGCCTGATTCCTTCTTATATTTTTGACCCCCCTAGATTGTTAACTCCCCCTTGGATTAATAACTTAGTAGTTTCTTCAGCTAGATTCCCCTCTTTTGACATCAGCAGTAAAGTGGAACAGTTGCAGCTTGTAGCTCAGTAAGATTGTGATGTCTCTTGATTGTGTGGGCTAAAACTATTATTCATCGACATAGTATTATGAGATCTCATCAGTGTGTGGTTTCATATGTTGACTCATAAATCACTTTTATTAGAAGAAAAAGGGAAAGAGTGGATAGGTGCGTGTATGTGACATCCCTAATTTCACGGCCAGAAAAGACCGATTTGTTTATGTTTTGTTTTTAAAATTAGAGTAATCTTTTAAAGAAAACGGTTGCGGAATTTGTTCCCAAAACAAGATATGATAATAACTTATCAAAACATTTCTCAAAGAGAATGTATTTTCATTTAATAATAAAACCTCAGGATGTCATGTTCTGATACATACATATAAGCATAAACAGAACTTACATTCAATTACACTAATGATTTATATCTCCTTTAAATCTCTCTGTGAAATATGTCTTCGTATCGATACCTGTGATACAAAGAAAACTGAGTGGGTCAGGCTTGGGAGTCTGGTGAGCATATAGAGTTTTCATCCCACAATGTTATATCATATATTTATAAATATAGAACATTCAAACTTGTACAATTTCACCATATAAAGGCAACTCTTATCCCACCCCATCGATCCTCATAACGACACGATCTAAACTCTCGTATCTAAAATTTTCCTCTTTACCTAATCCCTACTCACGGATCTAAAACTAACCTTTTCACCTGATCCTTACTCACGGATCTAAAACTACCTAATCCATACTCACGGATCTAAAACTAACCTCCTCATCTGATCCATACTCCTGGATCAATAATTGTACCCAATCCTTACTCCCAAAATAGGGACAATTAACTATAACTTTATCCTGATATGATCCATACTCCCGGATCAATAATTGTGCCCAATCCATACTCCCGAACTAGGGACAATTAACTTAGTCTTAATCCATACTCCCGGACTGATAACAAGTTTTATCTCTTTACCTGATCCATACTCCCGGATCTAAAACTAATCTCTTGGTCTAATCCATACTCACAGATCTAAAACTAGCATCTTGATCTGATCCCTACTCACGGATCTAAACTAACTTCTTGATCTGATCCATACTCATGGATCTCATCTACCCATGTACTACCCAACATATTTGTAGTTATAAAATACATATACAATTTAACTCATTAAAACCTATATAGTTCATCCATTCCACCAACATCTCAAATGTTTTAAAATGAATAAAAATACTTTTCTTCGAAAATGCTTTGATAACGTATTTATCATGTTTTACTGGGAACAATTTCCGCAGCATTTTTATTAAAAGAGGTACTCTGATTTTTATAAAACATAAACAAAATCGGTCTTTTTTGGCCGTGAAAATGGGGATATCACAACAGGCTCAATGTCAATTGGCAAGAAAGCAGTAACATGGTCTGAAGGACTGTAAGTAAGTTCATTAAGGATTGATGAGGGGTGATTAACTCGATCATGAATAAACGAGTCTTCATCGAAGGTGACATGGGTTTTTTCCTTAACAGTTTTCCTTGAAAGATTGAATACCCTAAAGGCCTTGGATACGCTAGAGTAACCTATAAATATTGTCACATCCCCAAACCAGAACGGCGGAAACATTCGGAGGCGGAGGACGTCATGTTCAGTATCATAACAGTTCATAGTAAGGAAAGTACACACCACCATACATATAAAGGTTTCAAAATGTTTACATAAATGTATTTGTTACATGTTCAAAAGATAATTACATAAACATCTTTCAAAAGAAGTAATTAACGTCGGAGCGTTAATCCCCAAAAGTTGGTTTCCAAACCTGTTTAGTGGTTCCCTGAGAATACAAGTTATTTCAAAGAAAAAGTGTCAACATTTAAGTTGGTGAGTCATAAGCGGTTTTGAGAAAAATGTAAGCCATTCCAAAGTTCGTACATTTTCCAAGAAAATCCTTTATTTTCTTATAAAAGTATGAAATGCATATGGATGTTCGTGTTGTGAATTGTAAATAGTTGCACCATGAAAATCCCTTATTTTCCTATTAATTGATTATTTTAGATACAGGAAAATCCCTTATTTTCCTTAAGTAGCAGGCAATCTCTAATGTCCAAGACCGAAAATCGCAAGCAACTCACATGCTTAAAAGGTTGAGGCATAGTTTTATATAATAAAGCTATAAGAAGGTTGCACTTGTTAGATGAAGAATAGTTTTAATAACTACTCAATCATAAAATCAGAATACCATAATATTTGTCTATCCGGTGAGTTTTATAACCATACTAAACATAATATGCCTGCGGCGACGGTCTTTAGGCGTCGAAACGTTTATGACAAACTGTCACTCAAAGGACTGTAGCTAACAGTCAGGGTGCGAGATCATGACTTCCCGTATAAATCTATACACATTTGACACGCTCTCCAAATGGGAGACTCTGGTTATAATAGACAGGACTTTAAGTTGTACCTTTTCGCAAAAAGGTAGCGTTGAAGATGTAAATGTATCACGGATTCTCAACTAAGATTGTATTAAGGTGATAGTTTTGTATACAATGTTTATTCTCTTTAACAATGTTTGACTAAGCATAACTCTTAAGTTCTTTGAATGCATAAAATGGTTTAACAAGGATGACTACCCTGAATACTATGCATTTTGTATAAACCTAGTGCATGCAAGATATAACAAGAGTTTTCACGTTTTCACT
This sequence comes from Lactuca serriola, assembly GCF_051521515.1. Lineage (NCBI taxonomy): Eukaryota > Viridiplantae > Streptophyta > Magnoliopsida > Asterales > Asteraceae > Lactuca > Lactuca serriola. The sequence continues at coordinate 340,431,986 of NC_136412.1, read as the reverse complement.
CGGGATTAACCGGGTGTTTACTTGTATTCTCCCCCGAAATGTATTAAAAGTACATTATAAAGTATTTGAAGGTGTATAAAAGGGGTATGAACTCACTTGATTGAAGTGGTTTTTTTGAAGTAGTCGAGAGAAGAATCGAGCAGAACTTCGACTAGGGAGAGTTGAAATCTCGGGATCCTCGGGGATCTCGGGAGTGTAGAACTTCCTTCGGGACTCGAGTATGAAAACCGGGGCTTCGGGAAGGCTTATCGAGGTAAACACGTAGAGTAGCAGCACTTAGAAGTAAAGAAATGAGCACCAAACCCGACACCCTTAAGCTTCTATTTATAGGGGCTGATTTGGGGTCTCACGTTGTGAGTTTTGGATCCTCATGTCGTGAGGCTTAGTCAGCATGATCCTCTTTGACGATTTGACATGGCTGACACTCTGGAACCCATCAATCATGAGCTCACGTCGTGAGGCCGAGTCAGCCTCGGATTTTGTGTCCCGAACTTGTAAAATCCGCAACTTTTGCGTACGAGCTCTGATTTCAACGTTCTTTATATACACGCGTAGGTGTGAAAAGGCTCTATGACTCTCGTTTAGACTTCGTCGGTTAATTTTGACTTTATTTTTATTATATTATTTTTAACAGGCCAGACCTGGAAAAGTCTGTTTAAATCCCATAACTCCTTCATCTGATGTCCATTTTCGTCAGACTTTTGACTGTTGTACTCCTATTGTTGGGGTCTTCAACTTTCGTTTAGGTTGTGTCGGCTAAAGACCGCTCGATCTCTATTTCGAGTTTTTAGCTTTCTACTGCTAGGTCAGAAACTTCGAAAAATCATAACTTCCTCATATGAAGTCAGATTGGCGCGTTCTTTTTATGTATGCTCGCGGTTTAAAGATATTTACAACTTTCATTTAGATGCCTAAGGCTAAAAAGTATTGAGATTTCTCGATTTATGCTTAACATCGCTTTACCGGTAGTGTTACGAATCTTTGATTGGTCATAACTCCTTCGTTATAACTCGGATTTTAGCGTTCTTTATATTTTTGGAAACCTTATCACGATATCCACTACATAGTGTACCCAAACAGAGCTGTTTGAACCTTTCATTTTCGATGAAATTCTTATTACTTTACAAAGAGGTTACAAGACTCAACTTTTAGTCATTACATTGACCTGAAATAACGGGTTGTTACAAATATTCCTTCACCAACTTTAACTTCAAACTTTGAACGTTGATTTCTTTGATTCAAGATGTAGCAAACGCATCCAAATACATGAAAATAAGAGATATTTGGTTTCCTTCCTTTAAGTATTTCATAGGGAAGTTTTCCCATGACACTTAACAATAATAGACCAATTTTGGGTATAACACACTATGTTTACAGCTTCAACCCAAAATGACAAAGGAACACTAGCTTCAACAACCATAGTTCTTCCAACTTCGATGAAAGTTCTTTTTCTTCTCTCCGCAATACCATTTTGTTAGGGAGTTCTGACAACAGAGAAGTTTTGAGAAATTCCTAAAATTGTGCAAAAGTGTAACATCCCAAAAATACAGGCCAAAAAATTCATTTTTAAATACGTCATTATAAAACCAACAGTGTAATAAAACATTTGTAATATCATGTCATGTCAAAACCAAAGTAGAAATAATCAAACATGTTATCATAAAACAATATCAGAGTGTAATCCCAAAGATCTCATGTGCGGAAAACCATAGTGGGATGCGTTGCGATCAAGCCGGCTCCTTTCCTTTAAACACGAAGTACCTGAAACCAAAACTGAAAACCGTAAGCACGAAGCTTAGTGAGTTCCCCCATCATACCACATACCATACAATCACATAACATACATATATTGTCAGGCATATCTGGGTGCCCGACCTACCCCTTCGGTCCCCTCGACCGGATACATACTAGTATATCTGGGAGCTGGCCTCCCCTTTGGTCCTCTCGACCGGATACTGACTAGCATATCTGGGAGCTGGCCTCCCCTTCGGTCCTCTCGACCGGATACTGACTAGCATATCTGGGAGCTGGCCTCCCCTTCGGTCCTCTCGACCGGATACTGGGGACTATTTCACCCCTACTACTACCACATAAAACATATATCACATAATCTATCTAGCATGGCTGGGCATGACCGCCCATTCGGCCCTATCGACCGGTATTCTGGGGGACTATCTCCCCCTACTGTCACTAGCACATAGCATCATATCATACTAGCACAATAACATATCACATGTAGTAGCAACCCTAGATGAATATCACAGAGACAAACATCTATTATACAATTCCTACTGGTGGGCCGGCATTGTGGCCGTAGACCCACCGCTACTGGAAGTAACTCACCTCACATTGCTGAAGTCCCGAAGACACAATCCCACACTTGCTGAAGTCCCGCAGACTCGACCCCAGCTGCAGGCTGACAGATTCCCGAACTGTCGACACCAATATAACACCCAATTAATAATTGGGTCCTAATACATAACCATAAGTATATTCTTTGGGTAATTACTACATTACTCCTAACTTGGCTTATTCAAGCCCAAGGCCCAATCCATAGGCCCAAATTCAATTAGAAATCAAAGCCCAACACATGGCCCAATTTTCCAAACATGGGCCTAAGGCCCAACACCATATAATCATTAAGGCCCAAACTATGGCCCATCTATGGCCCAATTTTCCAAATTAGGCCCAAGCCCCTTACATGGGCCTTACCCCAGGCCCATTATATTATTCTAGTTCATTGGCTTGACTTTGGATGTCCCATTAATTACCCAACCCTCAAGGCCCAAAAGAAAGGCCCAACAATAAACCCAAGTGAAATTAGGGTTTCACAAAAAATGATGATTAGGGTTAAGTTTCCTACTTAACCCATTAAGGACTTAATCCATTAAGTCCATTATCGCTTAGATTAATCTTTGCCAAGGTTTATTATTTAATATCTCAAGTTATTAAATAATTCTTGTGTGTGTACGACCCGATTAATTCTTAAAGTTAGGGTTTCATTGGCGTTAGGGTTTTCCAATCCAAATATTAGCCCATTTATCAATTTGTTGGTCTTTTATGTCAATTAGGGTTTTATTGGGCCTATTAAGCCCACTAAAATATTATTAAGCCCATTAGGGTTTTATTGGGTCCATTAGAGTCCATTAAGCTTCATTGGGCCCATTAGAGCTCCTTTGAGCCCATTAGGGTTTTAGTCCCTTATCCAAACATTCAAACCAAAACACAACATCAACGAGGCACACCGTCACCCGACACGGCGGCCTGTGGCGGCAAGAGGCGGCAGCTACCACCCTACGGTGGTGGTTTGAGATTTCTATTATTCCATTTTTACATTTCACAATGAACTCTCAAACTAAACACACACACACACACTATACTAAATACATACACACCCGCAACCACCCTTGTGGTGGCCGGCAGTGGCACGTGGCGACAGCCACCACCTCACGGTGGTGGCGGTGGCTATCCTCGATTTTCCAGCTATGCATAACACACACGCACACATGCTTCATGCTATATTTCATTGTAAAATACACACCCACACACCGATGTATGCCCACTGCCACCCACACACGGTGGCCAAAGGTGGCAAAAAACAAATGGCAGCACCGACCATGGTTGGTTGCCATGGTGGCTCACTCTTAAATCTCCGACCAGCAATCAAAACTCACACACAAACACGATGGAACGGTGATTCACACGCCATGATAGCATCTGAACCACACACACCCATATCTCTTGATCGAAAAAGAATCCAACCACCCACCTGGTGGCTAAATGCGACGACAGCGGTTTGAGAAGGCGGCACCAGCAATGGCTAACGGCGGCGAACGAAGGCGGCGAAGTCACGCCAGGAGCAAGGGCAGTTGAGGTGCCGGCGACCACCATGAACGAATACGAACGGGGATAGAACAGAAGGAGAAGAAGAAGGGTAGAGGTGCGGCGGCAACGGTCATCGACCTCTCTCCCTCGCCGGTAGCGGAACGGAGATAGCAGCGCTTCGACCGGTGGTTCTCGACTCCGACGACAATGGCGGCTGGACACGAGGTTAGCGGCTGGAAGATCACCCGACGGCTGCTCCTTAGGTTTAGGGTTTCAGCGTATAATGGGTTTATATATCCCGCATCATCCAAACTCCCCTCCCATGTTTACACAAACAGTCCCTCTATCCCCATTTTCTTACAAAACAGACCCAAGATTTACCTTTTTAACCCCTGATTCCATAAATCTTCACAATATAAATCCGGAATTTACCTTTTATCCCTTGCTTCCATAATTCATTTCATATTGAGTCCTAAATGTTACCAAGCAGCCCCTGTCTTCAATATTACTTACAATTTAAGTCCAAAATTTACACTTTAATCCCCGCCTTCTAAAATTATGACAATTAACTCCTCGAGACCATCACCTTGCTATATAATTATTTATTTTAGGGCTTCAATTCGTTCATTAATTAATTTATTTATTAATAAATAAACGGGGCTTTACAAAAAGTCTTCCAGATAAGAGTTTCTAAATTTAGTTCCATGATCACTACGTAATTGCCTTACTTTATGATCATAGAGAACTTCTCACTGCTTGATGAGAGCAATGATTTCATCAGCGAGATGACTCTTCTTTCTTAAAAAGACAACCCACATAAACCTTGAAAATTTTATCCACAATGACGAGAGTGTATTTCTTCCTAGCTATTGACTTAACCAGAACTGGTCCAAAAAGATCAATGTGAAGAAGATGAAGAGGTTTGATAATGGAAGAGCAGGACTTTGGTTTGAAGGAAGACTTAGTTTTCTTTCCCTTTTCACATGCTGAGCACAAATAATCCTTGACAAACTGCATATTAGGAATTCCTCTTACAAGCTGATCTCCTGAGATCTTAGATATATTCTTGAAGTTCAAATGCGATATCCTCTTGTACCATAACCAATTTAGATGAGACCGAACACGAGAGAAAAAGCAATGATAAAGAGAGTTGTCAGCATAAAACATAAATGTCATTTTGTTGGTTTGCAGTCAGAGCTGTGACATTCTTTTGATCAACAACCTTTCCTTCTCTCTTGCTGAAGAGGACTTCATAACTAGCATCACACAGTTGGCTGATTGAGATGAAATTATGCTGAAGAGCATTTACATAAGAGACATTATTTAACAAAACATAATTGCACCTGATAGATCTATATCCCTTTGTAGATCCCTTGCTATTATCTCCATATGTAACAGTAGGACCATCCTTCTTTATGAAATCTTCTAGAAGAGACTTGAATCCGGTTATATGTCTTGAGCAACTGCTATCTAAATACCAAATGTGCTCTTTACCATGAAACTAAAATATAAAATAATCCTTGAAGTAAATATACAAAAGTACAGACAATATACACTGACTCATTTTGAAATGGGTCACTAAAGAAAAAAATATTATAAAAATCATCACGGAGACAGTTCAACGACTTTCCCTTTTTGATCCACTTATCATTACGAGTCATGATGTTGTCAGCTTGAATGAAATTCTTTTCAAAAGTGCACTCGCTGACTTTGTGATAAACATCTCCACATCGATAACAAACTTTGATTCCAATATTCTTTCCTTTTACAATAGATTTTGATTTCTTTTCATCTGTTGAACCTAAGAAACTTCGACTATCTGATTTAAGAGTTCATGTTTTGAATCTGGAATAAGGAATGTCATCGATGGTATGCTCAGATGATACCTTGTCATGAGTCATTGAGTCATCAGAAAAAAAAGAGGACTTTGATTGATCTTCATGTTCAGAGTTGCTAACAGATCACTGAGGAAAGATGCTAAGAATTTTGTTTACCGAATGAACTTCACCATTGCATATAGGAAATTTATGCAAAATATTAGTGGAGGGAAGCACATACTCACGGTGAGAAGGTTGATGAGAAGGATCAAGAGCACACAATTTAGAAACACATTTGGTAATACTGTTAGAATCAGTGGAGCGGTGAGTATCAATTAAATTTTGATTTATAAAACACGAACTCACAAATTTGTACTTAAATTCTTCTTTTAAACAATCAACTTTATTGAAGGTTTGTTTAGTCTCAACCACTTTGGTTAAGAAAACAACACCTTCTATACCGCCTTTAAGAATTTTCTCACATTGATTTGGAATCTAAGCATTAAAGTGAGAAGATGGCTGGTTTTTGTAATATTAAAGTGAGAAGATGCCCAATTTTTCAAAATAAGTTGAAAGCGTCTAACATGATCAACAAATTTTTCTTTTTAAGTGAGAAGAAAATCATTGGTCATCGAGATACATGTGTTTTCCTTTTTTAAAAAAAGAAAGATATTTTCAAAAAAAAGGAGAGTTTTTATTTTAGTTTCTTTAACTCGGATCTGAGAGAGGATCTGTCTTTATTTGAGACCAATAAATCAAAGCGTAAGTGATCAATCATGTCATCTTTTTCGATGTTTTCAATAGAAGAGTGGTTAACAAGATTTTTTACCTGATATGATGATGTAGCATCCCATTCTGTCTTAAGGTCTACAACAGCTTGAGAAGGATCAACGTAAAGAGTCTCAATGCTTTCAATAGAAGTGTCAGTGTGAGATTCATCGATATGGGACATGAGACACTTGCCTTCATCATCTGAGGAGTTTTCTTTTTTAAAAGTTGATGATAGTGTAATCATCATCTCTTGAGCGGTTGAACAGTTTTGAACCAGACGAAAGACAAAATAAGGGAATGAGTTTCTAATAGCAATTCTCGCCTTTACATCAAGATTCTTCACCCTTTTCTCTTCCTTGTTATATCCAGGAACAAATTTTCCTTTCATCTTACTACCAGATGCACAATCATTGGATGACTGATGCATAACGGCGACAGGACCTTTGTTGATGATGTCGAGCATATCAAACTCCATGAACTCAAGAGCTTCCATGGACTTTGATTTCCAAGTAGAGAAGTTGTGTTTTTCAAAAGGAGGGATCTTGTTGCAGACAGTTGATTTTGGATTGAAAGATGTCGACATGATTACTTAAGTGTATCAAAAACCTGCTCTGATACCAATTGAAGGTGTTGTATCGATCAGATACACTTCAAGTATAAAGAACTAAAGTAAACTAATCTACAAAAAACAAAGAAGATAAGGTAAATAACACAGAGAGTTCTTCAAATTGTTCTTTCGCCAAGAAAGGGTATTGTCTTCACCAAGAAGACGGGTTGTCACCAAGACGATTATGACACCAAGCCATGTTAACATTAGGGTTTCACCCTAATGTTCAATATATACTAATCTATACAAGTATATCCCTTGATTGAAGGAATTGTATCTTATCCATACTAAGAACCAATCTTCATAACAAATATGTCGGATATGTTCTCTATTCTATACATATCTATATCAAGGTTGTGAAGATCGGGATCCTATCTATGATCGTTTTGGGTTTGCAAGATCGAGATCGGGATCCTAAGATCCCACAAAATAAAATATAATTTTAATTTATAATTTTTAATCATGAAAAATATTTCAAACATTGAATTTTTCGTTCAAAAGTTATAAAAACTTCAAAATATTAGTCACAAGTCACAATAGAAATTGATAAATGGTAAAAGACATAAAGTGGTAAAAAAATCATTTGCAAAAAACAAATCAAAGGAATGTAGGATTGGATCGGATCTCGATCTTGTGATCCTACCTACAATCTTACGATCCTACTTGCGATCCTTCACCAAATACGATCCTTTTACGATCCGGATCATTTTTCATACCTAGTATCGTACAATCCTATGATCGGGATCACGATTTTGACAACAATGATCTATATTATTACCTAATATACAAAATATCACAAAAAATAACTACACTAAGTGATGAAGCTGATAGTCTTGATACACTGATGTTATTGGTATATACGCTGAAGCTGATAGACATCCTGTAGGAGAATTTGACTCATCAGATCATAAGGTGTGACCTTACACCGTCACATGTTACTACCAGATCTGTTCCGGGCGGGGCACATTGTATGAATGGTATGTGTTTGCAGTTTTTGTGAATCCTGTTGTATGCTTGTGTGTATGTGTGTTATATGTATGTGGGGTGAAATAGACCCAATACATCCTTGAGATGGAAAATATGTATGATATGTGGTATTTTGGGGAACTCACTCAGCTTTGTGCTTACGGTTTCATATTTATGGTTTCACGTACTCCGGTTTGAAAGGGAAGGGCCCGACATGACTGCACCACATCCCCCATAGTTTTTCGCATTGGGAAAATATGATTTTTACTATGATGTTTAAATAATATACTCACTTTATTCAGTTTTGGAACAAATCTTTTGTATGGTTTACATTTTTAATATGAAAATTTTACTATGAATTTTTAGGATGTTATAAGTTGGTATCAGAGCCTTGGTTTGAGAGATTCCAGCACACTTCTGGGTGTGTTTGAACTCAAACTGAGGAATTGGTAATCTTTTTTTTGAAAGAAAATGAATTTCTAAAAAATAAGATTTTAAAGACAAAAGTGGGGTGATGTGTTCATTCAGACGAGCTCAAATAAGTGATTCTCAGAATACCCGTACATGTTTGTTATGTTATATGTATGAGAATTGCATGCTATATTAGGGCTAAGGGTATGATCATGATTTCATGCTATGAGAGATGCCTTTATATACCTAATTGTTTGATCTTTTAGAATTGCATACTAGTATGGATTTCGGATGATTGGATGGATTGGCTTGTTATGTGATGCCTTGTAGCCTAAGAGGAATTGGATGTTGTGTTAGATTTGAAATCTTTATTGGTAGCAAGTGAGCTTGAGATGTCCTATGTTTGGTTTGTGGCTTGGAGTGTTACTACACGAATGTTGCTTGTTTTGTGCTTTGTGGGACTCTTGATGATATGAATTAACTATTAAGTGAATGTGTTAAGTTACTTGCTGGATAAGTTAAATAATCTCAGAGTAATTGATTTGAACATATTACGTAGATCTCGTCTGATTCTAATCGTTGTAGGGTTGAGACTTTTACTCGAAGGGTTATATAAGCTTTGTTGTATGTGATTGTATTCATGAAGTAGTTAACTGACATTGTTGGGGGTTCTTCAGCAGCTGATGGCAGGGTGAGGTCAGAACCTAGAAGAACATAGGAGGTGTTTTAGTGGGTTAATTGTGTTGTTTAGCGAGTACTTGGAGTACCAGTTTAAGAAGGTGACATGGAGGATTCAGGATAATTCTTGAGGAAAGTATAGACATGTGTGGAAGGTAGTATTGGGCCCATACTATTGAAAGCACATAATCCATACTCGAGTCGAGGAGAGTCACAAAGAATCTAGGAAGCCTATGGATTAAGGATTCTTAAGGATGTTCTAGTAATTTGTATGACTACCTCTCATAATGGTGAATAGCATGCATGGAGGAGGTTCATATTTTTGTTCGGGCTCAGGTGCAGGTGCTGTCGTGCTGAGCCGATTGATGAGAAGATGTGGGAGTTCATCTCGTTGGAGATCACCCACGGTATTTTGGAGCAGAATCCTGTGATATTCGGAATGATCAAGGGGGTATTATGGAGATTCTGGATGAGCGTATGGGCGCATTTTGCACTGAGATTATGGCTATTGTGGGAGCTCGCACTCTTTCCTTCCGCGAGTTTCGTGCTTGTGGATGATGGGTTTTGGCCGTATGAACATTCCTATGTGCACATGCAAACCCTAATGCTTGGATGTAGGTTTCTCTAATTAAACATGCTTTGAATCCAAGACTTCTAATGACTAATTAGTTATAAGAACTATACAAAATCAGATCTAGAAGTTTACCTTTGAATCTCTTGTCTGATCTTGTTGTCTTGGAGCTCTAGAGTCACAATTGTCACTCCTCTAATGGCTTACAAACACCAACTAGCAAGGAGGATGATTTGAGAGAGAGGAGAGGGATTAGAAATCGGCCAGGGTTTCTTTGCTTTAGCAGAGGTGCCGATTTCCCTTGCCCTAGGGGTCTATTTATACTTGTAAGGCTCCTAGGGTTTCACCCTTAAACCCTAGTTGGATAATCTTTCCTTAAAGCAATCCAAATCCTTTCCAAAGATAAGCCTTGGACGAATTTGAGGCTATCCCAAGCCCTAGAATTCGTCCAACCTCTATCCAAGAAGGATTTACAGCCCAAAGTGTAACTATCAAACAATTGACAGTTTATACCCTCTTATTTAATTAATCTCTTTAAGTCACCAAATTAATACTAATTAATTCATGACTTATATTAATCAAATAACAATATTATTATTCATTATATTATTCTCATAATATATCAATAATATTTATTCTCTCATAATAAATCATCCTGTCAAGTTGCTATGGTGAAGGCAACCCAAAAGGACCATGCATAATCGGGTCAAATACTTGCCTAATATAGTTGCAGCCTTAGACATCATTCCAACAGTCTCCCACTTGGATAAGTCTAGTAACTATATGCACAAGTACAATCCGATTCGCAATCGTAGCTCTCAAAGACGTTGTCAAACTCTGATCTAATCAATCTTGTCCTTTAGATAAGGGATCGTACAGTCCTCTGTTAGATATCATGCAGACAATTCTATGGAATATTTAGTCTAGCATTTTGGTTTCTCGATCTCCGATTTATTTGACATAGAACTTAATCGAACACATCAATTCAGTTCTGACCGGGCCCGGCACATAAGTCAAATCAAATCATCGAGCGTTCGAGATATCGCTTTTACCTTCTTAGGATAAAATTTACAGATAAACTTCGACTTATATGCATTTACTTATTCATTAATCAACTATACACAACAATGCGTTTTCACATTATCAATGTACAATCAATTAACAAATAACAAACCATATATCTAGGTTTTAAGACTATATGATATTATCGTCTTGCGATCACCCTTTTTTTTTTGTCGTATTCCATAAGGTGATTCCAGCAAGCACGGGTTTGTTCCAATGCTCAAAACCAGTTCATAAGCACTCATGAATGTTGCAACAACCCTTTGCTATGTCTAAAACCATTTAGACAATCTACACACCGATTCATGACAATTTTCATTCATATCTACTTCCAACATATGAACGATTGTGGACAATTTGAATAATTCGATTATTCTTAATAAACTCAATTATTATGGAAGTCAAAACATGTAAAGAGAAACAATAGTTAAACAATTAACATAAGACAGTAACATTACTCATAAATAAAACTCCTTTATTTAATCATCAAATGTTAATTACATTTATCTATTACACGTTTCTAATACTATCTAATATATGCTAATATCATCCTTCAGCCCAATGCTCCTAGCATGCTGCAAGTGCTTAACCCTACTCAGTCCCTTCGTAAGCGGATCTGCTGGGTTATCTTCTGATGATATCCTCTTCACTACGAGTTGTCCTTCTTCTACACGATGTCTAATAAAGTGGTATTTTCTGTCGATGTGTCGTGATCTACCATGATCTCTCGGTTCCTTGGTCAAGGCAACCGCTCCTTCGTTATCACAGAAAATCTCCATGGGCTCTTTTATGGCGGATACAACTCCAAGATCACCGATGAAGTTCGTCAACCATATTGCCTCCTTTGACTCTTCGCTCGCTGCAATGTACTCTGATTCGCACGTTGAATCAGCTACGGTTTCCTGTTTGGAACTTTTCCAAGTCACTGCTCCTCCATTCAGGGTAAAGACCCAGCCCGACCGCGAACGGTAGTTATCCCTGTCGGTCTGAAAGCTGGCGTCACTATACCCTCGCACCTTCAAGTCATCACTCCCTCCGAGGACTAAGAACCATTCCTTCGTCCTCCGAAGGTACTTAAGGATGTTCTTCACTGCAATCCAATGAGCTCTGCCAGGGTTCCCTTGATATCTACTAACCATGCTCAAAGCAAAGGCTACATCAGGGCGAGTACAAGTCATAGCGTACATGATTGAGCCAACTGCGGAAGCATATGGTACTCAGCTCATTTATGCTATTTCAGCTTCGGTACTCGGACTTTGAGTCTTACTCAACTTGGCATTACTTTGTATCGGTAATTCTCCCTTCTTCGAGTTTTCCATACTAAAACGTTTTAGTACCTTCTCTAAGTAAGTGTTCTGACTAAGTCCTATTAGTCTCTTACTTCTCTCTCTTACTATCCTTATTCCCAAAATATAGGAAGCCTCTCCGAGGTCCTTCACAGCGAAGCACTTCCCGAGCCAGGACTTAACCTCCTGCAGAGTCGGAATGTCGTTTCCTATAAGTAATATGTCATCGACATATAGAACAAGGAAGCTTACTATACTCCCACTGGCTTTGACATATACACACGATTCATCTTCGCTTCCTACAAATCCAAACTCTTTGACTTTCTCATCAAATCAAAGATTCCATCTGCGAGACGCTTGCTTAAGTCCATAAATGGACTTCTCAAGCTTACACACTCTATTCGGATGCTTCGGATCCACAAACCCCTCTGGCTGAGCCATGTAAACATCCTCAGCCAACTTTCCGTTAAGGAAAGCAGTCTTGACATCCATTTGCCAAATCACATAATCATGAAATGCGGCAATCGCTAACATCACTCTAATAGATTTTATCTTCGCAACTGGTGAGAAGGTCTCGTCATAGTCAACTCCGGGAGTTTGAGTAAAGCCCTTCGTGACCAATCGCACTTTATATGTGTGTACGTTTCCATCCACGTCGGTCTTCTTCTTGAAGATCCATTTGCACCCAACGGTCTTACGTCCGGGTACATTATCAACCAAATTCCAAACTTGGTTATCATACATGGATTGGATCTCGCTATCCATTGCCTCTTTCCATTTCGCAGACTCCGGGCCTGCCATGGCTTCCTTATAGCTATTAGGTTCATCAAGGTTTATTAGTGTACCATCACTAATATACGTGTTCCCTTCGGTAGTGATATGAAAACCATAAAACTGGGGTTGAACTCTAACTCTTTCAGAACGTCTAAGAGGTAAGGACTCGTCAATTGGTTCAACCGGAGTTTCCTCCTCGGGTTGAGTGCCAGCGGTAGAGGTTCCTTCATCTATCGATTCTTGAATCTCTTCAAGCTAAATTTGCCTCCCACTGTCTCCTTGGCCTATGAGTTCTCGCTCTCGGAAAACTCCTCTCCTCGCAACGAAGACAACATTGTCCTTCGGTCTGTAGAAGAGATATCCAAAGGATTTTTGCGGGTAGCCGATGAAAATACATCGATCACTACGAGGTTCGAGCTTGTCGTGAGTATCTCGTCTTACGAAAGCCTCGCAACCCCAAACCTTGATATGTGCCAACGAGGGAGCTTTCCCTATCCACATCTCGTGAGGTGTTTTGGCAACCTTCTTAGTAGGGACTCGGTTAAGGATATGGGCGGTAGTCTCTAAGGCATACCACCAAAAAGAGATAGGTAGTGAAGCACGACTCATCATAGAGCGAACCATGTCCAACAAGGTTCGATTACGCCTTTCTGCCACACCATTCAATTGTGGTGTCCTAGGTGGCGTCAATTGTGAAACTATTCCACACTCCTTGAGATAATCGAGGAATTCAAGACTTAGGTACTCTCCTCCTCGATTGGATCGAAGCATCTTGATTTTCCTGCCCAATTGATTCTCCACTTCATTCTTGAACTCTTTGAACTTTTCAAAAGTTTCTGACTTTTGCTTGATTAAATAGATATACCCATATCTACTATAGTCATCGGTAAAAGTCACGTAGAAGCGGTTCCCATCCTTCGTGGTTGATCTAAACGGTCCACATACATCGGTATGTATTAGGTCCAACAAACCCTCGCCCCTTTCGCAAGAACCAGTGAAGGGTGACTTAGTCATCTTTCCAAGCAAACAAGACTCGCATGTGTCATCTTCCCTAAGGTCAAATGACTCCAACACTCCATCCTTTTGGTGTTGGGCTATGCGCTTCTTGTTGACATGTCCAAGACGACAATGCCACAAGGATGCTCTATCCATACTATTGGAAGAATCTATGTTCAAAACATCATTTCCTAAGTTATCAACAATCATAACAGTTTCATAAATTCCATTACATGGTATAGCTTCAAAATAAAAGACACCATTTAGATAAGCCAAAATAGAACCATTCTCATTATTAAAAGAAAATCTAAAACCTTGTCTAAACAAACCATGAAATGAAATGATGTTTCTAGCCATTTCTGGCGAATAGCAACAATTGTTCAAATCTAAACTTAAACCATTCCTAAGCACTAAAGAATACACTCCAATCTTGGTCACAGGCGACGATCTTCTGTTCCCCATTATTAGATTTGTTCTTCCAGCCTCCACATCCCTATTTCTTCTTAGTCCCTGCACATTAGAACAAATGTGGTAACCACAACCGGTATCAAGAACCCAAGAAATAGCATGAGATGAATCGTTAGATTTAATTGTGTATATACCTGTGAAAGACGGCTTGATCTTTCCTTCCTTGATGGCTTGCAGGTACTCTGGGCAGCTTCTCTTCCAATGTCCTATCTTGTGGCAGTGGTGGCACTCTGCCTCCTTTGGGTTAGGGCAGGGCTTAGCAGTATCAACTTTGGTCCCACTAGAAGAGGCACCATCTTGGGCTTTAACCTTGCGATAGTTCTTAGACGAAGCCTTCCTCTTCTTTCCCTTTCCTTGTCCAATAGCCAAAACAGGAGCAGCGGGTGGATTGGGAGTTGGTGCAACAGCTTGTCTTTGAAGTTGCTCTCAGCAACCCTCAAGAGACCTTGGAGTTTGCTTAGGGTTACCTCCTCTTTATTCATTTGGTAGGTCATCCTAAATTGATTGTAGCTTGGAGGCAAAGAGTGAAGCACCATGTCGATCGTCAAGTCTCCCCCAAAGTCAACATTCAACTTGCGAAGACGGTCGACATACCTTTGCATCTTTTGCAGGTGCACGGTAAGAGACTCTCCAAGACCCATCTTAGCGGAAATCATGTTAGTGAAAATCTCATAACGCTCTTGTCTCGCGTTTTGGAGTTATCTCTCCAATAAGTCTTGATGCATCTCGTACGGGTACATGTCCTCATAGGACTTTTGGAATTCGGAGTTCATAGTGGCTATCATCATGCAATGTACCTTCGTTGCATCTCGCTCGTGAGTTTCAAAAGTGGTCATTTCAGCCGGAGTAGCGATTTCAAGGTTGATTTTCTTGAGCTTCTCATCGAGGACATACTCCTTATCCTCATAGCGAGCAATAGTGCGAATGTATCTTATCCATTCGCTAAAGTTCGTCCCATCGAAGGTGACCTTTTGACAAAGGCTCATCAATGTGAAAGAACTAGCAACAACATTGTTTGCGTTTGACATCTACAAATAGAAAGGACAAAGATAGATTAGAATATGAATCCCTAATTATCACCCAATAAGAAAATTAGGGCTAGGATCCAACAACAATATTTACATATTAGAAAAGGGATGTCGTAATCTAACATGCAAACAATTTGAAGGTAAGTGAATGACGATTCACTAATTCTCCATCATGAAAACCTAACTTTAAGTTCTAAATGAATTTGAGAATTCCTAGGTTTAGATGAGATTCATTGAAACATTTCAATGGCATGTTTAAATCTCGATATGCCCCTCTTGTTTGTGACTGGGATACCGAGGATCACAAAGCGGGTGTGAATTACCATGCAAATTCACATGCTGCCTTCATTGTAACGATCAACTATTCGATGTGCTGGTAAACCACACACGCTCCATCGAACTATGATAAACAATGAATCACCCTTTTCCACCTTTGCTTAGAACCAATTAGTGTGCCGGTAAACCACACACGCTCCACTAACTTCTTAGCAAGGGTGCAAAGTGTAATTTAATGGGATTGCATCAATTCACCTTTCCTAAAGTAACTAAGATTAGGAAATTTTAAAAACATGTAGTTACTTTGTATTTCATATTATACTTTTAATGAGAGGATGATGTTGCCCTATCCTACCCGTTCGGCTAACGACCCTCCACCGATCAAGCAAGCGGTGGGTGTGAGTGTACACCCATTAAGCACCATTTTATAGGCCGCAACCTTATACCCACCTTATAGATCGACTTCGTGAATGAGGCCTACTAACGGTAAGACTAGCATTTTAGTTTTATATATATATATATATATATATATATATATATATATATATATATATTAATCTTGTAATATTATATTAGTATAGGGTGGTATTTTAAACTTGTAAAATTCTAGGGTTTGAAATTTAAATTGTCTAAATTAAACTTTTAATCACAAAACATAAATTTCAAAACTTGAGGACAAGTTTTAAACATTTAAAACATGGAGGATCAAATAACAAATAATCTTAATTAACAATTAATTCCATAATTATCCATATTTGATTTATTTAAGATTTCTTGCATAATAATTTACCAATTTAATCAAAATAATTAATTAATTATCACATAAGGAAATTAAATATTTTATTAATTGATAAATCTCTTTAATTAGATCAAGATTATAGTCATATATATCAAAAAATCGGATTAGGGTTGATCTAATATGATAAAGGCAAGTTTCCATAAGATAAATATCAAAAAATCCCGAATTTGGCCCTTCCTGACGCTCAGACTCGCCGAGTGCACCATGGGACTCGCCGAGTCAGGCCAACTCGCCGAGTCCACAATGGGACTCGCCGAGTCCATGACTCAGAAATACAAATTTCAAATTTTGCAGGTAAGATTCAAACAAACAAGCAACAATTTAATAGAAACCAATCTAGTCTCTAATACCACTGATGGGTTTTGGCCATATGAACATTCTTATGTGCACATGCAAACCCTAATGCTTGGATCTAGGTTTCTCTAATTAACATGCTTTGAATCCAAGACTTCTAATGACTAATTAGTTATAAGAACTATACAAAATCAGATCTAGAAGTTTACCTTTGAATCTCTTGTCTGATCTTGTTGTCTTGGAGCTCTAGAGTCACAATTGTCACTCCTCTAATGGCTTACAAACACCAACTAGCAAGGAGGATGATTTGAGAGAGAGGAGAGGGATTAGAAATTGGCCAGGGTTTCTTTGCTTTAGCAGAGGTGCCGATTTCCCTTGCCCTAGGGGTCTATTTATACTTGTAAGGCTCCTAGGGTTTCACCCTTAAACCCTAGTTGGATAATCTTGTTGGATTAGTGTCTAAGTCCATAACTATTTTGGTATGTACTTGACCCGATGGTGCATGGTCCTTTTGGGTTGCCTTCACCAAAGCAACTTGATAGGATGAATTATGGAGAGAAAGGATTAAATATGATTTATTAATATATTATGGGAATGATATATTAAAGGAGAAATCATATTGTTTAATTAATATTAGTCAATAATTAATTGGTAATTAGTTTTGTGACTAAAAGAGATTAATTAAACTTAAGGGACTGGAATTGTAATTATAAGATAATTGCAATTTGGGCCATGGATTGTCTTAAATCAAGAGGTGGACGAATTCTTATGGGAAGCCCATAAGGAAATCGTCCAAGGGCTTGATTAAAGGAGTCTATGGGTTGCTTAGGGCTTAAGCATCCAAATTAGGGTTTCCTTGTTAGATAACCCTAATAGCCTCACTATATATAGATCCCTTAAGGACCAAAAACGTGGCTAAGGCTTATCCTAGGGTTTCACATGTTTTTGGGCAGCCTCCATCCTCTCTCCTCTTCATCCTCTTGCTTATGGTGTTTGTTAGCCATTAGAGGAGTGACACTTGTGACTCTAAGCCTTCCAAAGTCAATTCAAGGAGGAATTGGGATTGTTATTGCTACATAACAATCAAGGTAATATCATAAACCTAATTATATGTTAATATTGATTTCCATATGCTAGAATTAGGGTTTATAGTCTTGGATTCAAAGCATGTACAATAGAGAAACCTAGATCCAAGCATTAGGGTTTGTATGAGCACATAGGATGTCTTATGACCAAAACCCATCAGTGGTATCAGAGCCTAGCTTGGTTTCAATTGTATTGATGCATTGCATATCTGGAAAATTCTTTTTTTAGGTTTCTGGAGGCTGGACTCACCGAGTCCATAGCTGAACTCGTCGAGTCCAAGGTGACTCGACGAGTCCAGGCTTGACTCGACGAGTCAACTCGTCAGATGAAGGTTATCTCGGGATTTCTTGCTGTTTTTGCATTGGGATAGTTACCTTATCATGTTAGATCAATATTAATCCGATTATATGATATATTTGACTATAATTTTGATCTAATTGAAGGTATTTATCAATTAATAAGATAATTGTTTCCTTATAAGATAATTGATTAATTATTTTGACTAAATTGATAAACTGTTTTGCAAGAAATCATTAAACAAATCAAATATGGATAATTATGTGATTAAATGTTAATTTAAATTATTTGTTATTTGATCCTTATGTTATGAAATGTTTCATATTTTCCCTTAGGTTTTATAGTTTAAATTTGAACCCAAAAGTTTTGTTGTTTTGAAATTTAAATAGTTAAAACCCTAATGTTTTGAAAAAAGGTTTCAAAACTTGCCCTCTAGTTTTGGAATTTAAATTTTGATTAAATGGTTTAATTTTGATGTGTATTTAAATTCTAAACTCTAATGTTTGAAATGTTTCAAAACTTGCCCTCAAGTTTTGGAATTTAAAAGTTGATTAAAAGTTTAATTATGAATGTTAAATTCTAAAACCCTAGTATTGTTTTGAAAAAGTTCAAATCACACCCTTATGGTTTTATTAATTAATTAAGGTGTATAATTAAAAAAGGTTTAATAAATCCATAAAAGTTTTGGTTTACAATTTAATTGAATTAAAGGTATAATTGTTAAATTTGACCACCTAATATTTTAAAAGTATAAAATACACCCTATACTATATATAACATTAAAAGTCTAACATTATATACATGTATGAGTAAAAGTCAGTCTTACTGTTAGTAGGCCTCATTCACGAAGATGGTCTATGAGGGGTGTTTAAGGAAATTGCCTATAAAATGGCGATTGAATGGGTATCCACTCTTACCCACCGCACTCTTGACTAGTGGAGGATCGTTAGCCGAACGGGTAGGATAGGACGAAACCTTCCATTATAAGTATAATGAATTACTAAAGTAACTAAATGTTTTTCAAATTCCCAATCTTAGTTACTTAGGCAAAGTGAATTGATGCAATTCCATGATATTACACTTTGTGCCCTTGCGAAGACGTTAGTGGAGCGTGTGTGGTTTACCGGCACACTAAATGGTTCTAAGCAAAGGTAGCAAAGGGTGACTCAATGTTTGTCATAGTTCGGTGGAGCGTGTGTGGTTTACCGGCACATCGAATAGGTGACTGTAACATGTGAGGGCACCATGTAAGTTTGCATGGTTATTCACACCCGCTTTGTGATCCTCGGCATCCCAGTCACAAACAAGAGGGGCATATCGAGATTTAAACATGCCATTGAAAGTTCAATGAATCTCAAAGGATCTAGGAGTTTTCATAGATTTAAAACTTAAATTCTTTTTTGTTTTTCGTGGTGGAAATTAGTGAATCGTCATTCACTTACCTTCAAATATTCTGCAATTAAGGTTACAACATCCCTCTCCTGAGTTGTAGAATATTGTGTTGGGTCCTTGCCTTAGCATCTCATTTGGGTGATTTACTAAGGACTCAATCTATCAACTAACTTGAATTCGGTTTTCTCCCGTATTGTAGATGTCAAAGTTTGACAACTATGGTCTTCCCAAATCCCATGGAACAAGCATTCCACATGAAGATGATATTCCATGATTCGATCGAGGAACAAGAGATCATGCTTCACTTCCTCCTCCTCCTCCAATTATTCTCCCTAACCCACAAGTTCAAAGGCTTGAAAAGTTCAAGATCGCTCAAGCCCTTTTGGCAAGTAAACATAAAGAAGGAAAGCCGGTGTGTGCACACGTCCTAGGGATGAAGTCACACATTGATAGGTTAAGAATGTTGGGATCCGTTGTCTGTGAGGAAATGGCTGTTGATTGGGTTCTTCAGTCACTTCCTAGCTCATATGGTGAGTTCGTAAGAGAGTACTATATGATGAACCGCGACGTGGCCCTTATAGATCTCACCTATATGCTTATTGCTGCTGAATCAGCAATGGTTTGGCGCAATAGAAAAGCAAAGTTGATTGGTGAATCTGCCTTCAAGACCTCTATGGAGATAGACAATGGCAACGAAAGACATGCCATGATCAAAAGTGTGATCATAAGAGAAAGGAAATGTCTAAAGTAGTTCCATGTCATGCTCCAAAAGAGTCAATTTGCCTTTATTGCCAAGAGAAAGGACATTGGAGACGAAGCTGCCCCATTTACCTAAGAGATCTAAGAGATGGGAGAGTCGAAACGTATGGCTCTAATATATGTAAAAATCCACTAACTAACTCTTTTAAGCTTCTATTCTAGATTCTTAATACATAATGTGATAAGATTACAATTGATGTTTTGTAGAATCGAAGAAAAGAAAGGGAGCTTAAAGGAAGAAGTGAGCAGAATCTAACCGTGAAGGAATGGATTTCGATCGCATTTCTCGAAGATTAGATTCTTAAGCTACTACTTAGATTTAGAATTAGATTGCTAAGAAAGATGTATTAGCATAAGTTTTTCAATGAGTTGCATTGTAAGGACAAATTTTCCGCATAAAATAAATTTTGATTTTTATATTATCCTTGCAATGGCGTGTATGAAAAATTGATGTTAAAAGTTTGTATTATTAGCAATAATGGATTTGGTTCTTATTATGTTATTTATGGAAAGTCGAGAATTTACCAAATAGGGTGAGTTTCTCATCGCCCAAGTTTCAATTGGACGGAAACTTGGAATCATGCAACTTGGTTGCACGATGAATGAGAAATTTCATATTTGTAAATAAGACTAATTCATTGACAAAGTGTCAAGTGAAGGACTAGGAGATCGAGCACACAAAGTTGCGTGTTGGTGAAAGTCCACCATAAGAGTAACAAAGATATTCGTCATGATTTGCTAAAGGTTTAGTGAATATGATTATACTTATAAGATTAAGTGTAATTCGGAATTGATTAAAAAGGTTTAAATCAATAGTAGAACGAATAAGAAGAATCAAGTAGGCAGAAAGATAAAAGTTTCTCCATTCTAAGAAGAAGGGAGAGTACCTTTTATGCTTTATGATAGGTCTTAATGATTAAGAACCATATCTCAATTGATCCTCTAAGTGAGTCTTAGTACAATTGTATGTATAAGAAGAGGAATCAAGAATTGAAGAAATGGTTAAATCAAGAAGTCTATCATACTTCGTTCCAATGGCAAGTCTTAAAGTTAAGATTGTGACAATGAGTGAAAAGTATTAAAGATTTATAACATTCATCAAATGTGGAAAGTTGTGATGTCTTGGATAAGACAAAGACCAACTAGAACCAATTTATGAAGAGTCTTGATAAAAGCTACACTAACTCTTGAATATTTGTTTGTCAAGAAATGTTTATTGACAAAAGAATCTTATATGTCAAGGAGTCAGTGGGAGTCTTAATGGTCTTGAAAGGTTTCAAGAACAAATCAAATAAACCTAATTAATCATCACTAGCACACGAGTTGAGGTTTACAACCTATCGTGTTGACATTATTTTGTTTCTGTGCCGTTCCAATCGAGTTAATTATGCATGTGGGTCCTATGAGTTCTCATTTGAATGCATAAAAGGCAAGGACCTTGATCAATGAAAAGTACATTGATAAGAAAAGGTGAGCTGCTTAACTACTTGGAAGACATGGTGGGCAGCTGTGCTACCATAAGGCAAGAAATCAAGATTAAGAAAGTTCGGTCCATATGAGTTTGAATTTGTCGTAAACTTTGGTTTCAACAAATTCACATGGATAGGAACACATACACCGTTTAAAATCTAAGTGTCATAAGATTTCCTCCTTCATGAAAATGATTGTGAGGAAATGCTTTCACTAAGAAAGATTTTAAGAAGATAGTGATTGTAAAATTGCATTCTCGAATTCAATTATGGTTACGGTATCCCTTTCCATAATTTGAATTGTGAGGTTTGACAATTAGTCTTAAGTGTTTAGACACACATATGAACTATCGAAGGCAAAGGTGTATAAGTTCAAGAAGCCTTGATAAAAGATTATCAAAGCACTAAGTATTAGAAACATGAACTTAAGAAATTCAATAAGCATTGTTTTTCTGAAAGTTAAGATGTTTATAAATACATGTCGAAGCTAGTGGGAGCATAAGTGTTGTGTTTTATAATAATCATCATGATAGTGGGAGCATAAATGTTATGATTGTATGATTATTAAAGAAAGTATTGCAAGGTTAGCAATATTAATTATAGAAAACAAGAGTCATACTTTGCAAAGTTGTAAGAGTTGAAAGATTGTTTTGCTATAATTAAGGGAGAGAATATTATGCTTCATTTCAAATCTAAAGGATTAGGTTGAGAAATGTTAATAAATTTAGTCAAGGGTACATAGTGTGTTCTTAAAATTTCGATTATGATTACGACATTCCTCTTCACAATTCGAATTATGAGAACATAGCAAATAAAACATTGTGCGTCGTGTCCCATACGCTTCGGGTATAGGATCGATTGCCAATGATTTAATATTTGACCATTCTAAAATTTTCCAAATGTCTAGCGCATTTAGAGGGAAAAAGGACTAGAATTGGTTTTGACTAAAATAATTAAACAACTATCAAAGGACAATCCATAGTTCGACGAGGATTGGTTGCTTTTGAGTAGTTGGAAGCATGGTATTGAATGGACCATATGGGCATTATTATTATGAATAGAAAAGATTCTATTAAGTATGAGTTGTCATATGGAAAATGTGGAAATGTTTCCATATTGGATGGACCATATCGACATCATTACGAATAGGTGAGATTCTATTAAGAATAAGTTGTCATATGGAAAATATGGAACTGTATCCATATTGGGAATTGAATATCGAAAAATCTATGTCTAAGATTAGAAACCTGTATGCAAAAGGATGTTCAAAGGAATGTACTTTGAGTGAGAGACATCATATCTAAGGAATTGTCTTGTAACAATCTCCGATAGAGGACTTTGTAATATCATTGGCAATAGTCTTTGTGACTTTGGTGCAGTGACATTACGAAAGGATAGTTGCATAGAATGTTAGAATCTAGCATATTCTATAAGTAGCAAGAATTTGATGTTCTTTCACTTATGGAAAAGGATTTGGAGTTGTGAAATGAGAATGATTGGAAATGTGTTCAATATGATCTATTTCACAAAGTAAGAACCATAGGTAAACATTGTGTGCATGCTAGGAGCATGGGACAAGTGTTGTAATTCAAGTAAGAAGTTGATTAACCGAAACGACAAATAATGAGTAATCAATATGGTGATAAATAAAAGGTGTTTTATTTATGCTCAAAGGGTTGAGGCCATATGGGATTAGTATTATTCTTGTGTTTCACATTTGCATGTTTTGACTTCCAGAATAATTGAGTTTATTAAGAATAATTGAATTATTCAAACGGGCCACAGTCGTTCATATGTTGGAAGTAGATATGAATGAAGACTGTCGTGAATTGGTGTGTGGATTGTCTAAAGAGCATTAGACATAAGCAAATGTTTGCTGCAACGTTCATGAGTGCTTATGAATATGAATTTGAGCATTGGATTAAACCCACGATCACTTGGATCACTCCATGAATTGTATCACGAGTGATTGGTGAGACCATAACATCTTATATTCTTGAAACCGAGATGTGTGAGTTGTATCTTGCAAATCGGTTGCACATTGATAATATGTAAACGCACTAGTAACTTGGTGTTATAAAACATATTGTTGTGTGTGATTCGGTGAGTGAGTGCAAGCAAACATTGTATCAAAGTTTATCCGTTCCTTTTATCCAAAGTAGGATAAAAGCGATATCTTTGGGCCCCTCGATGGTTTAGTGATGACAAACGTAAATGCTCGGCCGGGCTAGGGCTAGTTTGATTTGTTCAATTAGTCAGTCGTCATAAATCGGGAATCGAGATATAGTACAAAGAGAATGATTTGAAATCATATCTCATATGATATCTAGAATGGAGGAATATATGATCCCTTATCTAAGGACACGCGTATCTGATAAGATCAGAGTTGATAGCGGCTTTGGAAAGCTACGATTGTAGATCAGGATCTGAAGTCATAAGCATAATAGTTATTAGACTTATCCAAGTGGGAGACTGTTGGATTAGTGTCTAAGTCCATAACTATTTTGGTATGTACTTGACCCGATGGTGCATGGTCCTTTTGGGTTGCCTTCACCAAAGCAACTTGATAGGATGAATTATGGAGAGAAAGGATTAAATATGATTTATTAATATATTATGGGAATGATATATTAAAGGAGAAATCATATTGTTTAATTAATATCAGTCAATAATTAATTGGTAATTAGTTTTGTGACTAAAAGAGATTAATTAAACTTAAGGGACTGGAATTGTAATTATAAGATAATTGCAATTTGGGCCATGGATTGTCTTAAATCAAGAGGTGGATGAATTCTTATGGGAAGCCCATAAGGAAATCGTCCAAGGGCCTGATTAAAGGAGTCTATGGGTTGCTTAGGGCTTAAGCATCCAAATTAGGGTTTCCTTGTTAGATAACCCTAATAGCCTCACTATATATAGATCCCTTAAGGACCAAAAACGTGGCTAAGACTTATCCTAGGGTTTCACACATTTTTGGGCAGCCTCCATCCTCTCTCCTCTTCATCCTCTTACTTATGGTGTTTGTTAGCCATTAGAGGAGTGACACTTGTGACTCTAAGCCTTCCAAAGTCAATTCAAGGAGGAATTGGGATTGTTATTGCTACATAACAATCAGGGTAATATCATAAATCTAATTATATGTTAATATTGATTTCCATATGCTAGAATTAGGGTTTATAGTCTTGGATTCAAAGCATGTACAATAGAGAAACCTAGATCCAAGCATTAGGGTTTGTATGAGCACATAGGATGTCTTATGACCAAAACCCATCAAATCTTTCCTTAAAGCAATCCAAATCCTTTCCAAATATAAACCTTTGATGAATTTGAGGCTATCCCAAGCCCTAGAATTCGTCCAACCTCTATCCAAGAAGAATTTACCGCCCAAAGTGTAACTATCAAACAATTGACAGTTTATACCCTCTTATTTAATTAATCTCTTTAAGTCACCAAATTAATACTAATTAATTCATGACTTATATTAATCAAATAACAATATTATTATTTATTATATTATTCTCATAATATATCAATAATATTTATTCTCTCATAATAAATCATCCTGTCAAGTTGCTATGGTGAAGGCAACCCAAAAGGACCATGCATAATCGGGTCAAATACTTGCCTAATATAGTTGCAGCCTTAGACACCATTCCAACAGTGGAGCTCCCGAGTTCTTTGGGGAGAAGAACCCAGTTGCTAGTAGGAGGTGGTTAGCGGATATGGTGAATGCTTTTCGGATGAGTTTCTGCCTCGAGAGGTTGAAAGTCAGATTTGCTTCCTGTCTTCTGAAAGACAGAGCTCGAGATTTGTAGGACAAAGTAGATTTCACTTTGGGAGGCGAAGCCATTAAGACGATGAATCGGGGAGAGTTTGTTACCCAGTTTAGGGAAAATTTTACACCAAATATTAAGGTGTAACAGTTGAAGAGGGAGTTTTAGGACCTTCGCCAGACGACTGAGACTATGGCGGAGATCACTGCCAAGTTTCAGGAGAGGGCTTTGTTGGTTCCGTAGTATGCGACAGACAAGGAGATGAGTAAGGTGAGGTATCATGATATCCTTAGGGATGATATCATGGATTTTGTGAGCTTATTAGGGTGCAAGACCCTAAATGATATGATTGCTAGAGCCCGAGAGCGGGAGATTGATTTGGAGCACCTGGAGAGGGGGGAAGCCAAAGAAGGTGCATGCAGCTGGGGGTCCTGCAAAGAGACCCAAGAATTATGATCATCGATTGAGAGGCCAACAGGGTCGAGGTCAGTACAACACGTGCGGGAAGCAACACAATGGGTTTTTCCGATCTAGGGGTATAGGGTGCTACAAGTGTGGCAGGGTTGGTCATGTTTGCAGAGATTGTCTCTAGGGGACGAGTCTGTTATATTTTCCTTGCAACCAAGTGGGCCACAAGCAGGACGATTGTCCGGAGTTGATGAGGGGAGTAGTGAGGGCACCTGCTCCATCCACTTTTAGGATCACTGACGGTCGGGAGGGCTGGACGGAAACCCCAATTGTAAGGAGCCGAGCTTTACAGTTCCAAAAAAGGGATGCTAAAGTTTCATCAGATGCTATTGCGAGTATGTTATCTTTCGTTTTCCTCATGCCTTATCATTTGTATATTTGTGCCTTTGAATCATGTACTTAAATGTGTAAGGCATGTCTTTGGTTTAGTTCTATGTAATTGGCTGGTTAATTTTATCAATGGCCGTTATATGCCATTTTGCATGCCGAGAGTTATGAGTGGGGCACATCTTGTTGAACTGGATTTAGATTGCCAGGTAGTTGTTGTGGATCATTGGTGGAAGTTGGTTGTCCCCATTTGGGACAACGAAGTCAGAATTCAGGAGCGCTTGTGTCGCTCAAGAGGGATGTCAGCTGATTAATTGACAGACTTTGAACCGATTGCTACCGTTGGTAGGGCAAGAGCAGTAGTGAACCATCACTCTAGAGTGTGGGTGATGAAGCGATCACACATGTTTATTCATATTTTGGAGTGTCAAGGGGATTTAAATGGACTTTGTTGGAGATACTTTGAGTGCATTAATTCTCTTCGGTAAGTGGGTAGTTGCATTGGTGCTTCGTCCGTTCCAGTAAAAGGTTATAGTCCTTTGTCACGAGCTGAAGTGGCTTAAGGGTTTGGAGGTGCATCATAGGAAGTACTTGGGCTTATTAAGCTCGTTGAAATTTCAGGAAGTATGTTGAAATTTCAGGAAGTATTCATCTGGTTTGGAATGTGTGTGATCGTTAAGATAGGCTAGTAATGAAATGCTATATAAATTGAATAATACACCCTTTGTCCTATATTTATGCACCTCTAATGAATAATATTCCTTCCGCCCTATATTTATTCTCCACTTTTGACTTTTGAAGTATTTATTCTTCAATTTTGATTTTAAATATTTTTGTTTTTAATATATAATACTAGATGCAAAATATATGAATGAATTGTGTTTTAAATATCTTTTCATTATTATAAGTTTTATCAAGTAATATATAACATAAATAAAAATATTTAAGATCAAAATTGAAGAATAAACATTTAAAAAATAAAAAATAGACAATAGTTATGAAAGAGAACTATATAAATTGCAAAACACAAATTGCTTTCCTGGGTTCAAGTGTCAACCAACAAATAAGTTGGTTATTTCGTAACCTCGAAGCCCAAATAAAAACCAAGCCTTTCATTCTTGGGTTAAAAGTGGATCCGGGCCCAATAAATAACACGAAACTGTAAGGTGTAAAGCACTCGTCGACTCATACAGAGAAAAGAGAAGGGCACACAGATGAACAGTTTACAGTTTTGCTTAAGAGAGCCGAGGAAACTCTTTGATTTGGCGGCAACGCAAACAATATTGCGAAAAGGGCTGTGAGTTTAAACTTCGGTAAGCAGGAATCACAAGAGAGACGAAAAGAAAGCTGATGAACTTTTGAAATTCAATGTTCTGAAACTGTCATAGGTTTGTAGTCTCTCTTCAATCTTCATTTCCACACACATCCCTTCTTTTACATTTGAATGATTTAATTATACTGAAACATCGTCGATTCTTTTTCTTTGGTAATTGTTTTATGAATTAGTGAAGAATGCATCAAGAAACGAGCTCGAAGTATAGTCATCTTAAGAAAAGAGCAAAGTTCGCATCAGGGAAATCTGACAGTTCGTCCAGGGAAAACGCTAAAACCCTAGATTTTAAGGAAAAGGGGTTTCGGGGGGATGATAGGAGAGGTCAAAGTAGAAGAGTTAAAACTGATAGCGTGGGCTCCAATGTTGAAGATGAGAGATATAAGAGAAGAAATGATAGCGAGAGGAATGGTAGTATGAAATCAAAGAATGATGATTATCGAAGTAAAAGAGTTGAGCGTGATGGTGGATTCTCTTTTGTCGATAAATCACGTAACACAGATAGTAGGGGAAGAGGCTTGAAATCAAATTACAGAGGTCGAAAAGAAGGGGGAGTTCAGAGGAATGAAACTAATGGTTTTTCAGGAAGAGATTTTGACAGGAAGAAGAAGAGGGTTTATACTAATAAGTTCACTAATGGTGAAACCAAGTTTCATGACATCGTGAAGGCTCCTGGTAATAAAAGGGAATCACAGGAGGAAAGAGGTGATAGAAGAAATAATACTGAACATGGTGAGAACAAAAATAGAATGTTTAATAAAAGAGAATCACAGGATGAAAGAGGTGATAGAAGAAAAAATGATGAACATGGTGAGAACAGGAATGGTTTCTTGAGGAAAAATAGAGAAGCAAAATCCGAAACTAGCAAGCAGTTACACTCAAAGCAGACAAGTTTTACAGAGGATCATGAATATGGAAAGAAGAAACTTCAAAACAAGAAGAACATGGCTGATGATTCAATGGCAATGTTTGATCGACCAAAAAGGAAGATGCGATTATTCCGTATAGAATATCCAAATGACACTGCAAATAAGCGGTTTGACAATACTCCACCTACAATTGGTCAGTTTTGACTTCATGAATTAGATCTTTGACTAATAATCAAATACATAAACTTCATATACTCTGTTTTTTTTTTGTGTGTCTCAGATAATACCACAACAGAGCAAAAGGAAGATCCAGAAGACACTGAAGAAAATGCTGAGATGTCCAAAAATGCACAGTTTCGTGCCATACAACTAAGCCCTTCTATCATAACATTTGTGAATGAAAATGTAAATATTTATTGGTTAAATGTTCATATTATGTTTAAGTTTTGACTTTTGATATCTATTTATTATTCTTGGCTATTTATGATTGTAGTTATTGGGGCGTAGGCGTGAACTTGAGTTCAAGAAAGCAGGATACGATATTGAACTTCCTTCCCCTTTAGATAATATTCCCTTCTCTACAAACACAGAAAGAGAGAGAATTGAAGAATCAGTAAGCCTGCACTCATTTATATTTTTTTAAGCTGAACAAATTACATATGGTTTCAAATATTTTGCAGGTTTTCAGAAACAAACTTGAATTCTTTGCTGCTGCAAAAGTTTCTTCATCTTTCCCATCTCCTGATCTTCCAGAAATTGCATTTGCAGGTATAAAAATTTATTTACATTATCACATTAAGTTATATTTTATATTTTGTGGGTTTAAATTTTGATTTTTTATTAGGTAGGTCAAATGTTGGGAAATCATCTTTGCTAAATTCACTTACAAGACAATGGGGTGTTGCAAGAACATCAGACAAACCTGGCCTCACTCAGGTGCCACATCATCATCGTCATCTTTCTTGCTCAAAGTTTGTGTAATTTAAGGAAACATTAATGCTCATGAAACCTTTTGCAGACTATAAATTTTTTCAACCTTGGATCAAAGCTCTGTTTAGTTGATCTGCCTGGATATGGTTTTGCTTATGCAAAAGAAGAAGTCAAGGAATCATGGGAAGAACTTGTAAGTGTGATATACTTTTTTTTTTGGGGAAAATGATGGCATTAAAATTAATGAATATTATTATACTTGGTTAATATTGTGAGTTTTTCTATAATGTAATTTGTAGGTGAAAGAGTATGTAACTACTCGTGAAGGCCTAAAAAGAGTATGCCTTTTAATCGATACAAAATGGGGTATGAAGGCAAGGGATCATGAACTTGTTGAATTGATGGAAAGGTAATTCTTGTTTTTATAAATTCACGTAAAAAAATTAGAATTTTTATCACAAATTTATATGGGATTGTTTCTTATTGTTTTGAATTCTCAGGTCCAAAACGAAATACCAAATAGTATTGACAAAAACAGATTTAGCATTTCCTGTTGATGTGGCTAGACGCGCTACACAAATTGAGGAGGTTATTTATGTCTTTTTATATTTTTAAAGTTTTGAATTCTTTCTTTTGAAAATGTTTAGCTAATGCGTATGTATGATTAATCTGATTTTTCAGAGTCTTAAAACTAAGAAATCTGCTCTTCAGCCCTTGGTAAGAAATGCTGATTCATAATTTATTAAGATGTTATATACTTAGTTTCAAAAAAAAGACACAAAAATCCAGTATTTATAGTTAAATGGTCTTTGATATTTGTTTCACCTTATTTTGGTCTTTTGTTTAATTGCACAGATGATGGTTAGCTCAAAAACCGGAGCTGGGATTAGAAGTTTAAGAACAGTGCTTTCTAATATATCTCGATTCGCAAGATTCTAGCATTATTTATTAAATGTATTTGTTTTTATTTGTCAAAGTATTGCTACAATTCATAAAATATTTGATAGTTGCATTCAAATTTGTTACAAATACTACAAGTAATGGGGTGTTAGATTTATGATAAGATTAACACCATTAAAATCTTGAATTTTGATGGCTTTAAGTGTTTGATCTTGTGTAGTTTGTTTTTTGGTTGGTGAAAGCCTCAAAACTACTCCATTGGTGTTGGACATCTTGGTGGATCTTTTGACTTTGGTACTGACTTTTGATTATATTCAATGGTTGTGATGGTGGAATTATGACTCTATTGACATATTAGTGAGGTGGTTATAACCAATCACGATTTTTTAATCTCTCATGTTGGCGAATGGGCCCTATTGTCAAAAAAATTGTCATTTCTCTAAGTTAGAAAAGTTAGAATGATTTGATCAAACTCTTATAATAACTAATTGTCATATTTTTATCAAGGGTTTGACCTCATTATTATTGGAAATAAAATATGGGGAAATGACCTAATTTTTAAACCACCATGTCCGAAATGGTTATTTCTGATTATATCAATTTTGTTTTGAATTACTTTTATATAATAATATCATGTATATCTTTAACAAAAAGCTACATATCTTATTCAGATTTCGTACTAAATATTTTGGAATGTACTAAATTTTTTTGAGAACATGTCTAAAATCGGAAGAATAAAACCAAAATTTTGAGAAAGTGTTTTGTTTTAGTTTTTATTTTTATTATTATTTTAATTTTGGAACGGTGACACTTTGTTTTTATTTATTTAAATCTAACAAAAGTAATGATATGAAAAGAGTAAAGTATTATTATGTTTTATTTGGCATATAATGGTATCATATGAGTTAAATCTAGCTCTTATCTATAAAAATTAAATTCAACAATAAAATATTTATATATTAACTATTTCACATCGGATTATTAGATTTCACAATATAAAAAAAATAAAAAAATAAAACCCGGCATGGTTTGCAGTTATTCGAATAATATTAACTATATCACATTGCATTATTAGATTTCATAATGTCAAAATTCAAAAAAACACCATGCTTTGAAAATATTAATTAATTAAAATTAATAGTTGTGACATGAGATCCGTGTATTACACGGTTGATTAAAATAAAAAATTATATATGAAGTGTAAACATTAAATATTTTTAATGTGAAAATTTTAAATTTAAATGAAAGTAAGTCAATTATTATATTCTTATAACTGAAATCTATTTTTTACATCAAGAAAAAAAAGTTCATTTGACCTATAAATACTATATGAAATTAATAAAATAGTATATGAAATTAGTAAAATAGTAAAAGAATGTAAAATAATATTATATGAAATTAATAAAATAGTATATGAAATTAATAAAATAATAAAAGAATGTAAAATAACGATGTGAAAAAAATTTAATTGAAAATAATTATGGAACCAAATTTATAACAGGGTAACACAAAAAGAATTTATAAAAATAGATTATTATAACTATAATCATTATTAATATAATGTTTAATATTTAATTGCAAAAAGAAAACGAAGGATCAACTACCATGACTTGTGGCCTGAATCTCATTTATGATTTAACCAAATCCCCGGGACTTACTTTCTCTCTCTAAAAGCAATATCTTGTAGAGAGAGAAATAGAATGTGCCCTTTACGAATTATTCTCATATTTCTGTCGGCGACTCTCGCCGGATTCTTCGTTCTCCGGAACATCAAATCTCAATCTGATACTTCTTCGGACACCGACGCTGCTACTGCTGCTGCCGACGATTCCACATCATTCTGCAAATCATCCCCGTCTGCCTCCGTCGGACGATCATCCTCTAAGGTGCTTTCTTTGATTTCTAGGGTTTTCCTTCTTATTTTGTAGAATTCTGGATGAATAATTTCGAATTTAAACAAATGTAATGTCGATGTGTTAATTACAGATTTACGGTGCTTTTGTGAACGGATTTTGGACTTGCGTTGATATGGCGAGTGGACGGTATTTGTGGAGAAACCTAGTTTCTGCTTCCAAACAATCGGATTAATCTTCTGATTCTGTGAGTGTCGTTTTAGTCAATTCGTTTTCTGTTAAATGTATTTAGTTATAATTACTATTAAATTAGGCGAAAAGTGCATCTATGTAACTTGATGTAGTTGTTACTCACTTGATGCTACTAGTTTCTAATCTACACGGCACAAAAAAATATCACCTTACTTATAAGATAAGCATTCAAGAACTCTCAATGCATGGATGATACAACTACCTAATCATGTTCTGATGTTGGCACAATATTATCTTGATGCTTCAACTCTTTTCAAATTTCTTCTACTGTTAGGATACATGTTCTTTAGGAAGAACAAAGGCCTATAGTAGTGCTGTTGTTGTAAATTGTAATGTTCTTACAAATGAAATATAATCTTAAAGAGTAGATTAAAAAGACCCTTGTATCCTTCTTTATGAAGGCGTCATGAATATGATGAATGTTCTTACTTTTATCTGATTACAGGATGGGGGTGGACTTATAACAACCTCTGGATTCCATTCTTTTGACAGATTCTATTCCATTTCCATCCAAAAACATTTATACAAACCAACTGCCACATTCAGTCTTTCTTTCAGAATTGTTAATTTTATGATCCAAATATTTCAAATTTGCAGGTTGAAACTTTGTGTGGATGTGGGCTTCCTTTTCTATGTACAGTTTGGAACCGGATTGGATATGAATTTGTGTTTTGATCATTCTGTATGTTGTGTTTTTGGCTTATTTAGGTCAATCTGTCATAAGTCTCAAAGCTGTAGATACAAAACCTACTGTTTGGATGCTTGGATTCCATATTATATCTTTTATAAATTCTAGCATATGATGTTTATAATAATATACAAAGAAGTTTACACATGTTTTGTGCTACCATATTCACATGTAGCACATTATTCTGGCAGCAAGAAAATAACAAAAAGTTTACAAGTATGGCAGTTATTTTCACATCGTGTGATCTCCAAATGTTTATTTGTAAATATAGAGAGCAAAATAAACTACAATGTGTAAACTACTTATCCTATGTATCCTATTTATATGTGGTGAAAATTATAATCTTTTCAGTATTGGTAGAAATGGTCAGTAGACTTGTTATTTAATGCTATATTCTTCACATTCTCCACCTTGGCATTACATACCAAGTACACCCGCTATTTTTAATGCAAATATCGCATCTATACGTGAAAGTGTAACCTCTTTGCCATACTCGAACCCTACATAGACCCGCAATATCAACCAATGCGATCCTCCATCCGATGAATAAAAACTCCTCTGGTTGAGCCCTTTTGTTTCCTTCATCGAGATAACCATGAAGAAATTAGGGGCGACAATGGTGTCGTGTTCGGATCCGTGGGTCATAAAATACAACCGATACTTAACCTTTATAATTAAACGGGCCATATGGTTCAACACTGACCCATATATGGCAAACACGAACATGACTCGTCTAACCCGTTTAATTATACGTGTACGCCCGTTCATGGGTCATAATTGTGTTCACGGGTCACCGTTATATAAGAACATGTATACATCACCTTCATTTATTTTTAAATATATTTCATACTATTTATAAAGTTAGTTGCCTTTATCTCTATTTGATAAAGCTTATACTCATAAGAGAAGTTATTGATAGAATATTTATATTATAGAAAATAATCAGACACAATTTCTATTAGAATTGAATTAATATATACTCTTAGGTTGTGTTTGGCGAGCCACAATGAGGTTTTATTTTTATTTTTATTTTTTATTTTTTTTGAATTATCATATTTGACAAATTAAAAAGTAACTTATAAATTAGTTTTTTAAAAAGTTGCTTAGACTAACTTTTCAGAAGTTTTTTATTTTTTTTACTAAATATACCCCTTAATTAATTATAAAAAACACATTATTTTAAATTTCTTTTTATGTCATTTTATATCTTTTAGTTAGCTTATCACCTAGTTTTATTAAACATCGTTTTCTGTCAACTAGTTTTCATATAGCATCTAGCTTTCTAGTTAATTTGCCAATTAGTCTCTTACAAAAATAAACGGATTGACGGGTTGATTCGTGAACCAGCCTACCAACCCCGAACATAACCCGTTTATTATACGGTTACACAGTTTGCCATGTGAGTCTGCTTACCAACTCGAACACGACCCGTTTGTTATACAGGTTACACGGGTTAACCTAAAAATGACTTGAACCCGTTTAAGATCAACCTAAACCCGTTTATTTGTGTGTCGGTTTTGTGTCGTGTCGAGAATTATCACGCCTAGAAGAAACTTCCTATCCCATACTACATGTGAAACCATTTCTTGTGTCGATACCAACCATTTGGCTAAACACATAAGGCACAAATCGTATTGTGACATAAGCCTTGAACCGCACCTCCAATCCGCCTTTCTTTCCAAACATCACCTTTTCAACGTAAACGCCTCCCAACAATTAGCCGGTTCACCTAAACCACCAAAAGTATTTTTAGAATGACTTTTTTTATAAACGACTTTTTGGACTTTTGGCTTTTCCAAAAAGCTAAAAGTCTAAAAATATGTTTGGCAATTCCAAAAGTATTTTTAGAATGACTTTTTGGTAAGAAAAAAAATAAGTTGTTTCAAAAGTCATGAATTAATGATTTTTTGTAACTTTTACCTTTTTAGCCTTTACCATTCCAAAAAATAATACAAATACATTTTAAAATCATCTTTTGGAAAAAACTCTAAATGAAAAAGTCACTTGTTCAAATGAACTTTTTACACTAAAAAACAATCCCAAACACCCCCTTATACTCTATAAGCTCCCATGTCCTCGACGACGAAGTGAAGTGGAGTGGCAAAGGAGTTCGACATCCTACATGGCAAGGGCATGTCTTAAGGCACATCGAACCTCACCTGTGGAAAGCACAATAAAGGTGTCACCCCTCTTCTTGACTTCTTCTAAACCAAGATGAAATTTAGGTTGAGCTTAGGTTGCCATAACAAACATGACTCTCCCTTATTCCTTATACCAAGAATAGATTGGCAAAATGGTAATTTTGGGTTTTATTTACAAAAAAATACGTTTTTTGTTTTTCTTTTAATTTTCTAATTTCTAACGGTAGGAAGATGGTGGTGACCGGTGAGGTTAACCTTTGAAATGGGCCGTAAAGGAACCCGGCTTGATATCAATATTACCGACTTATTTCGAACTGATTCCATACCTTCCTGTTTTCACAAACAGAAGTCAAAAGTCTAAATTCGTAACGGTCGGATTTTATAAGACTGACGTTGGGTGGGTGAAGTGAACGTTAGTGAAGATAATGGGGAAAAGAAAGGGGCGTCAATCTGAGAACACAGAAACCCTAAATACTTCTAGTAAGGGAGGAGATGATGAATCCAGAAATGGACGATCAGATGATTTAGAAGAAGGCGAGAAATCAGGCTTCTTCGCTTGCTATTTGTTGACGTCACTC
The DNA here is from genome assembly GCF_051521515.1 of Lactuca serriola. NCBI lineage: Eukaryota > Viridiplantae > Streptophyta > Magnoliopsida > Asterales > Asteraceae > Lactuca > Lactuca serriola. The sequence continues at coordinate 340,396,245 of NC_136412.1, read as the reverse complement.
TGCCCTAGATACAAAGGACACACCTACATCGGGTAATTTTTTGCTTTCCTTTCGATCTCCATTTTCTGTCTAGTAATTGTCACAAGTTACGGTTTCTAATGACCATCGATGTATGATTCTTTGATAATTAGCGATCCAGATGCTATTTCGGGTGTATTTGCGTTACTGATTTCTGAAACTCGCTCAATCCCCTTTGATCGATAAATTAAAGTTGTTATACTTCAAATGTTATGTTTTCTTTTCGATGATTTAAAGCTTTTAATAATCGTAGCCATATGATTCTTCGATAATTAGCAATCCAGGCGACGTTTATAGTTTATCTGTGTTACTGATTCCTCTATAGCCTACAAATTTTTTATTCTGAATTGATTTTACATCGGTTTATGATGTGTGTTTCGTTGTTATATCATTTTCTAGGTTCACTGTGAACCCACGGCGGCGTATTAGGCAACATAATGGTGAATTATGCAGCGGTGCATTTAGAACCAAGAAAAAACGCCCTTGGGAAATGGTACTCTGCATCTATGGTTTCCCAACTAATGTTGCTGCTCTTCAGGTATGCTCAATAATCTATCAACTCAAAACGCCAAATCAAAATGTTAATAATTAAATGTTGAAGATTTCTTTAAATTGTTACTCAGTTTGAGTGGGCTTGGCAACACCCTGTGGAATCACTAGCAGTAAGAAAGGCGGCAGTTGGTTTTAAATCACTGGGCGGACTTGCAAACAAGATAAAATTGGCATACACAATGCTCACTCTACCAACCTGGAACAAGTATGTACACTGTTTTTGACTTTTTTCAATTCAAATTATCTCTGTGTGTTTGTTCATACTTACTAACATTTTATCTGTATGATTTGATGAAGCTTGAACCTCAATGTAAACTTCTTTTCAACAAAATACACAAAGCATTATGCAGGGTGCCCTACCTTGCCCAGCCACATGAGGGTCCATGTTCGCTCCATGGATGAACTTCCGTGTTACACAGAAGAATATAAAGAAAGTGAAGAAGACGATATGTTTGGATTTGGAAACGGTTTTAGGGATGATGATGAAGAACCGGTTTTTGTTTCTTCAAATCATCATAACAACAAAGAAGAAGAAGAAGAAGAAGAAGAAGAAGAAGCAACTTCTGTTTCAGATACTAAAATTCATGAACAAGACGTAGAACCAGTTTTTGTTTCTTCACATCATGAAATCATTGAAGAAGAAGAAGAAGCAACTTCTGTTTCGGATACTCAAAATCTTGATGATTCTACGGTGTGGGTGATCAGTGATACACCAGAGAAATCGTTTGTGTGTCCGGTGATTGAAGATGGAAATGTTAAAGTGAAGGGGGATATGGGTGAGGATGGAATTGGAATTGGGACTGGAATTGGAATTGGAATTGAGATTCCTGTTTCTGGTGGTGGGGTTGAGGTGATAGATGTTTTCAGTCCATCACCGGAGTACAGGGCGAGTTCAAGAAGGAAGAAAAGGGCGGTTTTTGTTGACTGCCCTGAGATTATTGACTTGACTCAGTCTCCCATATGTGTGTAAGTGTATGTTGTTTACAGCGACCAGCTTTCACTATCTAAGTGAAAGAAGCCAAACTTGGTTACTAAAACGGGTGTATGGTGAAAGTTGAGGGACTCAATTGTAATTCATGTTATTTGTTTTATTATTACATAAAGAGTGGAATGATCATTCTATCATGATTCATGTAATATAAAATCTTTGTTTGTTTTTTTATTATTAGTTTTCTATTTATGACAAGTGGTAGTTAAATTGGACACTTGCACTTTTCCCTTGGGTTAATTTGTATAGAAACTAACTAGTAACAACATGAAAGTTTGGCCAATCTCCTTTTTAACTAATTTCTAAACGAATTTCCCATTTGAACATTCGAAAATAAAATATAAACAAAGGTGACCCATTTTTATATATACGAGTTGAAAGTGCCCCCTTTAGTTACGAGATATATGTTCCTATATTTGCAAATATTAAATATGTTTTGTTTTGTTCATAACATGATTATACTCTATAGATGCCTTTTGTTTACCATCACGTGATCGCGTGACTTAGCATCATGCATAACGAAGCAAGGTTATAGCTTTCTAACATCATCATTCAAAGATATCAACCAAAAGTAGGCACGCTTTTTCAAAGTCACGATTACAAAATGTGAAAGAGAAGTTATCCACCGCATTGACATGTGTCGCAAGCAATACCATTAACTTTTCATGATCCCAAAAAAAAAGAGACCTTTTTATCATAATAAAAAACCAACTTATCATCATATGTGTTACAGAAAACACCACAAACTTTTTCACAACATTGAAAAGAACCGTTTTGATTTAACACATAAAAAACGACTTAATAAAGTAAGTCGAAATAATATTTCCCCGTTAACTCTTAACTTTTATAAATTTGACATCATTTATTTTTTTCCTTCCATTTTGCATAAGTAATGCCCATAATTTTCACATATATATTTTTTAATTGAGATGATTTTCTATTTGAAAATTTGATTCATCCACATAGAATATATATACTTCACTAGCTATTACGATAACTGCAAATATGTTGTATCTTATATTTTGGTCAAAAATCGTTCAAGTAATTTAGTAAGCAAATTAGTAAGTATGGTGTGATGTTTTAGATAAAATGTTAGAGTTGTGAAGCGCTTAAAATCTTGAAATATGCTTAAGACCTTGGATGTGCCTAAGATATTAAGAATAAAAGGGATAGTGATGTTAAAAGTAAATTTCAGACCGTTAAAGAGTAACAATTGAATTCAAGATACGAATGTATATGTATTTAGAAATTTGGATAAAAATAATGTAAAAGTTGTAAACTTGTTGAATAAAATGATAAATCTTAAGATATTCAAAAAAGGGATAAAGATACTATAGAGTATCTTGATGTTATAGTTACGTAAATGTTTGCGTATAAGTAAATAAATGATCAAATAAACGTGTGTGAATATTGTGATTGATCGAATAACCATAAGTAAATAAAATAAATGCAAGAACACAAAGATGTATGATGAAAACCTTCAATCATTTAGGATTTTCAGCATAAAACCTCGGGAGATAACGTCACATTGTTTTAGAACTTTGATTAAGTAGAAAATAGGTTACAGGTGCTAACTAACTGATCGCATGATGAGTGTAGTTGTGCTAAAGAGTGTTCAAAGCGAAAGTGAGAGTGAGAGGCGATGTGTCTTTGTGCTATGATCAGCTAGCCTATTATACATGGATAAGGTGATAAAGTTTTCTATAATCTAGGTATATTTTTTATATCAGCCTAATCAGGCTTTCCACATAGATACAACATTTCTTCCTTGTCGACTACATGCCTATTGACTTGGTCCATGCTTTTTTAATCAAACCTTCTAACCCTGCATATAATATCACAATAAATACAATGATAATCCCAAGATATTGACTAATCTAAAATCTTGGGATACCCATGATGTTGTTAGCGTAAGTTCAAGATTTTGATAATAATAAGTAAAGATGAAAATTCCATAACACTTTATATATTGGAGAATCAATCTTAAGTGAAAGAACCGCATTCTGTTTTTCAAATATCATCCCATTTTTTTAAATATCATTTATTATTTATTGACAACAAAGGCAACCATAAGTATGGATATGAACAATTAGAATGTAGATCACGAATCATGATCCTGCTGCTGTAGTAGTACCTCATGCTGCTCTGGTTGTACTTGTTGATCTTGTTGCGAATCCCAAATTACATCTTCAAGTCCAGGTCTTAAACCTTCATTTAGTACTTTCTGATATTCCAACGTATCTCCATTACATTTCTTCACTTCCACCATATGAAACGACGGCGTAAGCTCAAATATCTCAGCATCAATTGACAAAATTCCCTTTCTACCCTCCTTCATTCCCTCCAATTTCAACAACCCCGCTTCTCTTTTACTCACTTTCATCCCCAAAACTTTACCAACTTCTTCCATTTTAGAAATAATAACAGAAGCCGGCCGCCAAATAGTAAATCTCGCCTCCTTTTTATGTCGGGATTCCTCAAACAACGTTGTCAAATCGAACCCTGGAGACAGGGAGATTATATGAAACGCATTCATACTCGACGGCTTCATTGAATCTTGACTTTTTATAACCGTTGACGACGACGACGACCCTGAAGCTCCATTATTTTCGATCTTTCCCTTTTTAAACCAAGAATTTTCTTTTATTTTCGAAATTGTGATTCTTTTAACGGGATTCGGATCCAAGATTCTCAAGATCAATCTTCGTGCTTCTAATGGAAACCAATTTGGAAACCTAAATTCCGATTTACCAATCTTTCTATACATTTCGAGTATATTTGAATCATGAAATGGAAGATAACCAGCTAAAAGAACATATAAAATCACCCCACAAGACCAAACGTCGGCTTTATCACCATCGTAGCCTCTCCTATTGATCACTTCGGGTGCCACGTAAGCAGGGGTCCCACACGTCGTATGCAGGAGGCCATCTTCACGCTTCGATTCAGCAAGAGCACTTAACCCAAAATCAGAGACTTTAAGATTTTCATTCTCATCTAATAACAAGTTTTCGGGTTTCAAATCACGATGATAAACCCCTCTACTGTGACAAAAATCAACGGCACTGATTAACTGTTGGAAATATTTACGAGCTATATGTTCTTTTAGCCTTCCTTTTGCTACCTTATTGAAAAGCTCACCTCCTTTAGCGTATTCTAAGGCAAAATAGATCTTGGTTTTGGTTGCCATGACTTCATATAGTTGTAAGATGTTAGGGTGTTTTACAAGTCTCATAATTGATATTTCTCTCTTGATTTGATTAATAAGCCCAATTCTTGAAACTTTCTCTTTGTCTATTACCTTAATTGCTACACTTGATCCTGTTCTCAAATTGCGAGCATAGTATACCTTCGCAAATGTGCCTTGACCTAGTAATCTACCCAACTCATATCTTCCCATCAAGATATTCTCTTTAATGTCCATATTTGTTGTATACAAAATCTTGATATATACTTATGTAACATAACAAGCTACCCTGATCTTCTTTCTAAAGGAACGATGAAAGAATGCAGACAATAGATAAAGAAACTGTAAGCAGCAAACCTGAACATCAAAAATCAGAAAACCATGTTTATGATTCTGAATACAAGAGATATCATGTCAAAAATGATCATATGGAAGTTGAAGGCTACAAGACCATTGTGAACTTATTAGTTGAAAATTTAAAGTGAAGCTCTTACGCAGTATTCTACGTGTTTTCAAATAATCCATAAACCAATCACCAAGCAAAACCTAAACCTAAACCTAAACGAAAACTACTGGACTCAACCATAGATATGTTGATTGTTGAATTCAAAGGGCTGATCATGATCACGAACAAGAACAAATTCGATTCGATTGAGAATCATTCCGAGTGCTATAAGTGAAATGAAGTATAAAAGGGAGAAGAAGAATCGATATCTGTTTACCTGTTTGGTTCTTGGAGCACGACCTGTGCATCAATGGAGAAAAAAATATTGATTGATGCAAACAATTTTTTTGTTAAAATTGCGTGGTTTCTACAGAGACACAGTCAGTTGAAATGGCTTTAACACATGCAATTGTGGTGGTGATCATCCCAGTTACGGAAGGTTTGGTGGGATGTTTTTATATGCCTCGTTGGAAAGTGGAATTTGGATCTCCAATAAACCCGGTTTAAAGTTTGGCGTAGATACGTTTTGGGTCCCTCTACTTTGATTTGTCTTTTTCTTATTTTTGGAATGATAATAAAAACAGTTTGATGTTAACTTTTTTTGAAGCTATTCAAATTCAAAATTGATTCTAGTCGACTCAATTAAAATTTTAAAAAGGAGTTCAAAATATATAACGAATCAAACTTAACCTTATAAGGATTCAACATAATATCTTATGGAGTTTTTCTGGCCCTAAATTAGCAAGATATCGAATACAATTTCAGCATAAATTTCTTACCTATTCGAGTTCTAATGAGGTTGAATTTAACTCGATTCAAGTTCGAGTCTTCAGCAAAATTACTTACAAAACTGTCAGATTAAGTATGGATTTAGTCTATCAATGTTTATGACAAATCAATGATTATTTTTGTGTTGGATTAGATGTCTAAGCACATAACTATAATTGATATGTACTTGATTTGATTTTATATGTAGCATAGTCCTTTTGGGTTGCCTTCACTTATGCAACTTGACATGATGACTAATGGAGAGAGAAAGAGAATATAATTTATTATGTGAAATGATAAATTGGTATTCAAAATGATTTTATTAATATATTATAAGATTAATATATTATTTGGAAATCGTATTATTAATTAGTAATTAATCAGAAATTAATTTTAGGATTAAAGGATCTGATTAATAATTGAAGTGGCTGTTTTGCAAATCATTGATAGTTGCAGAACTTGGCTATTGGACTCCTTAATTAGGAGTGGACGAAATCCTATAGGGAGGCCCTATAGATTTCGTCCGAAGCCTCATAAGGGGTAGTCTATGGGCTGCTTAAGCCTTAAGCAGGAATTTGGGTTTCTCCAGAAACCCTAGCAGCCCACAATTATATAAACCCTTTCATACACTAGGAATTTCGGCCCTATGCTTCTTTGAAGAACCCTAGCCGATTTATAAGTGTCTCTCATCTCATCCTTTGCATTGGGTGTTTGTGACTCCATTAGAGGTGCAACACTTGGGACACTAAGCTTTCAAAGGCCAACATCAATCCATGAATTCTTGTTATTACAATATAACAAGTGAGGTAATCTTCTAACCCTAATTATACATGAATTTCGAAAATTGTATGCTAGTTTTAGGGTTATTGCTTTGGTATTCAATTTGCATGTTCAATAAAGAAATACTTAGATCCAAAGCAATTAGGGTTGCATGATCACATGTGAATGTAGATATGCTCAAAACCCATCAGTTTGATTGTTTACTTTGACTCATTTTCGTATTATCGTTTTACATGCATTGAAGGTCATCTATGTGATATAATCATTCTTTTCTTTATGTAAGCATTTCTGTCAACGTTTATCTCCCCATATAAAATTCTAACAGGATTCTTGATGTCTGTTGCTGTTGTTGTTCCATACAAAATTCTAATAGGATTCCTGATGTCTGTTGTTGTTGTTGTTGTTGTTGTTCTATAAATGAATTTTTAACGGACCAATCCTGTCCCGATCTGTTAATAATATAACTTTTAAAATAAGGTCAAAATTAGCCGATAAAGTCTAAACGAAAGTTGTAGAGTACGTTCCCGCCTACGCGTGGATATAAAGAACGTCGAAAACGGAGCTCGTACGAGGAAGATATGAATTTTAGAAGTTAAGGGGGCAATTTGCGAAGCTGATGCATGGATTGATGATGTGGCCTAAGTCCCAGCTGTCCGATGAGCTCGCTCTGGATTGTGACACGCCACCCCTCGCATTACATCCAGCATTCGAGATCTCGTACGCGCATCGTACAGCTAGTCAGCCTGGTCTCCTTGGCCCAGAAGCAAACATGTCGGACCATCGAGCCTTCGCCACCTGTCGTCCCTATGCGAAGTTACGCCCCGCGTAACCTGCTGAATGCCCAACGTTCTGAAGCTGCTCCAGCCTATAAATAGGTTGCGAATTCTCTCGGATTTTCACACCTTTGTCACTTCTCTCTCTCTCTCTCTCTCTCTCTCTCTCTCTCTCTCTCTTTCTAATCCATTCCAACCCCCCTAAACCCTAGGGAACCCTCTAGCACCCGAAGGAAGCCCCGAGGTTCCCAGAGTCTCGAAGAAAAGGGTCTTTCGGTTCGGAAACGCTGCTCCAAGCGAAACCCGATTTTCTTTAAAACCCGTTATAAGTGAGCTATGCCTACGCTATTTTTAATATAACTTTTAAATAATTATAGTAATGTTATTAGGTCCTTAGAATAACTATTTGGGCTATTATTATGAGTTATATAAGTATCATATAATATCTTTTTAACCACTCGCGGTACGGGGGTTCCGGTTTGGAGGGCCGCTTGGGTTGCTGGATTCAGAAGTGATTATATGCCAAAATGATCTGCCCACCGGTATTCCATGTCTGGCCTCGTCTGTATATAGTGGGTGAAAAGTATTGTGTTCACGCTTATATAATAGTAATAATAGCTAGACCACTAATTAGTCTCGTCAAGAGTTAGTGTAACGTCCCAAAATTCAAGACTAAAAATCTCTTTTAATAAAATATTAATTAATGTAAAATCATCATTTCAAAACATAAACAGAGTATTAGTTTTCAAAACGCATGTTCGTTATCAGAGTAAAACATTCCCAGGCTGACTAATCTATGGTGTGTGCCATGCGATCATCTCGAGTTCCATCATCCGCTACCGGAAGTACCTGAAACCAAAACTGAAAACCGTAAGCACGAAGCTTAGTGAGTTCCCCAGATACCACATACCATACAAACCATTCATTGCCAAGAACCATACATAACCGACTTATCCATAATCAAGTAAGGTGCTATGTGCCAAACATAGTCTTGCCATTATGCCACGGGCCGCACGTGGTCTTCCTGGTCAAGCCTGGGCCGCTCCCTGGGTCTTACAGACAAGTGCTAAGGGCCACCCCTGGTCTTACAGACATGTGCCAAGGGCCACCCCCTGGTCTTTTATGCAAGTATCACAAAGACAAGCGTACATACTACTCTACTTAGCTAAATAACATATAGTGTGCCAGAAGCCACCTCCTGGTCTTTCATATATAATAGCATACAATGCGCCAGGAGCCACCTCCTGGTCTTTCATACATATTGCCTAGGGCTAACCCCCGGGTCTTCCTGTCATCCATAATAACATACTGTGTGCCAGGAGCCACCCCCTGGTATTTCATGCATATTGCCTAGGGCTAACCCCCGGGTCTTCCTATCATCCATAATAACATATTGTGTGCCAGGAGCCACCCCCTGGTCTTTCATGCATATTCTAAATGGGCCGGCATTGGTGCCTTAGACCCATACAAACAGTGAGGAGACTCACCTCGCACTGCTGAACTCTGCTGATAATCCTCTGGCTGTTGACCGATAACTCTCTGAACCCCTGCTCCACTCGCTCCCCGAGCTACCAATGTCAAGGCAACACTGAGTCTAACTGACCCCCGAAAGACAACCAAGTCAACTCTGGTCAAAGACAAAGTCCTGGTCAAAGTCAACCTTCCAGGTCAAACCTACTCGCCGAGTCACCCTATTGACTCGCCGAGTTCATATGTTCAGAGTCCTTCTCTTAGCGACTCGACTCGCCGAGTCAGTCCATGACTCGCCGAGTCTACCGATTACTGAGTCCTGACCCGTCCAACTCACCGAGTCTCCATTTGACTCACTGATTCGAGTCTCAACTCGAAGGGTTTGGGGTTTCGCGAACTGACTCTCCAAGTCCAAGAACAGACTCGCCGAGTCCAGGATAACCTTCAACAGACTCGCCGAGTTGTTCATCCAACTCTCCGAGTTCCTACCCAACATCATCTGACTCGACGAGCTGTTCATTCCACTCGTTGAGTTCCTCCTCGTCTTCATGCTACTCGCCGAGTCCACTCAAAGGACTCGCCGAGTCCATTTCGATCTACATACATGCAGAGGACTTTTGAGTCATGCATGGACTCCAAACTGCAGATCCACCCTTCCCATGCCTATTCCTCACGTAAAGTTGCAAACTTTACATGTAGAGATGGAGATCTAGGCAAAATACACCATAAACTAGGGTTTAAGGCCAAGGGGCTTCAAAATTGACTCAAGGGCTGATACTTTATGCTTCTCTAGTCCATAACACACGTGGATCTGAAGTAGCAACTCCAGATCCGGCTTCTAACTCAAATGGGTGACAAACCATGGCTTAAAAGCCCCAAATCTCACAACCATGGAAGATCTAAAGGAGAGAAACGACTTATTACCTTCAATATCTCAGAAAGGCTCCACAAACTCCAGATCTGAAGCCAATCCTTGAAACTTCACTGATTCCCCTCTTTCTTCTTCCTTCAAATCACCCAAAAATGGCTTGGAAGCTTGAATGCACAACAATGGAGGCTTAGGGTTCGCTTTCTGAATGAGGGAGGCTCTAAGGAACCCTAATGGAGAGAATAAGGAGCTTAAATAGCGCCCAAAGTCCCGGATTTAGGGTTTTCCTCGCACAGACCAGACTCGCCGAGTCTATTTGGCCGACTCGCCGAGTTGGTCACTTACACCTCGACCCGGATCCCGCTCGGACTCGCCGAGTCGCCCCTAAAAATTAGGGTTTTCTTTCCTTTCTTGGCCTCCAAGACTTTGGGTGTTACAACTCTCCCCCACTTAAACTAAACTTCGTCCTCGAAGTTTGCCATGGTCCACTGCCTGCGATCTGCTTTCAAAACCCTCCAATTATCCCAACACCAGCTGCCTACCTTCACTGGTCTTCCACCTGGTCATTATGACTAACACAAATCCTTGCGGATAATCATTTCGGGTCAACTCTGACCCTGATCATTCTGGAAACACAACTTACTCAGCCGACAACCTTCTGGTACTCTCCGAGTACTGCACTGGACCTATAGGGATTCACCCCTTCTTTCCTCACGCGATTCCCTGGCCTTCCCAAGGCGATGCTCCAAAACAACTATCTCCCCTGCCACTGTGAAGATCCTATCTTCACCAAATCCATTACTCCCGCTACTTCCAGTACGAGTCATTATCGCCAGTATCCACTGGGCATTCTTTCTACTATAATTGGTGTCGAGCACCCCACGACCAACTATCCGAATTTCACCATAGACCGCTTACCAGCACTGCTACTGGCTGGAAATTTCTGCTATTCCTTATCTGCCTTCCGGATGAACTGAGACCACCCTGGTCCCTACCAATCTACCAATATCTGGATGACCGGCCCCCACCGGTCGCTAGCCCCAACTCAACTCCTAGTCACTCCCAACGACTTTCGAAGAAACTTCACCAATAACCACTCAATCCACTCTGCCACTAAATCATACACCTGATACATTCGCTCTAACGAATAGGGACCGATGAATGCTACGGGCCACCCCATAGTCTTACAACACTTCTACGCTGCCAACCAACTAAAGCTACGGGCCGCCCCGCAGTCTTGCTAAACCAGTGCTACGGGCCACACCGTAGCCTAGCCATACTCACATACGATTATTGCGGGCCACACCGCAGTCTTGCTAATCTAATGCTACGGGCCACACCGCAGTCTTACTAATTACCCTCACGTACGATTGCTACGGACCACACTGCAGTCTTAATATACTTCTCTTACTATCTAGCCACTGGTGAATGCTACGGCCATCCGGTAGTCTGACAACACCTTTCCACACCGACTAGCTGCTAGTGGATGCTACGACTAACCCATAGTCGATCATATAGCACAATCGAGTACCCCCAAGTGGTACTCATGTCCCAAATGGAACTCCCAACCGATTCCTATGTAATCCGCGACCAGAAATTTCGAGAATGAGGTCTCACAATTGACAAGTTTTCCCAACTTCCAATTTACACTATCCCCCAATCATACAGTCACCTGAGTCGTCTTTCTTCCAAACAGGAGAGCGAAACTTATCCTAGTTTCAAAACCCCTTCTACTCCCATAACCTGATTGTTTCTCCCCCACTTAGCCTCAGCTAAGTCTTTACTACCTGCGAAAACCCGAAGATTTCCATTCCTTCCTTCCTTACACGATAGGCATGATAACCACCATCGCCCTATCCCTGCTAGCGATCCGTCTCTAGCCCACTCCAACTACCGTATGATTACCGAATACTAGATGAACACCTCCTGCATCCTTGATGCTAAAAAAAAATCCTCTAAGCTCTGACTACTGTCATTATAGTCCGAATAACTGGGCACAAACTCCTTGGTGATAAGCCACTTTCCTTGATGCTTCCGAAAGCCATCCCGAACGCCCAGATTAGAACCGTCAAACCCTGATGATGGTGGCTGACCACTCCCCGAACCATCTTCAACCGTAACCGAGATGATACTGGACACTTCGAACCCGAAGTGAAAGATGTCCTACACTAGCTACTAATAGCTCCTGGTATGCAATTGGCATATGACAATTCCAAAATACAATCCAAATACAAGCAGAGAGACAAATCATACATAAAATCGTCTGAGTCCGGGGTAAAAACTTCCCTAATTCTCATAGGAATGAAAATAGCCATAGATATGTACCTGCAACATTCCTTGCTGTAATCCAGATCTTCCGCATCTGTCACTGCAAGGCAATACCTTCTCGCCCATCCGTAATCCTCATAGTCGTTGGGGGCTGGCGCACTCCCTGCTCCTCCCCTCATCGTCGGGCAGTCGGTCCTCTTGTGGCCCACCTGATTGCAGTGAAAACATAATGGGCTTGCCCCCCGTGGGCAGTCCCTGCTGACGTGACCATCACTGCCACACTTGTAGCAGCCGGAACCCCTGGAACGACACACTCCCTCGTGCGGTTTCCCGCACGTGATGCACTGACTTCGGCCCTGCCGACCCACTAATCGCTGATTTGAAGTCTTGGGTCTCTTCCCGGGACCCTCCAAAGTGAATGTCTGATCTGACTTCCTCTTCTCAATGTGCTCCAGATTGATCTCCCTCTCCCTAGCTCTGGCAATCATAGAGTCCAAGGTCGGGCATGCCGAGAAGCTGACATGCTCCTGAATCTCCGCTCTCAACATATCATGATAGCGGGTCCTCTGCATCTCATCATCCCCTGCATACTGAGGAACTAATAGGGCCCTCTCCCGAAACTTGGCGGTAATCTCCGCCACCGACTCTGTCGTCTGTCTCATGTCTAGGAATCCTCTGGCCAGCTGCTGAAGCTCCACTGCCGGTGCAAACTCCGCCCTAAACCTGGTCACGAAGTCTGACCAGGTCATAGCCTCGACGACCGAGGCTCCCAATGAGTCTCCAACTGACTCCCACCAATCTCTAGCTCTGTCTCTCAAACATGCCGCCGCAAAGCGGACCTTCGACCCATCCGGGCAGAAGCTCGTCAACTGTGCAGACTCAATGTCTGCGATCCATCTCCTGGCAGCAATGGGGTTCTTCACCCCATGAAAATCCGGCGCACCACACCCTCTGAAGTCCTTGAAGGACAGCGTGCGCGTACTTGCCTGGCCAGACGCCAAATCACTCCTGAAAGCTCGGAGGCGATCCTCCATCAGCTCAATGATCCCCTCCTTGATCGACCCGAAAATGACCGGGGTCGCCTCAAGGATGCCTCTCGTAATCTCAGATGCGATGAACTCGCGCAACCCATCATCAACTGGTTCGGATCCCGCGCCCGAACCTGATCCTGAACCGGATCCTGACCCGCCCACTGGTCTCTCTCGCAACGTCACCATGCTGAAAATATAACACAACCACTTATCAGAATACTGATCACTGCTGCGAGACCAAACACACGCACTACCGGGTTCCCGGTCTTGTCTCGGCCTTTCCCGAATCGAGTACGGATCCTCTGCTTTCAGTAGTACGGGCCCATACTACCTTCCACATCTATCCGTACTTTCCTCAAGAACTTCCTTGACTCCACCAGGTCCCTTTTCTACTACTTCTGCTTCCAGCACAACCTCATCCTAGGCTGAACCTAGGGAAACCTCTGACTCAACTCAAACTAGTCCTCAGCTGCTGAAGGCTTCCTCACGATGCCAATTAGCCATCACCTGGATACCATCACATGTGATGAGGCTCAGATAATCCTTCGAGTAAAAGACTCGTCCCCACAACGGTTAGACTCAAACAAGAGCTGCACAATAGGGCCAAGTCCAGCACTCTGAGATTATTTAACCCTGATCACATGTGACGTGGCGTATCCACTTAATGGCTAACTCCCATCACTCAAAATCCCACAATGCACAACGCAAGCAGCATTCAGACAAGGGGAAAATCTAACCACAACATACTCAAGCAATCATACACACATAGCAAAATCTGAACTAGCATGCAACACAAACTCATAACTCAGGCATAACCTAAACAGGTTATCCTACTATTGTCCAATCAGCACTACTATGCAGCTCAAAAACACAAATAACAGGTACATAAGGCATCATCCCTAGATCCTTAGTCCTATTCTAGCATGCTGTTCTATTAACTGATAACCAAAACATAGACTTGTATGGGTATTTTGGGGTACTTACTTGAGCTCGATTGATTGCATGCACCACACCCTTTTTCTCTTTTCAAAGTTCTTTTCTTTCTGAATTATTTTTGCCCTTCTAAAACTGTTTTCTTTCCCAAAACTCTCTTTTTACAAAACTGTCTTTTCATTTTGAAAAATTCTATACCAATTCCTCAGTTTGAGTTCAGACACACCCAAGAGCATGTCCGAATCCCTCAAACCAAGGCTCTGATACCAACTTGTAACGTCCCAAAATTCAAGACTAAAAATCTCTTTTAATAAAATATTAATTAATGTAAAATCATCATTTCAAAACATAAACAGAGTATTAGTTTTCAAAACGCATGTTCGTTATCAGAGTAAAACATTCCCAGGCTGACTAATCTATGGTGTGTGCCATGCGATCATCTCGAGTTCCATCATCCGCTACCGGAAGTACCTGAAACCAAAACTGAAAACCGTAAGCACGAAGCTTAGTGAGTTCCCCAGATACCACATACCATACAAACCATTCATTGCCAAGAACCATACATAACCGACTTATCCATAATCAAGTAAGGTGCTATGTGCCAAACATAGTCTTGCCATTATGCCACGGGCCGCACGTGGTCTTCCTGGTCAAGCCTGGGCCGCTCCCTGGGTCTTACAGACAAGTGCTAAGGGCCACCCCTGGTCTTACAGACATGTGCCAAGGGCCACCCCCTGGTCTTTTATGCAAGTATCACAAAGACAAGCGTACATACTACTCTACTTAGCTAAACAACATATAGTGTGCCAGAAGCCACCTCCTGGTCTTTCATATATAATAGCATACAATGCGCCAGGAGCCACCTCCTGGTCTTTCATACATATTGCCTAGGGCTAACCCCCGGGTCTTCCTGTCATCCATAATAACATACTGTGTGCCAGGAGCCACCCCCTGGTATTTCATGCATATTGCCTAGGGCTAACCCCCGGGTCTTCCTATCATCCATAATAACATATTGTGTGCCAGGAGCCACCCCCTGGTCTTTCATGCATATTCTAAATGGGCCGGCATTGGTGCCTTAGACCCATACAAACAGTGAGGAGACTCACCTCGCACTGCTGAACTCTGCTGATAATCCTCTGGCTGTTGACCGATAACTCTCTGAACCCCTGCTCCACTCGCTCCCCGAGCTACCAATGTCAAGGCAACACTGAGTCTAACTGACCCCCGAAAGACAACCAAGTCAACTCTGGTCAAAGACAAAGTCCTGGTCAAAGTCAACCTTCCAGGTCAACCTTACTCGCCGAGTCACCCTATTGACTCGCCGAGTTCATATGTTCAGAGTCCTTCTCTTAGCGACTCGACTCGCCGAGTCAGTCCATGACTCTCCGAGTCTACCGATTACCGAGTCCTGACCCGTCCAACTCACCGAGTCTCCATTTGACTCACTGATTCGAGTCTCAACTCGAAGGGTTTGGGGTTTCGCGAACTGACTCTCCGAGTCTAAGAACAGACTCGCCGAGTCCAGGATAACCTTCAACAGACTCGCCGAGTTGTTCATCCAACTCTCCGAGTTCCTACCCAACATCATCTGACTCGACGAGCTGTTCATCCCACTCGTTGAGTTCCTCCTCGTCTTCATGCTACTCGCCGAGTCCACTCAAAGGACTCGCCGAGTCCATTTCGATCTACATACATGCAGAGGACTTTTGAGTCATGCATGGACTCCAAACTGCAGATCCACCCTTCCCATGCCTATTCCTCACGTAAAGTTGCAAACTTTACATGTAGAGATGGAGATCTAGGCAAAATACACCATAAACTAGGGTTTAAGGCCAAGGGGCTTCAAAATTGACTCAAGGGCTGATACTTTATGCTTCTCTAGTCCATAACACACGTGGATCTGAAGTAGCAACTCCAGATCCGGCTTCTAACTCAAATGGGTGACAAACCATGGCTTAAAAGCCCCAAATCTCACAACCATGGAAGATCTAAAGGAGAGAAACGACTTATTACCTTCAATATCTCAGAAAGGCTCCACAAACTCCAGATCTGAAGCCAATCCTCGAAACTTCACTGATTCCCCTCTTTCTTCTTCCTTCAAATCACCCAAAAATGGCTTGGAAGCTTGAATGCACAATAATGGAGGCTTAGGGTTCGCTTTCTGAATGAGGGAGGCTCTAAGGAACCCTAATGGAGAGAATAAGGAGCTTAAATAGCACCCAAAGTCCTAGATTTAGGGTTTTCCTCGCACAGACCAGACTCGCCGAGTCCATTTGGCCGACTCGCCGAGTTGGTCACTTACACCTCGACCCGGATCCCGCTCGGACTCGCCGAGTTCCTCCTTGGACTCGCCGAGTCGCCCCTAAAAAT
The DNA here is from genome assembly GCF_051521515.1 of Lactuca serriola. Lineage (NCBI taxonomy): Eukaryota > Viridiplantae > Streptophyta > Magnoliopsida > Asterales > Asteraceae > Lactuca > Lactuca serriola. The sequence continues at coordinate 340,379,791 of NC_136412.1, read as the reverse complement.
TAGGGTTTTCTTTCCTTTCTTGGCCTCCAAAACTTTGGGTGTTACAGTTAGACTAAACTCTAGTGGTAATGATACTAGGTTTTGTCCGAAGGAAATTGTGTTGAGAGTAACGAAGTGTTGTTCGAGTGACGATTCACCACCTTATCAGGTGAGTGCATGGTCCCTTTCATCTGACACATAGATATGAAGTATTTTATATAAACTACGTGCTATGTGTGCATATTATCTGTATACTTGCTATCTATGCTAGATGATCAATTTTATACAAGTTTGATATGATTTAAACTGTATATGTATTTATATCCACATAATATGTTGGGTAAAACATGGGTAGATGAAATATGAGTTGGATGATGAGTTGAGAGGTGATATAGACCATGAGGTAAGGGTGAGAGGTGGACGATGTGAGAAGCCTTGTTCCCAAATGTTGGCCCCGTCATCTAGCAGAGCATGTATGACAACAACGGACTATTCTAGACGGCCCAATAGAACATTAGCAGGCTCGCAACCTGTAGGTGTTGTGAATGATGTGTTCACCGGTGTACTGTAAAAACCCATTGACCTGTATTTTGAGTGGACTCTCGAAAACGATATTGTCAATAAGCGAGATAACCCTGGCAGATGCGCTTAAAGGACTCTACCGGCAGAAGCGCTTAATAGAGAACCTCATAACCCCGACAGATGCGCTTAAAGGACTAAATCGGCAGATACGCGCCATAAAGGATGTCATAATTCTGGCGGTTGCGCCTAAGTGATAATATTAGCAGTTGTGCTTGACATATGTGTCATTAGCAATGATGGATTTTGTGCCTATTCCTTAGGATAATCCTTAGGAATGAATGAATGAGGAATAGCTGATTCTTTGGGTAGATCCTTAAGAATAAATAAGATAATGGGGATGGGTAATTGGGTTGATTGATTGTTTGATGATTAAACATAATGATTATATTATTGTGGGTTGAAAACCCTATGTACTCACCAGGTTTCCCAACCTGACCCACTCAAGCTTATTTGAATCACAGGTGCCGATACGAAGTTACATTACATTGAGAGATTAAAAGGTGTAGATCACTAGTGTAAATACATGTAAGTTCTGTTTATGCTTATGTTTCTGTATTGACAATGACATCCCAAATGTTTTAAAATGAATAAAAATACATATTTTCAGAAATGCTTTGATAACGTATTTATCATGTTTTACTGGGAACAAATTCCGCAACATTTTTATTAAAAGAGGTACTCTGATTTTTATAAAGCATAAACAAAATCGGTCTTTTCTGGCCGTGAAAATGGGGATGTCACAATGTGTGTGTGGTATTTTGGGAAACTCACTAAGCATTGTGCTTACAATTTGTGGTATACATGTTTCAGGCTTTCTTATATTAAAGGAGGGGCACGTATCGATTGTATCGCATCAGTGAGGGACTTGTGTACTTGATAGCTTTTAATGATACTCCGATAAATGTTTTAAGATCTTGAAGTTGTGAATTAAATAAATACTTAAATTTTTAATCCAAAAATTTGGGTTGAAATTTGGGGCGTTACAAGTTGGTATCAAAGCCTTGGTTCGAGGGATTCAAACATACTCTCGAGTGTGCTTGAACTCAAACTGAGGATTTGTTAAAATTTTCTAAATAAAACATTTGGGATTGATGTGATTATATGAGTATTTCCTAAAATACCCATGCATGATATATGATTGATGATTGATGTGAGTATATGAGGATTGCATGCTAGATTAGGGCTAATGGTCAACTCGATGTTGCATGGTTGGATGTCTGATTAGGAAAGATGCCTTTATGCATGTTGTGTGAGATGGTAGTGATGCATGCTAGTGATTAGAGATCTTCATGAGCATCTGAGGTAGGACTGCCTGTTTATGTGATGCTTTTAATGCTAGATGATCGAATATTGCTTCCTTGTGCTTTTTAGGACTCATATTGATGTAAGTTGGATATCACATGGATATGTTAAGTTACATGCAGTGAGGGTTAAATAATTTTAGAGTGGTTGACTTGGCCTTATTGTGCATCTCTTGTTTGAGTCTAACCGTTATAGGGTTGAGTCTCTTACTCGAAGAATTATCGAAGCTTTGTTGCATGTAAATGTATTCGTGAAGTAGTTAACTGACATTAGTAGAGGTCCTTCAACAGCTGATGGCTGGGCGAGGTAGTAATCCTAGGAGAGCCTAGGAAGCGATTTAGTGCAAGTGATGCACTGTTTAGCAGATTTTGGGAGGATATCATTATGAGGAAGTGACTTAGAGGATTCAAGATGATTATGAGGAAAGTATGGATAGGTGTGGAAGGTAGTATTGGACCCGTACTATTGGAAGCACATGATCCATACTCGAATCAAGGAAAGTCTTGATAATTATAAGGAGCAATTTGAGAGCAGGAACATGGTTTGGCACTATGAATCTGTTGCAACATTTTGGGTATTATCACCCTTCCGGTTATGGCTGTCTGGGAAGAAGACTAGTCGGGTGATTATTTGGGCCTTAGTGGCCATTTCAGTTGGGTTTGAATGATGTAGACCTAGCTGAGTAGTTGATTTCGGGTCTTTAGGGCCCTACTTGAGGTAGTGTTAGTCTGAGTCGTGGAACTCAATGAGGGAGCGGTTGGGATGAGCAGCTTGAGGATTGTAGTATTGAGATTGAGTGATCGGCCGATGACTTATGATGTCATTTTCTTTGGCGAGGATTCCGTTTTCAAATTTTCCATGTGTGGAAAGAGAGTCATTTTTGTGGAGACTATACAATACGAGTGTGACAACCCGATATTTCGAGACAATGTAATGTAAAACCAATCAAATTTAGGTCAAAATATAACTTTCCTAAAATCTTATTTGGGTTAAATAAAGTAGTAGGAATCGTATCAAGGTTTTCGTACATATAAAGAACCCTAAAATCCGAGTTATAACGAAGAAGTTATGACCAACCGAAGATTCTCGGCAAAACCGGCAACACTGATTAAACGAAAAACGCGAAGTTTCAATACAATAGTTTTTAGCCTTAAGTATCTAAATGAAAGTTATAGATAACCTCAAACCGTGAGCGTACATAAAAAGAACGTCCAAATCTGACTTCGGATGAGGAAGTTATGATTTTTCCAAGATTCGGGTATAACAGTAGACAGCTAAAACCTCGAAATAGAGCTCGAGATACTTTTGACCGAAACAACCTAAATGAGAATCTAAGGTCTCAACATTAGTAGCGCAACGGTGAAAAGTCTGTCGAAAACGGACACCGGATGAAGAAGTTATGGATTTTTAACGGACTTTTCGTGTCCCGACCCGTTAAAAACAAAATAATTAAAAATAAAGTCAAAATTTGCCAATGAAGTCTAAACAAGAGTTGTAGATAACATTTTCAGCTACGCGTGCATATAAAGAACGTTGAAAACGGAGCTCGTATGCGAAAGTTACGGATTTTACAAGTTCGGGGTCCAAAATCCGAGGCTGTCAGGCCCCCACGACGTGGCACAGCTTGGCCGCGACCCGGCAAGTGACTGAGGGCGTCCAATCAACGGAAGGGGATAAGGCTTGCTCCCCACGACGTGGCCAACCTTAGCCACGACGTGGCACACCAGAAATGCCCCTATAAATAGAACTCTTGGGGTGCCGGGTTTAGGTGCTCCATTCTTCCATCTCTCGTGCTGAAACTCTGCGGTTAAGCTCCCGAAGCCCTCCCGAAGCCCCGTTTTTCACCTTAAAGTCTCAAAGGAAGGTTTTGTGTTCCCGAGATTCCCGAGATTCCCGAGAATCCCAAGATTTTTCCCCCGCTTTCAACTCTTCCTGTCGAAGTTCTGCTCGATTCTTCTCTAGACTATTTCAAATCAACCACTTCAATCAAGTGAGTTCATACCCCTTAAATCAACCTTTGAAATGATTTTAAATGTTTAAATACTTTATGGGGGGGGGGGGGGGGAATACAAGTTAAATACATATAGTTATTGCTTCAATCACATGTGATTGCATTAATCACATGTGATTAATAACTAGGAAACCAATGATTTTATCACTGTTCAAACTGTTTTACTTCAAAATGTTTTACTTCAAAATGTTTTACAAACTCTTTTACTTTTCAAACTTATTTACAACTGTGATTCAAACAAATGTTCCTTATACTTGAACTGTTTCATCAAACTTATGCCTTCAAATTGTTTTATAGATTGACATCAAGTCGATCTTTTCTTGAATTAATATTTATGTTTCAAATGTCTTATAAAAACTTATTTATGCTTTTATATTATAAATTGCATGCCCATATATGTATAGATGTATAAATAATGTTTAAAGGGCTTAGGAAGGCCATCCGCCCTATTTCCTTTTTCTCGATTTGGATGTGGTCTGGTGGGATTTCGGGTGACCATCCGAAGGTCGTTTCAATATTAATTATATATCAAATATACCTATATAGACATAAAAGTACTTCCATATTCATACGTACTAGACACATCATTAGTGAGTTACCATCGGGGTAACACATGATCATACTATTACAACTGTTAGATCAATGAGTCAGTTCATTCATGAGTCTATACATTACATTACTATGAGAACATATACAACTATACTATGAGAACATATACAACTATACTATGAGAACATATACAACTATACTAGGAAGAGAACATATACAACTATACTAGGAAGAGAACATATACAACTATACTAGGAGGAGAACATATACAACTATACTAGAACGAGAAACATTACATTACACATACTAGAATACTTAAATTACTGTGATTTAAATCGGAGCATGACTTAAATTTCATGACTCGAGTTGTGGCCAGAGTCTCTTGGAGGGGGAGCGTGAGTTTGCGTATAGATCTATGCTGGATTGACAATCCTACACCTTGCTGCTAGTTACAGCCGGACCTGCAGGTCTACGGGTGTCAAACGTCATTTCGTTATTACGACCATTCATTATGTCGTTGTTACTAGTCGATAGTATGGTGCAATTTATCACATAATCCCTTAATATAAAATCCGGTTTAAGGTAGTTAGTACAGCAGTAGTTCCTATAATACAAAACTACAGTACTACAATGATTTACCCATTACATATTTTTAGTGATAACCACACTTAAACATTAATGTACAAACTATATTTTGTTAAATGATAGTTACACTTGGGAAATTACACACTTTTACAACAAACGAGGATACAAATCAGTTAAGCCTTGGTAGAAGGCTACTTTAATAGAAAATATAGGTTTTTCTGAGAGATTCAAACTTTTACAAACACTTACATACATTTTACAACTTATACTTGCGACAGGTTCAAACGTTTTGATAACAAACCCGACACTAAAATACTTATGAACTCACCAGCTTAATGCTGATAAACTCTTTCAAAATAACTTGTATTCTCAGGTCATCAGTAGACAGGTACCGAGGCCATCTTTTGAGAAGATGGAGCGCATCCAAGACTCATCTCATATTATTTTGTTTTACATTATTTTGGTGTCTATAACTGTATAGAACACGCTTGTATTAAAATTATATATTTAATGCAATGGATGATGTTGTTTGCTTATTTACATTTACTGTGTTGTGATACTTTACATGACGTCCTCTGCCTCAGAACGTTTCCGCCGTTCTTGGTTTTGGGGTGTGACAGATTGGTATCAGAGCATTGTTTATAGTGAATCAAGTATATCAACCCATAAAAGATATACTAAACTATAAACCTAAAAGGGATTAAAGCACTCTGACCCAGAGTCTATACTTTAAATAATAAAATATTTAATTAAGTATACTAGTCTGCATTCATACTAAAATCAGTGTCACAATGACAAGAACAAAAGTATTACGATTGTTAAATATCACAAGTGAGCTCGGGGATGTATGGTCAGTCCTGGGAATGGCATAGCCTGATCAACTATGCTGGTCCTAGGAGTGATTAGCATATGCCCTAGAATGGTTGTGATATGTTAACAAGTCTAAAAACTTACCAACAATACCACAAGAAGAACAGTAGAACTTAAACTTAAAATACTATAGGTGTATTTTGTACTACTAGTTACACGTATACTATATTCTTATACCTCTCTTCTCGCGTAGATTTAAATGGCTGGATTCCATCACGGTGACCCGTACTTTCCAAATGAAGGCAATGCCGGGTGGATCAATGAAGAGCCCGAAGATGAGCATCCAATCCCTTTGGATGATCACCTCGCAGAAGGCTTTTCTGATGGATCCGACTCTGAGCCTGAAGTCAACAACCTACCGCTAGTAGGTCAAGCCCCGAACAACAACCCTCGACCAGCTTTTCCAGGTCCTACTCCCTTGTGGGCAAACAACTTGAATCGCTGGAGTGATGAACAGGGTCAACCCTTACCATACTTTGGGGACCGAAGCTTTTACAACGTCAGCGATGGTGGCTCTGCTGACCGAGCTCTGTCTGTCATTATCCGTAGAATAGCTCGTAATGTCGAGCAAGGTCGAGCAGCCATCGACCGGGTCATGGAGATTGATGCCAACTCAGGTGTTAACACAGTCCGCATCCGCCGTCTTGAAGAAGACATGGAATGGACCCGGAGAACCAATGAAACCCTGCAGCAGCAGCTGGCTGCCTCACGAGCTGAAATCTTGGAACTTCGAGCTCGTCAGAGGGCTCAAGATCGACACCTTCAAGAGGTGTTTCGTCAAGTGTCCGACCTCAGGGCTCGCTCGGGGAATTCCCATCGCCGTTAGATGATGTCTAGTACATCTCTGTCTTTTGGTTAAAGAATAGCCTTTAACATCTGTGCTCTAAGTAGCACTTGTCTGTAAAATATTCCTAACTTTCAGTACTCTAATTAGGAATCTAAGAACTGTCAAACTTATCTGTTTGGTATGATGTAAGACCTACTGATAGGTCGATTTTCCCTGGACTTATTACATCAGTAATACCAGTATTATTGAAATCTATCTAATCTGTGGGAAAAATCTGTACACTTGTGCTTTCCTACTAATATTTCTTATTGTGATTTCAAACACTCATTCAACTGTTGGGCTATGGTTAGTTAGTACATGTGTTACTCTCACGTTGCTTACAAATTGATTCTTATCATTTTTCTTATCTTTATAAACTTATAGCTGAAAGATGCCTTGATATGTGCATATTTAGTGTGTATTTAGTATAGTTTTTTATTCATATATTAGCTAAATTATCGCATATTATGGATAAAAGGTACTTAAAAGTGTTAAATTATGTTTTTCAGTCCAAAGATGAAGCTCGGAAGCAAAAGGAAGCAAGAGAAGCGGATAGAAGATTGAGAGTGGAATGAAGAAGGAAAACACTGAAAAAGAAGCTTCTACTCGTCGAGTCATATATCTACTCGACGAGTCCGGTCGAGGAATCAGAAGGATAATGACTCGGGATCCCAGATAGTTATCGCAATACGTAGAATGTGAGAGGGACTCGACGAGTCACCACTTGACTCGACGAGTCGGACCGCTTATTTAAAGATAATTCCACAGATCGAGAGGGGGAAGTTCGGGGACGATTCAGAAGTGCTTAGCTGCGAATAAGAAGCCAGAAGAACCCTAGAAGTCGACCAAGGAAGCTAGAATCCAATTCCGGGAGTAATTAAGGCATAATTCCACCATTCTACTTATTTCTTTTGTTTTGTCAACATGATTAAGCAACTTGAACTTATTTGTTTGCTGTTATTTACCTTAGTTATGAACTAAATTCTTTAAACTTCTATTTGGGGATACGAAATTGGTAATATGGTTTGATTCTTGGTAGGATTAATTCTATGTTGGTTAATTTAGTTATTTTAGCTTGCTAAAGAACCTTGTGTATGAATGATAATTGATTTTCTGTTAATAGGGAGATAATTAATTAGCATGAACATCTATTAGTTATCAATCTCATATGCTTAGTGAACACTTTTTGTCATATGTCTAGTGTAATGAACATGAAACTAGGATTAATAAGAAAATCAAGTAAATTTATGTGCAAGCTTGTAAGATGACCATTAAACAAGAAGTTAATTAAAAGATAAATTAATTAACTATTGCAAGTCTAACTTAACCCGAATATTATATCTAGTAAATTTAATTGAAATAGACAACTGGCCATTGTTTAAATTGATTTATTTACTAAGGATTAATGAAGTGAATACGAAACTAATCAATTGAATCGGTAACTAGCAAAAGAATTAATCCATTGCACTTTTACCTTGAAATCAACCATAGGATCAATTAAGTTGAACTAAATAGAAGTACTTCCCCGTTATTGAATCTAGTCAAAGTCATTATTTTCTAGCTTAAATTAGTAATAATTAGTAAGTTTCTAGTCTTGTAAAACTAGAGAAAACCACTACTTATTAGTTGAATTAGATAAATTAGTTTTTAGTATTTAATTTGCCGTTCCCTGTGTTCGATACCCTACTTGCTTGAAGTATACCACAATTGATAGGTTCACTGCCTTTTGTGTGTTATTTTATAATTAAAAGTAGGTTTAAAACTAGTGGGTTTTACACACATCATGCCTCCTCGCAAATCTCCCAGGAATAACCCTGCACCACCACCTCCTCCGCCTCCGGTCATCGATACTGTAGCCCTGAATGCTGCCGTAGCTGCAGCAGTGGCGACTGCCATGGCTCAGTATCACTCAACTGATGCCAGCAGAGGTGGAACCCCTGTGGAATCAACCCCGGTTGAAACCCCTGTGCGCTCGAGAGAGTGCTCCTATAAGGATTTCACCAATTGCAAGCCGAAGCCTTTTTACGGCACCGGCGGAGTCATTGCCCTCTCGCAATGGCTCGAGAAGACTGAATCAGTCTTCGAAATCTGTTCATGCCCTGCGGCGAGTAAAGTCAAGTATGCCGCATGCACCTTTGAAGGAAAGGCCCTGACATGGTGGAACGGCCATGTCAAGGCACTAACTCTCGTCGTAGCCAACGACATAGGCTGGAAAAAAATGAAAGACCTCATGACTGAGGAATACTGCCCAAGGGGCGAAATCCAGAAACTGGAGCAGGAACTTTGGAACCTGACGATGAAGGTAACCAATGTGATCGCTTACACTGCCCGATTCAGCGAGCTGGTGGCCCTCTGCCCCAATATGGTTCCCACCGAGGGGAAGAAGATCGAGAGGTACATATGGGGGCTAGTGCCTCCGTATTAGGGGAATGTTCTAGCATCAAACCCCGCTACCTTCGACAGTGCCAAGCGATTGGCACAACGACTCATTGACCATGGAGTCAAAACCCCTGCAACCACAACCACCCTAGCCATTCCAGAACCCTCCAAACCCGCTGACACTAAGCAGAAATTCTGGGATGAGAAGAAGAAACAGCGAGCTGCCAAATGACAGCAAATCGTGGCAGTACATGCCGCGGTAACCCCTGCTGCTGTTACTGTTCCGATGAAGCAGTATGCTGGAAGTTTGCCGAAGTGCAACAAATGCAGCTTCCACCACAACGGCTCCTACCGTGAAATGCAGTGCTCAAACTGCAACAGAAAAGGACACACCGTCCGTTTCTGTAAGTTCCCGGCACAACCTATCAACCAAGTCCCTAGCTCTGGCGCGAGCCCAACCTGCTATGGATGTGGCGAAGCAGGCCACTTTAAGAGGGACTGCCCCAAAGCGAGAAATGCTGGAGGAGCAGGGAGGGTACTAGCTATAGGCCACGGGGAAGCAGTTGCTGACCCGACCGTGGTGACTGGTACGTTTCTCCTTGATAACTCCTATGCATGCATTCTGTTCGATAGTGGAGCGGAGCGAAGCTTCGTAAACCATAAATTTGCTCGCATGCTTAATCAACCACCGCACGCACTCAAAGAACTATTCACAGTAGAAATGGCTAATGGAAAAACTGAAAGTACGAGTAGCATATACTTAGGTTGTACCCTAACTCTAGATAACCATTCATTCCCAATCGACCTCATGCCAGTCTCAATAAAAAGTTTCGACGTTATCATTGGCATGGATTGGTTAAGCCTTCATCGCGCCGACATCATGTGCTACAAGAAAGCAGTCCGTCTAAACCTTCCGTCTAACGAAACCCTTATAGTCTACGACGACAAACCCGGTGCAAGTCTTCGTATTATATCAAGTATTCAAGCACAGAAGTATCTGCGTAAGGAATACCATGCATTCCTTGCTCACGTCGTCGACACGAGCCTCGAAACGAAAGAACTAAAGAACATCCCAGTAGTAAGCGACTTCCCCGACATTTTCCCAGAAGAACTACCCGGGTTACCTCCGCAACGACAGGTCGAGTTCAGAATCGAATTAGTCCCAGGAGCTACCCCAGTAGCCAAGTCGCCCTACCGTTTAGCACCAGCTGAGATGCAGGAACTCTCTGGTCAACTTAACGAACTGCTCAGCAAGGGCTTTATAAGACCAAGTTTCTCACCTTGGGGAGCACCGGTCTTGTTCGTTAAGAAGAAAGACGGATCATTCCATATGTGTATTAACTACAGAGAACTCAACAAACTGACGGTCAAGAATCGTTACCCTCTGCCTCGCATAGATGATCTATTCGACCAACTGCAAGGGGCAAACTATTTTTCTAAGATTGATCTGAGATCCGGATATCACCAGTTACGAGTGTTAGAGGAGGACGTGCCGAAGACAGCCTTCCGAACTCGTTACGGACATTACGAGTTCGTGGTGATGCCATTCGGATTGACCAATGCGCCCGCAGTCTTCATGGATCTGATGAATAGAGTATGCCGACCTTACTTGGATCAGTTCGTCATCGTTTTCATTGACGACATCCTGATCTACTCCCGAAGTAAGAAAGAGCATGGCGATCACCTGCGACAAGTTCTAGAGACATTACGAAAAGAGAAGCTTTATGCGAAGTTCTCGAAATGTGAATTTTGGATCTGGAGAGTCGAATTCTTAGGACACGTGGTAAGCGAAGAGGGAATCCACGTGGACCCATCCAAAATTAAAGCCATTGAGAACTGGTTAGCACCTAAGACGCCTACAGAAATTCGTCAATTTCTAGGTCTCGCTGGCTACTACCGCAGATTCATTCAGAACTTCTCTCGAATAGCGAAACCTCTTACAACCCTAACCCAGAAAGGCATGGCCTTTGACTGGGAAGAGAAACAAGAGAGAGCATTCCAAACGCTCAAGAGAGCCTTGTGCACTGCGCCAATACTATCCCTTCCCGAAGGAATAGAAGACTTCGTAGTCTATTGCGATGCATCAAATCAAGGGCTCGGATGTGTTCTGATGCAGCGAGGTAAGGTCATCGCCTACGCCTCGAGGCAGTTGAAGACACACGAGGTTAACTACACGACCCACGATCTTGAACTAGGAGCAGTAGTGTTTGCTCTGAAGATCTGGAGACATTACTTGTATGGAACGAAGAGCACTATCTTTACCGACCACAAGAGTTTACAACACATTTTCGATCAAAAGGAGCTCAACATGAGACAACGACGGTGGGTCGAGCTACTCAGTGATTACGAATGCGATATTCGTTATCATCCGGGTAAAGCCAACGTAGTAGTAGACGCCCTAAGTCGGAAGGAATATTCTGGTCGCAAAGTCAAGTCATTGTCAATAACCATCCATTCACACTTGTTTAAACAAATTCAGGGGGATCAACTTGAAGCCATGAAACCTGAAAATGTGACGAATGAATCCCTTAGAGGAATGGACAAGAATTTAGAAACCAAGGGTGACGGAGCCTTATATTTCATGAACCGGATCTGGACACCGAAACACGGTGGTTTCCAAGACTTGGTCATGACCGAGGCGCACAACACTCGGTATTCCGTTCACCCAGGTTCATATAAGATGTATCTGGATTTTAAAAAGCTATACTGGTGGCCTAATATGAAAGCATAGATTGCTACCTTCGTAAGTAAATGCCTTACTTGCGCAAAGGTTAAGGTCGAGTACCAGAAGCCCTTTGGTGTATTGCAACAACCAGAGATCCCGGAATGGAAGTGGGAGCGGATCACTATGGATTTCATAACCAAGTTGCCCAAGACAACGGGTGGACTTGACACCATATGGATCATCGTTGATAGATTGACTAAGTCTGCACACTTCCTGCCTATCAAAGAAACCGACAAGATGGAGAAACTTACGAGAACATACATTAGGGAAATCGTACGGCTACATGGTGTACCTATGTCCATTGTCTCCGATAGAGATAGTAGGTTCACCTCAAGATTTTGGCAATCACTACAACATTCCCTAGGAACAAGGCTGGACATGAGCACAGCCTACCATCCTCAGACCGACGGACAGAGTGAGAGGACCATCCAAACACTGGAAGATATGTTGCGAGCCTGCGTGATTGACTTTGGGAAGGCATGGGATACTCATTTACCCCTTGTCGAGTTTTCCTATAATAACAGTTATCACACGAGCATCAAGGCTGCTCCATTTGAAGCTCTCTACGGCCGAAAGTGCAGATCCCCTCTGTGCTGGGCTGAGATGGGTGATACCCAATTAGTCAGGGGGCAAGCTTCCGACAGTACTCTCACCGGTCCGGAGATCATTCGGGAAACGACAGAGAAAATCGTTCAGATCCGTGAACGATTGAAAGCCTCTAGAGACCGACAGAAGAGCTACGCTGATAAACGAAGAAAACCTTTGGAATTTCAGGTGGGAGACCGAGTCCTTCTCAAAGTCTCACCCTGGAAGGGCTTGATACGCTTCGACAAGCGTGGGAAGCTTAATCCAAGGTACATAGGGCCTTTCGAGATTCTTACAAGAGTCGGCCCCGTAGCTTACAAACTCGACCTACCAGACGCACTTCGTAACGTACATTCTACATTCCACGTATGTAACTTGAAAAAGTGTCTATCCGACGAGACTCTTGTAATCCCACTCGACGATATCGAGATCAACGAGAGCCTCAACTTCGTGGAAGAACCTGTAGAGATCATGGACCGTGAGGTCAAGCAGACAAAGCAAAGCCGTATCCCTATCGTGAAGGTTCGCTGGAACGCCAAGCGAGGACCGGAATTCACTTGGGAACGTGAGGATCAGATGAAACTGAAATACCCTCACCTTTTTGCTTAGTTTTTTGTAATTTCTTACTTGCTTAAATTCTAATTTCGGGACGAAATTCCTTCTAACGGGGGGATGATGTGACAACCCGATATTTCGAGACAATGTAATGTAAAACCAATCAAATTTAGGTCAAAATATAACTTTCCTAAAATCTTATTTGGGTTAAATAAAGTAGTAGGAATCGTATCAAGGTTTTCGTACATATAAAGAACCCTAAAATCCAAGTTATAACGAAGAAGTTATGACCAACCGAAGATTCTCGGCAAAATCGGCAACACCGATTAAACGAAAAACGCGAAGTTTCAATAAAATAGTTTTTAGCCTTAAGTATCTAAATGAAAGTTATAGATAACCTCAAACCGTGAGCGTACATAAAAAGAACGTCCAAATCTGACTTCGGATGAGTAAGTTATGATTTTTCCAAGATTCGGGTATAGCAGTAGACAGCTAAAAACTCAAAATAGAGCTCGAGATACTTTTGACTGAAACAACCTAAATGAGAATCTAAGGTCTCAACATTAGTAGCGCAACGGCGAAAAGTCTGTCGAAAACGGACACCGGATGAAGAAGTTATGGATTTTTAACGGACTTTTCATGTCCCGGCCCGTTAAAAATAAATAATTAAAAATAAAGTCAAAATTTGCCAATGAAGTCTAAACGAGAGTTGTAGATAACATTTTCAGCTATGCGTGCATATAAAGAACGTCGAAAACAGAGCTCGTATGCGAAAGTTACGGATTTTACAAGTTCGGGGTCCAAAATCCGAGGCTATCAGGCCCCCACGACGTGGCACAGCTTGGCCGCGACCCAGCAAGTGACTGAGGGCGTCCAATCAACGGAAGGGGATAAGGCTTGCTCCCCACGACGTGGCCAACCTTAGCCACGACGTGGCACACCAGAAATGCCCCTATAAATAGAACTCTTGGGGTGCCGGGTTTAGGTGCTCCATTCTTCCATCTCTCGTGCTGAAACTCTGCGGTTAAGCTCCCGAAGCCCCGGTTTTCACCTTCAAGTCCCGAAGGAAGGTTTTGTGTTCCCGAGATTCCCGAGAATCCCGAGATTTTCCCCCCGCTTTCAACTCTTCCTGTCGAAGTTCTGCTCGATTCTTCTCTAGACTATTTCAAATCAACCACTTCAATCAAGTGAGTTCATACCCCTTAAATCAACCTTTGAAATGATTTTAAATGTTTAAATACTTTATGGGGGGGGGGGGGGAATACAAGTTAAATACATATAGTTATTGCTTCAATCACATGTGATTGCATTAATCACATGTGATTAATAACTAGGAAACCAATGATTTTATCACTGTTCAAACTGTTTTACTTCAAAATGTTTTACAAACTCTTTTACTTTTCAAACTTATTTACAACTGTGATTCAAACAAATGTTCCTTATACTTGAACTGTTTCATCAAACTTATGCCTTCAAATTGTTTTATAGATTGACATCAAGTCGATCTTTTCTTGAATTAATATTTATGTTTCAAATGTCTTATAAAAAACTTATTTATGCTTTTATATTATAAATTGCATGCCCATATATGTATAGATGTATAAATAATGTTTAAAGGGCTTAGGAAGGCCATCCGCCCTATTTCCTTTTTCTCGATTTGGATGTGGTCTGGTGGGATTTCAGGTGATCATCCGAAGGTCGTTTCAATATTAATTATATATCAAATATACCTATATAGACATAAAAGTACTTCCATATTCATACGTACTAGACACATCATTAGTGAGTTACCATCGGGGTAACACAGGATCATACTATTACAACTGTTAGATCAATGAGTCAGTTCATTCATGAGTCTATACATTACATTACTATGAGAACATATACAACTATACTATGAGAACATATACAACTATACTATGAGAACATATACAACTATACTAGGAAGAGAACATATACAACTATACTAGGAGGAGAACATATACAACTATACTAGAACGAGAAACATTACATTACACATACTAGAATACTTAAATTACTGTGATTTAAATCGGAGCATGACTTAAATGTCATGACTCGAGTTGTGGCCAGAGTCTCTTGGAGGGGGAGCGTGAGTTTGCGTATAGATCTATGCTGGATTGACAATCCTACACCTTGCTGCTAGCTACAGCCAGACCTGCAGGTCTGCGGGTGCCAAACGTCATTTCGTTATTACGACCATTCATTATGTCGTTGTTACTAGTCGATAGTATGGTGCAATTTATCACATAATGCCTTAATATAAAATCCGGTTTAAGGTAGTTAGTACAACAGTAGTTCCTATAATACAAAACTACAGTACTACAATGATTTACCCATTACATATTTTTAGTGATAACCTCACTTAAACATTAATGTACAAACTATATTTTGTTAAATGATAGTTACACTTGGGAAATTACACACTTTTACAACAAACGAGCATACAAATCAGTTAAGCCTTGGTAGAAGGCTACTTTAATAGAAAATATAGGTTTTTCTGAGAGATTCAAACTTTTACAAACACTTACATACATTTTACAACTTATACTTGCGACAGGTTCAAACGTTTTGATAACAAACCCGACACTAAAATACTTATGAACTCACCAGCTTAATGCTGATAAACTCTTTCAAAATAACTTGTATTCTCAGGTCATCAGTAGACAGGTACCGAGGCCAGCTTTTGAGAAGATGGAGCGCATCCAAGACTCATCTCATATTATTTTGTTTTACATTATTTTGGTGTCTATAACTGTACAGAACACGCTTGTATTAAAATTATATATTTAATGCAATGGATGATGTTGTTTGCTTATTTACATTTACTGTGTTGTGATACTTTACATGACGTCCTCCGCCCCAGAACGTTTCCGCCGTTCTTGGTTTTGGGGTGTGACAACGAGGACCAGGGATATGCTTTCGTTGAGTTCAGTTAGAGCGTGTTCTGGTAGGTTCTACCAGATGATCAAGAAAAGTGAATCGGGAACGACAACTTTTGTCGTGTCTCGACTGTGAGGATGATTACTCATGTTGCATGATTGTGTCTTGCAATAGAGTGAATGTCAAGGAATTAGAGGTGAAGTTCGTGGTAATCCAATTGTTCTCAGATAGAGAATCGATTCTATGAATGGGCTATTAGAGTTATTGCTTGTGCATTTTCATGGGATTCTTGATGATAGAGGAAATTAGGTCTGGGAAGTTTCCGAGGTCTCCATCTGATTAGCACCAAATTACATTTTTCCTAAGTAACTAAGATCGGGAATTTATAAAACATTTAGTTACTTTGCATTTTCATTATACTTGTTAATGAGAGTTTGTGTCTTATCCTACCTGTTCGGCTAATGACCCTCCACTAGTCAAGGGTGCGGTGGGTAAGAGTGGATACCTAATGACGGTCATTTTACAAGCCGCTTCCTTAAACACCCCTTATAGACCAACTTTGTGAATGAGGCCTACTAATGGTAATAATGACTTTTTTACTTATACATATATAATATATTAGACTTTTAATTTTACATAGTATAAGGGTGTATTTTAAATCTTTTAGAATACTAAGTGGTTTAATCCTTTAATAAATTAGACTTTTAATTTAATTAAATTTTAAACCATATTATTATGGATTAATTAATTCTCTCTTTTAATTAATCACTTAATTGATTTAATAAAATCCATGATGGTGCATTTTAAACCTTTCAAAAATACTAGAGTTTTAGAATTTAATATTTCAAAATTAAAACCTTTTAATCAATTTTTAAATTCCAAAACTTGAGGGAAAATTTTGAAACTTTTCAAAACCTTCTAGATCAAATTTAAAGAAATTTAAATTAATCATATAATTTTATAATTATCATAAATTTGACGTAATCCAATTTATTTGGTAAGAAAATTCAAATCAAATCTTACAAATAATTAATTTATCACATAATCTTGTAATTATCTTAAAATTTGATAATTATCCTTTAATTAGATGAGGATATCCATTACCATATTACAAAAATCGAATTTAATCAGTAAAATCAAATTATGGTAATTATCCAAATCTAATTTAGGCCAAAAAATCCGAAAATCTTCCAACAAACCCGATGGCACGTCATGAAGTCCAACACGTCATGTTCAATTATGAAAACATCGTGTTCATCAGGCAGAAAACAGAATCAATTTTTTTTCAGCTTTGAAAACATTACAATTGAATCATATAACAGAAAACCACCCTAGGCTCTGATACTACTGATGAGTTTTGAGTATTACAACATTCATATGGTGTACATGCAACCCTAATGTTTTGGATCTAGGTTTTTCACAATTTATACATGCAAATGATAATCCAAAGCATAAACCCTAAAACTAGCATGTTATTTTTGAAATCCATAACATAAATAAGATTAGAACAATACCTTTCACTTGTAGCTAGTTGATCTTGACCTTCAAGATCTTAATGCCTCAATTGTTGAACCTCCAATGAGTCACAAACACCAAGTAGCAATGGAAGAATATGAGAGAGAGGTGAGAGGCTCTAAAATCAGCTAGGGTTCTCTATGAATGCATAGGTGCCGATTTTTGGAGCCATGGGGTTCCTTTTATAGTTAAGGCTTCTAGGGTTTTCAACTTGGAAACCCTAATTCCCTTGCTTAAGCCCTAAACAACATATGAACCTCAAGATGAAAGGTTTTGGATGAAATCTTCATGGACACTCATAGAATTTTCGTCTACCACTTATCTCTAATAGCCTAAACTACAACTATCACTGATTTACACAATCAGTCCCCGTTATTTTAATCAGTCTCTTTTGATCACTAAATTAGTTCCAAATTAATTCTTGATCAATACTAATTAAATAATATGATTTCTCAATTAATATATTATTCTTATAATATATTAATAAATCATAATCAACCTCTTTCTCCATAATTCATCCTATCAAATTTGCTATGGTGAAGGCAACCCAAAAGGACCATGCTACTATCAGGTCAAGTACATACCAATTATAGTTATGGGCTTAGACACCTAATCCAACATCTTTATCTAGGAGATTATCCTGCGTTGTGTTATACATTCCAAGAGTCAGAGATGGTATGTATCTGGCTGAGATGGTTTGAGTGGGGTTTGTCTACAACGTTAGTTGGTGATAGTTCGAACCCAAGTGGGGGAGAACTGGGAATGCTATTTGAAAGATCTTCGATTTGTTTGAGTTCGCGGTTTCATAATAATGGGTTATAGGTATTTACGGTTCGAATATGCGAGGCTTTGGTTCAAGATGTGGTCAAGACGGGGTGTAAAGCAACTTATCCTTTGTTGTAAGAGCTCAGAAGTACACGAGTCATTTTTGCAGTAGGAAGTTGTTGGCCAGGGAGATTGTTGTAGTCATTGGTTCTTTCGGGTTCACTGATGTTTAGGTCATGAACCATTTTGGTCACTCGGGTTAAATATTGGTGCTTGAAGGATTCGTCAGCAGGATATAGATTGCTACCTATGGTCTAAGATAAGCAATGGTTGATATGTCAATCAACTTCAGGGTTGGGTATATGTAGTTCTGCATGAGTTTAGTTCAGTAGAAAACTTCAGATTATCGGGTTGTTGTCAGTGCATTTTCGATCATTGGTTGTTCTCGTCCACCGTCAATAGGTGGGGATGCTTTGAAGGTTTTGAGTTGTATGATTGAAGGTCAACGATTGTGACAATAAATCGTCATGTTCTATGATGGTATATCATGGATTCTGGGTACGTTTCCCTGAATTTATGGATTGTGGAATTATGGTCTATAGCAGACTCAGGTTTGTTTTGGTAGTAGGAAGAACATTGAAGTAATTATCTATATATTCCAGTTGTGGCTCTTTTAGGTTCTTTTTCATCAGTTGGGATTGTAGAAGGATGTGGAATTGTATAAAGGGAAGGTACTTTGGGATATGACACTCTTGGTTGAGAGTAGTAAAGTGCTTCATTTGGTTTGGGGTGTGAGCACCCAATATCGTTTGATCATGGGATCTTAATCCAATAAGTTCAGTGTGGTAGTGTTTAGGTAGGAAAATTGTGAAATGGCTAGGTAATCCAATGATTATGAAGGTATCAGATGGTAGATGAATCCAAGTGAGGGAATTCACTTGGGGCTGTCGGGAATAGTTCCAAGTGCGAGCCACTTTAGAATTTGTTCATTTGTTAGAGTTTTGGATCGATATATCTGGATGGAGTGCCAACATTCCTCGAGATTGGGAAGAATCCAAGATAGGTCGAGATTGTGAGCGTGGATCAGACTACCATTTGGCCAGCGGGGCCTTGAATGGATAATCAGCTGGTACATGTAAGATATTGTTTGATTAAGGATTAACTAGGAAGTCCAGTAAACTAGAGAGTCAGTTCGGGTTGTGAGAGGGTTCAGAGTTAGGCAAGAAATAGTGTTCTTTGGTCGGTGATGGGCATCAAAGCAAATGATATGGATTCATGGCTAGGTTCAGGTCAAGGCTTGTGTTAGTACCTATCTGCATATTATCGCCTGATAAAGGATTTGGGGTTTGAAGCACGATCTGAACACTTGATAGAGTCTGGTAGAGCGGGATTTTGACTCATAGTGTTTTTGGTTAGTGTGTGGTTGTGGAAGTGATGTAAGACTACAGAGTAGCTGTAGCATTCACTAGGTTAGTGTGTGGTTGATGTAAGACTACGAAGCAGTTGTAGCATTAACTAGGATAGGATGTGGTCGTCGGAGTTTTATAAGACTGCAAAGCAGCTGTAGCATTCACTTGGTTGGTAGGCGGTGGTAATAGTGATGGAAGTCTATGACTTGGCTCGTGGCATTCTCTAGGATGATTTAGATCATCACATGGTTGGGTGAAGGGTTGTGAGTGGGTATTGACATTTGTAATACTTGGGAAATCGTAGGTTGGGTTGGGGCCAAATGTGATGCGAGAACTCGGTTTGGTTTGTAGCGATCACTAGGGTTAAGCGGACTTGGTGATTGTTCAATCATTGGTTGAGTTGTCCTTAATTGGGAGTGAAGGACTGATAGAGTCGTGTTGGCAGATAGACCAGGCCCACCTGTACCTGCTCAGGTTTTGAGTATGGAGTTGATTTTGTTTTCGATGAGGATTTTTCGGTACCGGTTAGTGGTCGGGGCGTATATGTTTCGGGTATCTATAAATTTGTTCAAAACGAGTAGGTTTGTGCGGTTCAGGATATGAAGTTGATTCATTATGGAAATGGATTGGAGTGGTTTTGCCTTCCTGGGAGTTAGACATCGAGCAGGGTTTTCAGTTTCAGGCGTAGCGGTTGGACACTCGTGGGCATAGAGCAAAGTTGAGGTTCGTTCTTCGTTAGGGCTTGTGATTTTCGCTATTTTGGGTTTCACAGTAGTAAGGGTTGATGGTTATCGGAGTGAGGTGACTTTACCAGTCATATTCATGATTCATGGAGTTCAATCAGGATATTTGGTCGGCAGAAGATATAGTAAGGAATGATTTCGAGGATGAAATCTAATTTAAGTAGGGGAGAGTTGTAACACCCTATTTCAGGTCATTTCACAATTCGGGGTCGTGGCCCAAAGATCAAGTATCATAAGGCTTTGGGATTTGGTATCGAGAGGTTTAGACCCATTTGGATGTGGGTAGTGTAGATTGTGTGATCCAAGAGTTCAGTTTGTGTGTTGGAGTAACGGGTAAATTAGAAAGTAGTTTTTCAGACTTCTTTTATGAATTATGGATTTTAGTTCGATGTGTTTTAATTCAAAAGTAATTATATAGGGTTGTAGATCTCCTCAATACCTTATCGTGGATATAAAGATCGTCGCAATTAGAGTTGAAACGAAGAAGTTATGATCGGTTGAAGTTTGGTCAGTTTTGGGTTATGCGGAGTATGCTGGGCGTATAGAGGGGAGTACCTTGGGCGTACTAACACATCCTGAGTATGCTGGGTGTACACGACCAGTTCCCAAACCCTATTTTCGTGTTTTGAGCCCTATTTAAGCTCCTAAACTCCCCCCCCCCCCCAAAAGCATTCCATTTTCATCCTCATCCTCTACAACACCCCTTCCATAACACCCTATCCCTAGTTGACCCTTGTGAGCTAAAAGAAGATGTTTTTTTGGTGCTTTGGAGTATGCATAGTGCATCTTGGAGAATAAGGAACTTCTTGTAGAAGTGTTGGTTGCATTGGAGCTTGTAGATCTGGACTTTGTTCACCTTAATCTATCTTCTAGAGGTATAAAGTTTGAATCTTGATGATGCATTTGTTAGATCTAGCTAGTTTAGGATGTTATGAGCTTTTGGTCATTTTAGTGCATAAAGTTTAGATATTGAAAGTTTTTGACCTTATTATGGATAAATTTGGAAACTTTATCTGTAACACCCAATGTCAGGAAGGCCAAGAAAGGAAAGGAAACCCTAAGTTTAAGGGACGACTCGTCGAGTCCAAGGAGGAACTCGGCGAGTCCGAGTGGGATCCGGGTCAAGGGGTAAGTGACCGACTCGGCGAGTCGGCCAAGGAGACTCGGCGAGTCTCGTCTGGACGAGGAAAACCCTAAATCCGGGACATGGAGCCTATTTAAGCGCCTCATTCTCTTCCCTAGGGTTCCTCTACTGCCTCTCTAACCCAGAACACTAAACCCTAGCCGCCATATCCATTTTTGAGCTAGTTATTGCCTTGAAGAGTGCATTAAAGCTTGGAGAAGGAAGAAGAATCTTGGAGGTGCAAGAAGAGGGCTATAGATTTGGGATTGGGAAGACATTTCTGAGCATTGGAGGTAATAAACTAGTTCTTGGACTCCTTTGCACCTAGATCTATGTGTGTGTTTTGGGCATTCTTGGCATGATTGTAACCATTTCGAGTTAGAAGTTCAGATCTGAGGTTGCTACCTCAGATCCATGCTTGTTTTGGTCTAGAAACCCATAAAGTATCAGCTCTTGGTATGTTGGTGAAGCATGGTTGCCTTAAACCCTAGTTTATGGTGTATTACGCCTAGATCTCCATATCTATACGTAAAGTTTGCCACTTTATGTATGGAACAGGCCTTGGAGGTATGGATCTATGTGTTGGAGCCCCTGTTTGGCTCAAAGAGCCACTGCATGGATTAAGATATGGAGTGACTCGGCGAGTCACATGGTTAGACTCGGCGAGTCGGATGAAGTCGGGCAGGAACTCGGCGAGTTGGAAGAACAACTCGACGAGTCTGTTCTTGGACTCGGCGAGTCAGGACGCGAAACCCCCAAACCCTTCGAGTTGAGACTTAAATCAGTGAGTCGAGTGGAGACTCGGTGAGTTGGATAGGTCAGGACTCGGAAATCGGTAGACTCGGCGAGTCATGGACTGACTCGGCGATTCGAGTCGCGAATGGAAGGACTCTGAGCTTATGGACTCGGCGAGTCAGTAGGCAGACTCGGCGAGTAGGGTTGACCAGGAAGGTTGACTTTGACCAAGACTTTGACGTTGACCAGAGTTGACTTGGTTGTCTTTCGGGGGTCAGTTAGACTAAGTGTTGCATTGATATTGGTAGCTCGGGGAGCAAGTGTAGCAGGAGTCCAGAGAGTTGTCGGGCAGCAGCTAGAGGAGTTATCAGCAAGTTCAGCAAGTGCAGGTGAGTTTCCCTTTGTGTGAATGGGTCTACAGCCACAATGCCGACCCATGTAGTTATGAGTAGAAGACCCGGGGGTTAGCCCTAGGCACAGTATGCTAGTATGATATTCAGGACGAGGTCCAATGATAACGGGCGGGTGCCCAAGTAATGGTTTATGTGGTAGTTTATACTTGTTGTCTGTGTGATACTTGTATGTGCCTGATAGGGAGGTGAGTGTGGGCGAGGTCCCGTAACTCACCAATAGCAGAGTGTGGATGGTGTTCCACATCTCATTAGCAGCAGATCAGGGGCGAGGCCCAAGTTAGGGAAGGGGTGAGGGTGGGCTGGGCCTGTATCTCACTATCAGCAGGAGTATGGACGGGGTTCCATGACTCATCAGTAGCAGGACAAGGGCGAGGCCCAGAGACAAGCGAGGCCTTAGGACAAGATCCGTTAGTATGTGTTTAGCTTATGTGATGTGACATGTTTATGTGCTATTATATGTTAGGGGGCGAGGCCCTGTGACAGGCAAGGCCTAAGTGAAACAGATCTGTATCCGAGCGGGGCTCGAAGCCAAGCGGGGCCTGGAGCGGCGGGGCCATTGTATCGGGCGAGGCCCAGGATAGCGGGCGTGGCCCAGTATATGTAGTATGTGGTCATGCATGGTATGTGGTAGGATGGGGAACTCATTAAGTTTTGTGCTTACTGTTTTCAGTTTTGGTTTCAGGTACTTCCAGTAGCGGAGGGAAGAGCTCGGGGTGATCGCATGGCACACACCATAGATTAGACAACCTGGGAATGTTTACTCTGATAACGAACATGTGTTTTGGAAATTAACTCTTTGATTATGTTTTGGAATGATGACTTTGCTTTAAAGTAATGTTTTATTAAAAGAAAGTTTTAGTCTTGAATTTTGGGACGTTTCAAGTTGGTATCAGAGCCTTGGTTTGAGGGATTCGGGCATACTCTCGGGTGTGCCTGAAATCAAACTAAGGGGTCGGATAAAAAGTTTTCAAAAAATGAAAGACAGTTTTGTAAAAAGGTAGTTTTTAGAATGAAACAAGTTTAGAAAAGCAAAAAGAATTCAGAAAGAAAAGAACTTTGAAATGAGAAAAAGGGTGTGGTGCATGCAATCAGCCGAGCTCAAGTAAGTACCCCAAGATACCCATACAAGTCTATGTTTTGATTATCAGTTAATAGAACAACATGCTAGATTAGGACTAAGGATCTAGGGAGGATGCCTTATGTGCCTGTTATATGTGCTTTGAGCTGCATGATAGTGCTGATTAGACAGTAGTAGGATAACATGTTTAGGTTATGCCTGAGTTTATGAGTTTGTGTTGCATGCTAGCACAAATTCTTGCTATGTGGATACGATTTCTTGAGTATGTTATGGTTAGATTTTCCCTTGTCTGAATGCTGCTTGCTTTGTGCACTGTGGGATTCTAAGTGATGGGAGTTAGCCATTAGGTGAATACGTCACATCACATGTGATCAGGGTTGAATAATCTCAGAGTACTGGATTTGGCCCTATTGTGCAGCTCTTGTCTGATTCCAACCGTTGTAGGGACGAGTCTTTTACTCGAAGGATTATCTGAGCCTCGTCACCTGTGATGGTATTCAGGTGATGGCTAATTGGCATCACAAGGAGACCTTCAGCAGCTGAGGACTGGTTTGAGTTGATTCAGAGGCTTCCCTAGGGTAAGCCTAGGATGAGATAGTGCTGGGAGCAGTAGTAGTGGAAAAGGGACCTGGTGGAGTCGAAGCAATTCCTAAGGAAAGTACGGATAGATATGGAAGGTAGTATGGGCCCGTACTACTGAAAGCAGAGGATCCGTACTCGATTCGGGAAAGGCCAAGACAAGACCGGGAACCTGGTAGTGCGTGCGTTTGGTCTCGCAGCAGCTATAAGTATTCTGATAGAGGATGTATTATATTTTCAGCATGGTGACGTTGCAAGCGAGACTAGTAAGCGGACCAGGTGCCGGAGAGGGATCAGGCTCGGGTTCGGGAGCCAAGTAGCTCGAGGAGCGAATGAGGGAGTTGATATCAGCCCAGGTTACGCGCAATATTTTAGATCAGACTCCTGTGATCTTTGGCACGGTCAAGGAGGGTATATTGGAGATTTTGGATGAGAGGTTGGGAGCCTTCCGTACAGAGATGATGGCTTTGATGGGAGCACGTACCTTGACATTTCGAGAGTTCAGGGCTTGCGGGGCACCAGATTATCATGGGGCTAGGGACCACATCGCTAGCAGCAGATGGTTGGCTGATGTTACCAACGCATTCCGTACGAGCCGGTGTCCTGAGGGGGACAAGGTCAGACTCGCTTCCTGTCTTCTGAAGGACAGAGCGAGGGATTGGTGGGAGGAGATTGGTCATGCTCTGGGGTATGATGCCGCGTTGGACGCGATGACTTGGAGCGATTTCTTGGCCAGGTCCAGGGCGGAGTTTTCGCCGATTATTGAGGTGCAACAGCTGGCACGGGAGTTTCAGGATTTGATGCAGACCACTGAGACTGTGGCGGAGATCACCACCAAGTTCAGGGAGAGGGCTCTTCTTGTACCGCAGTATGTCGCGGATGAGGAGATGAAGAAGGCCCGATACCATGAGATGTTGAGGGTTGACATCACGGAGTTCGTGAGCAGGTCCGACTGTAAGACGCTGGAAGATATGATTTCTCGGGCCAGAGAGAGGGAAATTGATTTGGAGCAGATCCGGAAAAGGAATCCGGATGAGGTTCAGGTATCCGCGGGTTCAGGCAAAAGGCCCAAGGGGTCGGATTCGATATCGAGGGATTATCAGGACCACAGCCGATGCGGGAAGTGTGGCAGCGCGCACGGGGGCACGTGCAGGGGTGGTAGCGGCGGTGAGTCTGGCTGCTTCAAGTGCGGTCAGACTGGTCATTTCAGCAGGGATTGTACTGTTACCACCACTCAGGGATCCGACTTGATATGTTTTCACAGCAATCAGCGGGGCCACAAGAAGGTCCAGTGCCCCAGTTTGCTTCCGGCAGGACGGGTGATGGCACCTGCCCCTGCAACTTTGAGGATCACAGAAGGCCGTCAGGGCCGTGTAGAGGCGCCTGCGGTAGGAGGAAGGGATTTTCAGATAACTACCTTGGAGGCGCGAGCAGCATCGGACGTTGCAGGTATGCGATTTCCGTTTTTAGTTCTTTTATTTGTACATGATTATATTGTTATGGTTCTGCATCATTATCGGTATGAGTATTTTTTTGAGCGGCTTGATTGTGATCGAGTTATATGCCATCTGCATACCTTGGATATTTGAATGGTAGTTAGGGGTGTGCCCTATTGGGGGAGGTTGCTTAGGATGCTGTAACTGTAGCATGCGTGGGAGGGACTTGGTATGTCTCGCTAGTTTGGAGCCGTATAGTTGTAGAAATGGACTAGTTAGATCCCTAGCTATGGTAAGCTTGGGGTTCCTCAGCAGGTTGATTATGGAATGGTAGCGAGGATTGGGATTTCTTTTCGAACATTGAGCAGCAAGGGTTAAGCAGGATCGAAGTGGGGGAGAATCCCCAGAGCGTGCAAAGGTAAGAGCACGCAGATCCAGAATGAGTGCGCAACCTCAGAGAAGGAAAAGAAGTGGTACAACATTTGATGGATTGAGGAGTTCAGGGTTAGGAGTTTGAGAAACTCCCCCTCAGCCAGTCCGTGTATTGGTGATGGTTAGTATGAGGTTGGGAATTCAGGTTGGAGGATCGCCTGTAGGACTTGAGTAAGTCAGAAGAAGGATATTGAGAACTGATAGCACGGGGTGATTTCGTATTAGCATTCAGTGGTGGAAAGTGTTGTAAGACTACGGGGCATCCATAGCATTCACTAGCAGTGAGTGGTTGAAGGTGTTGTAAAACTATGTGGCAGTCGTAGCATTCCATAGTAGCTTCGTTGGCGAACTTGGGGCGAGGCCCATATGAGAATAGCAATATAGGTGAGACCTGAGAGCAGGGTTGCTCAGTAGTATGGTTGGGTGAGACCCGTGGGCGAGGCCCGAGCGAGAGTGGCTAGACAAGTAGGACTAGAAGGATAGAGGCGGGTGAGACCCGTTGGCGAGGCCCGTGAGTTTTAGCAGCACAGGTGGGACCTGGTAGGGACCTTAGTGTCAAGATAGGGGATCGGGGACCCCATGATTGTAGTGCTTGAATGGCAGAATAGATTGGACCTAGCAACCGGTGGGATCCGGTAATCCAGATATTGGTAGGACGGTAAGGACCGGGGTGGTCTCAGTTCATCCGGAAGGCAGATAAGGAATGGCAGAATTTTCAGTCAGTAGCAGTGCGGGTAAGCAGTCTATGGTGGAATTCAGTTAGTTGATCGTGGGGTGCTCGACACCAAATTATAGTAGAAAGAAATGCCCAGTGAATACTGGCAATAATGACCCGTATTGGAGGTAGCGGGAGTGGTGGATTTGGTGAAGATAGGATCTTCACAGTGGCAGAGGAAATAGTTGGTTATGGAGCATTGCCTTGGGAAGGCAAGGAAATCGCGCAAGGAAAGAAGGGGTGAACCCCTATGGGGTCAGTGCAGTACTTGGAGAGTACCAGAAGGATTGTCGGTTGAGTAAGTTGTGTTTCCAGAATGTTCAGGGTCAGGGTTGACCCGAGTCTATTATCCGCAAGATTGATGTTAGTCAGTATGACCGGGCGGAAGACCAGCGAAGGTAGGTAGCTGGTGTTGGGGTAATTAGTAGGGTATTGGAAGCAGATCGCAGGCGGTGGGCCATAGCAAACTTCGAGGACGAAGTTTAGTTTAAGTGGGGGAGAGTTGTAACACCCAAAGTCAGAAAGGCCAAGAATGGAAAGGAAACCCTAAGTTTAAGGGATGACACGTCGAGTCCAAGGAGGAACTCGGCGAGTCCGAGCGGGATCCGGGTCAAGGGGTAAGTGACCGACTCGGCGAGTCGGCCAAGGAGACTCAGCGAGTCTAGTCTGGACGAGGAAAACCCTAAATCCGGGACTTGGAGCCTATTTAAGCGCCTCATTCTCTTCCCTAGGGTTCCTCTACTGCCTCTCTAACCCATAACACTAAACCCTAGCCGCCATATCCATTTTTGAGCTAGTTATTGCCTTGAAGAGTGCATTAAAGCTTGGAGAAGGAAGAAGAATCTTGGAGGTGCAAGAAGGGGGCTATAGATCTGGGATTGGGAAGACATTTCTGAGCATTTGGAGGTAATAAACTAGTTCTTGGACTCCTTTGCACCTAGATCTATGTGTGTGTTTTGGGCATTCTTGGCATGATTGTAACCATTTCGAGTTAGAAGTTCAGATCTGAGGTTGCTACCTCAGATCCATGCTTGTTTTGGTCTAGAATCCCATAAAGTATTAGCTCTTGGTATGTTGGTGAAGCATGGTTGCCTTAAACCCTAGTTTATGGTGTATTACGCCTAGATCTCCATATCTACACGTAAAGTTTTCCACTTTATGTAAGGAACAGGCCTTGGAGGTATGGATCTATGTGTTGGAGCCCCTGTTTGGCTCAAAGAGCCACTGCATGGATTAAGATATGGAGTGACTCGACGAGTTACATGGGTAGACTCGGCGAGTCGGATGAAGTCGGGCAGGAACTCGGCGAGTTGGAAGAACAACTCGGCGAGTCAAGACGCGAAACCCCCAAACCCTTCGAGTTGAGACTCGAATCAGTGAGTCGAGTGGAGACTCGGTGAGTTGGACAGGTCAGGACTCGGAAATCGGTAGACTCGGCAAGTCATGGACTGACTCGGCGATTCGAGTCGCGAATGGAAGGACTCTGAGCTTATGGACTCGGCGAGTCAGTAGGCAGACTCGGCGAGTAGGGTTGACCAGGAAGGTTGACTTTGACGTTGACCAGAGTTGACTTGGTTGTCTTTCGGGGGTCAGTTAGACTAAGTGTTGCATTGATATTGGTAGCTCGGGGAGCTAGTGTAGCAGGGGTCCAGAGAGTTTCCGGGCAGCAGCTAGAGGAGTTATCAGCAAGTTCAGCAAGTGCAGGTGAGTTTCCCTTTGTGTGAATGGGTCTACGGCCACAATGCCGACCCATGTAGTTATGAGTAGAAGACCCGGGGGTTAGCCCTAGGCACAGTATGCTAGTATGATATTCAGGACGAGGTCCAATGATAGCGGACGGGTGCCCAAGGAATGGTTTATGTGGTAGTTTATACTTGTTGTCTGTGTGATACTTGTGTGTGCCTGATAGGGAGGTGAGTGTGGGTGAGGTCCCGTAACTCACCAATAGCAGAGTGTGGATGGTGTTCCACATCTCATTAGCAGCAGATCAGGGGCGAGGCCCAAGTTAAGGAAGGAGTGAGGGTGGGCTGGGCCCATATCTCACTATCACCAGGAGTATGGACGGGGTTCCATGACTCATCAGTAGCAGGACAAGGGCGAGGCCCAGAGACAAGCGAGGCCTTAGGACAAGATCCGTTAGTATGTGTTTAGCTTATGTGATGTGACATGTTTATGTGCTATTATATGTTAGCGGGCGAGGCCCTGTGATAGGCGAGGCCTAAGTGAAACAGATCTGTATCCGAGCGGGGCTCGAACCCAGGCGGGGCCTGGAGCTGCGGGGCCGTTGTATCGGGCGAGGCCCGAGGTAGGGGCGAGACCCAGGATAGCGGGCATGGCCCAATATATGTAGTATGTGGGCATGCATGGTATGTGGTAGGGTGGGAAACTCACTAAGCTTCGTGCTTACTGTTTTCAGTTTTGGTTTCAGGTACTTCCGGTAGCGGAGGGAAGAGCTCGGGGTGATTGCATGGCACACACCATAGATTAGACAGCCTGGGAATGTTTACTCTGATAACGAACATGTGTTTTGGAAATTAACACTTTGATTATGTTTTGGAATGATGACTTTGCTTTAAAGTAATATTTTATTAAAAGAAATTTTTAGTCTTGAATTTTGGGACGTTTCATTATCCATCTAAACATTATTGTGATTCAGATCTGAAGGTTGGAGACTTGGACTTAATGGATTAAGTTGAAAAAGATGTACTTTTGGTCCCTTTGATGCTTAAAGGCTAGATTTTGGTGGTTTGGACCATTCTCATGGATAAAGTTGGGAAATTTATCCATTATGGAGCTTTTAGGATCCATAAAAATATGATCTTGATCCTTCTATACCTTCCATGAAAGTGTCATGATGTATTAACGGATTAATAAGTTAAGGTTTTGGCTTTTGGACCTTTCAAGACATGGAAAGTCTTAAAGGTGGAAAATTTATGACTTAGAATGATGTTGTGGGACTAGATATAAGTTTTGGATGAAAGGACTTAAGAGATTAAGCACTTAATGGAAAAGTGCCTTTTGGCTGAGTATGACGGGCGTACCTTCGAGTACACTGCGCGTACTCGTATGGGGTCCCGATTCTGGATGGTGAGTATGCCATGCATACAAGCCGAGTACGCTGGACGTACTTAGCCTGAAGTTGACTTGTTGACTTTGACATTCGTTGACCATTGACTTTATGACCAAGATTGACCTTGGGTCAAACTTGAGGCGTGCTGTTAGCCCACTGGGATTGCTAATAGTCCCCAAGGTTGCTGATTACCCATAGATGTTTATTTGTGTTGTGTTGTGTTTGGTATTTTGGGGAACTCACTAAGCTTTGTGCTTACGATTTGTGGTTTACATGTTTCAGGTTTTATTATATTAAAGGAGGGGTACGGATCAATTGCATCATATCAATGTGGGACTTGTGTACTTGATAACTTTTAATAATACTCTGATAAATGTTTTAAGATCTTGCAGTTGTGAATTAAATAAATACTTAAAGTTTTAATCGAAAATTTTGGGTTGAAATTTGCGGCAGTACACAGGATATGATATGGTATCATATAATAAGTCATGTACATAGTTTTGGACACTTTAGCTAACCATGATAAAGTTAAAGACTTACTCTACCCTGGTTAAAATGGCTAGAAGACAGTTTTTGTCTTCTTCCTTCTCCATGGTTGAAATGGATAAGGCATGGGAGGTTAATTGTGTATCTTCCTAATGTGTTGCTTCCCTGCTTTTTCCCTTTTGCTTTATGCTTTTAGAATACTTTATAGTATTATAGTGGTTTAACCTTACCTTGCATGGAAGTATATAAGGGTGCCTTATGCATGAGAAATGAGCTAGTTGTTTTATGTTTTTTCTCTCTTAGAAACACCAAAATTCGTAGCTTTTCTTAGCTTCTTCCACACTTCTTTTGAAGCTTTCTTTGTGAAGATTTGGTGCTTACTTCATGTCTACATATTAGTGCTTAATTGTTTAAGCACGTAAGGCTTAAATAACAAAATCATACAAGAAGGAAACTAGTATTTTTGGTATCTTATTCTTGTTGGTAGATTTATTGTAGAGAAGATCAAGCTTCTTGTTCTTGCCATCTACTTCAACACCCCAAATCCAAGAGGGTCCAAAGGCTTCAAAGGTTGTCCTTATTAAACACCCTATAGTTGTTTTAGTATCATTATAACCTCTTTAAAATGATCCTTGATGGTTTGGTTTTGTTATATACTTGAAATTTACTAGGAATTTTTAAAACTTTTGTTGCTGGTTTTTGTGAAAAACTCTCTATTTTATGTATCAAAACTCATCAATATATATATATATATATATATATATATATATATATATATACACACACACACACACACATATATATATATATACACACACACACACACACTAGGCGAATACACGCACGTTGCGCAGAATACTACAATATATTTGAAATTTTTACAAATATATGCTTTTTAAATATATCAATGACATTGTTATTAACTTTTATATAATAAATCTTATAATAAGTTGGTATAAACATTGTTTGTTCTATGTTATACGATAATGTAGATATCTTTTAAAATTGTATAATCCTAATTGTCTTAATGACGTCTACTTGCAGGTTACATATGAAAAAAATTAAATATAATATATGATTTAATGATATTTATAGTTGTTGTTATGATTAATTAATTTTAAAAAGTTTATTTGCTTAAAATTTTAATTTCTATCATTGTAATTATTTAAAACATCAAACATTGTTTTTGTTTTTAAAGACAACAATATAATTTTTATATATAATTGTACTTTTAACTATGATTATAGTTATTTAAAACAAAAAACATTGTTTTTGTTTTTAAATAAAATATTATAGTTTTTTATATAATATTACTTTTAACTATTCTTATTATAACTTATTTTTAAGCTATTTATTTGAAAATTGTTAATAATTATAAAAAGTAGTTTCATGTTTTTTTTGTTACGTTAGGATTACAATTTAAGTTTAACACTATAATTTATAACCTTTAACTATTTATAAAGTAGTCTCTCGATTTTTTTCAAGTTTAATTGAAATTTTGATTTAAGTTAATTGTTTAATATTATACTGAAATTGATAATTTAACTATTTTGCATCAACTCATAAATTATACAAATGTTGTGACTTTAAAATGATAATTGCTCACATATGACAACATATTTAAACTACTAAGTTAACTATAATATGTTAAAAAGTTAAAGTCATAATTTTATAAATAGAAATATAATATGAGATTTTAATATTGTAGTTTACTCAATCGTTTGAATAATTTCTACCGGCGAGTTACACATGAATAAAAATAAATATAATATACGATTTAATGTTATTTATAGTTGTTGTTATTGTTAGTTAATTTTTTAAAATTTATTTGTTTAATGTTTTAGTTTCTATCATTATAATTTTTTAAAACACCAAACATTGGTTTTGTTTTATTTTAAAGGTAACAATATAATTATTTATATAGATTTATTTTTAATTATTGATATTGTAAGTTATTTTAAGCTATTTATTTGAAACTTTTAACGATTATAAAAATATCTTTAGGAAATATTTTAGTTAAATTGAGATACAATTTAGTTTTTGCATTTATCACTTTTAACTATTTACAAAATATTCTTTGTTTTTTTTATTATATTGATGTTGATACTGTAATGTTACATTTAAATTAATAATTTAAGTATTTTATCCAAACCGTTCAAAAGTTGTAGCTTTTTAAACTGATAATGGTTTACAGACAACAACATTTTAAATCTAATAAATTAAGTATAATATAATAAAAGTTAAAGACATAAGTTTATAACTAGAAGTAAGATATTATTTTAAAAGTGAAATTTAGTTTAACTTTATTAACCAACTTATAATCATTATTTGAAAGACACTACAATTTATCACTTTTAATGATTTACAAAATATTTTTTAGGTTGTTTAAGTTAAACTAAAATTTATATTTAAGTTGACCATGTAATGTTATATTTAAATTAATAATTTAAGTATTTTATACAAATTGTTCCAAAATTGTATCTTTAAAATGATAATGGTTTACATCCAATACTATATTAAAACTAATAAGTTAAGTATAATATGTTAAAAGTTAAAAAAAAAACACAACTTTATAAGTAGAAGTAAATATATTATTTCAATATTGAAATTTAGTTTGTATATGATTATACTTAAGGTTTGATATTTATTTAACCTTATTAACCAATTTATAATTATTATTAGAAAGAAATTGAAAGATCATGGAAGTTTCAAATGAATGTGGTGAATGTAAAAATGTATGAGAGTTTCAAATTAAGGTGGTAAAAAAAAATGTTTTCTTTATAATATAGTATGATATATATATATATATATATATATATATATATATATATTATGTGCATGAAGTTTGGACATATATTATGTGTATAAAATATTTGTACAAAAATTTATTTTAAACTTAAATAAATTGTGTTAAATAAAAACTTAAAAATAAAAGATTACTTAGATTAAAATAATCTAAATGAAAGTCATACTAATTGTAATTACAAACCTGTTAGTATAAAGAATGCAGAAATCTGAAATCATATGAAGAAGATATATTTTTTGAAGTTTCACATTCGACACAATACAACAATATGTGTCATACAATACGGAACAAATATAGGTTACTTGTTAGCCAAAACAATGTAAATGATATGTGTATTTTTATATGTATTTTTATGCACTTTATCTTAATATTTTGGCCTTATTTATTCTCTCTTAGAACTAAAAAGTACTCATAATGCTTTGAATTATGTTTTGCAGCTATTTGTTGTCGATAAAGCACAAAAGAAAAGACTGAAGCGGAAACCGGGCTTAGAAGCTAAAAGAAAGAAAAGAATGTTGAGAAACCAAGTACGCCCCGCGTCCATGGCGATTACGCGCCGCGTAACGGCCAATTTGAAGTACGCCCCGCGTACCTTAAGGGTACGCCCCGCATACAAACTTGCCTCGGATATGTTCAATCGCGTAATTATCCTTAGTACGCCCCGCGTAATCCTATGTACGCCCAGCGTATGTAAGTCGGCTACAAAGGCTATAAAAGTCGATTTTCAGCTAACCAGGAGGGGGGATTCGACTTACAACTTAGTTTAGTCGATATTTAACTTCTGTTAAGCCGTTTTGAGGGTTTAGAAGGCGGCCGGAAGGCCGTTAAGCTAACGGGAGCGGATATCGGAAGGATTGGAGAGCGGATACATGTCGGTAATCATATGGATTGTTAACGTGACCATGTTTAGCATTCCATTGTGTTAGTATTCTGTATTTAGTTTCTGATTTGGGTGTAAAAACCTTTTACTTTGTGTTTATGATTGAATGAAGCTTTGATTATTAGACTAATTGCTATAATTGAATTGTTTATTTATGTTTAATTTATATTGCCAAGCTTGTTAAAAGATCCTTATGTGTTAATGATGATTATTTTCTGTTAATTGTCAAGTGAATTAAGTTGCATGAACATCTGCTTGATTTGCTTGTCTCTTATGATTTTTGATGACCATCGAGATTATAAGTCTAGAAATAACGAATGTGAAACTAGGATTAACTTGAGAATAAGAAAGTTAATGTGTGAGCCTTGTTTGATGACCATTAACAAGAGGTTAATTGAATGATTAATTTGATTGACTATATTTACAAGTCTTGCTTGATACGAACTGAACACTAGGAAGCATGTTAGTTTAATCAACTGATCACTGTTTAAATTGACTTGTTTGCTAAAGGATTAGTTATAGTGAACGCGAATCTAATCATTTTAGGAATCGGTGAATATGAATAAATGAATTTATATATGCAATTGTCTATGTTTTTAAGGTGTAATTTGTCTAAACCAAAGTACCTGAAGAGATTTGTTTTCCTGTTAGTTTATCGAGAGTAGTTAATTAATTGTTAGTTTGAAATTTATTTCTTTATTCTTTTCGTGTGACCTATAACCTATAATTAAATATATTAAATTAATCAACCGTTCCCTGTGATCGACACCCGACTTACCTAAGCTATACTGTAATCTGACTAGGTACACTGCCTATAAGTGCATAGATAGTCTAAGTTTGTTAGGTTATAAATATTAAAATTAGTGGGTACTTTTGTAAACATCAGTAAACGAGAGTTGATGTCCTTGCAAATACGAATCCTTCGACATAAAGAACGTCGAGAACGAAACTCGTTTGAAGAAATTATGAATTTCGTAGTCTTTTACAATATCACATTTATAGACTGTAAAATGAAAAAGAATGCAAATTAACTGTTGAGATCTAAAGGAAAGTTGTAGTACTCGTTGATATGAATCCTGGGATACAAAAACGTCGAAAACAAAACGTGTATGTGAAAGATATGATTTTTTTTTAAGATTGTGAGATTTACCTGCGAAAAAGCAACGCGACTCCACCAGAATATGACATGTGGCACGCCTGAAAACCAACCCTCACACCTACCTCTAGACGACACAACACCACTGGATGATTGACACGTAGGCATGCCGTGCCTAGGATAGGGCACGTCACGCCCCTCGACAACCTTTAAATAATGGCCGGATTTGCTTAATTTTCTCACACAATTCACTCCAAACTCTCTAGAAACTTTCCTACACCCTAAGCCCCGAATTTTTTATGTTTCTAAGCACTTTTGCGTGGCGCTGCAACATCAGAGGGCCAACGAAAAAGAAGTATTCGAGGTCAAACTTATGCCTGCGACTTTCCAAACTTTTGTTAGAAATTCATGTAAGTTAAATTGCACTTACTATGTTTTTAAGTGTAACTTATATTTATATTCATAGTTGTTATTATGAATGTATAAATAAGATTTATTAGTAATTCCAATCATAATATTGATTGGGCTACTTACGGAAATGATGTCTAGGCTAGATCTTAGTGCGGTGTTTAAAGTGAATTTTTCAAACAATATATTATATACCAAACGGATCCTACTTCCAATATGATTTACCTGGTCATCTTTATTTGATAAAACTCGGTATTTATTGGGATTAATGAAGAATATAAATACTATTGTTATAGTCTCGAATAATACAAACAAAGACTAAGACTTAGTAATAATTATATGTAGGTCATTTAAAAGGGAAAACTAAAGTGTTAGGTGAATGACTAACTATACCACAAATCATCCACCCTTAACGACGCGAGTG
Organism: Lactuca serriola; assembly: GCF_051521515.1. Classification (NCBI taxonomy): domain Eukaryota; kingdom Viridiplantae; phylum Streptophyta; class Magnoliopsida; order Asterales; family Asteraceae; genus Lactuca; species Lactuca serriola. Next base: position 340,343,829 of record NC_136412.1, on the reverse strand, counting down.
TGTAGTTACTTTTATCTTACACATAGATATAAAGTATATAAATGCTTAGATTTTATATGCACTTATTATCTGTATTTATGCTATTTGTGTTAGATAAAGTAATAGAACATGATTAAATTATATATTGTTGAAGTACTGATCTATTAGTATTGAAGTACCGACCAACATTGTAATATTGTACTATTGAGATTAGTCATCTAACAAAGTATAAATGACGATCACTGACTATTCTAGACATTCTTCTAGACACTGAGTCACTGACATACTCACAATATGTAGTTGTTAATGAACCGTGCGTTCATTCGGGTACTCTATCCCCCCCCCCCCCATGGTTGCCTTTATTGCCTTTTATTGCTAAGGAATCCCCGAAACAGTATTATCTACTCGTTGCTTACAGTGATCCATTATGATAAGTCCCTTGAGATCATCATTTTAAGATCAGTGTGTGAGAATAACATGAATGGGTAATCGAGTTAATTATTTGGTGTGAAATATATATTTAAAAAGTTTTAATTATATTGTTATGGATTAAAAACCTTATATACTCATCAGGCTCCCAAGTCTGACACACTAAGTTTATTTGTATCATAAGTAACGGTACGAAGGCACTAAGATAATGATTATAATCTGCGGAAAGATTTGAAGAGATTATGACTTTATTATAAATAATTAACGAATCTAGATCAACTTTTATGTATTATTGTATAAAAAATAAAAATAAAAATGGTATGAATTAACGTATATATTTAATAAAAACCAACAACTTTGGTTGCAAAGTTATAACTAAACATTATAATTAGTGATCAAAGAATTTGATACATAAATCGATGTAAATAAACTTCGATTTTTTCAATTAAATCCATTAAAAACGTACCATAAATATTTTCTCGAGAAATTGACGATACTCTATTAAATAATATTTTACAAAATTTGGCAAAAAAAAAATATAAGAATATATTATGATTTTTTTTTATATTTATATAAACAACTTCAACGACTATTATTGTAATAAATCTATATTTATAAATTTGTCAAAAATACCATTTTTGTATCATCGAACGTTTTTTTTTTAAAGTTTGTAATTTTTTTTCAAATTGTTTATCATTAATAAAGTTGGAAAAAAATATAAATTAAAAAAAACTTAAAAAATAAAGATATATATATATATATATATATATATATATATATGTATATATATATATATATATATATATATATATATATATATATATATATATAGGCTAGAAGATGTTTGAAAATGTTAGAAGATGACATCTGTGCCAAGAAGAGGACGCACATACATTTTTAGGTCTGTAGTCTTCAAAAAAACAAACAGTCTACGAAGGCTAATGTCTGCGCGTGGTCTGCGCGACGCAGACAGAAGAGGCCATGCAGATCTGCAGACAAAAAACAAACACTATCTATATTTTAAATAAGTATAAAGAAAAAGTTTTATTTGGCCGCAAGAATTAGGGATGTGACATTGATTTCAGGTTTTCATGTGATGACATAGATCTGTCTCATGAAACTCAGGTTCCCAAGCAATTCATACTCAAGTACGATCCGTAACGGGGGTTGTTGGCCTCTGGTTGATTTTTTCTCTCGTGGGCATATGTGTTAGGGTTGTATGTGCTAGGACTTTATCTGCTAAAGACTTTGTGTATAGTACAATTAAACGCATTTAAAATTTATTAAAGTCTGTGTCAAAACTCATATAACTCACGGGTCTTCGAACTTATGTAAATTTGTGTTACATACTCAGGAATGGAGGTGCAAGGGAAGAGCGTTTATTAGAAGAACAACAATGGAATCAGAGAAGGTTGTAGAACCCTTTAATTTCTCTTTTACTATAAATGTTGATATTATTTTATAACATTAAAAATAGTAATATCTGATAATGCTTTGAAAGTTTTTGTAAAAATATATTTTTATTGATGATAAATAGTATTTTAAAAATATGGTGTTACAATAAATATGTATGCAACTTGAGAAATATATATTTTTGGCTATATTTACAACAATGGAGGTTAATGTAGCAAAGTATATATGTATGTAAGCCTCAGAGTTCACAAGCAATGTAGATTTTTGTTTGTTTTTGCGTTCACTAGCAATGAAGTGGACTATAGGCATACTAGCAATGAAGTCGATTGTAGTCATACTAGAAATGAAGTCGACTATAGGAATTGAAAATGTAGTTTGCTTTGTTTTTATTATATATAGACAAAGAGTGATAAAGTTGCATGGTATGGTACAAAAGGGAAAATTTTATGAAAATTTATTTCCAAATCTATCACTATACAAAAGTTGTCTTTCACTATCCAACTGACAAAAGTTGGTATGAGTCAAACTTTAGCCTCACTTATTGCAGTTCGCAAAAATATGTGCAAGGTATCACATGTAGGCTCTATCTTGTTAGTGTGATATTTTCTTCACCTCTTCTCCTCTCATTTATCTGTTTGGGCCAAATACACAGTTTGGGCCAAATACACAGAACAATGGGCCAACACAAAACAACCAACAAGAAAACTGATGCCAGCCCAATTAACAAGAACGTGGGCCAAAGAAAATCTAAGTGGTTTTTTCCAAACCAGTTTCCTCGGTACGGTCCGATCCGATTTGTATAGGTTCGGATAATTTTCAGTTTGACACCGTTTCAATCTGATCCGGTTTTATCTTCGTTGACTCAAACCAGACCAGTTTTAAAACCAAGCTGGTTTCCGAAAAGCCAGGTAACCATATGATTCGTCATAAAAGGCGATGATACTTTTTTTTTTTTTTTATGTCTAACATGATTATAAGATTATTAATCACTCGTTGGATTTATTCGGGCCATTTCTTATTGAGGGATTTATATGAATCATTAATCTTTCTTTCATGGAGACGATGAAGGGCGTAGTAAGCTGACAAAATGCTTTGGGAGATAAAAATAAGCATAGATCCGGAGATTCCCGAATAGGTTAACCTTTCAAACTGTTGTTGAATCCATGGGCAGGCAAGAGCACGGCTAGCTATTTCACTCCACTCAGGTAAACGGTCCGATTTCTATATTTTTATAAAATATGCAAAAATGATTAAATACACCCTAATAGATTTAAACATTTTACAAATAAAATACTTTAATAACTACAGAACAACAACATATAAAAAACAAACAAAATTAAATAACTTTAAAGATATTTGAATATTGAAATGGCGGTGTATGGTGGTATCATGCCGTATGCATCTTGATTCTTGGCATGCTTATTCTTGTCATAGGTGAGTGATTTTGCTGGTTACTTTGTTATTTAATCGTGGATCGATAGCTTTACATCAAGAAGCATCTTATTAACTATATTTAGGTCAGATATACTAGAAGACAGTGACACTTCAACAGTTTGTAAGTTTATTTGTTGGTAGTTTGTCTGTTCTATTCAAACTATATATTATAGGATAAACTTGGGGAGTTGGTTATGTACTAATTCTAATTGTATATATCTGCTGTATGCATCTTGAGGTTCTGAAAGACGCACAAACGATCTCCCGAACCTTACTTATGAACGAAGAATTCACAGGCTACGTTTTGCTTTGAATTAAATGTTGAGAATGAATGGAAAATGACTGATCAACAATGTGTAGTCGTAGAATATTATCGATATGTAATTAAATGGCTTTGGCTACATGGAAGTTGATGAATCAAATCACGTGACAGCGATGTACTTTGAGCTAGTCAATTTCCTTGCGTTATCGGATAAATATTAGCATGTTTGCGCATCATCAGTAAGTGATTAAACAAACTTTATGGATATAGACTTTTCACCTGTTTCATGGAATCTTTAGCTGTTTGACCTCAAATAGAATCACAGATCTAGGGTTAAATCAGATAGTAGGTGCGATGGTGTTTATATTTTTAATCGATATAAAATGATCATAAGTCATAACCTAGGTATTTTTTTTTTCATATATAATAACGTATTACTGTATTACAGATTCAAAAAGCCATTTACTTGTATTTTTTTCATCTGGGAATTAGAGATTTGACTGAATGCTTTAATGTTGCACGCTAGAAAATGCCTGCTTAACATATGGCACATGCACCTATCATTTAAGAATTAGCGATTTTTGCTACAATGCCGCTCTCACATGTTCTATAACCTGCATATCTCATTAATACTTTCAAGATTTTAGGTGCCCTTTCTTTATCTTGCTTATTATATCATCTTTTTATGTTTGACTCTAGATTCAACTTTCATTGTTCAATATTAAAAACATCCAAAAGTCTTGTTTCTTGATGTTCACATGAGAGAGAGAGAGAGAGAGAGAGAGAGAGAGAGAGAGAGAGAGAGAGAGAGAGAGAGAGAGAGAGAGAGAGAGAGAGAGAGAGAGAGAGAAGCTTGAACATGTCAGTGTCAGTGAGAGTAAGATGAGGAATGTGCATTGGGAACTTAACTATATTTAAGTAACCAAACTCGTACCTCTTTCATCCATTCTTTTGTAAAGAATTCAAATATTTTTCGGGTGACTTAGGGTTCAAGTCATCAAGAAAAGATGAAAACCCTTTCAGGAAGATCTGATGTTCCCGCGATGAGCATCAAAACAAGGGATGATAGGCGATTCTCAACCAGTTCAAGGCGTTCATCAATGGAGATGGCAATACACCATTCTTCTCTAGAAGTGTATTATGGTCGTGCACCTGTTGGAGTCCCATTTAAATGGGAATCCCAACCAGGTACACCCAGAGTGCGATTTCGTGAAACCCCACTTCCTCCACTCACACCACCACCATCTTTTCTGTTCAATTCTCCCAACACACCCAACAAAAAGAGCCAAAAACCTAAAGGTGGTGGTATTCTACATGCTGTCCTCCCTAGGCTCATGACACCTACTAGAAAACCCTATAATTCTCCTGCTTCACCAGCTTCATCGGAATCGTCTTCTTTGTTCTCTACTTTGTCGTATTCAGATTCTGCATCATCTCCTTACACCCTGACCATGGAGAGCCGCAGAAAATCATTTGAGGATCAAGATAGATCCAAATCACCTGTTTCAACTCTTTGTTTCCGTATCAGGCGTGGTGCAAAGTAGGATCATTGCAAGAAGATCAACCATATATATATGGCGGCTTTGTAACTTCTTTAATTTACACCTTCGATACTTGAAGTCGAGAAATAAATGCAAAGATGGTTCCTTTTTTTCACAAAGATGTTGTAAAAGTAGAATAACTATACGTTATGCATTACTTTTAGATCTAATTAAGATCAATAGTTTACAGAACTATTGTGGTTTTTTAGTATGAACACCAATGGTGATTAAGATATGATCACATCTTCCTTATGTACATGAATGGTGAATCACTATTGTGGCTATTGATTTTAGTGTGTATCTTGAATCTTGATTAATTGCTAAAATGTGGTATTTGATATTTAAAAGTTCACTTGGGGTGCTTATGGTGATTTTACTTTTGTATGTGCATTTACCCATTGTGATCTTCTTAAATTAATTAATCGTAAACTGATCTAATGTAATCGTGCATGTTTGTATCTTTTGGTTAATTATGTTACACAATATTATAGATTTACCAGGTACTATAATTACAAATATTTTAGAGTTTAGGGTGGAACTATTTGTGGAGAATGCATTGGTTGTGGTATTTATAATATATTCAACTATACAGGAAGTTAAAACGTTCCTATTCTATTTTTCATACAACTTTAATTATTATATTTTCGCACAATAATTTTTTGTTTTTCGAAAACCACATTTTCGTACAATACATGTAACTCCATAAAAGTTCAATGAAACATTTATTTTAAACATAAAAAAATATTTAATTTTTTCAATTGAAGAGTTAATGATTCTTGAACTTTCAAATTCATTGAATATCAATGTGACTTCCTAATATGATTGAATTTAATCTATTGAATTTCAACTAAACATCTGTTTTCATTCTAACTATTTTATTAAAATATGTATTGCGGACGTTCTAATATATATGTATCGATCGGAATGTTTTATGGAAAGTATTTTTATTTCACTTCATAAAATCATTAGAGGTGTTAAAACTTATATAATTACATGTAGGACATGGTGGTAATGAGATCATAATTTATAATTTTTAATGTTTTATGTATGAATCAAAAAGGGGCATGGGTTTGGATGACCCAATACATTTTGGATTTAAATGGTACTTAACGTATCAAATTTCTTCTTTCTATTATAATAAAATAATATTTTTATTCTCTTTTTGTCATGTTTCATCCTATTAAACTTTTTAGTCATGTCATTTTCCAACAAATTGAGTCTCCATTCTAAATTTTAAATTTTAAATTTTTTATTCTAACTTTATTAAATTAATAACATTAGAATGAAAATTAAAATAAAATCAATACAAATTATAAGGTGATATAATTTCATGTGTTTATTTAAATTAAAGATTATAATTTTATATAATTAAAAAATATCTCTTAATTAATAATTTATTTAAAATAACTGATTAATAATTTTAAATTTATATTATGAACATCAATTTAATTAATTTTATAATTGTGGTTGCTACATGGTATAACAATATATGTAATTAAGAAATGTATAATGGTTGGAATCATTTAAATACGTTTGGAAAATTTCGATCCCTTCAGGCGATCTGACATGTTTGTTTTACTGTTTCATATTTTTGTGTTTGTTATCCAAAAGTTTGAATTAGGTTTTTTATATAAATGAATTAAACTAATAGCATCATTAACGATTTACCATTATACGGATTTGAGTACATCATATGGGCCAATAATGGAGGCCCAAAAGATGTTATATGTTATGTTCGAGACACATTTGGAAACAAGGCTTGCTAAAGTTTTCCAATCACATCTTCACGTAGTATTGTGTGTTAAGACAAAGATCAAATATTTAACGAGCTACTTGAGTTCGAGTTCGAGTTCGAGTTCGAGTTCAAAAACTCTTTTACAAAGACAAGTCAAACGATGCAAAACATTGATTCTCCTTGACTTGTTTAAAAATTAAAGAAATTATTTCGACTTGAACAATTAGTTCAAGATGCTAGTGTTTTTTAATTTATCAAATAAATGTTACTAACAGGTTTCGAGACTCGAGACTCGAGACATAAGCTCAAAATATTTACAATATATGATTGATTCAAGGTAAATCTCCAGTAAAATCCTAATATTTTTGGCTAGTTTACGGTTTAATCGCAAATTAAATTTTGTTTATAAAAAAAAACAGATTAACAGCTAAAATTCGGAACAACCCTTCAGGCCCGATTTCAAAGATTTAGCCGGTATCTCGTCTTTTTCGTTAATTGACCCAAATTTTGGGGCTTTTTCATTCATTGATCAAAATTTTATGGCTTTTTCATTATTTTTTTTCCAATAACCAAAATATTTAGACTTTTCTGAAGATCACCTATAAACTAATGTATATTATATGATCTAAGTTAATGTATATCATTCCCCATATTCTTTCTTGCGCTCTAATTTCTAGGCTCACCGTGTGTTCTCGTCATCGTCATCGAACCCAACAGCACCATCGATTTTTCCAAAATCATCAATTTACAACTTTGCAATCATCTTTCAATCATGAAAAAGGTGTGGACGGTACTTTGACAAGATTTTGGAATGAGACTTTTTTTTTTTTTTTTTTTTTTTTTTTTTGAAATGACAGATAAGTTACAAACCACTTACCATGACTAGTAAGGAGCTAAAAACATGGGACATACAAAATGTACAATTACAAGTCTAGAAAAGAAAGGGGTAGACAACACCAATAAACCCAATTATTAGGGCTAAGTTACCTTTATGTTTACACCATAAAAATGATAAAGACATGACATTATCAACAATGGGATGAGAAACTTTGGTTGGAAACTTTGTTATTTCTTGCAATCCATATACACCAAAGTAGACAATATAAGATTGAAGTAATGATCTTGTGTTTTCTCACCCCACTTTACAGCATAGTCAGTGAAATCTACAACTCTAGAAAACTGCCCAGTGGGGATACAACACCATATCAAAATCCATTCCCTAGCAGTTATAGCAAAATTACAATTGATTTCGACACATTTTGTGTCTGATTTATAATATGCAGTCATAGTATATTGAACATGTTCATTGATTATGAGTGTGACTTGATTTCTTCCATTTAGCATTAGGTTGGTCATTGGTAGGGGTTGATATCCCATCGTATGTTATAGTATGTGAATGACTTTCTTGGGTATATCATATGAATATTTATAATGTGCCAAGGAAACACTTGTTGGTGATTGTCCTTATAAAGTTTAGCTATTTGGGGCTTTCAGAATGTTTAAGTTTTTGGCAAGAAAAAAACCGATAAATGATGAACTTTTTCATAAAGATCGGAAAACAATCTTACTGATGGATAACTCATAGATATACCAAATTAATAGTTTAATAATTTATGATAAATAGCTCGTTGACTTTTTTTTATAGATAAAGTTAACACTCTTCATGGTTTTCAGTACATAATACCGACTTGAGTTTTTTTACCCATGTTGAGTTTTTTAAGTTCAATGTTCCATTCTTCATGGTTTTCAATCCCTTTTGTAGGGAAACGAGGGTCAAGTAATACTTGAGCCAATGTATCAGTAGTTGAACCATGTTGGTTCGAACCATCGTTAGGTAATAGGAACATCCGAGTGTTGGAAGTTGGAGCCATGGTTCAAGTCATGGTTAGGCAATAAGGACATCCGAGTGTTGGAACCATGGTTCAAGTCATGGTTAGGTAATAGGGACATCCACGTGATCAGTAAGGATTTTCTCATTTCTTCATTTGGAGATTGAAAGATGATTGCAGAGTTGTGAATGGATGATTTGGAAAAATCGTGAGTTAACACTGTTTGTGAGTGAAATTTTTGTTGTTGGGTTCGACCACGGCAACGAAACACACGATGAGCCTAGAAAGAGCATACGAAAGGAGACAATGAATGGTAAATATTAACTTAGATCACATAATATACATTAGTTTAAAGGTAATCTTCAGAAAAGTACAAATATTTTGGTTATTGGTAAAAAATAATGAAAAAACCCTAAAATTGATCAATTCATGAAAAAGCCACAAAGTTTAGACCAATTAATGAAAAAAGACGAGATACCGAAAAAATCTATGAAACCGGACACATAGGGTTATTCCAAAATTTTAGCCGATAATTTGTCTTCTTTTATAAATAAAATTTAATTTAAGACTAAATCGTAATCTGACATAAAATATTAGAATTTTATTGGAGGTTTCTTTTTATTCAAAACCTATTTTTATTTAGGTAAACATATATACATATTTACATACACACAAAATATAAAAGAAAAAATTTACAAAAATGATCATTTTTGTTTGTATTTTTTTAGATATAGTCTAAACATTTTTAAAATTGTGATATAATCATTTTGACATAGTTTTGTCGGTGGATTTGATTCATATCAAATTTGAAAAGATTGTATCCTTTTACTTTGTTTTTGTTGTCTTTGACATTTTTTTACAAAAACATTTACATTATAATAAATATAAAAGGTCCACCGTCCACCCACCATCCCACCCCAACTCAATTTCATCTTCTTCATATGTTCTCCTCCACGGCTCCATCATAGTAGTTGAGTAATTGACCACCGCAAAAACCTCTCCTCTCCTTTTACCGGTTAACGAACACTACAAACTATTCATCCTTTTATCTCGTACTCAATACGTATACATGAATTTTGTATATTTATTAGCTTGTCAAGACATGGTAATAGCAGACTAATAGTATACATACATGGATTTAGCAAGAGTAAACAAAATTCCACAGTTCCAAATGCCAATCAATGCGTTGGACAAGAATAAAAGAAGCACAATCGATGAGTTTAGCAACAATAAAAAAAAGGGCAAATGACTTATATGGGTAAGAAAGTTTTAAAAACGTTTAAAAAAGACGATCAAAGTATTGTTTGTTTAAAAAACACCAACCAAGTTTACCATTTTGTCAAATCTAACAGGTTGGTAACCTGCATCTGTCGGTCAAGAAAAAAATTACCTGATCATTTTAAAAACTGAAATTATAAATGACATGCCATCCTTTTTTAGTCTTACGTGGATTAATTGCAAGGGAAGATCCATTTTCTCAGCGTTCTTTCTCAAAATCAGGAGGGAGTCAACACAGAACCCTCTCTAGGGTTCGTTTCTGCCCCTGTATACAGTTATTTTTGTTTAAATTGACTGATTTTAACAGTTGATGAATCTGCTCCTGCTTTGGGCTAATCACACATACATCTTTTTTATGACCAAATTGCCCTGTATACAGTTTTTTTTTTTTTTTTTTTTTTTTTTTTTAGAATTGACTGATTTTACCAGTCAATTAAGGTGTTGTTTAGAAACTGTTAGTATCCAAGACCATTTAAATGCTCGTGCACAAAGACGAATTTGGCCTTGATTGTGACCACACTGCCCCTGTATACATATTTTTTATTACTAAAAAACCCCCTGTCTTAGAAAAATATGACACTTCTATACAAAAGCTAATACCAATTTCTCAATACAAATCAACTAATAAGAAAAGAAGTGGGGCAATTCTCTAAAATGACCAAAATTTGAATTGCAATGTCACAAATTGACAATTTTTTAAAGCTATAATGCAATAATGCTTTGTTTTGTAAAATATACAAAATCCGTTTGTTGTTGTGTGCAACTAATCCACAAACATTTACATAATTCTCGTTAGTGTACTTTGCAAAGTGGTGTTGAAGTAATTTGGACAACAAAAGTACATATAACTATATTAATATTCTCTAAATAATCATATATAACGAAATCATGGTTTGTTTTGTAAAATATACAACCCATACTGTATTTTTGATAAAAAAAATAATGATTTTAAGATATTTTGTCCAAAATGCCCCTATATACTCTTTTTTTTGGTAAAAAATTAATGATGTAATAGTTTTTGACTAAAATGGTCGTATATACAATTTAACAGGTTTGACCCCATCTGAATTGTGATTCAGCTTAAAATTGAATGCCATTTTGACAATTTTATTGCTTTTAAGACTATTTATTGCTGAAAATATGTCAAATTTGTTACATTTTGCTGCTATAAATAGTCAAAAAGTAACTAAAAGTCTACAAAGATTCAAGGTAATAGTAAATAATACTGGCATTTCCAGCAGCAAATCTTCAATTGCAGGGACTAAACTTTGTCATTTTTAGTAGCAAACTTCATCAACCAACTAAAAGAGGTTAATAAAGAATCTAAATGGCATTCCTGTTGGATTAGTGTCTAAGTCCATAACTATTTTGGTATGTACTTGACCTGATGGTGCATGGTCCTTTTGGGTTGCCTTCACCAAAGCAACTTGATAGGATGAATTATGGAGAGAAAGGATTAAATATGATTTATTAATATATTGTGGGAATAATATATTAAAGGAGAAATCATATTGTTTAATTAATATTAGTCAATATTTAATTGGTAATTAGTTTTGTGACTAAAAGAGATTAATTAAACTTAAGGGACTGGAATTGTAATTATAAGATAATTGTAATTTGGGCTATGGATTGCCTTATATTAAGGAGTGGACGAATTCTATGGGGAAACCCAAGAAGAAATCGTCCAAGGCCTTAAAGAAAAGAGTCCATGGGTTGCTTAGGGCTTAAGCATCCAAATTAGGGTTTCCTTGTTAGATAACCCTAATAGCCTCCTATATATATAGATCCCTTATGGACCAAAAACGTGGCTAAGCATCCTTCTAGGGTTTCACACGTTTTAGGGCAGCCTCCTTCCTCTCTCCTCTTCATCCTCTTGCTCTTGGTGTTTGTGAACCATTAGAGGAGTGACATTTGTGACTCTAAGCTTTCTAAAAGTCAATACAAAGAGGAATTAGGATTGTTATTGCTGCATAACAATCAAGGTATGATCTAAACCCTAATTATATGTTATATTGATTATCATATGTTAGATCTAGGGTTTATAGTCTTGGATAACTTGCATGTACAATAGAGAAACCTAGATCCAAGCATTAGGGTTTGTATGAGCACATAGGATGTTCTTATGACCAAAACCCATCCGTGGTATCAGAGCCTAGATTGGTTTCTATTGTATTGATGCCTTGTATGTTGAAAAATTCGTTTTTTGTGGTTCTGCTTGCTGAACTCGCCGAGTTTCTAGATGAACTCGTCGAGTTCATGCTGACTCGGTAAGTCCATGCCTGACTCGACGAGTCGGCTGGTCAGAATGAGGGAAAACCGGGATTTCTTGCTGTTTTTGCTTGAGGATACTTGCCTTATCATGTTAGATCAATATAAATCCGATTTTTTGATATATATGACTATATTCTTGATCTAATTGAAGATATTTATCAATTAATAAAATATTTGTTTCCTTATGTGATAATTGATTAATTATTTTGATTAAATTGATAAATTGTTTTGCAAGAAATCATTAAATAAATCAAATATGGATAATTATGTGATTTAATGATTAATTTAGATTATTTGTTATTTGATCCTTGTGTTATGAAATGTTTCATATTTTCCCCTTTAGGTTTTATAGTTTAAATTTGACCTCAAAAGTTTTATTGTTTTGAAATTTAAATAGTTGAAACCCTAATGTTTTGAAAAAGGTTTCAAAACTTGCCCTCAAGTTTTGGAATTTAAATTTTGATTAATCGTTTAATTTTGATGTATATTTAAATTCTAAACCCTAATGTTTTGAAATGTTTCAAAACTTGCCCTCAAGTTTTGGAATTTAAAAGTTGATTAAAAGTTTAATTATGAATGTTAAATTCTAAAACCCTAGTATTGTTTTGAAAAAGTTCAAATCACACCCTTATGGTTTAATTAATTAATTAAGGTGTATAATTAAAAGAGGTTTAATAAATCCATAAAAGTTTTGGTTTACAATTTAATTAAATTAAAAGTATGATCATTAAATTTGACCACCTAGTATTTTAAAAGTTGTAAAATACACCCTATACTATGTATAACATTAAAAGTCTAACATTATATATATGTATGAGTAAAGGTCAGTCTTACCGTTAGTAGGCCTCATTCACGAAGCTAGTCTGTAAGGGGTGTTTAAGGAAATTGCCTATAAAATGGCGATTGAATGGGTATCCACTCTTACCCACCACACTCTTGACTAGTGGAGGGTCGTTAGCCGAACGGGTAGGATAGGACGAAACCTTCCATTATAAGTATAATGAATTACAAAAGTAACTAAATGTTTTACAAATTCCCAGTCTTAGTTACTTAGGCAAAAGTGAATTGATGCAATTCCATGAAATTACACTTTGTGCCCTTGCAAAGACGTTAATGGAGCGTGTGTGGTTTATCGGCATACTAAATGGTTCTAAGAAAAGGTAGCAAAGGGTGACTCAATGTTTGTCATAGTTCGGTGGAGCGTGTGTGGTTTACCGGCACATCGAATAGGTGAATGTAACATGTGAGGGCACCATGTAAGTTTGCATGGTTATTCACACCCGCTTTGTGATCCTTGGCATCCCAGTCACAAACAAGAGGGGCATATCGAGATTTAAACATGCCATTGAAATGTTCAATGAATCTCAAAGGATATAGGAGTTTTCATAGATTTAGAACTTAAATTTCTTTTTCATTTTTCATGGTGAAAATTAGTGAATCGTCATTCACTTACCTTCAAATATTCTGCAACTAGATTACGGCATCCCTTTTCTAGGTTGTAGCATGTTGTGTTGGGTCCTAACCTTAGTATCTCATTTGGGTGATTTACTAAGGACTCAATCAATCAACTAACTTGAATTCGTTTTCTCCCGTTTTGTAGATGTCAAAGTTCGACAACTATGGTCTTCCCAAATCCCGTGGAACAAGCATTCCACATGAAGATGATATTCCACGATTCGATCGAGGAACAAGAAATCATGCTTCACTTCCTCCACCTCCCCCAATTATTCTCCCTAACCCACAAGTTCAAAGGCTTGAAAAGTTCAAGATCACTCAAGCCCTTTTGGCAAGTAAACAAAAGAAGGAAAGCCGGTGTGTGCACACGTCCTAGGGATGAAGTCACACATTGATAGGTTAAGAATGTTGGGATCCGTTGTCTGTGAGGAAATGGCTGTTGATTGGGTTCTTCAGTCACTTCCTAACTCATATAGTGAGTTCGTAAGAGAGTACTATATGATGAACCACAACGTGACCCTTATAGATCTCACCTATATGCTTATTGCTGCTGAATCAACAATGGTTTGGCGCAATAGAAAAGCAAAGTTGATTGGTGAATCTGCCTTCAAGACCTCTATGGATATAGACAATGGCAACGAAAGACATGCTATGATCGAAAAGTTTGATCATAAGAGAAAGGCAATGTCTGAAGTAGTTCCATGTCATGTTCCAAAAGAGTCAATTTGCTTTTATTGCCAAGAGAAAGGGCATTGGAGACGAAGCTGCCCCATTTAACTAAGAGATCTAAGAGATGGGAGAGTCGAAACGTATAGCTCTAATATAGGTAAAATCCATTGACTAACTCTTTTAAGCTTCTATTCTAGATTCTTAATACATAATGTGATAAGATTACAATTGATGTTTTGTAGGATCGAAGAAAAGAAAGGAAGCTTAAGGGAAGAAGTGAGCAAAATCTATCCGTGAAGAAATGGATTTCGATCGCATTACTTGAAGATTAGATTCTTGAGCTACTACTTAGAGTTAGAATTGAATTGCTAAGCAATATGTATCAGCATAGTTTTTCAATGAATTGCATTATAAGGACAGATATTTTCCGCAATAAAATAAATTTTGATTTTATTTATTTATTTATCCTTGCAATGGCGTGTATGAAAAATTGATGTTTTGAATGTTTCTAATATTAGCAATAATGGATTTGATTCTTAATTATGTTGTTTGTGGAAATGTCGAGAATTTACCAAATAGGGAGAGTTTCTCATCGCTCAAGTTTCAATTGGACAGAAACTTGGAATCATGCAACTTGGTTGCACGATGAATGAGAAATTTCATATTTGGAAATTAGACTAATTCATTGACAAAGTGTCAAGTGAAGGACTAGGAGATCGAGCACACAAACTTGCGTGTTGATTAAGTCCACCACAAGAGTAACAAAGATATTCGTCATAATTTACTAAAGGTTTAGTAAATATGATTATACTTACAAGATTAAGTGTAATTCTGAATTGATTAAAAAAACGTTTAGATCAATAGCAGAACGAATAAAAAGAATCAAGTAGGCAGAAAGATAAAAGTTTCTCCATTCTAAGAAGAAGGGAGAGTACCTTTTATGCTTTATGATAGGTCTTAATGATTAAGAACCATATCTCAATTGATCCTCTAAGTGAGTCTTAGTACAATTGCATGTCTAAGAAGAGGATTTAAGAATTGAAGAAATGGTTAAATCAAGAAGTCAATCATACTTCGTTCCAAAACAAGTCTTAGAGTTAAGATTGTGATATTGAGTGACAAGAATTAAGAAGGTTTATAACATTCATCAAATGTAGAATTTGGAAAAGGTTTTCTTATTCTAGCACATTTGAAATTGGTAAGCTGTGATGTCTTGGATAAGACAAAGAACAACTCGAACCAATTTATGAAGTATATTCATAAAAACTACACTAACTCTTGAATATTTGGTTGTCAAGAAATGTTTATTGACAAGAGAATCTTATATGTCAAGGAGTCAGTGGGAGTCTTAATGCTCTTGAAAGGTTTCAAGAACAAATCAAAATAGACCTTATCGATCATCACTAGCACACGAGTTGAGGTTTACAACCTATCGTGTTGACACTATTTTGTTTCTGTGCCATTCCAATTGAGTTAATTATGCATGTGAGTCCTATGAGTTCTCATTTGAACGCATAAAAGGCAAGGCACCTTAATCAATGAAAGGTACAGTGATAGGAAAGGGTGACCTGCTTAACTACTTGGAAGACATGGTGGGCAGCTGTGCTACCATAAGGCAAGAAATCAAGATTAAGAAAGTTCGGTCCATATGAGTTTGAATTTGTCGTAAACTTTGGTTTTAAAAAATTCACATGGATAGGAACACATACACCATTAAAATCTAAGTTTCATAAGATTTCCTCCTTCATGAAAATGACTGTGAGGAAATACTTTCACTAAGAAAGATTTTTAGAAGATAGTAATTGTGAAATTGTATTCTCGAATTCGATTATGGTTACGGTATCCCTCTCCATAATTTGAATTGTGAGATTTGACAATTAGTCTTAATTGTTTAGACACACATATGAGCTATCTAAGGAAAAGGTGTATAAGTTCAAGAAGCCTTGATAAAAGATTATCAAAGCACCAAGTATTAGAAACATGAACTTAAGAAATTCAATAAGTATTGTTTTTCTGAAAGTTAGGTTGTTTCTGAATACATGTCAAAGCTAGTGGGAGCATAAGTGTTATGTTTATAATAATCGTCATGTTAGTGGGAGCATAAATGTTATGATTGTATGATTATTAAGGAAAGTATTGCAAGTTGGCAATATTAATTATAGAAAACAAGAGTCATTCTTTGCAAAGTTGTAAGGATGGAATAGTTGTTTTGCTATAATTAAGGGAGAAAATAATATGCTCCATTTCAAATCTAAAGGCTTAGGTTGTGGAATGTTAATAAATTTAGTCAAAGGTATATAGTGTGTTCTTAAGATTTCAATTATGATTACGACATTCCTCTTCACAATTCGAAATTTTAAGAACATAGCAAATGAAATATTATGGCGGAAGATTGATAAAGTATCAAATCTTTATGTAAGACATTATGCATTGTGTCCCATACGCTTCGGGTATAGGATCGATTGCAAATTCTATAATATTTGACCATTCTAAAATTTTCCAAATGTCTAGCGCATTTAGAGGGAAAAAGGACAAGAATCGGTTTTGACTAAGATAATTAAACAACTATCAAAGGACAATCCAAAGTTCGCCGAGGATTGGTCGCTTGTGAGTAGTTGGAAGTATAGTATTGAAATATATGGAAATGTTTCCATATTGGATGGACCATGTCGACATTATTATGAATAGATAAGATTCTATTAAGAATGAGTTGGCATATGGAAAATATGGAAACGTTTCCATATTGGGAATTGAATATTGAAAACCTATGACTAGATTAGAAACTTTTATGCAAAAGAATGTTTAAAGGAATGTTCTTTGAGTGAGAGACATCATATCTAAGGAATTGTATTGTAACAATCTCCGATAGAGGATTTTGTAATATCATTGGCAATAGTTTTTGTGACTTTGGTACAGTGACATTACGAAAGGATCATTGCATAAAATGTTAGAATCTAATATATTCTATAAGTGGCAAGAATTTGATATTCTTTTACTTATGGAAAGGGATTAGGAGTTGTGAAATGAGAATGATTAGAAATGTGTTCAATTTGATCTATTTCAAAAAGTAAGAACCATAGGTAAACATTGTGTGCATGCTAAGAGCATGGGATAAGTGTAATAATTCAAGTAAGAAGTTGATTACCCGAAACGATAAATAATGAGTAATCGATATGGTGATAAATAAAATGTGTTTTATTTATGCTGAAAGGGTTGAGACCATATGAGATTAGTATTATTCTTGTGTTTCACTTTGCATGTTTTGACTTCCTGAATAATTTAATTGGTTAAGAACAGTCAAATTATTCGAACGGGCCACATTCGTTCATATGTTGGAAGTAGGTATGAATGAAGACTGTCATGAATTGGTGTGTGGAATGTCTAAAAGAGTATTAGACATAAGCAAATGTTTGCTGCAATGTTCATGAGTGCTTATGAATATGAATTTGAGCATTGGATTAAACCCACGCTCACTTGGATCACTCCATGGATTGTGTCACGAGTGATTGGTGAGACGATAACATCTTATATTCTTGAAACCGAGATGTGTGAGTTGTATCTTGCAAATCGGTTGCACATTGATAATATGTAAACGCACTAGTAACTTGGTGTTATAAAACATATTGTTGTGTGTGATTTGGTGAGTAAGTGCAAGCAAGCATTGTATCAAAGTTTATCCGTTCCTTTTATCCAAAGAAGGATAAAAGCGATATCTTTGGGCCCCTCGATGATTTAGTGATGACAAACGTAAATGCTCGGCCGTGCTAGGGCTAATTTGATTTGTTCAATTAGTCAGTCGTCATAAATCGGAAGTCGAGATATAGTACAAAGAGAATGATTTGAAATCATGTCTCATACGATATCTATAATGGAGGAATATTTGATCCCTTATCTAAAGGACACGCGTATCTGATAGGATCAGAGTTGACAGCGGCTTTGGAAAGCTACGATTGCAGATCAGGATCTGAAGTCATACGCATAATAGTTATTAGACTTATCCAAGTGGGAGACTGTTGGATTAGTGTCTAAGTCCATAACTATTTTGGTATGTACTTGACCCGATGGTGCATGGTCCTTTTGGGTTGCCTTCACCAAAGCAACTTGATAGGATGAACTATGGAGAGAAAGAATTAAATATGATTTATTAATATATTATGGGAATAATATATTAAAGGAGAAATCATATTGTTTAATTAATATTAGTCAATATTTAATTGGTAATTAGTTTTGTGACTAAAAGAGATTAATTAAACTTAAGGGACTGGAATTGTAATTATAAGATAATTGTAATTTGGGCTATGGATTGCCTTATATTAAGGAGTGGACGAATTCTATGGGGAAACCCAAGAAGAAATCGTCCAAGGCCTTAAAGAAAAGAGTCCATGGGTTGCTTAGGGCTTAAGCATCCAAATTAGGGTTTCCTTGTTAGATAACCCTAATAGCCTCCTATATATATAGATCCCTTATGGACCAAAAACGTGGCTAAGCATCCTTCTAGGGTTTCACACGTTTTAGGGCTGCCTCCTTCCTCTCTCCTCTTCATCCTCTTGCTCTTGGTGTTTGTGAACCATTAGAGGAGTGACATTTGTGACTCTAAGCTTTCTAAAAGTCAATACAAAGAGGAATTGAGATTGTTATTGCTGCATAACAATCAAGGTATGATCTAAACCCTAATTATATGTTATATTGATTATCATATGTTAGATCTAGGGTTTATAGTCTTGGATAACTTGCATGTACAATAGAGAAACCTAGATCCAAGCATTAAGGTTTGTATGAGCACATAGGATGTTCTTATGACCAAAACCCATCAATTCCATTGTAACAACATCAAAACATGACCTGCACTCAAAACCCTCCAAAACAGCCCCTACACTCAATTGTAACAACCCCTCTGTTGTGATTCCTTTAACTGTGACCAAATTGCCCATCTGTTGTGATTCCTTTAGATTCAAGGTAACATTGTTTTACATAAATTTTTTCTTAGCTTGTTTACATAAATTCATTTTCTATCAATTCCTTTCAAGACAAAAAGAAAGAAAACAAGAACTTATAGCCATGCAAGTAATTTCATTATTTTTCTCATTAACGATTGTACTTCCTTTGCTCTTTCTTGCATAATAATAAACAGA
The DNA here is from genome assembly GCF_051521515.1 of Lactuca serriola. Lineage (NCBI taxonomy): Eukaryota > Viridiplantae > Streptophyta > Magnoliopsida > Asterales > Asteraceae > Lactuca > Lactuca serriola. Next base: position 340,324,402 of record NC_136412.1, on the reverse strand, counting down.
TTCAAAGAGGAGTGGAGCCATATGACCACCTGATGCCCCAAATCAATTTATTTGAGTTGGATTTGAACGATTTACAGAAAATCAATTGTTAAGAGGAGAGGAGACGAATGGCCACCCACCTGATGCCCTAAATCGATTTATAATATGTATTTTTCATTTAATGCTGAGTAGATGTGCAACACACTACCTAAATATGCCAACTAAGCATTACTTTTGCCAACTCAGCCGTTCACCTGGAGATCCGGTTACCGCCGGGTCAGATTTGAACTAAAGATAACCTTCGTTGTATTTTTTGTACGACGCCTATAGTTAAATGGTATTTTTTGAACAACTAAAACTTCAATGGTTTTTTTTAACGTTTTTGTAACTTTCTTTCCCTTATAAGTCATTTTCCCTAAAAAACACACACTCGATGGCAATTAAAGTTGGGAATATCGTAAAATCAAATTCATTTAAAAAACAATATAAAATGAAAAGGAAAAATGTCATTATGACATAATAAATTTATGTCTATGGTTCAATTTCGTTACATAATATTTTTTTTCTTAATAATAGCTTATTACAACTTACATGTAATCACTAGTTTTTAGCACACATTCATTTTAAACAATTATTTTAAATTACACGAATGATCCCTATAATTTTAATTCATTTCGTGTTTGATCCAGATCGCCATGAATAGTCTCAAGATGAGTTTCGTGGTAACATTTTCTCTTTGATTCCCTTTCAGACTTTCAATAAATGTAGTTTCTTCGCCGCAAATGCAAACTCTGACATATATATATATATATATATATATATATATATATATATATATATATATATATATATATATATATATATATATATATATATATATATATATATATATATATAGGGTTAGGTTCATTTGAGACCACTTATATTTTGTGAGACCGTGAGACGCATTTGTTTATTTATTTATTTTTTTTTAGTTAATTCATGTTCCGAAAATAATATTTAAAAAAAGAATTTTTTGATTTTTCCATTTATTTTGCATTTTAAAATTATTTTTAGAATATGTACAGTGTAATATTCTATTTAGAATATTTCAAGTATTTTTCAAAAAAAATAGATTTTTTTTATTTATTTTTTATTTTTTTTAGTTAATTCAAGTTCCGAAAATAATATTTAAAAAAAGAATTTTTAGATTTTTCCATTTATTTTGCATTTTAAAATTATTTTTTAGAATATGTCAGTGAAATATTTTATTTAGAATATTTCACGTATTTTTCAAAAAAAAAACGGATTTTTTTTTATTTTTTTTATATTTTTTTAATATTTTTTTTAGTTAATTCAAGTTCCGAAAATAATATTTAAAAATTTTTTTTTTGGATTTTTCCATTTATTTTGCATTTTAAAATTATTTTTAGATTTGGTCTCACGGTCTCACAAAATTAGAATGGTCTCAAATGAACCTGAACCTATATATATATATATATATATATATATATATATATATATATATATATATATATATATATATATATATATATATATATATATATGAACCTCGAAATCATATCCTAAATCGCAAGCGTTTTTCCCTAATAATCCGGCGGAGTAAGCTTTGCTTCTTGCCTTTTCGAGGCTGAGTCATTCGTTAAAATATTCTCCTCGGATGTAAATATAAGCGCATGCTTTCATCCCGACGATTAATAAACCTTCTAGTAGTTTATGAGGATTACGTCGCACGATTTTGTGATAAGATGGTCGGCCATCAGAGGCTTTTAGCATTAACGACCATTAAAGCCGCTGCCGAAAAACCAACACCGCCACGACCATGTAAACCAGATTTCTTGATTTCTTTAATGATCCAATGAGTGTCTTTGTGTATTAGATCTTTGGTTCTATTCCAATCACTATGTTTTGTGGAGGATTTAAGATAAGGGTCGTATACATCGTAGAGATTGGTGCAAATGCAAATCATAATCATTCAAATTACCGAAGTAGGATTTTCCCAATGGTTGTTGTGCTATGGTGAACATACGAATTCCCATAATTGAACTCCAATTGTGACACCATAACGAAGAAGCTCTTTATAAATAAAAAATAATCCGGATGAGTTAAGGCCTATATCGGAAATCGCTATGAAAATTTTTAAAAAAATGTGGGTCTGAAACACGAATTTCCTGGCGATGAGCATATCCATGCATGCTTAAACGTATTTGCAAAATGATAATGATTTTAGAGAGGAAGGATTACATAACACCAAAATCATCCTCAAGACGAGTCATGGAGATCTAGACTAAACATGAAGGAACTTGAAACCATAGGGACCATTCGTATAATTCACAATAATTGGTTAACCTATGATCTATTAAAAACTAATGAAAACGACTTAATTGACAGGTAAATTGTAACTTTAATGAGCTATTACAGGAAAAAAACACTTTAGCGACCAAATGAAGTCAAATACATAAGTTTATTGTGTTACTGTAATATTTACCCAAATTTAAAACCCGCAAAAATAATATTTATAAACAAACTATTTTTACTATTTATTATGTAATGTATTATATATATATATATATATATATATATATATATATATATATATATACACACACACACACACCTCAATTTTTGAGATTTTTTCATGTATTTTAAAAGCATTATGAGATTTTTGGTTGGCTACGACGTGGTGGAGGTATCACCATGACATGGAAATGCGTTTATTGGGCGTGCATCCTCAATGGGTGTCATGACGTGGCATTATATTGGCAACGACATGGCATCTATTTTGTGCAAAACCCTAGCTCCGGGTTTTATGCCCCTATTTAAGGGATATGATGGCTAGGGTATTCACACCCTTAACCTCCATCACCTCCCTCTCACCCTCTTTGTATCCCTAGCCTCCATTGTTGAAGATATTGAGCTTTTGTTGGTGTTTTGGTGTTTTGAAGAAGAAGGAAGCACACTTGGAGAGTGGATCTAGCTTGCAAGCTCATCAGCCACAACTTGGTGATGGTCTTACTTGCATCTGAGAGGCTGAGTCGGGGTTGAGCTCATTAACCACGACATGGCTATGGATAAGCCACAACGTGGAGGTCAGTCGAAGTCAAACTTTGACCGTTGACTTTTGAAATAGGGTTGACTTTTGGTTATACATTAAGGTTGGACGTTGTTTGATGATTAGGTGTGTTGTAGCACCGACCTCATGGCAGTTAGTTGTGGTTTATCCAATTTCGTGAGACATGTGAGTCTTCTCACTATACTATGTAGGATGCTAGTTGTCTTTGTGATACTTACATGGAAGACCCCGGAGGTAGCCTGTGACATTTGTATGAAATACCATGGGGTAGCCCATGGCATTTATATGTAAGACCTTGGGGTAGCCAAGCCAATACGAGGGAAGACCATAGGGGAAGCCCATGGTAATGGTATGAAAGACCATTAGGGTAGCCCATGACACTTGTATGCAAGACCATGGGGGTAGCCCATGGCATTTATAGTTGTGGTTTATCCAATTTCGTGAGACATGTTAGTCTTCTCACTATACTATGTAGGATGCTAGTTGTCTTTGTGATACTTACATGGAAGACCCCGGAGGTAGCCTGTGACATTTGTATGAAATACCATGGGGTAGCCCATGGCATTTATATGTAAGACCATGGGGTAGCCAAGTCAATACGAGGGAAGACCATAGGGGAAGCCCATGGTAATGGTATGAAAGACCATTAGGGTAGCCCATGACACTTGTATGCAAGACCATGGGGGTAGCCCATGGAAATGTATGTATGGTAAGTGGTATTTTGGGGAACTCGCTAAGCTTCATGCTTACGGTTTCGTACTTCATGTTCTAAAAGGAAATGATCGACTTGACTGCACAACATCACCTCATGTTTTCCGCATTGACGATTATTTTACTCTGATGATTTTAATACACTATTTTACTTTGATGATTTAATAGATTTGTATTATGATTTGTTTTGGGATACATGAAGTATGGATTTGATAGTTTTAAAAATGAAAAAATTTATCATTATTTTTGGGACGTTACAAGTTGGTATCAGAACCTTGGTTTGAGGGATTCAGGCACACTCTTAGGTGTGTCTAAACTCAAACTAATGAATTGATAATCCTTTTTAAATAGGCAAATAAGATTTTTAAAAATATTTTTTGCAAAAGAAAAGGGTGTGATGCGTACAATCAACCGATCTCAAGTAAGTGATTCCCAAAATACTCATACATATGTGTGATGTGTAGTATGCTATTATGTAAATTGTATGCTAGAGTAGGGCTAAGGATACCGTCACGAATCGTATGCTAGAATTGACTAATTTGCGTGATACATTATATCCTAGGAGGGGATTGGATGCTATGTAAGTACTTGGGATCTATACCGACAAAGTTCATTGCTAAATGTATGTTTAAAAATTGTATACGGTTAGGATCATATAGCCTTAGAATGCATGATTGAGCCTTATTTCCTATTCCTTGTTTGGTTATGGGCTTAGGGTGGAATCATTATTCCAACGTCTATCAGATCCATTGTTGTGTACAATTTCCATTCAGAAGGCAATTGGCGGTGTTGGTAGCATTTCCTAGTATTTCGATGGTCAGTGAGGCGAGGACTCCTTGGAGAGCTTAGGAAGTATTCTAGTAGGGATTTTGTAAGTTGTATAACATAGAGCCTATGAGTTTTTTTTATAGGAAACATAGGTTACAACATGTCACACCCCAAAACCGGAACGACGGAAACGTTCTGGGATGGATAACATCATGTCAAGTATCACAACACGTGCATTATAGTAATCAAAGTACAACAAAACATTGCATTAATAGTAATAATTTTACATGGTTTACATTACAACAATTCAAAGTAATACAAGCAAATATAATAAGTACAGCAAGGTACTAAGCCGTCTTCATCAACAGCTCCGGGGTGTACCTGTCTAATGCTAACCTGAGAATACAAGTTATTTGAAAAGCGAGTATCAGCATTTTTACAAATGGTGGTGAGTTCATAAATATTTAGTGACATTTATCCAAATAACTTTATAAAGTAGCAGTTTAAGTGTTTACTGTGTATTAGAGTTCTTTCCAGAAAATCCTATATTTTCTTTAATAAAGCAGCCTTCTACCAAGACTGGTCAGTGTTATGTGGTAAAAAGTCATTTTCCCTAAATTGCTATCATTATCAAGATACTGAATTTGATTATTGAGGAAAGCAAACGACATCAGGGAATAACATATGCCTCAGTAGTGAGGACTGCTGACTAAGGCAAGGAATCATAGACTCCAGGAGAGTATCGAACAAACGACACGCCTGGTTCAGTCTAACAAATAGAGACTCAGACCCCAGAAGGTACCAAAAGAAAGGTACAGATGGTAAGGTCTAAAACAGTGAAAAACAGACCCCAGACAGTATCAAATGAAAGATACGTCTTGTAAGGTCAAAACAGAGAAAACAGACCCCAGACAGTATCAAATGAAAGATACGTCTTGTAAGGTCAAAACAGTGTGACTCTGAAAATGAATTACCAGCATACAGTGTAAATTGCCGGTGAAATACCGTTACCTTAAAGCCAATGAATTATAAGGTAACCCGGGATACTCGTAACCATACTGACTAGAGTACCAGACGCCCTACGAGCGTCTAAAACATGACATTTGTCACCCGTTGGCTTGGTAGGCCGGGACTGTAGCTAGCAGTCTGGGTGCAGGGTTGTCAATCCCGTATAGATCTATACACACAATGTCCGCTCTCCCTACAGGAGATTCTGGTTACCAAATAGACGACAGAGAAGGCCGTGTCCTGAAGATGCATCCCAAATAGTGGGTAGAGACTTCCAAATAGTGGGTAGTGTGTAAGTGTTGAACTAGAAGTAGGGACTTCCCAATAATGGGTTTCTAATGTAAGTGTAGACTAGAGGTAGAGACTCTTAACTGAACTGACTAGAGAATTCCTATATGTCCATACTCATATACATAATATATAACTAATGAATCAAACGACCTTCGGACGGCCATCCGATCCCACCAGACCACATCTCAACGAAGAAAAGGAAATAGGGCGGACGAGCCTTCCTAAGTCTTTTAATCATTACTTATATGTACCTATATAAGCACAGACATACATCTAACTACGATTGAGTGTGTATCAAGTAGAAGTGATTCTTGTGAAGTAGGAGTATCTAACAAGTGAAGTAGGAGCGGTCGCAAGTGAAGTAGGAGTGTCGAACAAGTGAAGTAGGAGCGGTCGCAAGTGAAGTAGGAGTGTCGAACAAGTATAAGCGTATCACGAAGTAGAGACGACAATAAGTGAAGTAAGAGCATCTATCAGGTATAAGCGACTACAAGTATAAGTGAAAGCGTTACTAAGTAGGAGTATAAAATAAGTATAAGCGAAGCAGCAGTATCTAATAAGTAAAAGTATATGCCGTGAAAGGGAAACTTTGATGAAAAACCTTTATATTCGGAGAAAATCACAATTTGTATTCTTTTGTAAAATATGTTTGAAAACCTTTGAAAATCTTTCATAAACCAGTTTAGAATGAATTTAGGTAAAACAGTATAAGTAAGAGTTTTGAAACAATTGAAAACCATTATAGTGTCCTACTTGGTAAAACAGTGTACAGTGGTAAAATCTTATGCATGCGGGTTATCAATCACATGTGATTGATATGATAACTGGCATGTTTAACTTGTATTCCCCCCTATAAAACGTATAAAAACATTTAAAAGGTTCATTCAGGGGTATGAACTCATCTGGTGTAAGTAGGTCCGACGAAGGTGCCGTTTGGGCGTTCGGTGTCACGTAAGGACTCGAACACACTCAATGACCTATTTAACATATGATAACATATGTTCACATACAATTAGTATATTTAATACTAATTAAACAAATATACACACTCAAAGGAGTGGATAACACTTTAGATAAGTGTTTGGGTGTCCCGGGTAGCGTCTAAAGGTGTGTATGGCTTAGGAATGAAGTTTACCCTCCGAGAGTAACCCCTTATTACTTAGTTTACGGCCCAGGGACTACTCACCATGAGTTTACGGCCGTAAACTCATGGTGAGGGTATCTAGTGTGTTTTAGGGCTTAATCTTGTTAGTGGGATTTTTCTAAGTATAATTCCAAAAAGGCATGAGTGGGTTTAAGGCTCCTAAGGGCTTCTTTAGGGAGTTTACGGCCTAGGGACAACTCCTAAGGGATTTTACGGCCGTAAACTCTCATTCCTTGAGGTTTGTGAAGTTTCAAGCCCCTAATACCTTGCTAGTAATTTATAATGGAGTGTGAGGCCATTTGGGGGGGACTAAAACTATCATTTGGGCATGTTTTGGGGAGTTTACGGCCTTGGTACATACCTGGGCCGTAAACTCCTTTTGTCCCTCCATTTTGATGTGTTTAAATGGTTTAAACCTGAAATGATAAGCCCCTAATTTATGTATTAAGCCCTAGGGTGGTTTGGGAGTGTTCTTGGGACTTTTAGACATGTTTAAGAGGTGTTTACAGCCTTGGCATATGCCTGGGCCATGAACTCTCTTTTAAGTCTCAAAATGATTGTTTTAAATGTGCAAACACTCCTAGGCTAATTCCTATATTTATTTCCAAGCTTATAGGGACTTTTGGGGGTCATTTTGGCCTTTATTTTGGGGTTTACGGCCTAAGGAGGAGCTTAGGCCGTTAACTCCTTTTCAACAACTTAAATGGTCCAATTCTAAGCTACAAACACGATTCCTAATGTTTAGAGTAAGCTAGGGTAAGTGGACTTACGATTTGGAAGCGTTTGGTTGCGGATTTGGGGCGAAAACGAGTCTAGAGAGAGAGTATAGAGAGAGAGAGAGGGTGGAAAGAGCTCAAATGGAGTTTACTCCCCCTTATATATGGGTGGGAGTTGGAGCTCAGTGGAATTCTACCCGATATTGCCGTCAGACGGGGCTTTTGGTCGCACCCGATTTAGTGGTCGTAATAATAAAAACTAACTTTTTCCAATTAAATGGAAATGTGTGTTATGTGTTTTTATTTCCTTTTATCACGACTTAACGGAATATTAAATGTAAACAAATGGAATGTTTATTAAATTGACGACCTCTAATTAACGGAACTTTTATAAACTAGAATATTCCGTTAACGGTAACGGGGAAATGTAACGGAACAACTTGGGTTGTCACACAACAACAATGCACTAAGCTTAAAAACATTTAACAATTAAATGATTAGGGCACATGCAACCTTAATGGATCTATGTCTTTCACATAAAGACAACATACTATGAGCTATTAAACTACAAAAACCATAATGAAATCAAAATTCATAAAAGAAGATTACATACCTTTTAATTTGTTATATTAAACAAATCAGAAACCCTTCTTCAAAGCTTTTGGAAGCAAGCACTAGAAATCTCGTGCCTCTGATCTTTCACACCCAACCCTAGCAACTAGGAGACTTGAAGAAAGAGGAGAGGGATGATAGAATTTTCGACTATGTCTAGTGAATGAGGAGTGGCCGAAAATCCAAGGCCAAGGGTGTCTTTTATAGTGCAACTTGAAAACCCTAGATAACCCTTAAATGAATAAAATAATATTAATTCAAATTAGTAATTATCCAGCTTCCTATTTATCTTCAAGGAATATTCTAGATGCCTTGGAATACTTCAAAACTGTCCACCCCTTCCAAGGAAGTTTCTGGAACCTCTCTTGTTCAACTATTGAACATTGCACAGTAACCATTGGAATTTTAATTAATCTAATTAATCCCAAAATTAATACTAATTAATTTCTGGTTAATTCTTGATTAATATTATTATTTCTAATTAATATATTATTTTTATACTATATTTATAAATTCATTTATTGCTATTTATTAATTATATAATAAATCAATAAATTAGTCTCTCTCTCTCTCTAAAAGTCATCATATTTAATTACTAGGTTTAAGGGAAACCCAAAAGGACTTTTCTAATAATTCAAGTATATACTAATTCAATTATTGGCTTAGACACCTAATCCAACAGTCTCTCAATTGGATAAGTCTATAAATGTAATTGCCAGTATAATTTCTAAAGTAGACAACAAAGAGTGCTTCCAGAGCAACTGCCGAACTCTGAACTAAACAAAAATTGGTCCTAAGATAAGTGATCAAATATTCATCTGTTCCACAAGATATCATACAGACATGAGACATGGATTATAATCAATATCACTATCTAAGTTTTGTTTCCCGATTTCAGATTTATGATGACGATATAGGACTTCAAATTGAACACATTAATTGAGTCCTCATCGGGGCCAACACTATAAGTCAACACCAAATCACCAAGGGCCCAAATATGTCTTTTTGTCCGTTAGGGAAAAAGAAACGAATAAACTTTGACTTATATGCTTGTATCCTTTACTCACCAAATCATACATGACACTGTGTTTTATAACATCATGTTACTAATGCGTTTTCACAACACATATACACAACTGACTTGTAAATTATAACTCATCCATGAAGTAATTCTCTGAGCGTGAGTTTATCCAATACTTAAATCTCCATTTCTAAGTACTCATGAATGTTGTAGCAATACAATTGCTATATAACCTCCTTAGACAATTTACAATCCAATTCATGACAATCTTAATTTACTACTTACTTCCCAAAGTATGAGTGACTGTGGAATTTGAATAATTAAATTATTCGGGAAGTAAAAATACAAAATGAAACACAAGAATAAATAATTGACAAAGGTAGTAAATAAACTCATAAATAATATCTATTATTTAATCACCAAAAATCAGTTACATTTATTCGGTTACTATTTTCAAAACTAGTCATCTAACTGCTAAAACTAATATCATCTCTTAATCCAATGTGTCTAGGATGTTGCTTATGCTTAACCCTACTCAGAGCCTTCGTCAAAGGATTTGCAAGATTCTCTTCTGATGATACCCTCTTCACAATAAGGTGACCTTCTTCTACTCTATGTCTGATATAATGGTACTTTTTCTTCGATATATCTTGACTTGCCATGGTCTTTCGTTTCTTTAGTCAAAACAACCACACCTTCATTATCACAGAAAAGTTCCATCGGTTCCTGAATGGTTGGAACTACTCCAAGATCTTCGATGAAGTTCCTCAACCAAGATGTATCCTTTGATGCTTTAATTTCTGCTATGTACTCCAATTCGCACGTAGAATCAACCACTATGTCTTGATTGGAACTTTGCCAAGTAACTACTCCACCATTTAACGTGAACACCCATCCAGACTGAGAGCGAAAGTTGTCTCCGTCTATCTGAAAGCTAGTGTCACTATACCTAATCACTCTCAACGTATCATTGCCTCCAAATACTAGAACCATGTCCTTTGCCCTTCGCATATAGTTGAGAATGCTCTTCACTGCTTTCCAATGAGCTCTGCCAGGATTTCTATGATATCGAATGACCATGCTTAAGGCAAAGGATACATTAGGCCGAGTACATGTCATGACATACATGATCGATCCTACAACTGAAGCATAAGGTACTCGACTCATATCTGTTATCTCCTCATTTATCCTTGGGCTTTGAGTCTTACTCAATTTGGCATTGATCTGAATATGAAGCTCTCCTTTCTTGGAAATTTCCATACTAAACCATTTTAGTACCTCGTCCAATTTTGTACTTTGACTAAGTCCAATTAGTCTTTTCTTTCTATCTCTCAAAAATTTTATCCCTAGAATATAGGCATCCTCTCTTAGATCCTTCACAACGAAACACTTTCAAAGCCAAGATTTCACTTCTTGCAAGGTGGAACGTCGTTTCCTATAAGTAGTATGACATCAAAATACAATACTAGAAACGATACTATACTCCCACTAGCTTTGACATACACACAAGCCTCATCCTTCTAGAAAAACCAAATTCTTTGATCTTTTCATGAAAGCAAAGATTCCAGTTGCGAGATGCTTGTTTCAATCCATAAATGGATTTCTCAATCTTACACACTCTATTAGGAAACTTTTCATCATTAAAACCCTCTTTCTAACTCATGTAAACATCTTCAACCAATTTCCCATTAAGGAAAGCGGTTTTGACATCTAGCTGCCTAATTTCATAATCATGAAAGGCCTATAGCAAGTATTATCCTAATAAAATTTATCTTAGCCACTAGTGAGAAGTGATGGGTTTTGAGCACTATAACAATCCTATGGTGCACATACAACCCTAATGCTTGGGATCTAAGTTTTCTCAAGTTATACATGAAAATTTCATATTATCCAAAACATGAACCCAAACTAGCATACAATTTTGAGATTTACAACATAAAACAGGATAGATGAATACCTCTTTGTTGTAGCTTGTATAACTTGGCCTTTCAAGAGCTTAGTACCTTAAATGTGATACCTCAAATAAGTCACAAACACCAAAAGTAAGAGGAGGCTAATGAGAGAGAGTTTAGGAAACACCATAATCGGCTAGGGTTTCACCTTGGAAATGATTGGCCGTTTTTAGGAAGGCTAGGGGTTCAATTTATAGTGTGGAATCCTTAGGGTTTCTTACATAAAACACTAATTTACTTAAGCCTTTAATATTCCAATACTCCATATGATACCCAATGACGATCATTTTATAGGCCGCTTCCTTAAACTCATGTTATAGTTTGGCTTCATGAATGAGGCGTACCAGCGATTTGACTGATTTATTTTTATACATACATACATACATACATACATATATATATATATACATATATATATATATATATATATATATATATATATATATATAACAATTGATCATATTTATAGTATAAGGTGTATTTTAAACATTTTAAAACACTAGGTATTTGACATTAATTATTAAAATTAATTAATATCTAAATTAACCATTTACACATTTAAAAATTAATTATATTAATCAATTAAATAATTAATAGACTCAAAGATTTATCTCCTAATTTTTAAGCTTTTATTTAATTATCACACACACACACACACACACACACATATATATATATATATATATATATATATATATATATATTGAAAATTCGGATTTGGAAGATATATAATAGATAATTACCAAATAATAAGCATTCCAAACAGATTAGGCAGATAAAAATAAAAAAAATCGAATTTATCTGATCTCACGTCTTGAGCATCAACTCCGACGTCATGAGATACAAAAAAATGAAATTTTTTGTTTTTCGATTCACTTATGTGTAATTAGATGAAAGACAATCACATGCTTTGATACCACTGATGGAAACATAGGTTACAACAACAATGCACTAAGCGGAAAAACATTTAACAATTAAATGATTAGGGCACATGCAACCTAAAGGGATCTGTATTTTTCTCATAAAGGCAACATACTATGAAATATCAAACTACAGAAACCCTAATGAAATGAGAATTCATAAAAAGAAGATTACATACCTTTTAATTTGTTATAGTAAACAAATCAGAAACCCTTCTTCAAATCTTTTTGAAGCAAGCACCAGAAATCTCGTGCAGCTGATGGTTCACACCTAACCTTAGCAACTATGAGACTTGAAGAGAGACGAAGGGATGATAGATTTTTCGGTTATCTCTAGTGAATGAGGAGTGGCTGAAAATCCAAGGCCAAACATGCCTTTTATAGTGCAACTTGGAAACCCTAGATAACCATTAAATGAATAAAATAATATTAATTCAAATTGGTAATTATACAACTTCCTATTTATCTGCAAGGAATATTCTAGATGCTTGGAATATTTCAAAACTATCCACCCCTTCCAAGGAAGGTTCTGGAACCTCTCTTGTCCAACTATTGAACAATTACACTTTAACCCTTTCACTTTGAATTAATCCAATTAATCCCCAAATTAATTCTAATGAATTTCTGATTAATTTTTAATTAAACATTACTATTTCTAATTAATATATTACTTTCATAATATATTAATAACTTCATTTATTTCTATTTATTAATCATATAATAAATCAATAAATAAATCTCTCTCTCTCTCTCTCTAAAAGCCATCCTATTCAATTACTAGGTTTGAGAGTAACCCAAAAGGACTTTGCTTATAATTCAAGTATAAACTAATTCAATTATTGGCTTAGACACTTAATCCAACTGTTTTACCTTAGTGGAGTGTTTTATAGGATGTGGGATGGTTCTTGGGGAAAGTATGGATATGTGAGGAAGGTAATATTGGGCTCGTACTACTAAAAGCACAGGATCCATACTCGAATCAAGGATGGTCTCGGAGATTCTAAGGAGCTTATGGTATAAGAATTCTCTTGAGTATTTACTAATCGTTTGTATGTTGAATTTCAGTATGGTGACCACTCGAGGAGGAGGTTCTAGTTCTGGTTCTAGCTCTGGTGTAAAATTTGATGAGAGGTTATGTGAGTTCATCACGTCGAAGATTACTCACAATATTATAGAGGCCACCTTGTGATTTTCAGTAACATCAAGGAGGGGATCATAGAGCTTTTGAAGGGGCGAATCGAGGCCTTTCAGGCCGAGATAGCGGCGGGTCAGTTGGGGGCTCGAACTATCTCTTTCCAGGAGTTCAAGGCTTGTGGAGCTCCATATTTCTTCGGGGCAAAGTGTTGGATTAGGTGCCTAAGCCCATAACTATAATTGGTATGTACTTGACCCGATAGTAGCATGGTCCATTTTAGGTTGCATTTACCATAACAATTTGATAAGATGGATATTTGAGAAAGAGGTTATTTATGATTTATTTATATATTATAAGTATAATATGTTAATTGAGAAATCATATTATTTAATTAGTATTGATTAAGAATTAATTTGTAATTAATTTAGTGATCAAAAGAAACTGATTAAATTAACGGGGACTGATGTGTGTGAAACGAACTAGTTTTAATCCTACTAACTATCGATTAGTAATATAGTTCAAGCAAGTAGGGTATCGAACACAGGGAACGGTAAATAATTAAAATAAATGCTAATATTATCTAAATAAAACAAGTAATAGAAAGGGGGTTTCTCTAGTTTTGCAAGACTAGAAACTTACCAACTAATACTTAGACTACTTAACTAAAAACTAGATAAGCAAAGATTCAACTAAATTCAATAACGAAGGAAAATTCTGTTTAGTCCAACTCAATTGATCCTATGGTTGATATTATGGTAATAGTGCAATGAATTAATTCTTCTATTGGCTACCGATTCAAGTGATTAGATTCACGTTCGCTGCACTAATCCTTAGAGAACAAACTAACTCAAACAGTGGCCAATTGTCTAATTTAATTCAATTCACTAGGTTATTTATTCGGGTTAATTTAGACTTGTAATGGTTAACTAATTTGGTCCTTTAGTTAACCTCTTGTTGATGGTCATCACACAAGCTTACACATGAATTTACCTATTTTTCTTATTAAATCTAGTTTCACATTCGCTAATCCTAGTCATATAATAAAGTGTTCACATAAATCATATGAGGTAAACAATTAAGAGATGTTCATGCAGTTTAATTATCTTCCTATTAACAGAAAAATAGTTATCATTCACACATAAGGTTCTTTAACAAGCTAAAATCAACAAAATCACCAATATTAAATCAATCCTACCATAAAATCAAACCATAATCACAAAATCATCTATCCTAAACAGAAGTTATGAGTTTTTAGCTCATATCTACAGCAAATAACAAACTAAAAACATAATCTAATGATTGAAACATGGTTTATGCAAAATATTAAGATAAAAGTAGTTTGTTATTGCCTTTGATCTTCTTCCAAATTGATATCTAAGTTGAAATCTCGAAAACCACAGCTTCTAAGAACCCTTCTGGCCTCAAAAAATCGTCCTAAACTTCCCCCATTCGTTAGGGTTCGAATGAGAAGCGTTTATATATATATATATATATATATATATATATATATATATATATTATGAAAACAGGGGCTACTCGGCGAGTCCAGTGACCTAATCGCCGAGTCCATCACTTAAAATCCCGTGTGTTGCAAGGCAAAGTCAAGAATCGTGAAACTTCTGACCAACTCGTCGAGTCCGTTTGGAATTAGCATTTTATCAAAACACAAAAGTCGTCCGAAATTATGTCTAGTTTTCAGAACATTTTGAATCTCGTCAATCGGAGTTACAGTTCATGAGATATGGACAAAACACTGACGATGGGTTAAGCTGTCCAACAACATCCTTCTTTCTTCAAAATCCAAGATCCAAGCCTCCAATCGCTAGTTCCGCTTCCTTTTCCACCCGAGCATGTCATTGTTGCTGAAAAATGAAATTCTAAACTAATTAAACACCTTTTGTTCATTAAATGAGACAAAAACAACATAAAGTATTAAGATAATGCATGAATTTTATAACTAAATATGCTCATATCAAAATACCCCACACTTGACTTTTGCTTGCCCCCAAGTAAAACTGAATTTTAGTACACTAATATTACATAAGACAATCCCAATCGAACCCAGCCATTATGCCAAGACCGCAACGCTTGTGTGTAAAATTTTTCCTAAGGAACCCCCCATACTCTAAATACTCACAATCCTCATAAACATTCACCCATTTTTTCCGAACAATGCTCATTTTATGAATCCCTCCGAATCCATCCGCAGAAAACCTCCTAACCTCAAGGTATTTTTAGTTGAACAACCGAAACATACATAATCTAGACAATTACAATTTATGATACCACTATAGAGCTCTTTTGAAAATTTTCACTTCTTTGACATTTGATCTTTAATTTTTGGGTATCTTCAACTTTTTGAATTTCTTCAAAATTTTTGATCTTTTAACTTCATACTTTAACTTTGATGCTCCAAAAATTCTTCAAACTTTTTCTTGTAATTCTCTCTCTTTTTTTTAACATGTAACTTGCTTTTTTCACTCAAAACCCTACATGTTTAAGCAGGGGCGCTCAACTTCAACCTTTATTGGTTAACGATAATAATTTTCTGGATACATTTCTGGTACATGATGCTAAACATATTGCATCCTTCAAACTAAGCGAGATCGTGTTTTTGTCCCATGATTTCACTAGAATAAGGAAGCCACAAATGCACTTGAACGTATATAGGCTCAACTAAACATTTGGGTTTTCATGCAATCATCAAATATAATACTAGCATGATCCCTAATTGCTTTACCAAAATTTTCTAAATTAGCCCTAGCAACATTAATGCAAAAATTTCAAAATTAACTAAAATTTCAAGATTTTCGAATTTTAACTAATTTAACCAACCCCCTACCCCACACTTAATTTATGCAATGTCCCCCATTGCATATTATGCATGATAAAGAACAATAAAATAAAGAGAGAATTGGAACAAACTCCCCTGGGATAGTAGTGCGAAGTTGATCTTCTTCATGTAAAGCTCCAACTTCAGTTGACTTTGGCATGGGAACAACGCATCCATGCCTTGGGCGTCAAATCTTGCGTGGTTGACAACTCTAAATATGTGGGAAAAAGCATCTTGGAATCGCCTAGAAATGGTATTCAAAAATATAGCCAATTGCCGCCTTGAATTGAATCAAATCGTCAACTCAAAGATAAAAGAATGTGCAACTCGTCAAGTTTTATGTGGAGACTCGCTGAGTTGAATCGTCATATGGGCAGAACTCGTGAATTTTCGCTGGAACTCGTCGAGTTATACGGGTGCACTCGACGAGTTTTCGGCTCTGATCGTGCAAATTCTTCTTTCTGCTTCAGGTCTGTTTTTGAGGTCAAAGAGAGTATTAAGGTAATACACCTCCTTATATTCTTCAATGACGAAACTCCTTTTTAACCGTTAAAACCATCAGACTTATAAAATCACTCAAATCTTCTAATCTTCTCGTCTACGACTCGATCCCTCACTTTATTTCCTCACGCTTTATTCGTTCATTCTATCCCTCACCCTATATTCTGAAAAGATCAAAAACAAATACCAAGTAAGAAAAAAAACATCAAAATAAAAATCCTAAATTATCCCTAAATACTAGAAGTTTAAAAAGAAAAAGAAAAACAAACTCTAATGACGGGTTGCTTCCCGCAATCGCTTCTTTTTGTGCGAGTCTTTAGCTAGACTCTCAACTTAATAAACTTCCAATAAAATCAATGTTAATCCATCCATTGCATTAAATATTTTCTTTGGACCAATTTGTAAAATTTGGCTCTTTTCTTCTAAAATTGGTCAAACGAGCTTGAATACATAAAACCCAAAAATTCTGACAAGGGTTGGGACCAGTCGGGTACTAATCATAAATGGATCGCGCTTCAGAACTTTCTCCAAAGTTGGAATCGTCACCCCATGCTTCGAAACACAAACCGGAAGAACAGGGGACCATGTCGTGGTAATGGTCAAACCACAGCTTGGTTCCTGCAATTCATCTTGTTCTTGTTCTTCGTCTGACCTCTCTGCTAGCAACCTTTCCAGTTCCTCCAAATCTTTTTGCTCAATTTCCTGCACTACTTCCTCAAGAAAAGCATCAAAAGCATCGAGATTTTGAAAATACATAATAAAATTAAAAATAAAAATTAAACTATATAAAAAAAATTAATCAGCAAATAAAAAAATGATAACAATTAGCAAATAAAATTAACTATTTAGAACTGTTCCCCGGCAACGGCGCCAAAAACTTGATGTATGTGAAAAGAACTAGTTTTAATCCTACTAACTTAGACACAAAATAAGCACACGAAAGACAGTGTACCTATCGATTAGTAATATAGTTCAAGCAAGTAGGGTATCGAACACAGGGAACAGTAAATAATTAAAATAAATGCTAATATTATCTAAAAAAACAAGTAATAGAAAGGGGGTTTCTCTAGTTTTGCAAGACTAGAAACTTACCAACTAATACTTAGACTACTTAACTAAAAACTAGATAAGCAAAGATTCAACTAAATTCAATAACGAAGGAAACTTCTGTTTAGTTCAACTCAATTGATCCTATGGTTGATATTATGGTAATAGTGCAATGGATTAATTCTTTTATTGGCTACCGATTCAAGTGATTAGATTCACGTTCGCTGCACTAATCCTTGGAGAACAAACTAACTCAAACAGTGACCAGTTGTCTAATTTAATTCAATTTACTAGGTTATTTATTCGGGTTAATTTAGACTTGTAATGGTTAACTAATTTGGTCCTTTAGTTAACCTCTTGTTGATGGTCATCACACAAGCTTACACATGAATTTACCTTTTTTCTTATTAAATCTAGTTTCACATTTGCTAATCCTAGTCATATAATAAAGTGTTCACATAAATCATATGAGGTAAACAATTAAGAGATGTTCATGCGGCTTAATTATCTTCCTATTAACAGAAAAATAGTTATCATTCACACATAAGGTTCTTTAACAAGCTAAAATCAACAAAATCACCAATATTAAATCAATCCTACCATAAAATCAAACCATAATCACAAAATCATCTATCCTAAACAGAAGTTATGAGTTTTTAGCTCATATCTACAACAAATAACAAACTAAAAACATAATCTAATGATTGAAACATGGTTTATGCAAAATATTAAGATAAAAGTAGTGTGTTATTGCCTTTGATCTTCTTCCAAATTGATATCTAAGCTGAAATCTTGAAAACCACAGCTTCTTAGAACCCTTCTGGCCTCCAAAAATCGTCCTAAACTTCCCCCATTCGTTAGGGTTCGAATGAGAAGCGTTTATATATATATATATATATATATATATATATATATATATATATATATATATATATATATATATATATTATGAAAACAGGGGCTACTCGGCGAGTCCAGTGACCTACTCGCCGAGTCCATCACTTAAAATCCCGTGTGCGGCAAGGCAAAGTCAAGAATCGCAAAACTTCTGACCAACTCGTGGAGTTGATGGCCTACTCGTCGAGTCCGTTTGGAATCAGCATTTTCTCAAAACACAAAAGTCGTCCGAAATTGTGTCTAGTTTTCAGAACATTTTGAATCTCATCAATCGGAGTTACGGTTCATGAGATATGGCCAAAACACCGACGAGGGGTTAAGCTGTCCAGCAACATTCTTCTTTCTTCAAAATCCAAGATCCAAGCCTCCAATCGCTAGTTCCGCTTCCTTTTCCACCCAAGCATGTCATTGTTTCTGAAAAATGAAATTCTAAACTAATTAAGCACATTTTGTTCATTAAATGAGACAACATAAAGTATTAAGATAATGCATGAATTTTATAACTAAATATGCTCATATCAGGGACCGATTATGTAAATCAGTGATACATATGGTTTGGGCTAATGATCCATGATTAATTTGTGATGGGCTAAGCTTATTAGATATTCCATGGAGTGTTAGTCCAAATCAATAGTCACATCATAAGCCTAAGTGTAAGAATTGGGGTTTACAAGTGACCCTTGGAATTCTACACTATAAATATAACCCCTAAACCCTAAAATTAGCATGTGTGCATTCCAAGAAGAAGCTAGCCGATTTTGGTGCCTCCTACTCTCTCTCTCTCTCTCTCTCTCATTGTCATCCAATTGTTGGTAGTGTTTTGTGAAACATTTGAGGCATCACACTTGAGGTGGTAAACTCTTGAAATGCCAACTTCTACAAGCTACAACAAGAGGTAATCATCTAACTTGTTTTATGATTCAAATATCAAATTTTTATGCTAGTTAGGCTTCATTCTTTGGAAAAAGAATATTCCATGTATACCTAGAGAAAACTTAGATCCAAAGCATTAGGGTTGTATGTGCACCATAGGGACGTTATAGTGCTCAAAACACATCAATGGTATCAGAGCCTAGGGTGTTTTCTATTGTATTAATGCATTGGTTTATTGTTCAAAGCAAAAAGAAATCGTTTTTTGGAATCTGCATGATGACTACGACGTGGTCATAGTTACCATGACGTGGTGACTGTTCAGTGGGCATATTTTCAGTTTTTTGGCCAAGTTATGGATTAGGATCATTACCAAAAACTGTTTTGACTAATAAAAATCGCTTTTTATGATAAGGTAATGATTATCTTCATCCAATTGAAGGATAATTGTCATATTTTGAGATAATTAATTGTTTATGTGATAAACTGATTTTTTGTGGAATTTGATGTGAATTGCCTTGCTATATGAAAATAGATTAGGTCAATTTTGTGATGTAGTTAATTATATGATTGTTTTAATTGTTTTTAAATTGAACCAAGAGAGTTTTGAAAGGTTTCAAAACTTGCCCTCAAGTTTTGCAATTTAAAAGATCTCATTTATGAAACTTTAAATTCTAAGTTATGGAATTCAAAAAGGTTTTGAAGAGTTCCAAAACTTGCCCTCAAGTTTTGGAACTTGAAAAGTTTCATTTATTAAACATTAAATTCTAAAATCCCTAGTAATTTGAAAAGGTTCAAAATTGCAACTCTTGGTTTCATAACTTAAAAATTAACTAAATAGTTTTAATTTTTAATTTTTTTTTATTGAGAACCTTGATGTTTTTTAATAGTTCAAATTACAACTTTATGGATTTTATTAAATTAAACTCAATAACTTAAAGTGTGAAGAAAAAGTTTTAATTGGTTCTGAAAATTTGGAGATGTCACAACATCTTGGTCTTCTGTACTAATGCTAGGAGCCAAGTCCTGGTCTTCCTTATAATGACAAAGCTATACATTGTTAGAATTTGATAGACATTTGAACATATGATCCACCAAAAAATCAAAAAATCAATAGAGAACAATGAAGTCGAGTATTAGACCAAGAGTTCTCCGGTTATCCAACTTGACTGCATACAGTCCATTAGGGTAAACATCCAAATAACAGTCAATACTATCACTACCCTAACCAATCATGACACCTAGCAATATCATATGATTAACAAGAAAGACCATATCAGTCTAGCATACCAAGATACCAAGTGTCCTATATTGCACAAGCATAATAAGGAGACAAACTAGTCGAATAGCGTACGTATACTCTAACAATACCACTACCCTACTATGCAAAGGATATATAATGGGATATGTGGCATAGTGAGAAACTCACCTAAATTGAAGAACCAGAGAAGCACAACAACACTCTCACTCCTTGCATTGATCAATCCCGTGAACCGACTAACACCAAAAGAGGTAAATCCTCAATTAACAAACCAAATTCTCCAAGTTTAACCCCAAGTCAAACTGGTTAAAAGTTAACAGTAAACGGTCAACAAAACTCAAAGGTTAACCAAGTCAACAGCCACCATGACGTGGAGACCTCTTGGCCACATCGTGGGCATGTCCAGACAAAATAGTCGATATACAGAACATTGTTACAGTGTGGGGCTTCCTTGGTCACTTCGTGGGAATGCCATGACAATACGGTCATGATTTTGAACTTCAACACGTCGTGGTCATTCCTTGGCCACGCCGTGGCTACTAGAAGTTTTTCTCGAATCTTCATTAAGAGCTTAATCCTTAATGATCGAGGTTCAAAACTTCATATCTAATCCTTCTCATTGACTTAATGGATAAAGTTTCCTAATTTATTCATTAGGATTTCACACTAAAAGCAAGATCTCCAACTCTAAGTCCATTAAGTCCTTAATATGACCAAAACTTGCACATGAGACCAAGAACTCGTAGACAAAGACCTTTTTCTTACTTAACAAAAGTTCATGACCATAAGAATGTCATATTAAGCACTAGTGTAACACCCGTAGTTTTGAGGAGCAATTGTAAGGAATGAATCCCATTTTGAGGACTGGAAACGACGTGTTGGAGGAACCAATACAACGTGTCTTGTTAAGGAAAAGCATGGTTCTCATTAACGTAAACATGGCGTGTTGGTGTCTAAACACGGCGTGTTCGAAGTTGGGAAGGAAACCCTAATTTTTAGGATGTTGCACCCTATATAATATCTTTAAGCCCCAAGGGATAGTCTCTTTACCAACCTCCATCAACACTAAAACCCTAAAATCAATCCCTAAGTCTCTTGGTGATGTTCTTGATCTAGTAAAAAGTTCATGGTGCTCATTTTTGGCCTTTGTGAAGGAAGAGTAGATCATGAATTTGTTTTACTTGGTGGATTGGCTTTGGATCCAGAATCATCTTCTTTTGTGCAAGCATTCTAAGGTATCATGTTTGAACCTTGACTTATAGATGTTTAGATGTCTTCATTTTTTGCTTTGTTGTGCTTTTGGTCCCTTTTTGGGTTGATGAGACGGGTGAAGTCGTTTAAGGGCTTGTTATTCCAGATCTAAGTTTGTTTTGGGCTCCTTGAGCATTAAGGTGCAAGCTTTATGAGATTTTTGGTGTCATGCATGCATTAAGTTAATTATTAAGTACCTTTTTAAGCTTAAGAGTTTCATTTAGACATGCATGAACGTAAATTTGGCAACTTTATGTGGTTTTCAGCTCAAGGAAGTCAGATCTATGTTTTGAGGCTATGTCTTTGAGGATTAAGTGCTTATTGGTTAAGCCCTTATGCTATCAAGCCTTTTTGGTTAGGTTTGGACCCTTTTTGTAATCCCTATGGGTAAAGATGGAAACTTTACCCTTTTAAGTCTCATTTTGGTCTGGATCTGAGCTTTGGAGCTCTTATAATCAAAGAGAGTAGCTTATTGTATTAAGCTATTGAATCTCGGGCAAACAGGATGTGTTTACAAGCCAACACGACGTGTTGGATGGGGATTTCCTGATTATCTGGATGAGGGAAGAATATGGCGTGTCTAAGGGGCAACACGACGTGTTTGGTCATCATGGGCTGTTGATTTTGACTTTGACCAGAAATTTGATCAAGGTTGACCATGGCTTATGTTGGGCTATGTGTGAGCCCAATTTGGAAAATTAGGCCAAGTATGGGCCTTGAGTGATTATTTGATTTTGGGCCTTAGCCTTGCGCCAAACTAGGTGAGGGGTAAAATGGTCTTTTTACCCCAAAAAATGGACTGTTGAACTTGGTTATGGATTGGGACCCAAATGTTGGTTAGGTGTTGTTTTGATATTGATAGCGTGTAGATTCTTGCGGGCCAGCAGCCAAAGATTCTTTCTGTGAGATTCGATAGTGCAAGGTGAGTCTCCTCACTATGTTTAGCGGGTCGAAGGCACCAATGCAGGTCCATGATTTGTTATGCTTAGTATGCTTATTGTCTGCATGACTCTTGCATGTGTTATGTCTTTTATGTTTATCAGATACGACTCGATGTCGAGCGGAGCCCGAAGGCTAGTCTGTATGTTATTTATCTCTGTGATTATAGCATGTGTTGTATGTTGATATGTTTATACCGGACGGGGCCTAATGTCGAGCAGGTCCTGATGACTGACATATTTCTTTACCGAGCGGGGCTCGATGCCGGGCAGGGCCCGGTGCCGGACAGGGTCCAATGTCGGGCGGGTCCATTATGTGATTTTATATATGTGTGGTGTGAGGTATCTTGGGGAACTCAATAAGCTCTTTGTGATTACGGTTTTCAGTTTATGTTTCAGGTACTTTGGCTTTCAAATAGACGAGCTCGGGATGATTACAGAACACACACCACATGTTTTCGTATTTTGTGATTTACTCTTATTCGATGATGTTTTGCTAAATCTTAATTACCTTGTTTTATGGAAATGATATGCATTAACGATTTATTAATTGAAAAACAAAAAAATTTATGTCATTATTTTTGGGACGTTACATCTGGAGTTCCTCAAACTCCAAGAGCATCCAAGAATGAGACAAAAACCAACCAATAATGACCAACATTAATCTCAAAAGAACAAGGTCAAGATGTGAGGTTTTTACCTACAAAAGTCCAGAAACTTGAAGAAGATGATGGATCTAGTCGTGCTTTATGCTTCCTTTCACTAAGAAGGAATTCCTTTCTTCAGAAGCTTCACTAAATCAAGAAGAACAACCTCAATATCAAGAAAACAAGCTCTTAATCTTCCATGGAGGCTAGGTTTTCGAAATTGAGAGGTGGAGGCTGAAGGAGATGCCCTAAACCAAGAGTTAGAGCCTTTAAATATGGAGTGACCTTAAAAATCATGGGCTTGGGCTGCAACAACTGCCAGACCATGGTCATCCTCTTACCGCGTCGTGGCAAACATTAAAATGCACGATCCTCAGATGTCATGCCATGTCGTGGATCTCCATGCACTACGTTGTGATATATGATTTTCCTAAAAAACCATGCCTTTGACTCCTTTCATTTACCTATTGATCCATTTTAGAAAACGGGTGTTATACATATTGCTTAAAAACACGCTCCATACGACAAATCAACAAAGTCCTCTTAAATTTATATATGATAACTAAAATTATTAAGATATCATTTATATCCTATATAATTTAAGAAGACTTTGTTGAAATGTCGTATGGATCACATTTCTAGTCCACATGCTATCTTTATTGTTGAATTTTCAGGTCTTTGGTGTAAATAAAGTGAGTTAGGTGTAAAGAATGACAATAGAGGGAGTTTCCAATTTTTATAAGTAACCAAATGAAGTTCAAGTTGTCCTACAAAAATAATAAAAATACATGCTAAATATAATTAATAAAACTTTTGTTGTTTTGTTATAAGAGTACATTTTTTTGCCCCATAGTGTGTATAATGAAACTCTATTTGGGAATATCAGCCTCTAATAAGCTTTTATTTTCTGAGGTGCCGTTCATTTGTAAAAAATTCTTCGGTAGATTGTAGTTTTATGGTAAAATTTTTGCACCTAAGACTTGAAATATGTTTCTTGTGTCAAATCTACAATGTCATTTTAAGTTTTGTAAGATATATAGATGATATATTTATGATTTTAGTTATTATATTTATTGAAAAAATCACAAAAAACCCAAAACTGATATATAAATTATTATTATTGTGTTATATATATATATATATATATATATATATATATATATATATATATACACACAACACATACAAAAATGATATATAAATTATCGTTATTGTGTTTTTTAATAAATAAATATGAGTTTTCTTCAAGTTAATTTATAATATATAAAAATAATTCAATTTTTTTTAAACTTTAATCCTATTAATGAAAAGCCATTTATGATTGTTTATTTATAATTAAAAACCAATATTAACCGGAAATAAAAGTTATTTTGTATGTGTTTATTGGTATTTTAGGCTTAATTGAAAAAAAAATGTCTTTTATATTAATAAATTCAAACTCTAAGGATTTTGTTTTATAGATTTCCCTTTTAGGAAAAACTTTAGATAAAAAGTTATTTTCTCCTTTAGTTAAAATAAATAAGTAAATAAACTTTAGGGTAAATAATTGAGGACAAGAAGTCGTAAAACCAAAGTGATTTTTCTTTTTCCTTTTTCAACTTGTGACAAATTCGCATCTACTTCTTGTCATAAAGTCAACATACGCAATTACCCGCACGTGGGTGACCCTTGACACTCGACCTTCCCTATCAGATTAGTTTAGGTCATACAATTTTATTTTATTTTATTTTTATGATGAATATATAAAATATAAAATAAAATAGATAATCTACTTATTTGGACTATTTATGACGGATTCCTAATTTGATAGTTGGTACCTTGTTGCTGTAAACTTAAATTAGATGAAACTGAAAGTTAATTTTAGAATTACATTCCCTGAAAATAATTCGATAAACAAGACATATTTCACAATGCATTCTTTTTTGTAATAAAAAAATTGAGCGAGAAAAATAAACAAGTAACAAAGTGCGAAAAAAATTAAGCAATGAAGAAGCTAATATTTTTAAAATTCTTATGTATGTGTAGGTAGAGTAGCCAGTATAAGCAGAAGTATAAATAGAATAACACATATAAATTTACCATCAAACTAAATGATTGTTAGTCTAACGGTATCTAAGTTTTATAAAAAAGATTTACATCCATAAATAATTTGTTGTTAAGTCCTACCATAGACAAATGTTTTCAATTATAAATATGATTTAAGAATATATAATTGTTTTACGTTTAAAAGTAGAACATAAATAAATAAATTTACCATCAACGATAAAAAAAAAAGAAGATGATAAAGTTTGATTGTGTAATTGATGTTTTACGAATTTATTTCTAAAATTGCAAATTTTAATAAAATGAGGTGTATATAAAAATTCTAAAACAATGGATGAGGTTGTTAATATATTGGTTAACTAGGTGTAAAACACATGTATTATATGAGTTTATTTTAAAGAAAAAAATATAAAATTTTAAACATTTGAGAAGTTTGAATTTATAAGAAAAAAATAGAAAAATATTAAATTATTAAAATTAAATTGTTTGTTTTAAAAAAAAAAAATTAAACAAACAATGTAGATAAATAAATAAATGAAACTAATGAAACTTTAATTTAAAAAATTTGAAATTAGATGGAAATCAATTAATGAAATTGATATGCATTTATTATTACATTTATTGCAATTATTACATTTAAACATTATGTGGAAATTAATAAAATGAAAAAAATCGCAAAATGCAATGTGGAAAAAATTTTATGGAAAATAACCACAAAATGACATGTGGCCAAATCAATGAGAATATGACATGTGACAAAAAGTTTTTTATTTATTAGGAAAGATGTTAACAAAACCAAGCAATCATTTGAAATGCTTAGTCTCTTATTTTTTTTTAAATAAATTATGATACGTTTATAACAGTTTTCTTAAGATTTCTAATCACATTTAAATTTGTTAAAATTGTAAACTAAAATGACGATTCTTTCAGAGATATATATACATATTACCATTTTTTCTCTTATAAAAAATCAAACACCAGTGAATTCGTGAAATTACTTTTTTCTAACAAAAAACTATATTATTATAAAAAATCCTTGCTAAATAGTAAAAATACTCAAATTTGTTATAAAATATGAAGTTAAGTTAAAGAACAATACATAAATAAAATTGTAAATAATTTTTCATCACTTGTGTAAAAACAATCAACCTTTACAATATATATTGCTCACTATTTATACTAAAACAAAGATAAGCTATCTTATAAATGCTCTCTAAAGTGATACACTATATTCACAAAACTCATAATAATGTTTGTTATAATGCTTACTAATGATGAATAATTATGGAAAAAAATGAGGAATCCATTAGTCATTCACAATTTAATATTTCATAACACTTCCCTTTGAATGACGATTGTATCATGTCTTGTTAAAACCTTAATAGATAAAACCTCATGGGAAAAACCTATAATTAAGGAAAAATAGTACATGATTAATAATAGACATTGGAAACATTTTACTCGTTAAAAACCTTGCTAAGAAAACCCAATGGAAAAAACTTTGCTAAGGAAAAGAGTACAATATGTTTCTAACTCCTCGACACATCCATTGATTTCCTTGAAGCACCACGTACCAATGTTTCATACCATCTTTTCAAATTTGGATGTAGGAAGTGGTTTAGTGAATAAAGCGACCAAATTTTAACTTAATTGAATTTTATGGATGTTGATGGCATGCTCCTTTTGAAGATTATGAGTGAAAAAACTTTGGTGATATATGTTTGGTTATGTCTCCTTTAATAAATCTTTCCTTCAATTGCGTTATGCAAACCACATTATTTTCATCCAGTAAGGATGGAACATCCCTCTTAGAAGTCCGACCATAATTCTCGCGAATATGTTGAGTTAAATTTCTTAACCAAATATATTCACAGCTTGCCTCATGAATACTTATAATCTCTGCATGGTTAGAAGAAGCAACAAATAAATTTTGTATAATAGAACGCCAAAATTTTTTTGTACCTCCATAAGTGAATAAATAACCTGTTTCAGATCTAGCTTTGTATAGATCAGATAAATATCCAACATCTATATAACCAATCAACTCTGCATTTGATGAATTTGAGTAGTATAAGCCCATATCTATTATACCAAGGAGATATCGAAGAATATGTTTAACTCCATTCCAATGTCTTTTTGTTGGGAAAGAACTATATCTTGCTAATAAGTTTACAACAAAATGTATATCAAGTCTTGTATTATTAGCAAAATACATTAATGCACCAATATCACTAAGATATGCTACTTCAAGATCAAGAACTTTTAATGTTTTTCATAAGGCTGGAATTGGTCTTTTTTTGTATCTAAGTGCCTTATAACCATCGGGTTACTCAATGGATGTGAGTTATCCATATAAAACCATTTAACAACCTTTTCTATATAATTGTATTGATGCACACAAATTCCATTTTTGTGTGCTCAATTTGTAGACCCAGACAAAATTTTGTTTTACCAAGATTTTTCATTTCAAATTTTTCTTCCAAGCAAGAAGTAGCATTTTCCAACTCTCCAGGAGTTCCGGTAATGTTCAAATCATCTACATAAATAGCAATTATGACAAATTTTTGATCATATCTATTTATGAATACACTTGGGCTTAATGGATTTTTTTTATAGTCATCTTTCAACAAAAATGTATATAAACAATTCAACCACATACGACCAGATGCATCTCCAAGTGAACCATATAAATAGGCAGTAACTACATACATTAGATGCATCTCCAATTTTGCATGTGTTGCCAGACTTATTAGATAACATAATGTAATTGTATCAACCATAGGAGAGTACGTTTCTTCATAATCAATTTTGGTACTTTGGGTAAAACCTTATGCAACGGGTAAAACTTTGTGCAACGAGTCATGCTTTATATCTCACAACTTCATTTTTCTCGTTTCTTTTTCTGTAAAGACCCATTTACGTCCCACTGATCTTACCATGTTTGGTGTACGGACTACAGGTCCAAAAACTTTTTGTTGAGTAAGAGAATTAAGCTCTTTATTTATTGCATCTTTCTATTTTGGCCAATATTTTCTATCCCTACATTCCTCCAAAGATTTACGTTCAAGATCCTCATTTTTCCCATAATCTCGCGCGCAACATCATATGAAAAATTAACGTCGATGTCTATCTTATTTCGGTTTCATTTAATTTATGTAATGACATAATTTATTGAGATCCCTTCATTTTTTAGGATTTTTATCTTTGGAATCGGATGGTCTTCCACACTTCAGGCGTGACTTAGATTCATTTGCAATTGTATTTTTTCCTTCTGGGACATCAATTCTACTTGGAGCATTTACATTTGGTAAATGAGACTTTGTTACTCTCTTCGGGTCAGTAAATGCATCTGTCATTTGATTTGTTATATTTTGTAAATGAATTATCTTTTTCAGTTCAAGTTCATGTTAACTTGAACGAAGATTTAAAACTGAAAGTGATAATTAATTCCAAGATATTTTATTTTCCACCTTGTTTATTTCTTCCCCTAATATTGGAAACCCGATTTCTTGGTGATTTAGATGAAAAAAATGCATCGCTAGTTGTAATTATTATCCATTGTGGTAATACTATATTCGCTATTCCGTAGCCTTAATCTTTTTTGCAATATCTGTTATTGTATTAAAATTAATTTACTTCTCCAATTGATAAGTAAGAAAAATATTTTTCAATATTAAAAATGATATGTGATGTTGCACTGTATGCAAGACATATATCTTCCTCATTTCTTTTAAGAATTTCCATATGTCTCTCCAAAAAAAAACATATTCGACTTACAGAAATAAATTCATATTTTATTACTTTGAGAAGAACCACCAGGATCTCTTCTCATGACACACTATGACATAAAAACATAAGAAAAGACTTGAAACAAAACTACATATTATTCTTCGATCACCATCCATAGCACCACTTGTCCCTTTTGAGTAGGCAAAAAAATCAGCAACATCCAAATGTGCCATTTCTGGTTGATCTTCGTGAAAACCATTTTGAATAAAATTTGTTTAAATATTATTTTATGTAGATTTTAAAGAAGCTTGATAATGATTAAAAAAAATGCTTTGGAGAGCGACATGTACTAGACCATTGACTGGTCATTCCACATTTGTGACAAATATTTTCAACTTCCTTTTTGCTTTGACCACTTTTTGATGAGTTTTGGTCATAAGACATCCTATGTGCTCATACAAACCCTAAAGCTTGGATCTAGGTTTCTCTATTGTACATACTTTGAATCCAAGACTTTGAACCCTAATACTAGCATATGGAAATCAGAATTCACATGTAAATAGGCTTAAGAACATACCTTGATTGTTATATAGCAATAACAATCTAATTCCTCCTTGAATTTACCTTGGAAAGCTGAGAGTCACAAGTGTCACTCCTCTAATGGCTTACAAACACCATAAGCAAGTGGAGAAGGTATAAAGAGAGAGGAGGGAGGTTAGAATTCGTATCTAGGACTTCTTGGGAAGGGATACCCGAATTCATGACCTTGGGGTTGTTTATATAGGTGTAGAGATAGGGTTTCAGTCATTATCCTTATCTAGTTGATTATCCATTAAGCAACCAATAAGATAATCCTTGAATCCTTATCATACTCGAATTCTAAGGCTTTCCAACCTTAAATTCGTCCACCATACTTATAAGATAATCCTTACCTTATTTTGTAACTATCACATAATTACAAATCAGCCCCTCTAGTTTAATTAATTACATTTGATCACAAAACTAATTCTTAATTAATTATCGACCAATATTAATTAAACAAATATGATTTCTCCTTTAATATATTATTCTTATAACATATTAATAAATCATAATAACCTCTCTCTTTATTTATTTCTCCAATCAAGTTGCTTTGGTGAAGGCAACCCAAAAGGACCATGCACCATCGGGTCAAGTACATACCAAAATAGTTATGGACTTAGACACTAATCCAACAGTCTCCCACTTGGATAAGTCTAACAACTATTCTGCGTATGACTTCGGATCCCGATCTGCAATCGTAGCTTTCCAAAGCCGCTGTCAACTCTGATCATATCAAATACGCGTGTCCTTAGATAAGGGATCATATATTCCTCCATTCTAGATATCATATGAGATATGATTTCAAACCATTCTCTTTGTACTACTTCTAGATTTCTGATTTATGACGACTGACTAATTGAACAAATCAAACTAGCCCTAGCCCGGCCGAGCATTTACGTTTGTCATCACTAAACCATCGAGGGGCCCAAAGATATCGCTTTTATCCTACTTTGGATAAAAGGAACGGATAAACTTTGATACAATGCTCGCTTGCACTCACGCACCGAATCACACACAACAATATGTTTTATAACACCAAGTTACTGGTGCGTTTACATATTATCAATGTGCAACCGATTTGCAAGATACAACTCACACATCTCGGTCTCAAGAATATAAGATGTTATCGTCTCACCAATCACTCGTGATATAATCCATGGAGTGATCCAAGTGAGCGTGGGTTTAATCCAATGCTCAAATCACATTCATAAGCACTCATGAACGTTGCAGCAAACATTTGCTTATGTCTAATACTTTTCTAGACATTCCACACACCAATTCACGACAGTCTTCATTCATATCTACTTCCAACATATGAACGACTGTGGCCCGTTTGAATAATTCGATTATTCTTAATAAACTCAATTATTCTGGAAGTCAAAACATGCAAATGTGAAACACAAGAATAATACTAATCCCATATGGCCTCAACCCTTTGAGCATAAATAAAACACTTTTTATTTATCACCATATTGATTACTCATTATTTGTCGTTTCGGGTAATCAACTTCTTACTTGAATTCCAACACTTGTCTCATGCTCCTAGCATGCACACAATGTTTACCTATGGTTCTTACTTTGTGAAATAGATCACATCGAACACATTTCCAATCCTTCTCATTTCACAACTCCAAATCCGTTTTTCATAAGTCAAAGAATATCAAATTCTTGCTACTTATAGAATATGCTAGATTCTAACATTCTATGCAACTATCCTTTCGTAATGTCACTGCACCAAAGTCACAAAGACTATTGCCAATGATATTACAAAGTCTTCTATCGGAGATTGTTACAAGACAATTCCATAGATGTGATGTCTCTCACTCAAAGTACTTTCTTTGAACATCCTTTTGCATAGAAGTTTCTAATCTAGTCATAGATTTCTCAATATTCAATTCCCAATATGGACACACTTCCATATGTTCCATATGACAACTCATTCTTGATAGAATCTTGTCTATTCATAATGATGTCGATATGGTCCATCCAATATGGAAACATTTCCATATTTTCCAATACTATTCTTCCAACTACTCACAAGCGAACAATCCTCGTCGAACTTGGATTGTCCTTTGATAGTTGTTTAATTATTTTAGTCAAAACCAATTCTAGTCCTATACCCGAAGCGTATGGGACACGACGCATAAGGTTTTATTTGCTATGTTCTCAAAATTCGAATTGTGAAGAGGGATGCCGTAATCATAATCGAAATTTTAAGAACACACTTTGTACCTTTGACTAAATTTTATTAATATTTCTCAACCTAAACCTTTAGATTTGAAATGAAGCATAATATTCTCTCCCTTAATTATAGCAAAACAACTCTTCAACTATTGCGACTTTGCAAAGTATGACTCTTGTTTTCTATAATTAATATTGCTAACCTTGCAATACTTTCCTTAATAATCATACAATCATAACTTTTATGCTCCCACTATCTTGATGATTATTATAAAACATAACACTTATGCTCCCACTAGCTTCGACATGTATTCATAAATATCTTAACTTTCAGAAAACAATGCTTATTGAATTTCTTAAGTTCATGTTTCTAATACTTAGTGCTTTGATAATCTTTTATCAGGGATTCTTTATACACCTTTGCCTTCGATAGTTCATATGTGTGTCTAAACAATTAAGACTAGTTGCCAAACCTCACAATTCAAATTATGGAAAGGGATGCCGTAACCATAATTGAATTCGAGAATGCAATTTTACAATCACTATCTTCTTAAAATCTTTCTTAGTGAAAGCATTTCCTCACAATCATTTTCATGAAGGAGGAAATCTTATGACACTTAGATTTTAAACGGTGTAAATGTTCCTATCCATGTGAATTTGTCAAAACCAACGTTTACGACAAATTCAAACTCATATGGATCGAACTTTCTTAATCTTGATTTCTTGCCTCATGGTAGCACAGCTGCCCACCACGTCTTCCAAGTAGTTAAGCATCTCACCCTTTCTTATTAATGTACCTTTCATTGATTAAGGTGCCTTGCCTTTTATGCATTCAAGATGAGAACTCATAGAACTCATATGCATAATTAACTCAATTGGAACAGCACATAATCAAAATAATGTCAATACGATATGTTGTCAACCTCAACTCGTGTGCTAGTGATGATCGATAAGGTTTATTTGATTTGTTCTTGAAACCTTTCAAGACTTCATAAATTGGTCCTAGTTGGTCTTTATCTTATCCAAGACATTACAACTTCCTACATTTGATGAATGTTATAAACCTTTAATACTTTCACTCATTGTCACAATCTTAACTATAAGACTTGTTATTGGAACGAAGTATGATAGACTTCTTGATTTAACCATTTATTCAATTCTTGATTCCTCTTCTTAGACATACAATTGTACTAAGACTCACTTAGAGGATCAATTGAGATATGGTTCTTAATCATTAAGACCTATCATAAAGCATAAAAGGTACTCTCCCATCTTCTTAGAATGGAGAAACTTTTATCTTTCTGCCTACTTGATTCTTCTTATTCGTTCTGCTATTGATCTAAACCCTTTAATCAATTCAGAATTACACTTAATCTTGTAAGTATAATCATATTTACTAAACCTTTAGTAAATCATGACGAATATCATTGTTACTCTTATGGTGGACTTTGATCAACACACAACTTTGTGTACTCGATCTCCTAGTCCTTCACTTGACACTTTGTCAACGAATTGGTCTAATTTCCAAATATGAATTTCTCATTCATCATGCAACCAAGTTGTCTGATTCCAAATTTCTATCCAATTGAAACTTTGGGCGATGAGAAACTCTCCCTATTTGGTAAATTCTTGACATTTCCATAAATAACATAAACAAGAATCATATCCATTCGTTGTAGAAATATTCAAACATCGATTCTCATAATGATTTCATTGTAAGGAAATAAGTCAAACAAAAATTTATTTTATTTACAAAAGCAGCGGAAAAAATTTGTCCTTACAATGCAAAATCCATTGAAAACTATGTACAGAAGAAATTTCTAACAACCCTATCATAACTTTCTAAGCTCAAAATCTAATCTTCAAGTCCATGCGATCGAGATCCATCTCTTGTGATTAGATTCATCTTGCTCTCTTATCAAGCTTCCTTTCTTTTCACCGACCCTACAAAACACTCAAATGTAATCTTATTACATCATGTATTAAGAATCAATGAGTAGGAACTTAATGGAGTTAGATAGTGGATTTTTTTTTTTTACCTAAAGCGTAGTCATACCTTTGACTCTCCCATCTCTTAGATCTCTTAGGTAATTAGGGCAACTTCGTCTCCAATGCCCCTTCTCTTGGCAATAAAAGCAAATTGACTCTTTTGGAACAACACATGGAACTACTTCAGACATCGCCTTTCTCTTATGATCAAACTTTTCGATCATTGCATGTCTTTCATTGCCATTGTTTATATCCATAGAGGTCTTGAAGGCAGATTCACCAATCAACTTTGCTTTTCTATTGCGCCAAACCATTATTGATTCGGCAGCAATAAGCATATAGGTGAGATCTATAAGGGTCACGTTGTGGTTCGTCATATAGTACGTTCTTACGAACTCACTATATGAGTTGGAAAGTGACTGAAGAACCCAATCAACAGCCATCTCTTCACTAACAACGGATCCCATCATTCTTAGTCTATCAATGCGTGACTTCATCCCTAGGACGTGTGCACACACCGACTTTCGTTCTTTATGTTTACTTGCCAAAAGGGCTTGAGTGATATTGAACCTTTCAATTTTACAATCTTGTGGGTTAGGGAGAATAATTGGAGGAGGAGGAGGAAGTGAAGCATGATTTCTTGATCCTCGATCGAATCGTGGAATATCATCTTCATGTGGAATGCTTGTTCCACGGGATTTGGGAATACCATAGTTGTCGAACTTTGACATCTACAAAACGGGAGAAAACGAATTAAATTTAGTTGATTGATTAAGTCCTTGGTAAATCACCCAAATGAAATTCCAAGGCTAGGACCCAACACAATATTCTACAACTCGGGAAAGGGATGCCGTAACCCTAATTGCAGAATATTTGAAGGTAAGTGAATGACGATTCACTAATTTCCACCATGAAAAACGAAAAAGAAATTTAAGTTTTAAATCTATGAAAACTCCTAGATCCTTTG
The DNA here is from genome assembly GCF_051521515.1 of Lactuca serriola. Taxonomy (NCBI): domain Eukaryota; kingdom Viridiplantae; phylum Streptophyta; class Magnoliopsida; order Asterales; family Asteraceae; genus Lactuca; species Lactuca serriola. The sequence goes on along the minus strand of NC_136412.1, from coordinate 340,289,336 downwards.
AGATACATTGAACTTTCAATGGCATGTTTATATCTCGATATGCCCCTCTTGTTTGTGACTGGGATGCCGAGGATCACAAAGCGGGTGTGAATAACCATGCAAACTTACATGGTGCCCTCACATGTTACAGTCACCTATTCGATGTGCCGGTAAACCACGCACGCTCCACCGAACTATGACAAACATTGAGTCACCCTTTGCTACCTTTGCTTAGACCCATTTAGTGTGCCGGTTAACCACACACACTCCACTAACGTCTTCGCAAGGGCACAAAGTGTAATTTCATGGAATTGCATCAATTCACTTTTGCCTAAGTAACTAAGATTGGGAATTTTGAAAACATTTAGTTACTTTTATATTTCATTATACTTATAATAGAAGGTTTCGTCCTATCTTACCCGTTCGGCTAACGACCCTCCACTAGTCAAGAGTGCGGTGGGTAAGAGTGGATACCCATTCAATCGCCATTTTATAGGCAATTTCCTTAAACACCCCTTATAGACCAGCTTCGTGAATGAGGCCTACTAACGGTAAGACTGACTTTTAGTTATACATATATATAATGTTAGACTTTTAATGTTATATATAGTATAGGGTGTATTTTATAACTTTTAAAATACTATGTGGTTAACTATAACAATTATACTTTTAATTAAATGGTTAACCTAAACTTTTATGGATTTATTAAATCTCTTTTAATTATACACCTTAATTAATTAATAAAACCATAAGGGTGTGATTTGAACTTTTTCAAAACTATACTTGAGTTTTAGAATTTAACATTCCTAATTAAACTTTTAACCAACTTTTAAATTCCAAAACTTGAGGGCAAGTTTTGAAACATTTCAACACATTAGGGATTAGAATTTAAATATGCATCAAAATTAAACTATTTAATCAAAATTTAAATTCCAAAACTTGAGGGCAAGTTTTGAAACCTTTTTCAAAACATTAGGGTTTCAACTATTTAAATTTCAAAACAACAAAACTTTTGGGGTTCAAATTTAAACTATAAAACCTAAAGGGCCAAATATGAAACTTTTCACAACAACAAGGATCAAATAACAAATAATTCAAATTAACATTTAATCACATAATTATCCATATTTGATGATTTCTTGCAAAACAATTTATCAATTTACTTAAAATAATTAATCAATTATCTTATAAGGAAACAATTATCTTATTAATTGATAAATATCTTCAATTAGATTAAAATTATAGTCAAATATATCATATAATCGGATTAATATTAATCTAAGATGATAAGGTAATTATCCCAATGCAAAAACAGCAAGAAATCCCGAGATAAGCACTGTCTGACGCACCGACTCGCCGAGTCACCCTCTGGAACTCGCCGAGTAGGGGCAACTCGCCGAGTCCACAGTGGGACTCGCCGAGTCCATCAAGCAGAACACCAAAAATCGAATTTTTTAAACATATCAAGCATCAATACAATAGAAACCAATCATGGCTCTGATACCACTGATGGGTTTTGGTCATAAGACATCCTATGTGCTCATACAAACCCTAAAGCTTGGATCTAGGTTTCTCTATTGTACATACTTTGAATCCAAGACTTTGAACCCTAATACTAGCATATGGAAATCAGAATTCACATGTAAATAGGCTTAAGAACATACCTTGATTGTTATATAGCAATAACAATCTAATTCCTCCTTGAATTTACCTTGGAAAGCTGAGAGTCACAAGTGTCACTCCTCTAATGGCTTACAAACACCATAAGCAAGTGGAGAAGGTATAAAGAGAGAGGAGGGAGGTTAGAATTCGTATCTAGGACTTCTTGGGAAGGGATACCCGAATTCATGACCTTGGGGTTGTTTATATAGGTGTAGAGATAGGGTTTCAGTCATTATCCTTATCTAGTTGATTATCCATTAAGCAACCAATAAGATAATCCTTGAATCCTTATCATACTCGAATTCTAAGGCTTTCCAACCTTAAATTCGTCCACCATACTTATAAGATAATCCTTACCTTATTTTGTAACTATCACATAATTACAAATCAGCCCCTCTAGTTTAATTAATTACATTTGATCACAAAACTAATTCTTAATTAATTATCGACCAATATTAATTAAACAAATATGATTTCTCCTTTAATATATTATTCTTATAACATATTAATAAATCATAATAACCTCTCTCTTTATTTATTTCTCCAATCAAGTTGCTTTGGTGAAGGCAACCCAAAAGGACCATGCACCATCGGGTCAAGTACATACCAAAATAGTTATGGACTTAGACACTAATCCAACACTTTTATCATTAGGATGTGAGTTTTTGTTATTTTCCAACTTTTGTTGGTTACTTGTAATCTTGTCATTTTTTATGATAATTATGACCACCTCTACGACCTCCGTTAGACCCATGACTATTATGATTATATGATGTTTCATTCACTTTAGGGAATAGACTATAACTGGTTGAGCATGATTGGTGATTTTTTATCAATAGTATATTGTTTTGTTTAACCACAAGAAGATATGAGATTAATTCAGACTATAATTTTTAAACCATTCTCATGATATTTTTGTTGTAGGAACATGTTAGTGGCATGAAAAATAGAAAATTTTTCTCTAACATGTCTTCATCAATTATAGTTCCACCACATAATTTTAGGTAAGAAATTCAATAAAATAACTTGTAAGCATTGTACATGTGAACTTATAAAAAATACATACCTGAAAAGGACAAGAGCGATAAGGAGTTAGAGCTCTATTGTGGAGTCGTACTAATAACATGTTATAAAATATGAAGCTAAGTTAAAGAACAATGTTGGAAACGAGATTGTAAAGAACTTTATTTCATCACTTTTGTAAAAACAACCAACCTTTACGATACATATTACTCACTATTTATACTAAATCAAACAAGATGAAAAGTGAGTTATATTATAAATGCTCTTTAGAGTGATACATAACTACACTCATAAAACTCATAATAATGTTTGTTATAATGCTTACTAATGATGTAGAATTATGGGAGAAATGGAGAATCCAATGATTATTCACAATTAATATTCCATAACAAAATTTACTAATATTTTGCTAAGGTTTTACAAAAGTTACAAGGTTATTTTTTCAAACACAAATTTGCATTTCCTAGCAAAAATCTCCAACAACCAAGTTAACTATATTGCATGAACAATGTATAAAATACAAGTGATTACTTTATGGCTATGTTCGACCGACTAGCTGAAAAGCTAGTTGCTAGCTTATAAACTAGTCGGAAAAAAAACTAGGTTTGGTAAAAACTAGCTGATAAGCTAGCTGAAAGATATAAAATGAAAAAAATGACATTTAGAAAAATATGTTTTTAATAATTAATTAATGATATATTCAGGAAATTTTTGAAAAGATCCTGAAAAGCTACTCAAAGTAGTTTTTTAAAAAGTTAGTTTATCAACTATTTTTTGGCTTACCAAACATGAAAATTAAAAAAAAAAAAAAACTCAAAAAATAAGCTAGCTTATCAGCTAGTTATGGTGCTTCAAACACAACATCTCTAGACCTCATCTAATTCTCAATTGCTTTATGTGTTATCATCATCATCATCATCAATTGTCCTTGTTTAGAATTGTCCTATCCTAACTACTTCTGATTTTATCTCAAACTCATCAATGTCGCTCAAGTTATCTCCAATAACATGTTGAATAAACAAGCTTCATCTTTTCAACTTAATATATTTGATGTTCACATTATACAAGTATATTAGATGCATTTGAGACCATTCTAATTTTGTGAGACCGTGAGACCAAATCTAAAAATAATTTTAAAATGCAAAATAAATGGAAAAATCCAAAAATTCTTTTTTTAAGTATTATTTTCGGAACTTGAATTAACTAAAAAAAATAAAAAATAATAAAAAAAAATTCCGTTTTTTTTGAAAAATACGTGAAATATTCTAATAGAATATTACACTGACATATTCTAAAAAATAATTTTAAAATGCAGAATAAATGGAAAAATCTAAAAATTCTTTTTTGAAATATTATTTTCGGAACTTGAATTAACTAAAAAAATAAAAACAAATAAAAATAAATTCCATTTTTTTGAAAAATACGTGAAGTATTCTAATAGAATATTACACTGACATATTTTAAAAAATAATTTTAAAATACAGAATAAATGGAAAAATCTAAAAATTCTTTTTTTAAATATTATTTTCGGAACTTGAATTAACTAAAAAAAATAAAAAAATAAAAATAAATAAAAATAAATTCCATTTTTTTAAAAAATATGTGAAATATTCTAATAGAATATTACACTGTACATATTCTAAAAAATAATTTTAAAATGCAAAATAAATGGAAAAATCCAAAAATTCTTTTTTTAAATATTATTTTCGGAACTTGAATTAACTAAATAAAAAATAAAAAAATGCGTCTCACGATCTCACAAAATATAGGTGGTCTCAAATGAACCTAACCATATATATATATATATATATATATATATATATATATATATATATATATATATATATATATATATATATATATATATATATATAAAAGCTAATTCAAAATTTTAATATGTTACTAACCAACAAAAGTGTAATAACACGTTTTGTCATTCTTTAATATAACTTTTTATTGTCACCAAGATATTTATCTTGTACTCATGTCAGGCAATACATGAATATTTATCTTATGAAATTAATTTTTTGACAATTTTTATTTGACATGTCCTCATTGCATTGATTTGACGAACATTTTAATGAAAAGTACTGAGAAATTGAGTCTAAATAGCTCATCATCTACTTTTGAATTATTTATTAACTTCAAATAATCTTCTGTATCGAACTTTTTATATAGATATGTTGTATACCATTCTTTCAAAACGGGATTATCATTTTCACATGAAAGCAATGCATTCATGTATAAACCTCCCGTAGTATTCTTTGTTATTCACTAAAACCCCATATTGCAACATTGGACTATTTTTTTACTCCTTTCCTCTCTGTACCGTAATTCCATTTTATTTACTCATTCTCTCTTCTTTTTGCCAATGTCAAACATTTAACAAGCACGCTTATTTTTAACGTGTCATTCTTGTGTTTAATTTTCTTAATCCTTGTGGATATGTTTTATCTATTTTTATTTGCACATCCTTTCACATTACCATTTTCCTATTTTTTGAGTTAATATACTTCTTATATCAATCACAATTTTTTTCCTTTACCTCTATCGACACGACTAACAAAGAAAAGAAAAGAAAGAGAAGGAAAGTAAGGAGAGAAAAAAGATAAAGGAAAAGAATAAAAATTGTATTTTGTGTTATTGAGTTAGAGAAAAGAAAAGTGATCATTTCTTTTCCTTCCACTCAATTCCATTAATGAAACTCGGAACATCAATTACTTTTACTTTTTTCTCGTTTCCATATATTTCCTTTCTTTTCACTTGTTAAGTTGTACTCGGAAACAAGCTGTTAGAACTTGGTGCTTCATCAAATGTTATTTTTGATCTTATCTTTTTGATATTTGAAATAATGGATTTTGTTGTTGCTTTTCGTCGGTTCTTGGCTGATTGTAAAGTATATTCCTTCTTGAGTTTTTCTTTCTCGAACTTTTGAACATTTTTTTGGCCTTCTTAATGTTGAACATTTTCTTACAATGCTACTTGTTGTATATGTTTTGCTTCAAAATTTAGTTGAGGTACTTGGTGTGCTACGTTGTATATGAAATACAATTACTACACCAAATAATTAACCATTTATTCAAAATCAACTAAAGCATTTACGGAACATACATTCTCATGTCGTACTAATATTACAATATTACTTACTCATTCTATAAGAATATGATAGGATCATGTATATATCTAAATTCTTTCAAACTTGTAACAATTTAGAAATCTTGGTAATAACGTTATTCCAAAATGATGTTAGATTCTTCCAAAATGATGTTATTTTATAACATTTCGTATTCTACATAAAAACCTCACACAATCATAAATATGTGAAATTCTTTCATTATGAATTATCATATGATTCTCCCATAAATCAACCTGCATATATATATATATATATATATATATATATATATATATATATATATATATATATATATATATATATATATATATATATATAGTTATGATCATTTGTAACTAACATCTATTGTGTAAATGTGTAACTTAATCCTGACTATTAGATCAATGAAATATGAAATCATTCTTAAAAGAATACAATTATTCTTATTTTTTAAATTTTGTTACGAATTCAAATTTCAAATCCGTTTTATGTATAGTATGGACATTTTGTATATCCTTGTTTTATGAAACAAAATAACAAGATCCGGAACTTTAGGATTTTTATATTTATTTATTTATTTTGCAGCAAACAAATTTTTTTGAGAAAATTGTTTTTAAAAAATAAATATATTATTGTTAGAATGTGTTTTCATTCTTTAAAAAAATGTGTTTTTTTGACGTAGTATCAATTAGAAATACATAAAATCTATAAAAAAACGAATAACAATTTACTAAACGTTGAAACCAATCTTATGATAATAAACTTTAGGAATGAGCATATGACCCGTTGGACCGGACCGGACTGGAAAAAACTGGGACCGGACCCGGACCGGACCGGATATACATATTAATGGGCCGGTTTTCGGGTTTTGTTTTTACCACTAATCGGGTTTCGGGTTTGGACCGGACCGTACCTGGAATACGAGATTTAACCCGGACCGGACCGGAAATTTTTTTCTCCTTAGAATATATAGATAAGGATATTGAATTATTAGTTAATGTTATATATAACATTATGTATAAAACTTGATGTTTTTATTTTAACATTGTTTATAAATCTTGATCAACGTTGGTTCCTATCACTTTACAAGAAAGAATGTATCTAGCACGCTATTTTTTGTTCAAACATGCAAAAAAAAAAAAAAATTAAAAACATGCAATTTTTTTTTTATAAAAACATGCAGTTTTTTATAAATAATGTTGTTTTTTGTTGTTTTTTTACACAAAAAAACTGTTAAAATGCAGTTTTTTATTAGCAATGTTGTTTCTTTTTTGTTAAAACATTCATTTTTTTTTTTATAAAAAGTATAGTTTTTATGCTAAATAGTGTAATTTTTATTTGTTCCAAATGTTAATAAGGTTTGTATTTTTTTTTTGTAGACACCTCATTTGCACGTGATCTAAGTAAAGTCCCGCATTGTACCAATTTCAAAGTCTAGTTCGGTCCAAAACCCGAAACCCGGTTTAGTACCCGAGACCGGACCGGACCGAACCCGATACATCCAAAAACGGTCCGGTTTTCGGGTAAGAAATTTCACGATTTTCGGTCTTCGGGTTTTCGGTCTGGTCCGGGTTTGGCCCGTTGCTCATCCCTAATAAACTTCATTGTTTACAGAATTACAAAAACTAAGCTACGTTCTTAATTCTTGATAGAATACACTGTGGAGTATGAATATTTATGAAAATTTGAAAGTATTACATAAAAAATTCTAAAGAATCTACTAAAAATCTAATAATTCTCAAAATAATTTATTGATTCTTTCCTTTAGTCATGCTAATATTCCATTCTTCTAGTAATTCTTGCAATGATAAATTTTCCAAGATCGGACCCAATGACAACCATTTTGAAGAATTTATATGGATGTAAAGTCATTGTTACAGAATTCTAAATTACCGTATGTTGTAGACTTCATAGCAACATCAACAATCCTGATATATAATACCGTAAAACCATTTCCAACATTGATAGGAATAATCAGAAATCAACATGATGGAGAACCGAAAATCAAAAGAATTATCATGATGCCCTTATCTAGATATTTAAAATGATTGAGAAATTATAGACAAAAGTTATTAAAAAGGAAAATTATTTTGAATGTGAAAAAGTTGTATACTTTCACAAGGAAAATAGGCATAAAAGTTGTTGATTATTGCTAGGTAGATGATGGTGCATGAATTCCATGATGCAAAACCAATTAAGATTGAAACTTGACCTAATTTATGTATGTCTCTTAATCTGAATAATCATAATGAAATTGAACACAAAGATAATATGAAATAAAGGGGAATATGAAAGCCTATTTTTCAAAGGGCAATTTTCCTGTAACTATACTGCTTACCATTCTTTCTTGTTGTTTTCCAAAAATCATTCATTTCCTCCTGTTTGATCTTCCTCCATAAAGATACTTCTTATCCTAATGAGTTAAAATGAACCACCATTATCATGAGTTTTGCATCATTTTCCTAAAAGTCCACATCTTTAGGATAAAGGATGATGTGTTATTATAAGGTAATACAAGATTTATATAATATGGGTTGGGTTTATTAGTACCTGAACAATGAGACATACAAGAGTCATGCATAGTTATGATGGTGATAAAAGTTGTGATGGCTCACATTCAAAATATCCTCTGATGTTACCTCTTTCATGACACTAACTAGGTCATCTTGTGCTTAAAGAACCTTGATCCGAGAAGCATTGAGTTGCATGGAATATTCACTCCACCAAAAATAGTGAAAAATAATTAGAGAATGAAGATTTTCCATAAAAGAATTTGATATTGATAAATCAACCTAAAAAGATATATATTCATCTCATGATAGTGTTAATAACCATTAACTATGCCAAGTTATATAAATGCTATTCTCGTTGTACTACAAAATGAACATGGATAATATCTTTAGAATAATTAAAAGTAACTTGAATACATGATTGAATAACTAATAATAAATGTTTCAAAACATAATTTTTTTATTATTTATAGTATAAACTTTCAACATTGGAATAAAAGTCAAATATATGATTTTAATGTATCAAAATCATCAATCGCACATATTTAGAAAAGAGATGGACTCTATGTGAACCAATGACATTAACTTTGAGAAAAAGGGAGTAACATGTATAAAGAGAATCCATATTTATAATTCTTGTTAATTGGAATGAAAATAGGAACGATAAGCATTGCCAAAAACCTTGAAACGAAAAAATAAGAAAATTTGATTGAATTGTTTATAAGTCCATCATTGATGGAGACGCTTATGGGAAAAGAAAAGAAGAATATGTAATTTAGTAATTTACATATGAAATTAAGAATTGTTGTTGATGATCGCTCCATCAACTAATCCTATTTTGCTTATTGCAAGCTCCTGTAATCACAAACCAAAACGAAAAGTCATATTTTGACAAATAAAATAAAATAAGCAGCTTCATAGCATCCCAATCCCCAAAAAACACTAACTTCACCCTAGAATTCACAAAAATATCCATGGCAACATCCTTGACGAAAATGCTCTAATTTGATTGATTATGATGTTTGAGTGACGGTGTTGGTGTAACGACCCAATTTTACCAAGAAAATTTTCATTTTTAATTAATCAAACAAATCTCATAATTCATAGATTTCCAAACCATTTGTTTTCCAATTCACAATTATTACAATTTCGTTGTACTTTTTGAAAACATCAGAGAGTCCCAAACACATAAAAAGAGAGGTAGAGTGCACACCACATCATCACGTCTTGCCTTTGCCCTTAGGCTCTGAAGTAACTGAAACAATCAACAACATGTAAGCGAAATGCTTAGTGAGTTTCCTAGAACATACCACACACACAATCCACATATCACATATCCTGTTAGCTATAAAAGCTACACACATATTGCATAAGCCATGCATACATGAAACCTGTGAGAATGCCATGGGCTACCCCACATGGTCTTCACCTAGGACTGCCATGGGCTCCCCCACATGGCCTTACATCCAATGTCATGGGCTACCCTACATGGTCTTCACCTAGGACTGCCATGGGCTACCCCACATGGTCTTACATCCAATGCTGCGGGCTTCCCCCAGGGTCTTCATACAAAACATGCAATCACATAACAAAACATAGAATGTCTAACATGTTGGATTAATGTCTAAGTCCATAACTATATTTGGTATGTACTTGACCCGACCCGGCATGGTCCATTTGGGTTGCACTTCACCAACACAATTTATATGGATAATCTTTTGAGAATAGTATGTTTATGATTAATATTAATATATTATAAGTTCTAATATATTAATATGTAATCATATTATTTAATTAGTATTGATCAAGAATTAATTTATAATTAATTAAGTGATCAAAAGGAACTAATTAAATATGGACTCTTATATATATGGAATGGGCCAAGTTCATTTAGGTTGGGCTAAGCTTTCATGGATAGTCCATGGAGTGTTTAACCCATGGATCCTAGGAAATGAAAGGTCATGGGTATTAGGGTTTAACCCTAATCCTCCATACTATATAAAGATGTCTTTGGTTGGTGAAATAGGCACTAGTGTGGATACACTAAAGAAGGGCTAGCCAATTTCACTAGAGAGAACCAAGTAATCATATTCTCTAAAGTATTCCAAGGTGTCTTGGTGATTTGTGATTCCACTTGAGGCTTCCACACTATTGGGGCTAAGCTCTTAAAGCTTGAAGACATCAAGCTACATCAAGAGGTATGTATTCTATCTTGTTACATTCATAGTTTTTGTATGCTAGATTAGGATAATACCTTGGATGTTCTTATTTGCATGTATAATAGAGAAAACATAGATCCAAGGTATTTAGGGTTGCATGTACACTTAGGAAGTGTTAGAATGCACATAACCCAACAGTGGTATCAGAGCCACGGGTTGTTTTCTGTTATATTGATGCAAATATTTTATTTTCCAAGTTGAAAAAAAAAAGGAAAAAACCATGAAGTTTGTCAAATTTTAAGATAATTACTTGTTCTTGTGAAAAACTAATTATTTGTAAAATTTGAATAATTTGCTTTATGAGTTGAATTAGGTCAAATTTAATAAAAGATAAAATGATATGATTATTTTATTAGTTTTAAAAGTTTGATCTAAAGAGTTTTATTTTTTGAAACCTCCATAAGTTATGGACATGAAAAGGTTTTTAAAAAAAATTGATTCAAAGTTTTTATGGAGTTACAAAATTTGGTGTTAATGTTTTAAAGGATTCCATAACTTAAGAATAAGTTATGGATCACCAAAAGTTTTTTGTGTTACCTTGTTTTATGAGTGAATTTAGATTAATGAATAAAATTATGTGATAGTTGGTTTTAATCCAAATTAATCTAAAAGAAGTTCATAAAATGTGTTTATGTAACTTATAAGTCACATTTATGAATCTTAAAACTCATAAAAGTTGGCAAAGGTTACAAAAATGAAGAGTCTAGTTCTAATTAAAAGGTGTTATGACTCCATAATTTGTCCTCAAGTTATGGAGGACCAAGAGTCTCTTCATTAAATAATAAATTAAAAAAAAAAGTGTAACCTTAATTAATTCCATAAGTTATAAAATAAAGAAAAAGTTAATTCTTTTATTAGTTTAAAGTCTTCCATAACTTGTCCTCAAGTTATGGAACTTGAAGAGTTTTTGGATTAAAACTATTTTAAACACATAAGTTATGGAATTAATTAGTTTTGAATAGTTTCAAAACTTGCCCTCAAGTTTTGGAATTTGTAAAGTTTTCTCTTATGAATACTTTAATTCCAAGTTAGCCCTTAGAATTTTAAAAGTTAAAATTCAACCCTTATACTTTATAATATTATAAGTTAATAATATATATATATATATATATATATATATATATATATATATATATATATATATATATATATATATATATATGTATAAGAGTAAAGTCAGTCTTACCGCTAGTACGCCTCATTCACGAAGTCGGTCTATAAGGTGGGTATAAGGTTGTTGCCTATAAAATGGCAACTTAATGGGTGTCCACTCTCACCCACCGCTTGCTTGACCGGTGGAGGGTCGTTAGCCGAACGGGTTTGACAAGACTATAATTAACCCTTCATTAAAAGTATTAATGATAAATACTAAGTAACTAAACTCTTAATAATACCCAATCTTAGTTACTTAGAAAAATGTGAATAAGGTGCTAATCCATGAAATTACACTTTGCACTTTGTTTAAGTCGGTTAGTGGAGCGTGTGTGGTTAACCGGCACACTAACTCGTATTTAACAAGGTAGGCAAAGGGTAACTTAATGTTTATCATAGTATCGGTGGAGCGTGTGTGGTTAACCGGCACATCGATTGAGGGGTAAACACTTAAGGGTACCAAGTAATTTGCATGGTTACTTCACACCTTGTTTTGTGATCCTCGGCATCCCAGTCACAAAACCTGAAGGGCACACTCGAGATTGAAACATGCCTTTGAAAAGTTCAATGAATCTCAAAGATCTAGGAGTTTCAAAACCAATTAAAACCTAATAATTCATTTCGTTTATCTTGGTGGAAATTGGTGAATCGTCATTCACCTACCTTCAAATATTTTATAGCTTGGATTACGGCATACCTCTTCTAAGTTATAAAATAGTTTGTTGGGTCCTAGCCTTAATATTTCATATTGGGTGTCATATTAAGGACTTTAAATCAACTATCTTGAATATCTCCCAAAAGATGTCTGTAATAGACACCTATGATCTTCCCAAATCTAGTGAAACAAGGTTTCCTAAATGAAGATGATGTCCTTTGGAAATCATACTTCTTTCACCTCCTCCAATTATTCTCCCCAACCCACAAGTTCTTGAAAAGTTTAAGGTCACTCAAGCCCTATTGGCAAGACAAGGTCTAGGTGTGAACACATCTTGGAGATGTAGTCACATATTGACAAGCCGGGAGAGTTGAGTGTCAAAGTCTTGAGAAAGTTGGTGGTTCAATCACTTTCTAAGTCACATAGTGAGTTCCTTTGGGACACCTATGAAACAGACTATGACAAGACCCTTAATGATCTTATGTATTTGCTAAGATCAACTTCCTAAAACTTTATGGACATTGACAATGATGACATTGGATATCCAGTAAAGCATTCTCTTCCCAATGGAAAGGGATCGGCCATAGTCAACTCGGTTGACCAAATGGTAAAGAGAAAAGCTAAGTCTGTGATAGTCTCGTGTACCATTATCAAAGGGTCCATACGTTTATATTGCCAAGGGAAGGGGCATTGCTTGCGAAGCTGCCAAATTTACCTAAGGATGTTAAAGTCAATAAGTTTGACTCTACTTCAGGTAAAGACCACTATCTAACTCTGTTAAGTTTCTATTCTGAGATTCCTGATACATGATGTGACTGGGTCACATGGTGATGTTTTAAGAATCAAAGAAAAGTGAAGAAACTTAAAGAAAGAATATGCTGAATCTGATGGCGTAGATGGATTTCTATCGCATAGTTTGAAGATCGGATTCTTGAGCAACTTCTTAGGAGTTATGAGATATTGCTTAGGAATAGATAACAACAAGTTTTCATATGGATTGTAAGGATAAATTTTTCCGCAAAGTTTTAAAATAAAAGAAATTTTTTTTGATTTTATTTATTTTAAAATATCCTTACAATGGCTTTTGAGGAAAAATTGTTGCTTATATGATTCCATTAAGAGCAAGAGTGGAAATATGAAGTTGATTCTTTCATTTGTGGTAATGTCTATATTTACCAAATAAGGAAAGATTCTCATCACCCAAGTTTCATTTGGACCGGGACTTGGAATCATGCAAGTTATATAACATGATGAATGAGAACTTTCAAGTTTTGGAAAAATTAAGACTAATTACTGGTTCACATGGATGTGTGAGTCAAGTGAAGGACTAAAGGATCGAGTACACAGTCTTGTGCACTGATTAAGTCCACCACAAAAGATCGATAAGATTATTCGTCATAGTTTACTAAAGCTCAGTAAATATGATTATACTTACATGCTTAAGTGTAACTCTGAGACATTGGAAAAGGTTCCAATGTAAGGCAGAGCGAATAAGAAGAATCAAATTAGGCAGAAGGATAAAAGTTTCTCAAATCTGAAAAGATGGGAGAGTACTTTAGTATCAGTTTTTGTGATCATCTTAATGATTAAGAAACCATATCAAAATTAGTTCTCTAAGGAAATCTTAGTGCATTCTTATGACTAAGAAGAGGAACTTGAATTGTTGAAATGGTTAAATCAAGAAGATGAGTCATACTTCGTTCCAATACAAGTCTTAGAGTCATACTCCAAGATTGTCATTTGAGTGACATGTCTTAAAGAAGGTTTAAAACACTTGTCAAATGTAAGAGTAAAAATTTTCTACTCTTGTACATTTGAAATTGGTAAGTTGTGATGTTTTGGATAAAATAAAGACCAACTTAGGCCAATTGGGTAAAGTGTTTTTCTTGATTAGAATCCGCACTATCTCTTGGATGTTTGACAAGGGAGTCTTATATGTCAAGAGGACAGTGGGAGTCTTAAAGGTCTTGAAAGTCTCAAGAAATAATCAAGAATAAAACCTGAAGTTCTTCACTAGCACACGACTTGAGGTTTATAACCTATCGTGTTGACATATCTGTGCCCATTCCAGTTAAAGTTGGCTTTGCATATGAGTTCTTAGAGTTCTCAGTTTGTTGCATAACAACTTGGAAGCAATGGCAGGCCCTTGAGCTGCCAGGTGGCAAGAAGTTAAGATTGAGTTCAATCCATATGGTTTTGGATTTGTCATTATCTTTGTCTTGTGATTATGGTTTGACAAATTCATATGGGTAGGAACTCATACACCATATAAATCTAAGTGTCATAAGGTTTCTCTCCGATTCATGAAAATGATGGTGAGGAAACGCTTTCACTAAGTAGATTTTACGAAGATATCAATTGTGTTATTTGCATTTTCAAAAGTCGTTAGTGGAGCGCGTGTGGTTAACCGGCACACTAACATGGACTTGTGAGAAATGGCAAATGCCTAAGCAATTGAGACCATGATTACGGTATCCCTTTTCATGGTTCTTGAAATTGCTTAGACACACAGGTGAGCTATCTACGGAAAGGGTGTGTGAATCTAAATTTCAGACTGTCCAGCTGATTTCTGAGTACATGTCAAAGCTAGTGGGAGCATAAGTGTTATGCTAATAATCATCATGTTAGTGGGAGCATGATAATTATGATAAGTATTGCAAGTTAGCAATGTTAATTATAGAAAACAAAATTTTCAATTGGGAAAAAGTTGTTTTGCTATAATTAAGGGAGAGGAAATTATGCTTCATCTCAAATCTATAAGCTTAGATCGTGAGGTTTTAATCATTTAGTCAAGGATATATATGAATTTCATGTTGGAATGGCTCAACATAAGTAAATTCTGTATATGGGTCCATTATTTGCGTTCTAAAATTCGATTATGATTACGGCATCCCTTTTCATAATCTGAATTATTAGAACTTGGCAAATTGAAATGGAAATATTGTAGCAAAAGACTGGTTTAGTCTTTATGTAAGACATCATGAATCGTGTCCCATATGCTTCGGATATAGGATCGATTACATGTGCTATATTCATCCGTTCTAAAATTTTCCAAAATTCCTGGGGCATTAAGAAGGGAAAAGGTTTAGAACTGGATATGACTAAAAGGATTAAACAATTGTCGAGGACAATCTAAGGTTTACCAAAGATTGGTTACTCAAGGACAATTGGAAGTATAGTGATAATTCTGGAAGGACCATATTGAAATAATCTGTAAGGAGGCAACTCTTGTTCATAAGTGATAGTCAAAATGGAATCTGGAAATGTTTCAAAGTTAGAATTTTCAATCTGTGTAAGATTAAGGAAACTTAATGCAAGAAGGATATTTCAAGGAGTTGATCTCCTTTGGAATACTCTGTAATGATTGTTGCCAAGTCTTTGTGACTTTGTGCATAATCGTTACAAGAGGATCAATGCATATAAGTTTAGAATCTAACAGATTTCTGTAAATGGCATGAATTTGGAATTCTTGCATTTGCAGTAAGGATTTGGGAGTGTGAAAAGAGAATCATTGAAGTTATGTTCAATTGATCTAGTTCACAAAATAAAGATCATAGACAAACATAGTATGCATACTTGGTGTGTGGCATGACTAGTGTTTAAGAAAACATAGTGTACATGCTTGGAGCATGAGACAACTATTGTTTTAAATTCAAGAATAAAGTTGATAGCTGAAACAGTATACAATGAATAATGTGTAATCATATGGTGATAAATAAAAGGTGTTTTATTTATGTTCAAAGGGTTGATACCATATTGGATTCAATTATTATTGTGTTTTATTTTGCATGTTTTGACTTCCCGAATAAACTGGGTTATTCTTCCTGAATGACTAAGTTATTCAAACATCCACAGTCGGTCATATGTTGGAAGTAGATATGAATTAAGACTGTCATGGGTTGGCTTGTAGAGGTCTAAGGTGTTGGACAAAGGGCTACAACACTCATGAGTGCTCATAAGTTCTGAGTATTGGATTCAACCCGCGCTCATTGGAATCACTTCATGGATTTTATCACGAGTGATCATGAGACAATAATATCTTATATTCTTCAAACCTAGAGATATGAGTTGTTACTATGAGTTGGTTGTACATTGATTGCACGAAAACGCATTTGGTAACTCGGTGCTATAAAACGTGCCTTTGTGTATGATTCAACAAGTAGTAGAACAAGCCATATGAGTCGAAGTTTATCCATTCCTTTTACCTTCGGGATAAAAGCGATATCTGTGGGCCCCTCGATGATTTGATGATGACAAATGGAAGTGCTCGGCCGGGCCAGGACTGATTTGATTTGTTCAATTAGTCCGTCGTCATAAATCGGAAATCGGGAAACAACAAATGGACAGAGAGAATGATTATAATCCATGTCTCAGTCCATATGATATCTAGAATGGAGGAATATATGATTCCTTATCTAATGGACAAGTTCGTTGACAAGATCAGAGTTCGACAGCAGCTTTAAGAGCTACGATTGCCAGTTAGGTTTGAAGTCATACGCAATAATAGTTTTAGACTTATCCAAGTGGGAGACTGTTGGATTAATGTCTAAGTCCATAACTATATTTGGTATGTACTTGACCCGACCCGGCATGGTCCATTTGGGTTGCACTTCACCGACATAATTTATATGGATAATCTTTTGAGAATAGTATGTTTATGATTAATATTAATATATTATAAGTTCTAATATATTAATATGGAATCATATTATTTAATTAGTATTGATCAAGAATTAATTTATAATTAATTAAATGATCAAAATGAACTAATTAAATATGGACTCTTATATATATGGAATGGGCCAAGTTCATTTAGGTTGGGCTAAGCTTTCATGGATAGTCCATGGAGTGTTTAACCCATGGATCCTAGGAAATGAAAGGTCATGGGTATTAGGGTTTAACCCTAATCCTCCATACTATATAAAGATGTCTTTGGTTGGTGAAATAGACACTAGTGTGGATACACTAAAGAAGGGCTAGCCAATTTCACTAGAGAGAACCAAGTAATCATATTCTCTAAAGTATTCCAAGGTGTCTTGGTGATTTGTGATTCCACTTGAGGCTTCCACACTATTGGGGCTAAGCTCTTAAAGCTTGAAGACATCAAGCTACATCAAGAGGTATGTATTCTATCTTGTTACATTCATAGTTTTTGTATGCTAGATTAGGATAATACCTTGGATGTTCTTATTTGCATGTATAATAGAGAAAACATAGATCCAAGGTATTTAGGGTTGCATGTACACTTAGGAAGTGTTAGAATGCACATAACCCAACATAACACATACATCATATTCACATAATAGGCCAACCTTGGTGCCTTAGACCCATAGGTATGGTGAGAAGACTCACCTGTCACGAATGCTGAACTGACACTTTGCGACCAAATATACCCCACGAGCTGCTCCACTCAACTGCCTAAAAAGTGTCATACAATATCCAGTCATTTCCCCAAAGTCCATCCTGGTCAACTACAGCCAAAATCAAGTCAACAGTCCATGTTGACCCTAACTCGCCGAGTACAACTAGTGACTCGCCGAGTTTCCCAGGATAACGTCTACTCGCCGAGTCATCAAGGTGACTCGTCGAGTTCATACGGTCTTGATTGATAATCTAAGGTCATTCGTCGAGTTTCCTTGCTTTCCACTCGACACGTCTACGAACATCCAACATTTGGGGGAATTTTACTCGACTCGTCGAGTTGTTCCTTCAACTCGTCGAGTTCTAGGTAATCTTCATCCGGCTCGTCGAGTTGTTCATCCAACTCGTCGAGTTCATGCCTGCTTTCATATGACTCGCTGAGTCACCCCCTGCGACTCGCCGAGTCCTTACAGATCTCAGGCTATATAGATCTAAGCTTCTAAGGCATGCTTTCCACGTAAAGTTGCAAACTTTACGTGCATGCAAAGCTTTAAGGCCCTAAAATAGCAAATCTAAGCTTGGAATGGAGTCATACACTTGAGGGGAGGCACATGCTAGGCTCAACTGATAACTTTATGCATCTAAAGGCCAAAAGGAGTCCATATCTGAAGTTACAACTTCAGATCCTGGCTTAAACACAAAATCCCTTTCTTAGAATCCATGCACAAGAGGGTTTTGGGTGGAAATGAGCCAAGGAATAGCTTAATACCTTCAGGGAGTGCTCCACAGAAGTAGATCTTGAATCCCCACGAGTCCTTTGCTTCCTCTAGCTTGTTTCCTCAAGTGTTTCCTTCACCAAATCCCTCCTTCAAGCTTAATATCACCAAGAATCACACTTACACTCGAATCAGGGTTTTGGGGAGGTAAAGATCTATAAAGGGGAGGCTAGGGGAGGCTAATGACCCTTTAAATAGGTTGCAAGGCCCTGAAATCTAGGGTTTCATCTCCCAGCATCTACTCGTCGAGTCCCATATTGAACTCGGCGAGTAGGTCATTAAACTTCGCGGACAAACCCCCTACTACTCGACGAGTAGGGAGGCCAACTCGCCGAGTAGGTTCTTAAAAAATCCAAACCAAAATATCATTATTAATACCTGAGGATCAGGGTGTTACAAATCTCCCCCACTTGAATTAGGCTTCGTCCTCGAAGCCTGCTGGTCCAAACGACTCCGGATAGAAATCTCGCATTTCATCTTTCGATTCCAAGGTCCATTCAGAACCCTTTCGGTGCTGCCATTGCACCTTTACCAACTTCACTTCTTTATTACGGAGCTTCTTTGTCTTCCTGTCTAGGATCGCAACTGGTCTCTCGACATAATTCAGGCTCCCATCCAACTGAATGTCGTCCAAGGATATGACTGAAGACCCGTCAGCAACACACTTCCGGAGCTGAGACACATGGAAGGTGTTGTTAATCTGACTAAGCTCCTCTGGGAGCTCTAAACGATATTCCACCTTGCCCACCCGGGCTATGATCCTGAACGGACCTGTGAACCAAGGCCCCAATTTGCCCCTCTTGCGGAACCAGATAATCCCTTTCCAGGGTGACACCTTCAGTAGGACAAAGTCTCCTTCCTGAAATTCGAGGTCTGATCGCCGTCAGTCCGCATAACTATTCTGACGACTCTTCGCGGCTCGCAATCGGTCAAGCACCTGCGGAATCAGTCCGGTGGTCTCGAGTACCACCTCCGTGCTCCCCAAAACCCGATGCCCAACCTCATCCTAGCACACTGGGGTCCTGCACCTCCATCCATATAACATCTCAAATGGTGCTCGGTCAATACTAGCATGATAACTATTATTGTACGAAAACTTTGCCAGTGGGAGGTACGTGTCACACCCCGAAACCAATGGCGGAAACGTTTCGGGGCGGAGGACGTCATGTAATATCACAACCAATGTACATAGTAAGCATAGTAAACACAAAACAATACATTAAATAGGATCATTACATTTGTTTGAAAGTAAGGTTATACATGTTTTATAGATACATTAGTTTAAACAAAAGTAAAGACCTGAATTCCATACGCTCCGTCTTCTGCAAAAGAACGCGAGATACATGTCTAAGGAGAACCTGAGAATACAAGCAGTTTTAAAAATCAGCATAAAGCTGGTGAGGTCATAAGCAGTTTGTTTATGAAAAAGAACAAGTTTCCTTTACTTTTCTGCAAAAGATTGTTAACCAAGAAAATCTCATATTTTCTATCACGTTTGTCGATTTCTATAAGATAAACCCTGATTATTACTAGTATGTTAAGAAAACATAAGTTAAAATTTGTGAATTCCACTCGGTACAATAGTAGGTAGTTTAATACGTAAAACTATAGATTGAAAACCCTGGAATACCATCCAGTACAACAGTAGGTAGTTTTAATACATAAAACTATAGATTAAAGGAAGATATAAAATCCGTGAATAAACTTTTATATTTTAATACGTATTGTGAGTCGTATAACCATGCTAATCTGACCCGAGACCTCCTTGACGTTCTTCAGGCGTCGGACGATATCCAAAATTTGTCACCCTAAGCGTGCCCGCCTAACTGTAGCTAGCAGTTAAGGTGTGGGATTGTCAGTCCCGAATAGATCTATTCACAAATTCCACGCTCTCCCTCCAGGAGACTCTGGTTATACTTCCGGGGAGGATTTACTGATAACCCGAAGGGTATATTGAAGACTAATCTCACAAGCTAGTATTAAATTATTCACGGTGTACTCGGTTGTTATCAAATATCGTAATCGTTTTGAACCATAATAGAGTATAAACAATTGAATACAAAGAAATTATCTGGCATGATACTCTACATTAACATAGATAAACTGAATCAGACATAGTTTATCTGTTGACATTGCATGAAATTTGAACTCATAAAACAAGAATTGAAGATCCCAAATTATTCCCATAATAATTTGATTGGTTTGATTGTTTCCTTCATTGTAATTGAAATCCATGTAGTTATATCAAATAAAACATCCCTTATGCTCCGCATAATACATAAGAGGTAAAGATATCCAAAAGTTTGCCAGATATTTATATAATTACATCAGTTTTTATGTTTCGAAAACATTTATAATTTGCTTGTATTCCCCCCCCCCCTGAAAATATTGAAAAACACGGAAAAAGGCGTAGGGGTATGAACTCACCAGTCGAGGAATGTGTCGGCTTAGGATGCTAAGTGTCAGTTCGGGGCTTGAAAACGCGCGAGGTTCCTATGTAATATGAAAAGATACACAATTGTATCTAATTAGACTTTGAACTACTAATTAGATAAGAATATACACTCCAAGGTGCGAAAACACTTAATTTCAAGTGTTAGGAGTGATCCGGGTAGCATTAAGGGTGTGTATGACCTAAACATGGACTTTTCTCTTCAAGAGTAAACTCCTAATGGAGATTACGGCCCTAAGACCATATCCCCATGAGTTTACGGCCGTAAACTCATGGTGGGGGTGTTCTTGGGTGCCTAATGGTCTTAAAACTCTTGTGGGGTGATGCTAGGCTTAGTTTAAGGCATTGAAAGGGGACTTGATCATCATTTGGACCATTTGAGGAGTTTACGGCAGTAAACTAGGAGTTTACGGCCATAAACTCTTATGTACCCATTCTTATTGTGTTTTGGTGGTCCTAGGTCAATCATAAGTGATTCTAACTCAAAATACAAGTCATGGAAGGAAGTTAAGGCACCTTTTGACCAACTTATAGGAGTTTACGGCCCAGGAACCATTCCTTGGGGGGTTTACGGCAGTGAACTCCTATGGGGGTGGTTTCCTTCAAGTTTAAGGTCCCTAACACAATGGTGGTTGGTTCTAGACTTTATTCCAAGGATTAGGAGGTGTTTAAGGGGCATCTTAACACCTTGAAAGGTGTTTACGGCCTATGAAAGGGTGTTTATGGTCCGAGCATGTTCTTGGGCCGTAAACTCATGTTTACCCCTAAAATGTTGAGTTTTTGGTGTTCCAAGTCCGGTCTTGTAAGCCCCTAAGTCATATCTAAGATCTAAAGGTGGTTTGGAAGGGTGTTGGGGCTCCAAAACCCCATTTATATGTGTTTGCGGCCTAAGGCTGTTCCAAGGCCGTAAACACATGTTCTTGGTCCTATTTCATGAATTAAACACGAATTTGAAAGCTAAATGTGTTATACTATGAGCTAGGAAGGATTACATACCAATTTGGGGCTTGAAAGAGGTGATTTTGGATCCAAGATAGAGTTTTTAGAGAGAGAGAGTAGAGAGAGAGAGAGGGAAAAAGGCTTCAAATGAGGTCCTTTCAGCCTTAAATATGGTTTGAATTTGAGGCTCGGCGGAATTCTACCCGATACTGTCGTTAAACGAGACTTTTGGTCGTACCCGATTCAGTTGTTGTAACCCGACGTAGCCGAAACTAAAATTTTTCTAAATAATAATTTGGGATGTTTTCATGTGTTTCTAACGGGTTTGGATACTCACGAGGTCATAATAAAAGTCTTAAATTAAATGACCTAATCCAAAATGTTAACGGGAAAATTGAAAGACAAACGGGGATTACTGACGGGAATGGGTTACAACGATGGGACAATTTACGGGTTGTCACAGTACGTATCCCAACTCCCCCCCGAAACCTAGCACACATGCCTGCATCATATCTTCCTGTGTCTGGATCATCCTCTCACTTTGGCCGTCGGTCTGGGGGTGATATGTCGTACTAAAATGCAGTTGGGTACCCAGTTCCTCGTGGAACTTCTTCCAAAACCTGGATGTAAACTGAACATCCCTATTTGAAACCACTGATACCGGCACTCCGTGCCTAGCCACCACCTCTCGAACATAAATGTCCGCCAACTTCTCTGCAGATATACGCTCGGGGATCGGAATGAAGTGAGCACTCTTCGTCAATCTATCTACGATCACCCATATGGCATCTGCTTCCCTCGTTGTCCGTGGTAGCTTCGTGATGAAGTCCATAGTGATCTCTTCTCACTTCCACATGGGGATGGGTAATGGCTGAACCTTACCATGAGGTTGCTGGTGCTCGGCCTTGACCTTCCTGTAGGTCAAGCATCGTTCCACATACCCGACGATCTCCTGCTTCATGCAGGGCCACCAATAGCTCGGCCTCAAATCCCTATACATTTTTGTTGCACCTGGGTGCATAGAAAATTTGGACTTATGCGCCTCCTCTAACAATCTCTGCCTCACTCCCCCGGACATCGGCACCCATACTCGGCCACATTGCGTCAACAAGCCATGACTATCCTTAACAAACAAAGGATACTACCCCCCGAATTCTTTCCAATTTCTAGTTCTCTTTCTTCACCCCCTCGACCTGAGCCTCTCGAATCATGTCTATCAAGGGTGGACTTACCGTCACCCTCATACAAATACCCCTGATCGGCGACCCCGTCGCCTTGCGACTCAATGCATCGGCCACCACATTGGCCTTCCCTGGATGGTATAGGATCTTACAGTCATAGTCCTTTAGCATGTCTAACCATCTCCTCTGTCACATATTCAGGTTCTGCTGGTCCATCAAATACTTCAAACTCTTGTGATCGGTATAACAACGAATTTCACTCCATACAAATAGTGCCTCCAAATCTTGAGGGCAAACACCACTGCCCCCAACTCCAGGTCATGTGTGGGTTAATTTGCCTCGTGAGGCTTCAACTGCCTCGAGGCATATGCGATCACGTTCCCCCTCTGCATCAGTACCGCACCCAACCCCAAAATCGATGCATCACAATATACCACGAAATCGTCCAATCCCTCGGGCTGTACTAGGATCGGAGCCTAACATAACCTCTGCCTCAGGGTCTCAAAAGCCCGTTGCTGATCCTCACTCCATCGAAAAGCTACATTCTTCTTGGTCAAACGGGTCAATGGCACAACAAGAAGCTACGAATCTCTGAGGCATTCCTCGGTACTTCCCATCGCATAACAGCCTCCACCTTCGCTGGGTCAACCGAAATACCCTCTTGATTGATGACATGTCCCAAAAACTGCACTTCTCGCAACCAAAATTCACACTTTGAGAACTTCGCATACAGCTTCTCCGTCCTAAAGGTCTCCAGCACCTATCTCAAATGCTGCTCGTGTTGTTCCCTGGTCATGGAGTAGACCAGGATATCATCAATAAAAACGATCACTGATTGATCCAACATCGGCCTGCACACCCGGTTCATGAGATCCATGAACGCGGCCGAAGCATTGGTGAGCCCGAATGGCATCACCACGAACTCGTAATGCGCATAACGAGTCCTAAAAGCTGTCTTCGATATATCCTTATCCCGAATCCTCATCTGATGATACCCTGACCGGAGATCAATCTTAGAGAACCACGATGCTCCCTGAAGCTGATCAAACAGGTCGTCAATCCTAGGCAAAGGATAGCGGTTCTTCACCGTCAGCTTATTTAGCTCTCTGTAATCGATGCACATCCTGTGCGACCCATCCTTCTTTTTCACGAAAAGGATCGGAGCTCCCCACAGAGAACTACTCGGACGGATGAACCCTCAGTCTAGTATCTCTTGAAGCTGTGCAGATAATTCTTGCATCTCGGGTGGCGCCAACCGATATGGTGCCTTCGCTATCGGGGCGACACCTGATACCAGGTCAATACGAAACTCCACCTGCCTCTCCGGAGGCACTCTGGGTAATTCTTTGGGAAAAACGTCCCGAAAATCCCGCACCACTGGTACACTATCGATATCCGTCATTGCCTCCACTCGCGTATCTGAAACCTAGGCCAAAAATCCCATGCAACCCTGCTGCAGAAACCTCCTCGCCCTCACAGCTGAACAGAGGGTCGGGCCCTGCGAGGTCCTCTCGCCGTGGATAACCAGTTCTCCCCCCCTTGGGGTTCGAACCCATACTAACTGCCGCTCACAATCGATCATGATTCCATTGGCCCCCAGCCAGTCCATCCTAATAATCACCTTCAATCCTCGCAATGGTATGGGAACCAAACCAACATGAAACCTTTCGCCATGCACATTCAGGACACAGTCCTGACACACCCTCGCAGCACTCACGGTGCGATCATCTGCAATCTCCACCTCGATCGAGGTATCCAGAGTCCCCGGTGCGTCTCTGAATTTCTTGCTAAGCGCAAGAGACACAAAAGATCGGGTAGCCCCCGAATCGAATAAGACATGGGCCGTCATACCATTGACCAGAAAGGTCCCTATAAAAAGCATAATAAGCATACATACAAACATTTAACATAAAATAGATAGAGGATAATGAACACATACCAGCCACAACGCCTGGCGCGGCCCTAGCCTCCTCGGTAGTCAGCTGGATTGCGCAGCTCTTCACCGCTGGAGCTTCCGCCTTAGGGTGGCCATCAGTAATCCTCATAGTGGCGGGCGCGGGCGCTGTCACAGATCCTCCTCATCCTCCTCCTCCTTGCAACCTCGGACAATCGGCCTTTTTATGGCCTGTTTGGTTGCAGTGAAAGCATATCAAGCCCTTCTTGGGGAAATCCTTACTCAAGTGGCCCTGTTGGCCATAAGAGTAGCATCCTGACATCCCGACTGTCCGACAAGCCCCACTATGAAATCTCCCACACTTGGCACACCGGCCCCGACCCTGTTGTCCCTTACTCGAAGAATCAGATGTCTTAGGCTTCTTAGCCTGAGCCCCCGCTGCCTGCACCTGCTCAGTCTTCCGCTTCGTGAGGGACTCCAACTCCATCTCCCTCTCATGGGCCTTATCAACCATCTCATTCAGGGTTTTGCACCCTGTAAAGCTCACAAATTCCTGAATGTCCTCTCTCAACATAGAGTGATATCGGGTCCTCCTCATGTCCTCATCTGTCGCATACTAAGGGATCAACAAAGCTCGCTCTCGAAACTTGGCGGTGATCTCTGCCATAGTCTCAATAGTCTGATATAGATCATGAAACTCCCTCACCATCCGTTGCACCTCAATAGGTGGTGCAAACTCCTGATCAAAACATCGTACAAATTCGGCCCATGACATGTCAGCCACACCGGCTGCTCCCACCTGACTAGTAATCTCGCCCCACCAATCTCGGGCCCTATCCCTCAGCATACAGGAAGCAAATCCAACCTTTGCCTCCTCCGGGCAAGTACTCGTGCGCTGGCATTCTCAATGCCCGCCACCCAACGTTTGCTCACAATAGGATCCTTGACCCCAGAAAACTCCGGAGCTCTGCATGCCTTGAACTCCCCAAACGAGGGGGTTCGAGCTCCACCCTGGCCTGGAAAAATATCATCCCTGAATGCTCTAAGTCTCTCCTCCATAATCTCCATCATGCCCTCCTTGACCGTCCCAAAGATGACTGGGGTATCGTCAAGGATGCCCCTCGTAACCTCGACCGCAATCAGCTCACGCAGCCTCTCATCGATACCATCAGTAGGGCCGCCTGACTCAGCCCTGGATCCCGATCTCGATCCCGATCCTGATCCCCCTGCTCCAAATCGCGTAACCACCATGCTGGACTATCATTTCACAAAACATAATGATTAGGATACCCATAACGAGGTTACTTCCATACTGTTTTCCTTTGGAATTTCCCAGATAGAACATGGGTTTGGGTACGGGTCCTGTGCTCCAGTAGTACGGGCCCAATACTACCTTCCACACCTACTCGTACCTTTCCCCACTGTTTTACCTGGTACCTCCAAATCTATCCCCACACAAACCATGACTCACAACTCTCTCATGAATCAGATCCGGACACCCTATGGTTGTCCTACTCATAACAATCAAACCAATCACTACAAGTTGCTTTTAGGCATGCAAATTATACACAGAAAGGATCAAATAGGCTAAATCAATCATTCCGAGGCTATCAGCTCCTAACCGTATATAATTTTAAAACATACACTTAGCAATTCCATATAATAGACAAGGCTCGCTATCATTTAACATGGCTATTCGACTTGGGAAACTACGTATTTGGCTCGGCTGATCACGCGCGTGGCCCTCTCCTCTTTTTGGCTTAAAATCCTTTTTAAGTTACTTTTGAAAACACTTTACCACTTCCTTAGTTTGAGTCCCGACACACCCGAGAATGTGTCCGAATCCCTCAAACCAAGACTCTGATACCAACTTATAACGACCCAATTTTACCATGAAAATTTTCATTTTTAATTAATCAAACAAATCCCATAATCCATAGATTTCCAAACCATTTGTTTTCCAATTCACAATTATTACAATTTCGTTGTACTTTTTGAAAACATCAGAGAGTCCCAAACACATAAAAAGAAAGGTAGAGTGCATGCCACGTCATCACGCCTTGCCTTTGCCCTTAGGCTCTGAAGTACCTGAAACAATCGAGAACCTATAAGCGAAATGCTTAGTGAGTTTCGCAGAGCATACCACACACACAATCCGCATATCACATATCCTGTTAGCTATAAAAGCTACACACATATTTTATAAGCCATGCATACATGAAACCTATGAGAATGTCATGGGCTACCCCACATGGTCTTCACCTAGGACTGCCATGGGCTCCCCCACATGGCCTTACATCCAATGACATGGGCTACCTGTTGGGTCAAAGTATGGTTTATACTTTTCTTTTCTGGGCAATTATATTTTTATGTAATATTTTATGAGCTTTCAGTCTAGTTTACGGTTAGGTGGGGTTTACGGTTGAGTTTACGGCTGTAAACCCATTTACGGCCCATGTCCACCAAGCCCATGTTCCCCTTGTATAAATATAGGTGTTAGGGTGTGAGGAGCGGATTGGTGAACACTAGAGGAGCTTAAGTATGTGCATTTGAAGGTGTTCTAGAGAGAGAAACTAGAGAGCATTTTGTGTGTGTGAATCTTTTGTATCTGGAACTTTAATTCTAATCAATTCATACAGAGATTCATATTCTTCTTCTTCTTCTTCTCTTCCATTTGATCTGACATCATCCGTTTGATTGGGATTCCGCACCATCAAACGGATTTGATTGATACACGGGCAAATTAGGGACTTACAATTGGTATCAGAGCTTGGTTGTATCAGTCAATTTTGTCAGATTTGCAGCATTATTTGATCCTATTTTCAAAATATTCTTGCGTTTTTAAATAGATCTCTGAAAAATAAGGGGGGTTTGTTCTTCGTGTTTTTCATAAAAAAAAGGTTTTTGATCGAGTTTTGGAGCTTCAAAGTCGAAAAATCGGTGTTTTTGGTCGAAACCTGCGAGGGCGTGGCGGAGTTTGCGATCGGCGGCTAGGGTTTCGAAGTTCACGACCCGAGGTTCATGGCCCGGAGTTTGCGGCCCGAGGTTCACGGCTCAGAGTTTGCGGCTTCTGCCTCGGTGGTTTATGGCCTCGCACCAGGTCCTCGCAGCAGCAGCCTTGTCCTCGCAAGCTGCTTCTTGCCTCACATAAAAAATAAGACGCGCATTGGAGGTGCCAGGGATCAAACTCGCGACCTCTCCCAAAAACAGCACCTTACCATCTCAACTAGCAAGCTTCTTGTGTCATTCCTCCGAATTTTAACACATAACCCATCTTTTTCGCTTCAAGTTTCGCATTTTTGACACTTTTAACCCCAAAACTCAATTCCTTTTAATTTTAAATTCCTTTTTCATCCAAAATTGAAAATAATAATAATAATAATAATAATAATAATAATAATAATAATAATAATAATAATAATAATAATAATAATAATTAAAAAAATAATAAATAAATTAAATTCAAATTAATAAATAAAATTATATTTTAATTTTTGACTTTTATTTTTTAACTTTTGACC
The DNA here is from genome assembly GCF_051521515.1 of Lactuca serriola. NCBI lineage: Eukaryota > Viridiplantae > Streptophyta > Magnoliopsida > Asterales > Asteraceae > Lactuca > Lactuca serriola. The sequence goes on along the minus strand of NC_136412.1, from coordinate 340,260,897 downwards.
TTAAATTTTGACTTTGACTTCCAAGTTTGACCTTTGACTTTAAACTTTGACTTTTTCGTTTAATTTTTAAATTTTCAAATTTAGCTTTTCGGTTTGACTTTTGAGTTTAACTTTTTAAAATTGACTTTTAAGGTTGACTTTTGAGGTTTATAATCAAAGGGTTTGACTTTTAAGTTTGACTTTTGAGTTTAACTTTTTAAATTTGACTTTTAAGGTTGACTTTTGAGGTTTATAATCAAAGGGTTTGGCTTTTAAGTTTGATTTTGGTTTCTAGTTGTGCTTTTTAATTGATTTTTAGGTCTACAAGGGACTTGAAAACATGAAAGAGAGTCGTCATGATTTGTTAAGACAAAATTTCAACATTTTTGATTATATCCCTAGAGAAACCCTCGAAACTCAGTTGCAGCGATTTACTACACTTACTACTGAGATGAATATAGCTGGGATCTTCTTGTCTAAGTTTGAGATAAACAAAAAGCTACTAAATTCACTTCCAAAATCGTGGGATATGAACGTGGCTATCATCAAGAAGAAAAAAGATCTCATTCATCTTAGTCTTGCTGATGTAATTGAAGAACTTGATGCTTTGAAGTGTAGAAAAACAATGAGTTTTAAAAACATTTCGGTCACTAAAGTTACATGTACTCCAGCTTGTGAAACTACTATTAAATTTCTTCGGGAACAAATTGATTTATTAAAAAGAGAAGTTGAGGACGTGAGATATGAAGGATATCAACTTAGGAAAGGACAGAAACCCCTAAAGGCTGAATTAGAAGCAAAAACGAAAGACTTTAGGAAGCTTCAAGAAGAGTATAACAACAAGTGTGAAAATTATGACTATATTAAGAGACAACTTGCTGCTGTAACTGAAGAACTTGGCACTTTGAAAATTAAGTGTGGAAAAACAAATGTTAGTTTTAAAAATTATACTGCGTCAAGTCAGACAGTCGAGTCCTTATTTGAAACCCAATTAAAATTTAAAAATAATCAAAACAAGGGTCTAGGGTATGATAGTGTTCCTCCACCTTTCAATCATAACTACACATCCATCCCTACAACATAGGAAGAAATTGACAGGGAGGCACATCTTCAATATGGCAAACTAGCTGGATTTGTGTCAGGAGGTATTCAGGTGAAAAATACTAATGTGTCTACTTCATGTGCAGGTAAAGTAGCAGAAGATGAGAACAAGGAGAGCACTACTGAACAAACCAATGACTCCTTGAACTCAGAATCTGTTGCTTCAAATTCTGTTACTCCTAACAAAACTGTCGTTGAGAAATACAGGCCTCCAATTCCAGCGCAACAGAGTGCATCTGGGAACAATAAGAGACAAGGCAAGGATACGCCACCAGGGGCAGGAAGAAATAATTTCACAGTGAAGAAAAAGACTTGTTTTCACTGTGGAACACCTGGACACATTGCCAAAAATTGTACTAATCGTGCATACATTCCTTACTATGCTCAAGGTCGGCAGAATGCGCCAAGAGGGAGATACTTCAAAAGAAACCCCTCAAGATCACGTTCAGACAATGCCGACTGGAATGCCATGAAGGCCAAGAATTCAACTCCCAAGCCAAGCATCCAACTCCCAAGAACAAGAAGGGAATGCTGGCCCAGAAGTCTAGTTGAAGAGATGCTCCTATGAAGCCAAGACCGGTTAGGTCAAAGTCATCTAGGCAGACGGCTTCAAGTTCCCAATCAAGTGCCGAGGCACCCATCGGATCGAACAAGAAATGGGTTAAACCCGAATATAGATGGGTACCAAAGGTGAAAACTCCCAAATCTTCTAATGACTCTAATATTTCATCGTCTTTTGTTTGTGATAAGCAGGATATGTCATGGGAGAGAGTATCGTGCGTTGATGACAAAGGTCGACCCAGTTTCAAAATGGATTGGGTTCCAAAAACCAATTAATTTCGCTCTGTGTTGGAGCAACTATGAAGGCATATCATCAGACTTCGGTTTGTTGGTAGTGGCTGCTCCAGGCACATAATAGGGGACATCTCTCAATTGTACAACATTCAAACCTTTGTTTGAGAGGATGTGTCCTTTTGCGGGAAGGGAAGAAAGGAAGAGATCACAAATGGGGTTAGTGCTTAATGATATGAAGAATTTTCGGATCTGTTATGAGATTATGCTTGCTATTCTCAGACCTTCTGATTGCAGATTCAATCAGTGAATAACGGTTTGCGTTTTCTTCTCTATATTCCTGAGTTTTTCTTGAGTTGATTCACTTTAGAGACTAATTTTTGTTTTAGGATAGTTTAAATTTGTGCATTTACGTTTGTTTCTCTTCTATGCACAAATTTAGGGGGAGAAATAAAAACAAAACAAAAATTAGAAAATTTTAATTTAAAAAATCCAAAAACATTAGAAAATCAGAAAATAAAAATGGTGTTAATGGAATGTGCTTGCAGGAGATGTTTTGGGAAGTGATATAATCATGTGATAACAGGCAATCTGAATCTAGGCATAGATGAACTTAAGGAATCTAGAGACTTGAAAGATGTTGACCTAGATAGATCCATTTAGCCTAATAATACGACGCTCGAATAGGTTGAGCAGGGAGATATACATGAGAATCTACCGGTCACATTAAATAACCCGTATCTAGAACTGTGGATTCACTTTTCCTTGATGTGCGGATTCTGTCCTGAATTCCGGTTGGATGGGGCGACAGGTAAATTCCGATAAATTAGGTCTGTAGAAAATTGTTTTCTTTCTTTCTGTCTGTTAGTCATATGTTGCCTTTTCTGCGTGATCGGGAGATCCGACCTGGACTGTAACATATGCAACTCTATTTCTCTACATATTATATCTATGAAATTCTTCTTATCTGTTAGCCATATGTTGTCTCCTTTGCGTGACTAATAATCCGACCTGGTACATAGCATATGCAACCTTCTATTTCTCAATCCCTCTAAACCTATAAGTAATAACAATCTGAATCTATCATCTCTCCTAATGATTGTCTGCTCACCTGATGTAAGGAATACTCTGGAAGTCCTTGATGGCTGGGGCATATCAGGAAGCGGGAAACACGTTCTAGTACAATTAAAATTGAACACATACAGATTGTCTGTAGATCTCACTGCTTGATTTAGGTGGACAACAATATCCCTGGTTGTACTCAGTTAAATGGTCATAAGAAAAATCCATTTAAGAATTAGGGCCAATCATGATAATAAAGTTATAATTAGATATATACATGTATCATGTCATTGGTAAATTGTCCAAATCTTGTCACAAATGTTTCGTGTTTAATTGGACCATAATACTGGCGATCGACCAGACAAAGACGTGAAGATAGAAGGTACCGACAAGCGGATAAAGGTTGTCTAAAAACTTTGATCCCAAATCATTCTTAAAGTTAGATATCATTCTATTTTTGTTAAGTTTGTTCATAGTTTTCTTCTAATTTAAATATTTGGGGAGAATTAAAAATTAAAAAAAATCAAATCAAAAATCCAAAAATATTTTTGTTTATGTGCTAAGTTTTCTTTTAGTTTTGTTTTGTCTTGAAAAGTGATTTCAGGTATAGTTAAGACTCATGGAGATTGTGTCGAAAATTTCTGAGCCAAGGCTTCGTCCGTGAGCATCGAAGAATTCTCATTCGAAGGAGCAAGAAATGAAGATTATTCTTTCAACATTCAATCCTTCAACCCTAGAAGCAAGGTGAAGCATAAATTGAAGATTATGTGACGGATTGCATTGAAGCCTCCTCAATCAGTCTGCTGCTATCGTTGTACCTGCTGAAGTGATCCAGAAGATTTGTTCTCTCTGATGTTCTATCTGAAGATTCTCAAGCTGAAAGAGCTATCTTTCAAGAATCAGTACATCAAGCATCCTCACCCAATGTGCGTTCAATGCCAAATCTTGAAGAATTGCCCAAGTGCTCAAAATGAAGTCATTCATTGAAGATAAATGTTGAAGCCAAGCTCTCGATGAAGATTGACAAGAAAAGCCAACTACTTTTTAGGGGGAGCTTGTTGGGTCAATTAAGAAAAGAAAGCTATAAACCAAGGGGGAGATTGTTAGGTCAAAGTATGGTTTATACTTTGCTTTTCTGGGCAATTATATTTTTATGTAATATTTTATGAGCTTTCAGTCTAGTTTACGGTCAGGTGGGGTTTACGGTTGAGTTTACGGCCGTAAACAGGTTTATGGCCGTAAACCCATTTACGGCCCATGTCCACCAAGCCCATGTTCCCCTTGTATAAATATAGGTGTTAGGGTGTGAGGAACGGATTGATGAACACTAGAGGAGCTTAAGTGTGTGCATTTGAAGGTGTTCTAGAGAGAGAAACTAGAGAGCATTTTGTGTGTGTGAATCTTTTGTATATGGAACTTTAATTCTAATCAATTCATACAAAGATTCGTATTCTTCTTCTTCTTCTCTTCTATTTGATCTGACATCATCCGTTTGATTGGGATTCTGCACCATCAAACGGATCTGATTGATACACGGGCAAATTAGGGACTTACACTACCCCACATGGTCTTCACCTAGGACTGCCATAGGCTACCCCAAATGGTCTTACATCCAATGCCACGGGCTTCCCCCGGGATCTTCATACAAAACATGCAATCACATAACAAAACACAGAATGTCTAACACATATATCATATTCACATAATGGGCCAGCCTTGGTGCCTTAGACCCATAGGTATGGTGAGAAGAATCACCTGTCACGAATGTTGAACTGACACTTTGAGACCAAATATACCCCACGAGCTGCTCCACTCAACTGCCTAAAAAGTGTCATACAATATCCAGCCATTTCCCCAAAGTCCATTATGGTCAACTACAACCAAAATCAAGTCAACAGTCCATGTTGACCCTAACTCGCCGAGTACAACTAGTGACTCGCCGAGTTTCCCAAGATAACGTCTACTCACCGAGTTATCAAGGTGGCTCATCGAGTTCATACGGTCTTGATTGATAATCTAAGGTCATTCGTCGAGTTTCCTTGCTTACCACTCGACACGTCTACGAACATCCAACAGTTGGGGGAATCTTACTCGAATCGCCGAGTTTTCCTTCAACTCGTCGAGTTCTAGGTAATCTTCATCCGGCTCGCCAAGTTGTTCATCCAACTCGTCGAGTTCATGCCTGCCTTCATATGACTCTCCGAGGGACCCCCTGCAACTCGCCGAGTCCTTACAGATCTCAGTCCATACAGACTCTTTTGAGCCATGCAATGCTTCCAAATTACAGATCTAAGCTTCTAAGGCATGCTTTCCACGTAAAGTTGCAAACTTTACGTGCACGCAAGGCTTTAAGGCCCTAAAATAGCAAATCTAAGCTTGGAATGGAGTCATACACTTGAGGGGAGGCACATGCTAGGCTCAACTGATAACTTTATGCATCTAAAGGCCAAAAGGAGTCCAGATCTGAAGTTACAACTTCAGATCTTGGCTTAAACATAAAAGCCCTTTCTTAGAATCCATGCAAAAGAGTGTTTTGGGTGGAAATAAGCCAAGGAATAGCTTAATACCTTCAGGGAGTGCTCCACAGAAGTAGATCTTGAATCCCCACGAGTCCTTTGCTTCCTCTAGCTTGTTTCCTTAAGTGTTTCCTTCACCAAGTCCCTCCTTCAATCTTAATATCACCAAGAAACACACTCACACTCGAATAAGGGTTTTTAGGAGGTAAAAAGCTGTAAAGGGGAGGCTAATGACCCTTTAAATAGCGTGCAAGGCCCCAAAATCTAGGGTTTCATCTGCCAGCATCTACTCGTTGAGTCCCATATTGAACTCGGCGAGTAGGTCATTAAACTTCGCGGATAAACACACTACAACTCGACGAGTAAGGAGGCTAACTCGCCGAGTAGGTTCTTAAAAAATCCAAACCAAAATATCATTATTAATACCTGAGGATCAGGGTGTTACAGTTGGCAGACAGATAATTGCTTTGGCGATGGTGTTTATGATGATGTCCAGTGGTGATGATGGCGATGTCCGGTGGTGATGTTCTAGAGAAAGCGAGAAGGAATCATGTGTAATAGTCGAATATTACCTCAAACAATATACAACTTGAAGGAATTAGGGCTTGATGAAGACAATGGGTATTGTGAAGGCGTAACGCAGTTTTTGCGGCTACAAACACATCGGCGCAACCCTGGTAGCAAAACTAGTGATTGATGGCGATGATAGCTATGCCCGATGGTGATGTTCTAGAGAAAGCGAAAAACATACGCTATAATGAGAGCATATAGAAAGAGGGGGATACTTTAGAGAATTAAAATTGATATTCTATTACCATAAATCAAGGGGTTTTGGTTTTAGAATTAAAATACATAATTAAAATAAAAGACTAAACCACCCTTATTAGTTTCCTATACATAATATATGCTTGTTGACATATGAACCAAGCTCTCTCTCTCTCTCTGTCTCTCTCTCTCTCTCTATATATATATATATATATATATGGAAAAGGGAATATACCATTATGGGTATATAAAATATGTACCATAACTACATACCCGACACTGTTTTAATTCAACCGAGCATTTTTCTTCCTCGTACTCGTATTCTGCTGCATCCTCTGATCGATAGTCAAATTTTATCAAGTCCCAATTCAAATCCTCGTCTTCTCCTCTTCTTCGGTAACTCGTATCCACTGCTACCAATTCTGTTGGAAAATTCTGTACGAAGAGTATGTTGGGGATGATCGTCAAGGATTTAAGTCAACAATGATCATCCAATATGTATTTCCATGAAATCTACGCTACTGGCCATAACATCGGTGCATTCTAGGGGTTGTCCAACCAGGTTCGTGAATTGCACTCTTAATCCCAAATAAAGCAATCTCACATTCTTTTCTTCTTTTCCCTTGTACACCGTGCATAGAGTGAGTTAGGTTTGATAGATATGTATAATCAACATTAGTACAACAACCCATTTTCACTAGAAATTCTAGTATATGCAACCCACCCACCAGGTGTTCGATTAAATGCCTCAGTGAAAATTTGTGTCAATATTGCATGAAAAGCATAGGCTTTTATCGAGTATGGGTATTATCAACCACTCGTGATCTACAAATTAGGTATCCTTTTCTTTTCATCTTCTTCTTTTTTGCCTTTTCTTTGAATGGCATGAATGCTCCTATAAAAGTTCAAAAAGTATAGAGTACCCATGATGATTCACCCCTGTAAAAGGAGCAAAAGGAATCTAGAATTTGTTAGTCATATAAGTGAAATCAAATACAACAAGATCTCTGAATTTTGTATAGGCATCTCTTGATCTACCATCATCCCAAAAGCTATTTCTAGGATACCCATCATCAGACAAATCCACGAAAAAAATTGGTAACTATCAACAAATGTTTTATCTTGAAAATGTTTTTGCAAGTCCTTAGAACTCTTTTTCTCTATGTTGTTTTCGTTTCTCAAATAAGACATCAACACATTGCTTTGAAGTAACATCAGTTACATTTGAGGTTTTCGTTGTATTAACAACCTTTTTAATCTGAGAAGGTTTCAACACTGCTTGACCAAATTACACCATAAGAGATTTACCTTCTATAGAACGTTGGAAATTGTTATGAGATCAATGCTTCAACACCTTCGTTGGTGTCATGATCAATTCATGATTGTGTGTGTCATTAAATAAACGCACCAGTCAATTCCCATCCTCTTGTCTTGTAATTCGAAGCTTTGTTTGGGATCCGGTTCTAACATCTCTACAACGATTTATCTCATTTCCACTTGAATCATTTTTGTCTGACTATTTGAAACTTATTTTGTTGCATACATATATCTTCCGCTAAGGATTATATGCTTTCATGCTTTTAAATGTGTCATCTTTATATATACCAAAGCCATGTAAAAAGGAGTAATCGTTATAAAATGTATAAGCATCGTTGAGTGTATTGAAAACATTTCTCGGTATCCTTTCAACATTATCTTCCTCTTCTTCAAATTCACTGTTTACATCGAAATCGCTAACGTCTTCTGATTCATATGTTGCTTCCACGAAATCATTAGTGTCAACATTTTCATTTATATATGATTTTATAGCTTGATCAGTTGCTTCAGTTTCAAACATCATGGCCTGCACGCAAACACATGTTCTAAAATAAAAAACTAACTCCAAAATTCTTTTCTATTAAATAGGATTGAAACATTATAAATAGTAATAATAAAATGAGAACCAAGAATAAAGAACTAAAAAAATCAAATACATTGGTGCAACATTAATGAGTAGTAAAAATGGTTTAAGTATTTGAAAAATGTTGAAAAACTTAATATATATAATGAGAGCATATTGAAAGAGGAAGATACTTTTAGAGAATTAAAATTGATATTCTGTTACCATAATCAAGGGGTTTTGGTTTTAGAATTAAAATACATACTTAATAAAAAGACTAAACAACCCTTTATTAATTAAACTTAATTAATATAAATAAATATATTTTGATTGGCCAAGAATTAGTTTCATACTTACATAATATATGCATGTTGACATATGAACGTGAATCTCTCTCTCTCTCTCTCTCTCTCTCTCTCTCTTTATATATATATATATATATATATACATACATACATATATATATATATATATATATATATATATATATATATATATATACATACATATATGGAAAATTGAATATACCATTAAGGGTATATAAAATATGTACCCTAATTACATATCCGACGCCGTTCTAATTCAACCGAGCATTTCTCTTCCTCGTACACGTATTCTGCCGCATCCTCTGATCGATAGTAAAGTTTATCAAGTCCCAATTCAAATCCACCTTTTTCGCTCTTCTTTTGTAACTCGTATCCACCGCTACCAATTCTGTTGGAAAATTCTGTACGAATAGTATGTTGGAGGTGATCGTCAAGGATTTGAGTCAACAATGATCATCCAATAGGTATTTCCATGAAATCTATGCTACTGACTATAACACATCGATGCATGCTAGGGGGTGTCCAACCAGGTTCGTGAATTGAACTCTTAATCCCAAATAAAGCAATCTCATATTCTTTTCTTCTTTTCCCTTGTACACCACACGTAGAGTGAGTTAAGTTTGATGGATATGTGGAATCAACATTAGTACAACAACCCATTTTCACTAGAAATTCTCGTATATACAGCCCACCCACCAGGTGTTCGATTAAATGCCTCAGTCAAAATTTGTGTCAATATTGCATGAAAAGCATAGGCTGTTATCAAGTATGGGTATTATCAATGGCATGAATGCTCCTGTAAAGTTCAAAAATTATGGACTACCCATTATGATTCACCCCTGTAAAAGGAGCAAAAGGCATCTAGAATTTGTTAGTCATATAAGTGAAATTGAATATGACAAGATCTTTGAATTTTGTATAGGCATCTCTTGATCTACCGTCATCCCAAAAGATATTTCTAGGATACCCATCATCAGACAAATCCACGACAAAACACTGGTAACTATCAACAAATGTTTTATCTTGAAAATGTTTTTATAAGTCCTTAGAACTCTTTTCCTCTATGTTGTTTTCATTTCTCAAATAAGATATCAACACATTGCTTTGAAGTAACATCAGCTACATTTGAGGTTTTCATTGTATTAACAACCTTTTTAATCTGAGAAGGTTTCAACCCTGCTTGACCAAATTAATCCATAAGAGATTTACCTTTTATTGAACGTTGGAAACTGCTAGGAAATCAATGCTTCATCACCTTCGTTGGTGTCATGATCAATTCATGATTGTCCATGTCATTAAATAAGCCCACCAATCAATTCCCATCCTATTGTCTTGTAATTCGAAGCTTTTTTTGGCATCTCGTTCTAACATCTCTACCACGGTTTATCTCATTTCCACTTGAATCATTTTTTTTTGACCGCTTGAAACATTTTTTATTGCATACATATATCTTCCGATAAGGCTTATCTGTATACAAATTTTTAACTGTGTCATCTTTACGTATACCAAAGCCATGTAAAAAGGAGTAATCGTTATAATATGTATAAGCATCATCGAGTTTATCGAAAACCTTACCTAGTATACTTTCAACATTATCTTCGTCACCGTCAAATTCAATGTTTACATCGAAATCGTTAACTTCTTCAAATTCATATGTTGCTTCCACGAAATCATTAGTGTCAACATTTTAATTTATATATGGTTCTATAGCTTGATCAGCTGCTTTAGTTTCAAACATCATGGCCTGCACAAAAACACATGTTCCCAAATAAAAATTAACTCAAAAATTATTTTCTATTAAATAGGATTGAAACATTATAAGTAGTAATAATAAAATGAGAACCAAGAATAAAGAACTACAAAAATCAAATACACTGGTGCAACGTTAATGAGTAGTAAAAATGATGTAAACATTTGAAAATTGTAGACAAACCCTAGATTACATATGTCATCATATTTATTATATTTTATTATAAATATGATTAGTGTGTAATGAAATGATAGAATTGTTGGATTTTGAGCACTATAACACTCATATGGTGCACATGCAACCCTAAATGCTTTGGATCTATGTTTTCTCTAATTATACATGCATATTTTCAATTTTCCAAAGCATATAGCGTAGCTAGCATACAAATTGTCAAATGAACAATAAAAGTAGTTAGATGATTTACCTCTTAGAAGGACTTGTAGTTCTTGACCTTTGAAAGCTTGAACACCTCAAGTGTGATGCATCTAATGGTTCACAAATACCAATATGCAAGAGGAGGCTTGATAGAATACGTTATTTAGCACAAAATCAATATCAAACTTCTTAGAATAATTGTGTATATATGTGTAACCGATTTTGGCCATCTGGGGTTCCTTTTATAGTGCTAGGGTTACAACTTGGCAAACCTTAATGACCTTTCATATTACTTAGTCTCCATGGGTTAAAACCTCCATGGACTATCCATGGATTATCATATTGGTTTAGCCCATCCTAAATAAACATGAATCATTGGTCCACACTATAAGAATCACTGATTTACATAATCATACCCCATATATTTAATTAGTCTCTTTTGATCACAAAATTAATTCCAAATTAATTCTTGACCAATACTAATTAAATAATATGATTTCATATTAATATATTATACTTCTAATATATTAATAAATCATAAATAACCTTATTCTCAAAAGTCCATCCTATCAAATTGCACTTGTGAAGGCACCCCAAAAGGACTATGCTACAATGAGGTCAAGTACATCACATCTATAGTTATGGGCTTACACACAAAATCGAACAGTCTCACACTTGGATAATGTAACATACACGTTCAGTTATCGTGTTTTGTTGGTTTAAAAATGAATATTATTAAACAATATATGGTTTTGAGCATTGAGTTCTAACAAGATAGTTTTATGAGATTTGAAGTAAAACTATGTTTAGAATCATTCGGGAAGTATTGGAAGTCTTATGAGATTTCAATAAAAAGTCAATTATCAAAATTAATGAAAATATAGCATTTAAGTTGGAAATAAGTAAAATTAATGTTATTGAAAGTTGTAATTATCTCGTTAGGACCATTTAGGCGAAATCCGCACCGAAATCCGAGTTATAATGAAGAAATTATGACTTATCAAAGTTTCGCGACAAAACCCACACGACGCCATATAACGTAAAAAGTGATTTTATGATAAACTACCTTTTAGCTTTAGTGACCTAAATGAAATTCGTAGTATTCATCAAACTGAGAGCTTTCATAAAAAGAACGCCCAAATCTGACTTCGTATGAGGAAGTTATGATTTTTCTAAAAATTCGGCATAACTGTACACAGAAGAAAACGGACGTCAGATGAAGAAATTATGAATTTTTAACAGACTGTTCCTGTCCCGGCCTATTAAAAATATAATATTAAAAATGAATTCAAAATTAGCCGACAGAGTCTAAATGAAAGTTTTAGAGCAAGGTCATACCTACGAGTGCATATAAAGAACGTCAAAACAGAGCCCGTATGCGAAAGATATGAATTTTTGAAGTTTTAGACACGAACTTCGAGGCTGGTCTGAAGGATTACGCCCAACATACTCGTGTACGTGATCCGGAGTCAGTCACCCCCTACTCCTTCGCATGATGGACACGTTTCATAGCCTTGACACGTCCGAGCTGATCCCTTCGTACGCCCAGCATACGAAGGCGTACGCCCAACGTATTAGCTAGTAAAGGTGTACGCCCCGTGTACCTTGCTAATTACGCCCAGCGTAATAAGGTGCTTCGAACACTATAAATAGGGTGCGAGGCTGCCCGAATTTAGTTTTCAATTTTCATACTTTTACACCCCCTGAAGCCTAGGAAATATCCCCGACACCCGATGTAAGTCCCGACGCACCGAAGACCCAAGTAAATATTCTTTTCAAGTTGAAACTCTGCTCGCGCTAGGCCCAGTTTTCAACAAAAACCCCGGTTTCATCAAAGAAAGTCATTTTTAGAAACGAAGTGCTGCCCAAATTATCATTTTATCATTCGGTTATTTCACGGTGAGTTCAATATAGGGACAATTGTATGTTATGTGTTATATGTGCAATGTGCTTTCCTATGTTATTATCATAATGGAGCTATACCTTTGACCATGAAGTGAATGACTAAGCATCACTTTGGTATTGGTATGAAGCCTTTGGCCATGTAGAGCATGTCTCGTATCACTTAGGTATTGGCTTTGTGCCTTTGGAAATGTAGACAATGACTCATATCACTTTGGTATTGGCAGAATGCTAGGTAGGGCTAAAAGCCTGTATATTCTAGCAAAATGATAAGTCAAAATTGTATTTTCTATGCCACTTGGGCTGAAGTCTTATTGATGTATATCATGTTGAAATTGTTGTATTTCATTGATTGTAAATCTAATTAGATTATTGGTTGATATGGAAAGCCTGTCATATGATACTCATATGCCTTTGTTGTTTATTTGTCCCTCTTTGTTTCCGTCATATATATATATATATATATATATATATATATATATATATATATATATATATATATATATATATGACATAACGTTATATTGTAACTGTTATTTAACTCACTAAGCGTCAGCCGCTTATCTCTCTCAGTGTTTTATTATTGCAAGTGATAAGCATCCAATATAGTTATGTACTGTTAGAAGATGTAGAATAGATAATATTATAACTTTTGTATCTAGTATATAAATTCCTAGGAAATTATGTAATATATAAAACTTTGTAAAAATTCTTGATAGTTGGTTTGTATCCAGTCTTTTGGTAAGTATCTAGACTTCTGTAAATTATATTATGAATATGTATGTAGCATGTTTGGAGTAATAATATAGTATCGGTTCTTTCAGTCATGGTATCAGAGCAGTAGTTTAAGTGAACTAATTACTACAGATTGGTATTTAGACTTAAACCGTTGGAAGTTCAATATATGAACGAATTCATTGTAAGTATATGGATACAAACTGTAACGCCCGTAGATTGTTTCGGTATGTCGTTACCATTGTTACCATTGTTTCGGTAATGACTAAGAAGATTGTTGTTATCCCGACCCTAGTGGGCATATCCCATTGAGTCCGACTACGATGAGTAGGTTACGTGGTTCAGAGAACCAAGTTTGATGTAGCGTCCGACTTAAACCAAACGATTGAAATCAAAGCGATCAATAGAAGTATCGCGCTCGTTGTTAAAAGAGTTGGTAGCCAGAATTGCCTAAATGTTAAAATGTGATTATATCACATTAAAACATGAAGGAAGGCATAGTCTGTTTTAGAATTTAACTCTAAGAGACCTAAGTCTAAGTGTTGCAACATACGATGATAAGTCATTAGAATATGACACATCGATCTATGGTAGTAATAAAAGAACTCATCTCAAGTTCGTATCTAGTAAGGATCGAGATTGTGACTTAAGGGTCATAATTAGTCTAACCTGAGGTAGAGAGCAGGTGTACGATCGAGTACTGCTTACAGTCAATGAGTCTAAGTGATAGAATTGAAGGAATATAGAAGTTATAATTATTACCTAGGATGAAGAGATGATGTATGGGGTCATTATACAAGCCCTATTTCGTTGATGATTCCGGGACGTAATCATCCTAAGGGGGAGATAATTGTAACGCCCGTAGATCCGGGCTAGTCAATTTAGAGGCAATAGGGGTCGAAAACGACCTTTCGACAAAAGATTATTTAGAATAAATAATCCTAACCAAGTTTTAGAATATGTCACAAGGTTTCAGTACATATAAAGAACGCCGAAATCCGAGTTATAACGAAGAAGTTATGACCCGTCGAAGTTTCGCGACAGAACCGGCACGACACCGGGAAGCGTAAATAGTGAATTTACGATAGAGCGAGATTTAGCCTCAGCGATCTAAACGAAAGTCGTAGAATATGTTAAACTAAGAACATCGATAAAAAGAACGCTCAAATCTGACTTCGTATGAAGAAGTTATGATTTTTCGAAGTTTCGGACTAGCAGTGTACAACCCGAAATTCGAATATTAGATCAAGCGGTTTTTAGCCGACACGACCAGAACGAGAATCGAAGATCTCATTAAGAGTAGCGTAACGAGAAAAAGATGGGCGAAAACAGATGTCGGATGAAGAAGTTATGAGGATTTAACGGACCAATCATGTCCCGGCCCGTTAATAATATAAAATTTAAAATCGAGCCAAAATTAGCCGACGAAGTCTAAACAAAAGTTGTAGAGTACATTCCCACCTTCGCGTGGATATAAAGAACGTTGAAAACGGAGCTCGTATGCAAAAGTTATGATTTTTAGAAGTCGGAAAGTGAATTTGCGAAATCTGTTACGAGGGTGATGATGTGGCGCAATCTGGACCCTCCATCGCTGACTCAGTACCCGCCTCGGATGAGTGACGCGTCGCCCCTCGCTACGCCCAGTGTTCTGTCTCATACGCGCCGCGTTCGCTGAGCCATGCTCGGTCCAGAAGAAGCCACGTCGCACCACCGAGCCTTGGCCACCTGGTGATCTTATCCGAAGTTACGCCCCGCGTAAGGTCCTCGGTATGCCCAGCGTACTCTGAGGCTGCGGTCTATAAAAGGGAGGTGAAGCCTCTCGGATTTTTCACACCTTCCACCACAAGTTTCTCTCTCTACTTTCTCTCACTAACCCCCTAACCCTCTCCTAAGCCTAGGTAAACCCCTAGCACCCCGAGGGAAGCCCCGAGGCTCCCGGAGTCCCGAGAAAAAGGAGTTTTTCGATTTCGAACCGCTGCTCCAATTAAGTTCCGGTTTTCGATAAAATTCGCTGTAAGTGTGCTACGCTTACGCAATTTTTAATATAGCTTTCAAATAATTATAGGAATGTTATTAGGTCCTTAAAATAATTATTTAGGCTATTATTATGAGTTATATCGAGTATAATTAACACTTAATAATACTCAGACTAATTAATTTGTCGCGGTTATCGTTAGACTAAACCCTAGTGGTATTGGTACTAGGTTTTATCGAAGGAATATCGTTTTGAGAGTATCGAAGCGCTGTCCGAGTGTTGAGTCACCACCTTTCAAGTGAGTACATAGTTACTTTCAGCTTACACGTAGATATGAAGTATTTTATCTAAATTACGTGTTATGTGTGCATATTATCTGAATACTTGCTATCTATGTTGGATTAACGTTTTATACATGTTTTCAATGATTTAAACCGTATATGTATTTTATATCTACAAAATGTGTTAGGTAAAACATGGGTAGATGTAATAGTTGTTGTGTGACAAAATAAAATAATGAGAGGCCTCGTTATAGCTGTTCTTGATGATCTAGTCATCTAGCGGAGTATAGATAACGACCACGGACTATTCTAGACAGTCCAGTGGAACACTAGCAGGCTCGCAACCTGTAGGTGTTTATTTGAACTGTGTGTTATTTGAAATGTGTGTTTATTCGAAATGTGTGTTTGTTCGAACTGTGTGAACTGTGTGCTCACCAGGTGTACTCCATCCCCCATATGGTTGCCTTTAGGACTTTCATTGCCAAGGAATCCCCTTAGCAGTAGTGTCCATCCTAATGATAGTCCTTTGACTAGGTCCCTTGTGTTAGATGTTTTAGGGATGTAATGTGAGGATAACGGGAATGGGTAATTGGGTTGATTGTTTGATGTTTAAAAATAATAATTATATTATTGTGGGTTGAAAACCCTATGTGCTCACCAGGTTTCCCAACCTGACCCACTCAGTTTATTTATATCACAGGTGTTGATGTGAAGTGACATTACACTGAGAGATTTAAAGAGATGTAGATCACTAGTGTAAATAATTGTAAGTTCTGTTTATGCTTATGTTTCTGTATTAACGATGACATCCCAAACGTTGTAAAATGAAATAAATACGTTTCTTCGAAAATGTTTTAATAACGTATTTACCATGTTTTTCTGGGAACAAATTCCGCAACATTTTTATAAAATGAAGTACTCTGATTTTTATAAAGCATAAACAAAATCGGTCTTTTCTGGCCGTGATTTTGGGGATGTCACTGTGGGTATCAGAGCATTAGTTTAAGCGAACTAGGAATATGGATTTATTTCTAAACTTAAACTTAGAATGCTAAGCGATGATTGTGAGGTGTGAGCACTAGATTATTTTAGGAATTGTGCCTAAAATGCTTTTATGTGCTAAATGATTTGTGCATGTTATGTTGTTAATTGTTCGGATCTATGGTCTGTTGCCGACAGGATCTGGAAACCTTATGTGTTTAGGATTCTAAACGTACGACTACGATATTAGAACTGGCATATAAACGTTACGGAGTGATAAGGATGATTTAACCGTCAATTCTAAGTAAAGATCTAGATTCACCTTATTCGGTGTATAGATCAAGATGGCAAGAACCCGTAGCGGAAACGTGAATGCAAATGGGAACCGAAACCAACCCCCAGTGATTGAGCAAATACCGGTGATGGAAGCCGTTGCTGAGCCAGTCACAATGGCCGGAGTGCAAGCAATGATCCAAGCGATGTTGGATCATCAAATGGAGGAAACCAGACGTTTGCTCCAGAAAAATCGAGAGGAAGCAACCATTCAGATCGAACAGCCCGAGTTGAACGAAGGGCAGACTGAGGAAGGAAACTACAGTGGGACTGTTGGTCAAGTCAACCCACCAATAGTTCGACAAAACAACCAAGATGACGAAGTCGAGAGGAATGGATGCAAGTACAAGGATTTTCTGACTTGCAAGCCATCGAATTTCTCTAGAAAGGAGGATCTGATCGGGGTCATGGATTGGATCTCGGAGATGGAATTAGCTTTCATGACGTGCGGTTGCAAGGGAAAACAACAGACCACATTTGCAGTGCGTCAATTTCGAGGAGGCGTTGTACGTTGGTGGAACACCTTGGGGAAGACTCTGAGCCCCCAATGAGCCCCTACAACTGACATGGGCAGAATTTCCGGTGCAATTCAAACGAAAGTACTGCTCAGCTCAAAACCTGCTTGAGCTAGAGAACCAGTTTCTAACCCTGAAGAAGGGAAGCATGTCAATCGATGAATACACGAACAACTTCACAGAAAAGATGGAGTTTGCCTTGCGTCTTGTTCCGGATGAGCTGACGAAAATCGACAAGTACGCAAAGGGACTTCCATGGGAGTACACGGTGCCAGTGCGTCAGGCACCTACTCTAGAGGCAGCTATCTGGGCTGCCAAGTCTGTGGAAGATATGATTAAGGGAAGAACTGCCAACAAGATTGAGGTTGGCGAAAAGAGGAAGTTTGAGGAATCTACAAGGCCCAATAAGAAGATTAAGTCTGGTTCAAAGGAGTCTAGCGGAGGAGGAAACAAAGTGAAATGGTGCGAGAAGTGCAAGAAGAATCACTTTGGGAAATGTAGCGAAGAAGTGACTTGCTACAAGTGTGGGAAGACCGGACATTACGCCAACGAGTGCAAAAGGGTGTCTTATGAATGCCGTGAAGAAGGGCATGTTGCTAAGGATTGCCCGAAAAAGAAAGAGGCGGCAAAACCAAACATTCCGCCAAAACCGAAGGCAAGAGCATTCCATATGATCCTAGACGAAGCAGATGACAATGCGAGGATTCAGGAGTGACGGCTTGACATCCAAGGATCGAGTTATAAAGTAGCCATAGAATCATATGATGTAGCCTGTTAGAGGCATAGTCTAGGGTGAACTTGGACACCTATGTAATCGTTTCAAGAAATAATATGAAACCTTTGTTTTGTTATCTGATGTGTTACGTTGTTGTGTGGTTTTCTTGTATGGTGACTTGGAAAAACTGCGGGACGATACTTGGGACGAGCATGAGTAGGTGTGAATGGTAGTAGAGGCCTATACTACCGGAAGCACAGGACTCACACTTGGATCAGGGAAAGTCACAAGGTTACCAAGAAGCTAGTAATTGATTTCGTTTTATTCAAGTATGTCGTTACCATTGTTTCGGTAATGACTAAGAAGATTGTTGTTATCCCGATACGATGAGTAGGTTACATGGTTCAGAGAACCAAGTTTGATGTAACGTCCGACTTAAACCAAACGATTGAAATCAAAGCGATCAATAGAAGTATCGCGCTCGTTGTTAAAAGAGTTGGTAGCCAGAATTGCCTAAATGTTAAAATGTGATTATATCACATTAAAACATGAAGGAAGGCATAGTCTGTTTTAGAATTTAACTCTAAGAGACCTAAGTCTAAGTGTTGCAACATACGATGATAAGTCATTAGAATATGACACATCGATCTATGGTAGTAATAAAAGAACTCATCTCAAGTTCGTATCTAGTAAGGATCGAGATTGTGACTTAAGGGTCATAATTAGTCTAACCTGAGGTAGAGAGCAGGTGTACGATCGAGTACTGCTTACAGTCAATGAGTCTAAGAGATAGAATTGAAGGAATATAGAAGTTATAATTATTACCTAGGATGAAGAGATGACGTATGGGGTCATTATACAATCCCTATTTCGTTGATTCCGGGACGTAATCATCCTAAGGGGGAGATAATTGTAACGTCCGTAGATCCGGGCTAGTCAATTTAGAGGCAATAGGGGTCGAAAACGACCTTTCGACAAAAGATTATTTAGAATAAATAATCCTAACCAAGTTTTAGAATGTGTCACAAGGTTTCCGTACATATAAAGAACGCCGAAATCCGAGTTATAACGAAGAAGTTATGACCCGTCGAAGTTTCACGACAGAACCGGCACGGCACCGGGAAGCGTAAATAGTGAATTTACGATAGAGCGAGATTTAGCCTCAGCGATCTAAACGAAAGTCGTAGAATATGTTAAACTAAGAACATCGATAAAAAGAACGTCCAAATCTGACTTCGTATGAAGAAGTTATGATTTTTCGAAGTTTCGGACTAGCAGTGTACAACCCGAAATTCGAATATTAGATCAAGCGGTTTTTAGCCGACACGACCTGAACGAGAATCGAAGATCTCGTTAAGAGTAGCGTAACGAGAAAAAGATGGGCGAAAACGGATGTCGGATGAAGAAGTTATGAGGATTTAACGGACCAATCATGTCCCGGCCCGTTAATAATATAAAATTTAAAATCGAGCCAAAATTAGCCGACGAAGTCTAAACGAAAGTTGTAGAGTACATTCCCACCTTCGCGTGGGTATAAAGAACGTTGAAAACGGAGCTCATATGCAAAAGTTATGATTTTTAGAAGTCGGAAAGTGAATTTGCGAAATCTGTTACGAGGGTGATGATGTGGCGCAATCTTGACCCTCCATCGCTGACTCAGTACCCGCCTCGGATGAGTGACGCGTCGCCCCTCACTACGCCCAGCGTTCGGTCTCGTACGCGCCGCGTTCGCTTAGCCATGCTCGGTCCAGAAGAAGCCACGTCGCACCACCGAGCCTTGGCCACCTGGTGATCTTATCCGAAGTTACGCCTCGTGTAAGGTCCTCAGTACGCCCAGCGTACTCCGAGGCTGCGGTCTATAAAAGGGAGGTGAAGCCTCTCGGATTTTTCACACCTTCCACCACAAGTTTCTCTCTCTACTTTCTCTCACTAACCCCCTAACCCTCTCCTAAGCCTAGGTAAACCCCTAGCACCCCGAGGGAAGCCCCGAGGCTCCCGGAGTCCCGAGAAAAAGGAGTTTTTCGATTTCGAACCGCTGCTCCAATTAAGTTCCGGTTTTCGATAAAATTCGCTGTAAGTGTGCTACGCTTACGCAATTTTTAATATAGCTTTCAAATAATTATAGGAATGTTATTAGGTCCTTAAAATAATTATTTAGGCTATTATTATGAGTTATATCGAGTATAATTAACACTTAATAATACTCAGACTAATTAATTTGTCGCGGTTATCGTTAGACTAAACCCTAGTGGTATTGGTACTAGGTTTTATCGAAGGAATATCGTTTTGAGAGTATCGAAGCGCTGTCCGAGTGTTGAGTCACCACCTTTCAAGTGAGTACATAGTTACTTTCAGCTTACACGTAGATATGAAGTATTTTATCTAAATTACGTGTTATGTGTGCATATTATCTGAATACTTGCTATCTATGTTGGATTAACGTTTTATACATGTTTTCAATGATTTAAACCGTATATGTATTTTATATCTACAAAATGTGTTAGGTAAAACATGGGTAGATGTAATAGTTGTTGTGTGACAAAATAAAATAATGAGAGGCCTCGTTATAGCTGTTCTTGATGATCTAGTCATCTAGCGGAGTATAGATAACGACCACGGACTATTCTAGACAGTCCAGTGGAACACTAGCAGGCTCGCAACCTGTAGGTGTTTATTTGAACTGTGTGTTATTTGAAATGTGTGTTTATTCGAAATGTGTGTTTGTTCGAACTGTGTGAACTGTGTGCTCACCAGGTGTACTCCATCCCCCATATGGTTGCCTTTAGGACTTTCATTGCCAAGGAATCCCCTTAGGAGTAGTGTCCATCCCAATGATAGTCCTTTGACTAGGTCCCTTGTGTTAGATGTTTTAGGGACGTAATGTGAGGATAATGGGAATGGGTAATTGGGTTGATTGTTTGATGTTTAAAAATAATAATTATATTATTGTGGGTTGAAAACCCTATGTGCTCACCAGGTTTTCCAACCTGACCCACTCAGTTTATTTATATCACAGGTGTTGATATGAAGTGACATTACACTGAGAGATTTAAAGAGATGTAGATCACTAGTGTAAATAATTGTAAGTTCTGTTTATGCTTATGTTTCTGTATTAACGATGACATCCCAAACGTTTTAAAATGAAATAAATACGTTTCTTCGAAAATGTTTTAATAACGTATTTACCTTGTTTTTCTGGGAACAAATTCCGCAACATTTTTATAAAATGAAGTACTCTGATTTTTATAAAGCATAAACAAAATCGGTCTTTTCTGGCCGTGATTTTGGGGATGTCACACAAACCATATGAAAGAATTAAGTGGGGTATTGGGTAATGATAAGTCTTAATATTCTAAAGTACTAAGTTACTTCAAAATTTTCAGAGCATTAGTTTAAACGAGTTAGGAATTTTGAGGATTTCTAGACTTAAACTTGGATTTCTGTGTGATAATGGTATGATGTTTGTCTAGTATACTTTATCTTGAATACCTAAATTAATATTAAATAGACACAAGCACTAGAATATTTTAGGAGATATGCATTATATTCTAATATGTGCTAAATGATAACTAATATACCATGCTTTAGGTAGCTTACCTATATTGCTATTACTTGAAGAAGTTTAAGGTTTGTTGCCGACCTTGGTTTGTAAGAGGAAATTTTATGTGTTTGAAGTACATTTAGACGAGATGAATGTTTTGGTCTAACCCGTGAAGTTGTTCCACCGCTGACCAGATTGAAGCAGTGATTGCTTACAAAGTTTGAAGAATTGAAGATAGTGATAAATACTTCGATGATATCAAGACTGATATTGTGCAAGATTAAGAAGAATTCAATGTAGATCAAAGGAAAGGCTAACAAAATTTTCAGACTCAATGGGCCAAGACCTTGCCAAACATTGTAATGTAGTATGTAGTACGAGTGGTATGGTCAGAGCTGATATGTAACCCTATACAAGATGCTCAGATTTAGTATTTAATAATACTGAGTGACAATTGACTTCTATCACATCCTTATGAAAGTTCTATAGTGTGTTAAGCCGACTTTAACATACTTGATTAGGATGGTGAAATGAGTCATTTAGTTAGGCTGAATGACTTACTAGTTAAAGTAAGGTAGAATACATAGTTTAAGAAGATATATACTCATAGTGTTGTATGAGAAGAGATATTGTTGTTAGGAATGACAGAGAACCAAGTCGAAGCTTGTAGAATATGCTGAGATGTAGTTAAAATGCAGACTTCCTAGGATAGATTCCTATGAAGTAGACTTAAAAGATACACCCATGAGAAGAAAATTTTCTCATATAAAGGAATGATGATGTCATGAAAGGATAATGAAATGAATAAATATGCATGGTGACTTGCATGAGTTAGAAGATGATGCAGATAGTTGGAGACCGTTTGTCTCCACACTACCAGAGTAAATTCTGGTATAGTGTGTCATGCAGAGTAGACACTACCCAAGAAAGAATTTATATGAAAAATTTGGAAGTAAAATTCCTATCAACCTAGGAAAAGTATTAGGATATGCTAGATCGAGCTTATGCATAAAAATGATTCTAGAAGGTGAATTTAAGAAATCCAAGATATGTTTGATAGAAATGTGAAATTCCTAGTTGAGTCTAGGAGAAATTGTTGTATGTACTTGTTTGAACACACGCAGGTGTGAAAAGTTGCTTTGAGAAAACTTTTGAATGGTGACTTGGAAAAATGCGATACAATACGTGTGACGAGTATGAGTATGTGTGAATAGTAGTAGAGGCCTATACTACTGGAAGCATAAGACTCACAATTGGATTAGGGAAAGTCACAAGGTTACCAATGCAAGAAACTAGTAATCAATTCCGTTTTTGTACGAGTATGTCATTACCTTCATTTTGATGATGACTAAGAAAATGATTTTTGTTCAAACCTTAGTGGTCATAAAGAATCGAGTCCGACTAATATAATTCTGTGAAGTGAATTGATTGGTTCAGAGAACCATGTCTTGTATAGTGACGAAACTTCAGTCGAAAGATTGAAGAAGGAGATGGTCGAGGTAGTCGCTAAAGGTATTACAGCCTTCATTAAAGCATTAAGCAACCATTAGCTAGAAATGCTACTAGTTATGGAGATATTATATCACATTAGAACATGAAAGAAGGTTTCTTCTATGATAGTGTTTGACTAATAGAAATAAGAGTATGGTTCATTTTCTGTCTTTCGTGTTATGAAATCAAAGGTCATTAGAATATGACCATTCAAGTTGTTGTTGTAGAAAAAGTGAAGACCTTATCTTGGGTTGAGTCTATAAACCAAATTTAAGAAGGAGCAGGAGTCTGCAATGGGAATTGAGTTTTTAACTTGAAGATTAGGACCGAAGGCCCAACATGGAATGAAGAGCGCGTGCAGATTTCATCATCGCCACAAATTAAGAAGTTTGAAGAGTTTGACAATCGTTTAGTTAAAGGCCGTACATTTCAGATTACCATAGAGGAGGCACACAAGGACTCGAATGTTGTAACTGGTTCATTTCTCGCAACCCTAGACCTGCTCACATCTTATTTGATTCTGATACCTCAAATTCTTTTATGTCTCATGAATTTACGCATTCTTTTCAAATTGCTTATTATACATTCGCCCAACCATTTCATGTAGATACCGCGGGAAGTATATCATTACTTGTTGATAAAGTCTATAGAGATTGTGTCATAGAAATTGAATGTGACAACCCCAAATTTCACGGCCAGAAAAGACCGATTTGTTTATGCTTTGTTTTAATATCAAAGTAATCTTTTAAAGAAAACTGTTGGGGAATTTGTTCCCAGAAAACATGATAAATACTTTATCCAAGCATCTCCGAAGAGATGTATTTTATTCGTTTTAAAACATTTGAGATGTCCTGGTCAATACAAACACATAATCATAAACCAAACTTACATTCATCTACACCACTGATATACATCTCTTTAATCTCTCAGTGTAATGTGTCTTTGTATCGATATTTGTGATATAAAAATATTGAGTGGGTCAGGTTTGGAAAAACTGGTGAGTACATAGGGATTTCAATCCCATAATGTTATAATATATATATATATATATATATATATATATATATATATATATGTTATAATTCACACAATATAAAATTTACCAACTCTTACCCCCACTCCGTTAATCCTCTCAACGAGACTATCCATACCCCTAGACCTCAAATTCTGACTCTTACTCCCGGATCTAATCCATATTCCCGAGTCCATGATTGTACCCATTCCATACTCCCTGATAAGGGACAATTGGTCTATGTCTAAATCAATACTCCCGGACTAATGACAGATTCTATGTCCTGTCCATACTCCCGGACTAAGGACAACCGACAATGTCTTAATCCATACTCCCTGATTAATGACAACTAACTAAGTCTTAATCCATACTCCCGAATTAATGACAATTAACTAAGTCCAATCCATACTCTCAGACTAGGGACGAATAACTATGTATAATCCATGCTTCCGGATAAATGACATATTTTAAAGTTCTATCCTCTCAACGAGACTATCCATACCCCTAGACCTAAAATTCTAACTCTTACTCCCGGATCTAATCCATATTCTCGAGTCCATGATTGTACCCATTCCATACTCCCGGATAAGGGACAATTGGTCTATTTCTAAATCAATACTCCCGGACTAATGACAAATTCTATGTCCTCTCCATACTCCCGGATTAAGGACAACTGACTATGTCTTAATCCATACTCCCTGATTAATGACAACTAACTAAATCTTAATCCATACTCCCGGATTAACGACAATTAACTAAGTCTAATCCATACTCTCGGACTAGGGACGAATAACTATGTATAATCCATGCTTCCGGATCAATGACATATTTTAAAGTTCTATTCTCCATATATATCTCGCTCGTACTCATAAAGAGATACTACCCCATAACCTTTATAACAAATCTTAGGTTTACTCTTTAACCTAAGTTATCATAAACAATCAGGTATGTTTTTTAACACATAATTCAGACATCATCAAATAACACACACAAAACATATATTTAATACATTCAAACAATAATTGTATTAAAATCATGTTCATGAAAGGGACTATGCACTCACTTGATAAGACGATTATCAGATAGCACTACGGCTCTTAAAGTAGTATTATTCAATGAAACCAAGATATCTTCACGAACCGGGCTTCTCGCGGGCAGAGCTTCTGCTTGGAACTCTTTTCTCCTCGGGATCTTCGGGGCTTTGGGACTCACTTCGGGTGTCGGGATGATACCGGGGATTCGAGGCTCGCTTCGGGTGTTGGGATGATACCGGCGCTTTAGGGGGTTAAAAGAAGGCTTAAAGATGAGTAGAGTAGGAGAGAGGTTTAGAAATTAGCAACCAAAATCGGCTGCCTTTGGTTTCTGTTTATAGGGCTGAAAATTCAATTTTCACATCGTAAACCATCATTTAACGTCGTGACCTTGGACGTCATCAGGTGTGTAGTCACAATGTTCAGTGTATCAGACTCCAGAAGACGTTAGCACTGATTTCAAGTCGTGAACCCCTTTTTCATGTCGTGAACTCTGATATAGTGGTGGGGTTCGTGCCCCGAACTTCAGAAATTCATAACTTTCGCATATGAGCTCCGTTTTTAACATTGTTTATATCCACACGTAGGTGAGATTATGCTCTACAACTCTTGTTTAGACTCTACCGGCTAATTTTAAATTTAATTTTTATTATATTTATTTTTAGTAGGCCGGGACAGGAAAACTCCGTTAGGAATTCACAATTCCTTCATCTAACATTCGTTTTCGTCTGTCTTTTCACCGTTGGACTACTATCGACGAGATCTTCGATTCTCGCTTAGATTGTTTCAGCTAGAAATCACTCGATATCATATTCAAACTTTGGGCTGCATATCGCTAAGTCGAAACTTCGAAAAATCATAATTTCCTCATATGAAGTCAGATTTTGACGTTGTTTTTATGCATGCTCTCGGTTTAACGTATTCTACGACTTTCGTTTAGATCGCTAAGGCCAAATATCGCTCTATCATAAATTCACTATTTATGTCCTACAGCGTCGTGCCTAATCTGTTGTGAAGCTTCGATAGACCATAACTTCTTCGTTATAACTCGGATTTCAGCATTCTTTATATGCACGGAAATCTTGTGACATACACTACAACTTGGTTAAGATTATTTATTCTAAACACTCTACTATCAAAAAATTATTTTTGACGCTTATCGTCTCTAAATTGACTAGCGCGAATCTACAGGCATTACAATTATCCCCCCTTAGGATGATTACGTCCAGGAATCATCAACGAAAATAGGACTTGTATAATGATTCCATACGTTATCTTTTCATCCTATGTAATAATCTTAACTTCTATGTTTCTTCGAATGAGTATCTAACTCTTGGACTTCTTGACCGCAGGCGATGCTTAATCTTGCACTTGCTCTTCGTACTATGTTGGACTTTCAATCGTAACCTACGAGTTACAAAATAAATCCTTGTTGAGGACTCGTTCTTCTTCTTAGGATAAGTACTTTCCTTTATCTATTGAAACAGATCGTTGGGTCATGTTCTAATGACCTTTCATCGGATGATGCAACGCCTAGACTTAAGTCTCTGAGAGTCATATTCTAGATTGGAATATACCTTCCTTCATATTCTAATGTGATATAATCACATTTTAGCATGTAGCATTTCTAGCTACAAGCTTCTTTAACAACGAGCGCGATGCTATTGATCGCTTTGATTTCAATCTTCTGACTTAAGTCAGATGTTACATCGAACTTGGTTCTCCGAACCACGTAACAAACTCCTCGTAGTCGGGCTCAATTCAATATGACCACTAAGGTTAGAATATCAATCTTCTTAGTCATTACCGAAAAAATGGTAACAATATACATGAATAAAATGAGACCAATCACTAGCTTCTTGGTAACCTTGTGACTTTCCCTGATCCAAGCGTGAGTCATGTGCTTCCAGTAGTATAGATCTCTACTACTATTCACACCTACTTATACTCGTCCCAAGTATTGTCTCGCAGTCCCTAAGTAATAAAATCACAAAACAATTTAACACATACAAATGTGTCCAATTAATCATACAAATTTTCCTAGACTCTACTAGGACTTCTTCCATGCGCATCTTCACTCATCAATTCTACTTCAACTCGGTTGGTGATGGAAATTACGGACGATGGGACAACTTCAAAAATTACACCAATCATTCAATCATCCTGCCAATCGAAGGTGTACTACAGATGTACCGTACTCCTCTAAACGTTCAGTTATTTTATCAGACATATTATAAAGGCAAGATACCATTCTTACGATATCTTCCGATAGGTGTCATTCACAATCATAAGGCTTTCATTTCCTCCATTTACTCAATTCTCTACGAGTCTTCACCATAATGTTTTGTACACCCAAGCAGATGTTCGGTGTACTTAGGCGAGTATTTTAAGATAGGAAAGCTTAATTTACGATAGACGTATAAATCTCCTTATCACTCCGAAACGTTTACATGCTAGTTCTAATATCATAGTCGTACGCTTAGAATCCTAAACACGTAAGGTTTTCAAATCCGATCAGCAACAGACCATAGATCCAAACAAATAATAGCATATATGTTAACATATAGCATTTCTCACATAAAAGTATTTTAGGCATCTTTCCTAAAATAAACTAGTGCTCGTGTCTAAAATATGGTAGACACTCATCTCACAATCATCACTTAGCATTGTAAGTTTAAGTCTAGAAATCCTACAAATTCCTAGTTCGCTTAAACTAATGGTCTGATACCAACTATGACATCCCCAAATTTCACGGCCATAAATGACCGATTTGTTTATGCTTTGTTTTAAAATCAAAGTAATCTTTTAAAGAAAACTGTTGTAGAATTTGTTCCCAGAAAACATCATAAATACTTTATCCAAGCATCCACGAAGAGATGTATTTTATTCGTTTTAAAACATTTGGGATGTCCTGGTCAATAAAGACACATAAGCATAAACCGAACTTACATTCATCTACACTACTGATATATATCTCTTTAATATCTCAGTGTAATGTGTCTTTGTATCGAATCCTGTGATACAAAAATATTGAGTGGGTCAGGTTTGGAAAACCTGGTGAGTACATAGGGATTTCAATCCCACAATGTTATAACATATATATATATATATATATATATATATATATATATATATATATATAATTTAGAATTCACACAATATAAAATTTTCTCTGTATATATATAACCAACTCTTACCCCACCCCGTCAATCCTCTTAACGAGACTATCCATACCCCTAGACCTCAAATTCTAAGTCTTACTCCCGGATCTAATCCATATTCTCAAGTCCATGATTGTGCCCATTCCACACTCCCGGATAAGGGACAATTGGTCTATGTCTAAATCTATACTCCCAGACTAATGACAGATTCTATGTCCTGTCCGTACTCCCGGACTAAGGACAACTGACTATGTCTTAATTCATACTCCCTGATTAATGACAACTGACTAAGTCTTAATCTATACTCCCGGATTAATGACAATTAACTAAGTCTTAATCCATACTACCAGATTAATGACAATTAACTAAGTCCAATCCATACTTTCAGACTAGGGACGAATAACTATGTATAATCCATGCTTCCGGATCAATGACATATTTTAAAGTTCTATTCTCCATATATATCTCGCTCGTACTCATAAAGAGATACTACCCCATAACCTTTATAACAAATCTTAGGTTTAATCTTTAACCTAAGTTATCATAAACAATCAGGTATGTTTTTTAACACATAATTCAGACATCATCAAATAACACACACAAAACATATATTTAATACATTCAAACAATAATTGTATTAAAATCATGTTCATGAAAGGATTATGCACTCACTTGATAAGACGATTATCAGATAGCACTACGGCTCTTAAAGTAGTATTCTTCAATGAAACCGAGATATCTTCACGAACCGGGCTTCTCGCGGGCAGAGCTTCTGCTTGGAACTCTTTTCTCCTCGGGATCTTCGGGGCTTCGGGACTTGCTTCGGGTGTCGGGATGATACTGGGGCTTCGGGGCTCGCTTCGGGTGTTGGGATGATACCGACGCTTCGGGGGGTTAAAAGAAGGCTTAAAGATGAGTAGAGTAGGAGAGAGGTTAAGAAATTAGCAACCAAAATCGGTTGCCTTCGGTTTTTGTTTATAGGGCTGAAAATTCAGTTTTCACATCGTAAACCATCATTTAACGTCGTGAACTTGGACGCCATCAGGTGCGTAGTCGTGATGTTCAATCTGTCAGGCTCGAGAAGACGTCAACACTAAGTTCACGTCGTGAACCCCTTTTTCATGTCGTGAACTCTGACATAGTGGTGGGGTTCGCGCCCCGAACTTCAGAAATTCATAACTTTTGCATACGAGCTCCGTTTTCGACGTTATTTATATCCACACATAGGTGAGATTATGCTCTACAACTCTTGTTTATAATCCTCCGGCTAATTTTGAATTTAATTTTTATTATATTTATTTTTAGTAGGCCGGGACAGGAAAACTCTGTTAGGAATTCACAACTCCTTCATCTGACGTCCGTTTTCGTCTGTCTTTTCACCGTTGGACTACTATCAATGAGATCTTCAATTCTCATTTAGATTGTTTCGGCTAGAAATCACTCGATCTCATATTCGAACTTTGGGTTGCATACCGCTACGTCGAAACTTCGAAAAATCATAACTTCCTCGTACGAAGTCAGATTTAACGCTCTTTTTATGCGCGCTCTCGGTTTAACGTATTCTACGACTTTCGTTTAGATCGCTAAGGCCAAATATCGCTCTATCATAAATCCACTATTTACGTCCTACAGCATCGTGCTGAATCTGTCGCGAAACTTCGACATGTCATAACTTCTTCGTTATAACTCGGATTTCAGCGTTCTTTATATGCACGAAAACCTTGTGACATATACTACAACTTGGTTAAGATTATTTATTCTAAACACTCTTCTGTCAAAAAGTAATTTTTGACTCTTATCGTCTCTAAATTGACCAGTCCGGATCTACGGGCGTTGCATTAAAGGTTATAATTTTCTTGCTAACCTGATTTCTATCTCCTTGCCCAACTTTGATATTATTGTCGGCATGGATTGGTTGTCAAAGAACTACATAGAACTCTTGTGTTACGAAAAGACGGTACGCATCCCTATCGAAGGGAAGGATTCTATTTTATGTCTTCGGTAAATAAAGACTTAAAATCTTAAAAATAATATCTTTCCTAAAAACTCGTAAACTTATATCGAAGGGGTACTCTACTTATCTAGCCTATACAGTTGATATTTCAAAAGAGGGGAAGAAAATTGTAAATGATGTTCCCGCTGTTAATGAATATCCTGATGTTTTCCCTGATGATTTGCCTGGACTTCCCCCGGATAGGGAAATAGAATTCTGAATTGACTTTATGTCTAGTGTTGCTCCAATTCCCAAAGACTGCTAGATAGAATGATAGCATTTGGGTAATTGTTGATCGGCTGACTAAGAGTGCACATTTTCTTGCCATGGGTGAAACAGCTCCAATAAAGAAATACGCGCAAGTATACTTAGATGAAACTTTTGCGAGACATGGTGTGCCGCTCAAGATTACTTCCGATCGTGATAGTAGCTTCACTTCTCATTCTTGGGTAAGTATTGAATGTGAATTAGGATCTCGTGTCACTCTTAGCACAACTTATTATCCCTAAACAGATGTCCAGAAGGAGAGAACCATCCAAACAGTAGAAAATATACTAAAGGTATATGAAGCACTATATGGGCGTAAATCTCGTACTTCATTATGTTGGTGTGATGTAAGACAGAAAGTCCTTAGTGGTCCCGAAATGATTCAAGACACCACTGATAAGATTCAAATTGTACAAGAAAGAATGAAAGCGGCCTAGGATCGATAAAATTCCTATGCATAAAGGAGGAGACGATCTATAGAATTCCAGGTGGGTGATTTCGTAATGCTAAAGGTATCTCCATGTCAGGAAGAAAGGAAAATTGAGTCCTAGATTTGTTGGACCTTTCAAAATCATCTAGAGATTTGTTAAGCAAGCATACCATTTGGAATTGCCAGAAGATTTGGCGAATATTCATGATGTGCTTCATTTGAGTTATCTATGTAAATGTTTAAGCATATATGATGAAACAGTCCTATTATCCGAGGTGAAACTGGATAATAAATTTAAGATATGTAGAAGAGCCCGAAGAGATTATAAACGAGAGAACGGTTGATCTACGTAATAAAGAAGTAGAGTTAGTGCTTATTAAGTAGAAACATCATCGAGACCCAAATTATACTTGGGAAAATAAGAATGAGATAAGAGCGAAAGATTCCCATTTGTTTAAATCGTTGTGATTTCGGGGACGAAAACCTTAAAAGGAGGAAGTATTTGTAGAATACACGTTAAGTTATCTTGTTTTGTTAGTTAAAAAATGAATATTATTAGACAGTATATGATTTTGAGCGTTGAGTTCTAACAAGATAGTAAGACTATGTTTAGAATCATTCAGGAAGTATTCGAAGTCTTATGAGATTCCGATCAAAAGTCAATTATCAAAATTAACGAAAATATAACATTTAAGTTGTAAATAAGTAAAACTAATGTTACTAAAAGTTGTAAATTATCTCATTAGGACCATTTAGGCGAAAACCTCACCAAAATCCGAGCTATAACGAAGAAGTTATGACATATCAAAGTTTCGCGACAGAACCGGCACGACGCCATATGACGTAAAAAGTGAGTTTATGATAAACTACTTTTTAGCTTTAGTGATCTAAATAAAAGTCGTAGTATTCGTCAAACCAAGATCTTTAATAAAAAGAACGTCCAAATCTGACTTTGTATGAGGAAGTATTGTTTTTTCTAAAAATTCGGCATAGTAGTACACAACCCGAAACTCGAAATAAAGATCAAATGATTTTTAGCCGATACAACTTAAACGAAAATCGAAGGTCTCGTCAATAGTAGTACAATGGTAAAAAGACAGAAGAAAACGGACGTCAGATGAAGAAGTTATGAATTTATAACAGTCTTTTCCTGTCCCGGCCTATTAAAAATATAATATTAAAAATGAAATCAAAATTAGCCGACGGAGTCTAAATGAAAATTGTAGAGCAAGGTCATACCTATGTGTGCATATAAAGAACGTAAAAAACGGAGCCCGTATGCAAAATATATGCATTTTTGAAGTTTTAGACACGAACTTCGAGGTTGGTCCGAAGGATTACGCCCAACATACAGAAGTATGCCCAACGTACTCGTGTACATGATTCGGAGTCAGTCACGCCCCTACTCCTTCGTATGATAGACGCGTGTCGTAGCCTTGACGCGTCTGAGTTGATCCCTTCGTTCGCCCAACGTACGAAAGCGTACGCCCAACATATTGGCTAGTAAAGGTGTACGCCCCACGTACCTTGCTAATTACGCCCAGTGTAATAAGGTGCTTCGGACACTATAAATAGGGTGTGAGGCTGCCCGAATTTAGTTTACAATTTTCACACTTTTACACCCCCTATTCTCTCTCAAGTTACCCTAACACCCCCCCCCCCCCCCCCCCCGGGAAGCCTAGGAAACATCCGCGACACCCGAAGCAAGTCCCGACGCACCGAAGACCTAAGAAAATAATCTTTTCAAGTTGAAACTCTTCCCACGTAAGGCCCAGTTTTCAACAAAAACCCCGATTTCATCAAAGAAAGTCATTTTTAGAAACGAAGTGCTGGCCAAATTATCATTTTATCATTCGGCTATTTCATGGTGAGTTCAATATATGGAAAATTGTATGTTATGTGTTATATATGCAATGTGCTTTCCCGTGTTGTTATGATAATGGAGCTATTCCTTTGACAATGAAGTGAATGACTAAGCATCACTTTGGTATTGGTATGAAGTCTTTGGCCATGTAGAGCATGTCTCGTATCACTTTGGTATTGGCTTTGTGCCTTTAGCCATATAGAGAATGACTTGTATCACTTCGGTATTGGCAGAATGCTAGGTAGGGCTAAAAGCCTGTATATTCTAGCAAAATGATAATTCAATATTGTATTTTTTATGCCACTTGGGCTGAAGTCGTATCGATGTATATCATGTTGAAATTGTTGTATTTCATTGATTGTAAATCTTTTAATCAGATTATTGGTTGATATGGAAAGTCTGTCATATGATACTCATCAGCCTTTGTTTCTGTCATATATATATATATATATATATATATATATATATATATATATATATATATATATATATATATATATGGCATAGTGTTATATTGTAACTGTTATTGAACTAATTAAGCATCACCCGCTTATCCCTCTCAGTGTTTAATTATTTGCATGTGATAAGCATCCATTATAGTTATGTACTGTTAGAAGATGTAGAATAGATAATATTATAACTTTTGTATTTAGTGTATAATTCCTGGGAAATTATGTAACATATAAAACTCTGTAAAAATTCTTAATAGTTGGTTTGTATCCAGTCTTTTGGTAAGTATCCAGATTTCTGTAAATTATATTATGAGTATGCATGTTCCATGTTTGGAGTAATAATATAGTAAATGTATTAGAGAAGTATTGGTTCTTTCAAATAAGTCTAATAACTTTAATTGCCAATGTGACTTCAGGATCCGACTTAGCAATCGTAGGCTTTCAAAAGCCGCTGTCGAACTCTGACCTAGTCAGTGACGCATCCTTCAGATAAAGTATCATATATTCCTCTATTCTCAAGATATCTATGCATACAAACACATGGAACATAGTCATACTTATTATCCTGCAATGTGTTTCCCGATTTCCGATTCGTCTGACATAGAACATAACTAAACACATCAAATTAGTTCTGACCGGGCCCTGCACATAGTCAAAACAGAATCATCGAGGGGCCCAAGATATTGCTTTTAATCCTCTTAGGATAAAAGGAACAGATAAACTTCGATATTATATGCTTGTACCAACTACTCATTAGGTCATGCATAACGATACGTTTTATAACATCAAGTTACTGATGCGTTTTCGTATCATCAATGCACAACCAACTCGTAGTCAACAACTCATGCATCTTAGTTTGAAGATTATATGATATTATCGTCTCACAATCACTTGTGATAAATTCCATGAAACGATTCAGGTGAGAGCGGGTTGAATCCAATACTCAAATCTTATTTCAAGAGCACTCATGAATGGTGTAACAAACTATTGCTATGTCTAACGCTTTAGACAATCTACAAGCCAACTTATGACAACCTAGCCTCATTACCTACTTCCAAAGTATGATCGACTATGGATTGTTTGAATATTCTTATTATTCTGGAAGTCAAAACATGAAAAGTGAAACACAAGAATAATACTAATCCTATTTGGCCCCAAAACTTTTGAGTGTAAATAAAACACATTTTATTTAATCACCATATGGATTACACATTATTCATTGTATATTGTTTCGATTTATTAACTAATACTTGAATTAAAACAATAGCTATCTCATGCTCCAAGAATACACACTATGTTTACCTACGGTCCTTACTTTGTGAAATAGATCGATTGTAATCATTTCCCATTGATACTTATTTCACAATTCCAAATCCTTATTGTAAGTGTAAGAATACCAAGTTCTTGGCACTTACTGTAATTTGTTAGATTCTAAACTTATATGCAGTGATCCTTTTGTAATGACTATGTACACTAGTCATATAGACTTTATCAATTACAAAACTTTCCATTGGAGATTGTTACAAGACAATTCCATAGATCCGATGTCTCATATTCAAAGTACATTCCTTTGAACATCCTTCTTGCATAAAAGTTTCTAACTTTCTCATAGATTTTTGATATCCATCTCCCATTATGGAAACATTTCCATATTTTCCATATGACAACTCATTGTTAATAGAATCCTATCTATGCATAATAATGTCAATATGGTCCATCGATTAGTATACTTCCAACTATCCATAAGCAACCAATCTTTGGCGAACCTTGGATTGTTCTTAGCAGTTGTTTAATAACTTTAGTCATATCTGGTTCTAGTCCTTTTCCCTCTTAATTCCCTAGGAATTCGGAGAATTTAGAACACATGAATATTATAGCATATGTAATCTGTAACGCCCGTAGATCCGGACTAGTCAATTTAGAGATAATAAGGGTCGAAAACGACTTTTCGACAAAAGATTATTTAGAATAAATAATCTTAACCAAGTTGTAGAGTATGTCTCAAGGGTTCCGTACATATAAATAACGCCGAAATCTGAGTTATAACGAAGAAGTTATGGTCCGTCAAAGTTTTTCGGCAAAATCGGCACGGCAGCGGGAGACGTAAATAGTGAATTTACGATAGAGGACTTTTTATCCTTAGTGATCTAAACCAAAGTTGTAGTATACGTTAAACCGAGAACATCCATAAAAAATGCCCAAATCTGACTTCGTATGAGGAAGTTATGATTTTTCTAAGATTCGGCTTAGCAGTGCACGACCCGAAACTCAAATTTTAGTTCAAGCGGTTTTTGGCTTACGCGACCTAAATGAGAGTTGAAGATCTCATTAATAGGAACTCAACGGTAAAAATACAGACGAAAACGGAGTCCGTATGAAGGAATTACGAATTCTTCGCGGTCATTTAAAAGTCTAAACTCCTCTAACTATTAAATTTAAGATCGTTCGAGAATTAGCCGACAGAGTCTAAATAAAAGTTGTAGATTTTGTTTTTACCTACGCGTAGAAAAAAAGAACGTCGAAAACAGAGGTTGTATGCGAAAGTTACGGGGTTTAGAAGTCGGCAAGATGCTGCTGCAAAAGGGGTGACGTGGCTGAATAAGGGTCAATGCTTTCTCCCCAAGGCAAGCCACCAGAAGGTGACACCTGACATGGAATCGACGAGTAGGAGGACCTACTCGACAAGTAGAACTGTTTCCAGCCTATAAATAGAGGTGTCGGGTTCCCTCATTCTTCACACCTTCCCAAACTATTCTTTCTCTCTATAGACTCTCTCTCTAGCCCCCTAACCCCCCCTAAAAGCCTAGGTAAACCCCCTAGCACCCGAAGGAAGCCCCGAGGCTCCCGAAGTCCCAAGAAAAGAGCCTTTCGGCTCGGGAACGCTGCTCCACCGAAGCCTGGTTTTCGAGAAAACCCGCTGTAAGTGAATTATGCCTACACTATCTTTAGTATAGCTTATGTTTCGATATAGTAATGTTATTAGGACCTTATAAGGAGTATTTGGTCTATTATTATGGGTTATATAAGTATTGTTTAACGCTTATATAATAGTAATAACAACTAGACTATTAATTAGTCTCGTCAAACGTTAAACTAAACTCTAGTGATAATGATACTAGGTTTCGTCAAGGGATAATTGTTTTAAGAGTAACGAAATGTTGTCCGAGTGCCGACTCACCACCTTACCAGGTGAGTGCATAGTTACTTTCATCTTACACATAGATATGAAGTATTTTATATAAATTACGTGCTATGTGTGCATATTATCTGAATATTTGTTGTCTATGCTGGATGAACGATTTTATACATGTTTTAAATGATTTAAACTGTATATTTATTTTATATCTACGATAATGTTGGGGTAAAACTGATGGGTTTTATGCATAAGAACAATCCTATGTGCTCATACAAACCCTAATGCTTGGATCTAGGTTTCTCTATTGTACATGCTTTGAATCCAAGACTAATAAACTTAGATCTAACATATTATAAACTGAATTAGGGTATATAGAATTACCTTTGATTGTTATATAGCAATAACAATCAATTCCTTGCTTGGATTGGCCTTAGAAAGCTTAGTGCCTCAAGTGTTGCACCTCTAATGGAGTCACAAACACCATATACAACTTGGATGAAGAGGAGAAGAAAGGAGGCTGCCCAAAAACGACTAGAAACCCTAGAGAATCAGTTGTCCACGTTTTTGGGGCCTAAGGGGTCCTTTATATACTTGTGTGGGCTGCTAGGGTTTCAGTCAAAACCCTAATGGACAGCTTAAACTCTAAGCAGCCCATGGAACTTTCTGGATAAGGCCATGGACGAAAATATGATGGGCTTCCATCATAATTTCGTTCACCCCTTATTCCTTTAGCATTCCTTAGCCCAATAACTCAATTATCCAATAATTGCAGTCCAGTCCCCTAAATTAAATTAATCTCTTTTAGCCACAAAATTAATTCTTGACTAATATTAATTAAACAATATGATTTCTCCTTTAATATATTATTCTCATAATATATTAATAAATCATATTTAATCCTCTATCTCCTTAATTCATCCTACATATTGCTACGGTGAAGGCAACCCAAAAGGACCATGCTCATAATCGGGTCAAGTACATACCAAAATAGATATGAAGTATTTTATATAAATTACGTGCTATGTGTGCATATTATCTGAATACTTGTTGTCTATGCTGGATGAACGATTTTATACATGTTTTAAATGATTTAAACTGTATATTTATTTTATATCTACGATAATGTTGGGGTAAAACATGGGTAGATGTATTAGATGGAATATGAGTTGGATGATGAGCTGAGAGGTGTTATAGACCACGAGGTGAGAGTGAGAGGTGGACGATGTGAGAAGCCTTTTCCCAAACGATGGCCCCGTTATTCAGCAGAGTATGGATGACAACCACAGACTATTCTAGATAGTCCAATGGAACATTAGCAGGCTCGCAACCTGTAAGTGTGTGAATGATGTGTTCACCCAGTGTACTCTAAACCTTGGTGATCATGCAGACTTGATGCCTAAACCCTGACGACTATGCAGACTTAGTGCATGTTGTGTAAACCGTGGCAACGTTGGACTTCGTGCGAATTCCTTAGGATGATCCTTAGGAATAAATGAACGAGGAATAGTTGATTCTTAGGGTAGATCCTTAAGAGTAAAGAAGATAATGGGGATGGGTAATTGGGTTGATTGTTTGATGTTTAAACATAATAATTATATTATTGTGGGTTGAAAACCCTATGTACTCACCAGGTTTCCTAACCTGACCCACTCAGTTTATTTATATCACAGGTGTTGATATGAAGTCACATTACACTGAGAGATTAAGGAGATATAAATCACTAGTGATAATGCATGTAAGTTCTGTTTATGCTTATGTTTCTGTATTGACGATGGCATCCCAAATGTTTAAAAAAATACTTTTCTTTGGAAATGCTTTCATAACGTATTTATCATGTTTTACTGGGAACAATTTCGCAACATTTTTATTAAAAGAGGTACTTTGATTTTTATAAAGCATAAACAAAATCGGTCTTTTCTGGCCGTGAAAATGGGGATGTCACAGTTGGTATCAGAGCATTAGTTTAAGCGAACTAGGAATATGGATTTATTTCTAGACTTAAACTTAGAGTGCTAAGCGATGATTGTGACATAAATGTCTGCTATATTTTAGACACGAGCACTAGTTTATTTTAGGAAAGATGCCTAAAATGTTTTATGTGCTAAGTGTTTTATGTTATAGTTATAAAGATGCCTTATATGCTATTATTTGTTTGGATCTATGGTCTATTGCCAACCGGATCTGGAAATTTTATGTGTTCAGATTTCTAAACGTTTAATTACGATATTAAAACTGGCATGTAACTTTTCAGAGTAATAAGGAGATTTATACGTCTATCGTAAATAAAATCTTTCCTATCTTAAAATTCTCATGTTGGTACGCCGAACGTCTGCTTGGGTGTACAAAACGTCATGGTGAAGACAGACTTGGAAATATCCGAGGAAGATGACAACCTGAGCCTAAGAGTGTGATGGGTCATGCATCGGTCATTGCGCCTGCACCCGAACCTATCACAATGGCAGAAGTTCAGGAAGTGATGCGAACCATGATAGACTAAGAAAATAGAGTAAATGAGAAGGCTTATGATAGTTAATGATACCTATCGGAAGATATCATAAGAGAGGTATCTTGCCTTTAGAATACGTCTGATAAAATAGAAGTACGTCTAGAGAAGTACGGTACATCTGAATGTACACATTTGATTGGTGGGATGATAGAACGATTGGTGTGATTTCTAAAGTTTTCCTATCATCTGGAATTTCCATCACCAACCGAGTTGAAGTAGAATTGATGATTGAAGATACGCATCGAAGAAGTCCTAGTAGAGTCTAGGGAAATTTTTATGATTATTTGGACACACACGTATGTGTTAAATTGTTTTGTGATTTTAGGACTTGGGGACTGAGAGACAATACTTGGGACGAGTATGAGTAAGTGTGAAAGGTAGTAGATGCATATACTACCGGAAGCACAGGACTCACGCTTGGATCAGGGAAAGTCACAAGGTTACCAAGAAGCCAATAATTGATTCTGTTTTATTCAAGCATGTCGTTACCATCGTTTCGGTAATGACTAAGAAGACTGTTGTTATTCCGACCCTAGTGGTCATATCAAATTGAGTCCGACTACGATTAGTATGTTACGTGGTTCAGAGAACCAAGTTCGATGTAACATCTGACTTAAGCCATAGGATTGAAGTAAAAGATAATTAAAGTGATCGGTAGAGGTATCGCGACGATTGCTTGTAGCTAAAAATGATACCTTTTAAGATGTGATTAGAACATGAAGAAAGGTATAGTCTGTTCTGGAATTTGACACTAAAAGACCTGAGTCCAAGCAATGCAACATACGATGAGAGGTCATTAGAACATGACCCATCGGTCTATTATAATAATCGAAGGAAGAAACTTATCTCAAGTTTGCTAAAGAAGGAGTCTTCAATAAAGATCAAGATCGTGACATGAAGATCATGACTGAAAGTCTAACATAAGATAGAGAGCGGGTTCAAGATCGGGCACCGCCTGCAGTCAGGAAGTCTTAGAGTTAGATACTCATTCAAAGAAACATCAAAGTTACGGTTATTACTTAGGATGAAGAGATAACGTATGGAGTCATCATGTGAGCCCTGTTTTGTTGATGATTCCGAGACATAATCATCCTAAGGGGGAGATAATTGTAACGCTCGTAGATCCGCGCTAGTTAATTTAGAGATAATAAGGGTCGAAAATGACTTTTTGACAAAATATTATTTAGAATAAATAATATTAACCAATTTGTAGAATATGTCTCAAGGGTTCTGTACATATAAAGAACGCCGAAATCCGAGTTATAACGAAGAAGTTATGTCCCGTCGAAGTTTTTCAGCAAAATCGGCACGACACCGGGAGACGTAAATAGTGAATTTACGATAGAGGACTTTTTAGGCTTAGTGATATAAACCAAAGTTGTAGTATACGTTAAACCGAGAACATCCATAAAAAGAATGCCCAAATCTGACTTCGTATGAAGAAGTTATGATTTTTCTAAGATTCGGCTTAACAGTGCACGACCCGAAACTCGAATTTTAGTTCGAGCGGTTTTTGGCTTACGCAACCTAAATGAGAGTTGAAGATCTCATTAACAGGAACTCAACGGTGAAAATACAGACGAAAACGGAGTCCGTATGAAGGAATTACGAATTCTTCGCGGTCATTTAACAGTCTAAACTCCTCTTACTGTTAAATTTAAGATTGGTCGAGAATTAGCCGACCGAGTCTAAATTAAAGTTGTAGATCTTGTTTTTACCTACACGTGGAAAAAAGGAACGTCGAAAACGGAGCCCGTATGCGAAAGTTACGGGGTATAGAAGTCGGCAGGATGCTGCTGCAAAATGGGTGACATGGCTGAATTAGGGCCAAGGCTTTCTCCCCAAGGCAAGCCACTAGAGGGTGACACCTGGCATGGACTCGACAAGTAGGAGGATCTACTTGAAGAGTAGAGCTGTTTTCCAGCCTATAAATAGAGGTGTCGGGTTCCCTCATTCTTCACACCTTCCCAAACTATTCTTTCTCTCTCTCTCTCTAGCCCCCTAACCCCTCCTAAAAGCCTAGGTAAACCCCCTAGCACCCGAAGGAATACCCGAGGCTCCCAGAGTCCCAAGAAAAGAGCCTTTCGGCTCGGGAACGCAGCTCCAACGAAGCCCGGTTTTCGAGAAAAACCCGCTATAAGTGAGCTATGCCTACCCTACCTTTAGTATAGCTCATGTTTCGATATAGTAATGTTATTAGGACCTTATAAGGAGTATTTGGGATATTATTATGGGTTATATAAGTATTATTTAACACTTATATAAAAGTAATAACAGTTAGACTATTAATTAGTCTCGTCAAACGTTAGACTAAACTCTAGTGGTAATGACACTAGGTTTCGTCAAGGGATAATTGTTTTAATAGTAACGAAGTGTTGTCCGAGTGCCGACTCACCACCTTACCAGGTGAATGCATAGTTACTTTCATCTTACACATAGATATGAAGTATTTTATATAAATTACGTGCTATGTGTGTATATTATCTGAATACTTGCTGTCTATCCGGGATGAACGATTTTATACATGTTTTAAATGATTTAAATTGTATATGTATTTTATATCTACAATAATGTTGGGGTAAAACATGGGTAAATATATTAGATGGAATATGAGTTGGATGATGAGTTGAGAGGTGTTATAGACCACGAGGTGAGGGTGAGAGGTGGACGATGTGAGAAGCCTTTTCCCAAACGATGGCCCCGTCATTCAGCAGAGTATGGATGATAACCACGAACTATTCTAGACAGTCCAGTGGAACACTAGCAAGCTCATAACCTGTAAGTGTGTGAACGATGTGTTCACCAGGTGTACTCTAAACCTTGGTGATCATGCATACTTGATGCCCAAACCTTGGTTATCATGCATACTTGATGCCTAAACCTTGGCGATCATGCAGACTTGATGCCTAAACCTTGGTGATCATGCAGACTTGATGCCCAAACCTTGGTGATCATGCAGACTTGATGCCTAAACCTTAGCGATCATGCAGACTTGATGCCTAAACCTTGGTGATCATGCAGACTTGATGCCTAAACCCTAGCGACTATGCAGACTTAGTGTCTGTTGTGTAAACCGTGGCAACGATGGACTTCATGCTAATTCCTTAGGATGATCCTGAGGAATAGCTGATTCTTAGGGTAGATCCTTAAGAGTAAAGAAGATAACGGGGATGGGTAATTGGGTTGATTGTTTGATGTT
Organism: Lactuca serriola; assembly: GCF_051521515.1. Lineage (NCBI taxonomy): Eukaryota > Viridiplantae > Streptophyta > Magnoliopsida > Asterales > Asteraceae > Lactuca > Lactuca serriola. The sequence goes on along the minus strand of NC_136412.1, from coordinate 340,218,832 downwards.
TAAACATAATAATTATATTATTGTGGGTTGAAAACCCTATGTACTCACCAGGTTTCCCAACCTGACCCACTCGGTTTATTTATATCACAGGAGTTGATAAGAAGTCACATTACACTGAGAGATTAAGGAGATATAAATCACTAGTGATAATGCATGTAAGTTATGTTTATGCTTATGTTTCTGTATTGATGATGACATCCCAAATGTTTTAAAAAAATACTTTTCGTTGGAAATGCTTTCAAAACGTATTTATCATGTTTTACTGGGAACAAATTTTGCAACATTTTTATTAGAAGAGGTACTCTGATTTTTATAAAGCATAAACAAAATCGGTCTTTTCTGGCTGTGAAAATGGGGATGTCACATAATCAATCCTATGCCTGAAGCATATGGGATACGATTCATAATTTTTTACATAAAGACATGATACGTTTTGAGCAAATGAACTCCATGGACCTTGATCTACCCCATTTCAGTGTATTTTGTGTTGTAGATCCATAAAAATCCAATCTTGGATGTTAAGATCAAGTCATGCATGAGATTAGGGCTTAATGGGGAAAGAGGATATGTGCTTGAAGTGATTTGTGGCCTTTACAGCCATGCAAAGGCTTAAAAGTTTCGACTTTATGGCTTAGGAGACAGTAGGGTGCCTGGATCTGAGATTTGAGCTTATGTCTTAATCTATTCAGACTAAAATTCTTGAAAGTATGAAACTAGGCATTATGATGGGCGTAATCCCAGTACGCGCCGCGTAGGGGGTCGAGTACCCCGATTCTGGATGACCGCGGAGTACGCCCCGCGTATAGAGCTCGTACGCGCAGCGTAACTCCCTTCAGTTGACTTTCGTTCACTTTTAGGGTTTGGTTAACGTGTGGACTTTTGGATGATGAGAGGGGTAAAATAGTCTTTTAGCCTTCTGAAAGAACATAGGGAGGGATTGGTCTAGCCTTGAGAGCCGTTATTGATTTTAGATAATTACTTTATGTAATTAGGCGGGGGCTAGGTCAGTGTTTCGAGTTTGGGGATTCGAGCACGTGAGTTACTAGACATCATACGAGGTGAGTCTTCTCACAATACCTTACCTAGGGTGGTAATTATGTGTGACCGGAAGGTCTTATGTGCTATGATGAGTATGTGATATATGTTTATATGTGATATGTATATGTTATGTATGTTATGAGTAGTATGGTATGGACCGGAAGGTCAACAAGGTATGGACCGGAAGGTCAGTAGTGGATGGACCGGAAGGTCAACAGAGTAGGACCGAAAGGTCTACTCATATTGTGGGACCGGAAGGCCCCTGAGTCACATTGACCGGAAGGTCTCGTAGAGCTATAGCCTCGAGTGGCTTATGTGTTGTATGTAGTATTTTGGGGAACTCACTAAGCATTTATGCTTACCGTGTTATGTGATATGTGTTTCAGGTACTAGCGAGGATCACGGGAAGGCGCCAGCATGATTTGTACACACTGACAGAGGATTTTGTATTTGAGATTCTGGGATATGTTTTACCGTGATAACATTTGAGACACTTGTGTTTTTAGATGATTTATATGAGAAATGTTATGTTTGAAAAATGAAAAATTGTTTTAAATTTTCATGTCGTTACATTATGGATGTCATTAAAATCATTAAGATCAATTTTTCAACAACTAAAATTATCATATAATTCAAGTTTGATCTATCTAAACGCATAAACAAGATAATATCAAGTTAACAATTTGCAAGCAACTTTGTTCATCATATAAATCAACAATTATCTTAAAACTTTGACGATTATCTTGTGATTGTATGAGCATAATCACTACCATATCATAAAAAACAGATTTAATGATGTAAAATAGTTTGTAGTAGTGATTCCAATCCAATTTAGGCCAAGAAAACTCGAAATTCTGTATCCAGAGCCATGGACTCGACGAGTGCATGAACTGACTCGTCGAGTTGCCCTTGTTACTGAGTGGACTCATTGAGTCAGCCAGTGGGCTCGGCGAGTTCATCAGTCAGAAGCCAGAAATCGATTTTTTCAACTTTGGAAATTAACAAGCATCAAGTATAACAGAAAACAATCCTAGGCTCTGATACCACTGTTGGGTTTTGAGCACTATAACACTCCTATGGTGCACATGCAACCCTAAATGCTTTGGATCTATGTTTTCTCTAATTATACATGCATATATTGAATTTTCCAAAGCATATATCCTAACTAGCATACAAATTGTCAAATGTACAACACAACTAGTTACATGACTTATCTCTTAGAAGGACTTGTAGTTCTTGGCCTTTTAAAGCTTGAGCACCTCAAGTGTGATGCATCTAATGGTTCACAAACACCAATATGCAAGAGGAGGCTTGAGAGAATACGTTATTTAGCACAAAATCAATATGAAACTTCTTAGAATAATGGTGTATATGTGTGTAACCGATTTTGGCCATTAGGGGTTCCTTTTAAAGTGCTAGGGTTACAACTTTGCAAACCCTAATGACCTTTCATATTACTTAGGCTCCATGGGTAAAAACCTCTATGGACTATCATATTGGTTTAGCCTATCCTAAATAACCATGGATCATTGGTCCACACTATAAGAATCATTGATTTACATAATCAATCCCCATATATTTAATTAGTCTCTTTTGTTCACAAAATTAATTCCAAATTAATTTTTGACCAATACTAATTAAATAATATGATTTCATATTAATATATTATACTTGTAATATATTAATAAATCATAAATAACCTTATTCTCAAAAGTTCATCCAATCAAATTGCACTGGTGAAGTCAACCCAAAAGGACCATGCTACAATCGGGTCAAGTACATCCTAGTTATATTTATGGGCATAGACACCAAATCCAACAAGTAATTCATCCAAATATAAGCTAGACAACTGTTTTTTATATAGAAAAAGTGATATTGACAATAAGCCCAAATTTTTGCAATATGCAAGATTTTACCTATAAATTGTTCATTAATGTGATTGCATGATTTATGTTTGTTGCATTAATTGATGAAAGAAAGTTAAACATTGTTGCATAAATTTTATAAAAGAATGAAACATTGGTGTATAAACAAGAAGTATTCAACTGAGTTCCATATCTACTACAATAAATGAAAGTTTTTTTTGTCACATGTCCTATTCTCCTTCATTTGGACACATGGTATTTTCTAGAATTTTTAAATTTTCTATTTTTCACTTGTCATTTTATTGTATTTTTCATTTTATTAAATTAAAATTCCACATTTAATGTGTAAGGTATTATTATATATGTAAAGTATTTATTAGAAATGATTTATATATGTAATGTATTCAATACATTAAAGTCTCATTAATTTTAATAATTCAAAATTTTTTCTCATTTTTCTTATAATTCAAAGTTTTTAAATTGTTAAAATTTTATATTTAATTTTTTTTTTAAATAAACCCATGTAATACATGGGTCTCACACGTAGTGATTATATAATACCCAAACTCATTAAAAAAATGCACAGTGTTGCATAAACACAAAATAATTCCACATGCCACATCATAAGGTAGCCGATCTGTGGTTGCATATTATGTCTAAAAATCATTATCTTGCAGAAATAATAAAACAAAAGATCAATGGCTTACTTGGAAGTGCTTAGAAATTAAAAACATTAGATGCAGTAGCAGGCGAAGTGAACCTTCTTTGTTTTCCTTGTGAATTGCGATTTCTGAAATTCAAAAACATGCGATAGCTCTCAAATCGTTTATAGGTTTTTTTGTGAATAACGATTTATTTAAAATCTTTTATTAAGGAATTTGTGATTATTAATTTTTAACAATGATAATATTATAGATATGATATATTTCTTTTTCTTTAAACATTGATGATCAAGGATTAATGTCACAAAAGATTTTTTTTAGAACAATATATCAACAACAACGATTAAAGAATCTTAGTTTTTTAAGGAATTTTTTTTCTGAAAAATGAACCATTAATCAAAGGCAAAGCTACATAATTATAAGCATGTGCTACCTAAACTTTTATATATATATATATATATATATATATATATATATATATATATATGGTGAGGTTGAACCATAATTAACCAATGAAACACTTTTTTTTCAACTTTTAGAACTTATTTTTTATAAAAAAACTAAAAATACAAAAATTCATAACTTTTTATCTTTTTGCCAATGATATCAAATTCGAAAAAAAAATCGTCAAATTCACAATGTGAATTCGAAAAATATTTTTAACATTCACAATTTTATGTTATGAATTTAGATATTTTTAGTTTTTTTTGATAAAGAATAAACTCTAAAACTTGGAAAAAAATTGGTTCCTTGGAGAACCAATAATTATGGTTCTCTATTGAACTTTTATATATATATATATATATATATATATATATATATATATATATATATATATATATATATATATATATATATATATATATTCTATTCAAGCTAATTATTGTACATCTATCGTATGCTATGAGAATTACTAAGAAAATAAGATGTTTAGCAATGCGAATACGTTCAACCTTATAAGAATATCGTCATTTTCATTCATTCTCGTTAATTTTTTTTTGTTCTCACACATCGTTTTTCACCCATTTTAATTCTGACAGAATACGACCCAATAAAACATTCTGACAACATTCTGACAGAAATGAGAATAATAATAATAAGTGTATAATAACCTTATAAACGATTTAATTAGTGAGAATGTGTGTTAATGACAATAGCATACGATAGATGTACAATAATTAGTGAGAATGTGTGTTAACGACGATTTAATTATGTAAGATTGAACGTATTTATATTATCAAACAACATATTTTCTTTATCATTTTCATAGAATACGATAGATGTACAATAATTAGTTAGAATAGTTGAATATATATATATATATATATATATATATATATATATATATATATATATATATATATATATATATATATATATATATATATATATATATATATATATATATATATATATCAACAACGATTAAGGAAGCTTAGTTTGTAAGGAATTCTCTTTTTCTATAAAATGAACCGTGAATCAAAACTTCATAATTTTAAAAATGTGATCTTAAGGTGTATATATATATATATATATATATATATATATATATATATATATATATATATATATATATATATATATATATATATATATCACTTTCCTTGCCTTTAAAGCGCTCTCTCTCTCTCTCTCTCTCTCTCTCTCTCTCTCTCTCTCTCTCTCTCTCTCTCTCTCTCTCTCTCTCTCTCTCTCTCTCTCTCTCTCTCAGGTTTTCTTGAATGTCCAGAGAAAGGTACATCAATATCCCTCTCTAAAATCAACTTATTCAAGCAGATTAACACCTTTTAATCTACTAATTACTTTTAAAAACACAGAGATCAAAGAAGTTACATGCTTGATCACCTCATGAATTTGACCTTTTCAAGAAACCAATCATAAAAAGCATCCATCTTTCTTGTTGTTTATGGTTTCCTAATTCTGGTTTTTATGGTAGTGGTGTTAGGGAATTCTATGATGATGCTGGTAAGAGGATAAAGAGAGAGATCGATGCGTATTTAAACACCACGACGATGGGGCATATGGGGAGGAGACAGATATTGATTCCAGCACCAGGGACTTTGAACACGATCACACCATGTGCTGCGTGTAAGCTCTTGCGGAGACGATGTGCAGAAGAGTGTCCATTTTCACCTTATTTCTCACCTCATGAACCTCATAAGTTTGCTGCTGTTCACAAAATCTTTGGTGCCAGTAACGTCTCTAAGTTGCTCATGGTATGTTCTTTCCATCTGTTTATGTGGTTAAAACTTACCGATACTAAATTGAGAGTCTCGAGTTTGAATCTAATCAGGTGTTGTTTTTAGATCTTTTCAAGTTTTTTGATCATTTAGCCGACTTTTTCCTTCCGAATATTTTTCTTACAAAGAAATTAGAAACCAAACAAATAACGCACAGCATTGAGTTTGAACATAAAAGTATCAGATTTACAGATTTAGTTAGATGCTAATTGGACCAAAAATTGCAAACTTTTCTTCCCTATCATTTTCATGAAAAACAGCTAAAAACAAAGAAAATACGCACACGGTGTGAATGAGTCTTAAATAGACAACCATTTGTTTGAAACACTCAGATTCGATAATAATTACGCCGAAAGATGCGAGTTTTTCTTCCTTTTTTTTTTCTTTAAAGATCGACCAGAAATGTAAAAAAAAAAAAAAAAAAAAAAAAAAAAAAAACATGCACATGAATGTTAACAGTGAGTTTTAATTAATCATTGGATTAAAGAGTCGATCGGTTGGATACTTCGGATACTGAATTGCTAGTTTTTGTTCCATTTTTGGTCCGATTAGTTATTTAACGAGAACCCAAAGAGTGAGATTAACGACCTTTAAACTGTAGAATGAATAAGCTTCAAAATTTTAAAGGAGCCGATTAGATGAACCATTTTTCGATTTCATTTAGGGTTTATATCCACAGCTCTTGTTTTCATTTGATTTTGTTAGGAGGTGCCTGAAAGTCAAAGAGCAGATGCGGCAAACAGTTTGGTATATGAAGCAAATGTTAGGCTAAGAGATCCAATCTATGGCTGCATGGGTGCAATTTCTGCATTACAACAACAAATTCAATCTCTTCAAGCTGATCTTAATGCAGTTAGGGCTGAAATTTTGAGATACAAGTACAGAGAAGCTGCTGCAAATACTCATGACATCAACATTATTGCTTCTACTTTGGTTTCCTCCGGTCCCATCTCGGTGGCTCAGCTGTCATCCATCCCAGCGCCGCCTACACCACCACCACCACAACCGTCCATTGTCATCTCATCTTCTTCTTCGTCATCATCTTCATCTTCTTCTTCATCGTCAGTTCATCTTTATGGGATCCCTTCTAGCACTTCTGGTTATAGTACTAGCACCATTCCTAATAATAATGTATCAAGTTACTTTGCTTGACCATATGTAACCCTAGTTCTTTTCTCGTTCTTTCTGTATGAGTTATAAAAGTATAACTAATTAAATGATTATTTTGTAGAAGAGTAGTAATAATTTGTGTTTTCTCTCACCTTTTATGAGGAATATAATCAAGAGTCATTTTGGATGTTGATGTTCATACATTTAGTAAGTTTCATTTTCGTTGGGTATGGAAAAAGTTTGAAGAGTAAATCAGTTCTGAGAGAACTTGTTTCTTGTTATGATTTGAATCAAACGTTACAACGATACCTATAATAAATATGTACCGAGAGTATTGACTATCAGGATCTTTATATATAACTGGATATCAAACTTATGGTGTTTTTAGGCTTTTTCAAATCTTAGTTATTGATAGCCGATTGCATATATATACATTCGTTACAGGGAATAGGCATGCATGTAGCAATTACTTAGATAAACGTAATGAAATACTATATCCCACAAACAAGAAAAGGTGTTTCTTCAATAACCTTTTAAATTCAGATTATTATAATTATCTATACAAACAAAATAATTGAAATTGAATAAAAATAAACGGTCAATTGGTTTATCTGGAAAGCCCGTAATTTGGCGGTGTGTAACAAGAAGCCGTGTATTTTTCTAATTAATTCATGTTGGTTTGAGTTGGTTTGAGTGGTGTATTTTTGCTTTTAATGTTTGTAATTTGTAACTTTTGTTATTATTTTGATAGTTGTTTTTTCTTTTTTGAAAAAAAGCGTATATATGTATTATTGTATGTATGTATGTATGTATGTCAGCACCAAATTAATTAAGAGGACGTGAGATGCAATTAAAGCCCTTGCACACGTTGGGGAGACAAATCGTATTCTGCCCCCTTAGCCTTCAACTTCCTTCACACACACATTTATGGCTTTAACTTTTATTTTAATTTTTGTCTTACTTTTTAGACCATTAATATAGTTTTTTTTATTTCATTAAAAACAGATAGAAATAAAGAAAAAACGACATGTAAGATCTAAATCAAGATTACCATAGAGATTGGTTTACATCCTTATAATCTTTCATGGATATGAATCTGATTATACAGTAGAATCAAAACAACTGAAGCAGATATAACTATTTTACACTATTTCTAAAAACATGATCTGAAATTTCAAACGTTTATAATCATTGTATTTTGCCACCACATCCTGACCTTTGTATGATTGTATCTTATTATCACCCCTATATATTATTGTAACTACTAGTGAGTCTATATATAATCGTTAATTAATATGTTAATAATAATTATTCTGAAAACATTATATTCCAATATTTTTATAAGTTTACCTAAAATTAATCTAAAAGGAATAGTACGCCTACCATGTTGCCGGCAAGCGTGTAAATGCAGTTAATTTTTTATTTCTTCAATCTCAAGATTAATTATAAAATAAAATTAATTTTAGTGAAAACTGTAAGAAGAGAGTTCCAACACCTAAGCACGTAGTTGACTTTTTCCATAATTGAATAATATTTCCATACATAATTTGTTTATTTTTAATAAATAATATACTTTCAGATCTTAATCATAATAACCATCTTTTCGTCTTCGGAGAACATTGTTTCAGTTCAAGAAAGTAATATAATAATGACCATTGTATTTAAAATTGATAGCGTCAGTATCGTCAACTAATGTATAGTTAGAGGTCTTTTGTGTATTTAGCATTTTTAGATTAGCTAGGGTTTTTAATCTAATATTTTTTTTTATCCCATGTAATTAATGTACACCCAACTATCCTGTGAACGTAACATGGTCGGACTTCAGATAAAACCAGGTTGGTCCGTTTGATTTTGAATACCTGTAAAAGAAATAAAATTACACACTAGATTTATTTTTTTGTACATAAAAAAATATTCATAAGTCTATAATTGTAATAAAATTAACCAAAGCAAAAGTTTTTTCTGCACTTGTGTCGGTATTCATCACTTCGTTGCTAATACTAAATACTAAATTACTAATATATGTAAATAAATTTTGGTCCCCCTAAATGACACAGGCCTTGTGCAGTTGCTTAGCCCACACATGCCTAAGGGCCATCCTAGATAAACTATCACATTTTAGTAGTATCCTATGATCAAAATTACGTTTTGTCTCACGATCATATATATGACTATTCTCTCTATTCATTTAAATTTAGCAGTATTAGAGTCTACAAATAACTATATATCTAGTGGAATAGGTTAAAATGAAGACAATAAATAAAATGAAGACATGAAAGAAATTACTTTTATGTTATTATAATCTTTTATATATATATATATATATATATATATATATATATATATATATATATATATATATATATATATATATATATATATATATATATATTAACATTCACCCTATAATTTATTACAAATAAATATATGAATGATTATATGTCTAATATTCACATTAGGATTACAACAATATTACATAAATATAAAATTCATAATAGAATAATAACGTAAAATCAATGTTTTCTCTCTTCATTTTATTTATTGTGTGCGTTTGAACCAAACATTTACCCTTATATCTGCTACAGCTACCTACCTTTTTAGTCAAAGTAAATGACGAAACTAACATGACTTTACAAGAAGATAAAAGGAGCGGATATTGAAAATGCCAAATCCTAGCATTTTTTTGCTTCAAGTCAACGACTACAAAAATTTCATCAACAACTTCATGACTCACAACTGTTAAGTAATAATAGGATATAAATTCTGATCCAGCTATTATGGTTATGGCTTTATGGGTATAGTATTATTTAGGCCCAAATTTTTATCCTGTTGCTTTGGGCTGATGGAATTAGCAAAGTGAAAGAAACGAAGGCACCTAAACAACAAAGACGAGGAGTGGCTCCATTGATCACGCTCCCAATTCCGCCATTCTTCACTCAGTCGACAATCAAGCAACAGTAAAAAAAAGCTTTTATTTAAATAAAAGTTATCAATTGGAGGCCTGTACTTCTCCGGATTTCTTGAAACTTAAATGTTTCCAAATTTCTTGTAATTATTAAGGTTGTGTTTAGTTACGGAAAAACAGTATTTATTTTCTGTTTTTCGTTTTTCCCTTTAAGTTTTCGTTTTTCATTGGAAAATTTAGAAAACGCGTTTAGTTAAAACTTATTTATTTTTCATTTTCAGTTTTAGAAAATTAAAAAACGTGTTTAGATATGTATTTTTCTATCGGTTTTTATTTTTAGAAAACGATAACAATGGTAGAGTGAGCATGGGGACGGTGGTGGTGGTGGGGGCAGCGGCGGGGGGCAGTGGTGGTGTCGATGATGGCGACGGTGGTGGTGGCGGTGGGAGTGGGGTGGCGGCGGTGGTGGTGATGACAGGTGGTGGTGGTGGCGGCGGCAATTGTGACAGTGGTGGTGATGACAACGGTGGTGGTGATGGTGATGGGGTAGTGGTGGTGGTGATGATGATGGTGATGGTGATGGTAGGTCGGTGATTGTGATATTGGTGTTAGGTGGGTGTGTGTGGGTATGGTTGTGTGTGTGTGGGTGTGGGTGTGAGTTTGTGGGGGTGTGTGTGTAGGTTTGTATGTGTTTGTGGGGGTGGGGGTGGGGTGTATGTTTGTAGGGGTGGGTGTGGGTATGTGTATATGTTTGTGGGGGTTGGTGTGTGTGTGTGTTTGTGGAGGTTGGTGTGTGTGTGTGTGTTTGTGGGTATGTGTGTAGGTATGGGTGTGTGTGTGTGTGTGTGTGTGTGTGTGTGTGTTTGTAGGGGTGGGTTTAGGGATGGGTTTGGGAGTAAATGTAGGTAGGTAGGGGTGTGGTGGTTTGGGTAGGGATGTTAACGGGGGCAAACGGGACGGGGATTGCATCCCCCGCCCCCGCCCCCAAAATTTTCTCATTCCACTGCCCCCGCCCCCGCCCCCGCTCCCCTGCCTCCGATTGATTTTGGGCTACCTTATTTGGGATAAAAGAAGTTCTTGTTTGGATTAAAAGAAACTATTTTTTGAATAACAAATAGTTATTTGTAGCATAATTTTACATATTACAAACAACTTAAAAACATGTTTTTTGTTGAATTTTTGTATGTAAAAATCATTTTATCGTTTTTTATATTTATATAATTAATATATGTCAATATATATAATTTATTAACGGGGACCCCACGGGGGTTTCAGGACGGGACTGTCAACCCCCGCCCCCGCCCCCGAAACTAAAATGGGGGTTAACCTTGCCCCCACCCCCGCCCCCATCCCTGATTTTTTTCAACAAATGCCCCCATACGGGACGGGGGCCCCACGGGACTTTTTGACATCCTTAGGTTTGGGGGTATTAAGATGATGGTATGTAGAGGTGGATGGGGGTGGGAGTGGTTATTTATATTTTAGAATTAGAAAAATATGGAAAACAATAATTATCAGTTTTCCAAAAAATTTCAACTTCTTTGTAATTTTAGAAAACGGAAAATTTTCATTTTCCATGAAAAATTTAGAAAAATAGAAGAACTAAATGCGTTTTCAAAATTCTCATTTTTTTGGAAATTTTTTCCGGAAAACGGTCCATTAATTTCTCCGCAACTAAACGCACCATAATTGTTTATCTCTTAAGAACCAAGTAGGTCTCTATTCTAAGAGATTATTTGATTATGTATCTGTTATTGAAGCCATTCCTATAAGTATGAAACCCAAATGAGATATGGAGGAATTTGCTACTCATTTTTTTTAATTGTATCGACCAGGATGGATAGATTATTTGTATTGTACCTATTATCATCAAACAAGAAGAAAATATAAAATGATCATGTAGTAATAATTTCACATCAATCAGAATCAATCCATACGTTATCATTTTTAATCAAGTTCCAGTTTGAAGCATACAAGTATTGTAATGACTTTGTAAACACATATGTTGATTTAGTGATTGTATTAAAAAAAAGTCCAACTTAACATTCTAGAAATCAAAATTTATATTAAAGTGTAAGGAAAAAAACAAAATTTGCATAGGATTAGAAAAATAGAATGTGTCAAGAAACTTTAAACTTACATAAGGTTAAGTAATCAATTGTGCAATTCGCGTGATTGCCTCTAAATTCACAAATTCTTAAACAATCGAACTTTAGAGTTCCAATTCAATCTTTAAAAAATAACTAGAAATCAGAGGGGCATTTCAAAAATAAGAATTCACTAAGAAATTGGCATCTCTTAATGCCTGAATCGATACAATGTCTCTACGAAAAATCGTTCAGAGGGGAAGAAATAAATCGTTGGATTTAGAATAAGAAAAGAAGAATAAAGAATAAGAAATCGCATAAGAAATAGAAGAACTGAAGTAACTGTTGGAGGTGGCATTGGTTGTAGTCTGGAGAAGTGGAAGTGATGTGTGGATTTTTCGTGAAAATCGTTGATGAGCCTTGGAAATCGGAAATTGACATCGCAGATTGCATGCTTGATGTAGAAAATCTCGCTCTCGTTTCCTCTTGGCGCCTGATATGATCATTGGGTCCTTCAACTAGTCCATTAGGCTAAAATAGAGTGGGTTGTTTCTATATTGTCCAACATAACAATTACAAAATGGGGTCCCTTTGACATTTGGGGGCTTGAGCGGTCGCCTAGCTTTCCTTGCTTGTTCATGGGTTGATGTATCGCATCAACGAAAATTGCTCATCATTTTGGAACAAAATCACCCAACGTTTGCTCAACAAAAAGAATCGTGATTGTTACCGAAGCAAAGATCAAATCTACACCAAATAGAAGCACATGATCAAAGTTGTGATAGAGTTTGGCGATCCGTTTTAAAAAGTCAGACATAATTAATTAAATGGTGAGATTGATAAAATGATGTTATACCTTGCGTAGATTTTTAGCAAGTTGTCCAAAGATGCACTACAAGGCATCGTTATGTAGATTGAAGTGATGTTATTTTTATTTTTCGTGTTTCCTATGTTCTAAAATGTGGTACTTTTTATTTTTATATGATTGCACTTTCTGTATAATAAAAATTTTAGTTTTATATAAATTGGATTGTTTTAAATAATAATAAGATAAAAAAATGTTGCATCACAGACTAGCCATAAATGACAAGAAATGGAAGTGCTATAGTAAAAATAAGATATGCATGACAAAAAATATATGTGTGGCATAAGTAAAAATATGGCATGAGTTATTATTATTTAAAGAAAAAAAACAAAATACAACAACTTAAATCGTAAATTCACACTTTGAAAATAAAAACACAAGAATTTTCAACAAATTACGAATTAACTTTCCGGCAATTCTTCCTGATCTCGCCGTTGGAGCCGGTGAGGGGACGAATATCACCCATGTTGATCATGGCGGCAGCAAAAGCCACACTGAAACTTTTGGGGTTTTTGCTGTACTGCTCCACCAAGGAATCGGTGGAACCACCGTTGTGCAGCTGCTGGTCTGACCGGAGAAGACCCTTTTGGCTGATCAAATTCTTGTAGTACTTGTTGTCAAATTTATCCTGCGTCGTGACATCAAATGGTGCGAGGTTGTTGTCTCCGGAACCCGCCGGACGTGGGCAGTTTGATTGTCGTAATTTGGCGAAGGAAGCGTCGATGTTGGTGTCGTTGTAGATACGTGCTCTGAAAGTTGTACACCGTGCTCTTCCGATTGTATGCGCGCCTGAGAGCGCCACCATGTCTTTGGCGGAAAGACCCACCGCTTGGAAGCGGTTGATGAGGTTGCTGAGGGTGGATTGCGGTGGCGGAATAACGCCGCTGTTGGCAGCTGCAAGGCTTGCTGATTTGGAGTCTCTTCTTCCTAATTTAACCTTCCAAGAGGGCCCACCTAACTACGTAAACAAATGGTGTTCAAGTCAATCACACAATTCAAGTCAAAGTTGATCACATTTGCTGTCTGTTAAGGAAATTAAGCAAGTAATATTATACTCGATTTTAGAATTTTGACTTTTTTTTTAAGTAAAACAAAATGCATACTTAAATAGAGCACTATGGACTTATATTGCAATAAATAGTAATCTAATACAAATACAAAATTACAATACATTTTAATAATAATAAATATAAGATTATTTTTTTAAAATTAAAAATCAGTGGATAATGATTAGAAATTTAGAATTTTCACAACATATCATACCGTTTTTATGATGTTGGTGTACAAACGGTATAATGGTTTAAAGAGATCAAGAAAATTCGGTTAACCTTTCAATTCAACATCTTTATATGGTTTTGGCCAAATCGTGCACACCCTTACTAGCTAAAGCAATATATGCAACCATTTTCGTACGGACATTTAGTTAAAATGATGCAATAAATGATTTAACGAATTTTTTTTCATGTTAATGCTTTATTTTTATAGTCATATTTATATATACTTACAGCAAGAACGGATTCAAGAGCTGAAATCGCCAATATATCAGCACACGAGACCACACCTGGGCAAACTTTTTCAACCTTCGACTTTACATCATCGATCACATTAAACCCTCTAACAGAATTATTATTTGGCGCAGCGGTTTTTTCCCCAGTGAAAGAAGGCGTATCATCTAACAGGAGCGACCCATCACACCCCTGCAAAAAATAATGTCCCAAAAAAAAAAAAAAAAAAAAGTCAAATCTTACTCTATAAACACTCCAATTTGATGATCATCGAGTGTATGCTTGCATCTTTTGTTTTATGCCAAAAGTTATCTATAAAAATAGTCTCAGACAATGATCATCATTCATCCCCACTACTCCATTCTTATGGAACATGAGTGTTGATATTATATTGATATTGAACTAGAGACAAAGAAGACAACATACGTACATTGACAAAGCAATCATGGAAATGGAGCCGAAGGAGGGAACCACCCATGCGTTTCTCCTTTGCAACAGCTGACCGAATCACCGAGCGTACAACATCAAAGACTTTTGGGCAACTCTTTGAGTAGAAATTGGGTGTAAGTTGTGCTGAAGAAGTAAAGATCATCAACCACAAGGTAAAAGAAAGGAATGCAAAGGAGATGGTTGTAGAAGAAGACACCATAATTGAGTAATGAGTATGTTGGAAGAACAAAAGGGTTAGTATATATAGTAAGATATCGAGCTCAAAGGGGCGTCTTCGGATGGAACATACGAACAGTTAACGTTTTAATTTGGACCAAAATGCAAGAAAAATCTAATTTATTGGGCTTATTTCTAAACACGTTTGTGCGATGGGATGTGTCTATGAATATGCGTCATCGGAAACAAAAAGATACGATGCATGCATGAGTTTGTCAAAAGCGGGGTCCTTGCAAGTAGTTTTATACTACTATACTTTTGATTCCACGATGGGGCCATGCAAAATTGGAGAGAGAATGGATAATTAAAATTTTATCCTATTTTTCAGTTAATAAACTAAAATATTAAAACTGTTAAATATACAGCTGTAATTATTGTATGATAATATCACTTACGTTATTAATGTCTAATTTAAACCAATGCAGGATACTATAAATCATTAATAGTTGTCGAGATGTTAGATTCTTTGTATCCCAATTTCATCCCATCTTTTTTTTTTTCGGAACCGAATTGATTATTGATGTTACATAATTAAAAAATAAAAAAAAATATTCTCCTATGTTTATTTTTATATGTTTTCCTATTCATTTGAAATGACAATGAATGTATTAAAATATTATTTATCTTATCTAAATATGAAACAATTTTTCCTACTCAATTGAAATGATAACAAAGTGTATTGCAATATTATTTATCTTATCTTTATACGAGACATATCATAATTTCATATGAATAGAATGATAAATAAGAATAAAATGTAGGAGTCAACATCTTCCATCCATTTAAAGCTTCTTTAATAACAAACATTTTCGAAGTCACTATTTTCCTTTCCTATATAAGGGAGGAGAGAGTCGTTTCGACTTCGACGAGCAACGGGCTCATTCAATTATTCGCTGCATCGGTTTGAGGAAGCCGCTTCCTTCTCCTCTTCTCTCTCGTACCGTGTGTTTTAAGACTTATATCTTAGTTGTTTTGTATGTTTTTAATTGAATAGATTGAATAAGTTAAAAAAATAATAATAATAAGGTTTCCATGTGTTTTGAGTTGACAACTGAGTTGACGTGGCATTGAAAAGGAAAGAATTCATCTACCCTAAAAGTTATCGTAAAGAAACTATTCAAGATAACCTTTGTTATTTCTTATTCTTTTGATTGGTTTGTTTAAAGATGAATGATTAATGTTCACAAATACTCCTTGTGGTTTTGTGAATTTTACAATTTTTGTCCATTTTTGCAATTTGTATTTGTGGTCCCGGGTCGGTCTCGAAACAATCCGGTCTCCTTATTGTTGGTCTTGGAATGGTTCGGTCTTTTTCTGGACCGGTCTCGTCCGTTCTTTTGTCGGTCTGGTCTTTCTCGGACCTGTCTCTTTTGGTCCGATTTTTTTTGGGAACGGTCTCGGTCTTTTTCAGTTCGGTTTTCGGGTTTTTTCTATTGGTTTTTTTTATTTTTTCGGCCCGATTTCGGTATTTGTTGGTTTTTTTAGTTTCATTCTCGAGTTTTTTCCTTAACAAATGTGTGACCAAAATAATAGATTAAACTTTATTAAAAAAAATACACTAAAATTTAATAAAAGAAAAAAAAATAAATGAAGTTAGATAGTGTGATTAAAAATTGTGTAATTAACACAAAAGATGATATATTTATAAACTTAGGCTTGCGGTCTTTTTTGAGATTGGTCTCAGATCTCTCTCGGGTCGGTCTCAGACCGGTCTTGTGTCGGTCTCAGAACGGTCCGGTCTTTTTTGGGACCGAACCCGAAAAAGGATCGAGACCTGACTGTTTTATGAATATTACAATTTGTAAGTATTGGTTTTTACTTAGCTTCATGTTTCTTTTTTTTCATGTACGATATGTTTTATATATAATGTTAAAATAAAACATGGCAAAAATTATCGTACATTAATTATAAAAAAAAAATTATATTATTCCAATAATTTTTTGATGTTTGATATTTTGCTATTTTATTTGTTTTGTTATATGATATTGATGATACTTTTCTTGTACAATATATACAATTTTATTTCTAAATTTAATTAGTAAAAACTGATAATGCTTTACTATCTAAATTTGATTTGGGTTAGGTATTTAAACAAGTAATCCTTTTACGAAAATATCTTATTTAATAAAGTGTGAAAGTTTCAATCGTGTTATCTATTTTGTGCTCTTTTTTTAAAACATTGCAATCTTTTTAAAGAAACCCAGAACAAGACAATCCGATATGAGATTTTTACCGTTTTACTTGGCCTTTTTTTAATACAACACAAGAAATCATAGCTAGTCAAGCAGAAGAATGATGTAACTTTGTTATTCACTTATTGAGAGATTGCATGTCAATAATGAGATTTTTTTGCTTAGAAATTACTCATATTAGTGCAAATATGTGGACAAGAGGAGCTGAGCAGCCAAATCACTTTCATAGTAGTTGTGGAATAACATAAACAAATTTACAAAATGGTCAATGTGCTTTATGAAAAAGCTATGTGTAATTTGTTCGATAGGGTTCAATAATTAGCTATAGATGTTGGAACATCTCATCTCTCTATAAAACTCTTTTGAAGAGATAATCTTAGATTTAGTATATATCTTACAATTTTTTAATGTCTTTCTAGTATTATGTAGTTTAATATAGTAGACCATGGGGTATACTTCCCACACGAATGAACATGAGTTTCTTCCCCCTCGGCCAAAACCACCAACACATGATAAATGAGGACTCCCCCACGTAGCCCGCAAACAGGAGAGAGAGAGAGAGAGAGAGAGAGAGAGAGAGAGAGAGAGAGAGAGAGAGAGAGAGAGAGAGAGAGAGAGAGAGAGAGAGAGAGCTCCATTTCTCATTGGTCGACATGATTCGTACACAAGAGTTTTTCTCCGTATATAAAAATTTATGTTTTAAAATGTTGTATTGTATAACTTTATAAAACATAAAATATTGTGTATGTACGAATCATTTCCCATTAGAAATTGAGTTGTCTCTCTACTTCCCAAGTTCTCATTAGAAATGGAGTTGTTTTTATTTTTCTCTCTCTCTCTCTCTCTCTATCTTCTTTCTCTTCTTTCTCTCCTTTTCTAGTTTCTAATTGACCGTGCCAGTTCGTGATATAGAGGACGGAATGTTCTGTTGGTGTCACCAGGGTCAGTCCTGAAAAATTAAGTATTGTTAAAGGCTCATGATGAATAAGAAAAAAAAAAAATCCTTATCTTTATTATAATTTTGTATTTTTAAAAAATATATATATAATGAAAAAAAATTAAACCATGCCCACTTTGCCTTTCTCAACGCCCCATACCTCAACGCCCCCATAGGTGTCACCACCATAACACACTTGTTGATGGTGTATACACGGTGGACAACCAGGTGCCAACAAAGCTTGGTCGTAAAAGATATATATATTTCGGTTTAAGTTACAAGTAATAATGCATAAATCATAATATACACGTGTGAAGGGTGCCGAACAGTAAGTTAGGTGGTATGTGATTTAAGGCATCGATAAGTCCATGCAGTAGTAATTTATTAAACGAAATGTAGCTACAAATCCCCATCAAACTCTATAGAGTATAGTCTATATTATTTTCAAATTATATTAAAAGTATTAAATGAAACTGTAACAATAATATTCGTGTATATGCTCTTTGGGTAGCTGAAATGGAATTGTCACGTAAAGCCATAATAGTCAATGTTAATTTTGAAGGAGTTTTAAATATCTAATTATATGACTAGCTAATAGTTATACTTCTCCCTAGAATAGGCCCGTCCCAGCCCATCTTTCAAATTGGCCAAAAAAATTTATAAAATTTATAAAATAATACAAGTAATTTTCTTTTAATTATTGAGTTATTATAAAAAACTTATGATTATGATATTTATGTATTTTAAAACTTTATTTTTTTCTTTCGTCTTGGACTCAAAATATGTTTGGAATAGCCCTCTCCTAAAAAAAAATACATTTTTACTGATAAGTTACAGTTTTGGTCGATATGGTATGTATAATTTGTTTTAGTCATAGGTTTTGAAAACTGATACCAAACATCCTCATGGTTTCCAAATCTTACAGCTTTGGTCCTTTAGCCATTATCATCCATATGGCTTTGTTGAGATTCTGTAAAATGTTCTCGTTTTTTCCCCCTTCTCGTTTTTGTTATTTCTGAACTTCAAAGACCATTTCTATAATTAAGGTTAAAATGGAAATAATAACTTTAAGTTGAATTTCCCTATCTTCTCTTAGCACACCTTTCTAGTCAAACTCCACCACATGTCAAACTCCATGATACCTTTTAATTTGGTATATGTAAAAATAGTCGATCTACTACGGATGATTTAAATTTGGTTTTGATTTTTTTTAGTTAGAAATTTATATTTGTCTGATGGCAATCCTACCAACTAAAGGTTTCATGTAATACACATGGATACCTAAGTGGTTGTCTTCATTCATTTTGGTTTGATGATCATTTAAGCACTAAAAACCTATAGATTTGGATAAACTATAAGCTTAATAGCGAGCTATAACTTTTAAGAGTAAATTACTGAAATCGTCCCTGTGGTTTGGTCAAAATTGCACGTTTAGTCCCTAACTTTTTTTGCATTCGGATCGTCCCTGTGGTTTGATTTTGTTACGTTTTTCGTCCCTATGGTTTGGTAAAAATTGCATGTTTGGTCCCTAACTTTATGTATGTAAGGGACGAAAAATGCAATAAAATCAAACCGCAGGGACGAAAAACGCAACAAAATCAAACCATAGGGACGATCCGAGTGCAAAAAAAAGTTAGAAACCAAACATGCAATTTTGACCAAACCACAGCGACGATTTCAGTAATTTACTCATCTTTTAATTATTTTCAACCAATAAATAATATGTAAAAGCTAAAAAGGAAGTCAATCATGATCTTAATATTTTTTTAGAATATGTTCTTTTAGTTTCAAACATGTTCGTTTCATGTTTTCCGAACATGCCTAGGAAAGGTAGCGCGATCATATGTTCTTAGCTATTTTCAAAGATGTTATTAGCTAATTTCGAACATGTTCTTAGATTTGCTATGATCGGTTGATTTTTTAAAAATAATTGCCCTAATAAGAAGGAATTCATAGATATTTAAAAGTAAAATGTCTTGACATGAACTTTTCAATGTTGTAACAAAAAGAAAACTGAAAAGTTTCTTAATGTTTGCTGATTTTTCAAATGAGAGTGTTGTAACAAAAAGAAAGGTGAAAAGTGCAATAGCTATAATTGGGTCGAGTTTTCAAAAAGAATTGTGCTTATAATAACAAAACTAAGAAGACAAATGCTATGTTAGGCAGATTTTCGGGAAAAAAAATGTCCTGATGAGGGGAATTTACAGATTTTTTTAAAGTAAAATGTCTTGATAAGAAATTTTTAATGTTATAACAAAAAAGAAAACTGAAAGTATAATACTTAATATGGGTTTCTTTTTCAAAAGAGAATATTGTAATAAAAAGAAAACTAAAAGTAACAATATTGTAATGCTATGAAATTGGAAGATTTTTAAAAGTGAAGTGTGTTAGATAAGAAAATTTTCATTACCTTGATAAGAAAAAACATGAAAGTAACAATGTTGTAACACAAATAAAAAGGAAAAGTGTTGTGTTATAATTCAATTAGCATGATTTTTAAGCGGGAATTATGCTTAAAATTAGAAAATTGAAAATACAATGTTAAAATTTGTAGATTTTTCATTTTTCACAGCATTTGTCTTGATTAGAAAAAAAAATTTACAATATTGTAACAAAATGAAAACCAAAGTATAAGTGGGTTGATTTTTCAAAAGTAAAATATTTTGATAATTTTTTTTTGAAAGTTACAAAGTTGTAAAAGTAACATACTACAAAGTCCAATATTATAATTGGGTTGCTTTTTCAAAATGATATGTGCTTATTATTAGAAAACTGAAAGTACAATGTTATAATTGGTAGATTTTTCAAAGTAAAATGCCTTGAAAAGCAAAAAATCTGAAAGATACAATGTTGTAACAAAAAAAATGAAATCTTTGAAAAGTTATAATTGGTAGATTTTTCAAATTAAATGCTTTTATTAAAAAAAATAATGAAAGTTATATTTTGGTTAATTTTTCAAAGGTAAAAGCACTTATGATAAGTAAAACTACCAACCAACTCAAACTGCAATGTACTCAAGACCCTCCAATGAGGACCAAAATTGGAAGAGAAATTTTTTTGGAATCAAATTTGGAAAAATCAGCTATACTTAAGGACCAAAAATATAACTTACACTAAAATGATAATGAATTCCCAAAAGTGGAAACACCAAAAAACCCAATCGAAAATAAATAAATAAATAAAATAATAATAATAAATAAATAAATAAATAATAAATAAATAAATAATCACAATGTCAAATACATCTTGTTTGAATAGATTTTTAAGAAAATAAGAAAAATAATATCAAAAAAAAGTTGTATAACATACTGAAATTGTTTATCAGCCGCTGTAATTCAACTGTTAAATAAAATGATAGTTTGAGTTTAGTTTATAAGAAATTTCACAGTAAATTGATATCTAAATGTTGCCTAAGATTTTTTAATTTCATCAAGTAATTTTTTTAACAATAATTATCTGAAAATTTCAAAAAGATTTTGATAAGTAAATCAAGAGATATATAGAAGACAAATAGGATTAGGTCATATAGACTAAGGGGTTGTTTCGTATTTTGACTTAATGTGCTTAGTGGGTTAAGCACTTAATCTGGACAATGATATATATATATATATATATATATATATATATATATATTTGTTTCCTTTTTTTTATTAAATGACTATTTTACCTTTACATTCCTCCTCCTAACTCCTCTCATGTTAAAATTGATGGATGTTTGATAAAATTGATGGATATTGTGAAATTTGTTTCTTTGAATGTAAGGGTAAATTTGTCCTTTATTCTCATTTGGATGATTTATTCGGTCTAGAAAAGAAACAAATACAACACTTTATCCATACAAACATCATCATTAATGATACATTTAGTGCCACAGCTGATAAAAAAAAGAAAAGAAAAACTAATACAGTATTTGTCAATTATAAAACAAAAGGAGCTGAAAGGAAAAACAAAAGACAAAATACGTAAAGTTAATGACACTGCTACCTTTTGGTTTTGCTTCAACAATAAATTAAACAATCTAAAAAAGCTATATCGTCACAAAAAAATTGTTATCAACAGAGTTGAAATTCAGTGGAAAACTAAGAAAGCAAGGTATAAAAAATTCCTATTATAGATATGTATGATAGTTGAAATAAAACTGCACCACAATTGATATTGCACGACTCAAAAGTTACAGAAGAGAAAGAACCCCGATTTTCAACAAAATACAACACAATAAAATAAAATTATAAGGAAAATCCCTTAAAATTTAATAACCTAACAACTACATTATCACATGAAAAGAACCTGAAGAGAAGTTCAAACAAATAAAATTAAGAGATTATTATGATTTGTTATGTATCTTCTTGGTTCTAAATAGCTATGAATAGCTAGTAGCTTAACATGTTGAAATTAATTCTGACTTAGTGTTTAAATGCAATAAAGAGGAATAAGTGCATATTATTATATGAATGTGGTTAACCTTCAGTTTTTTTTAGATTAAAGCACTTTATTTCAGTTTTGAATGTAGTAGTCTATAAATTTCTAATCTTTGTATTATTGTTAATAGAGCATCATAATCAAAACTTAGAAAAGTTCTTCCATTGTGTGTACCTTTGATTCCTAATTCAATTTGTATATTCGAGTGTGTAGCTTGATCTCTTGTCTGATTTCCAACATAAATGAAAAAAGAAACAACCCTTAAGCAAATGAAAATATAAAAGCTAAATAAATCACATATAAATATATTTCATATTGTTTCAAAAACATATGATAGATATTTATGTATTTCTAATTGTCAGAAAAAAAAATATTTAATACTTCAAAAAATGTGTACAAGAATTGACTTTCAGTAAACATATGTGCATTTTACTACACTATAGAAACTGTATAAATAAATTAGATGTTATTAAGATTCATAATGAAGAGGTTAATAATGGAAAAAAATCATTAACTAAAGCATCTCAAAACGATGGAAGAAAAGTAGGTGAATAAGAAATGAAAATAATTAACATCTCAACTGTAACTTACCACAATAGAAACTGTAGAAAAAGAATGAGGTGATCTTAAGATTCAAAATATAAGCTTAAAAATCTATACTACTATGAATCAAAGTGTCTGAATAAATAGTTGATGAGAAATACATGAGTAAACATACTTGATCATCCGCATTGAGCAAGTATCTCATCATTTATCAAACCCTATGAAAGATATTTATGATAGTTGAAATATAGAAGAGAAAGAACTTGGACATTCAACAAGATACAGCAAAATAGAAAAATAAAATAAAGGAAAACCCCTCAAAATTCAATAACCTAACAGAAAATAACTCAGAAAAACCATAAGAACTTCATTTGGAGCAGAAAAGAACGTAAAAAGAAGGTTACATGAATAAAAACAAAACATCACTATGATTCGTTCTGTATATTCTTAGATCTAAATAGTCATCAGGAAAACTTAAAAAGGATCAAGAATGTGATCCATCGACAGCCAAAATAATTTTAATTTTGATAAAACCGAAAGATTGTTCTAAATGAAGAACAAAATGAAAAACAAGAAACTCATAATCAAGAAAGTCGAAAAACCTAATTTTCAAGTAGGAAATTTTTTTAGAAGGAACCTTTTCATGGAAGCCTAAGTTTCATGGGTTGAGGAAACGGCTCTTCGAGTAGCTTGATGTTGCTGGCGGAGAAGAACTGCTGATTGATTTGATAACCAGTGGTATATGTAGGTTTCTGAAGGCGGTTTATGCGGTAATGGTCACATTTTTTATTTCCTTATTCTATATCGATTTTTCTTTGGAAAGGATGGAATAAAATAATAATAATAATAATAATAATAATAATATAATAATAATAATAATAATAATAATAATAATAATAATAATAATAATAATAATAATAATAATAATAATAAAAAAGGATAATCACATATATATTTTTTTGATTTGTATATATGTCATTCATTGAGTTTTTTTCGTCTATGTTTACCCCCTTCCATTTGTTAAAATATACACATTCAGTCATTATGACCGATTATTTTAGGTTAGCCGGAAAAAATTACTTAATAGGGTAATATATTTCTCGTATTGTACACAGTTAGTCTTTATTATTTTTGTACATATTTAATCCTTAATATTATTTTGTTTCAAAATAATTCAATTTGTTTTTATACTCATTCAGTAGTTATGAATGATTTCTGTAAGTTTTCTCACAACATCTTACGTAAGACAATCATTGATGAAATGTTTAGAGTTGTTGATGTTTATGTCTATCACGATCTCAACTGTTTGGTTGTGTAGGTCATATGATCTGGTGTAGGTCTTATGTTCTGAACGTCGTAACTTCTTCATACAATATTAGATTTTAACGATCTTTATATCCACATGTTCGTTTTTTTAGTCTACTATAATTTCCGTTAAGATTACTCCCGTTAAATTGTAATATATTTTTACTTATAATTTTATTAAAAAAAAACATTCATACATGCATTCATAAAAAAACGTATGGATATAAAAATCGTAAGTAAAAATATGTTACTTTTTAACGGGAGTAATCTAAATAAAAGTTGTAGTAGACTAAAATACGAACTCATAGATATAAAGATCGTCAAAAATTGAGATCGTATGAGAAGTTATGACATTCAGAACACATGAGTTAAACAACCAAATAGTCGAGATCACGATGGACATAAACATCTAAAGCCCCAGACACCTTATTAATGATTGTCCCACGTTAGATGCCGTGAGAAAAACCTTAAGATAATAATTAATAAGTACTGAATGAGTCAAAAAACAAAAATGACTTATTTTGCAAATATATATATATATATATATATATATATATATATATATATATATATATATATATTAAGGACTAAATGTATACAAAGTGAAGAATATATTACCCTATTAAATATTTTTACCGGCTAACCTAAAGTAACCAGTCATAAAGATTGAATGTGTACAATTTAACAAGTTAAAGTGGTAAATATGGACGAAAAAAACTCAGTGACCAAACATGTAAAAATCGAAATATATATTAACTTTTTAAGTCATTATCCCTAAAAAAAATTGTATTTAAGAGAGTGGAAAAAAAAATAGTATAAAATCAAATGACGACTTTCCCTCCTAACTTTCTTTATGATTTGAAAAGATTTAAATACTTTCTCTCTAATTTGAAAAAATTTGGAGAAAAAGCACAAAAATATAAATTTTTTTTCTTTTCTTTTTATTTCTTATTCTTTTCTTTTCTTTCATAAAACTAACTTGGGAACTAAAGGTTAATTTTCATATTGTTTAATCTCTTACAAAATCATTTCTAATATTTATTCTATCGATTGAGAATATATATATATATATATATATATATATATATATATATATATATATATATATATATATATATATATATATGACTTAGAAATACTATTTTTATTGGAAAAAATGTTTTATATTGCTAAAATAAAATATTTGATTGAGAGATTTTTTAAAAATATGATTTAAAATGAAAAAAAAATAAATAAATAAAAAATGTCTTGTATAGTATATGGGTGACCAATTAGGTCAATAAGACTCATTTCATTGTCTTTTAATCATTTAATAGATGACTAGTTGTGAGACTTGTGTATTATATACATTATTTAAAAAAAAATATGAATGTATAAACATTAAGCATTTTTATAGTAGAATTACGAAATAAATGCAACCAAAATGATGAATAGGTAATTACTTCAATCTATACTAATAAAAAAACTATTGACATATTTTTAAGAATTTTCTTGAATCACAAAAATTGAAAGACTTCTTTGAATACACAATTAGATGTTCCATTGCTAAGTTTGTCGTCATTATCTAAATTTAATATTTTTAATTCATCTCTACTTTTAACTCTGTGCAATGCAATATATAACTGCCTATAAGTGAACATTCGTTGTCTAAAAAACTATCCCATCTCTAATAACCAGTGTTGTAAAACTCGACGAGTTGGCCGATTACTCCTCCGAATACTCACTACCCGTCCCCTTGCCAAGGCGAGTTACAGAATTCCGAGTACTCCTTAATTGGCCCCTTATTGAACTGAACAGTGTTGTAAAACTCAATCAACTCGATGATTAATATGTATAATATACTTAATGATTTATTATTTAACACACACAAATGTTATTATTATTACATATATATCTTAAATTTTCAATAATTATTCACAAAGTGAGACGATTATGTATTTTTCAATTTTTGTGTATTTACATGTATCTAATTTTATTATATATTTCAATCAACTTAAGATTTTAACTTATGATTTTAACATATATAAGTTCCCTAAAAATATTTCTACATGAATTACCGAATCCGAGTACTCCTCGAATACTCCTGAGTACTTGCTACTCGGTAGTCGGCCGAACAGGTACCGAGTAACGAGTTCTGCAACCTTGCTAATAACGACCGTCATTGACTCTTGTTTATTGTCATCACAAAATATACACTTAGTGAAAATTTTCTTCTTTGAAATGTGAAAGATAATCATTTTATCTGAATATTATCCTTGTTTCTATAACACTATTACCCAATGTTATAACCTGTAGCCTAGTATTTATACAAAGTTTGTTGCTTTGTCTGTAAGTATGTCATTGTTATTTTAAGAGGGTGTTTCGGATTTTTTTCAAAATAACTTATTAACTTATTAGTTTTCAAAATACCAATAAGTTACTTTAAAAAAAAAAAAAAACGTTTTGACTATTGAAAAAGTGTTTTTCAAAATGACTATTTGGATATGAGGGAATCATGACTTAGTCCGAGTGCTTTTGGCTTTTTAAATTGTAAATACTAATACTACCCTTAGTGAACTGTCGCTCTTCTTTCCTTCCTTCATTTCTTTTCATACCCCTTTTAGTCATTTTATAAATATAAGACTTTTTTTCAACATAAAATTTAATTTAAACATTTTTTAAAACTTTTTTTGCTAACACTATAAGTCACTAAGCACTTTTAGAGTTCAAAAAGCAATCACAAATATCCCCAAAATTAATATGTAAAATGGTTTGAAAATATGAGCTATTCTTTAAATGAAGATTAATTATAAAATAATAATATTGTATAATAAAATATATAATTTAATAGATTTAAAAAAAACAAAGACAATCAATCATGAAAATAACATTGTTTATTTAAAATTAGAAAGTAAGATAATATAAGAAACATACATGAATAAAAAATGATAAAAATAAATTACAAATCAAAGTGATAAATAAATATGTAATATAAATAAGAAATAAAAGATGTTATATATTTTAATATGAGAGGTGTTTGGGGTGGAAAATGAAGAAGGGCAAACAGATAAAGGTTAACATCTTAATACATTTAGTTAGGTTTTTTAGCTCAAAGCCACTAATTTCTACGTAGATTATGTCAAAAAAATGTTGTCTAAAGTAAGGGCTTAACCAATTAAGCTTATTAAGTAAAAAAGAAACATCCCTAATCATTTGAATTATTTTCACCGTTGAATCTGGCTCAAAAATAATACGCCTTGCAGCATTCTTCATATATGATACGTGAATACTTTTTGTTTACAGATTCCTCTCACTACAACCACAAAATCAAATATTAGAAAATAACAATTAACAAGGTAAATTGATGTGACGACATCAAAGATTGTAGGAGTATTAAAGCTTAAGATGTACATTTGGTAGTTCTTTGTTACGCCTAAGCGATGAAGTTCTCCGCCAACAATACGTACTTTTTGTTTGTTAAGGAAAACTAATGAAATTAAAGAGTGAATTACAACTTTGCTCCTTGATTTTAGCATAAATTTTTCTTACATGTCCAAAAATTAATTAGCTTGCAATTTTGGTCCTTATTATGATGTTTCATAACAAAAGACTTTTGGTCCCTCAATCCTTAAAGCTAACTTGTCATGACCAATTTGTCTTTGAACAAAAACCTGAAAAAATAGTATATCATAGAGAACAACTTTGTACATAGTTTTCTCTTAAATTTATTATTGAACTATTTTCAAAATTATAAGGTGTTCTATTTAATATTATCTTAAAAACCACCAAAATTTTAAATTATTTTACCTTAAATGATCAATTTGCCATTGGCTCATTAACATTTTTTGTTAATAATTTTCAATCTTGTAAAATGTAAACACCAATATTTTAAATATAGATAGATTTTGCAAAATCACAACTTTTTTACACATTACCATATATGAAAATTTATTGTAATGCAAAGTGTATTTTATTTCGACGATTGGTTTAATACCCTAACCAAATTAAGGACTTAACATATTAAGCTCATTAAGTCAAACAAAACAACATATTTTATCTATTATCTCTTACATTCAACCCATTTGATTTATATTTTGTAATACCCATTTTAAGTAACAGGTATTATTTTGAGGGGTGCTACTCGTTTATAATACAAGTAGGAGAAATAAAGCATAAAGTTTGCTTTAAGGTGCGTACAAAAGATGTTATGGTGTATTATTGTGACGTAAAAGGAGAACATGACAAGTTATAAAGCATGTTGCCATTTCTGGAAAGGCGTGACATGCTTTTATTTTGACGCGGCATGTCAGGTCAAAGACGAGTCAACCTTAGTCAACAGTCAAACGTCGCGATGTGCGGTGATATTTATCACGTCAGCTCGAGGTTTTCGATGTTAGACACTCGTTGAGAGATTGGGACACGTGGTAGTAGGAGACGACATGTGGAATTTGACGCTACACCCCCCCCCCCCCCTCTTTAAAAAAAAAAAAAAAAAGTTCACTTGAAGGGTGTTTGACACATTCCTCCTTTCAAAAAATAAAATTAAATTATGGCGCAAAGTAGATTTTGAATTTGGTTCTAGCTATTGGATCTTAACAGAATGAAAAAGAAATGCAGATGAACTCTCGTGATATTATTAGATGAACAAAAGAGAACAGAAGCTAGCTATCAACAGTAGAGTTTTACAACTGAAAAGTAAAAGTTAGAAATATAGAAGGACTTAAGTAAATGCAAAAAAAAAAATTGAAAGACTTCCAACGGTTATTTAGACCAGTCACGATAGTTATTATTTTATTGATAAACCTTAAAATCAATCTTCAACACTCCCCTTTGATTCAAAGGTACCAACACCGATATTTGCACGGAGATAGTCAAAACGGGCTGTTGGAAGAGCTTTGGTAAACAAGTTTGCTTGTTGTTCTTCAGTTTTGCAAAACTTCAGCTTGATGCTTTCATTTATCACTAGTTTTCTTATGAAATGATGCTTAATTTCTATGTGCTTGGTTCGTCCATGCATGAAAGGGTTCTTTGTCATTAGAATCGCAGATTGATTATCATATTAGATCATAATTGCTTTAGTTTGCTCTTGCATGAGGTCATTCATAAGTCTTCTTAACCAAATTGCTTGACATGTTATGATTGAGGCTGCCACATATTTAGCCTCTGCTATAGATAATGTTATGGTTTCTTACTTCTTTGATAACCATGAGATAATTCTAATTCCCATACTGAAGTAGTTTCCAGTTGTGCTCTTTATATCTTCTTGTGATCCTACCTAATCACTGTCTATAAGCTTTCCAACAGTAGTTTCTTTGACTTCATATACCATATTCCATAATGCTTGGTGCATGCAACATATTGAATAATCATTTTTTCTGATCCAAAATGATGTTTTGTAGGTGAATGCATCAACCTTGAGACCACACCAACAACATAGCTTCTGTCTGGTTTTGTGTGTGTAAGATATATTAGTCTCCCAACTATGCTCCTATACATCTGGGGTTCTACCATTCATGTACTATCAGAACTTACAAGCTTTTCATTTGTATTCATAGGTGTTGCGATGGGTTCTTAATTCACTATATTGGGATCTTTCAGCAAATCTATGGCATATCTCTCTTGTGCAATAAAAATACCATTGTCGATTTGTTTCACTTTGATACCAAGAAAATAATGTAAACTTCCAATATCAGTCATCTCAAGGGTTCTCATCATTTCCTCTTTGAATTGTTGTATGAGTTTCATTGAGGACCCTACGTATATCATGTCATCAACATAGAGACTAATCAACATGAAATCTTTTATGCCTTGCGTCTTGTAGTACATAGTGGGTTCATTGGGACTTTTCTTGAAGCCATTTTATAAGAAGAAACTAGCCATTTTCCAAGAAGAAACTATCATATTTGCTATACCACGAGTGTGGGGCCTGTTTGAGCCTATACAAAGCCTTTCGTAACTTGTATACCTTCTCTTCCTGTCCAGTTACTATGAATCCTTCAAGTTGCTGAACAAAGACTTTCTCTTTAAGATCTCCATTCAAGAAAGCCGACTTAACATCAAATTGATAGACTTCCCACTCTCTATGTTTTGTTAATGTGGGGATTAATCGTATGGTTTCTATCCTTGCCATCGGCTAGAACGTCTCATCATAATCCACACCTTGTTCTTGCGTAAAACCTTGAGCGATTATTTTGGTTGTGTGTTTTTGTAGGCTCCCATCAGCTTTGAACTTAGTTTTGAATACCCATTTTAGTCATATAGAATGTTTATCAGATGGTAGTTCCACGAGTTCCCAAGTATTGTTCTTCTCAATTGCAACAATCTCTTCCTTCATTGCTCTTCTCCATCTATCATCTTGAAGAGCAACATTCATTAATACTGGATCACCCGTAAGTAGTGCCATTGTGCATAACACCCTCGTTCTCTAAAATATAATCTATAAGAATTATCAAAATTCTATCTACAACCGCTAAAAATATACTCAAAATTTTAAACTTTTACATCCCAGGTTAAATCAAGTGAGCATAATATAATATACTTCTCTATATAAATGAAGAATACAAAAATAACATTCTACTCTGTAAATTTTGTTCTTGTGCTCTTGTCTTCTCTTCCGGTACCACGGCCGCTAATTCTTGAACCCATAAAACATAAATCTCTACTACATCAGACACTAGGTTTTGTGAGTTATTCTCCTATCTTTTATTAATTTTATTTCTCTGAGTTCATACTCATCCTCATAGTTATGTTTCCAACTCATATCATACTCTGTTAGATCTTAACTATCCTCAGACTAATGTATTCCATCACACCTCATTTCTGGTAAATCTTATATTCTCTATTACATCTCATCTCTAATAAATCTCGTATATGTAGTTATATCTCTTCTATGCTCAATTTCATGTACTCGATATATCTCATGCCCACTTGATATTATATACTATGTTATACCTCATCTTTGCTCAGTCTTATATTTTATGTATATCTCATCTCATACTCAATCTCGTATACTATATATATATATATATATATATATATATATATATATATATATATATATATCAAGGTTGTAAAAATCGTTCGACGTTAGCTAGTCGGTGGACTGGGGTCAAGGGATTAATCAGCTAGGCGGAGATTAATCAGGGGCCATTAATTGCTAATTTGTTAGATTTTAAAGAATTAAATATGACTAATATCATATAAAAGTTCATAAATACCACTAATATCATAACAAAAAAGGTTAATATGATAAATACAACACTACTCATACCTCAAATAGTTTCTATTGAGATATAACTTCTTCAAAGCGTTCAAATTTCATCGGGTTTTACTGTTTCAGTCATTTTGTATGCATGGATTAATCTCTAGGAGCTCTCTAATCGGTCAAGTAGCGCCTAGGAATTAATCGGAGATTAATTGGGACTTAATCGAGATTTTTACAACCATGATATATATATATATATATATATATATATATATATCCCATCTTATACTCGGTCTCATACACTATATATATATATATATATATGTGTGTGTGTGTGTGTGTGTATGTGTGTCTCATATATATATATATATATATATATATATATATATGTGTGTGTGTGTGTGTGTATGTGTGTCTCATCTCAATTAGGTCTCGAATACTATATATATATATATATATATATATATCATACTCAATCTCATGTTCTCATATCAAAACCTTATTCTCGATGGAAATATACTCATATCTCGATCTCATTCTCGAAGGAAGTACACTCATATCGCAATCTCCTTCCCGAAGGCATTATACTTATATCTCATTCTCAAAGGAATGAAAATTATATCTCAATCTCATTCCTAAAGGAAATATACTTATATCTCGATCTCATTCCCGAAGGAAGTATATTGATGTTCGCAAAGGAATATCAATCTCATTCCCGAAGGAATATCAATCTCATTCCCGACAGAAATATACTCATGTTCCCGAAGGTATATCAATCTAATTCCCGAAGGAAATATACTCATGTTCCCGAAGGAATATCAATCTGATTCCCGAAGGAATATGAATCTCATTCCCAAAGAAAATGTACTCATTTTCTCGAAGGAATATTAATCTCATTCCCAAAGGAAATATACTCATATTATCGAATAAATATCAATATAATTACCGAAGGAAATATACTCGTGTTCCTAAACGAATATTAATCACATTCCCAAAGGAAATGTACTCGTGCTCCCAAAGAAATATCAATCTCTTTCCCGAAGCAAATGTACTCATGTTCCGGAAGGAATGTCAATCTCATTCTCGAAGGAATGTACTCATGTTCCCAAAGGAATTATACTCATTACATGCTCTGATACATGTATCTTTGAATATCTCATTTACATACTCCAAATATACACATACATGCTCTGACACATGATTTTTATGTATTTTCTTGCTCTATCATCTTGATAACCTAATGGCTTTCACTTAGTGCTTCAAGGTTCTCATATATATATATATATATATATATATATATATATATATATATATATATAATCAAACATATACCAATCATAAAGAAAGAGTGAGAATAATAACTCACCTTATCAGTTAGTGAACACTAACTGTTCCATTTTAGCTCCTTTTGTCAGTTACTACATCTTGATCCATCTTTTTCTCTTAGGCCTATTCATACACATTAATTCACAAGCATCTTAATACTTGTCTTAGCCTATTAAGAGCTTAATCTCTTAAGATCAAAATAAGCACTTAATAGGTTAAAACTCTATTTTTCATTCTCTATCTCAAAATCTCAATCAATTAATGAATTAAGGTCTTCACAATGCCTAGTTCATTATAATCTAACTCTAAAACATCAATTACTAAAAATAATTAGTTAGGGTTTCAAACCCTAACTCTCAATAGGTTGATTTCACCATGGAAATCACTTCCCAAGCTTGATTAAAGCTTCTAAACACTATCAATAACATATTAGACAAACAATTGGTCAATCAATTCAACCCATCTTACCTAACTAACAATTTAACCAAATGGATAAATCTTTACCTTAATTGAGAGAGAATGAAAATCCTTGCAATCCACCAGCTCTATCTTGTTTTGGCATCATTTTGGTAGCAAAATCGCCCCATCTCAGCTCCCAATCGATCCCTTATGAAGAATGTTTGAAATGAGCTCTTAAAATAGATTATATGGTGTTTTTTGTGTGTTTCCACGTCATGGCATTATACGGCCATGTCGTGGTCGCTGGGAATTAGAAAAGCACATTGCTGATTCCATTCCATCTTTGGTGCATTTTTTGTCCCAACTTCAAACGCGCATATCTTCTTCGTTTTTTATTCGTTTTCGATGATCTTTATATCTATGTGAAGGTGGGAACATACTAATACTATACATGTTTGTTAAGTCATATCTCATTTAACTAATATGGGTCTTAATCTATTAAGTCATGAAGTTGGCCTAAAAATCATAAAAATACTAATTTTACCCTTTTGACCAAAAATGCATTTCTCATGCATTCTTTCCATGTAACTTAATCATCTAGCCTCTTATAGTGACTTAAACTTGTCTTGACCATCTTCATGAAGTTACAACTTCATATTCTCATCTTTTTCTCATAAGTGACCAAATTTCCCTTTTAATCAATATTTGACTAAAAGTAAATATTTCTAAATTTTGGGTTGTTACATTGTGCTTGCACAGATATCTGCTAATGTTCTAGTTTATAGATCAAAGAGTCTATAGGCCTTTGATTGTGTACAGTATCCCACAAAATCATATTTCTTGGACTTGTCTTCTTGCTTGTGTTCGTAAGTTGTGACCAATACATAACATGCACAACCAAAAACACGTAAATGAGTGACTGTAGGTTTAAATTCATACCATGCTTCAAATTGTGTTCTGTTGCATATGTCTTTTGTAGGAGATATGTTGATCAGGTATACTATGGTAGCAACGAATCCAGCCCAATAAACGCCAGGTAGCTTCCTTGTGTTCAAGATTAATCGAGCCATCTCATCAATGGTCTGACTCTTTCTCTCTACAATCCTATTCTGCTCTGGGGTATGTGGAGCTGTCAGTTCTCTTCTTAGTGCTTCTTTTTCACAAAGGGTGATGAATTCCTATGACATGAAGTCTCCCTCTATATCAGTCCTTAGAGTCATGATTGTAGTATTTCCTTGTTTTTCAACAAGAACTTTGAATTTCTTGAAGTGTTCTAAAGATTTAGATTTTATTCTAATAAAATATACCCAACACATACGGATAAATTCATCGGTTAATAGCAAGAAATACCAATTTCTAGAGTGAGATTCATTCTTAATTGGAACACAAATGTCAGTACACACTAATTCTAATTTCTCAGTTGCTCGTCTTGCATTACTCTTTGGAAAAGACCTTCGTGATTACTTGCCAAGAACATATCCTTCGCATACATGGTTAAACCGTGATTTTTCACCCAAAAATTTTCTTTTATTTTAACCATATATTATCAGAAAAACGTTAGCGAAAGACTTATAAAATAATCATCATAGTTATTTAGAAAATCTTACCCATCAAGTTCCATAATTGTAAGACCCAACCAAAACAACCACCAAAACCAAGTGTAAATGAAATATCACATCAAGTCTCAAATTGTTATCAATACTAGTAATCAAAAAACTATAACTACCCACAAGATCCCAACCTCACCAATCTATCAATAATAAAGCTACATGTACCAAGGCAAATCCACAACAACAGGAAAGAAACAAGTATCAACATCAGCACAATGAGTCAATCTCAAGCACATAAGTATGGAAATAAAGCATAGACATACGTCATGTCAAATCATGTAATCACATCAATCCATGCATTCTTCATCGATAACTATTAATATATACGTATATATATATATATATATGTGTGTGTGTGTGTGTGTGTATATATATATATATATATATATATATTAATATGGACATTCTTCCATCGCAGTAATTATTCATTTATTTGCTTCGCTTTATTTACTTTTAATGTGCCTCGCTAACTAGAGTCTATTTCATCGCTAATACTCCACAAATAAAGACCATGTTTTCTACTAATGTGACATGGCGACCCAGTGCACCAAATGGGGCGCGACTCCCACCCGTAACACTGTCCTTGGTTTGACGACTTCACTACTCCGACCATGCACGTACAAGAAAATATGTTGTCGTTCGAGGGTGTTTTAGTAGAACATCGATTGCATGCCTACACCCAAACATGATGCTTGATCTGGCCTTATCAATTGCCACCACCACTCCAGTCCCGGTACACGATTGTACCAGTACCATGTCTCGATATGGTCATCTAGAAAACTATTCGACATCGACTTAGCTCAAGCTCTTTTCCTCCAACGATATCCTCCCAACGTGATATCTCATAAAGGCACGTACGTAAGCAGGTTTCTACCCTTTAACCACACTATGTGTACATCCCCTTTTATTATGTAATTAATTAACTTTCTCTCACATGGGTAAAACATACAACTCACCAATATTATTATGTAACCATGCAAGTGAATTATTAGTATTTATCCATGGCATACTACAACTATAAAACACACATCCAAGGCATATCGTGCATAAGGTATACATAACAATTTGTCATGACATATAATAAGATACACTTTTCAATCACACAACATCTAGCATGCATTTCCTAGTTTCATTCAAGTGTGACAAAATAGAAAATATAACATGCATTCCATGACAATACAACCACACAAAAGTTCTCACCTCTAGCATGGACCTACACTCACATGTTGCACCAATTGATTAGTTCAAGGAATCTAGCATACAAGAATTTCCTAAGTTCAATTGCATCAATATTAACATTACATGTCCAGGTTACATTTACCCTTGACATTCAACTTCTAACTTCATATAACATCAATAAGCAAGAACACAAATATAAGTGTATGCAATCCTTCCAAACTAGAGCTAAAAAAACACAATAATTGACTCACCTCTTGTCCAAGATTTCTGAAGCTAAGAACAAAGGAAAACCACACTCTCACAAGCACTCTAATGCCCCTAAAAGAATATCCAAAGAAATGATCATAAACAACTCATAAAAATTGATTTGGTTCTATCCAGATGAGTCTCACATTGTAACAAAGGGATGTCACATCTTGAGCTTAGGCTTCTTCACGTTTCAGGCCCAGTCAGTTTCTTCTGATGGGTTTTGAGCATTCTAACACTTCTATGGTGTACATGCAACCCTATAAACCTTGGATCTATGTATTCTCTAAGATACATGCAAATAATATTTTTTCAAGGTTTACATCCTAACTAGCATGTTATGGGGTACTTGAATCATAAAACACTAGTAGAATTACATACCTTTTACTAGTGGTTGATTGCTTGGAGTTTGAGAGCCTAGCACCAATAATGTGGATGCCTCAAATGGACGTCAAAAATCACCAAAAACTTTGGAAGCTTGAGAGAATAGTAACACACTTCTAGAAATCACCCACACTTTGGTTCTCACACAAAACTAGTGTCGTTTCAAGTTCCAAGGACCCCTTTATATAGTGTGGTGGATTAGGGTTACATTCATGTAAACCCTAATACCCATGACCTTTCATTTCCATGAGATCCATGGGTTAAAGCTCCATGGACTATCCATGGACTTTCCATGCAAGCCTAGCCCATTCTAAATAGGCAATAACCCACACTATATAAATACAAGAGCCCATATTTAATTAGTCACCTTTTTATCACCAAATTAATTCTAGATCAATACTAATTAAATAATATGATTTTATATTAATATATTAGAACTTATAATATATTAATAAATCATAAACATACTATTCTCAAAAGATTATCCATAAATTGTTTGGGTGAAGTGCAACCCAAATGGACCATGTCGGGTCGGGTCAAGTACATCTCAAATATAGTTATGGACTTAGACACCTTATCCAATAGTCTCCCACATTGATAAGTCTAATAACTATAGTTGCAAGCATGACTTCTGGAACCGACCGGTAATTGTAACTCTTAAAACTCTGTTGAACTATGAAGCGCCATTTTAGATAAGAGATCATATAATCCTCTGTTCTAGATATCAGCCGGACAAATACATTGGACAATGTCGTACTCATTGTCTAGCAGTTTGTTTCCCGGTTTCCAATTTGTTTGACATAGAACTTAATCAAACACATCAATTTAGTTCTTACCGGGCCCGGTACATAGGTCAAAACAAAATCATTGAGTGGCCCATATATTGCATCTAATCAAAGAAGGAACAGATAAACTTCGACTCATATGCTTGTTCTACTACTTGTTGAATTATACACAAAGGTACGTTTAATGACATCAAGTTACTGATGTGTTTTCGTACAATCAATGCATAACCAACTCATAGGCAACAACTCATATCTCTAGATGTGAAGACTTATATGATATTACCGACTCACGATCACTCGAGATAAATTCCATGAAGTGATACAAGTGAGTGTGGGTTGAATCCAATACTCAGAACTTATGAGCACTCATGAGTGTTGTAGCAACTCTTGCTATGTCCAACATCTTAGACATCTACAAGCCAACTCATGACAGTCTTGATTCATATCTACTTCCAACATATGACTGACTGTGGAAAATTTGAATAATTTGAAATACCATAACATAATTATTCTGGAAGTCAAAACATACAAAAATGAAATGTTAGTAAACGATTGACAGAAGATAGCAACACTTTACACATAAATAAACAACAACTTTTATTTATAATCAAATGTCAATTTCACTTTACAAATTTCACAAAACTAGGGGTGACAATTTGTAACAACCAAAGTTTGGAAGGCCAAGAAAGGAAAGAAAACCCTAATTTTTAAGGGGAGACTCGGCGAGTCCAAGGAGGAACTCGGCGAGTCCGAGCGGGATCCGGGTCGAGGAGTAAGTGACCGACTCGGCGATTCGGCCAAGGAGACTCGGCGAGTCTGGTCTGTACGAGGAAAACCCTAAATTCGGGACTTGGAGCCTATTTAAACGTCTCATTCTCTCCCCTAGGGTTCCTTTACTGCCTCTTTCACCCAGAACATCGAACCCTAAGCCCCATTGTTGCCCATTCAAGCTTCCAAGACATTTTTGAGTGATTTGAAGGAAGAAGAAGAAAGGGGAATCATTGAAGCTTCAAGGATTGGCCTTGGATCTGAAGTTTGGGGAAGCTTTCTGAGTTATTGAAGGTATTAAGTCGTTTCCCTCCTTAAGATCTATTTTGGTTGTGAGTTTTGGGGGCTTTTTAGCCATGATTAGCTACCCTTTTGAGTTAGAAGCCAGATCTAAAGTTGCTACTTCAGATCTAAGCATATTATGGTCTTGAGAAGCATAAAGTATCTGCCCTTGAGTTGATTATGGGGCCTCTTTGCCTTAAACCCTAGTTTATGGTGTATTTTACCTAGATCTCCTTCTCTACACGTAAAGTTTGCAACTTTACGTGAGGAATAGGCTCGGGAAGGGTAGATCTACAGTTTGGAGTCCATGCATGACTCAAAAGTCCTCTGCATGTATGGAGATCTGAATGGACTCGGCGAGTCCTTTGAGTGGACTCGGCGAGTAGCATGAAGATTTGGAGGAACTCGACGAGTGGGATGAACAGCTCGTCGAGTCAGATGAAGTTGGGCATGAACTCGGCGAGTTGGAAGAACAACTCGGCGAGTCTGTTGAAGGTTGTCTTGGACTCGGCGAGTCTGTTCTTGGACTCGGCGAGTCAAGTCGCGAAACCCCAAACCCTTCGAGTTGAGACTCGAATCAGTGAATCGAGTGGAGATCGGTGAGTTGGACAGGTCTGGACTCGGAAATTGGTAGACTCGGCGAGTCAAGTCACGAATGGAAGGACTCGGAACATATGAACTTGGCGAGTCAATAGGGTGACTCGGCGAGTAGGGTTGACCTGGAAGGTTGACTTTGAATAGGACTTTGACTTTGACCAGAGTTGACTTGGTTGTCTTTCAGGGGGTCAGTTAGACTCAGTGTTGCATTGATATTGGTAGCTCGGGGAGCGAGTGGAGCAGGAGTTCAGAGAATTGCAGGGCAGCAGCTAGTGGGTTCATCAGCAAGTTCAGCCAGTGCAGGTGAGTTTCCCTTTTTGTGTGAATGGGTCTACGGCCACAATGTCGGCCCATGTAGTTATGAGTAGAAGAGTCGGGGGTTAGCCCTAGGCACAGTATGCTAGTACGATATACAGGACGAGTTCCAGTGATAGCGGGCGGGTGCCCAAGGAATGGTTTATGTGATAGTTTATACTTGTTGTTTATGTGATGCTTGTATATGCCTGGTAGGGAGGTGAGTGTGGGCGAGGTCCCGTAACTCACCAATAGCAGAGTGTGGATGGTGTTCCACATCTCATTAGCATCAGATCAGGGGCGAGGCCCAAGTTAGGAAGAGAGTGAGTGTGGGCTGGGCCCGTATCTCACAATCAGTAGGAGCATGGACGGGGTCCATGACTCATCAGTAGCATGATAAGGGCGAGGCCCAGTGCCAGGCGAGGCCTTAGGACAAGATGCGTTAGTAAGTGTTTAGCTTATGTGATGTGATATGTTTATATGCTATTATATGTTAGTGGGCGAGGCCCTGTGACAGGCGAGGCCTAAGTGAAACAGATATGTATCCGAGCGGGGCTTGAAGCCAGGCGAGGCCTGGAGTGGCGGGGCCGTTGTAGCGGGCGAGGCCCGAGGTAGGGGGCGAGGCCCAGGATAGTGGGCGTGGCCCAGTATGTGCAGTTTGTGGTTATGCATGGTATGTGGTAGGGTGGGGAACTCACTAAGCTTCGTGCTTACGGTTTTCAATTTTGGTTTCATGTACTTCCGGTAGCGGAGGGAAGAGCTCGGGGTGATCGCATGGCACGCACACCATAGATTAGATAGTCTGGGAATGTTTACTCTGATAACGAACATGTATTTTGGAAATTTATACTCTGTTTATGTGTGGAATGATGAATTTTCTTAAAGAAGTGTTTTATTAAAAGAAATTTTTTTGTCTTGAATTTTGGGACGTTACACAATTGATGACACGACAAGACAAAAATACACAACACGAAACGAAATTCAAATTCAAATTCATGTTAGTGTCGTGTTCGTGTCAGGTATAAAAAAACGACATCGTGTCGTGTCGTATTCGTGTTTAAAATTTGACACGAAATTGACACGATTTAACATTTTTTGTTATGTTTGTCGTGTTTTTCATGTTATGTATGAATAAATATTAACTAAATACATTAATAGTTATTTCATGTTATCTTTGTCGTGTCGTGTCGTGTTTGTCGTTTTTTAATCGGTTCGTTTTCGTGTTAGTTAATCGGTTCGTTTTCGTGTTAGTTAAAAAAAAACCGAGATCGTGTCGTATCGTGTTCGTGTTACATAAAACCTTGTCGTGTCGTGTCGTGTCAGACAAAAACATGACACGATGGCCCGATTTGCCACCCCTACACAAAACCATCTAATCTGTAAAACTAATATCGTCCTTTAGCCCGATACGCCTTGCATGGTGCAAATGCCTAACCCTAGTCAGTCCCTTCGTGAGGGGATCTATTGGGTTCTCCTCTGACGATATCCTCTTTGCTACGAGGAGTCCTTCTTCTATCTTGTATCTTATGAAGTGATAATTTCTGTCAATGTGTTTGGATCCGCCTTGATCTATCAGTTCCATGGCTAAGGCAACTGCACTATTGCTGTCACAGAAAATCTCCATAGGATCCTTTATAGCTGGCACAACTCCAATGTCTCCGATGAAGTTCCTCAGCCATATGGCCTCCTTCGCCACTTCACTCATGCTATATACTCTGATTCACATGTCAAATTAGCTATTGTATCATGTTTGGAACTTTTCCAAGTAACTGCTCCTCCATTCATGGTAAAGACCCAGCCCGACTGAGAGCGGAAATTATCCCTATCAGTCTAAAAGCTAGCATCACTATACCCCACAACTCTCAAGTCATCACTCCCACCAAGAGTAAGAATCCAATCCTTAGTCCGTCGCAAGTACTTGAGAATGCTCTTTACCGCAGTCTAGTGAGCCATGCCAGGATTCCCCTGATATCTTCTGACCATGCTCAAAGCAAAGGCCACATTAGGGCGAGTACAAGTCATAGCATACATGATCGAGCCAACAGCGGAAGCATATGGTAATCAACTCATCTCAGCTATCTCATCCTCTGTACTCAGGCTCTGAGCCTTGCTTAGTTTTGCATTATGCTGGATCGGTAAGTCAACGTTCTTGGAATTCTGCATGTTGAACCTTTTCAACACTTTGTCCACATAGGTACTTTGACTAAGTCCAATTAGTCTTTTACTCCTTTCTCTCAATATCCTTATCCCTAGGATATAGGCAGCTTTTCCAAGGTTGTTCATAGCGAAACACTTCCCAAGCCAGGACTTAACCTCCTGCAAAGTTGGGATGTCATTTCCCATGAGTAGTATGTCATCCACATACAGTACCAAAAAGCTAACTATACTCCCACTATCTCTGAAATACACACAGGATTCATCTTCGCTTCTCAAATAGCCAAACTCTTTGACCTTCTCATCAAAACGAAGGTTCCAGCTGCGAGATGCTTATTTCAATCCATAAATGGATTTCTCAAGCTTGTACGCTCTATCAGGGTGCTTTGCATTGACAAAACCCTCTGGCTGACTCATGTAAACATCCTCAGCCAACTTTCCATTAAGGAAAAACAAATTTGACATCCATTTGCCATATTTCATAATCATGGAATGCAGTAATGGATAGCATAACCCTGATAGACTTAATCTTGGCTACTGGTGAGAAGGTTTCATCATAATAAATTCCTTGAGTTTGAGTGAAACCCTTCGCAACCAGTCGTGCCTTATGAGTGTGTACCTTTCCATCCATGTTAGTCTTCTTCTTGAAGATCCATTTGCACCCAACCGTCTTACAACCCGGTACGTTGTCAACAAAGTTCCAAACTTGATTGTCATACATGGACTGAATCTCGCTGTCCATAGCCTCTTTCCATTTAGCAGACTTGGGGCCTGCCATGGCTTCCCTATAGCTATTGGGTTCATCCAAATTTACCAGTGTGCTCTCACTGATAAATGTATCACCTTCCGCAGTAATATGGAAACCATAGTAAAGCACAGGTGCATTCCTAACTCTCGTGTAACGCCTCAGAGGTACAGACTCATCAGTTGGATTAACAGGAGTTTCCTCCTCGGGTTGATTTCTAGGATTTGAGGTTCCTTCACCAATTGACTCTTGAATTTCTTCAAGGTCAATCTGCGTCCCACTGTTTCCTTGACTTATGAATTCTCTCTCACGAGAGACCCCTCTCCTTGCCAAAAAGACCACATTATCATTGGGTCTGTAGAAGAGGTAACCAAAGGATTTATGTGGGTAGCCGATGAAAATACACCTCTCACTCCGAGGTTTGAGCTTACCGTGAGTCTCGCGCCTCACAAAAGCCTCGCAACCCCAAATCTTGATGTGGTCCAAATTGGGAACTTTCCTGGTCCACATCTTGTGAGGTGTTTTGGCAACCTTATTGGTAGGGACTAGATTAAGGATATGGGTGGCA
Source organism: Lactuca serriola (assembly GCF_051521515.1). Classification (NCBI taxonomy): domain Eukaryota; kingdom Viridiplantae; phylum Streptophyta; class Magnoliopsida; order Asterales; family Asteraceae; genus Lactuca; species Lactuca serriola. The sequence goes on along the minus strand of NC_136412.1, from coordinate 340,175,973 downwards.
GTCTCTAAGGAATACCCCCAAAAAGAGATTGGTAGTGAAGCTCGACTCATCATGGAACGAACCATGTCCAACAAGGTTCGATTACGCCTCTCAGCCACACCATTAAGTTGTGTTGTCCTGGGAGGTGTCAATTGTGAGACAATCCCGCATTCCTTAAGATAGTCAAGGAACTTTGTACTAAGATACTCACCACCTCGATCGGATCGAAGCATCTTAATGTTCCTGCCCAATTGATTATCCGCTTCCTGTTTAAACTCCTTGAACTTTTCAAAGGTTTCTGAGTTATGCTTGATTAAGTAGACATATCCATATCTACTATAATCATCAGTAAAAGTCACATAGAAGCGGTTAGCATCCCTTGTGGCGGTTCTGAATGGTCCACACACATCAATATGTATGAGATCCAACAAACCCTCACCCTTAGCACAAGTACCAGTGAAGGGTGACTTTGTCATTTTCCCAAGCAAACAAGATTCACAACTATCATCCGACTTTAGGTCAAATGACTCCAAGACTCCATCCTTTTGGAGTTGGCCTATGCGTTTCTTGCTTACATGTCCAAGACGACAATGCCATAATGATGCTTTATCCAAGTTAGTGGAAGAATCAATACACAACATATTATTTCCTAGCTTATCTACAACCGAAAGCATTAATACCACCATCATAAGGTAATTCTTTAAAATAAAGAACATTATTAAAGAAAGCATTAATACCACCACATTCATTATCAAACGAATAGGCAAACCCTTGTTTGTGCAAACCATGAAAAGATATAATATTTCTCTCCATTTCAGACGAGTAACAACATTTATTCAGATCCAACACTAACCCACTACTTAGCAACAAAGAATAAACTCCAATATTGGTGACAGGTGAAGCTTTCTTATTCCCCATGATTAAGTTTATCTTCCCATGCTCCACATTCTCACTTCATCTTAGTCCCTGCAAATCGGAACATATATGAATACCACAACCTGTATCAAGGACCCAATAATTAGAATCGGGTGAGTTATTAGAAAATATAGTGTAAATACCTGCATGGTTGGGTTTCACTTTCCCATCCTTAACATCTTGCAGGTACTTTGGCCAGTTTTGCTTCCAGTGCGACTTTTCATGGCAATAGAAGCATTCAGCCTCTTTAGGGTTGGCATAAGGAGTGACAGAACCTTTCTTTGTTCCAATTGAAGAGGAGTCATCAAGGGACTTTCCCTTGGTACCCTTCGAAGGGCTCTTCCTCTTCTTTCCTTTTCCTTTCCCGATTGCCAAGACAGGGGCCGCGGTAGGAGTAGGAGTGGTAACAACCAATTTACCCTTAAGACCACTTTCGGCGGTCTTCAAGAGTCCTTGAAGTTTGCTGAGTGTAACTTCCTCCTTGTTCATGTGGTATGTCATTCAGAATTGATCAAAACAAGAAGGTAAGGACTGCAAAATGATGTCAATTGCCAACTCCTCGGGGAAGTTCACATTTAGTTTCAGCAAACGGTCCACATAACTTTGCATTTTCTGTAAGTGGCCCGTGATGGGTTCACCATCCTTCATCCGGGTTGTTATCATGGAGGAGATGATGTCATACCTCTCTTGACGAGCACTTTAATGGTAGCGGTCCATCAAGTCTTGGTGCATCTCAAAAGAGTAATAGTCCTCATAGGACTTTTGGAGCTCGATTGTCATTGTAGGAAACATGATACATGCCACTTTAGTGGCATCTCTCTCATGAGTCTGGAATTCAGCGATCTCCTCAAGAGTAGCAGACGACTCATCAAGTTCCTTAAGCTCCTTGTCGAGGACATATTCCATGTCCTCGTAACGAGTGACCATCCTGATGTTCTGGATCCAATTCATAAAGTTGGAACCATCAAAGATGACTCTCCCACAAAGGTTCATGAGAGAGAAGGATCCGGTAGGGTTTGACCCAGAAGAAGCATTGTTGGAAGACATCTGAAAAAGAAAGACAAGTTTAGATTAGATATAAAGATAGTCCTTAATAAGACACCCAAATGTAATATTAAGGCTAGGACCCAACACAATATTTTATAACTTAGAAGAGGGATGCCGTAATCCGAGCTATAAAATATTTGAAGGTAGGTGAATGACGATTCATTAATTTCCACCACGAAAAACAAAATAAATTATTAGGTTTTAATTGGTTTTGAAACTCCTAGATTCTTTGAGATTCATTGAACTTTTCAATGACATGTTTCAATCTCGAGTGTGCCCTTCAAGTTTTGTGAATGGGATGTCGAGGATCATAATACAAGGTGTTAAGTAACCATGCAAATTACTTGGTACTCTTAATGTTTAGCACCTAATCGATGTGCCGGTTAACCACACGCGCTCCACTTATCTATGATAAACCTTAAGTCACCCTTCGCATACCTTGTTAAGTCCAGGTTAGTGTGCCAGTTAACCACACACACTCCACTAACGACTTAAGCAAAGTGAAAAGTGTAATTCCATGGGTTAGCACCTTATTCACATTTTCCTAAAGCAACTAAGATTGAGAATTTATAAAAACATTTAGTTACTTTACAGTCATCATACTTTTAATGAGGATTAAAGTCATTGTCCTACCCATTCGGCTAACGACCCTCCACCAGTCAAGGAAGCGGTGGGTGAGAGTGGACACCCATTAAGCTGCCATTTTATAGGCAACAACCTTATACCCCCCCCCCCCCCTTATAGACCGGCTTCGTGAATGATGCCTACTAACGGTAAAACGACTGGTTCTTATATATATATATATATATATATATATATATATATATATATGGGAGAATTTCGTATATACCCTTATTAAACATTAAAATATCATATTTATCCTTTATAAACATTCAAATATCATATTTACCCAAATCTTATTTTTTAATATTTTTAAACATCTTTTTAATAATTTTAAATCTCTATTTATATTAATTGACTGCTATACCCTTTTATATACAAACCAAATTTAGAATACCAATACTAACCACAACCATCGCTTGAGAAAGAAACCAAATTCAATCCATAATTTAGGGTTTTTCAATCACAATTTGTTGTTATATAGGCAAATCGACATTAATCAAATTAGGGTTCTTGCTTTCCATTTGTGAATATACTTTAGAAAGCGTTTCGTGGATTTTGATCGAGACTGTAATTAATTGGCATGGAAGATTCACTTTCTAAATCCTTTCTTTATATTTTTTTTCTTTTTACAATTTTTTATATCTAAAGTGGGAACTCCCTATATACATCTCGAATCATTGGCTAAATTTTGGGATTGAAACCCACTTAATATTTTAGATTTGGTAAATGAAGCCTTCGAAGCTTTTATGATATGGTTTTATTGAAATCTCTTATAATCTTATTCATAGGTTGTTTGACCAATTATTTACTTCAAATCCAATTTGTTCTTCAAAGTTCATAATCATCGATCACGAATGTATGATTTGAAAATTAACTTTTTGTTCACATTCATGATTTAGAAGATTAATGATATTTTGAAGTTAAAGTTATAATAAGGATATAAAAGTAAATACATAACTTATGAGTTAATGATTTATTAAAATGAAGACTCTTCATTTTCATGTAACTTATATGCTTCTTTAATGGACTTTAAAAGAGTGACTTTTGGTAATCCATAACTTGAGGACAAATTATGGATTCCATTAAAACACATCAAGATCAAGAATTAAACTAACAAACTATTTGCAAATAATTTCTATGATCTTCAAAACTCATAAGTTCATGAACATTCATATCAATAATTTTAAGAATCATAACTAACATATACAAAACTTGAAATTTTGATAATAGCCATTGTAAATGGATTAGCATAACCATTACACCATCTAAAACAAGTTTTATAAGACCAAAACAATTTAGGGTAATGTTTCTAGTCCATTTCCAGCAGCAAAACTTGACAATCTGCATTCAGGGCCTCCTACTCGTCGAGTGCAAGAACCTACTCGACGAGTAGGATAAATTAACTCATGGACTCGTCGAGTCCACCCATGGACTCGGCGAGTTCAGTCAGCATATAGCAGATTTTTGAGTTTTTACAACAAGTTTGCATCAAGTATCAAGAAAACAAGCCTAGTCTTTGATACCACTGATGGGTTTTGAGCATTCTAACACTCCTATGGTGTACATGCAACCCTAGAAACCTTGGATCTATGTTTTCTCTAAGATACATGCAAATAATAATTTTCCAAGGTTTACATCCTAACTCGCATGTTATGGGGTACTTGAATCATAAAACACTAGTAGAATTACATACCTTTTAGTAGTGGTTGATTGCTTGGAGTTTGAGAGCCTAGCACCAATAATGTGGATGCCTTAAATGGAAGTCACCAATCACCACAAACTTTAAAAGCTTGAGAGAATAGTAACACACTTTTAGAAATCGCCCACACTTTGGTTCTCACATAAAAATAGTGCCATTTCAAGTTCTAAGGACCCCTTTATATAGTGTGGTGGAATAGGGTTACATTCATGTAAACCCTAATACCCATGACCTTTCATTTCCATGAGATCCATGGGTTAAAGCTCCATGGACTATCCATGGACTTTCCATGCAAGCCTAGCCCATTCTAAATAGGCAATAGCCCACACTATATAAATACAAGAGCCCATATTCAATTAGTCACCTTCTTGATCCCCAAATTAATTCTAGATCAATACTAATGAAATAATATGATTTTATATTAATATATTAGAACTTATAATATATTAATAAATCAAAAACATACTATTCTCAAAAGATTATCCATAAATTGTTCGGGTGAATTACAACCCAAATGGACCATGTCGGGTCGGGTCAAGCACATCTCAAATATAGTTATGGACTTAGACACCTTATCCAACATCTTCTTCATGTCATGACACTAAGGGATTCACGTCGTGACTTCAAACGATCGTTAGTGTTTGACCAGTGAAGTCCACATGATCACGGTATGACAAAAGAATTGCTCACATTGTGACTAATTAAACAATCAAGAATCCAATCGTTCCATATCCAACCTCACGACGTGACATGGTAGTGCTCATGTTGTGAGGACTATAGTTGCAGCTTCTTGATCATCGATCAATCCCTTCCTTCTGCTCCATTTGGGTTCGATTAAAGCCTCAATTGGGATGTTCTTAACCCCTAAATACTCTTATTAGGTGACCTCAACGATAGGGACATGAGTGGAACGATTAAACACACCAAAACCAAGAATTTTGCATCATTCTTGGCTTCTACTTGTGTGTGACTTGAAGGAAAACAAATGGTAAACTTAAGATAGATGTTTACCTTCTGGAAATCCAGAAATGAACTACCAAAAGGATGCCAAGAAGAAGATCTATGATTCCCACCACAAGTCCACCAAGTGCACCAAAGATTTCACATTTCTTCTTCACTTCAACACACCACCAAATGGCAAGAACCCTAGATCACTCTCTCAAGAAGATGGAGGCTTAGAGGAGGGATTGTTAGATGCAAATGAGAGATTAATCTCGAATTAGGGTTTAGTGTCTTATAAATATGAGTCAATCTTTCATGTAGGCACCTCAAAGTGTGTAAAAATGACCATATGATCCATGTATATGATCAAGGAATAATTTTCTACTGTTTAGCCCCCTTAAATTAACTTTAAATAATAGAAAAGTAACTTAAAATGAGAATGTAATGAAACTAACCTCAAAAGTGAAGTAGGAAAATATGGGTCATTATAATCCTCCCCACCTTAAGAGGATTCTGTCCAGTAATCAGGAACCGGAACGAAAAGGCAATGGTAACGATCCCTCATATTATCCTTGAGCTCCCAAGTCATGTCACCACCATCTTGTTCTTGCATAGAACTTTCACAAGCTTCACCCACTTCTTAAGCAGCTACTTGGTTTCTTGCTCCAATATTGCTTCGAGTTGGTCCACCAGTCATTTAGACTCGTCAACTCGTAGTTCGTCCAATGGTAAGATGTTGTGTAACACCCATAAAATTCAAGCCGATTTAAAAATTTTAAAGCATTTAAAACCATTAAGTTATTACAATTTGTTTTCAAAATAGTTTAAACATCAGAGTATCCCCATAATCAAATCATGAAAATATAAGGAGGTGCACGATCACGCCTTCTCCTTGCTGCGATCACTAGAAGTACCTGAAATATAATCAAAAAATGTAAGCCCGAAGCTTAGTAAGTTCCCCCAAAATACCAACGTCATACAGATACAACCATATCATATAAACAAACACATCATACATAATGAGCCATCAGTCTGACTGGACCGCCTCACCGGCCTTCAGTCTATCTGTACCGCTCTCCAAGCCTTCGGCATGTCTGGACCGCCTCTCAGGGCCTTCAGCCTATCCGGACTGCTCGCCAGGCCTTTGGCCTAACTAGTATACCCTAACCGGGTATGCAGTCTATTTGGTCCGCCCTAGGTATCTTGGTCTACAGCACAAAGTAGGACCTGCCTCAACCCAATCCCTCAAACCAACAAACATGTGCACATAAATATCATACGCTAGCTAGCATGTATAGATAATCATACATATCCATAGATCACTAACATAGCAACCATCCTATAACCAGGATACCGATCTAACCGATAACTAACATAGCAACCATCCTATAAATAGAATATCGATCTAACTGATAACTAACATAGCAACCACTCTATAACCAGGATACAAATCATAAAACATATCATGCAATAAACCCGGATACAATTCCGAAAAGGGCCGGCATTGGTTCCTTCGACCCTGTTAGTATAGTGAGGACAACTCGCCTCTCAAGTAGCTCGGATATGATAGTATCAAACTCCTCCAAATACAGCTCCAAATCCAACACTTACATCCACCAATGGTTTACTTCCATCAATTCCTAAATTACCAAAATACCCCAGAAGTCAAACTGGTCAACCCTTGGTCATAGTCAAAGTCAACGGTCAAGGTCAACAGTCCATGTTGACCCAACTCGAAGAGCCACATGGGTGGACTCGGCGAGTTGGACGACGATAGGCAGGAACTCGACGAGTTGGAAGATCAACTCGGCGAGTCTGTTGAAGATTGCCTTGGACTCAGCGAGTCTATTCTTGGACTCGGTGAGTTTGGTTGCAGAACCCCAAACCCTTCTAGTTAAGATTCGGACCAGTGAGTTGAGTGGAGACTGAGTGAGTTGGACAGGACATAACTCAGAAAGCAGTAGACTCGGCGAGTCATCGGCTGACTCAGCGAGTCGAGTCGCGAAGGAGAGGGTTTTTGAGCTTATGAACTCGGCGAGTCAGTAGGCTGACTCGGCGAGTAGGGTCAACCTGGAAGGTTGACTTTGACCAGGACTTTGACTTTGAGAGAGTTGACTTAGTTGACTTTTGGAGGACAGTTAGACTAAGTGTTATATTTGGTATTAGTAGATCGGGGTGTTTTTGGAGCAGCAGTTCGAGAGTGTCTGATAACAGTCAGAAGGGTATCAGCAAAAACTCCAGCAGTGCAGGTGAGTTTCCTTCCAGTAGGAATGGGTCTAAGGCCACAATGCCGGCCCATTTAGTTAGCAGTAGTTTTCGGACTTCGGTCCGATGCAGTAGTTAGTATGTTTGATGCCTTCGTGGCTCATACAGGATTATGTGTTATGTGTTCATGCTAGTTGATATGTTATGCTATGCTATGTTCAGTTAGATCCGGACTTCGGTCCGATGCAGTCAGATCTGGACTTCGGTCCGATGCAGGGGACAAGGTCCCAGTCAGTTCCAGACTTCGGCCTGATGCAGGGGACAAGGTCCCAGTTAGTCCGGACTTCGGTCCGATGCATAGGGCAAGGCTCCAGTTAGTCCAGACTTCAGTCCGATGTAGGGGACAAGGTCCCAGTCAGTTCCGTACTTCAGTCCGATGCAGGGGACAAGGTCCCAGTTAGTCCGGACTTCGGTCCGATGCAGGGGGCAAGGCCCCAGTTAGTCTGGACCTCGGTCCGATGCAGTGGGCAAGGCCCAGTATGTGCCTTATATGTTTGTATGGTATGTGGTAGTTTGGGGGAGATCACTAAGCTTCGTGATTACGGTTTCAGTTTTTGGTTTCAGGTACTCAGTTTTCAAAGGAGGAGCTCGGAGAGGTTGTAGTGAACACACCATAGTCAGTTAGCCTGGGATGTTTTACTCTGATAATAAGTTTATTATTTGAATTAATACTATGAAATTATGTTACGACTTATGAAACAGTTTTTATAAATATGGTTTTAGTAATGTTTTAAAAGAAATTTTAAGTCGTGAAAATTGGGTCGTTACATGGAGGAGTCCAGATCTGAAGCTGCAACTTTAGATCATGGTCAATACCCGAAATGGCTCACATATATGCTAAAAATGGCCCTAAACTTAAGCATGGAAAGATCTAGCTAGAGAGAAGTCAAGGTAACGAATTGTTACCTTCAATATGATGCCAAGATGAGGTAGAGTCAGATTTACAAGCTCTTCTTTGCTCAAAGCTCCTTAAACGCCAAACCTTCTTCACAAAATGTACCAAAATCACTCTTTAAATCTCACAAACACTCAAGAACAAGGTCTAGACTGATTAGGGTTTCTTCTAGCCGTTAAGAGGTGGTATGGGACTGGAGGTAAAGACTTAAGGTCCTTTAAATAGGGTGAAAACCCTAAAAATTAGGGCTTCATCTTCCAACTCCTACTCGTCAAGTCTGGGTCCTCCAACTCGTCGAGTAGGTCCAATAATCTACGCGGGCTAACCCACCTCTACACGATGAGTTGGGGCAACCAACTCGTCGAGTAGGTCCATAAAATGTATATAATGCTTTAAGACTTATACCAGGGAGTTGGGGTGTTACAATTCTCCCCCACGTGAACAAGACTTCGTCCTCGAAGTCTGCTGTGGCGAACAAGTCTGGGTAGTGCTCCTGCATTTCTGCCTCCGGCTTCCATGTCCACTCAGATCCCCTCTTGTGCTCCAACTTTTCCTTTACCAGAGGTACTTCCTTATTCCATAACACCTTTACCTTCCTCTCAAGAACGACCATTGTCCTCTCCACGTAATTTAGGCGCTTGTTGACCTAAATATCGTCTAATGATACCAATGCCCCCTCATCTGCTATGCACTTCCACAACTATGACACATGGAAAGTGTTGTGGACCTCACTAAGCTCCTCCAGGAGATCTAGTCTATATGTCACCTTTCCAACCTTGGCAATAATCCTGAATGACTCAATGTATCAGGGACCCAATTTCCCCCTCTTCCTGAAGCGAATATCACCTTTCCAGGGTGAGACCTTCAGGAGTACCATGTCACCCACCTGAAACTCCAACTCAGATAGACATCTGTCAGCATAACTCTTCTGCCCCTCTTAGTGGTTTACAGCTGCTTTCTGATCTGCTAAATCCTCTCAGTAGTTTGCAAAACTACCTTTGTCCGTCCCATCACCCTGTGACCGATCTCTCCCCAACAGACTGGGGTGCGGCATCTCCATCCATACAGCAGCTCATATGGTGGGGCACCAATACTGGAATGAAAGCTGTTGTTGTAGGATAACTATGCAAGGGGTAGGTATGAGTCTCAGCTCCCACCAAAGTCAATAGCATAGGCTCTCAGCATATCCTCGAGAGTCTGTATGGTCCGCTCACTCTTGCTGTCTGTCTGCGGATGATAGATTATGCTGAAGTGCAGCCGCGTGCCCAGTTCCTCGTGGAACTTCTGCTAGAAATGGGAGGTGAACCAAACATCATGGTCTGAGACAATAGAGACCGGCACCCCATGACGGGCAACGATCTCGCGGATATATAACTCATCCGGATTTTTGGCCGATGAACTATCCCATTTCGCCAAAAAGTGGGTGCTCTTGGTCAATCGATCCACGATGACCAAAATAGCGACGAAGCTCTCTGTCGTCCTCGGCAGCTTGGTGATAAAATCCATCGTGATCTACTCCCACTTCCACATAGGAATCTCTAAAGGCTGCAGCTGACCATGCAGCCTCTGATGCTCGGCCTTGACCATCCGGCAGGTCGAGCACCTCTCAACATACCATGCAATCTCCCTCTTCATGCATGGCCACCAATAACTCAATCGCAAATCCTGGAACATCTTGGTGTCCCTAGGGTGAATAGAGAATCGAGACTTATGAGCCTCCTCCAAAACAATCTGTCTAACCCCACCAGATATCAGAACCCAGACCCGACCATATCGGGTCAAAAATCCCTGGCTATCCTGCACAAATCGGGTGTTCTCATCCCTGATCTTCTCAAGCTTCAAATTTTCCTAACGCATACCCGCAGCATGAGCCTCCCTGATCAAACCTACAAGTGGAGAATCCACTAATATCCTCATACATGTCACTGGGGTAGAAGATCCAGCTGACTTGTGGCTCAGAGCGTCCGCAACCACGTTCGCTTTACTTGGGTGGTAAAGGATCTCACAGTCGTAGTCCTTGACTACATCCAACCACCTGCGTTGTCTCATGTTCAGGTTCGACTGATCCATGATGTGTCTCAGGATCTTATGGTCCGTGTATATGGTACAACAGACCCCATAGAGGTCATGTCTCCAAATCTTGAGTGTGAATACCACCGCTCCCAACTCCAGATCATGAGTAGGGTATCTCGTCTCGTGCGGCTTCAGCTGCCGAAATGCGTAGGCTATCACCCGTTCTCTTTGCATGAGGACTGCTCCCAGTCCTATGATGGATGCATCACAAAACACTACAAAATCCTCAACTCCTTCCGGAAGAGTCAAGATTGGAGCCTCGCAAAGTCACTGTCTAAGGGTCTCAAATGTCCTTTGTTGCTCAGGGCCCCACCGGAAATCAACCCCCGACCTCTTCAGAAGAGTGAGGGGTACTGCAATCTTGGAGAAATCATGTATGAATCTCCAGTAGTACCCTGCCAATCCCAAGAAGCTCCTGATATCCGAGAGAGATTTCCAAACCTCCTAGTTAACGAGGTGTCCAAGGAACTGAACCTCTCGTAACCAAAACTCGCACTTCGAGAACTTGTCATAAACCCGTTCCCGTCTTAAAACTCCTAATAGCTCCCGTAGGGTCTCTTCATGTTGCTCTCTGGTCTTGGAATACACCAAGATGCCATTTATAAAAACAATGACTGAGCGATCGAGCATCGTTCTGCATGCCTGATTCATCAGGTCCATAAATATAGTTGGCGTGTTGGTGAGCCCAAACGACATTACCATAAACTCGTAATGTCCATAACGAGTCCGGAACTCGGTCTTCTCCACATCCTCTTGTCTAACCCTGACTTGAAGGTACCCGGACCTCAAGTCTATCTTGGAGATCCAAGATGCCCCTTGCAACTGATCGAAAAGATCATCTATCCTCGGGAGTGGATAACAGTTCTTCACCGTCAACTTGTTCAACTCCCGGTAGTCAATGCACATCCCCGATTTGAACCGTCCTTCTTCCTGACGAAGAGGATCGGCGCTCCCTGTGGAGACCTCCTTGGACGAATGAACTGCTTGTCGAGCAGTTCCTACAGCTGTGATGACAGCTCATGCATCTCTGGTGGTGCCAAACAGTACGGCGCCTTGGCGATACGGGTCACACCTAGCACTAAGTGAATCCTAAACTTGACCTGCCTCTCCGGAGGCACTCCTGGTAACTCTTCTGGAAACACGTCAACAAACTCCCTGACTACTGGAACCTCTGAAAACCGTGGTCTAATCCCTGACCCGCATATCCACCACATACTCTAAATAACCCACACATCCATGCTGAATGTATTGCCGAGCCCTGGCAGCTGAACAAAATCCTGATCCCAATCTGGTACCCTCGCCATAGACAATCCGTTCTCCCCCACTTGGGGTTCGAACTACCACATGCTGAACCTTGCAATCGATCATGGCACCGAATCGATTAAGCCAGTCCATACCTACGATCACACACACATCCCACAAGGGAATCAGAATCAAGTCTATCGGAAAAGATACCCCAAAGATCTCCAACACGCAACCCTGATAGACTGAAGAAGCGGAAATCCCGTGTTCGTTGGCGATAGAGACTCGCAAGGGACATTCTAGCTCTCCTATTGGCACACTGAACTCCTTACTATAATGTCTGATAGACAAACGGCCGACTCGCACCCGAGTCAAATAATACCAAAGCAGGTAAGGAGTTTACTAAAAAATATACCTAATCACAGGTACAAACATATAAGCATAAAACATATATAATCAATAAGATAAGTGAAACGACCCAAAAATACGACCCGAAAATTTCATTTTTAATATAACCAAAAATCATAAAACTGAGTATATCATAATAAAACCATGTGTTGCGAATCTCAAAGCCGTACTAAAATACAGTGAGAAAACTGTGTCACAACTGTATCAAAACATATCTAAGATAGCTGATCAACTCCCAGGATAAAAACTGAAGCTGTGGTGTGTGCGATGCCATCATCCCGAGCTCTTCCCTTTGCTTGCGGAAGTACTTGAAACCAAAACTGAAACTGTAAGCACGAAGCTTAGTGAGCTCCCCCAAACTACCACATACCACACAATAACATATAAAGCACACATTGGGACTTGCCCACAGCATCGGACCGAAGTCCGGCTAACCGGGGCCTTGCCCCCTACATCGGACCGAAGTCCGAAGCTGACTGGAACATCGGACCGAAGTCCGAAGCTGACTGGGACCTTCGTCCCCTACATCGAACCGAGTCCGAAGCTGACTGAGACATCGGACCGAAGTCCGAAGCTGACTGAGACATCGGACCGAAGTCCGAAGCTGACTGAGACATCGGACCGAAGTCTGAAGCTGCCTGGGACCTACGTCCCCTACATCGAACCGGAGTCCGAAGCTAACTGGACCTCTGTCCCCTACATCGGACCGAAGTCCGATGCTGACTGAACATAGCATAAACATATCAACTGGCATAAACACATATATCCTATCTGAACCACGAAAGCATCAAACATACTAACTACTACATCGGATCGAGGTCCGAAGCTGACTGCTAGCTAAACGGGCCGGCATTGTGGCCTTAGACCTGTTCCTACTAGAAGGAAACTCACCTCGTGAACTGGCTGCTGTGTGAATGGCTCTGGAAGCTAACTGCTGCTGGTCCGGTATCTCCCCGGCTACAAGTCCATAAACACACTCAATCAAATGCTAAACACTGCACTGGGTAAAATGACTCTTTTACCCTTGGTCAAAGTCAACTCTCTCGGTCAAAGTCAACCCACAGTTGACCTGACTCGCCGAGTTGGGCCGCCAACTCGCCGAGTCTCTAGTCTCACTTCTTAACCCTACTCGTGGCTACTCGCCGAGTATGGCATCGACTCGACGAGTACCCTTTCGATCCAAGAACTCAGCCAATCTTCATCTGACTCGCCGAGTCATATGAACAACTCGACGAGTTGTTCTTGAGCTAAGAAGATTGCCTTGGACTCGCCGAGTTGTATGAACAACTCGTCGAGTCCCTCCATTACTGAGTCTGTCCTCCAACTCACTGATTCCACTCTACTACTCACCGGCTTCCACTCGACATCACTCAAAAAGGGAAAAACGGGACTCACGACTTGACTCGCCGAGTCGTTCTTCCGACTCGCCGAGTCATATCCATGCAGCTACTCTAAACTCGATTCTGCTTGAATCCAGCGTCTGAAACTTATAGATCTAGGCTTCCTCAACTCGATTAGCACGTAAAGATTTTATCTTTACGTGCCCAATAGCGACCAAGAAGATAATAAGGCTCAAAAAGCATAATAAAGGCTAGATCTAGGGTTCTTATGCAAAGCATCTCCAAAAAGGCAACAGATCCGGGCTCTACAACTCCTAAATGAACAGATCTAGAGATATCTCGTCTAATTAAGGCATCCATAAAACTATAAGGCTTAGAAAATGCATCAAACTAGCCCTAGAAGAGTTCAAATGGAAATCTAAAGCATAAAGCACTTAAAACAATAAGGAATGGATTAGGGTTTTCTCACAGCTCTCTGAGGGTGAAGGAGGCGAGTTTGGGGCACATAGCATTGCTTAAATAGTGAGCAACCCGAGGATTTAGGGTTTCTTCCAGGCAGGCAGACTCGCCGAGTCCCGAATATGGACTCGCTGAGTCGCCAACTAACACGTGCACGAAAACTCGAACCTACTCGATGAGTCAGGCCATAGACTCACTGAGTCCCTCAATCAAACTTCTAAATAAAAGCCACGAAAGCATCATACCAGAGACGGGGCATTACAATTCTCCCCCAATTGTCTCAGACTTCGTCCTCGAAGTCTGCTGCGGCTAAATCTGCAAATAAATCCGGGTAATGCTCTCTCATTTCTTCCTCAGCCTCCCACGTCCACTCAGACCCCTTCCGGTGCTGCCACTGCACCTTCACTAACTGAATTGCCTTGTTCCTCAAGGTCTTTGTCTTCCGGTCCAGAATCGCGACCGGCCTCTCAATATAATTCAGGCTGCTATCAACCTGAATATCCTCTAGGGGAACAAATGCTGACTCATCCACCAAACACTTCCTCAACTGAGACACATGGAAAGTGTTGTGGATCTGGCTAAGCTCTACAGGAAGATCCAACCGATAAGCAACCCGACCCACTCGGGCCAAAACCCTGAAGGGACCAATGAACCTGGGGCCCAGCTTGCCCCTCTTTCGGAACCTGATGACACCCTTCCAGGGTGAGACCTTCAGGAGGACCATATCCCCCACCCAGAACTCCAAGTCTGAACACCTCCTGTCGGCGTTGCTCTTCTGCCGACTCTGCGCAGTCTGCAGTCTACTACGGACCTGCTGAATCAACTCGGTCGTCTTGAGCACCACCTCTGTGCTCCCAACGACTCGCTGACCGACCTCGCCCCAACAAATCGGGGTCCTACACTTCCTCCCATAAAGCATCTCAAAGGGAGGTTCGATCAATGCTCGCATGATAACTGTTGTTATACGAAAATTCCGCTAACGGAAGATACGTATCCCAACTGCCACCGAAGTCTAGAACACACGCTCTGAGCATGTCCTCGAGAGTCTGAATCGTCCTCTCGCTCTGCCCGTCCGTCTGAGGGTGGAAAGCGGTGCTGAAATGAAGACGAGTACCCATCTGGTCGTGAAACCGCTTCCAGAATCTGGATGTAAAACGGACATCTCGGTCTGACACTACCGATACCGGCACTCCATGACGTGCCACGATCTCACGCACATAGATATCGGCTAACTTTTCTGCTGATATACTCTCCTGGATCGGGATAAAGTGAGCACTCTTCGTCAACCGATCCACTACTACCCATATCGAATCCACTCCTCGTGCGGTCCTGGGAAGCTTGGTGACAAAATCCATGGTGATGTCCTCCCATTTCCACATGGGAATGTCTAACGGCTGCATCTTGCCGTGAGGCCTCTGGTGCTCCACCTTGACCTTCCTGCAGGTCAGGCACCTCTCAATATACCAAGCGACATCCCGCTTCATGCAGGGCCACCAATAATCGGGTCGAAGACCTCTATACATCTTCGTCGCCCCTGGGTGGATAGAAAATCGAGACTTATGAGCCTCATCCATCAACACCTGCCGTACCCCACCCCAGTACGGTACCCACACTCTCCCATGAAGTGTAAGCAATCCCCGACTGTCATAATCAAACGAAGCTACTCGGCCCACTATCCTCTCACACTTTTGCCTCTCCTCCTTGAGGCCCTCAACCTGAGCCTCCCTGATCCGTTCCAACAACGGATTAATCACTGTCATCCTCAAACACAAATCTCTGATAGGGGCTGTCGACACTTTGCGGCTCAGGGCGTCGGCCACCACGTTGGCCTTCCCTGGATGGTAAAGGATCTCACAATCATAATCCTTCAGCACATCCAACCACCTCCTCTGCCTCATGTTCAGACTCGGCTGATCCATAAGGTACCTCAAACTCTTGTGATCTGTGTAGATAGTACAACGGACCCCATAAAGATAGTGCCTCCAAATCTTGAGGGAAAACACAACCGCCCCTAGCTCTAAATCATGGGTAGGATAATTAGCCTCGTGAGGCTTCAACTGCCTCGAGGCGTAAGCTATCACATGGCCTCGTTGCATCAACACTGCTCCTATACCTGTGATTGAGGCATCATAGTAGACTACGAATTCCTCTACTCCCTCTGGCAAGGTAAGGATCGGAGCCTCGCACAATCTCTGCCTGAGGGTCTCGAACGCTGCCTGCTGCTCGGGCCCCCAACGAAATACCACCGACTTCTTGGTCAGTCGGGTGAGCAGCACTGCTATCTTGGAGAAATCCTGAATGAATCTCCGGTAATACCCTGCAAACCCTAGGAAGCTCCGAATCTCAACTGGAGACTTCGGGACCTCCCACTGCATCACGGCCTCTATCTTGGCCGGATCCACCAAAATACCCATCTGGTTGACGAGGTGACCAAGGAACTGCACCTCGCGCAACCAGAACTTGCACTTGGAGAACTTTGCGAAAAGCCTCTCCCTCCTCAAAACTTCCAGCACCTCCCTTAGGTGCTCCTCGTGCTGCTCCTGCGTCTTGGAATACACCAAGATATCATCTATGAATACTATCACTGACCGATCCAGCATCGGCCTGCACATGCGATTCATGAGGTCCATGAACGCGGCTGGAGCATTGGTGAGCCCAAATGGCATCACCACAAACTCATAATGACCATACCTAGTCCTGAAAGCAGTCTTCTAAACATCCTCATCCCTAACCCGCATCTGGTGATACCCGGAGCGTAGATCGATCTTGAAGAACCAAGACGCTCCCTGAAGCTGATCAAACAAATCATCTATCCTCGGAAGTGGGTAACGGTTCTTCACCGTTACCTTATTCAACTCCCGGTAATCTATACACATACGATGCGACCCATCCTTCTTCCTCACAAACAGGATCGGCGCTCCCCAAGGCGAACTGCTCGGCCGAATGAAGCCCTTGTCTAGCAGCTCCTGCAGCTGCGTAGACAACTCCTGCATCTCAGGGGGAGCTAGGCGATACGGTGCCTTAGCTATCGGAGCCGCACCAGGAATCAGGTCGATCCCAAACTCAACCTGCCTCTCAGGAGGTATTCCCGGTAAATCCTCGGGAAATACATCCGGAAAGTCTCGCACTATCGGAACATCATCAACTGTCGTCTTGCCCTTCTCCCGGGCATCCAATACATAAGCTACATAACTAGCGCAACCCTGCTGAAAATAGCGCCTTGCCCTTGCGGCGGAACAAAAGGTCGGTCCGCGTTGTGGCCTCTCGCCCTGAATCACTAACTCTCCCCCACTAGGAGTGCGAACCCTCACTAGCTGAAGCTCACAATCAATCACCGCCCCATTGGGGCTTAGCCAATCCATGCCCACAATAACCTTATTCCCTCGCAGGGGAATAGGAACCAGGTCCACCGAAAACTGCTCGTCAAACAACTGAAGAGAACACCCTCTATGCACTCTGTCGACCCTCACGGTCCTGTCATCTGCTATCTCAACCTCTAGTGGACATTCCAGCTCCCCTGGAGCTCTGCTAAATCTCTTGCTAAGCGCAAGCGATACGAATGATCGGGTAGCCCCCGAATCGAATAATACCATAGCAGAAATATCGTTCACAGAGAACGACCCTATATAAAACATACAATCATAAGCAATAATCAATCAATAAAATAAAGAGATGAAGGGAAGATACATACCCGTCACCACATCAGGAGTCGCTCGTGCCTCCTCTGCTGTCATCTGAAACGCCCTACTCTTCGCCACTAGCGCCTCGGCTCGGCCCTGTCGGCCATCTGTAATCCTCAAAGTAGCAGGGGCAGGTGCAGCCACCTTCCCTACTGCAGCTAAACTCAGACACTGAGACTTTTTATGTCCCCTCTGATTGCACTGAAAGCAAATCAGATCTGATGCTGCAACGGCAGTAGTAGGGGCCGTACAATCCCTGCTCAAATGCCCAGTCCGACCGCACTTGAAGCAGCCGGAACTCCCTGCCTTGCACACCCTATCGTGCATCTTCCGACACCTGCCACATCGACTGTGGCTCGGCTGAAACCTGGACCTGTGATCTGAAACCTTGGGCTTTTTGCCCGAACCTCCTGAACCCGAAACCGCCTCTGGTTTCCTCTTCTTCTCCATCTCGAGATCAATCTCCCTCTCTCGAGCCCTAGCAATCATGTCGTCCAATGTTTTACAGCTGGACCGGCTCACAAACTGGCGAATATCACTTCGCAACATCTCATGATATCGGGCCTTCTTCATCTCCTCATCGGTTGCATACTGAGGAACAAGAAGAGCCCTCTCCCCGAACTTGGCGGTGATCTCCGCCACGGTCTCTGTAGTCTGGGTGAGGTCCTGAAACTCTTTGGCTAACTGCTGCACCTCAATAACTGGTGTAAACTCTGCCCTGAACCTGGTAGAGAAATCAGCCCAGGTCATGGCATCCAATGCTGCATCATCTCCCATGGTATGTCCGACCTCCTCCCACCAATCCCGTGCCCTATCCTTCAGAAGACAGGACGCCAAACTGACCTTGTCCCCCTCGGGACACCTGCTAGTGCGGAACGCGTTGGCCACATCCGCCAACCATCTAGTACTCGCTATGGGGTCCCGCGCCCCATGATAGTCTGGAGCTCCACATGCCCTGAACTCCCTGAATGTAAGTGTACGCGACACCATCATGGCCGCCACCTCGGCACGAAATGTGCCCAATCTCTCATCCATCAGCTCTAGGATACCCTCCTTGATCGAACCGAAGATCACAGGAGTCTGCTCTAAAATGATACGAGTAATCTCTGAAGAAAGAAACTCTCTGGTCTGCTCATCCATGCGCTCGTCCCCTGAGCCTGATCCTGATCCCTCCTTAGCACCTCCACTGTCGGCTGCTGTCCTCGGACGCAAAACCACCATTCTGAAACACATCATATCAACATCAAAAAACTGAAATATCTCAAGGGATCATTGATACTACCACTAGCTTCCTGGTCTTGTCTCGGCCTTCCTTGATTCGAGTATGGATCCTCTGCTTTCAGTAGTACGGGCCCATACTACCTTCCACATCTATCCGTACTTTCCTCAAGAACTGCCTTGACTCCACCAAGTCACTTCTACTACTACTGATCTCTGCTACTCTCATCCTAGGCTTGCCCTAGGGAAATCGCTGACTCCACTCAAACTAGTCCTCCGCTGCCGAAGGCCTCCTTGTAATGCTAATTAGCCACCACCTGAATACCATCACATGCAATGAGGCTCGGATAATCCTTCGAGTAAAAGACTCGTCCCTACAACGGTTGGACTCAGACAAGAGCTGCGCAATAGGGCCAAATCCAGCACTCTGAGATTATTCAACCCTGATCACATGTGATGTGACGTATTCACCTAATGGCTAACTCCCACCACTCAGAGTCCCGCAAAGCACAAAGCAAGCAACATTCGGATAAGGGAAACATACTCAGGCAAAACTATTCTCATAACGAGAAGCTACTCTAGCATACAATGCTAAGCTCGCGCTACCAGGCATAACCTAAACAGGCTATCCTACTTCTGTCTACTCAATACTAGCATGCAATTCTCATAAATCTGTAACACATATAGCAGGCACATAAGGCATCCTCCTAGATCCTTAGTCCTATACTAGCATGCTGTTCTACTGAAACTGGAACAATTAATCATAATAATAAAACTTGTATTGGTAATTTGGGAGTACTTACTTGAGCTCGGCTGATAGCATGCAGCACACCCTTATCTTGTTTTAAAAAAAATTCTTTTCTTTCTAAGTGCTTTTCAAAATCTCATTCGAAAACATTTTTCTTTTTGAAAATCTTTTTATCTTTCCCTTAGTTTAAGTTCAGATGCACCAGGTGGTGTATCCGAATCCCTCAAACCAGGGCTCTGATACCAACTTGAAACGGCCCAAAAATACGACCCGAAAATTTCATTTTTAATATAACCAAAAATCATAAAACTGAGTATATCATAATAAAACCATGCGTTGCGAATCTCAAAGCCATACTAAAATACAGTGAGAAAACTGTGTCACAACTGTATCAAAACATATCTAAGATAGCTGATCAACTCCCAGGATAAAAACTGAAGTTGTGGTGTGTGCGATGCCATCATCCTGAGCTCTTCCCTTTGCTTGCGGAAGTACCTGAAACCAAAACTGAAACTGTAAGCACGAAGCTTAGTGAGCTCCCCCAAACTACCACATACCACACAATAACATATAAAGCACATACTGGGCCTTGCCCACTGCATCGGACCGAAGTCCGGCTAACCGGGGCCTTGCCCCCCTACATCGGACCGAAGTCCGAAGTTGACTGGGACCTTCGTCCCCTACATCGAACAGAGTCCGAAGCTGACTAGGACATCAGACCGAAGTCTGAAGCTGACTGAGACATCGGACCGAAGTCCGAAGCTGACTGGGACCTACGTCCCCTACATCGGACCGGAGTCCGAAGCTGACTGGACCCCTGTCCCCTACATCGGACCGAAGTCCGAAGCTGACTGAACATAGCATAAACATATCAACTAGCATAAACACATATATCCTATCTGAACCATGAAGGCATCAAACATATTAACTACTACATCGGATCGAGGTCCGAAGCTGACTGCTAGCTAAACGGGTCGACATTGTGGCCTTAGACCCGTTCCTACTGGAAGGAAACTCACCTCGTGAACTGGCTGCTGTGTGAATGGCTCTGGAAGCTAACTGCTGCTGCTCCGGTATCTCCCCGGCTACAAGTCCATAAACACACTCAATCAAATGCTAAACACTGCACTGGGTAAAATGACTCTTTTACCCTTGGTCAAAGTCAACTCTCTCGGTCAAAGTCAACCTACAGTTGACCTAACTCGCCGAGTTGGGCCGCCAACTCGCCGAGTCTCTAGTCTCACTTCTCAAACCTACTCGTGGCTACTCGTCGAGTATGGCATCGACTCGACGAGTACCCTCTCGATCCAAGAACTCAGACAATCTTCATCTGACTCGCCGAGTCATATGAACAACTCGACGAGTTGTTCTTGAGCTAAGAAGATTGCCTTGGACTCGCCGAGTTGTATGAACAACTCGTCGAGTCCCTCCATTACTGAGTCTGTCCTCCAACTCACTTATTCCACTCTACTACTCACCGGCTTCCACTCGACATCACTCAAAAAGGGAAAAACGGGACTCACGACTTGACTCGCTGAGTCGTTCTTCCGACTCGCCGAGTCATATCCATGCAGCTACTCTAAACTCGATTCTGCTTGAATCCAGCGTCTGAAACTTATAGATTTGGGCTTCCTCAACTCGATTAGCACGTAAAGATTCTATCTTTACGTGCCCAATAGCGACCAAGAAGATAATAAGGCTCAAAAAGCATAATAAAGGCTAGATCTAGGGTTCTTATGCAAAGCATCTCCAAAAAGGCAACAGATCCGGGCTCTACAACTCCTAAATGAACAGATCTAGAGATATCTCGTCTAATTAAGGCATCCATACAACTATAAGGCTTAGAAAATGCATCAAACTAGCCCTAGAAGAGTTCAAATGGAAATCTAAAGCATAAAACAGAAGGAATCCGAGAAATACCTCAATGAACTCTGATTTGCCCTTGGATCTTTGCTCTACACCTCTTCTCTTTGCTCCTTTCTTCTTCTTCTTCTTCTTCAAGCCTTCAAAATCCACACAAAAGCACTTAAAACAATAAGGAATGGATTAGGGTTTTCTTACAGCTCTCTGAGGGTGAAGGAGGCGAGTTTGGGGCACATAGCATTGCTTAAATAGTGAGCAACCCGAGGATTTAGGGTTTCTTCCAGGCAGGCAGACTCGCCGAGTCCCGAATATGGACTCGCTGAGTCGCCAACTAACACGTGCACGAAAACTCGAACCTACTCGACGAGTCAGGCCATAGACTCACCGAGTCCCTCAATTAAACTTCTAAATAAAAGCCACGAAAGCATCATACCAGAGACGGGGCGTTACAATAAGGGATAGAAACATACCAGCAACCAAGTTTGGTGTTGTCGTGGCATCCTCTACTGTGAGCTAGAAGGCGCATCCCTAAGCCCTCGGGGGCGCTGCTCTATCCTGACTCCCGTCAGTAATCCTCAGTGTAGCCGGCACTAGAGCCTACGTCGGCCTGGAAACAAGCCGTGGATAGTTGGTCTTCACGTGACCAACCTGATGATGGTGGTAGTATATCCTCATATCCTAAACCGGGGCTAGTTGGTGACAATCCCTCGCAAAGTGCCCCTCTAGGCCGCATTTGTGGCACGTGCTGCCCGATCTGCATACCCCCAAGTGACCCTTCCTGCACTTGCCACAAGTACGACCCTTTTGTCCCCCTGACCTGGAATCAGTAGTCTTAGACCGTTTTGGCGCCGACTGTGACTGTGTCGAGGACTGACTCTGCTCTCTCAGTTGTAACTCAATCTCAAGCTCCCGCTGCCTAGCAGCCTCCTGTAACTCCAGAAAAGTATCACATCGCTGGGTAGCAACAAACTGACGGATGTCAGTCTTGAGCATGCTCAGATAACGTGTCATCTGAGCTTGCTCAGAAGCAAACTCCGGGCAGAACACCGCCTTCTCTATTAACATAAGGGTGATCTCTGTCACCATCTCACCATCATGTCTCAACTCCAAGGACTCCTGAGCTAACCGTTCCAGCTTGACCCGTGGAATGTAGTAAGTGCGGAACATATCCCTGAACCGCTCCCAAGTAACCGCAGCTCTCTGGTCATCCGAATACGACCCAATCATCAAACTCCACCAGTCCTTTTCCTCGGACCTCAGCAGGTTGAGGGCACATCTGACCTTCTGGTCAGTAGGACATAAGCACGTGAAGAAACAACCCTCCACGTCACACAGCCACCTCATGGCTCTGATCAGATCCTGAGTCTCATCAAATGTCGAGGGCTTCGTGTTATCGAAATCCCGGTACTAAAAATCTCGGCCAACTCCTCCCCTGCCACTGTTACAGCTGTTGTAGCTGTTGCGGCAGCCGCCTCAGCAAGGGCTGTATAGCGCTCGTCAAAATACTTAACCATGACTGTCTAAATAGATCCAAACATCTACGGAAGTTGTGCCCGTAACAGAGTAGCAACCTCATCATGTAGGATTTCCCGATTCCTAGCATCCAACTCAACTGATCTCATCTGACCAACAATCTCAGGCACTGTCGGTCCTCCTGACCGCCATCTCCGGATCCAGTCACAAAGCGTATCGTAACCACCATACTGAAAATATACCAGAAAAATATCAGATAATCTGCATAAATAACGGGGAACCAACAGCTAAACCCTAGGGGTTGTAACTTCCTTGCTACGCGTATGGGCCCTGTGGTTTCAGTAGTACGGGCCCATACTACCTTCCACACCTACCCATATTTGTCTTAAGTATCACCACAACACCCTAATATACATAAACATAGCAAACACTTAATCCTCACTCCTAGAGGAATGCTAAATATCTCATACTGGCCTACTGACCTCACACAACCCACCCATGAAACTTCCACCAACCCTGCAGCGCTAGTGTATGCTAGCCATACATAATGTTGGACCCTATAGACTTTCTAATACCTGATCCTACCCTAAGCCCTTCATCAAACAAGAACATGAAATAAGTCCAAACAAAACATTCTCAGGCTATAAGATCTTAGTTATGTACAACCGTGATGCATACACTAAGCAACTACAGTAATGATGTCAATTTCGTATAAGGAAAACCCTAGGCTACCAGGCATCATCTAATCAGACAACTCTATCATGCAATTCCTGAAGATCCCTAGCTTAGTACTAGCATGTTGTTCTAACATATCACCAAAATATAATCCGTAAGGTATTTTGGGATCTATTCGCAAGCTCTGGCTGATCGTACGCTTGCATGCTCCTTTAGTATTTTGAAAACCATTTAAAAAATCATTTTAAAATCTTGTACTTAGTTTGATACAGGAGACACACGAGTGTTTCCTCCAATTCTTTCAAACTAAGGCTCTGATACCAACTTGTACCACCCATAAAATTCAAGCCGATTTAAAACTTTTTAAATCATTTAAAACCATTAAGTTATTACAATTTGTTTTCAAACTAGTTTAAACATCAGAGTATCCCCATAATCAAATAATGAAAATTGTCATGATCACCGGAAGTACCTGAAACATAATCAACAACTCTAAGCTTGAAGCTTAGTGAGTTCCCCCAAAATACCAACACCATACAGATACAACCATATCATATAAACAAACACAACATGCATAATGATCCATCAGTCTGACTGGACCACCTCACAGGCCTTCAGTCTATCTGGACCACTCTCCGAGCCTTTGGCACGTCTGGACCGCCTCTTAGGGCCTACAGCCTACCCGGACCGCTTGTCGGGCCTTTAGCCTGATTAGTATACCCTAACCGGGTCTGCAGTCTATCCGGTCTGCCTTGGGTATCTTGGACTACAGCACAAATTAGGACCTACCTTAATCCAATCCCTCAAACCAACAAACATGTGCACATAAATATCATACGCTAGCTAGCATGTACAGATAATCATACGGATCCACAGATCACTAACATAGCAACCATCCTATAACTAGGATACTGATCTAACCGATAACTAACATAGCAACCATCCTATAAATAGGATACCAATCTAACTGATAACTAACATAGAAACCATCTTATAACTAGGATACAATTCATAAAACATATTGTGTAATAAACCCATACACAATTCCGAAAAGGGCCGGCATTGGTGCCTTCGACCTTGTTAGTATAGTGAGGACAACTCACCTCTCAAGTAGCTCGGATATGATGTATCAAACTCCTCCAAATACATCTCCAACTCCAACACCTACATCCACCAATGGTCCACTTCCATAAATTCCCAAATTACCAAAATACCCCTAGAAGTCAAAATGGTCAACCCTTGGTTATAGTCAAAGTCAACGGTCAAGGTCAACGGTCCATGTTGACCCAACTCATCGAGTGCAGTTCACTGACTCATCGAGCCCTTCCAGAACTCAAGAAATCACGAAAACCCTAGTTGACTCGCTGAGTTTCCAGACAACTCGTCGAGTCCATGCATGTCTAAACGCCAGGAAAACCCTAACAGACTCGTCGAGTTCATGCAGAAACCAACAACGACTAATCTTCATCGGACTCGCCGAGTTGACCATGCAAATCGTTGAGTCGCTTCAGTCTATTTCCTATTCAGACGTTTTTAAGCTACCCCAAAGCTCCAAGTTGTAGATCCGGCTTCCTAAGGCACAAAGTCCACGTAAAGTTGCAAACTTGACGTACATGCAAGGTGTTAAAGGCTTAGAACACCAAAACCAAGTCTAGAATGAGGTTTAGGGCATGGTGAGAGGTCAATATGAGATAAATATGATAGCTTTATGAATTTGGGACCTGGATTAGTCCAGATCTGAAGCTGCAACTTTAGATCATGGCCAATACCCGAAATGGCTCACATATATGCTAAAAATGGCCCTAAACTTAATCATGGAGAGATCTAGCTAGAGAGAGGTCAAGGTAACGACTTGTTACCTTCAAAGTGATGCCAAGATGAGGTAGAGTCAGATTCACAAGCTCTTCTTTGCTCAAAGCTCCTTAAACTCCAAACCTTCTTTACAAAATGTACCAAAATCACTCTTTAAATCTCACAAACACTCAAGAACGAGGTCTAGACTGATTAGGGTTTCTTCTAGCCGTCAAGAGGTGGTAAGAGACTGGAGGTAAGGACTTAAGGTCCTTTAAATAGGGTTCAAACCCTAAAAAATAAGGTTTCACCTGCCAGCTCTTACTCGTCGAGTCTGGGTCCTCCGACTCGTCGAGTAGGTCCAATAATCCACGCGGGCTAACCCACCTCTACACGACGAGTTGGGGCAACCAACCCGTCGAGTAGGTCCATAAACATGTACATAATGCTTTAATACTTATACCTGGGAGTCGGTGTGTTAGATGTTGGGTTCCTCTGCTAGGCATTTCCACAAGCAAAACATATGGAACCCATCGTGAATCCCCTCCAGCTCTATTGGTAACTCCAATCTATAAGCCTGGTCACCAATACACTGCAATACAACCATTTTACCAATGTATCGGGTTCCTAACTTTCCTCGTTTTTCAAAGCAAATAATCCCCTTCCAAGGTGAGACTTTCAAAATCACTTTCTCGCCCAACTCAAAAGTCTTCGTCGTGTGCTTCTGATCTGAATACTTCTTTTGCCTCTCTCGAGCTACCCACAACTAATCACAAGCTAATATGACCTTGTCCTTAATAATTTGTGCAATTCTGATCTTTCAAACTGTTTCTGACCCGACTCCAATCAACATGTGGGAGTATGACATTTCCTCCCGCAGAGAATCCCGTATGGTGCCATATCGATACTGGAATGGTAAGTGTTGTTGTAGGAAAACTCCACCAAGGGTAAGTGATTATCCCAACTCCCACCATACTTAATAACATAGGCTCATAACATATCCTCCAAAGTTTGAATGCTTCTATCGCTCTACCCATTAGTTTGGGAATGATATAGGTTGTGCTCAAATGCACTCTAGTACCAAATTCCTCCTAAAACTTCTGCCAAAATCTCGAAGAAAACCGACTATTATGATTTGAGATAATGGGTAATGGTACCCCATGATATACAACAATCTCCTCCTCATACATATTGGCAAACTTTTCTAACTTCTCATTCTCTGTGGTGGCCAGAAAGTGGTCACTTCTTGTCAACCGATCCACTATTACCCAAATCATGTCATTACACCACATAGTCTTAGGTAACTTTGTAACAAAATCCATCATAATCTTATCCCACTTCTGCTGCATAATCTTATCCCACTTCTGCCACTCGGGGATCTCCGACTGCTGCAATGCACCATAGGTCTGTTGATGATCAACCATGACTTGTGTACAAGTCACACATTCTGCCACATATTTTGCTATCTCTCACTTCATACCCGACAACCAATAATTGGATTTCAGGTCTCGATACATTTTCGTCGTACCTGGGTGGATAGAGTACTTCGGTCTGTGTGTCTCACGTAACAGAGTGTCACGAACACCACCCACCTGTGGGACCCATAATCGACCCTAAAAGGTCATAACCCCTGATCATCCTTAACCAAGCATGCCTTCTGTTTAATCATTACCTCCTCCTTAACATTGTTTTCTTTTAAACCCTCAAACTGAGCAACCCGTAGCTGCTCAAATATACCAGACGTCACAACAAATGTCATAGACTTTAGGTGGTATGACACCCTTGACTCCTTACAACTAAGAGCATCAACTACCACATTTTTCCTTTCCATTGTGATAACTAATCTCAATCATAATCTAATAACAACTCCAACTATCACCGCTTACTCATATTCAACTCCTTCTGGTTTTGAATATGTTGCAAGCTCTTATGGTTAGTATATAGCGTTCATTTCGCCCTATATAGATAATGTCGCCATAACTTGAGTGCAAATACCACGGCTACCAAATCTAAATCATGTACTGAGTAATTTCACTCGGCATTCTTCAGCTATTGGGAAACATAAGCAATCACCTTTCCTTGTTGCATGAGTACACAACCCAATCCTGAATATAATGTGTCACTAAAAACCACAAAGTCTTATTCCCTCAGAATGGGGAAGACATAGAACAGGAGCTTCATATAAAAGCTTATTCATTATTTGGAATGCATCCTCCTGCTTATCTGACCAATCAAATAGCTCTAACTTCTTCATTAGTTTATTCAGTGAACCTGCTACCTTGGAGAAATCTTTGATAAATCTCCTATAATAACCTACCAAACCCAAGAAACTACAAATATTTGTAGGATTTTTCGGCCTTGGCCACTCCTTGACTGCTACTATCTTGGTTAGGTCTGCTTTGATCCCATCTACACCTAAAATGTATCCAAGAAATTGGACCTCCTTCAACCAAAATTCACATTTGGAGAACTTTGCGTAAATTTTCTCCATGCAAAGTGTCTCCAAAACCTCTCGCAAATGCCTCTGATAATCCTCGGCACTTCGATAGTATACCACAATATCATCAATAAATAATATCACCGATCTATCCAAAAATGGTCAACATACCCGATTTATCAGGTCCATAAATAATGTGGTTACATTCATAAAACCAAAAGGCATTACTAGGAACTCATAATGCCCATATTGGGTCTTGAAAGTGGTTTTGGGAACATCCCACTCACAGAACTGCACTCGATGATACCTCAATCGCAAATCTATCTTCAAGAAGTTACTAGCCCCCTACAACTAATCAAAAAGATCAATAATCCTAGGAAGTGGGTACTTATTCTTCACAGTTACTTTATGTAGTTCCCTATAGTGAATACACATTCTCATGGAATCGTACTTCTTCTTCACATAGAGTATTGGTGCTCCCTAAGGTGAGGAACTTGGTCTAATAAACCCCCTCTGTAATAACTCCGGAAGTTGAGTCCATATCTCCTTCATCTTTGATGGAGCTAACCTATATAACGCCTTGGCTATTAGGGTCGCACTAAGAACGAGATCAATTTGGAACTCTACCTATCGTGGTGGTGGTAAACCAGGAAACTCATCAGAGAAAACATCGCTAAGCTCCCTAACCACCTCCATATCAGCAAGATCCACTGTCTTCCTTGGACTCTCGATCACATGAGCTAAGAAGACCTTACATCCTATCTCCAAGCACCTGCGTTCCTTTATCACATAAATAATCGGTATAAACCGCATTGACTTTTGCCCACGGGCCATAATACTCCCTCCCTCAACAAGCTTAATACAAACACACTTCTCAAAACAAAGGATCTCAGCTTCACTGGCTAATAACCAATACATACCAAGGATGACATCAATTGATTTGTTTCCTATTGGAATCATATTAAAAGGAAAGGTGTGACCAGAGATTATGATTAAAAAACCATCGAATTTTCCCCGCACAATAATAGAATTCTCTATAGCTACTTATTTATCTAATGTAGAACTCAACGGACTACGAGGTATCACAAATCGATCATAAAAGATGATAACATAGAAAGGTCTACCACACCTACCTCCATTCCATCTACGGGTACCGTCCCCCAGGTCCTCGGGTTTCCTTATAGTTCCTCCAATCCCAAACATATATCTTATGCTTATGATAGGACGGGCCCAATACTAATGTTCACACCTATATATGTTTGCTTATGGCATTACCATGAAGTCTCTTTTCTCCGCGGTCTAGGTTAGAGGTTTGCACACCTATTTTGTTTTACAACTTCCATGCCATGCTAGAACCATTAAACTTTATAAAGGTTCTCTTTCTACTCCGACATCGACCAACAATAATCCAAAAACTTACAATGCTTGCTGAATCTGGGCAATTCAAGCATCTCCCTGAGATGATCCTCCATTTCCCCGATACATACAACACCATTCGAACTAAGAATGTTTTGGGATAACTAAGCTTGTGGGTCACGAGCAACCTTAGACATTGGGAATACAACCTGTCCCAATTCTTTTTGGTAATATAGACCACTTCTTACCACCCCTCTATTGTTGTTCCTTAAGGATAGAACAATTTCCTTGAATATTGAGTACTTTAACAATTATATGATCCGCGAGAAAGAAGATAGGATATATTGATATCGAAAAGAACAAGAGTCCTACATGCATATATGAAATAACATATACCTCTCAACACCCCCCCCCCCCCCCGCCCCCCCAAGTTCCTAAACCACCTAATTGAGCAAGTCTACACTGCGAGCCCGAACAACGACCTCTGTATTCTATTCACTCACAAAATGGATCCGATACAAACTTGTAACACCATGATTTTTCACCCAAAAATTTCTTTTATTTTAACCAGTTATTATCATAAAAAACGTTAGGGGAAGTCTTATAAAATAATCATCAATAGTTATTTAGAAAATCTTTCAAAAACAACCCATCAAGTTCTATAATTTTAAAACCCCAACCAAAACAAACCACCAAAACCAAGTGTAAATGAAATATCACATCAAGTCTCAAATTGTTATCAATACTAGTAATCAAAAAACTATAACTACCCACAAGATCCCAACCTCACCAATCCATCAATAATAAAGCTACATGTACCAATGCAAAGCCATAACAACAGGAAAGAAACAAGTGTCGGCATCAGCACAATGAGTCAATCTCAAACACATAAGCATGGAAACAAAGCATACACATACATCATGTCAAATCATGTAATCACATCAATCCATGCATTGTTCATCGATAATTATTAACATATACATATATACATTAATATGGACATTCTTCCATTGCAATAATTATTTATTTATTTGCTTCGCTTTATTTACTTTTAATGTGTCTCACTGACTAGGGTCTATTTCATTGCTAATACTCCCCAAATAAAGACCATGTTCTCTACTAATGTGACATGGCGACCCAGTGCACCAAATGGGGCGCAACTGCCACCCGTAACATTGTCCTTAGTTTGACGACTTCACTATTCCGACCATGCACATATAAGAAAATATGTTTTCCTTCGAGGGTGTTTTAGTAGAACATCGATTACATGCCTACATCCAAACATGATGCTTGAACTGGCCTCATCAATGGCCAACATCACTCCAGTCCCGGTACACGATTATACCAGTACCATGTCTCAATATGGTCATTTAAAAAACCATTCGACGTCGACTTGGCTTAAGCTCTTTTCCTCCAGCGATATCATTCCAACGCGA
This sequence comes from Lactuca serriola, assembly GCF_051521515.1. Classification (NCBI taxonomy): domain Eukaryota; kingdom Viridiplantae; phylum Streptophyta; class Magnoliopsida; order Asterales; family Asteraceae; genus Lactuca; species Lactuca serriola. The sequence goes on along the minus strand of NC_136412.1, from coordinate 340,145,408 downwards.
TATCTCATAAATGCACGTACCTAAGTTAGATTTCTACCCTTTAACCACACTATGTGTATTTCCCATTTTATTTAATTAATTAGGTAATTAATTAACTTTCTCTCACATGGGTAAAACACACAACTCATCAATATTATTATGTAATCATGCAAGTGAATTATTAGTATTAATCCATAACATATTACATCTATCAAACACGCATCCAAGGCATATCAAACACAAGGTATACATAACAATATGTCATTGCATATAATAAGATACATCTTTCAATCACACAACATCTATCATGCATTTCCTAGTTTCATTCAAGTGTGAAAAACATAAAATTTAGCATGCATAACATCACACTACAACCACACAAAAGTTCTCACCTCTAGCATGGACTTAACACTCACATGTTGCACCAATTGATTAGTTCAAGGAATCTAGCATACAAGAATTTCCTAAGTTCAACTGCATCAATATTAACATTACATGTCCAGGTTACATTTACCCTTGACATTCAACTTCTAACTTCACATAACATCAATAAGCAAGAACACAAACATAAGTGTATGCTATCCTTCGAAACTAGTGCTAAAACCACACAAGAATTGACTCACCTCTTGTCCAAGATTTGTGAAGCTAAGGACGGAAGAAAACCACCTTCTCATAAGCACTCTAATGCCCCTAAAAGAATACCCAAAGAACTGATCATAAACAGCTCATAAAAACTGATTTAGTTCGGTCCAGACGAGTCTCACATCATAACCAAGGGGTGTCACGTCGTAAGCCCAGGCTTCTTCGCGTTTCAGGCCTGATCAGTTCCTTCTTCATGTCATGACACTAAGGGGTTCACGTCGTGACTTCAAACGATTTTTAGGTTGACCAGTCAAGTCTACGTGATCACTATGTGACAAAAGAATGCCTCACATCGTGACTAATTAAACAATTGTGAATCCAATCATTCCGTATCTAACCTCACGACATGAAATGGTAGTGCTCATGTCATGAGAACTGGAAGTTAGAACTTCTTGATCATCGATTGATCCCTTCCTTTTGCTCTATTTAGGTTTGATCAAAGCTTCCATTGGGGTGTTATTAACCCCTAAAGACCCTTAATAGGTGATCTCAGTGATAAGTACATGAGTGGGACAATCAAACACACCAAAACCAAGAATTTCGCATCATTCATCCCTTCTCCTTGTATGTGACTTGAAGGACAACAAATGATAAACTTAAGATAGATGTATTAGCCTCTAGAAATCCAGAAATGAACCACCAAAAGGATACCAAGAATAAGCTCTATGAGTTCCACCACAAGTCCACCACGTGCACCAAAAATTTCACCTTTCTTCTTCACTTCAACACACTACCCAAATGGTAAGAACCCTAGATACTGTCTTATGAATATGGAGGCTTAGAGGAGGGTTTGTTGGCTGCAACGAGAGATTTTTCTGATTCATCCAAATTCTTGATTTTTTTCACTTGCACATGTTATATAGTTTAAAAAAGTGTTGTGTAAGTACCATATCTCCTTCTTTAGGTTAGCTTGGTTTATGTAGGTCATGAATAGACATTCATCTTGTTCACTGTATTCTTCTTCTATATATTTTGCTTGACCTTGCTTTGCCCCAATCTTCTTCCTTATGACCAAACTTTCCACAGTGATCACATCGAACCACTATCCCCATGATCTTTTTTGTCCACGACCTCAAATTTATGATGTTCTTGCTCCTTCCTCTACTACCATATAACATGTTTTGCTTCATTTGGATCTGAAAGGCTTGTTCTTATTTTTGCATCTAATTCCTATTGATCCTAGCTTCATGCGCTTGTAATGACCCAATTAACTCACCAAAGGTAAAGTATATAAGTCCTTTGATTCTTCGATTGCTGTCACAACGTGATCGAACTTGACCGGTAGACTCCTTAGAGCTTTGGCCACCATAATTTCATCAGAAATCTTGTCTCTATAGGCATGTATTTGTGTCACTATGGATGCTGCTTTTGTTAGATATTATTGTACTTCTTCATTTGGCTTCATGTTTAAACTCTCGAACTGTCTTCTCGAGGATTGCAATTTTACTGTAATAACTTTGGTTGATCCTTGGTATTTAGTCTTGCGGATATCCTAAGCTTCCTTTGATGTGACTGATGTAAAAATTCTAGGGAAGATGGTCTCATCTATTGCCTATCAAATAAAGAACAAAGCTTTAGCATCTTTCTTTTGATTATCTCTTTGATGGGCTTCATGTACACTTGTCTCTACATAACCTGCTTTAACAAATTCCCATAAGTCTTGTGACTTGAAAAGGGTCTTCATTTTGGTGCTCCAAAATTCATAAGACTCCCCTTTGAAGGCATGAATATGTGGTTGTGACATGCTAATAATGTTGCTGCTATTTTGTGCCATTTGAAAGTCACCAATTGAGACATGGATAAGTGACCAAACTCTGATACCAAAATGTTGGATCTTAACATAATGAAAAAGAAATGCAGGTGAACTCTCGTGATATTATTTGATGAACAAAAGAGAACAGGAGGAAACTATAAATAGTAGAGTTTTATAACTGAAAAGTAAAAGCTGTAAATATGGAAGGACTTAAGTAAAGGCAGAAAAAAAATTGAAAGACTTCCAGCAGACCAGTCAGCCACGAGAGTTATTATTTTTCTATTTTATTTATATTTTTTAATACCCATTTTTCGTAATATGGGTTATTTTGTGGGGGTTATTGTTTATAATACAAGTACGAGAAATAGAGCATAAATTTTGCTTTAAGGTGTGTACAAAAGATGTTTTGGTGTATTATTGTGATGTAAAAGGAGAATATAACATGTTATAAAGTATGTTGCTGTTTCTGGAAAGGCATGCCGTGCTTTTATGTTGACGCGATATGTCGGGTCAAAGACGAGTCAACCTTAGTCAACGGTCAAAGGTCGTGACATGTGGTGATATTTATCACGTCACATCGAGGTGTTCGGTGTTGGACACTTGTTGAGAGATTGGGACACATGGCAGAAACACAATTGTTTATGCTTCCCGACAACTAAAGAATGCTGACCGACGAAGTTGGAACACTGATTACTTATGCTTCCCGACAGTTGAAGAATGTTGTCCTATATTTTAGCAATCCCCAACAACAACCAACAACTGAATTCCAAATCTTTGACAGCTGAAGAAGGCTGAGCGATGAAGATGGCAGAAACGTAATTGCTTATCCTATATTTTAGCAATCACCTTTCCCAAAGCAACACTGATATAGAAACGAAGATGAAGTTGGAAATTTTTGTTAAATAAAAAGTAAGAATGAAAACTACCACATAAACACTCTTTTGCTCAACTGCAACAACAACCAACAACTGCAAAAGCAACTGTCGATTGGAAACTGAAGACTGAAGAGTTGGAATTCAGATTTGGAATAGTGAATCTGTCATCTGTCAACTTGTCTTTCTCCAATTTCAATTCCTCACTTTCCCTTATATTTCTACCACCGATTTACACTATTTTCGATCAAGAAAAAGAGATATATGTTGGGTTGTTACTAAAATATAGGACCTTATATATATTTCACCTATGATTATCCATTGTAAGAAAGACAATACATCTCTCATAAAGATTCAAACCATATACTGAATGGAAATAAGTTTGATTGCATCAAAGATATTACATTTCACCAAGCTTTAATAATTTAAAACAAAAAACACCAACAACTTAAATTGAAATTCACACACTCTGAAAATAAAAGCACAAGATATTCCACCCAATTACGAATTAACTTTCCGGCAGTTCTTCCTGATCTCGCCGTTGGAGCCGGTGAGGGGACGAATATCACCCATGTTGATCATGGCGGCTGCAAAATCAACATGGAAACTTCCGGGGTTTTTGCTGTACTGCTCCACCAACGAATCTGTGGAGCCACCGTTGTGCAGCTGCTGGTCTGACCGGAGAAGACCCTGTTGGTTGATCAGATTCTTGTAGTAAGTGTTGTCGAAGTTATTCGGCGTCTTCACGTCAAGTGGTGCGAGGTTGTTGTCGCCGGAACCCACTGGAAGAGGGCAGTTTGATTGACGTGATTTGGCAAACGAAGCGTCGATGTTGGTGTCGTTGTGGACACGTGCTCTGAAAATTGTACAACGTGCTTGTCCGATTGTATGCGCGCCTGATAGGGCCACCATGTCTTTGGTGGAAAGACCCACCGCTTGGAAGCGGTTGATGAGGTTGCTGAGGGTGGATTCCGGTGGTGGAATAACGCCGCTGTTGGCAGCTGCAAGGCTTGCTGATTTGGAGTCTCTTCTTCCTAATTTAACCTTCCAAGAGGGCCCACCTAACTGCATAAAAATATAATAGTGTTCAAGTCAATCAAACAGTGAAAGTCAAAGTTGATCACATTTTAGGTCAAACAAACTAGTTAACATTTAATTATTAGTATTCTAAAAATATTTTTATTAAAGGAAATCGCAAGAATAACCATATTAGGAGAGTTTTAACAAAAGAACTATGTTTTCTAGGTTTATTTAAAATAACTACCATTTTCCTCATGGGCTATAGAAAAATAACTTTATATTGCAAAATGAATTTTTTGTAGGGTTATATAAAATGACCATGCACGTTATGGATCTCAATGTTTGTCATGTAATGTAACGTGCAAATAATATGGTTTATCATATTTTTTAAAATAGCAATTTGGTAACATGAGTGATTAACAATAGTAATTCGCAACATATAGTGATTAATAATGCACTATATAATATGTTAGTAGTGATTTAATAACACTTTTTAATGTTGCTAATGCTTTATTTTTATCATCATATATATACTTACAGCAAGAACGGATTCAAGAGCTGAAATCGTTAATATATCAGCACACGAAACGACACCTGGGCAAACTTTCTCAACTTTCGACTTCACATCATCGATCACATTAAACCCTCTAACAGAATTATTATTTGGCCCTGCGGTTTTTTCTCCAGTGAACGAAGGTGTGTCATCTAGAAGGATTGACCCGTCACACCCCTGCAAAAAATAATGTGTCAAAACCTTTACGTTTAAGGTAAAAAAATATATGGACTTTTGTCTATATTGTTTTATGTCGATGGTCAATTACGGAAGCAACATCTCCATCATTGGACATTTATTGTCTCTTACCCCATTCTTATAGAATATTATCAGTGTTGACATTGATATATTTGCAATGAATTAGAGACAAAGAAAATCACATACATTGACAAAACAATCATGGAAATGGAGCCGAAGGAGGGATGCGCCCATGCGTTTTTCCTTTGAAACAGCAGACTGAATCACCGAGCTCACGACCTTGAAAACTTTTGGGCAACTCTTTGAGTAGAAATCGGGAGAGAGTTGTGCTGAAGAAGTATTAGTATTGATCATCAAGCACAAAGCAAGCAATGCAAATGAGATGATCATAGAAGATGTAGCCATTTTGGTTACTAAATAGATTGAGTAGTGAGTATGTTGGAAGAATAAAAGTGTTGTTATATATATAGTAAGAGGTCGAGTTCCAAGGGTTGTGTTCTGTTGGAGCAGCTAACCTAATAATCTGGACTAAAATGCAAGAACAAATCTAATGTATTGGGTTTTAATTTAAAACACGTTTACGTGATAGGTTGCATGTATGATTTTGTCAAAAGTGGGTCCTTGTATGCAATTTTATATTGTTATATTATAATATCCGCAACGAATTAATCGCATGGCCATGCAAAATTTTGAGACAATGGATTATATAAACTTTATTGTGTATTTCAGTTATCTATATATGTAATAATGTAAATGAAAACTTATTAATCATATAATTATGAATTTATGATCAAGCTATAAAAATTCTTATAATCAACTTTTCCTTCATATATGTCACTTATTGATTATTCGCTTTCCTTGATTCAAATTAACGAATGTAACGAAGTTGTCAAGTTGACATGCTGATGAAAAACTAAGTACATAGATGGTAAATCTTTTTCCCAAAAATCTTAAAGAAATAATAAAGCGACAAAGTCTAAGAACGTTTATTTTAATCCGTTATGTTTTCATTTTTAAATATTATAATCTACATTATATGGTCTTTCGCTTCAAAGAAAAAGCAAATGGTCTTTTTCTCTAGAAAGATAGAAGAAGTCAATCCGATATTTTGTTTACCTTTTCTCTAAACGCACTCAAAAATTATCATGACACTATAAGAATCTATACCTTTGCAGAAGACATTTATACCGACGACAAGTGTCGTCGGTATAAAGTTGGTTTTTCCGACGACATGTCTTCGGTACACAGTTGACCAGAGTTGACCAAGTATTTTTAACTTGAAAGTCTTTGCAGACGACATGCCGTCTGCATAGGATACGCAGAAACAATTTTTTTTCTTTTTGTGGTTTTCTGAAAACTCTGCCGACGACTAGTCGCCTGTATAAATAACAAAAATTAAAATTTTCATTTTCCTTATAATTGATGTTGCAGAAAATTAAAAAGTCATCGTTTTGTTGTAATCTATCTAGACAACTTATCATCGGTAAAGAATTTTGCGACGCGTGTGAAATCTATCCCAACAATACATGTCGTTGGTACATATATATTTTTTTAATTTTATATTGAGTTAAGGAAAATAAAGGACGATATATAACATAATATATGAACATTATTTATGGTGTATTAGCATTATTTTTCTGGAACAGTAAATCAAATATGTTCTTAAACTTCTCATAATTAATTTTAATTAATTTCATCTCTTTTAAATAGAACTTGAATCATTGACTTTAACAAGAAATGACAACATCTGATACCGTTAGGTTAGAAACCGTTTGATATAACTTTTTTTAAGTTAAATTCTATCTATTGATTAAGTCCCTCCAAGTATCCGACCAAATCTCATCAAAATTCATATTAATTTCAAAATATAAAATGTATAATTTAATAAATTATGCGACCAAATCCATCAAAATTCATATTAATTTCAAAATATAAAATGTAGAATTTAAAACTTATCTAATAAATTTTGTTAATAATAATGTATAGTGCATATATATATATATATATATATATATATATATATATATATATATATATATATATATATATATATATATATATATATATATATATATATATATATGCTATTTGAGTAGTTGAAATGGAAATAAGAAAAAACATGATTATAAATATCCGATCAATTAGTTATGAGTGATGACTCACAAATAATCAAGTCCATAATAGTGACAACAAAACTAATAATTTAAGTAAAATCTAAATTTACTTATTAATTAACCTTTTTAACTTATATATATTAGGAGAAAGATAAGTCACTTATTAGCCTTCTTTAACTTATATATATTAGGAGAAAGATAAGTCACTTTTAACCCTCTTTAACTATATTAGGAGAAAGATACTGTTGAGATTATAGATAACAAATGTGTGCGATAATATTATATTTTTCTGAACTGTTAGAAAAAAACGGATAGAAGCTCATGAGTATAGTCAACATAGTGCCGAAAATGGGGTCGACCTTCTATGGCTTGTAGGTAAAAAGAGAGTAAGTAGATAGACCGATTAGTACTTTACGTCTTTACCCAGGGGTAGCTTTCTAGTGCCTTGAGGGCTTGTCATTTGCTCATATAAATATGAAGTTGTTGAAGCCATTTTGTCAAAACCTAATCTTTAACTAATGTTTCCCTTATCTTCATAACTATAATTCAATCCATCATTTTCACTTATATGTTCAAAGTCAGATAATTCATTAAATATAGTCATTATAAAAAATCAAATCAATATGTTTTTTCATATTTTGAAATTTGAATAGAAGTTCTATTAAATATCAATCCACATATTTAAATATTGTGATTATATGAGCTTATATTGTTTTTGTTCAGAAGGGTTCACAATAAGAATCTGAGCATGCAATTTTTTCGGTCTACAAAGTCAAATAAATTACCACAAAGCTCTTTTATCATATAGTTTATTCACTTTTTATTTTGCTTGCAAAAAAATGCAAGCTCTCTATGTTATATTATTTTAGCTTATAAAATACAAATAAATAAGCGTACGAGCCATAAATAAGGCTTGTAAAAAAATTACACTGTGATAATTTACTATTCATTTTAGTATTAATGTGACATTAAAAAAACTTAGTGAAAAAGTTTTACTATTGTAAATGCATTGAGTGTTAATAATAAACCAACATATCTTGAGTCATTAGATTTCTAATTTCCTTAGGAACTCTTAAGTCCCAATATACCTTCATCACAAGAAGGAGGACAAAATTGAAAAAGTGGTCTCTATGTATGTGTTTTTTAGTTTTATAGTCTTTTTGAGCTAGTTAATTGCATTTTTTGTCCCTCCGAATAGTGAAATTAATGTAATACCTTTCTGTATTTTGTTTTCATTTTTTCTTTCATTTTTTTAAAATCTAATACTAATTTATTTATTTTAATAATTAAAAAAATAAAAAGTGGCCATCTCTCTCTCTCACACACACTCAAAAGAAAAACCTGCACTTTCACAACAAAATTCACACTCGTTACTACATAGATCCATTGTTTCTTTTGAGGGTTTGTCTTCAATTGATTATATCCCCAAAGTGTGTAAAATAAGAAGATGAAGAAGGATTAAAAAAATTCACAAACAAATCGTACATAATAACATTAGACCCAAATCCATCTAGGATCTGGGATGAAGATTTGAATTCGCTAAGGTTGCAAAAAGTCAGGATCTAATTTCACCTCATCGCTCTTCAAATCGATTTCATATTACACCAGGGTTTATTGGGTTTGAATCTTGAGACATCGTGTTTTTCCCTATGTGTGTCTATGTTTTATTTTTTCTTTTTGCACTTTGATACTCACATCGGTGACAAGGGTGATGTTGGGTTTGAGAAACATGGTCGTTACCGGTGTTCTGGTATTAAAGGTGGGCATCAACTTACACGGGTCACATTATTGGAGAACCTCCCACCATAAGGTTTAATTGGAGATACATCACCATCGTGAAAACCCTCTCTTCTTCTCTCGTTAGAAACCACCCTAATACTCTTCTCCTTCATATTCTCAACAAATCCGACCATTTTTTCCATATTCGGGGTACCAATTTGTAAATCGAACCACCAATAGTTGGCTCAATGGTTTTAGGTTTTGGTTTTGCAATGGTTTTAGGTTTTGATTTCATTTGATTTGGTTTGGTTTCTGGGATATTATATTTCACTTTGGTTAACTTTGATGGTAGCAGGTTTCTTATCAGCATCATGTTCACATTTCATGGTGACGAGATCAATTAAAGCAATTGAAGTACGAATATTAACAACATCATCTTCAAATTTATGTAACAGAGATACAATGTTATTGTCAAGATGAAGAAATAGAATGTGGATTATATAGGAGACAAATAATAAGAAACCACGAAACGAGTTGAGACCCACTAAGTCAACGACATCCATGGAAACTTGAAAAATGTTCCTGCAACATTGTAGGTTTTGTTAAGTTGCTTACCTTATTAAACTTTATACGTAGCATAATGTTCTAGAATCAATGAAGTCGTTTCTGTGACTGCTTCTTGATGCATACCCAGATCTTCGAGGCCCGTTTACAGGTTTTAGGGGAGAGAAATAGGGAAAGAGAGAGAGAGAGAGAGAGAGAGGAAGAAAGAAAGAAAGAAAGAAAGAGATGAGGTGAGGCCCTCTTATTTTTTTATTGTTTAAGTAAGTAAGTATTAGATTAAAAAATGAAAGAAAAATAGAAAAAAATAGTTCAAGAGATTTTGCAATTAGATAACTTGAATGACCTAATCCTAATTCAAATGGCTAATAAGAACTAAAATTAGAATCAGGCACTTGATTAAAACAAAATCAAATTCATTAGATAGAAACTAAAAACAAACATCAAGTCATATGATTGAATTCACAACCAAGAAGTCAAAATATCAAGTTGGAGAAACTGAGGTTCTAGCCACACATAACTAGAACAATCAACAAGTTTAGAAAATATGAAATAATATGAAAATGAGACCTACAAATCTAACGACAAATGTTTCCAAATGTTTACAATCGAAACCTTACAATGATGCTCGAAATCATCCTTCTCTAGGTGCTATGAAATGAAGCATTTGTGTAAAAATGTTGAAAATCCTGAGATAAAGTGAAAAGGAAAAACGGCCAAACGGCAGTTATTGGGCCGAATACGATACGTGTCAAAATAGGGTAAATTAACACTACATGTGTTGTGTAGAATGTAGTTTGCCAATTCCGGACCCTCCTCTAAAGTAAACTAGTGAAAAATGTAGATTTGGAACAACAGTATCCGTGTTGATATAAGCCAAAACAACACAGCCCGTGTTCAGCAAAAGTCAATAGCTCTCAATCTGGTCAAACACACCCCATGTTTAGCTTTCAGTGCAATTCCAGCACACCTCGTGTTTCTCTTTGACTCCATGCACTAACTTGATTTTTTTTCACTTTTTTCCATTTTGTATCCAATCATCTTGATATCTTCTCACGTCCTTCCTGACACTTCCCAAAATGCGTTTCCACCTCCGAAACACCTGAAAAGACCATAAAAATGTGCAAATAAAGTTGTTCTTGCAACTAACATGAATTTTAATACAATACATATGAAATGAGATAAACTACACTAAATAGATGCATAAAACGGACGCAAAGGCATGCAAAAAGGTGCACAAAATGCACCTAACATGGGATTTTCTATTTTGTATCGAAGAACAATGTGTTTACAAAATATAGAAACACTATCTTTATTCAACTCAATACACGAGAAGATTGATTTTAGTATAACCTAATGCTAAATCCCCATAAACAACATTCTCCAAAAGTAAGTCTAGAAATGAGCATATAATTGCTAAATATTCTCTTAAGAACTCGTACAATTTAACATGTTTGTGTACACGTAAGTTAAGGAGTTTTTTTTTACTTAAGATTAGATTAGATGTTTAAGCATTTGGAGCACAATAATATAGCCAAAATGTTTTGAGAAATGTACTTTATGGTTAGTAAAAAATTATTTTTCGTCTTCCTACAAAAATGTGTGTTTGCAATAAACTCTATTGCCAACTTTTATTGGTTTATTCATGCTCTTTGGGTACAACAAATCACTCAAGAGATATGTTGCATTTAATACTCGATCGTATACCAAAAGTATCTTGAAGTTGGGTCAACTTCTGACTTACAAGAAATTGATCATGTGTTGTCTTCTTCCTACGCCAACCAAACATTTTCTTCTTTATATGTTGGTGGTATTTTTTATCAACTAATATTGTGTCATCAAATCTTTTGTTTATAGAATTTGTTTTAGTTTTTGACATAAAAAGAATTGTCTTAGATCTTATTAACAAGTATCCTGGTTCTGTTTTTCCTTGATCGATATAACTCATACCTTCAAATCTTCAATGCATAATGTGACAATTTTTACAAATAGAAGTTGTGCATATGCTATTTGGACAAACTACTATAGCACCCCACTTCTTACATTCAAAAATCACAATTGGGTTGACATTTGGAAGATATGGTGAAGTATGTTCTAACTGCAACACATAATGATTAGAATGAATTAGATCTAATTTCCAAATCATTTCCAACACTTTTAGCAAAAATATGGCATGGCCTTTAGGCAAACAAGATAAATTTATACATGATTACAAAAAAAACCAGTCCAAAATAAAAATTATGATACACCAAGCGATTAAAATATAACTACAAGGGTGTTACTAAACCCAAAACACACTCTCCCTAAAAAATGACATAATCATAACCTTTAGATAGATAATATATCTTCCAATCATCATCTATATATGTAAAGCCTCATGTAACTTGTATACTTCTAATGTCTTCAATCCCTTGATGAATAAACATATGGTTATGATACATTTCATAAAATCAAAATACGTAAGACATAAAGTATCGTGATATATACATATTTGTTCCTTTAAAAACATATTTTAAAATAATTCAATTTAAAAAAAACATACAATTATGCTATGTGACACCTTAGGAAAGCCATTGTCTTTTTAGTGCTTTATATTATACTTTCTGTTAAAACTCTTTCTATATAACATTTGACATATATCTTTAATAATTGCCAAATTTTCAACTATACCCTTTTTTGGGTTTTAGTTGTTGTATTGATAAGAGACAATATACATGATATATATAGACTGCAAAAACTTGTGAGACTTGGTACTGTGTTAGTAAGTTGATTTTGCTTTGTGTTTTTACTTATAAATTACTTCATTATATTTCAACTAGGAATTTAGTTGCAGATTAGCTACAATTTGATAAGTGCAAACAGCCAAACAGAGATGGTCGTTTCATCCATGTTTCAAAAGGGTTTACAATTTACTTTTGTATCAATATAATATGTAGGTTATTGTTTGTATCAGTTTGTTACTTTATTATTGTGATTATATGAAATGTTTGTATTGAATTTTCAAAATTTTCCTGATTAAAGCTCTATTGGTCGGTTTGTTTTATTGTTTGGATGATGAGGTTATATTTAGGTAGACCTTTTGAAGTGATAAGAAGAATTAAAAGTAGGTTGTGATAGTCGATAAATTAACAAAAGTAAATAGCTATTTTTTTCATTGAATCCTTTCACGGGTTCAATAAGAGATGAAGTGTGGAAATTCCTTATAGTTTGTTATTCTTTGAGTAGTACATCAGATTACAAGAAATGGTTAACGATTTAAGTGTTGGAATTCCTTCAAAAAGAAATTTGCATGAGGTTACTAGTATGATGTTTGTGTATTATGTTATAACTACTTATTTTAATTTGGGTGATTAAGGTTAGTTTGAACGATCTTTAGTTATCAACTATAGGATTTATGGTCTAATAACTACAATTAGGTGATTAAGGTTAGTTTGAACGATCTTTTGTTATCAACTATAGGATTTATGGTCTAACAACCTACTTATGTTAAATGCATTTGGTATTTTTGGTTTGTTTACAAGTATCAAGTTTGTTTTGGTTAGTTTAAACACCTTAGCTCTTTTTTTGGTTGGTTTATTAGCAACATGCTTCCATTAAATGCATCATGTATTTTTGGTTAGTTTAAAAGCATAAGGTCTTTTTGATTTTTTTATTGGTTTAATAACAACACATTTCCATTAAATTCATTGGGTTGTATTGGTTGGTTTAAAAATATCATGCCTAATTAGAATAGTAAAATGGAGTATTTGGTCATTTTGTTGGCTTTTTTTTTGCACTAGACTCAATGTGTTCGTTATATGTTGAAATATTTTTCTATTACTGAAAAATATAATTTCAAAAATATAGATATCAAAGGACAAAAGACCTGAAAACTCATCCAAGTTCCGGTATCATTCTTCATCTGAGGATTGTATAAAGTTGGTTATTTATAGAGAATATATGTTTATGTCTACTAAAGTCGCAAATTTCAAGAAACTACGTGATTATGAGCTATAGAAATCGAAGGAAATAATGATATATATATATATATATATATATATATATATATATATATATATATATTGAGAGAGAGAGAGAGAGAGAGAAAATGATGCAATAAAGTTTATGTAGCGGTCAATGAGACTAGTGCATAAATTTGGTCTTAACCCAACAAAGATGTCATAATTTTTACAATCATCTATCTCCTTATTGTATTTTCCTTGTAATACAAAATAAAGTATAAATGAGTTGGGAATAAGAAAGAACTTATATGGAGAGGGATCCACCATCATGGATATGATCAACCAAATACACGACCCCCCCCCCCCCTAATGTTATGTTTGAAGGGATAGGTTAAAGATGTGATCAACACATAATAAATATGCAAAATAAAAATAAAATACCAGAATCTATATGGCTCATACAATCAGTGAGATCATATTAGTCGACGGGTGAATTGTAGAGGCTTTATTACATTTGTAGTATACACAACCATCAAACACTCTTTCTTCTTAGAGTTATAAAGGTACAAAGAGAACTATTTATAACAACCAAAATTTACCTATGATTGTTTATATTTCATGGTCTAAAAGCCTGAAACATCACCATATGGCATTTCCAAAGGTATAACGAGACCTTATTGATATACATCAATAATGACAATAAGGTTAAACGACATATTAGATTTTGCAACTTAACATTGTATAAAACTAATTATTTTATAACTTTACAAACATTGTCTTACTACTAATTTTATTTTATAATCAGTTTTAGACACTTTTTTGTGTTAGGGAAATTTATCAATCCGTTTTCAGTCACAATATGTATAAGTTTATGTTTGTCTAAATTAATTATTAAATTGTCATACAGTCTTATGAAGACCCAACTCATGTTGTAAATAAGAAAATGCTCAAGTAAAGTTGCCATCTGAAGTATATAGGCTCAAGTGAAGAAACCAGGTTATCTAGTCACTTGTTTTTGTTACCGATTCGTGTTCAATTAATCTGGTTATTAACTCGACCATGTTAGTAGCTGGCATGATAGCATAATAGGAATATATTATGATATATTAATGATCATTCTTAGCAGATTCGCTTCCACCTTGAAGATTATATATGTGTGAGTATTTTGATAGATTGAGGTGTCTAAGATCATAACTAAATTGGTATACATTTGAACTGAAAACAAAGTCTTTTTTAGGTTAACCTCAGAACTAGTAATGGAGTATAATGGCTTTTGGAGAGAGAGGTTGATTTATTGATTTATTATATGATTAATAAATAGTAATAAATGATTTTTTTAATATATTATTTGAGTAATATATTAATTAGAAATAATATTATTTAATTAATAATTAATTGGAATTAATTTTGGCATTAACTGGATTAATTAAAGGTGCGAGGACTTAAGTTGTAATTGTTCAATAATTGAACAAGAGGGCTTCCAGAACCTTCCATAGGCTATGGACGGTTTTGGTAGATGCTAAAAGACATCTATAATATTCTCTAAAGATAATTACGGGATTGAATAATTTCCTAATTTGAAATATATATTAATATTATATTATAATTAGGGTTTCATGGGTTCCTTGTATCAGCTATAAATAGGACCCTTGAGATACTTATTTTCGTGCACTCCATAGCATAAGGATAGCCAAAATTTTCAACACCCTCCTCCTCTATCCTTAACTCTTCTAATTTTTAGGGTTTGGGTACAAACCATTAGACACACTAAGCTTTTGGTGCTTGCTTTCTAAGGCTTTTGAAAAAAATAATTTTATTTGGTTATTTTTTATAATAATCAAAAGGTATGTAAACCCTAATTCTCTATGGATTTCAATTAGTATAAAGTACTTTTAGGGGTTCTTGATATTCAATAGTTCATTGCTATCAGTTAGAGAAAACATAGATCCTTTATACGTTGCATGTGAACTTAAGGGTTAAGGTTTTTTCTTCATATGTAATTTTATAGCCAATAAAACCTATTAATTGTATCAGAGCCATAGTTGTCTCTTGATTGTGCATAAAATTCAATGGATCAAAATTAAGGTTTATTGAAAATAAACCCTTTTGGCTTGAAAATTTCGACTTGGCTAGAGTTTCTTAAAATCCTAGCATCCACCCTTTATTTTTGAAAATTGTTAGGGTTCCCTTAGGGTTTTGTAGTCGCATGAATTATTATTTTAATTGCCTTAAAATTTGAATAATTAAAACCCGATAACCCTAAACCCTAATTTACGAAAATTAGTAAGGTTTTGGATTATGATTAAATTTGAATTATTTTATTAACTGTTTAATTGAAAATCATTATTTAATCCCTATATGATTTAAATTAATTTAAATAAAAGATAAAGATTAAATCATAATTGGTTTGAATTTAATTAATTAAAATTAAATTTAGATAATTAATATTTAAACATTGTATTTTGAAAAGTTTTAAAATACACTTTATATATTATTAAAAGTTTAATTATTATATGTATAAAAAAAGTCATTCGAATCGCTAGTAAACCTCATTCACGAAGTCATACTATAAAGAGTGTATAAGGAAACGGTCTATAAAATGACTGTCAAATGGGTGTCCTTTTCACCCACCTCTCTCCTATGTGGTGGATGATCGTTAGCTGAACAAGTTCGATACGACATAATCATATTAAAAGTATAATCTATAAAAGTACTAGAACTTTCTTTTAAAATCTCACTTTAGTTACTTTAGGAAAAAATAAGAAATGTATGCGAATCCATGAAAACACACATCATTCTTTATTAGTCGTTAGTGGAGTGTGTGTGGTTAACCGACACACTAATTTCGGACTATAAAGTTGACAAGATGGCACAACTCGAAAATTATCATTGTGAGCGTGTGTGGTTTACCACACATTAATTTGAGATGATAAATGACATCGAGGTTGTCAAGCATGTTTGCATGGTTATTCACATCTCGTTTATGATCCTCGTTATCGCAGTCACAAATAGAAGAGCATAATATGAGATTAAACATGTCATTGATAAGATTCAATGAATCTCAAAAGATCTAGGAATTTCATATTTGATTGAAATTGGTAAATTTTCTTACCCACCTTCATAAATTACCAATAAGACTACGACATCCATCTTCTTGATTGTGAATTGTATTTTGGATCCTAGCCTTAAATATTTATTTTGGGTCAAAATGTTAAGGATTTATGTCAACTAACTAAAACTTTCTCTTAATATAGATGTCTACTTCGAATGATGCTCCTACTGAGATTTTGAAACCAAAGTGTGATTAAAACTTAGACCAATATCACACTGAAATAGTTGTCAAAAACTATCAATTTGCTAAATTCTCGACTCAAGTAAAAAATGGAAGATAGGTGAGATAGTTATTACAAATATGAATTGCAGGAATATTTAGTTGTTATGTGGCTTGTGATATATTTTGATGAAACTAAGTTACCAAATTGAAAAAGAATATTGTTATATGATGAAACTAAGCTGCCAGCTACTTTAGCATTTTATTTATTTAGAAAAATGCCCCTACCTATACATTAAAGAGTAGTCACATTTCACAAAAAAAAAATCAAAAATCAAAACTAAGCATTACAAATCTCTTCAACTTGCATAACTAACATAAAAGTCTGTGACAACCCAAGTTGTTCCGTTACATTTCCCCGTTACCGTTAACGAAATATTCCAGTTTATAAAGTTCTGTTAATTAGAGGTCGTCAAATTTAATAAACATTCCATTTGTTTACATTTAATATGCCGTTAAGTCGTGATAAAAAGAAATAAAATCACATAACACACATTTCCATTTTGTTGGAAAATGTTAAGTTTTATTATTACGACCACTAAATTGGGTGCGACCAAAAGCCCCGTTTGACGGCAATATCGGGTAAAATTCCACTGAGCCCCGACTCGGAAACCTATATAAAGGTAAGTGGAGTCCATTGGAGACTTTTTACACTCTCTCTCTATACTCTCTCTCTAGACTCGTTTTCGCCCCGAATCCGCAACCAAACGCTTCCAAATTGTAAGTCCGTTTACCCTAGCTTATTCTAAACATATTGATTCATGTTTATAGCCCAAAATTCGGACTTAGAAGCTGTTATAATGGAGTTTACGGCCTAAGCTCCTTCTTAGGCCGTAAACCCCTTAAACAAGGCCAAAAGACCCCAAACTTGTCCCTATAGTCTTGGAAATAAATTAAGAGAATTTCCTAGGAGTGTTTAAACATCAAAACACAATGATTTAGGGCATAAATGAGAGTTTACGGCCCAAGCACATGCTTAGGCCGTAAACCCCTCAAAACCTTGTCAAAATGCCCCAAAAACACTCCCAAATCACCCTTAGGCTTCATACATAATTTAGGGACTTAGTATTTTGGGTTTAGCACAATTAAACACAATGAAATGAAAGGGAAAAAGGAGTTTACGGCCCAGGTGTATACCAAGGCCGTAAACACCCCTAAATGTGCCAAAAGTGTGGTTTTTGCCCCCCAAATGGCCTTAGACATTTACCATAAAATACTAGGATTGAAACAAGGGCTTAAACACAAAAAATGGAGGGATAAAAAGGAGTTTACGGCCCAAGCAAGTGTCTAGGCCGTAAACTCCCCAAAACACACCCAAATGATAGTTTTAATCCCCCAAAATGGCATCACACTTGATTATAAATTACTAGCAAGGCATTAGGGGCTTTAAACTTCACAAAACTCAAAGAATGAGAGTTTACGGCCGTAAACTCCCTTAGGAGTGTCCCTAGGCCATAAACTCCCTAATAAAGCCCTTACAAGCCTTAAACCCACTCATGCCTTTTTGGAAAAGTACTTAGAATAATTCCGTGAGCAAGTAGAAGCCTTAAACCACCCTAGAACCCATCACCATGAGTTTACGGCCGTAAACTCATGGTGAGTAGTCCCTGGGCCGTAAACATGGTGTTAGGGGTTTACTCTTGGAGAGTAAACTCCATCCCTTAGCCATACACACCCTTAGACGCTACCCGGGACACCCAAACGCTTATCCAAAGTGTTTTCCGCTCCTTTGAGCGCGTATATTTGTTTAATTAGTATTAAATATACTAATTGTATGTGAACATATGTTATCATATGTTAAATAGGTCATTGTGTGTGTTCAGGTCCTTGCGTGACACCGAACGCCCAAACGGCACCTTCGTCGGACCTACTTACACCAGGTGAGTTCATACCCCTGAATGAACCTTTTATATGTTTTTACATGTTTTATAGGGGGGGGGGGGGGGAATACAAGTTAAACATGCCAGTTATCATATCAATCACATGTGATTGATAACCCGCATGCTCAAGATTTTACCACTGTACACTGTTTAACCGAGTAGGACACTATATTGGTTTTCAAAAAGGTTTTCATTGGTTTCAAAACTCTTACTTACACTGTTTTATCTAAACCCATTTTAAACTGGTTTATGAAAGATTTCCAAAGGTTTTCAAACTTATTTTACAAAAGAATACAAATTGTGATTTTCCCGAGTATAAAGGTTTTTCATCAAAGTTCACTTTCACGACGTATGCTTTTACTTGTTAGTTACTGCTGCTTCACTTATACTTATTTTTAAACTCCTACTCGATAACGCTTTCACTTTGTGATGCGTTTATACTTGGTATTGTCTCTATTTCTCTTATACTTGTAGTCGCTTCACTTGATAGACGCTCTTACTTCACTTATCGTCGTTTCCAGTTCGTGATACACTTACACTTGGTACACTTATACTTCACGATTCGATTATCCCACTCTGTACGCTTATACTTCACGACTCGGATGTTCCACTGTAGGCTTATATGTAACGCCCGTAGATCGGGGCTAGTCAATTTAGAGACGATAAGCATCAAAAATGACTTTTTGATGGAAGATTATTTAGAAGGATTAATCTTAACCAAGTTGTAGTATATGTCAC
The DNA here is from genome assembly GCF_051521515.1 of Lactuca serriola. Lineage (NCBI taxonomy): Eukaryota > Viridiplantae > Streptophyta > Magnoliopsida > Asterales > Asteraceae > Lactuca > Lactuca serriola. Next base: position 340,126,107 of record NC_136412.1, on the reverse strand, counting down.
AAGGTTTCCGTGCATATAAAGAACGCCAAAATCCGAGTTATAACGAAGAAGTTATGACCTGTCGAAGTTTCGCGACAGAACCGGCACGACCCAGCGCGACCCAACGCGACGTAAATAGTGAATTTAAGGTAGATAGATATCTATCCTTAGTGATCTAAATTAGAATTGAATATATCATCGATAGTAGTGCAACGACGGAAAGACGGACGAAAACAGAGTTCAGATGAAGGAGTTATGAATTTCGAACGGAGTTTTCCTGTCCCGGCCTCTAAAGATAATATATAAGTAATATATTTATAATATATTAACAATAAAGTCAAAATTAGCCAATAGAGTCTAAACAAGAGTTGTAGAGCATAATCTTACCTTCGCGTCGATATAAAGAACGACGAAAACGGAATTCGTATGCGAAAGTTATGAATTTCTGAAGTTCGGGGCGCGAAACCCCAAAACTATCAGAGACCACGACGTGGCAAGTCTCCTGACACCTCCGGGAGTCCCCCATATGCAACTTGCAATGACGTATGCAGTGACGACCAAGCCCACGATGTGGAAAAAGGGTGCCACGACGTGGCAATGGCCAAATTTGCCCTATAAATAGATTTGAAGGGTCAGCCGACTATGGTTGCTCCATCCCTTCTCTCCCACTCCTGATACACCCTCTAAGCCCTATTTTAACTCCCCGAAGCCCCGGTATCAACCCCGAAACTCGAAGCAAGTTCCGAAACCCGAAGATCCCGAGAAGAAAAGAGTTTCCGAGCCGAAGCTCTGTCCGTGAGAAACCCGGTGTGTGAAGATATCCCGGTTTCACCAAAGAGTTCTACATGAAGAGTCGTAGTGCTGTCCAAGCATCGTCTAATCAAGTGAGTGTATAGTCACTTTCATCTTACACATAGATATGAAGTATTTTATAAAATACGTGCTATGTGTATATATATATTGTTGTTCATATGTGTCAGTGTGTGGTTACTTTCTTCTAACACATAAATATAAAGTATTAGCTATGAAATACGTGCTATGTGTTATATATTATTTTCCTATTTGAAATGGGCATGGAATTGATGTTTTATACAAGTGTTAAATGATTTAAATTGTGTAAGTATTTATATCTACAAAAATGTTGGGTAGAACAAGGGTAGATGGGATAGTTGGTGACTATGCGACTTAGTGCCTATCGAGTAAACCTTGGTGACGATGTGACTTCGTGCCTATTAAGTAAACCCTGGCGACTATGTGACTTAGTGCCTATCGAGTAAACCTTGGTGACGATGTGACTTCGTGCCTATTAAGTAAACCCTGGCGACTATGTGACTTAGTGCCTATCGAATAAACCTTGGTGACGATGTGACTTCGTGCCTATTAAGTAAACCCTGGCGACTATGTGACTTAGTGCCTATCGAGTTAACCTTGGTGACGATGTGACTTCGTGCCTATTGTATAAACCTTGGTGACTATGGAGTTAGCGCCTACTAGTGAACCTTGGTGACTATGGAGTTAGCGCCGCTTAAGTAAACCCCGACGACTATGGAGTTAGCGTATGATAACTATGGACTTAGTACATGATAGATAACCTTTGGCAGCAATGGACTTCGTGCCGATTCCTTAGGTAAATCCTTAGGAACGAATGAATAAAGGATAGTTGATTCTTAGGGTAAAACCTTAAGAAATAAAGAAGATAATGGGGATAGGTAATTGGGTTGATTGATTGATGATTGAATATAATAGTTATATTATTGTGGGTTTAAAACCCTATATGCTCACCAGGCTCCCAAGCCTGACCCACTCAGTTTTCTTTGCATTATAGGTAATGGCACAAAAGTATAAGTTGGTGGACTTGACGAGAGATTTTGGATTATAGATCAGTAGTTATAAATAACTATTGTAAGGTCTATTTTATATTGTTTATGCTTTTGGTCTGTATCGGAACATGACATCCCGTGGTTTTATTATTTAATGAGAATATATTCTCTTTGAGAAACGTTTTGATAAATTTTATCATATTTTGTTTTGGGAACAAATTCCGCAACCGTTTTCTTTAAACGATCACTCTGATTTATAAAACAAAGCATAAACAAATCGGTCTTTTCTGGCTGTGAAATTGGGGATGTCACATTATACTTCACAACTCGGATGTTCCACTGTACGCTTATACTTCACGACTCGGATGTTCCTCTGTACACTTATACTTCACGATATGATTCCACTTGATACACACTCAAGCGTAGTTAGATGTATGTCTGTGCTTGTATAGATGCATATAAATAATGATTGAAGGACTTAGGAAGGCTTGTCCGCCCTATTTCCTTTTCTTCGTTGAGATGTGGTCTGGTGGGATCGGATGTCCATCCGAAGGTCGTTGATTCATTAGTTATATATTATGTACACAAGCATAGACATACAGGTTTACTTCAGTCAATTCAGTTAAGAGTCTCTACCTCTAGTTCAACACTTACATTAGAAACCCACTAGTTGGAAGTCTCTACCCACTATTTGGGATGCATCTTCAGGACACGACCTTCTCCGTCGTCTAGTTGGTAACCAGAGTCTCCTGTAGGGAGAGCGGACATTGTGTGTATAGATCTATACGGGATTGACAACCCCGCACCCAGACTGCTAGCTACAGTCCCGGCCTACCAAGCCAACGGGTGACAAATGTCACATTATAGACGCTTGTAGGGCGTCTGGTACTCTAGTCAGTATGGTTACGAGTATCCCGAGTTACCTTATAATTCATTGGCTTTAAGGTAACGGTATTTCGCCAGCAATTTACATTGTATGCTGGTAATTCATTTTCAGAGTCACACTGTTTTGACCTTACAAGACGTATTTTTCATTTGATACTGTCTGGGGTCTGTCTCCTCTGTTTTGACCTTACAAGACGTATCTCTCATTTGATGTTGTCTGGGGTCTGTATCCACTGTATTCACTATTTTAGACCTTGCTAGACCTATCTTTCATTTGATATTGTCTGCGGTCTGTATTCACTGTTTTGGACCTTACCAGTTGTACCTCTCATTTGGTACCTTCTGGGGTCTGTGTCTCTATTTGTTAGACTGAACCAGGCGTGTCGTTCGTTCGATACTCTCCTGGAGTCTATGATTCCTTTGCCTTAGTCAGCAGTCCTCACTGCTGAGGCATATGTTATTTCCCTGTTGTCTCTTGCTTTCTTTAATAATCAAATTCAGTATTTTGATAATAATAACAATTAAGGGAAAACCACTTTTTACCACATAACGCTGACCAGTCTTGGTAGAAGGCTGCTTTGATTAAAGAAAATATAGGATTTTCTGGAAAGAACTCTAATACACTGTAAACACTTAAACTATTACTTTATAAAGTTATTTGAATGAAATGTCACTAAATACTTATGAACTCACCAGCATTTGTAAAAATGCTGATACTCGCTTTTTCAAATAACTTGTATTCTCAGGTTAGCATTAGACAGGTACATCCCCGGAGTAGTTGATGAAGATAGCTTAGTGTCATGTCGTACTTACTTATATTCACTTGTATTACTTTGAATTGATGTATTAATGTAACCATGTAAAACTATTACTATTAATGCACTGTTTTGTTGTACTTTGATTACTATAATGCATGTGTTGTGATACTTGACATGACGTCATCCACCCCAGAACGTTTCCGCCGTTCAGGTTTTGGGGTGTGACAGATTGGTATCAGAGCATTGTTTATAGTGAGCTAAGTATATCAATTCATAAAAGATATACAACCTATAAACACAAAGGGATAAAACACTCTGACCAAGAATTATACTTTAAAATATAACCATATTTTACCAAAGTATAACAACATCTAGAATCTAAACACTAGAACAAAAGTATCACAAGAAGAACAAGAATAAAACTCTTCGGATGTTGAGCACTACAGTCAAACTTGGGCAGTTATGTAATCGTAAGCTGGGATAAATGTAACCTGATCAACTACATTTATCCGACATGCGATGAACGTGTGCTCGGGAGTGATAGTGGTGTGCAGCAGGTCTGAAACTTACCAACTAGGATTGCTAGAGCCAAACATAAAGTTAAAATACTATAGGAGTATTTTAGAACGCTAAAAGATCCACACTAATCCCAGAATCATAATCAGAAGATAAGAATCAAACAAGAATTAAAATACCATAGGGGTATTTTAGAATCCATAAACAACCTTGCATGAATAACTAAAAAGATCCTTATTGATATACCTACAACTACAGAGGGTGTACTCCCAAGGTTATATATAATAAGGATCCCATAGGCTGAGAATGTGTGGTTTCGCTCTATTTCCTTTTCCTCGTTGGGATGTGGTTCTAGAGTAGTATCACATATTTGAAGGCCTATCGGATCTAAGCTATATATAATTTGTATACCCTGTGTAATCGTAGCAGGACTCAATATGGATCATACAGTGAAATGTTAATAATCTCTTAGGATTCTTTAGACATTTCCATTCTCACACGAACCCTGTAGACAACCCTACCCACTTTAGTGCTTGACAGAAGAGTTGATTCCGACCCAAAGAAGGTTCATTGAGAAGATTTCCTGTTCGGAAATAAATGAACTGGGTCGAGACTATTGAATTCACCAGGTGCCTATATTCTTTTAGGGACATCGGTGAGAGATTCGCTTAAACTTCGGAGATTCCCAGTCATCCATCATGAAGTGATGACACCCAGAGTTGGAATCAGAAGGAAGGCGGAGTAGAAATTCAATAAGTCCATACGAGGAGAGAACCCTAGGAAACTACCCGAAGGAAACCAACGCCGATTCCAGTCAAAGATACAAGGCAGACCGAGGGAGCCAGTACATGGAACCCGGGAATTGTCTTTTCCTCGTGTTTGTCACGCTAGTACACCCTTAAAATAATACAATTTAATGAGTTAGTGGTTACACTACTCACGCTATGTGTTAGGTAAATCGTCGATTCCCGTTGCCAGATACACGATTAGGGCGGATCCCCGCATCTTTATTGAGAGTGCTTAGCCATGAGCTTTCATGAGCCTCTCTTTCCGCAGTTTCGTTCCGAACCGTTCTCAAATCTCTCCAGGCCGGAGAGTGAAACCTTTCCCAGTATAAAGGTAACTTAGTAGGAATGACTCGCAGTTTATGGCCTTTTTCTAATACTCATACACCCACTTCGATTACCAGGACTACATCATAGGGATGTAGGTCGACACTCAGACGACCAGTACCCGAGGCACGGGAAAATTTATGCCTAATACGTTCAGGACAGAAATGTCCAGGGTTAACCATCATCTTTCATTACCTTGTATTCCTTTCCGTGTAGGAAAATCATGCCACCGAAGAAGCGTAACCAATCCACAAGCAAGAAACCTACTCTCTTATTCGATGAAGCTACGTTCCAAGCTGCAGTCTCAGCAGCCGTAGCAGCTGTCATGGCTCACCTGAATGCTAACACCGCCAATGTTACCAAGGGCCCTGTCGGGATTTCCAATCCTGGAAATGGACAGCAGCAACCAACACTTCCATACTCAGCCACCCAAGAACCTCCACTGAACCCACTAAAGAGAAAACTCAAGATAGAGGAGGGAAGTACCTCGGCTCAAGGACCTTCCGAAGGAAAACGAGCTGAGGCAGTCTATACCCCTGTCAATCCTTCCCTCTCGACCTCAAGAAGACCATACCTAGGAGACCTTCCCCACTGCAGCAAGTGCAGCTACCTTCATCATGGTGCCTGCCGGGAACTCTTATGTGCTAGGTGCAACATGAAGGGGCATACGGCTCGTGTATGCAGAACTCCGGTGGAGCGTATTGCATCAATCACCAATGTGACGACAAATCCAGTTTGTCGTATATGTGGTGAAATGGGACACTTCAAGAAGGACTGCCCAACCGAAGGGAAAGACAAAGGCACGGGAGGAGTCTAACTCTAATGCTTAGGGAGAAGCATCAAGGAACTCGGTAGATTTTGGTACGTCTCTCGATGTCAGATAACTAAACTAAATACATTAAAAGATTAATTCAAAATGTAAATTCTTCCCAGTAAGGCGAAAGTCGCAGCACTGTTATAAAATTTAAAATTCATTAGGTAAAACTATAATGGCTAAACATATACGTTACGGCCATGTATATTTAAGATGGACAGACCTAGAGTGAGCGAATGCCGCCTCATTTCCTGTTCCTCGTTTGGTTGTGGATTTAGGGCAGGTTCGCTCAGTCAACAGTCCTCCCCACCTTAAATATACATGACTAGTATATGTGAGGCGATTATAGAAATGCCTCGTGAGAATCCACTCATGAAAAGATACTCTACTCAGAAACACTTAGAACTCTCTATAGTTTCACGTCGACTCTATCAGTCCAAGTATCCGCGGTAGTGATACACAGGACGAAACCCGAGACGCCTAGAACTTGTGTGCCTGTTCGGCACATGACTCTATCGATCTTCACTTTATATCATGTCGGAGTGTGCCAACTTCGACGACTCTATTGATCACGGTTTGACTTCGTGCAACCGTGTGTACATTCTTAGTGTTGTGTAAAAAGAACTTTCTCCATAGCCATTTCGGCAAAATAAAGGTTCTCCCGAACCTAAACCTAACACAAATAATAAAACCTAATGCGATCCGTCAATCGTCTCTCTTATCTCAACCCTTCCGAAGTACCTAAGAGAGGGTACCACGCACCGTCAACCGACCCCTCGTAGTCAGATGAACACCGAAGTGAACGACATTGCAGATACTCCAGAATACAACAACCATCCGAAGCGTACTTCATAGTTTCCCCAAAAAGACCCTTCGCACCTCGCACGTCAGGTTCGTAAGCATAGAGATTAGAACTCATGAGACTGACCACTATAACTAGGTATATGCGTAAAGGTGGCATATAATTGAGATCAAAAAGATTTAAGGTGTGTGTTTCCTCCCTATTCCCTGTTCCTCGTTGGGTTGTGGGTTTGGGGTGGAGTCGCACAGCTGAACATCCTGCCGACCTCAATTGTATACTGCCTGCATACACCTTGTATTTGTGGTTAGACGAAGCATGAGCTCTACCACGAACCTCTTCGCAAGACACTTTCACCATATTCCATAACCTAGGAGCCGGAGTCAAGATAATCACTGCGGGTTAAGCTAGTAAAGTTCCAAGTGATGAGACCCTGTACTCACTAGAATTGACCTAGACCGAGGAAACTCAGAGCCTTCGGAAGAGTAGTTGCAGTAGATGCTCTTACTACTCAGGCACCTTGCCCACCTTGTTATAGACAGGTAGTGCCTATCATCCTCCACCCTCTCGCAAGGAGGAAATCGGCATCGCCCTGTAGACGATGAATTACACTTTCCGAAGTAAACACTAGGATACCGAGAACCGCAGGATAACCTTCGCGGCCAAGAATACTTGGTCAAGTACGAAAGTAGTTGCGTTAAGCCTCATGACCCTGATCCCGAAGAGGTTATAGACTTGACACCAGTCCTGGTGTTAGTCGAAGGGTTATGCAGGAGCATACACTTTCCACGTTAGAATAAACCACAGTCTTAGAGATTCATTGGACTATTAGGTGTTCCACAAATACTATCTCACGCAGAGATAGTAGAACCACCTCCCGAGATTGTCCAACAATCGTCTGGTGAAACCTTATATTCCCGACCTCCAGGGTTTCCACATCTCAAGCTTCGTTAGTGCAGATTCCTTTTGCACAAGCTTGAGATAGACACTCTACAACAAACTGATAACCACAGTCATGCAACCCACTTGACGATCTAGAAAGTTTCTATCAGCCAGTTGACAGAAAACACGAAACCAAAGACCACTCGAAATTCCTAAGAACCAACCTGAAGGACTACACACACAGTACGAGTGAGAACATTCGGAACTTCGGAATGGCGATCACGCCAGTGATGATCTTGCCATAGAAGTACACTATGTTCTGAGTACTGAAAAGCTCTACCATTCCGAGAGCTTAGGACCATACGACAATCCCCATGGAGATTTGGTCCAACCATATTCAAGCCGCTACTACCTTCGGATATACCACAAGATTCACACCCGGTCGATCCACTTCTTAGACTTGATATGTGAATTCCCGACAACAATCTTCGTGCCTCACACATCTTTATAGGAACCATTGAGAACCTTGACTTCATAGATACACCAGTCGGAACCCACTAGCTACACTAGACGGAATCCGCATCCCGTATGTGAATGTCTGTTGGAATGACAAACACAGACTAGAGGTCACTTGGGAATGCGAGGACAACCGTGTAGGAAGTACTCTCTTACCTATACTTGGCCATTCATACCTACTTCCTTGCCTAGACCTGAATTTCGGGACGAAATTCCCTTTAACGGGGGGATGATGTGACAACCCAAGTTGTTCCGTTACATTTCCCCGTTACCGTTAACGGAATATTCCAGTTTCTAAAGTTCTGTTAATTAGAGGTCGTCAAATTTAATAAACATTCCATTTGTTTACATTTAATATGCCGTTAAGTCGTGATAAAAAGAAATAAAATCACATAACACACATTTCCATTTTGTTGGAAAATGTTAAGTTTTATTATTACGACCACTAAATCGGGTGCGACCAAAAGCCCCGTTTGACGGCAGTATCGGGTAAAATTCCACTGAGCCCCGACTTGGAAACCTATATAAAGGTGACTGGAGTCCATTGGAGACTTTTTACACACTCTCTCTATACTCTCTCTCTAGACTCGTTTTCGCCCCGAATTCGCAACCAAACGCTTCCAAATTGTAAGTCCGTTTACCCTAGCTTATTCTAAACATATTGATTCATGTTTATAGCCCAAAATTCGGACTTAGAAGCTATTAGAATGGAGTTTACGGCCTAAGCTCCTTCTTAGGCCGTAAACCCCTTAAACAAGGCCAAAAGACCCCAAACTTGTCCCTATAGGCTTGGAAATAAATTAAGAGAATTTCCTAGGAGTGTTTAAACATCAAAACACAATGATTTAGGGCATAAATGAGAGTTTACGGCCCAAGCACATGCTTAGGCCGTAAACCCCTCAAAACCTTGTCAAAATGCCCCAAAAACACTCCCAAATCACCCTTAGGCTTCATACATAATTTAGGGACTTAGTATTTTGGGTTTAGCACAATTAAACACAATGAAATGAAAGGGAAAAAGGAGTTTACGGCCCAGGTGTATACCAAGGCCGTAAACACCCCTAAATGTGCCAAAAGTGTGGTTTTTGCCCCCCAAATGGCCTTAGACATTTACCATAAAATACTAGGATTGAAACAAGGGCTTAAACACAAAAAATGGAGGGATAAAAAGGAGTTTACGGCCCAAGCAAGTGTCTAGGCCGTAAACTCCCCAAAACACACCCAAATGATAGTTTTAATCCCCCAAAATGGCATCACACTTGATTATAAATTACTAGCAAGGCATTAGGGGCTTTAAACTTCACAAAACTCAAAGAATGAGAGTTTACGGCCGTAAACTCCCTTAGGAGTGTCCCTAGGCCGTAAACTCCCTAATAAAGCCCTTACAAGCCTTAAACCCACTCATGCCTTTTTGGAAAAGTACTTAGAATAATTCCGTGAGCAAGTAGAAGCCTTAAACCACCCTAGAACCCATCACCATGAGTTTACGGCCGTAAACTCATGGTGAGTAGTCCCTGGGCCGTAAACATGGTGTTAGGGGTTTACTCTTGGAGAGTAAACTCCATCCCTTAGCCATACACACCCTTAGACGCTACCCGGGACACCCAAACGCTTATCCAAAGTGTTTTCCGCTCCTTTGAGCGCGTATATTTGTTTAATTAGTATTAAATATACTAATTGTATATGAACATATGTTATCATATGTTAAATAGGTCATTGTGTGTGTTCAGGTCCTTGCGTGACACCGAACGCCCAAACGGCACCTTCGTCGGACCTACTTACACCAGGTGAGTTCATACCCCTGAATGAACCTTTTATATGTTTTTACATGTTTTATAGGGGGGGGGGGAATACAAGTTAAACATGCCAGTTATCATATCAATCACATGTGATTGATAACCCGCATGCTCAAGATTTTACCACTGTACACTGTTTAACCGAGTAGGACACTATATTGGTTTTCAAAAAGGTTTTCATTGGTTTCAAAACTCTTACTTACACTGTTTTATCTAAACCCATTTTAAACTGGTTTATGAAAGATTTCCAAAGGTTTTCAAACTTATTTTACAAAAGAATACAAATTGTGATTTTCCCGAGTATAAAGGTTTTTCATCAAAGTTCACTTTCACGATGTATGCTTTTACTTGTTAGTTACTGCTGCTTCACTTATACTTATTTTTAAACTCCTACTCGATAACGCTTTCACTTTGTGATGCGTTTATACTTGGTATTGTCTCTATTTCTCTTATACTTGTAGTCGCTTCACTTGATAGACGCTCTTACTTCACTTATCGTCGTTTCCAGTTCGTGATACACTTACACTTGGTACACTTATACTTCACGATTCGATTATCCCACTCTGTACGCTTATACTTCACGACTCGGATGTTCCATTATACGCTTATACTTCACGACTCGGATGCTCCACTGTACGCTTATACTTCACGACTCGGATGTTCCTCTGTACACTTATACTTCACGATATGATTCCACTTGATACACACTCAAGCGTAGTTAGATGTATGTCTGTGCTTGTATAGATGCATATAAATAATGATTGAAGGACTTAGGAAGGCTTGTCCGCCCTATTTCCTTTTCTTCGTTGAGATGTGGTTTGGTGGGATCGGATGTCCATCCGAAGGTCGTTGATTCATTAGTTATATATTATGTACACAAGCATAGACATACGGGTTTACTTCAGTCAATTCAGTTAAGAGTCTCTACCTCTAGTTCAACACTTACATTAGAAACCCACTAGTTGGAAGTCTCTACCCACTATTTGGGATGCATCTTCAGGACACGACCTTCTCCGTCGTCTAGTTGGTAACCAGAGTCTCCTGTAGGGAGAGCGGACATTGTGTGTATAGATCTATACGGGATTGACAACCCCGCACCCAGACTGCTAGCTACAGTCCCGGCCTACCAAGCCAACGGGTGACAAATGTCACATTATAGACGCTTGTAGGGCGTCTGGTACTCTAGTCAGTATGGTTACGAGTATCCTGGGTTACCTTATAATTCATTGGCTTTAAGGTAACGGCGTTTCGCCAACAATTTACACTGTATGCTGGTAATTCATTTTCAGAGTCACACTGTTTTGACCTTACAAGACGTATCTTTCATTTGATACTGTCTGGGGTCCGTCTCCTCTGTTTTGACCTTACAAGACGTATCTCTCATTTGATGTTGTCTGGGGTCTGTATCCACTGTATTCACAGTATCCACTTTATTCGTTGTATTCACTGTTTTAGACCTTGCTAGACCTATCTTTCATTTGATATTGTCTGCGGTCTGTATTCACTGTTTTGGACCTTACCAGTTGTACCTCGCATTTGGTACCTTCTAGGGTCTGTGTCTCTATTTGTTAGACTGAACCAGGCGTGTCGTTCGTTCGATACTCTCCTGGAGTCTATGATTCCTTTGCCTTAGTCAGCAGTCCTCACTGCTGAGGCATATGTTATTTCCCTGTTGTCTCTTGCTTTCTTTAATAATCAAATTCAGTATTTTGATAATAATAGAAATTAAGGGAAAACCACTTTTTACCACATAACGCTGACCAGTCTTGGTAGAAGGCTGCTTTGATTAAAGAAAATATAGGATTTTCTGGAAAGAACTCTAATACACTGTAAACACTTAAACTATTACTTTATATAGTTATTTGAATGAAATGTCACTAAATACTTATGAACTCACCAGCATTTGTAAAAATGCTGATACTCGCTTTTTCAAATAACTTGTATTCTCAGGTTAGCATTAGACAGGTACATCCCCGGAGCAGTTGATGAAGATAGCTTAGTGTCATGCCGTACTTACTTATATTCACTTGTATTACTTTGAATTGATGTATTAATGTAACCATGTAAAACTATTACTATTGATGCACTGTTTTGTTGTACTTTGATTACTATAATGCATGTGTTGTGATACTTGACATGACGTCATCCACCCCAGAACGTTTCCGCCGTTCAGGTTTTGGGGTGTGACAAAGTCCCACATGACCATTTGTTTCTCAAATACAACCTCTTAAAGCAGACTTTATGTATGAAAAAATATATGAATTTCCAACTATCCTAATTCGGACCATAACTATACAATAGTGCACCAAATGTTGTAAATTCCAATATAAAATCAAATTTCTGTTCAGGGATAAATGCAATTAGCCCATGGCAATTGCATGAAACACCATGGGTGTAGTAAATGGCACTTGGATGTTATACTATATGGGTAGCCTATGGCAATTCAAGTAAAGACCATGGGGTAGCCCATAGCACCTGGTTGTAAGACCCTGGGTGTAGCCCATGGCATTTTAGGGAAAAGACCATGGGGGTAGCTACACTTGTATGTATGGGATGTGGTATTTTTGGGAACTCACTAAGATTTGTGCTTATGGTTTTGTGGTTTAATATTGTCATGTACTTCTAGTTCGAAAAGGAAGGGCCTAGCATGAATGCACAACATCCCCCTAATGTTTCTGCATTTATGACTACTTTACTCTAATGATTTTGATACATTGTATTGTGGTTGATTTTGAGATACCTGATGTATGAATTTGATGACTTTTAAAATGAAAACTTTTATCTCTATTTTTGGGATGTTACATGAATCTTATTACTCTTTTACAAGGAGAGACTCTCAACATGACCTTGTCTTCAACAAGGAATTCAAGGGGTATCTGTCGGAAATCAACATATTTCTTTTGATGGTCGTGTGGTCTTTAATCGTTCTTTGATTTTCACGATCTTTTTATGTGGTCTCTTGAATGATCTTTGGTCCTGTTAGCATGGTGTATCCTGCGAGTTTCTTTGCTAGCTGGGTTTTACCGACTTCTACCCAACATAGCGGTGAGCGGCACATTCTGCCATATAGTGTTTTAAATGGTTCAACCTTGATGCTAGTGTGGTAGCTTTTATTGTATGAAAACTTAACCAAGGGTAGGTGAGTATCCCATGCATCTCCAAAATCTATCACACATGCTTAGAGCATATCTTTGAGCTTTTGGATAGTCTTTTCATTTTGGCCATCTGTTTGTGGGTGGTAAGACGTGCTCCTAATTCTCTTTGCATCGTCTATTCGTCTGCCAAAATCGAGATGTAAATCTACTATCTCTTTCTGAGATAATGGATGTCGGAACGCCATGTAGCCTGACTACCTCCTAGATGTATGTTATGGCAAACTTTTCCATCTTGTTTGTTTCCTTGATTGGCTAAAAAATGGGCGGACTTAGTCAGACAATCGATTGCTACTAAAATAGTGTTAAAGTTGCCTAACGGCCACATTAAATGTAACCGAAAATGTAACAGAAACGTTACTACCTTAGCTAAGACCCGGTCTTGGCCTAAGAGAGCAAAGGCCAGGGCACCAACTCATTTCTCATCACATAGGAAGAACATTCCATGTGACCTTCTCATTCACTCATAACTAATGATGAGGCAACAACTAGCCTGGGTGACGCCCAGAACTGATGTCACCTGATAGTTAGTTAGCACGAATAGCTCTCCCAGTAAGAGGAGGTTCCGTTTCATGCTCACGAGGCATGGTCCCTACGATCCGCTAGTAACAGGCAAAAAGGATCTCTTCCGCCTCAAGGAAGGGATCCATCTTCTCTCTTATGAAAATTTCCCCTAGATTTTCTCTCTCTCAGACAACTAACTTGATCGTCGGAGTGACGTCCCGGTAGAACATTCGGTCATCCTTTAACGATTCTCTTGTGATTGTGTTCTCAGGCCAGCAATCAAGTCGGATCCATCGTTCAACATCCAAACCATCTGCGAACATGTCACAACATTTGGCGCCATCCAGACGTATCCTCATAGTGATACACCCAATAGACGATGTTGGTTCTCTATATAAGGGGGATCTAAGCCCAACAGTATCTGGGATGGCAGTACAAGATATGTTCAGAACACACGAACCATCCCAGGTGCTGATAGCACAGATCCCACCAATCACGATAAGAACAGCAGAACTAGGCATACATAGCAGTTTCCGGCAATTGTCATCGGATATCTCACCAAATCAGATGACGATATCAAATCCCAATCTGTTGCAGACAAATCTATTTGACGGCACAAAGGTATTCACTATCTCTAACTCCCGTAAGAGGAACGCACCTCACCACACAAAAAGCGAGATTGAGGCACTCTCGAGAACCTATTTAACAATAGTGTCTTGAGAAACGATCCCAACCCATCAAATTGGGATCCATGAGACCCACTCCTTATATCAGGGTTCATTCGTAACACGAAGGTCCACCGAATATACATTAAAAATGGTAGTTACTCTGATATACTCTTTGAACACTGTTTCCGGCACCTACCTGATACGTGGAAAGAAGGGATCCAACCCCCAAACGGTAGACCATTAGTAGGATTCACTGGGCATAGCTTATGGCCACTAGGTACCGTTTGGCTGCCCTTAACGTTGGTCAGCCACGACGAAAGGGACCGAATCACAAGGACAATCGAATTCTCTATGATCCGATACCCAGTAGAACACAACATTCTGCTTGGGCGATTAGCAATCGCATTACTACATCTCGTGCCAACAACGATACATGGCATCATTAAATTCAACACACACCAGGGATCGTTGATGGTCCTCGCCACATGTAACAACGTAAATTTTTAAAACAATTTTTCACTTTTAAAACATACATTTACTCATAAAATATTGTCAAAAACATATTGTATCAAATGTTATCATCAGAAAACATCTCCCCAGAATCTCAAACATAAACTCCATGAGTGTGTGTACGAGTCATGCCAGCGCCTTCCCGCGCTCATCACTGGTACCTGAAACACATATCACAACAACTGTAAGCATAAATGCTTAGTGAGTTCCCCAAAATACCGCTTACAACAAACATGCCACTCGAGGCTATAATACGACCTTCCGGACGATGTGTCTCAGCGGGACCCTCCAGTCCCGTAGCTCGTTGGACCCTCTGGTCCGGTCATGGCTCGTTGGGCCCTCCGGCCCGGTCTGTATCGTTGGACCCTTCGATCCGGTCTATAACATCATACAACATACATATAACATATAGCACATAATCTCATACATAACACATAAGACCCTCTGGTCTACACGATATACCACTCTAGGTAACGTATAGTGAGAAGACTCACCTCGGTGTCTCGGTAAGTGTCTGACTCGGTAGAAATGTGATCTAGCCTCCGCCTAATCACATAAAGTAAATACTCTCTTAAATACAACTGTACTCAACCCTAACGGTCAACCAGGTCAACGGTCAAACTTTGACCCAACTCGTCGAGTGCACTAGGGCGACTCGGCGAGTCTACACGTGTCCACTGACTCTCTTAGCCCCTCTCTTGGCACGTCGAGTACTTCCTCTGACTCGACGAGTTCCACCTGGCATGAATCGCGGGGCCACCCTGACTCAACTCGCCGAGTCTCAAGAACAACTCGGCGAGTTCCGCCTAGAACTCTAGTCCCCCTGACTCACCCTGACTCATCGAGTTATTCCCCAACTCGGCAACTCCACCCACTGAGTGATTTTCGGGAAACCTTCATACTACTCGCTGAGTCTGATCTTCGGACTCAGCGAGTTCATGCCATGCACAAACTCCACATAACTCCAGAGGTCAGATCTGTTCCATATATTCATAGATCTGGCCTCCCCAAGCATGATAATCACGTAAAGTTCGGATCTTGGCACTCATATAACATATAAATGGTCCTAAATGGTGATTTAGCCCCAAAAATGACATCCCAAGCTCATGGCTCCCAAAATGACTCATAAAGATCCAAGGGTTAAGGCCTCTGGACCCCTTTGGGTCCAGATCTAGAACACAAACTTGAGAAGGGACCAAATGCTCCACTTAATCACCCTCGATGGCCCAATCTTGGCTTCCTTACCTATTCGTTTTGGTAGTTTGGGTTTGTACTCGGCCTACGAGGTTTCCTCCTACGCATTTGTAGCCTCGAGGGCCCAATCTTGGGCGTTACAAGACCACATCTTGCGTGACAGTGGCATAGATGGTATGGACTCAGATTATCTATGTGCTATGACTCGTCTTCGTGATACGATTCCGGGATTTGACTGTAGCGGTTTCACTAATAAGGACACCGCCCCCCCTAAATCCCAAAAAGTTTTGGCGTGTGCCCTTTTTAGCAAAATCATCCAAGATATGGAAGTCAACTTCGAGATGACTGTCAGATAGAAAGCAGTCTTTGAGTGTCTGCGGGCGCCTCATGCTCAAGATTTTCTGCTAACTATCCCTATTGATGGTCTTGGCCAGCATATGTCTCCTGTGGAGTACCGAACTATCCTTCGTTACCGCCTCATGATTCCCATATTCCCAATTGACGAGATATATGCCCAGTTTGTTGCAAGGCATGTTTGGATACCTTTGGGGAACACGCGGTTCATTGTAGAGAGCTCCCTGGTTTCAAGTATAGACATGATGTGGTTCGGGATGTTCTCTTTGATGCTTGTCGGCGTGCTGGTATATCTGTGAAGAAAGAAGTGCCAGTGAACTTTTTGACGGACCCGCAGGATGGCAGGTCCACACTTAGACCGGCTGACATTTTGGTCTTTGGATGGATATGAGGGAAGCATGCGTGCGTGGATCTTACTGGTGTATATCCTCTTGTTGGTTTGGGGAGTGGAGGTTTCGCAACTGGGCATGCCGCTTTGAAAGCCGTTGCGTGCAAAGTGGTAAAGCACGACAATGCATGTAGAGAAAATCAACATATGTTTGTTCCTTTTGCATTCGATACATTTGGTTTTCTCGCACCAGAGGCGGTGGAGCTCCTTAATAGAGTCCAACGGGTCATGCATTCTAATGTCATATATCCTAGATCCACAAACGTTGTTTTCAAAAGAATAGGTTTTGCCATCCAAAAAGGGCTAGCGGCGCAACTTGTTGCCCGTTTGCCTTCAATCGATATGTATTGAATTCGAGAATCGTAAATTTCTAGTATCACCCTCAAAAAGGGTTAGAAAACCCTAACACTAAGAATCAACACCAAAACTCAAGAAGGACCGAGAAAAATACCTCAATACAAACTCTATGAACTCAAAAACCACCAAATTGTACCTCCTTCAGCCTCCTCTTACCTTGGTCACTTCCCTCTTGCAAAAACACCCACAAAAAGGATCAAGAATGGCCTCTCCTTCCTCACAAACGCTCTAGATCTCTTAGGGTTTCTCTCTGGGGGTTGGTGGCCGCAAATGACGGCCCTAAGACCCTTTAAATAGGTCTCAAACCCTGAAAATTAGGGTTTCACTAAACAGCATGGACTCGCCGAGTCCAGCTGTGAACTCGCATACGAATTCGTGACCATACTCGGCGAGTTTAGACGCCAACTCGCCGAATCTCCCCTCAACATCCAAAAATACAAGAACAAATTATAATGCCTGGGAACCCGGATGTTACACCACAAGCAACAAAGCACAACATTGCCACCAAATCATAGCCGCCCCACAACTCGTTTGCACGCCAAAGAAGTATAAGGTGGGATGTTTCACCGAGCAACACCAGATAAACACGGAGTATCCAGAGCAGCTCGTGCGAATCGACGCTCACTTAACAAACAAAATTAAGGCACGACTGGTGGCACTCCTGAGGCAATACTCCACCGTCTTCGCCTAGAAGCCAATAGATATGATAGGCGTCAATCGACGGGTCATAGAACACACCCTCAATATCCCACCTGGGAGTAACCATGTGAACCAAAAGAAGAGAGGACAGGCGGCAGACCGTGGTAAGGCTATTAACGTAAAAGTGGTAGACCTAGTGAGTGGTGGCATACTCAAGGAAGTAATGTTCCCAACATGGATAGCAAACTTGATCATGGTAAGGAAAGCCAATGGGGCATGGCGAATGTGCATAGATTATTCAGATCTCAACAACGCCTGCCCAAAGGATTATCATCCTCTCCCGGAGATCGATCAGAAAGTCCAATCGCTTGAAGGTTTCCGATTCAAATTTTTTCTCGATGCATATAAGCGCTATCACCAGGTGCAGATGAAGTGAGAAGATGAAGCAAAAAACAACCTTCCATACCGAAAAGGGTACCTTCTACTATCTGAAAATGCCATTTGGGCTCAAAAACGTTGACGCTACTTAACAGAGACTAATGCACAAGGTATCCGCTGACCAAATTGGTCGGAATATCGAAGTGTACGTCGACGATATGGTAATTAAAAGCCACAATGAAGAGATGTTACTCTAAGATGTGGAAGAAACCTTCAAAACACTAGTCAGAGCGCAGATGAAGTTAAATCCGGCTAAGTGTACTTTCGGAGTCAAGGAGGGACAATTCCTTGGTTGTTACGTGTCCTGGGAAGGGATTTTGCCCAATCCCACCAAAATACAAGAGTTCCTCAAGTCGAAAACTCCCCACAACCTTAAAGGAGTACATGAGATCAACGGTAGGTTAACGACACTTGGGTGATTCATTGCCAAATCCACTGAAAAGGCGCTTCCTCTATACCAAACACTCAAAGGATGCTTAAACAAAAATCAATTCAGATGGACAGTCGAAGCGAACGTGGCCTTGCAAAAATTAAAAGATGCACTACATCAACTCCCGACCCTCGCCTCCCCGCTCCCGGGGGAGACACTACAGATATACTTAGTAGCATCTGAGGAGGTTATCTCCTCTGTGTTAGTAGCAGAAAGGGAAGGGACAGAAGTAAATTACTCGACCTTGGAAAAACTGGTGCTCGCCCTGGTCTATGTAGTTAGACGTTTAAGGAGATATTTTGAAGCCCACAAGATGGAGGTTCTGACCAGTTACCCAACAAGTGTTGCTAAGGCTAGAAAAGTCTCGACGCCTAGCCAAGTGGGCCATAAAGTTAGGCGAACACGACATCCAACACCACCGCAAAACTAGCATCAAAGCCTAGGCCCTTGCTGATTTCCTGATTGAAATCCCAGATACCATCTAAGGAGTTCCGATGATAATCTTTGTCGACCCACTAGAGCTTGAGGCCGACAAAGAACTTTGGAAGTTGTACACCGATGGCCCAGCAAGCAAAGAAGGCTCAGGCATAGGCCTGATCCTCCAAAGCCCCAAAGGCGAAGAGATCACATACGCACTGCAGTTCGAATTCCAAGTATCTAACAACGAAGCAGAGTATGAGGCACCCCTGGCAGGACTAAGGCTGGCTAGGCTGAAAAAGTAGCGTTTAAGGAGGTTATCTCCTCTGTGTTAGCAGCAGAAAGGGAAGGGACAGAAGTAAATTACTCGACCTTGGAAAAACTGGTCCTCGCCCTGGTCTATGTAGTTAGACGTTTAAGGAGATATTTTGAAGCCCACAAGATGGAGGTTCTGACCAGTTACCCAACAAGTGTTGCTAAGGCTGGAAAAGTCTCGAAGCCTAGACAAGTGGGCCATAAAGTTAGGCGAACACGACATCCAACACCACCGTAGAACTAGCATCAAAGCCTAGGCCCTTGCTTACTTCCTGGTTGAAATCCCAGATACCATCTAAGGAGTTCCGACGACAATCTTTGTCGCCCCACTAGAGCTTGAGGCCGACAAAGAACTTTGGAAGTTGTACACCGATGGCCTAGCAAGCAAAGAAGGCTCAGGCACAGGCCTGATCCTCCAAAGCCCCAAAGGCGAAGAGATCACATACGCACTGCAGTTCGAATTATTAAGTATCTAACAACGAAGCAGAGTACGAGGCACCCCTGGCAGGACTAAGGCTAGCTAGGGAGGTGGGCGCAAAACAACTAGCAAATCTCGGTGACTCGTTGCTTGTCACAAACCAAGTCAATGGAGTATACGAGGCAAATGACCCTAGGATGCAGAAATACCTAGACACGGTCCGGAGTTTAGCCAACAAGTTCAAAAGCTTTTCAATAAATCAAATCTCTCAGGGGAAAAATGCAAGGGAAAACGCCCTTAGCAAGCTGGCATCTACCTCATACGATCATTTCACAAAGAAAGTGTTGGTCGAAGTACTCCCGGAAAGGAGTATTGATAACCAGAAGGTCAATACCATATCAGTCCCTCCAGAATGGACAAAACCATTCATCGATTATCTGTACCATGGCGTGCTTCCGGATGATCCAGAGGAGGCGAGAAAAGTCAAAATCAAAGCACCGCATTTTGCCATAAGGGACAATAAGCTGTACCGGAGAGGATATTTAAGCATGTGGCTCAAGTGCATCTCTAAGACAGAGGGGAAGGCGTTTCTCGAAGAAATCCATTCTGGGGACACAACAGCACATGAAGGCGCTCACACACTCACAGGCAAGATACTCCACCTAGGAGTATACTGGCTGAACGTGTACAACGATGTCGCAGGCTTAATCAAGAAAGGCAAGGAATGACAAGCATTCACACCTTTCCAAATTCAACCAACCATGCCATTGAAAAGCATCACCAACCCCTGTCCCTTCCACCAATAGGGGATCGATATAGTGGGACCATTCCCACCGGTGCCGGGAGGCGTAAAGTTTTTACTGGTAGTCGTGGACTATTTCACCAAGTGGATAGAGGCGGAACCACTGGCCACTATCACTGGCAAGCAGATGATAAAGTTCATGACAAGGAACATCTTGGCTCGCTTTGGGATCCTCATAAGTGACAATGACACTCAGTTTGAAGGAAGTCCCTTCAAGGAATGGTGTAAGGAAAAGAAAATCCACCGCCAGTTCACTTCAGTAGCGCATCCTCTGGCAAACAGATAGACGGAGATATCTAACAAAACCATAGTCAATGGTTTAAAGAAACGTCTACTCAGATCAAAGTCCGCCTGGGTAGATGAGCCCTTGACAGTGTTATGGTGCTATTGCACCACAACAAGGTCAAGACGGGAGAAACACCCTTCAGTCTAACCTATGGCACGGAGGTGGTCCTCCCATTGGAAATAATCGTTGGCTTCTTGCGAATAGAGAGTTTCGAGGAGATAGCCAACGAGGAAGGGCAACGCCAAGACCTGGATATGCTTGACAAGAAACGCGAGATAGAACAGATGCACCAAGCACTGTATAAGTCACGGACAGAGAGCTATTACAACCGCCAAGTCTGGGCCAAGAACTTCAAAGTTGGAGAACGTGTGCTAAGAAAAAACGATTCTAGCCATGCTGAACCATTGGGGAAATTCAGTGTCACGTGGAAAGGACCATACAAAGTCATAGAAGCACATAAGAATGGTGCCTATGTCCTAGAAGCTCAATACGGATGTGCCATTCCAAGAACGTGGAATGCACAGAGCATGTGTCACTTCTACTCTTAAAACAAGTATTAAAGGTAGCACCAGTGCTAGTTAACGCATTGTTTGTTCATTTTAGTATGTAAATGTAACTAGCATAAATTACTTTACTATTTTCATTTATATTTTGCTCTAACCAAAACTAGAGTAAATAAGAATGGGCAATTCAGATGCTCCTTATATCCAAATCTAAAGAGGTTTTGTACATTCACCGTGTGACAACAAGGACTGGTCATCCAACGTCACACGAGTGAAATCGTTACAAGGAGGCAACCAGGGAGTTTACATTAGAAAGGCTCATAACCTTCCTCCCAAAACATGTTCATCAACAAAAGAACATGTGACATGGGTGTAGAAGGGTTATAACCTTCCACGAACATAAAAAACAAAACTGGGTGAGCCTCAAGATGACAATCTTGGCTACACCCAGGGTCTTTAAGCAGCAGATTAGAACAAATCTCTCAAAGACCAGCTTTAGTAAAGAAAAAAGAGTTCACTAGCAAGAGAACTCTGACCAGCGGTGTAAATAAACCCCGAGTAAATACCATGTGATGGCCAACATAAACCATACATGAAACAAACAAAAGTAAACAAAATTGGGTGAGCCTCAAGATGATAATCTTGGCTACACCCAGGGTCTTTAAGCAGCAGATTAGAACAAATCTCTCAAAGACAAGCTTCAGTGAAGCAAAAAGAGTTCACTAGCAAGAGAACTCCCACCAGGGGTGTAAGCAAACCCTGTGTAAATACCATGTGATGGACAACATAAACCATACATGAAGCAAATAGAAGAATGTGCGGTAATAGCAAGCATTCATACCCACAAATACGAAATTAATATTATTAATGTCGTCGGACTCTCGGACTTTCAGGCTGCCACTGAGGGCAACAAATACAAAAAACAAAGCAAGAAATAGATAAAATTGTTCAACAGAGTTACATCAAAACAAGCCAAACACGAAAGCTACTTACCAACAGAAGTTTTATCATCACCGGGGGAAGGATCCTCGTTCTGAGACTCCTTACAGAGATTTCGAAGCCCAGCCACGTCCAGGGCGCCCAAGCGAAGATGGGTGGTAGCAAAGTCCATCTCCGTGAAAGTCACCAAGGCATCTTCCATCTCTTGAGCCCTGGTCGCCACATTCTCCTCTAACTTTGGGTCAACCTCCCCGGTGGACACTTGATCCTAGACTATCCTCTTACGATCTTACCCCGATCCACACCTGCGGCGACACAAGCTTCTTTCACAAGAACCAAGCCTTGGGGGAATTATGGACTTTCAATCAACCTATCCATAACCCGACTGAGCCCGTTGCCAAGGATCCAAGAAATATCCTTCTCCAGCGCTCCCCTTTCGAAGTTCTCAATCACAAGATCAACCTCCAGCTCTGCCATCCACTTGCTCAAACTGGTGTTCTCCAATGACAGGACCCCCACACGATCATTCAGGCCTTCCACCTCTTTCCCCAGTTTCGCCGCTTGATCTGTCAAGCTCGCCCGCTAAAGTAACACCGCCTCTTGCCTAGCCCCCAAGTCTCTCTTATCGGCTTCCAACTTCACCACTTGGGCCTTAAATTCTTCACATTCAATGCCCCTCTTGTCCAAATCGGACTGGAGGGTCTCCATCTCGGAGATGCGTTTGGCGGCCACGACTAAATAGGACGACACTTGGGCAGCAACGTAACATAAGCCGCCAACCATATGCTTGTCGAACAGGGAAATTAGAACCTCAACCATGGCAGGAGGAAAGGCGTGCTGACACCACTCGAGAGCGGTTTCATGATCGGAGACAAGATCCTGAGCAGTTAGTCTCCAAGCTGGCTTATAAGCATCCGGATGAGAACCCATCAGCAAAGGGATAGTTGTGGTTTTACCAGAAGAGGTGGAGGCAAGACCATAAGGAGGCGAATACCCAGTATTTTCCTCGGCCCCTTTGGTTGTGGGAATAGGGCTAGTTTCCTCGGTGATCCTTTCTCCTGTATAACAGGGCGGTTCAGTCGCCTCGATTTGTGCCCCCTCCAACAATTTCGGAGGACCTTCATCAGAGGCACGGTTGGAATCCTTAGAACCCCCCAGTAGGTGACTCAAATTACACTTCTTACGTAGAGGGGGTCCGGTGCTAGCTACCTCAATTCGACCGCCATAAGAGGTTTCCAATAAAACAAAACGCCTTTTAATCCGGAGAAGACTCCTCGGGGACCCGGACGGTGTAGGATCCTTCTGAGAAGCACCAGTGACGACAACATTCTGTAAGTCCGGATCCTCACTAGCACCGGCAACAATGTCAGAACCGGCAGTTGTCACAAATCCTTGGCCATAAAAAGGAGGTGGAAGAGACTCCACCAGGTCAGCATCACGAACCTGAAGCTTGCCATCATACGGACCCCGAAGAGCCTTCTCCAAAGAAATAGACTCCTCCACACCTGGTAAAAATAAGAAATAATGTCGATTAAGTCGGAGCACCGCTACAAACATGACTTGCCAATCTTCTTTTAAAAAAAGGGGGGAGAAGAGAAGCGAAAGAGATACCCTCTTTCTCAACAAAGAATTCAGGCATCTTCCCATGAGCCCTCCAAGCAGCACTCATCCCGCCAGCGGCCAAGAAACAGTCAAGCCAATCTTCACCGGTGATGTTGATCTTCTCCAAAGCATTAGCCAGTTCCTTGTCAGTGCCAAACAATACGAGAGCATGGTCGACGTACACCTTAACCCTCGGGTAGCTGAGTACCACAAAATCATCGTTTACCCACAAGAATTTCTCTTGCCAGTTCTTCTTTGACTTCTTATCATGGATAAGAATAGGGAATCCCCGTCGGTGGGAAAGGGTCTGAGTCCCCGACTGGGTAGAGGCGTTAAAGAAGTGCTTGAAAGTAGGTCCGGTTGGCAAGTGGCCTAGGGCACGACAAAGGAGTTCAAAGCCCACTATCTTATTGATAGCGATAGGGGTCAACTCTCTTACTGAAAACCCATATTCCCGGATGATCAAGTTGAAGAAATTAGTGGTAGGCAAGCGCATACCTGCCTCGAACAGGGCGATTGGGATCCCAACTTTACCCTCAAGAGGATTGTACAAATAAGCGTCAGGCAAAAGGATCTGCACCCCATGTTCAGAAATAAACCCGAACTGGAATTGAAAAGATTCCCACTCCTCAGCAGTGAGATTTCTTCCCAAAGTACAAGAAGTAGCCATGGAAGGATTTAGAGGAAAAAACAAAAAGGTTTCTTTCGAAAAGAAGCGTAAAGAAAATAAGGCAGCAAATGGGGAAAATATGCTAGGGAAGGCAGAGATTTAAATGCAAAGAAAGGGGCAGCGAACCGTCTTCATGATGAAGCCGCCGATCAACTGCAATTTCGCCCTGCCATTAGCATAGGCTATCAATAGCAGCCCGCCACATATCTGTGAGTAGACCAGAACAACTCTGCTACGTCACGAACGCAAAAGCCTACTGGTCTAAGGGACTTGTTAACGTTACCTAACGGACACGTTAAATGTAACGAAAAATGTAACAGAAATGTTACTACCTTGGCTAAGACCGGGTCTTGGCGTAAGAGAGCCAAGGCCATGGCAGCAACTCATTTTCATCACAGGGGAAGAACATTCCATGTGACCTTCTCATTCACTCACAACCAATGAGGAGGCAACAACTAGCCTGGGTGGCTCCCAGAACTGACATTACCTGATAGTTAGTTAGCGCAAATAGCTCTCCCAGTAAGAGGAAGCCACGTTTCATGCTCGCGAGGCACGGTCCCCACGATCTGTTAGTAACAGGTACAAAAAGGATCTCTTCCGCCTCAAGGAAGGGATCTATCTTCTCTCTTATGAAAATTTCCCCCAGATTTTATCTCTCTCTCTCTCTCAGAAAACTAACTTGATCGTCGGAGTGACGTCCCAGGAGAACACTCGATCGTCCTTTAACGATTCTCTTGTGATTGTGTTCTCATGCAAGCACCCAAGTCGGATCCATCATTCAATGTCCAAACCATCTGCGAACATGTCACAACAAATAGTGTTGTATCCGTTGGGAGTCTTAGGAAGTTTTTAATGAAGTCCATAACGATTAGTTCCCATTTACACTTAGGTATTTATGGTTTTTGTAGTAGTATTAAGGGTTTTTGGTACTCTACCTTGACCTTAGCACATGTCAAGCATTTGCTCCCATAGGTGGTAATATTTGCATTCAGGTTCAGGCACCAATACTTTTTATTTAAGTCATTGTACACCTTGTTAGATCCTAAGTGAACTGAATACCTTATCGTGTGAGCTTCATCCAAGACCAAAATCTTGATATCACCGAACTTTGGTACCTAGATACGGTCCATGAAATGTAGTGTTCCATCATCCTTGGTCTCGAATTGCTTTTCCATTCCTCGTAGACATTCCTATGCCTTATTTTCTTCTTTAAGAGCTTCCAGTTGAGCTTTTATGATTTGGACAGGGATATTTGATTGTATAATCAGGATAAGTGCTTTCACTCTACGAGGCTTAGCTCATTCCTTTCTCCTTAAGGCATCGACTACGATGTTTGCTTTGCCTGGGTGATATCATATTTCACACTTGTAGTCATTCAACAATTCTAACCATCTTCATTATCTCATGTTAAGTCCCTTTTGATTGAAGATGCGTTGAAGACTCTTGTGGTCAGTGTATATGGTGCACTTCGTGCCGTATAGGTAATGTCGCCAAATTTATAAAGCGGAAATCATAGCTCCCAACTCTAAATCTTGGGTGGTGTAATTGTTCTCGTGCACCTTAACTTGATGTGAAGCATATGCGATGACGATGTCTCTCTACATAAGTACACACCCCATACCCTGATGTGACGCGTCATAGTAGAAGACAAAATCTTCAGTTCCTTCTGTGAGTGCCATAATTGATGCACTACACAACATATGCTTTAACATTTGGAACGCATATTCTTGTTTTTCTTCCCATTTAAACTTCGTGTCCTTCTGTGTCAATGTTGTGAGGGGTTTAGCTATCTTGGAGAAGTTCTCGATGAATCTCCAATAATAGCCTGCCAATCCTATGAATTGGCACACCTCCGTTGGTTTTGTAGGTGCTTCCCAATTCTTGATTGTTTTATTTTCCGAGGGATCAACGTGTATCCCCTTGCTGCTGACCACGTGCCCTAAAAGTTAGGCTAGCATAACAACTAGGTATCTATGTGTTACATTTACAGGTGGGTAAGTTAGAGTGATAATTAGACATAATATTACCCATAAAAGTTGGGTAGGATACCTACCAGGCATAATCTTACCCTAATGTAATATGCATAATTATATAACTAATTATGCACAGTTAGTAATAATTATGAAATCAGTAGTAGTTTGACATGTATCCCCCCTCCTTGTAAAGGTTCAAAAACTATAAAAGTGGGGTTGTAAAGTCACCCTTGAAGCTTGAACCGTTGATGTAGGGTAGAATCGGGAAGCCGTAACTTGATAGTCGCTCAGGAGGTAGGGGTGTTGAATTCAAGAGAGAGTGATGGTTGTATAGAGGTGTGAGAACTGAACTACCGGAGCTTGCTATTTATATCAAGTTTTTATGACGTGCGTCGTGCAGGATATGCATGTGGCTCCATTAAGGGACCTGCCACGTGTCCTCCATACATTATGCCACGTCACCCGTATCCTGACGGATCTTAGACGTCAGAACGCGGGTCGTACGTGACACGCAGTATTATGGGAGTTACAAGAATTCAGTTTTCTAAATTCCGAAACTTTCGTGTATGAGTTCCGTTTTCGACGATTATTATATCCTTGTGTAAGTCTTAACGTACCCTTAAACTTTCTTTTAGGTCATTTTAGCTAATTTTACTTTCACTTTTAGCCCGTATTTTATAACCGTTATGATTTTTATAAAAATCATAACTCTCTTGTTCGTGTTACTTTTTATGCGTTCTTTGTCTCAAAATTCCTAGTTTGAGAAGTACTACGAATTTTCTTTAGGTGACTTTAGCTAAAAGACAACTGTTCCCTCCGTAGTTTTCGATTTTCATCGTTGTAACTTTTTATGTGCGGTACATTTTTATTTAGGTGTTGTTTGTTTTTCTCGAAGCGAAAATTCATAAAATCTGCGGACCAGCTCTGCAACCATCTGGAGTAGAAGAGATGACCAAATGGCTACAGACTGTAATAAGAAGCATACTTGTTTTTTAACATCTGCAAACTGCTGCAATAAACTTAAATTTAAATAAATTGATTTTACAAACTGAAAATAATTTTTCAACACCAAAAACAATTATAATCTTACAACATTACAATAAATTTCATACAACCAAATTATTCTTAATTTCACGTTCTCACACATTTCATCTACACATTTTTGAATCAGAAGGAATACCATGACACACATACACATAGAGAACATGTGTTTTGAAAAGGATAAACAAAAGGGCCTTACTTTTGGCGTGTTTAATGCATGCAAATAAAAACCAAGGAAAGAACAACATGAAATTACCAAACCTTCTTCTATATCAAGTATCAACATATTCCTACTCTAAAAAGAAAAAAAAACAACACGAAGGCCTTGCAACTATCTTGATTCTATCAGCGCGTCTTGAGTTCCACCAATTTAATTGTTGAAGAAACACCATTTGCTTTTACTTTTGATGATTCAAGATGTAAACCAATACGTGAAAATATAGACATATTAGACATATTTTTAATTTACTATCTTACTCTAAAATATATGCACAAATTAGAGATATTTGTAAAGATTAAAATATGACATTTCAGCAAAGATAAAATCATTTCAGCACACAAATATGAGCATTTCAGCAAAGATTAAACCATTTCAGCACACAAGAATCAGAAAAAATAAACCATTTCAGAACACTTGAATCATGAATCAGAAAAGAAATTTCGATTTTAGCAAATCAGCATAACAGCAACATCAACACACAAGCAAATCAGCAAAAAAATATCAGAAAAAACTATGCAAGTGAAGCAAATCAAAAAATTGATTTTGACATGTTTATGGCATTTCAGCAAACCAGAAAAATCATTTAAGCAAAAATCAACAATCGATTTCAGAAAATCAACACAACAAAATTGATTTCATGATATGTTATAAGAAAGGTACCTGTTGCTGCAAGTGATTTATGAGAGCTGCAATGCTGCAGAGAGAAACTAGAGTAGAGGAAGACGGCGACGAAGGGCTGAGGCCGGTGAGACGACGGTGCGAGGCTGCAACTAATCATCGACGATCAGAAGGGGAGAAGGGAGAAGGATGGAACGAAGGAAGAAGGATGGAGCGACGCTGTGTGAATTTTTTGTATCCCATTCCTTTTTTTGTTAGGGTTGAGAAGTGTTTAGAAGTGGTTGGTCTAATGCTGCACCAGGAAGCAAACACACATAGATTTTTTAGTTAGAAACCTTTTAAAAAACAAACAACTACAAAAACCTAAATGTTACGCGTGCTCTGGGCATCGCAGGTAAAAGTGATCTAAAGAGGTTTTTTTTTTTAAGAAAAACAAACAACCCCTTACTGTATAAATCCTACCTCTCCCATACAAAGTTGGATTTTTACGAAGTCTATATTTTTCGGAATCCCGTTGACGTGTACATTCTAAAATGTTAACCTTCTCATAAGATGACACGATTTTTCACGCACTTATTTTTTAGCCTAATATTTGACGTAGTTATACAAGTTAAGGACAAAAATCTAATATATTCCTTCATGTATTGAAATATTACATTTTCGTTTTATTACATGACTCTAAGATGCTAAATTCTAACGGCAGATGGTGACATATTTTTTGGATTGTCAGAAGAATGCTTGTTAATCATGTGTTTATTAATACTACTGTGAATGTTTTCATTTTGGTTAATGTCATAAAAGGGTAACCAACTATCCAAAATGTTTTAAAATATCATTCAACTAAATATTTAACGAAACTACTACACTAAAATGTTGATTTAATCTTTTAAACAGTTGTAAATAGCAAAAACATGTCTTGTCTTATTGCAAAGCTAATTTTCAAAAATTGATGAATGTATCATCCCTACATTTGGATATGAGGGGGAATGTTGAGTTGTGGAACATTATCTTCCATTTAACATTTAGTAACATGGTTTAGGGGCAACATCCCCAAGAATATCTTTTTTCCAAGGTATGCAGTGCAGCTGCAATGTTTAGCACAAGGACTGTGGTGCTTGAATCAAGGTTTGCGGTGTACTACACAAGGAATGCAATGCTCAACATAAGGTTTGTGGTGCTCGATAACCAAGGCCACAGTGCTCTATCAGAAGCTGCAGTGCATGGTCTAGAAAACTCGTTCAATTGATGACATTTTTTAGGCTCGACCAATGAGCAGTTAGGTCAACTTATTATTAAAAATAGATCTTTTTGTACCTATGTAATCTCAAACATAAAAGTGTGTATGTCGGCTATATTTCTAATACAAATGTCTCTTTAGTTCGTTAGTAGATTAACCAATCACTTTAATCGTGTAAAGCATGTTAAATTCTTGTGTTTATTTTGTTCACATCTTTAAATTGGGATGTTTTGTTTTTTATCGATTCCTTAAATTCTTGTGTTTATTTTGTTCACATCTTTAAATTGGGATGTTTTGTTTTTTTATCGATTCCTTATTCCCTACAAGGAAAAAGGAAGACATCAAAGTTACAACTGAAAATTATGGATTTTTATCAGAAAAGTCTCAAACTTTTGGGAAAAGTTTCAACAAAGTCATAATTTTTTTTTAATAAAAAAACCCAGAAAATTGGATAATTTAAAAAGTTTAGCCGTCAGTGACCCAGAAAAGGAGCGGAACAAGGATCGAACTCCTAACCACTAGATAACCCGCACAACGCCCTTACCATTAGGTTGTAGACATTTTTGTTAAACAATGCCTCATTTAGACTATATGACACTAATAACACTGAACAATAAATGAGAAAAACGATAACCAAAATATTCGAACTCAAAACCTCAACTTGAAAACCAGGCACCTTATAAACCAAGCTAGATACCACTTGATGTTCTTCCACCTGTCTTTTACTATATAATGTGTAACTTGAATAATAATTTTAATTATAATATTAAGATTTTCTAATATTGTTAATATTATTATTGTTATTACTATTATTAAAAATAAATAATTAAACTATTTTTTAAATTTGCTTTTATGAATTTAAAATACATTTTAAATGTATTTATACATATTTTTCATAATACTCGCTATATTAATATTATTAAAATAATACATAAAAAATAGTATAAATACATTTATAAACTTATAAGATCTTTATAATTATTATGAAACATACATATAAAAACTTTATACGTATAAAATCTGATTAATATGATTTTATATGTATTTTTTAAAATAATATTAATAATAAGGAATATTATGAAAAAATATATATAAATATGCTTAAAATGTATTTATATAATAATATTCATAAAAGCAAATTTAAAAAAATAGTTTAATTATTTATTTTTAATAATAGTAATAACAATAATAATAATAACAATAACAATAAATCTTAATATTATAATTAAAATTATTATTCAAGTTACACATTACATAAAAAAACAGGTAAAAAACATCAAGTGGTACCTAGCTTGGTGGATAAGGTTTTTGGTTTCCAAGTTTGAGGTTTTGAGTTCAAATATTTCGGTTATCGTTTTTCTCATTTATTGTTTATTGTTATTAGTGCTATATAAATGAAATGAGACATTTTTAACAAAAGCCTCTACAACCTAATGGTAAGGGTTTGTCCAGTTGTCGGGAGTTCGATTATTTTTTTTTTTGAACATTTTCTTTTATTTTCAACTTAAAATGCTCACGTTGCATGCCACCTCAGTAGGTGACCTGTTAAAAATGTCACTGAGTGCTAAATTGTTTAAATTATCTGGTTTTATGGGTTTTTTTTATTCAAAAAGAAAATTTTATGACTTTATTGAAATTTTTCCGGAAAATTTGAGATTTTTCTGATAAAAACCCATAAAATTATCTATATAAGGAACGATTGTGTCATTTTTTCAATACATGAAATTGGAGTTATAACATTTTGCATTCCTAAGTCTAATTTGATTAAAAAAAGATTTTAGATTTGAGGATCGATCTAATTTTTGGCAATTTTCAAATTATGAACAATTTATAAATATATAGATTGGGGGTAATTTGTAGACGGCTAAAATTTCAAAATAGCATATGTTTTTTTATACAAAATGAAAAGGGTTAGTGGATAATCATTAACCAATTATTTGAAATATATATATATATATATATATATATATATATATATATATATATATATATATTCCATTCAACTAAAAAATATTAATATAAGTTAACAATCTATTGTTTGTTTTTAAAAATACAATTATTAGAATTATATTTAAAAAAAAACACAATAGTTTGAATGATATTTTATAAACTAAAATAATAGTTCATTTTAATAATATTTTTTTTTAGTTGAATGTTAAAACACTTTAATAATTAGTTACTCTTTTATAATACTAGTTTGTAACATGTGGGAACTATGGTGTCAAAAATAATTAAATTTTGATAGTAAAATTTCAGAATTATTAATCAGTTATGTTAAATAAATAATTTCAAATAATTTATTAATTAAGAGATATATCAAAATTTTAAAGTTAGTTATAACTTCAAATTTAACATATAATTACAAAAAGTAAATGTTTCTATAAAAAGTTTAAAATCTATTATTTAAAACCTTAACATTATTAACTGTGATAGTGATTTGCCTAATATATGTCACTGACACATAACACGATATTAATGAGGAGTTGTATTAGAGTGACACATGATAAAAATAGATTAAAATTATTAGTTTATTAGTATAGGGAGATTAACCTTTTTGTCATGCTTGACCTGACATTTTGGAGGCCTTTTGCGAAATCAAAATGATACCCTATAAAAAAATTCTTATAAAATATTATTAAGTAAATTTACTAACATTAAATGCAAAACTCAATGTTGCTAAAAAAACATGTGGTAAGTTCATTACCACAACATCATGTCTTAACTCATTAGATGTTTGAGTTTCTATGGTCATAGATATTCACTGGAATATCTTCTTTGTCATCACTATTACCATTCAAAATGATTGTCTTCATTTACGCAAGACATATCTTCTAACACTTACAGTTCAACTTCTTATGTAGGTTCTTCCATAACATTATGGACTTATTCTTTATGTTTTTCCACAGCTTAATGAACTTCATCTATGTTTTTTTGGCACTTGCATTTCAGCTGCTTCTTCTCTATGCTTTTCCACAATTGATTCTTCATTACGATGGTATTCTAATATTTCTTTGAGAAGCCCAATGCCACCAACACCCTAAAATCTACTGACAATTTACTGACACAGTTATTAGGTTTTATTATGGTTTATTTTTTTGATGAGTTTATAAAAATCTATAATGTTTACTTGAACTTATCTTAAAAAAACACATGTATTTTTTCGAATATAGATACTTTCCTTAATGTGAAAATATCCAAACTATTATTATATATTTGTTCCTAAATTCAGAGGGCTCTTAAAATTGAAAGACCTGTGTGACGGTAACCCTGGCACACCCCAAAGCCACCACTGCTTTTTGTTATGGGAATATGACTTATGAATGTAATTAACTTTTCGAGTTGTTCATATATAGGTAGCTATCTTTTTTTTGTACACATCTAGGTAACAAACTTTTTGGAACTGTTCACATATGACCATTATGACCTGTTGTAGCAGGTTACATCCAGCTACAGCATGTCATAATGGTTATATGTTAACACTTTTAACAAGTTCGTTACCTAGATGTGTACAAAAAAATAGTTACCCAAATATGAATAAAACCAAAAGTAAGAGTAAATTACACGAATGACCCCTATGGTTTGGGAGAATTTGTGTGTTTGGTCCCTAACTTATTTTTTTAACTCGGATGGTCTATACTGTTTATTTTTGTTGCGCGCTTAGTCTCTGTCTTACCTAAAAAGACTATTGTGACCTTATTAATTTATTTTTTTAGTTAATTTTCTTATTTATGTATTTGTTTTTATATGTTTAAAAAAATTAATAGGCTCCACATATCTGTATCACCTCACCGTAAACTTGAAACCACATTTGAGAAATTTAATATGGGTCGCACAGGTCACCATCACATATTTCATCATCTGTAACTTCTATTTTATTTCCATCTTTAGTGATATGGAAGTCTTCATCATCCTTTTTTTTGGTCCTTCAACTTTGGCAAACAAACAACATAATACACTGTCTCTTCACTTTAGTGGGCTGTGGTGTTGGTTCGCTGAAGTTGAAAGACCGAAAAAGAATAAATGGTGAAGGCGTCGATGTCATTAAAGATGGAAAAGAAATAAAAGTTGAGGATGATGAGAGATGGGATGGTGAGGAGATACAGATATGTGGGGTCTATTAGTTTTTTTAAGCATATAAAAAATACATAAATAAGAAAATTAATTAAAAAAATTAAATTAATAAGGTCACAATAGTATTTTTAGGTAAGACAGGGACCAACCACAACAAAAAAAAAATAGTAGGGATCATTCGAGTTAAAAAAAATAAGTTAGGGACCAAAAGTACAAATTCCCCCAAACCACAGAGACCATTCATGTAATTTACTCTTACTTTTGGTTTTGTTTATATTTGGGTAATTTTTTTTTTACACATGTAGGTAACGAACTTGTTAAAAGTGTTTACATGTAACCATTATGACATGCTATAGCCGGATGTAACCTACTACAGCAGGTCGTAATGGTTATATGTGAACAGTTCCAAAAAATTTATTACTTAGATATGTACAAAGAAAAGATAGTTACGTACATATGAATAAATTGAAAAGTTAATTCCCTTAATTAGTCCTATTCCTTTTGTTACTCCTTACACACATAGAGCCCCGAAACGAGGGTATATTAGAAATTCAACATAAAATGAGGGTATATTAGAAATTACATAAAAGAGGCGTATTTTATGAAATTTAGCCAAAAGTGCTTTGGTGATAACTGCAAGGGATGTGAATGGTCTAATTCCGGAAATGAGTTCACCGCGGCGATTGCAGGCGCGTGCGCGCGTAAATCCCTCGTCGGAGACTTCTCGATCGGATGTGCAATCGGAAAGTCTCGAATCATCTCTACTCCGGCTCGTCAATGATCATCAGAACTCCGCTATACGACTCCGAGAACACACAGGTTATCTCAATTCGTTTAGTTTTGTTCTTTCGGAAATAGTAGTTTTGGGGAATTCGATTTTTAGTTGTTTGATTTGGTACTTACACAGAGAAATCGAAGAAAAAAGCGATCAAGAGCGCGTCTCGCGTATCAGATCTGTTAGTGGAGGCTGTTAATGGAGGCGTGGAAGAGTGTTTCGTGAACGAGAAGCGAATCGAAGTCGAAATCCGAGCATTGAAGACCACCATTAAGCGATTTGCAAAACAGACTGATCAGTGGCTTGCTTCTACTCATGCTATCAACAACGCTATCAAGGTTTACTTTTCCTCTTCGTTTCTATACCACTAGTCACTCGTGGTGTGAGTCATCTTCAAGTGTTGGAACTCGAAAAAAAAGTTACAGTTTCTATGAGTTTTGACACTTGTACATGATAATTAAATTGTAAATTCATGTTAAGATCAAGTTTTCAAGTATGTAGTAGGTTACCTCTTCTGAAAGAGAAACCCTAAGTTTATGAGGACCAAAATTTGGCACTTTTTTTTTTCTTCATATTCTGCAATGGCTAATTTGGTGCACCATAGTCGAATTTTGAATATATGAATCACTTCATCTCTTAGTGATGAAACTTTATATTACAGGAAATAGGAGATTTTGAGAACTGGATGAAGACAATGGAATTAGATTGTAAAAGCATTGCTGCTGCTATCTCCAACATTCACCAGTCCTAAATAGCATGGTAAACTCATGACACCAACTACTTGCCTTTTACATTTATGATTTATCTTCTCATCATGATAGAAGTACAAGTATTCATAGTATGTAAATGATGTAAATGAATGAAATTATACCTTTTCAATTTCTTGGCTATCATACCATATTTTTAAGGGAACATTGCAAAAAAATAGCAATGTACTTTTTATTTTACCCACAAATCCACAATAGCAATTTTCTACTGTTTAGGCAATCTTTAATTCAAATAATTTTTACTTTTAAGTTGTGATATTTGATATAATTGTTGTATGAGCAAGTTGTGTGAGAAGTTTGTAAGCTTTAAAACATACATTCTTACAAACATGATACATGATCCACTATTTTTGCTTTTTAAGTTTGTTACCTTAATTTTTTGTTTATAATATTAGGGTGTGTTTGTTTCACTCATTTAGAAGGAATTTGGAGAAATTGTAATGTCTTAAAATTTATCTTTGGTTGACAAAATCAAAGGATTTTGAATTATTTAAATTTCATTAAATTTCGTGTCTGAATGAATTGGTCATTCTCAAATTTGTAATAATCAAAATATTGAGATATTGTGAGATTACAACAATATTCAGACCACCCTTTAACCCTGATCACATACTTTCTATGGTTTAAATGAAGATTTTGTGAATCACATGATTTAAGATAAATCTCAATCTGAAATGAGTAAAAGATAGGTAAATTAATGAACCCAATAATAGATCAGTTCTTTTTTCTATTTGGGCATTTCTTGAAAATATCATGAGGTAACATGACTCAGAGAGATCTAATGCTATAAAGTACAGATGACAACCAAAAAAAATATACACAGTGACAAACATTTCCTCTTTTTAAGATAGTAATGGAGATTATGATAAAAACACGGGATTTAAAACGAATCACAATCTCAACTGAGTAGAAGATAAATAAACCAAAATACCCAATTATAAATTAACTTACTGTCCATTGATTATTTGGGCATTTGGCAAAAACAAAATACCCAATGACAAATCAAGTTCCTTTACAATTATCCGGTGAAAATTTCTTGAAAACATGAAACTGAGAGACCCACATGCTAAATTTAACAATATACAACTAAAACAGTATACCCATAAATAAATTTTGTTTCCTTTCAGTTTAAAATATACATACCGAAAACAAAAGAGATCTGTGTGATCTCATGATAGTTGAATGTGCAACTTACTGAGAGTGGAGACTTCTCTCCAACAAGATCTGAATTGTTTAATCGATTGAAATGCAATTGCTTTTCGTATGCAAAAAATCTTGCCTGTAGTTTTCCTTTGCCTCGAATTCAATGGAGGTCGAATGTTGTGTGTGTTAGATCAAGTATTTCTGTCAATGGAAGAATGGGTGGGGTGAGGAAATGAACGGTGGAGATTGACAACACCGAAGCAGATGAAGAAAGCATTAAACCTGGGGAATTCGAAAAGGAAAACGAAAAGGTCAAGTTATAAACATTAAACCTTTTGTGACTTCATCAAATGACAAAATATGTTAAGGTAATGAGAATTTTCTATGATATTTAGGGATTTGGAGTTGTAGAGGGTTTGATTTGAGTGGTGGGAATGAAGGCATGCGTTGCATTATTTTTTTTGTTGATGTTCGGTGGTGGGGTGGTGGGTTAGACACACGAAAATCCAGCATGGTGTAAAGTCACAACTGCTTTAAATTCTTCCGAATCTATCAAGAATTCTTCACCAAAATTAAGCCCTCACCTCATAAGTTGAATCAAAACAAACAAATCATGAAAAGTAATCAGAATTTAAAGAATGCTAGTCTCACAATTATTAAAGAAAACGCAGTTCAAAGCACTTGCTAAAAAAAAGTAAAAAAGAACAAACATACGCTCATCATCTACGCTAAAAGTGTAATTTGCTCATGGTTATAACTTTAAAAAAGATCAACCTTATTAGTTGTTTCAAGACCCAAACTAGTAAAAATAGACAGTAGTAGTACATTAAATGGCATTTAAAAGTAATTGGCATTTCAAGGGAAACAATCTTATTAGCTCTATTTTTTGTGTGGTTGAAAGAAGATACCTACACCAAATAATCCAATAAAAATATGTTGAGACTAATTCAGAATCATTTTTATCCATGCACGTTTTATTTAGTTTTAGAATAAGTCACAGTGATCAGTAAGTGGTCCCTAGTCTTTAGCAAGAAGTCAAGGTTGTTTCCTATTTTCCAGCAAAATTTTAGTTTAAAAGCATAGGCAAGTATACGTTGTTTGTATCCCCTGTATGTTTTTTTTTCTCGTTCAGTGAATAAAAGAACACATTGCCTACTATTATCTTTTGTACTCTTCTTTGTTCTCTGTATTCCTCAGCTCACTGTGCAACTTGCTTTAAAGCTGTTTTCCCACTTTTACCCTTCCTGTGATTCACTGAATCTGTCCCCTGCACACTTCACCATCCTGTCCCATGTTTATTGCTTTGTTAAAAGACCATTTTGTCCCTGCAAAAGACCAACATTTGGTATCAGAGCAAACCTGGTGCATGCCCAAGTATCAATCTCGTGAAGAGATGACAGGAAACAATGGAAATGGTGAAAAGGATGGTATGGTCACTCTCCATTATCCAATGCTGTCAAGGTCAAAGTATGCTGCTTGGGCAATCAAAATGAGGGTATTTATGCAGGCTCAAGGTGTTTGGGAAGCTATTGAACCTAGAACAACAAATACAGTGGTAGAAGTGAAGAAGGATAAATTGGCTTTGGCAACCATTTATCAAGGAATACCTGAGGACTTGTTGCTGTCATTGGCTGAGAAGAAAACAGCCAAAGAAGCTTGGGATGCCTTGAAGACCATGTTTATGGGAGCAGACAGGGTGAAGACTGCAAGGATTCAAACATTGAAGTCTTAGTTTGAATCACTAAACATGAAGGAAACTGAAGGAGTAGATGAGTTTGCTGTGAAAGTGACAAACATTGTGAGTACTATGCGTACCTTGGGAGATACTATAGATGAATCCTATGTGGTGAAGAAGCTACTTAGGGCAGTATCAGCCAAGTTCCTTCAGATAGCATCAACCCTTGAACAGTTTGTTGACCTGGATGAAATGACAGTAGAAGAAGTGATTGGCAGGCTTAAAGCCCATGAAGAGAGAATGAAAGGGCATAGTGATATAGAGGAGAGAAAACTTCTCTTAACCCACCAAGAGTGGACTGAGAGAAACAAGAAGAAAGCAAAAAGGCAATTCAAGGTCGGTCCCAAAAGGAAATTATGGTGGGTCATCACGAGGAAGAGGAAGAGGCCGGAGCAGGGGTGGTCCAAGTGGCGGTCGAGGTGGTCGCGACAGGGGCGGTCCTAACCAGCAAAAGGAAAGAAGTCAAAGTCAAGATAAAAGTGAAATACAGTGCTATAACCGTCAAGAGTTCGGGCACTATGCAACTGAGTGCAAGAACCTAAGAAAAGAAAGAAACCATGAAAGCAACCTGATCCAGGAAGATAATGAACTTGCCTTGTTGTTGTCATCCCTTGAAGCTAAGGAGGAAGCAGGGGAAGTATTCTTGAATGAAGAAAAGGTCAACCTAAAGCTGTGAGATTAAATGGAGATGGTCCATCTGATTCAAATATGTGGTATCTGGACACAAGGGCTAGCAACCACATGACTGGAAATAGAAGCAAATTTCAGGAACTAAACACCACAGTCCAGGGCACTGTAAGGTTTGGCAACAATTCAAAGGTGAGAATTGAAGGAAAATGAAGAATTACCTTTCAGTGTAAAAATGGGGAGCAAAGAAAATTAGAAGAAGTGTATTATATACCTGATCTGTGTAGCAATATCATAAGTCTTGGCCAACTTGATGAAAGAGGAGATGAGATCAGAATCAAGTAAAATATTCTAAGAATTTATGACTCCAAGATGAGGTTGCTTATGAAGGTGCAAAGGTCATTAAACCGCCTATACAAGATAGAACTTAGAGAAGTCAGCTCAAGATGCCTAGTTGGTGAAATCAAAGACCCAACCTGGCTTTGGCATACAAGGCTAGGTTACGTAAACTTCACTGCTTTGAAATCCATGTCAGAAAAAGGAATAATTGAAGGAGTACCAAAGATGGTCATACCATCCAAACCGTGTGAAGGCTGCCTTGTTGGAAAGCAATCAAGAAATTCGTTCCCAGCAAGCACAAATTACAGGGCTAAGAAAAAATTGGAACTAGTCCATGGCGACCTCTGTGGACCAGTCTCACCTCCAACACCTACAGGCAACAAATATTTTATGCTATTAGTTGATGACTACAGCAGGGTGATGTGGGTATTCTTAATAAAGACAAAAGATGAAGCCTTTCGTATTTTCACGAACTTCAGAAGCAAAGTGGAGAATGAAACCGGTGAAAAGCTAAAATTGTTAAGAACAGATCGTGGAGGGGAGTTCTTGTCGAAGCAATTTGATGAGTATTGCAGTGAAACTGGATTGGAACGCCAATACATCGCACCCTACTCCCCACAGCAAAATGGGGTAGTAGAGAGGCGAAACCGGACGATACTAGAGATGGCCAGGAGTTGTTTGAAGGCGATGGCGGTACCCGATGCACTGTGGGGCGAGGCGGTGAGTCATGCGGTGTATGTATTAAATCGCCTAAGCACCAAGGCTCTAGATGGGACTACACCGTATGAACTGTGGACCGGAAGAAAACCACACGTAGGTCACCTGAGAGTCTTTGGCTGTGTTGCTCATATGAAAATACCGAAGAATCATCTCAAGAAATTGGAAGAATGGAGTAAGAAAGTAGTATATCTTGGCATTGAGAAAGGCTCAAAGGCTCACAGGTTACTAGACCCTAATACCGGTGCGATATATGTGAGCAGGGATGTTATCTTCGAGGAAAATCAGAGATGGGAATGGGAGAAATCATTGAAGATCAAATCAACACCAAGTATATCTTTCACCGTCGAAGGCTTTGACTTCAGTGAGGAGTATTACAGCGACGAAGGTGATTGGGTGTCAGATACATCTGAGCACGTAAGTAGGTCGGATACAGTTGAGAATGAAATTGGGGCACCCAATAATAATGACGTCTGGGCCGACTCCACTCAGCCCATTAATTCAACAGCCAATTTAAGCCCAATCCCTACACCTGTCTACACACCACCAGGTACACCCATTTCTCCATCTACACCAAATTCTTCAACCCACGTAGCGACTCCAAGTACCGCCTCAAGCTCCACGGGTGGTGGTGCCCCAAAACGATGTCGCTTACTTTCCGATTTATACGAAAACACCAATGAAATCGAACTCCCACCCGAAGAACTCATGTTGATAAGCAACGAAGAAGAACCTGCGAGCTATGACGAAGCAAGACGAAAGAAGGAGTGGGTATAGACTATGAATGATGAGATAGCCTCAATTGAAAAGAATGATACCTGGAACCTGGTCAAATTACCAAAAGGAAGAAAAGCAATAGGCCTGAAGTGGGTATACAAAGTAAAACGAGACCCAAAAGGTAACATTCTGAAGCATAAAGCAAGATTTGTAGCTAAAGGATATGTGCAAAAACAGGGCATCGATTATGAAGAGGTGTTTGCTCCGGTGGCGAGAATCGAAACAGTTCGAGTAATCCTCTCACTTGCAGGCTCGAATGGGTGGCACGTGCACCATCTAGACGTGAAGTCTGCGTTCTTGAATGGACACTTAACCGAAGAGGTCTATGTCTCACAACCTAAAGGGTTCGAGAAGAAGGGTGAATTTGACAAAGTGTATAAACTCTCCAAAGCACTGTATGGCTTGAAGCAAGCTCCCAGAGCTTGGAACTCATGCTTAGACAAGTACCTAAAGAGTTTGGGTTTCAAGTGCTCAAGAATATTCAGTCTACACAAGAACAAAGAAAGGAAACACTCTGATTATTGGAGTGTATGTAGATGACTTGCTTGTGACAGGTAGCAGCCCAGAAGACGTAAAAGACTTTAAAAAAGAGATGAAGGTCAGGTTTGAGATGTGTGATCTTGGCCTGCTAACATATTATCTTGGAATTGAAGTAAATCAACAAAGTAATGGAATCACACTGAATCAGGAAGCCTATGCCAAGAATATTTTGGTCAAAACCCGGATGTTAGATTGCAATCCCACCAAGAGCCCAATGGAGCACAAACTCACTTTGACCAAAGATGGAGATGAAGAGATGGTAAACCCAACTGAGGTATCTCACTCACACTAAGGTATCTCACTCACACTAGACCTGATATAACCTTTGCTGTTGGTATTGTTAGTAGATTTATGGAGAAGCCCACTGTGAAACATTTCCAAGCTGTAAAAACAATCCTTAGATATATGAAAGGAACTTTGAGCTATGGTTTACTCTACTTTAGAGGTGGTGAAAAGGTTACTATCTCAGGATATACAGATAACGATTTGGCTAAGGATGTAAATGACAGAAGAAGCACAGGGGGGATGGCCTTTTATATAAATGGAAACTTGGTCACATGGGCATCTCAAAAGCAAAGGGTAGTGGCACTTTCATCATGTGAGGCAGAATTTATTGCTGCCACCATGGCAGCCTGTCAGGGGACATGGTTAAGGAGACTTCTCACTGAAATCACAGGTCAAAAAGTACCACTTGTGACATTGTTTGTGGACAATCAATCAGCCCTTGATCTAATGAAAAACCTAGTATTTCATGGTCGAAGCAAACATATCGACATCAAGTATCACTTCATCAGGGAGTGTGTTGAAAATGGAGAAATCACAGTGAAACATGTGAGTGGGAAAAACCAGAAAGCAGACATTCTTACAAAGTCCTTAGCAAGGGTGAAGCATGAAGAAATGAGGGACTTAGTTAGTGTGATGAAGATTCAGAATTAAAGGGGAAAATGTTGAGACTAATTCAGAATCATTTTTATCCATGCACGTTTTTATTTAGTTTTAGAATAAGTCACAGTGACCAATAAGTGGTCCCTAGTCTTTAGCAAGAAGTCAAGGTTGTTTCCTATTTTCCAGCAAAATTTTAGTTTAAAAGCATAGGCAAGTGTACGTTGTTTGTATCCCCTGTATGTTTATTTTCTTGTTTAGTGAATAAAATAACACATTGCCTACTATTATCTTTTGTACTCTTCTTTGTTCTCTGTATTCCTCAGCTCAATATGCAGCTTGCTTTAAAGC
Source organism: Lactuca serriola (assembly GCF_051521515.1). Classification (NCBI taxonomy): domain Eukaryota; kingdom Viridiplantae; phylum Streptophyta; class Magnoliopsida; order Asterales; family Asteraceae; genus Lactuca; species Lactuca serriola. The sequence goes on along the minus strand of NC_136412.1, from coordinate 340,083,831 downwards.
TGTTTTCCCACTTTTACCCTTCCTGTGATTCACTGAATCTGTCCCGTGCACACTTCACAATCTTATCCCCTGTTTATTGCTTTGTTAAAAGACCATTTTGTCCTTGCAAAAAGACCAACAAAATAAGGGTAAATAACGTTTTTGACTCGTTCCGAGCTTCACTCGTTTGTTTTGTTGACTTAACCATTTTATTCATTCGTAATTTCAGTCCAGGTTAAATAGATGTGATATTACAATAACAATATTTTTATGAATGTGATAATATAAAATAGAACACTTTTAGTCTTCATATTTAACCTCTTACTATCAAATTAATCATTGTACCTATAAAATAGCATACAAATAAGGAATTTATTTGTAAAAGAGGACATACTTTGCCAAGTTTACTGAATTTTTGTAAAACTAAAACCTAGTAGTAATATAGTATAATATAATGGCTACAAATACTATAATACAATTGTTTTTAGTTTCTTTGTAATTATAAGATAATCTTTTAGAAAGGTAGATTAAGTACACTTATTGTCTGCACATGTATTTTACTTCCACCCAAAGTAACTAACATTTAAATGCTTGATGTGAGATCTTCATAGTACAATACAAACTTCCAAGATGGATTTCTAGGTACAAATGTCTTCTGCCATATACAAAACAATACATCAGCTTCTATTAACAATTAAGTATTCTTAAAGTCTATCATGATTGGTATCTATAACCTATTGAATCCAAAAGAGTCCAAGTTGAAGCACCAATAATAAAATTTGAAGAATTACATGAACTATAAAATAATGGGAAATAAATTTATTAAGGTAACTAACTTTTTAGTTTGTTCACATCTGGGTAACTATTTTTTTATACACATCTAGGTAACGAACTTTTTGGAAGTGTTCACATATGACCATTATGACCGGCTATTGCATGTTACGTCCAGTTATAACCAGTCATAATAGTCATATGTGAACACTTCCAAAAAGTTTGTTACCTAGATGTGTATAAAAAAGATAGTTACCCAGATGTGAACAAACCGAAAAGTTAAGAGTAAATTATATGAATAGTAACTATGGTTTGGGTAATTTGTGCGTTTGATCATTTACTTATTTTTTTACTCGGATGATCCATACTGTTTATTTTTGTTGTGCGTTTGGTCTCTATCTTACCTTAAAAGATTATTATGCCCTTTTTAATTTATTTTTTAATTAATTTTCTTATTTATGTATTTATTTTTTTATATATTTAAAAAAATTAATAGACCTCACATATCTGTATCTTCTCACCTTAAACCTGAAATCACATTTGAGAAATTTAAGTTGGGTCCCACCAGCCACCATCTCATCTATCATCCTCCTCAACTTTTATTTCATTTTAATCTTTAGTCACATCGACGTCTTCACCATCCTTTCTTTTTTCGGTCCTTCAATTTCGGCGAACCAACATCACAACCTTTCTATTGGGTTGTGGTGGTGGAAAATTCAATGAAGAGACAGTGAGTTGTGGTGTTGGTTCGTCGGAGTTGAAAGACCGCAAAAAGAAGGGATGATAAATACGTCGATTGATGTCACACCCCGAAACCGACGGCGGAAACGTTCCGGGGCGGAGGACGTCATGCGTAGTATCACAACCATTGTACATAATAAGCATAGTAAACACAACCATTACATTATATATGAATATTTACATTTGTTTGAAAGTGGAGAATACATAGTTTATATATACATCAATATAAACAAAAGTAAAGACGAGACTTCTATATGCTCCGTCTTCTCCAAAAGTAAGCGAGATACCTGTCTAACGTGAACCTGAGAATACAAGCAATTTTAAAAATATTAGCATAAAGCTGGTGAGTTCATAAGCGGTTGAGTTCTGGTAAAAGAAAACGTTCCTATGACTTCATGAAAAGTTGTTATCCAAGAAAATCTCATATTTTCTTATAAAAGAAGTTTGGTTATCAAATTGTTAAACAGCCTGTTTATGAAAAGTTAAGTTATCCCAGGAAAAACCCATATTTTCCTTAAAAGTCAATGGTTGGTTATCGACCCGGAAATGAAGTGTACAAGTATCTACCATACTTGTATCGTTAGGTGCACTTTCCTTGAAAGTTCGGTTGCTCTCGATGAGGTACATTAGTTTTAATACACACATAAAACTAATAAGTAGGTAGTGAACTAATTCCTAAGGGTATTGCTGATACCCTCTAGTTATCAAAACAATTATTACTTTGAGGTTAGTTCACTAGGTTCATTATTACTGAAAGTAAATCTCCATTATCTAAGTTGCGAGTTCTATAACCATACAATAAACTAGATATGGCTCGTAACGGGGGCAAGTATCATTTTATGACTTTGTCACCCGTAGACCTGTCGGTCCCACTGTAGCTAGCAGCAAGGTGCAGGGTAGTCAGTCCCGTATAGATCTATACACACAAGTCACGTTCTCCCTCCAGGAGATTCTGGTTACAGGGTCGGTCCTCCACTCTCGTATTTATGGGGAGTGTTACCGAGGACTTGTCTCCAATCTTAAGAATAACGAATTTACAAGTAATAATATGGAAAATCCCATTTTATGATTGGCGTGAATCCTTTGTAAATTATGAAATATAACATAAAATATAACATTTTATGATGAAATTTACAAGTTCCTTGTTTTGGTTTTTGAAAACTAACTCTACAAGTTAATTTCTTAATCGGTTGGTGAAACGGTTTTCAGTGTTAAAAGCATGCTGAACATGTAAGTATTTCATACAAAATAATAGGTTTTGAGTACAAGTTCACTTGTACTTTTGCTTGTATTCCCCCCTGAAAACATGAAAAACTAGGAAAAAGGTGTAGGGGTATGAACTCACCTAGCGTGGGTGTGTCGGGTAGGACGCTAGGTGTCAATTTAGGACTTGAACACACGCGAGGATCCTATGTAACATGAAGTGATACATAATTGTATCTAATTAGTCATTTAAACCACTAATTAAGCAAGTAAATACACTCTAATGCGTGGAAACACTTTATTTCAAGTGTTAGGAATGATACAGGTTGCATCTAAGGAGTGTATGGCCTCGTTAAGGAGTTTACTCTTCAAGTGTAAGCCCTTAGGGGGTGTTTACGGTTTCAAGACCATATCCCCATGAGTTTACGGCCGTAAACTCATGGGAGTGGTGTTATTGGGTGCTCAAAGGCCTTATGCTTCACAAAGAAAGGTCCTAGGGTTGAATCAAAGGTTATGGAAGTGTTTGGGGCTTGAAATGGATCCTTTATGGAGTTTACGGTCTTTGGACCACTCCCTTGGGAGTTTACGGTCGTAAACACATGAGTTTACGGCCGTAAACTCATATTTGTCCATTTTTATGTGTTTTGGTGGTTGTAGGTTAAGCAGGCAAAGTTCTAGACCCAAATATAAGCCATATAAGGTGTTAAGGGCACTTAAACACCCTTTGGAGGTGTTTACGGTTTTGGGAGATCCCCAAACCGTAAACTCATGTTTACCCCCTTCGATTCATGTTTTGTGGTTCTTAGATCATTCATGCAAGTTTCTAGGTCATAAGCCAAGCATTGGAAAGGTTTTGGAAGGGTTTTGGGGCATAAAAACCCCTTTTTAGGGTGTTTACGGTTTTGGGATGTTCCCAAACCGTAAACACATGTTCTTGAGGTTTTTGGATGATTAAATCACGAATTTGCAAGTATGTTAGGCTAAACCACAAGCTAGGAAGGTTAACTTACAGTTGTGAAGCTTGAAGGGGCATTTCTAGATCGAATCCCGAGTTGTAGAGAGAGAGTAGAGAGAGAAAGCTCTAAGGTGTGTGAAAAAGGTTCAAATAGAGACCACTCAACCCTTATATAGGGATGAGTTCACGGCCAGGTGGGGATCCACCCAATCCCGACATCAAACAGAGTTTAAGATTGTACCCGATTAAATGGCCGTAACCCGACTTAGTCGTGAACTAGAAATTTTTCCGAAAGAATTCGAGGGTATTTCACGTGATTTTATTGCTTTCAGATGCATATGAAAAATACAACAATAACCCAAAGGGATTTACTTAACTCAAAGGTTAACGGAAATTTTTTAATAAAAATAAATTTTATTAACGGAAGTGGGTTACATTGACGGAATAAATTTCGGGTTGTCACAATTGATGGGTCTATATTTATAGCACAATAAATTGTACTAAATATGTTGAATTGATGTATGATTGTCCAAGAATGACACTATTTTGATAAAATGTTGAACATTATGTGCATGCAACTACTTAGTGCTAAAGTGGGCGGAACCCGCAAGAAAAATGAGCAAAATGAAGCTAACAAGTATGGGAGACGAATTGCTAAAAGAATGAAGAAACTTTGCTGGGAAAATTGACCATGATTCAATGTTTTGGTCATATATCAAGTTCTGGAGCTCCAATTGACATAAATGAATAAGTTCTAGAAACTACACAAAATTTCCTACAACTTTCATGTTTTGCGTTTTTACTGATTCTACCGTTTTCATCACCAAAAAGGGGTAACAAAGATGAGGGACGTCCTAGAACACGTCTAAGATGCCCCCTAGGACGCCTACCCGTTTTAGGCCATTTTCAAGTGCAAATCAAGGACGGCAGAAGGCATGTAAAACGCCACGAAGGACGCCCAGACGCCTACTAGGACGTTGACGCAGAAAAAGACCCGAAAATCAGTTTTGTTAGCACCTATTTAAGGGAGATTAAACCCTAATCGACTTTGGATTTTGCCCAGTTTTGGAGGGTTCCAAACACATTTAAACATTCTCCAAACACGTAATTGATCACTCTAATTCGGATTCAAGATGAGAAATCATCAAGTTCATAAGGGTTCAACATTAAAAGATTGTTCAACTAAGGATCTTCATCATCTCCACTACAACTTCATAATTTCCTTACCTATCCCACAAGGTTTTATTGTTTCAAACATTGATAATCATTAGGTTATAATTGTTTCATGACTTCAAGTTTGTTATTGGATTTTGTTATACATTTTATTCATTTCATTCAAGTAATTTGTTTTATGAACTCGATGGAAGGTTAAATCGTTAGTGTAACACCCCGTTTATTTAATAAATAAATAAATAAATTAATGATTATATAATAGCCCTAAAATCAATAATTATATAGCAAGGTGTTGGTTTTCGGGAGCCAAAGGTTATAATTTTAGTAGTCGGGGGTTAAAAATGTAAGCCCGGAATTGGTTGTGTAAATATTTATGAAGAGAGGGACCACTCGGTAAATTATTGGGACTTAAAATGGATAGATTATGGGAAGCAAGGGTTAAAATGGTAAATTTCGGACTTAATTTTTAAGGTTTTAAGAGGCAGGGTTCAAATGGTAATTTATGGGTTCACTTTGAAAGAAGAGGGGTATGGAGGGGCTGTTATGGTCATTATGGAAAACTTAGTGAATGGAGGCGGGTATATAAGTGTAATAGAACCCTAACCCTAAAAGAAAGCTACAGCCGCCACCCTCTCTATCTCTATTTCCAGCCACCGCTCCACCTTCACCTTCTTTCCTCCGCCGCTTGCATCCTCGTTGCCAGACGCCACCCAACAACGCCTGCCGCCAATGACGATTGTATGCCACTGGAGGTGTCGCTGAAGATCGTAGTAGAAGCCATGGATGCAGAAGAGTGGTTTGTAAACGTCGAGAGAGTCGTGGTCGCTGTTTCGCTTCAGGAAAGACGGAAACCACCGCCGGACGTCCGACTGCAATCCTCTCTTCTTTATTTCTTGCTGCCGATGATTCGTTCAAGTCGTGACCACCATCTTCACCCGTCGTCGTGAATAGCTGGAGAAGAACCGCCGTGACCGGTCGAGTTGCAGTTCTTGGGGTCGTTAATGTTGTCACCGTGAATACTCCCCTGTCACCGTTAAGACCGCCGCTATGCCACTCGTTTCTGCTTTATTCCGCTACCACCAGCCACTGTGGGAGGTGGCTGTGGGTGTATTCATGGGTGTGTGTTGTGTTGCTGTGTGTTGGAAGCCAAAGGAACCACTGCCACCGTGAGGTGGTGGCTGCCATCGAGAACCGCCACTGCCACCTCATGCCGCTGCTGGCCACCAGATTATTGTGTATAGGTATTTTTATTAGTGTATGTGTGCATGATTATTGGGTTTTAGCAATGTAAATGTAACAAAATATGGAATAATGAAAGGAAAAATCAAACCACCACCGGCCGCTGTGTCGGGTGGCGGTGTGCCTTGTTGGATCGTGACTCGTTTGGAATGTTTGGTCAAAGGGACTAAGAAACCCTAATGGGCCCAATGAAGCTTAATGGGCTTAGTGGAAACCCCAATGGGTCTAATGGGCCCTAATTGACCTAAAAGCCCGACAAATTGATAAATGGGCTAGTATTTGGGTTGGAAAACTCAAATGCCAATAAAACCCTAATTGTGAGAATTAATCAGGACACACGCACCGAAATTATTTAATAGTTTGAAATATTAAATAATAATCATTGGCAAAGATTAATCTAAGCAATATTGGACTTAATGGATTAAGTCCTTAGTGGATTAAGTCCTTAATGGGTTAAGTAGGAAACTTAACCCTAATCATCATGTTATGTGAAACCCTAATTTCATTTGGGCCTTAAGTTGGGCCTTTCTATTGGGCCTAGATGATTGGGATAATAATGGGCCATCCAAGAGCAAGCAATTGAACTAGAATAATTTAATGGGCCTAGAGTAAGGCCCATGTAAGGGGTTTGGGCCCAATTTGGAAAATTGGGCCATAGATGGGCCACATTTTTGGCCTTAGATATTATATGATGTTCGGCCTTAGAATAAGACCATGTATATGTTGGATAAGGTGTCTAAGTCCATAACTTATTTGGTACATACTTGACCCGGCCCGGCATGGTCCATTTGGGTTGCACTTCACCCAAACGATTTATGGATAATTTTATGAGAATTGTATACTTACGATTTATTAATATATTATAAGTTATAATATATTAATATGAAGTCATGTTATTTAATTAGTTTTAGTCTTAAATTAATTATGAATTAATTTAGAGATTAAAAAGAAGACTGATTAAATTATGGGCTATTATATTTTATATAGTGTGGGCTAATACTCATTTGTTAATGGGCTAAGCTAATATGGAAGTCCATGGATGGTCCATGGAGCTTTTAACCCATGGATCCTTGGAAAGGAAAATACATGGGTTATTAGGGTTTCACCCTAACCATGCACACTATATAAAGAAGCATATGATGCAAGAAATGTGACACTAGGAGTGTGAGACTTAGTGGTGGCCGATTCCACAAGAAAGTATACTACTCTCTCAAAGTTTTCCAACTGTTTGTGGTGATTTGTGATTCCATTTGAGGCATTCACACTATTGGTGCTTGGCTCTCAAACTCCAAACAATCAACCATCATCAAGAGGTATGTATTTCTACTAGTACTTTTATGATTCATAATCCTTACGCTATGCTAGTTAGGAAGAAACCTTGGAAGTTATTATTTGCATGTATTTTAGAAGAAAACATAGATCCAAGGTTTATTAGGGTTGCATGCACACTTAGGAAGCGTTAGATTGCTCAAAACCCAACAGTGGTATCAGAGCCTGGGCTTGTTTTCTTGAATACTTGATGCAGATTGCTAAAAATCGAAGTTTATGTGCTGTCTGCACAGTAGACTCGCCGAGTCCATGAAGGGACTCGATGAGTCCAAGACAAAATTCATCCAACTCGGCGAGTTGGTTCATGCACTCGACGAGTTGGAACCCCAGACAGCATATCTTCGAGTTTTGGTGCTGGAATTGGTCTAGAATCATTACCTTAAACTGTTTTGGACTCATAAAACCTGTTTTTGATGTGGTAATGATGATGGTGGACCAATTTCAAAGTTATAATAAAAATTTCAAGTTTATATGTGTTCATATGATTCTTGAACTTGTTGATGTGGATGTTCATGTTCATATGAGTTTTGTTAGATCATTGGAATTATTTGCAAATTGTTTGTTAGTTAATTCTTGATCTTAATGTGTTTTAATGGAATTCATAATTTGTCCTCAAGTTATGGAATTCCAAAAGGTTTTTTCTTTTAAATGTTTTTTTTAAGAAGTCATAAGTTACACTTTAGAAGAGTTTTTCTAATAAATGCTTTTATGGACTTCATAACTTGTCCTCAAGTTATGGATTTCCAAGAGACTCTTCATTAAAAGTATTAAACACTTAATTAAAACTCATAAGTTATGAATATCCAAAAGTTTATGAATTGTTCAAAACTTGCCCTCAAATTTTTGAATTTGTAAAGTCTCACACAAATTTTAATTCCATACTCTAGAAGTTTTAAAAGTTAAAATTCTACACTGATACCATTATAAGATTAATGGTTAATTATTATATATATGTATAAGAACAAGTCGTTTTACCGTTAGTAGACCTCATTCACAAAGCCGGTCTATAAGGTGGGTATAAGGTTTTTGCCTATAAAATGGCAACTTAATGGGTGTCCACTCTCACCCACCGCTTGCTTGACTGGTGGAGGGTCGTTAGCCGAACGGGTAAGACAAGGACTTATAAATTATCATTAAGTATGATGAATATTATAAAGTAACTAAATGTTCTATTTAATTCCCAATCTTAGTTACTTTAGGAAAAATGTGAATTTGGTGCTAGCCCATGGAATTCACACTTTGTACCTTACCAAGTCGTTAGTGGAGCGTGTGTGGTTAACCGGCACACTAACTTGGACTAGTAAGGATCACGAAGGGTGACTTAATGTTTGTCATAGATCAATGGAGCGTGTGTGGTTAACCGGCACATTGATTGGGTGATAATATTAAGGGTACCAAGTGAATTGGTATGGTTATTCACACCTTGTTTTGTGATCCTCGGCATCCCAGTCACAAAATTTGAGAGGGCACACTCGAGATTGAAACATGCCATTGAAAAGTTCAATGAATCTCAAAAGATCTAGGAATTTCAAATACAATTAAAACCTAATAAATTATTTCGTTTTTCATGGTGGAAATTGGTGAATCGTCATTCGCCTACCTTCAAATATTTTTTATAGCTTGGATTACGGTATCCCTCTTCCAAATTATAAAATATTGTGTTGGGTCCTAGCCTTAACAATTAAGGACTTTGAATCAACTAACTTGATTTTCTCCCATTATAGATGTCTGGTTCAGACAACTATGATCTTCCCAAATCTCTTGAAGATGGTGTCCCTCAACATCATGCTTCACTTCCTCCACATCCTCCAATTATTCTCCCTCACTCACAAGTTCTTGAAAAGTTTAAAGTCACTCAATCCCTATTGGCAAGCATAGTCTATGTGTGCTCACATCTTGGAGATAAAGTCACATATTGACAAGCCGGGAGAGTTGGGTGTCAAAGTCCCATGAAAGTTGGATGTCCAGTCACTTTCTTAGTAACATAGTGAGTCTCTTTGGGACTACTATGAGACGGACTATGACATGACCCTTAATGATGTTATCTATTTGCTTGGTGTTGTAGAATCAGCAATGATTTGGAACACCAATAAAGCAAATTTGATTAAAAGAACAACTTCCCAAGTCTACATGGACATTGACAATGGTAGCATTGGATATCTAGAAAAGGATTTCTCTTCCCAATGGAAAGGGATCGGCTATAGTCAACTCGGTTGACCAAATAGTAATGAGAAAGGCAAATTCTAAGATAGTCTCATGTGCCATTACCAAAGGGTACATGTGTTTTGTTGCCAAAGGAAGGGGCATTGGTTGCAAAGCTGCCCTATTCACCTGAAAGGTCATAAGGTTGATCAAGTCAAGAGGTTTGACTCTACTTTGGGTAAAGTCCACTGTCTAACTCTATTAAGTTCCTATTTGGAGATTCTTATTACATAATGTGAATGGGTCACATGCTGATGTTCTTAAGAATCAAAGAAAAGATAGGAAGCTTAAAGTAAGTATATGTTGATTCTGATTGCAAAGGTGGGTTTCGATCGCATGGTTCGACAATCAGAATTTTGAGCTGTTGCTTAAGAGTTATAATATATTGCTTATGAATAGATAACAACAAGGTTTTCATGTGGATTGTAAGGATAAGTATTTCCGCAAAGTTTTAAAATAAAAGAAAACAAAGGTTTTAATTTTATTTATTTTAAAAAATATCCTTACAATGGCATCTGTGGAAAATTGTTGCTTATATGTTTCCAGTAATAGCAATATTGGAAAGTGGATTTGATTCTTTCATTTGTGGTAGTGTCTGAATTTACCAAATGAAGAAAGTTTTTCATCACCCAAGTTTCAATTGGACAGAAACTTGGAATTATACAAGTTGTATTGTATGATGAATGAGAATTTTCATCTTTGAAAATTAAGACTAATTCTTTGATCACATGTATATGTGATTCCATTGAAGGACTAAGGAATTAGGTACACTGGGTGTGCGCTGGTCAAGGTCCACCACAAAGATTGATTTGTCATGATTTACTAAAGATTAGTAAATATGATTATACTTATGAGGTTAAGTATAATTCTGTAACATTGGAAAGGTTACAATGTATGACAAAACAAATGAGAAGAATCAAATTAGGCAGAAAGATAAAAGTTTCTCAAATCTGAAAGGATGGGAGAGTACTTTAGTATCATATTTCATGATCATCTTAATGATTATGAAACCATATCACAAATTCATACTCTAAGGACGTCTTAGTGCATTGTTATGGCTAAGAAGAGAGGTCATGAATTGTTGGATTGGTTAAAATCAAGAAGATGAGTCATATTTCGTTCCAAAACAATTCTTAGAGTCATACTCCAAGATTGTAACATTGAGTGACATAAAGTAAGGTTTAAAACACTTATCAAATGTAGTGTAGAATGTTTCTACCCTTGTACATTTGAGATTGGTAAGTTGTGATGTCTTGGATGAGACAAATACCAACTAAGACAAATTGTGTGAAGTGTTAGTCTTGATAAGAATCCACACTATCCCTTGAATATTTGTTTTGTCAAGGAATGGTTCTTGACTAGGAAAACTTATATATCAAGGGGACAGTGGGAGCCTTAAAGATCCCGAAAGAGTTTCAAGATTTAATCAAGAGTAAAACCTGTAATTTATCACTAGCACACGACTTAAGGTTTGCAACCTATCGTGTTGACATAATTCTTATTTCTGTACCTACTTCAAATAAGTTGAATTTGCATGTGAGTTATCAGAGTTCAACTTGGAAGCATTGGTGGGCCTTGTGCTACCAAGGTGACAAGAAACTAAGATTGAACAAGTTTAATCCATGTAAGGCTGAATTTGTCACTAACCTTATCTTGTGATTATGGTTTTGACAAATTCACATGGATAGGAACTCATACACTATAAAATCTAAGTGTCATAAGGTTTTTCTCCGATTCATGAAAATGATGGTGAGGAAACGCTTTCACTAAGTAGATTTTACGTAGATATCAATTGTGTTATTTGCATTTTCAAAAGTCGTTAGTGGAGCGTGTGTGGTTAACCGGCACACTAACATGGACTTGTGAGAAATGGCAAAGGTCTAAGAAATTGAGACTATGATTACGACATCCCTTTTCATAGTTCTTGAAATTGCTTAGACACACATGTGAGCTATCTAAGAAAGGGTGTATGAATCTAAATTTCAGAAGTCCAGCAGATTTCTGGAAATATGTCAGAGCTAGTGGGAGCATAAGTGTTTTGCTAATAATCATCATGTTAGTGGGAGCATGATAATTATGATTAGTATTGCAAGCTAGCAATGTTAATTATAGAAAACAAAGTTTCAATTCGTGAAGTTGCAGGGGTTGAAAAGTTGTTTTGCTATAATTAAGGGAGAGGAAATTATATTTCGTTTCAATTCTAAAGCTTAGATTGAGATTTTAATCATCTTTAGTCAAGAATATATATGTATGAATTTTATGTTGGAATGGTTCAACTTGAAGAAATTCTATATATATTGTGTTTTCAAAATTCGATTATGATTACGGAATCCCTCTTCATAGTTAAATTTTGAAAACATGGCAAATAAAAAATATTGTAGCAAAAGACTGGTCTGGTATTATGTCTTTATGTCAAACATCATGAATCGTATCCCATATGCTTCGGATATAGGATCGATTGCATGTGCTATAATATTCATCTTTTCTAAATTTTCCAAATGCTTAAGGCATTGAGAAGGGAAAAATCTAGAACTTGATATGACTAAAGTGATTAAGCAATTGTCGAGGACAATCTGAGGTTCGCCAAAGATTGGTTGCTCAGGGAAAGTTGGAAGTATGATGTAAGTTGTTGGAAAGGACCATATTGACATATTCTGAAAAGAAGTAACTCTTGTTCAGAAGTGATAGTCAAAATGGGACTATGGAAATGTCTCCATAGGTGGAAGTTATTCAATCTATGTAAGATTAGAAAACCTTAATGCAAGAAGGATGTTCAAAGCAATTTACTTTGAATATGAGACTTCCGTTCCATAGAGGTTGACCTTCTTTGGAATACTCTGTAATGACTGGTGACAAGGTTTTGGTGACTTTGCGCATAATCATTACAAGAGGAACATTGCATAAAAGTTTAAAATCTAACAGACTTTTTGGTAAATGATAGGAATCGGGGATTCTCACATTTACAATAAGGATTTGGGATTGTGAAATGAGTATCAATGGAATCATGTTCAATTGATCTACATAGGGATGAGCAAAAGGACCGGGGAACCGGCCGGAACCGGTCTCGGAACCGGAACCGGTCCCGGAACCGGCACCCGATGGAACCGGTCAGGCCGGGACCTATACTACAAATTTATGATTTTTTGGAACCGGGACCCGGAAAGAACCGGCTATTGGAACCGGCCCAAAACCGGGAACCGGCCCGGCTAGAAAACCATGTCACGTAGGGATGCCTTGATGAGCACATAATGCACGATCGAATCTCAGCTCCTGCTTGCGATACACACAAAAAAAAAACTTGAAGCTGCGATCACACCTCCTGTCGGCTGCCACGGTCTCATAACAAAAAAAAACGCAATCGTTCTTTCATCCCTACTTGTGAGTCACGGCCACGATCCACCCTTCTGTCGGCTGCCACGATCCCAAGTCCCAACTCCAAGCTCACGATCGAACCCTACTCTCTTCAACAATCGGCAATCAGCATCACTTCATCATCATTCAATTGATCAATTCTTCATCTCCAAGTTTCCATTGATTACAAGTTTCCATCTCCAAGTTTCAATCGATCTTCAATTCTTTATCATCATTCATTGATTTTCAATTTTTCATCTTCAATTGCTTCAATGATTCAAACTATGGATGTTCATGAAGATCAAGTAAGAGCATATATTTATATTTCATGTTTTAAGATTATATACTTCAATATTAGCTTCAAATCTTCAATGCTTCAATGATTCCCCAAATAATGGCATGCATGCAAGTTTTTTTTCTTTGGTTTTGTTGTCTCCATTCCAAATATATGCATTGTTATCCCTACTTAATTAAAAGATCTTGATTTTTGATCATAGTCTCATAGTGGAGTACTCCTTTACGGATGAAAGGTTGTACATATAATATATGTTTCACGTTTTAAGCTCCATTTAACAATGTACTTTGTAGACATACATGCAAAATTTTTGTTAGATTAGTTTATTGTTTATAGTATGAATGTAATTATGTAAGATTGTCAAAACTACGAATTTGTATAGTACTTTTGTTATATAATTAATGTGTAAAATTGACATTGTAGGATTTGGATGGGCTACCAAATGTACCATCATCAAGATACCGAAACTCGGATGCTCATGATGCCAATAATGAAGATGGTAATCCGGCTAATTGGATTGGAAAAGACTTTGATGACCAAGTAAGATTAGTATTTAGCTCATTAGCAATATTTATTTCTTTAGCAATCTGTCCAAATATTAAATTGTGCATAACTAGTTCAATTTAACTTGTTTTGACCTGAATCTTTTTCCTACATGTAGATTAGGATTTGTAGTTGAGTTTACACTATAAAAACACTTCATTTGGTTAAAAATTGAATGAGTTACAAGCCCCGCAAGGAAGGGTGTCAAATCTGATTTTTTTTTTTTGTAACAGCAATATAACGTGATGTGATTTTGTTGTTCAAATGTGCATAACTCATTCAATTTAACTTGTTTTGACTTGAATCTTTTTCCTACATGTAGATTAGGATTTGTAGTTGAATTTAGACTATAAAAAGGCTTGATTTGGTTAAAAATTGAATGAGTTACAAGCCCCGTAAGGAAGGGTGTCAAATCTGAATTTTTTTTTTCTAACAGCAATATAACGTGATGTGATTTTGTTGTTCAAATGTGCATAACTCATTCAATTTAACTTGTTTTGACCTGAATCTTTTTCCTACATGTAGATTAGGATTTGTAGTTGAGTTTAGACTATAAAAACGCTTGATTTGGTTAAAAATTGAATGAGTTACAAGCCCCGTAAGGAAGGGTGTCAAATCTGAATTTTTTTATATTTATTTTTCAGCATTTAAACGTAATATGACTTATTATATGTTTTATTTTGTGAATATAGGATTATGGAGAAGATTCAGAAGAAGATTATATAGAAGAAACACCGGCATTGAATGTTATACCAAGTGATGAATCAAACCAAGAAGAGGAGCCACAAGAACAACAACCTTCAAAAAAACGAAAATTTGCAACCACACAAAAACAAAGACAACCAAAAAAACCAACACAAACAAAAAAACCACCACCACCACAAAACCGAACACAAGAAAAATACCCAACAAAACCAAAACCCAAAAACAAAAAAAAAGACTCAAAAGGAGTTAAGGGACCGGATTAACCCAACCAGACGAGGTGAGGGTAGAGATAATTGTACCGCTCCTGTTTGGAAATACTTCGAGATCAAATGGATAAAGGAGGACGATGGAATTGAAAGAAAGTGGGCCGAATGCAATTATTGTTTACATTTACTAGCCGCAGATCCAAACCGGAATGGTACAACTTCAATAAACAAGCATTTTAATGGGTGCAAGTTAAATCCAGACAACATACCGAAACAAGTTGATGACAAACAACAAAAGTTGTCATTTACGAAAGCTCCTAATGGTGAGGGTTATGTATACACATGGAAACATGATGATACTAGGATCCAACTTGCCTTGCTAGGGCTTTTCACCATCGGGGAACTACCATTTAAATTCATTGAAAACGAGGCATTCATAGAATTTGTAAACGCCCTCAATGGTAGGGTGAAATTGCCTTCAAGGCATAAAATTTCTCGTGATGTTGTGTCATTCTATTTAATGGAGAGGCAGAAGTTGTACAAACATTTGAGCAACCCCAAAACAGCCATCCACTTGACAACCGACACGTGGACATCCTCGTGTCAAAAGATAAATTATATGGTTGTCACGGCCCACTTCATTACCGAAGATTTTGTCATGCACAAAAGGGTAGTCAACTTTAGAGAGGTTGATACTCACAAAGCTGAAGACATGGCCCGGGAGTTGCTAATTTGCATAAACGAGTGGGGGATGAAGAATGTCATGACGATGACCGTTGATAATGCCAAGACAAATGACGCGGCAATCAACATCATTGTGAAAGAACTACCGGGTATTTACGAGAATGGCAAACATTTTCACATTAGGTGTATGGCTCATATCATAAACCTAGTTGTGAAAATGGGGTTAAAACACGAATTTTATCATGTAAAAAACCTACAAGATGCGGTGAAATACATTAGAGCCTCCCCGCAACGGATCAAGACGTTTAAACAAGCCATGAAGGATGCGGCTGTAGAAAGTCAAAGGTTTTTGTGTGGTGAAACTCCAACAAGGTGGAACTCTACCTTTGAATTGCTAAGATCAGCGTACGATGTGAAAGACGCATTTCTCGAATATAGCCATCAAGGTAAATAAAATCAATTAATCAAATATATTTCAGCACTAAAATTAGCAATATTTATTTCTTTAGCAATCAGTCCAAATATTAAATTGTGCATAACTCATTCAATTTAACTTGTTTTGACCTGAATCTTTTTCCTACATGTAGATTAGGATTTGTAGTTGAATTTAGACTATAAAAACGCTTGATTTGGTTAAAAATTGAATGAGTTACAAGCCCCGCAAGGAAGGGTGTAAAATCTGAATTTTTTTCTAACAGCAATAAAACGTGATGTGATTTTGTTGTTCAAATATGCATAACTCATTCAATTTAACTTGTTTTTTACCTGAATCTTTTTCCTACATGTAGATTAGGATTAGTAGTTGAATTTAGACTATAAAAACGCTTGATTTGGTTAAAAATTGAATGAATTACAAGCCCCGCAAGGAAGGGTGTCAAATCTGTTTTTTTTTTTCTAACAACAATAAAACGTAATTTGATTTTGTTGTTCTTTTTTTGTAGATCCAATGTTTCAGAAAACTGTGGGAAGGGTACCATCACATTCAGATTTTGAGATGATTAAAAAGATGATGGAGTTCCTTGAGAAGTTTAAGAAGAAAACTGAAAAAGTTTCGTGTTCAACAAAGCCTATCTTCCATACGTATACCCGGGAGATCCTAGATATAGAGCAACATCTTAGGAAACATGAAACCAACCCGGATTTTATGTTTATGGTACCGGATATGAAACATAAATATGACAAATATTGGGGTGACTATGATACTATAAGTGATTATGTCTTCTTTGCGACATTGTTAGATCCTCAATGCAAGTCAAAGTTTATGAAAGTTGTTTTTACCCAAATGCTTAAAGCCAAAAACAAAGATAAAAAGATGTCTGCTGATGAGATAGAATCCAAAGCACGTGCAAAGGTTATTGATATTGAATGCAAATTGGACAAGTTTTTCAAGACATACTTGGAAAGGTCAAACATGACCTCATCGTCTCAACAAGAAACTCCCGAAGAAGTTGTTAATTTTGATGACGAAAACGAATTCTTTGGAAGCTATATGACTTCGGGAAGTTTCCCCTCGACTTCCTCAGAAAGTCAATTGCAACGATACTTAAACGAGGACCCAATCGGATTTGACAAAGGATATGATATCCTCACATGGTGGAAAAATAATGCAGTGCGGTTCCCGATCGTTGCTCGAATGGCAAGAGGTATCGACCTTCTTTTACTCTAATTTAATTTATAAATTTGTGTCGTGTATTATACACTAATTTGTTTATTAATAGATATTTTGGGGATGCAAATTTCCACCGTAGCATCCGAATCCACATTCAGTAATGGTCGTCGAGTAATTACCGACTACCGTACTAATTTGTCCGTTGTGATTGTGGAGGCATTGATATGCACTCAAGATTGGCTAAGAAAGAGTAGCTTGCCTATATATGACTACGACGAAGTGCATGATGTGTTAGCTGACGATGACCTCGCTATCGGTAATACACTAATACTTGTTACATCTTATTTTTAACTTCTTATTAGTATTTGTTACATTTTAGTAAGTAATAACGTTTTTCTTTTGAATTATATATAGACATTGTGGATGCTATACACAACTTGAAGCTAACGGGGAAGAGATCGGAGAATTAGTCAAAATATCAAAGAAATGTTGGAATCCACATATTAGACTTTTTTTTTTGTTGGTGAAACTTGAAAGTATATTTTGAATGTCGAAAGTGTATTTTGAATGTTGAATGTTTGAATGTTGGATACTTAATAATATAAGTTTGACGACATCCATGTTTAATTTGCTTGTAATAATTTAAATAAAAGACCCAATGACCCATGGTTAATTTGCTTCAATGTTGAATCGTTTATTAAAATGTTTATTATTAAAATGTTGATTATTTACTAGTATTTAAACATCCACTTCTTCATAAAAAACCAATAAAACGCAAAGTAAATTAGTCGTTGGAATTACTCGAAAAACCGGCAAAAATCGGACCCGAAAAACCAATAAAACGCAAAGTAATTTAGTCGTTGGGTACATCAAAATTTAGCCGGTTCCATACTCGAAAAACCGGCAAAAACCGGACCCGGAACCGGAACTGGTAGAACCGCCGAGCCGGTTCAGTTCTTCATTTTTGCCGAAGCCGGTTCCCCGGTCCGGTTCGGTTCGGGCCGGTTCCGGCCGGTTCGGTTCTTTTGCTCATCCCTAGATCTACATCACAATGTAAGGATCATAGACAAACATAGTGTGCATATTTGGAGTATGGCATAACTATTGTTTAGAAAAACAAAATGTACATGCTAGGAGCATGGGACGATTGTTGTTTTTATTCAAGTCTTAAGTTGATTGTTTGAAACATTATACAATGAATAATGTGTAATCAATATGGTGATAAATAAAAGGTGGTTCTATTTATATTCAAAAGGGTTCTGAGACCATATTGGATTCGATTATTATTGTGTTTCACTTTGCATGTTTTGACTTCCAAAATAGCTAGGTTATTCTTTCCGAATGACTAAGTTATTTAAACACTCCACAGTCGTTCATATGTTGGAAGTAGGTATGAATCAAGACTGTCATGAATCGAGTTTGTAGATGGCTAAATGGGTTTAGTCATAGCAATGGTTGCTACAACATTCATGAGTGCTCATAAGTTATGAGTATTGGAATAAACCCACGCTCACTTGTATTACCTCATGGAATTTATCTCGAGTGATCGTGAGACGGTAATATCATATAAATCTTCAAACCTAGAGATATGAGTTGTTACCTATGAGTTGGTTGTGCATTGATTGCACGTAAACGCATCAGTAACTTGATGTTATAAAACGTGCCTTTGTGTACAATTCAACAAGTAGTAGAACAAGCATATGAGTCGAAGTTTATCTGTTCCTTCTAGAAATAGAAGCGATATCTGGGCCCCTCGATGATTTTGTTGTGACCTATGTACCGGCCGGTCAAAACTAAATTGATGTGTTCGATTAAGTTCTTTGTCAAACTAATCGGAAATCGGGAAACAAACTGTTGGACAATAAGTACGACGTTGTTCCATGTATTTGTCCGGCTGATATCATGAGAACAGAGGATTATATGATCACTTATCTAAAATGGCACTTCATAGTTCAACAGAGTTTTCGAGAGCTACGATTGCTGGTTGGTTCCTGAAGTAACGTACGCAAATATAGTTATTAGACTTATCCAAGTGGGAGTCTGTTGGATAAGGTGTCTAAGTCCATAACTTATTTGGTACATACTTGACTCGTCCCGGTATGGTCCATTTGGGTTGCATTTCACCCAAACGATTTATGGATACTTTTATGAGAATTGTATACTTACGATTTATTAATATATTATAAGTTATAATATATTAATATGAAGTCATGTTATTTAATTAGTTTTAGTCTTAAATTAATTATGAATTAATTTAGAGATTAAAAAGAAGACTGATTAAATTATGGGCTATTATATTTTATATAGTGTGGGCTAATACTCATTTGTTAATGGGCTAAGCTAATATGAAAGTCCATGGATGTTCCATGGAGCTTTTAACCTATGGATCCTTGGAAAGGAAAAGACATGGGTTATTAGGGTTTCACCCTAACCATGCACACTATATAAAGAAGCATATGATGCAAGAAATGTGACACTAGGAGTGTGAGACTTAGTGGTGGCCGATTCCACAAGAAAGTATACTACTCTCTCAAAGTTTTCCAAGTGTTTGTGGTGATTTGTGATTCCATTTGAGGCATTCACACTATTGGTGCTTGGCTCTCAAACTCCAAACAATCAACCATCATCAAGAGGTATGTATTTCTACTAGTACTTTTATGATTCATAATCCTTATGCTATGCTAGTTAGGAAGAAACCTTGGAAGTTATTATTTGCATGTATTTTAGAAGAAAACATAGATCCAAGGTTTATTAGGGTTGCATGCACACTTAGGAAGTGTTAGATTGCTCAAAACCCAACAGTATAGGCTTAGGCACAATTTGTAAAACTGGGCCATATGTTGGGCTTTGATTCCTAATTGACTTTGGGCTTTGGGCTTAAATAAAGCCAAGCCTAGGATAATGTAGTAATTATCCAAAGTATGTACTTATGGTTATGTAGTGGGACCCAATTATTAATTGGGCGATGTTTTGATATTGACAGATCGGGAATCTGTCATCCAGCAGCTGGGGTTGAGTCTGCAGGACTTCAGCAGTGTGGGATTGAGTCTGTGGGACTTCAGCAGTGCCAGGTGAGTTTTCTCACTATACCTTACCTAGAGTGGTAATTATGTGTGATCGGAAGGTCTTGTGTGCTTTTACGTGATATGTGATATATGTTTTATGTGAGATGCTATGTTATGAGTTGCCTGGTTTGGACCGGAAGGTCGACAAGGTTTGGACTGGAAGGTCAACAGAGTAGGACCGGAAGGTCTACAGAGTCAGGACCGGAAGGTCTTATGTGCTTACATGAGTTATGCGATATTATGCAATTTGTCTATGTGATATTATGCCTTTTGTTTATATGGTATTATGCATTTTTTTATGTGATATATGTTCTTATCTATGTGATATGTATATGTTATGCCCTGAGCTTGCAGGGTGTGGATCGTAAGGTCAATAGGGTATGGACCGGAAGGTCATCAGAGTATGGACCGGAAGGTCAACAGAGTAGGACTGGAAGGTCTACGCGGATTGTGGGACCGGAAGGCCCCTGAGACATATTGACCGGAAGGTCTCGTAAAGCTTTAGCCTCGAGTGGCTAATTATATGTGCGTGGTATTTTGGAGAGCTTACTAAGCAAGCGTGCTTACCGTGTTATGTGTTACAGGTACTTTGTTTCAAAGGAGAGGAGTCGGCTTGGTCGCAACGCATCACACCATGTTTTCCGCACACGGGATCCTTGGGATTACACTATGATATGATTTTATGATACTATGTTTTGATTATTGAAACTTTGGTTTTGACATGAGATATTATTATGAAAGTTTTTATATTGATCGGTTTTATGTTATAATTTACTAAAAATGAAATTTTTAGCCTTAAATATTGGGATGTCTCAAGTTGGTATCAGAGCCTTGGTTTGAGCGATTCGGGCACACTCTTGGGTGTGTCTGAACTCAAACTAAGGACTTGGTTTGAAATTTTTTCAAAAGAAAAATCATTTTTGTAAAGGAAGTTCGAAAATAATTTGAAAAGAGAACAGAACTTTGATAAGAACAAGGTGTGTGATACGTGCAATTAGCAGAGCTCAAGTAAGTTTTCCCCTAGATACCTATACATGTTATGTTATGATATGATATGATTGTGAGAACTGCGGGCTAGATTAGACTAAGGATCTAGGGAGGATGCCTTATATGTCTGTTGTGTGTGTATGAGAACTGCATGCTAGATTAGGGCTAAGGATCTAGGAAGATGCCTTATATGCCTGTTGTATGTGCTTGTTGAGCTGTATGATAGTACTGATAAGTTAGTAATAGGATAAACTTCTTAGGTTATGCCTGATTGTTTGATCCTTTGAGTTGCATGTACAGATCCCTGAGTAGAGGATATAAAGGTTTGATTGGAATAGGATGGTTAGATTTTCCATTGTCTGAATGTTGCTTGCTTTGTGCTTTGTGAGACTCTTAGTAATGTGAGCTAGCTATATTCATGAGGTAGCTAGTTGACATTACTGGGAATCTTTCAATAGCTGAGGATTGGGTGAATTCGAGAACGTAGGAAAGCCTAGGATATGTTTTGGTGGGTTAGTAGCGAGGCTCAGTGAGACTTGGGTACCAGTTTGAGGAAGTGACCTGGAGGATTCAGGAGGATTGCTGAGGAAAGTATGGATAGGTGTGGAAGGTAGTATTGGGCCCGTACTACTGAAAGCACAAGATCCATACTTGAATCGGTGAGAGTCTTGGAGAATCTAAGAAGCTTCTGGGAGGAGTTTGTGACCCGGTTAGGGGGCAGAGGATGTTCCAATTGTTGCATCTTAGCCATTGGCAAGTGAGCTAGTGAGTGTGACAGGGTGTCAGACCCTGAAGGATATGATTTCCAAGAGTTGCAGGTGCGAGATCGATATGGAGCACCCTGAGAAGAGAGGGTCGTGCCAGGTGCGTAGAGTAGAGGGTCTCGGGAAGAGATCGATGACTTTTGATCCTCACGTGAAAGGCTAGCAGGACCGGAGTTAGTACTGCACGTACGAGAAAATGCACAAGGGGGTTGGTCGTTCCAAGGGTTTTGGTTGCTTCAGGTGAGGAAGGGTTGATCATGTCAGCTGAAGGTGATCTGTATTCCTCCAGATGTTGCGGGTATGTCATCTCCTACTGCTACTAGATGGATGTTGGGAATACGTACCGCTTTGGAATTGTGAGTGAGTTTGGATAAGTCAGACCTCGGGTCGGTTTTCTGCTAGTGTCTGGGTTATCAAGGATCATATATGCCATCATGCATGCCGAAAAGTCCTTGATGAGCCCACTGAGGGACGCATCTTGCAGAGTGGGTTCCGCATGTACCATTATCATTCCGGATCTTTGTCAGGATTTGTGTAGGAGTATTAGTGAGAGGATATCCGGTCAGGGATAGAGCGATAGTTTCTCAGTGGAGTCAACGTTCAGTGGTTCTATCATGATCAAGGTATGGTCGACAGTTGTCTATGGAAGAACTTTGGAAGCTCAAGGCACTACCGTTCCTAAGGCAGGACTGGTAGCATAAAGATGGTAGTGTCGGTCGTGGGTGTTAGATGCATAAGTGGTTGGTCATTGGATGTTCAAGAGAATGGTATTTTCGCATGGGAAGTGTTGTAAGACTACGGGGGTAGCCGTAGCATTTACTAGTGGTCAGTTAGCATGGGAAGTGTTGTAAGACTACGGGGGTAGCCGTAGCATTCACTAGTGGCCAGTTAGCATGGGAAGTGTCGTAAGACTACGGGGGTAACCGAAACATTCACTAGCGGTCAGATAGTGATAGAGTGTCGTGAGACTACGGGTGTAGGCGTAGCATTCACTAGGTTGGTAGATGGCATGAGCGTGCTGTTAGAACGTGGAAGGAATATTAGTACCCACCAGTTCAGGTGCAACATTGAGGATATGGAAATCCACGGATTGGATTTCGAATTTACCCAAAAGGGTTAGATCTGGTTAAGCTAGTGATAAGACGTTAGAAGCGTCACTACAGTTATGAGATCAGGGAAGCAACAGACTACTTAAAGATGTGTGAGATAAGGCTAACATTGGTCAGGTAGCAATCACGTTTAGCCTTGGATTTGATGATGACAAGATACAAGACATGGACCCGATCGGTTAGATTAGAAAGTTGTTAGAGCCTCAGTGGCATGATAGTTAGTGGCAACTAGTTCCAGAGAAAGATTTCATTCGAAAGTCGTGTGAGGCGACTAAGTGGGAGTCCTTTGGCCCCACAGCCGGGTCAGAACCCGATATTTTAGATGATTGGCGAACAAATTGAGACCATGTAGGTCTCGGTAGATGTTGGGAAGCAGCCATGTGGCAACACACTGCTTCAGGCAGTTCAATGATCAGACAGTTTCAACGATTGTCACTATTAGTATTTATGTATAGGTTGCAAGTTTGTACGGACAAGCTGGTTGATTGGGAAGTGACAAGTCACTCCTAACTGGATTAGCTGAGCCTTGGCCAAGTATAAGTGACCCACAGGGATAATTGGGTTTGTGATTTTAGTTTTCTAGTGGAAACCGCGAGTGATCAGAAGTTAAACAGTCAGTTGAGGGATAGACGGACTAGACTCAACGATAATGATTCAGTGTAAGTGGTATGTCAGGGAATCAGACCATCTCAAGAAAAAAAAAAGTTTCCGAGGGTGTAAATGTGATCTTGTTGCAAAGAATTTGTTACCTGTGGATTTTAGGGCTTTACGACGATTGGTCGCGACTACCCTGGGAAGACTAGGGTGTGCCCAGGATGGTGACCACGTTACTAGAATGGTTGAGTGTGTAAGGAATGGTATGGAATGATTTCGAGGACGAAATCTAATTTAAGTGGGGGAGAGTTGTAACACCCCACTTATTTAATAAATAAATAAATAAATAAATGATTATATAATAGCCCTAAAATCAATAATTATATAGCAAGGTGTTGGTTTTCGAGAGCCAAAGGTTACAATTTTATAAGTCGGGGGTTAAAAATGTAAGCCTGGAATTGGTCGTGTAAATATTTATGAAGAGAGGGACCACTCGGTAAATTATTGGGACTTAAAATGGATAGATTATGGGAAGCAAGGGTTAAAATGGTAAATTTCGGACTTAATTTGTATGGTTTTAAGAGGCAGGGTTCAAATGGTAATTTATGGGTTCACTTTGAAAGAAGAGGGGTATGGAGGGGCTGTTATGGTCATTATGGAAAACTTAGTGAATGGAGGCGGGTATATAAGTGTAATAGAACCCTAACCCTAAAAGAAAGCTACAGCCGCCACCCTCTCTATCTCTATTTCCGGCCGCCGCTCCACCTTCACCTTCTTTCCTCTGCCGCTTGCATCCTCGTTGCCAGACGCCACCCAACAACGCCTGCCGCCAATGACGATTGTGTGCCACTGGAGGTGTCGCTGAAGATCGGAGTAGAAGCCATGGATACGGACGAGTGGTTTGTAAACGTCGGGAGAGTCGTGGTCGTTGTTTTGCTTCAGGGAGGACGGAAACCACCGCCGGACGTCCGACTGCAATCCTCTCTTCTCTATTTCTTGCTGCCAGTGATTCGTTCAAGTCGTGACCACCATCTTCACCCGCCGTTGTGAATAGCTGGAGAAGAACCGCTGTGACCGGTCGAGTTGAGGTTGTTGGGGTCGTTAATGCTGTCGCCGTGGATACTCCCCTGTCACCGTCAAGACCGCCGCTATGCCGCCCGTTTCTGCTTTATTCCGCTACCACCAGTCACCGTGGGAGGTGGCTGTGGGTGTATTCATGGGTGTGTGTTGTGTTGCTGTGTGTTGGAAGCCAAAGGAACCACTGCCACCACCGTGAGGTGGTGGCTGCCATCGAGAACCGCCACTGCCACCTCATGTCGCTGGTGGCCACCAGATTATTGTGTATATGTGTTTTTATTAGTGTATGTGTGCGTGATTATTGGGTTTTAGCAATGTAAATGTAACAAAATATGGAATAATGAAAGGAAAAATCAAACCAACACCGGCCGCTGTGTCGGGTGGCGGTGTGCCTTGTTGGATCGTGACTCGTTTGGAATGTTTGGTCAAAGGGACTAAGAAACCCTAATGGGCCCAATGAAGCTTAATGGGCTTAGTGGAAACCCCAATGGGTCTAATGGGCCCTAATTGACCTAAAAGCCCGGCAAATTGATAAATGAGCTAGTATTTGGGTTGGAAAACTCAAATGCCAATAAAACCCTAATTGTGAGAATTAATCGGGACACACGCACGGATATTATTTAATAGTTTGAAATATTAAATAATAATCATTGGCAAAGATTAATCTAAGCAATATTGGACTTAATGGATTAAGTCCTTAGTGGATTAAGTCCTTAATGGGTTAAGTAGGAAACTTAACCCTAATCATCATGTTATGTGAAACTCTAATTTCATTTGGGCCTTAAGTTGGGCCTTTCTATTGGGCCTAGATGATTGGGATACTAATGGGCCATCCAAGAGCAAGCAATTGATCTAGAATAATTTAATGGGCCTAAAGTAAGGCCCATGTAAGGGGTTTGGGCCCAATTTGGAAATTGGGCCATAGATGGGCCACAGTTTGGGCCTTAGCGATTATATGATGTTGGGCCTTAGAATAAGACCATGTATAGGCTTGGGCCCAATTTGGAAAGATGGGCCATATGTTGGGGTTTGATTCCTAATTGACTTTGCGCCTATGGATTGGGCCTTGGGCTTAAATAAAGCCAAGCCTAGGGTAATGTAGTAATTATCCAAAGTATGTACTTATGGTTATGTAGTGGGACCCAATTATTAATTGGGCGATGTTTTGATATTGACAGATCGGGAATCTGTCATCCAGCAGCTGGGGTTGAGTCTGCAGGACTTCAGCAGTGTGGGATTGAGTCTGTGGGACTTCAGCAGTGTCAGGTGAGTTTTCTCACTATACCTTACCTAGAGTGGTAATTATGTGTGACCGGAAGGTCTTATGTGCTTTTACGTGATATGTGATATATGTTTTATTTGAGATGTTATGTTATGAGTTGCCTGGTTTGGAGCGGAAGGTCGACAAGGTTTGGAGCGGAAGGTCGATAAGGTTTGGGCCAGACGGTCTACAGAGTTAGGACCGGAAGGTCTACAGAGTTAGGACCGGAGGTTCTACAGAGTTAGGACCGGAAGGTCTTATGTGCTTACATGAGTTATGTGATATTATGCAATTTGTCTATGTGATATTATGCCTTTTGTTTTGTAACGCCCGCAAATCCGGGCTAGTCAATTTAGAGACAATAAGGGTCGAAAATGACTTTTCGACAAAAGATTATTTAGAATAAATAATCTTAACCAATTTGTAGTATATGTCACGAGGTTTCCGTACATATAAAGAACACCAAAATCCGAGTTATAACGAAGCAGTTATGGCCCATCGAAGTTTTACGGCAAAACCGGCACGGCACCGGGAAGCGTAAATAGTGAATTTATGATAGAGCGAGATTTAGCCTTAGAAATCTAAACGAAAGTTGTAGAATATGTTAAACTAAGAGCGTCGATAAAAAGAACGCCCAAATTTGACTTCGTATGAGGAAGTTATGATTTTTCTAAGATTCGGCTTAGCAGTGCACGACCCGAAACTCGAATTTTAGTTCGAACGGTTTTTGGCTTATGCGACCTAAATGAGAGTTGAAGATCTCATTAATAGGAACTCAACGGTAAAAAGATGGACGAAAACGGAGTTCGTATGAAGGAGTTACAAATTCTTCGCGGTCATTTAACAGTCTAAACTCCTCCTACTGTTAAATTTGAGATCGGTCGAGAATTAGCCGACTGAGTCTAAATGAAAGTTGTAGATCTTGATTTTACCTACGCGTGGATATAAAGAACGTCGAAAACGGAGCTCGTATGCGAGAGTTATGATTTTTCTAAGTTTGAAGGCTGATACGCAATAGGGGGTGACGTGGCACCACCAGAAGGCCACCACATGCACCAACTCGGCGAGTCATGACTCAGACTCGGTGAGTCCATCAGATTTTGCACTATAAATAGAGGTGCCGGGTCTAGCCTTCTCTTCACACCTCCCAAACTCACTTTCTCTCTCTAGTTTCTCTCTCTAGCCTCCCTAACCCCCCTAAAAGTCTAGGTAAACCCCCTAGCACCCGAAGGAAGCCCCGAGGCTCCCGGAGTCCCGAGAAAAGAGCCTTTCGGCTTGGGAACGCCGCTCCAGCGAAGCCCGGTTTTGCGAAAAACCCGTTGTAAGTGAGCTGTACCTACCCTATCTTTAGTATAGCTTATGTTTTAATATAGTAACATTATTAGGAACTTATAATGAGTATTTGGGCTATTATTATGAGTTATATTGAGTGTTATTTAACGCTTATATAATAATAATAATAGCTAGACTATTAGTTTGTCGCGGTTATCGTTAGACTAAACCCTAGTAGTATTGGTACTAGGTTTTCTCGAAGGAAATTGTTTTGAGAGTATCGAAGCGTTGTTCGAGTGTTGAGTCACCACCTACTCAGGTGAGTGCATAGTCCCTTTCATGAACATGATTTTAATACAAGTATTAATTGAAGTATTAATTATATGTTTATGTGCGAGTTAATTGATGTTGCCTGAAATACATGTTAAAGAACATACCTGATTATACATGATGATTTAGGATGAAGAGTAAACCTAAATTAATTATGAGGAATATTGGGTAGTATTTTCTTACGAGTACGAGTGACTTATACCCTGAGAATAGAACTTTAGTATATGTCATTGATCCGAGAGCATGGATTAGACATAGTCATTGTCCATAGTCCGAGAGTATGGATTAGGCATAATCATTCATCATTAATCCGAGAGTATGGATTAGTCATTTGTCCCTAGTCTGAGAGTATGGATTAGGTAAAGTCGTTCATTTCTGATCCGGGAGTATGGATTAGGTAAAACGGCTAACCTTAGGTCCGAGAATATGGATAGTCTCGTTGTAAGGATCGAAGGGGGTGGGATAAGAGTTGTCTATATATATATATATATATATATATATATATATATATATATATATATACATATATATATATATATATATATATATATATATATATATATGGTGAAATGGTATATTTTGTGAGTTTTAAACTATATATATGGTATAACATTGGGGGATTGAAATCCCTATGTACTCACCAGGTTTCCCAACCTGACCCACTCAGTTTATTTATATCACAGGTGTTGATATGGAGTGACATTACACTGACAGATTTAAAGAGATGTAGACCACTAGTGTGAATAATTGTAAGTTCTGTTTATGCTTATGTTTCTGTATTAACGATGACATCCCAAACGTTTTAAAATGAAATAAATACGTTTCTTCGAAAATGTTTTAATAACGTATTTACCATGTTTTTCTGGGAACAAATTCCGCAACATTTTTATGAAATGAAGTACTCTGATTTTTATAAAGCATAAACAAAATCGGTCTTTTCTGGTCGTGAAAATGGGGATGTCACAGTTGGTATCAGAGCATTAGTTTAAGCGAACTAGGAATATGGATTTATTTCTAGACTTAAACTTAGAATGCTAAGCGATGATTGTGAGGTATGAGCACTAGATTATTTTAGGAATTGTGCCTAAAATGTTTTTATGTGCTAAATGCTTGTGTCTGATATGCTGTTATTTGTTCGGATCTATGGTCTGTTGCCGACCGGATCTAGAAACTTTATGTGTTTAGGATTTTAAGCGTTTAACTACAATATTAGAACTAGCATGTAAACGTTTCGGAGTGATAAGGATGATTTAAACGTCAATCCTAAGTAAAGGTCTAGATTCACCTTATTCGGTGTATAGATCAAGATGGCAAGAACCCGTAGCGGAAACGTGAATGCAAATGGGAACCGAAACCAGCCCCCAGTGATTGAGCAAATACCGGTTGTGGTAGCCGCTGCTGAGCCAATAACAATGGCCGGAGTGCAAGCAATGATCCAGGCGATGTTGGATCGTCAAATGGAGGAAACCAGACGTTTTCTCCAGCAAAATCGAGAGGAAGTGACTATTCAGATCGAACGGCCCGAGTTGAATGAAGGGCAGACTGAGGAGGAGAACTATAGTGGAACTGTTGGTCAAGCTGATCCCCTGGTGATTAGGAGGAACAATCAAGATGAAGGAGTCGAGAGGAATGGATGCAAGTACAAAGATTTTCTAACTTGCAAGCCATCGACTTTCACTGGGAAGGAAGATCCGATCGGGGTCATGGATTGGATCTCAGAGATGGAATTGGCCTTCATGACATGTGGATGCAAAGGCAAGCTACAAACCACATTTGCAGTACGTCAATTCAGAGGAGGCGCTGTTCGCTGGTGGAATACCCTAGGGAAGACTTTGAACCCTAATGAGCCCCTGCAACTGACATGGGCAGAGTTTCTGGTGCAATTCAAACGAAAGTACTGCTCAGCTCAAAACTTACTCGAGCTAGAGAACCAGTTCCTAACCTTGAAGAAAGGAAGCATGTGAATCGATGAATACACGAACAACTTCACAGAAAGGATGGAGTTTGCCTTGCGCCTTGTTCCGGATGAGCTGGCGAAGATTGATAAGTACGCAAAGGGACTTCCATGGGAGTACGCGGTGCCAGTGCGTCAGACACATACTCTGGAGGCAGCTATTTGGGCTGCCAAGTCTGTGGAGGATATGATTAAGGGAAGAGCAGCCAACAAGGTTGAGGTTGGCGAGAAGAGAAAATTTGAAGGGTCTTCAAGGTCCGACGAGAAGAGAAAATTCTCGAAGTCTGGTTCAAAGAAGTTCGAAGAAGGAACACAATGGTGTGACAAGTGCAGAAAGAAGCACTTGGGAAATGCTCTAAGGATATGACCTGCTTTAAATGCGGGAAGACTGGTCATTACGCTAGTGAATGCACAACCAAGAGAGAAGTCTGCTTTAAGTGTGGTGAAGAGGGACACTTCAAGCAAGACTGCCCAAGGAAAGAGGGGGCTACAAAGCCAAATGTGCCGCCAAAACCAAAGGCGAGAGCATTTCAAATGATCCTTGACGAAGCAGATGACAATGCGAGGATTCAGGAGTGAAGGCTTGATATCCGAAGGTCGCGTTATGAAGTAACCATATAATCATATGATGTAGCCTATTAGAGGCATAGTCTAGGGTGAACTTGAACACCTATGTAATAGTTTCAAGGAGTAATAAAACCTTCCTTTTGATATTTGATGTGTTAAGCTACTATGTGATTTTCTTGTGTGGTGACTTGGAAAACTGCGAGAGAATACTTGGGACGAGTATGAGTAGGTGTGAATGGTAGTAGAGGCCTATACTACTGGAAGCACAGGACTCACACTTGGATAAGGGAAAGTCATAAGGTTACCAAGAAGCTAGTAATTGATTTCGTTTTATTCAAGTGTGTTGTTACCATCGTTTCGGTAATGACTAAGAAGATTGTTGATATTCCGACCCTAGTGGTCTTGTCGAATCGAGTCCGACTACAATGAGTATGTTGTGTGGTTCAGAGAACCAAGTTTGATGTAGCGTCCGACTTAAACCAAACGATTGAAATCAAAGCGATCAATAGAAATATCGCGCTCGTTGTTAAAGAAGTTGGCAGCTAGAAATGCCTAATGTTAAAATGTGATTATATCACATTAGAACATGAAGGAAGGCATAGTCTGTTTTAGAATTTAACTCTAAGAGACCTAAGCCTAAGTGTTGCAACATATGATGATAGGTCATTAGAATATGACACATCGATCCATAGTAGTAATAAAAGAAATCATCTCAAGTTCGTATCTAGTAAGGATCGAGATTGTGACTTGAAGGTCATAATTGGGAGTCTAGCCTGAGGTAGAGAGCAGGTGCACGATCGAGTACTGCATACAGTCAATAAGTCTGAGAGATAGACTTGAAGGAATGTAGAAGTTATAATTATTACCTAGGATGTAGAGATGATGTATGGAGTCATTATACGACCATGTTTCGTTGATGATTCCGGGACGTAATCATCCTAAGGGGGAGATAATTGTAACGCCCGCAAATCCGGGCTAGTCAATTTAGAGACAATAAGGGTCGAAAATGACTTTTCGACAAAAGATTATTTAGAATAAATAATCTTAACCAAGTTGTAGTATATGTCACGAGGTTTCCGTACATATAAAGAACGCCGCAATCCGAGTTATAACGAAGAAGTTATGGCCCGTCGAAGTTTTACGGCAAAACCGACACGACACCGGGAAGCGTAAATAGTGAATTTATGATAGAGCGAGATTTAGCCTTAGAAATCTAAACGAAAGTTGTAGAATATGTTAAACTAAGAGCGTCGATAAAAAGAACGCCCAAATTTGACTTCGTATGAGGAAGTTATGATTTTTCTAAGATTCGGCTTAGCAGTGCACGGCCCGAAACTCGAATTTTAGTTCGAACGGTTTTTGGCTTACGCGACCTAAATGAGAGTTGAAGATCTCATTAATAGGAACTCAACGGTAAAAAGATGGACGAAAACGGAGTTCGTATGAAGGAGTTACGAATTCTTCGCGGTCATTTAACAGTCTAAACTCCTCCTACTGTTAAATTTGAGATCGGTCGAGAATTAGCCGACGGAGTCTAAATGAAAGTTGTAGATCTTGATTTTACCTACGCGTGGATATAAAGAACGTCGAAAACGGAGCTCGTATGCGAGAGTTATGATTTTTCTAAGTTTGAAGGCTGATACGCGATAGGGGGTGACGTGCCACCACCAGAAGGCCACCACATGCAACAACTCGGCGAGTCATGACTCAGACTCGGCGAGTCCATCAGATTTTGCACTATAAATAGAGGTGCCGGGTCTAGCCTTCTCTTCACACCTCCTAAACTCACTTTCTCTCTCTAGTTTCTCTCTCTAGCCTCCCTAACCCCCCTAAAAGCCTAGGTAAACCCCCTAGCACCCGAAGGAAGCCCCGAGGCTCCCGGAGTCCCAAGAAAAGAGCCTTTCGGCTCGGGAACGCCGCTCCAGCGAAGCTCGGTTTTGCGAAAAACCCGCTGTAATTGAGCTGTACCTACCCTATCTTTAGTATAGCTTATGTTTTAATATAGTAACATTATTAGGAACTTATAATGAGTATTTGGGCTATTATTATGAGTTATATTGAGTGTTATTTAACGCTTATATAATAATAATAATAGCTAGACTATTAGTTTGTCGCGGTTATCATTAGACTAAACCCTAGTAGTATTGGTACTAGGTTTTCTCGAAGGAAATTGTTTTGAGAGTATCGAAGCGTTGTTCGAGTGTTGAGTCACCACCTACTCAGGTGAGTGCATAGTCCCTTTCATGAACATGATTTTAATACAAGTATTAATTGAAGTATTAATTATATGTTTATGTGCGAGTTAATTGATGTTGCCTGAAATACATGTTAAAGAACATACCTGATTATACATGATGATTTAGGATGAAGAGTAAACCTAAATTAATTATGAGGAATATTGGGTAGTATTTTCTTACGAGTACGAGTGACTTATACCCTGAGAATAGAACTTTAGTATATGTCATTGATCCGAGAGCATGGATTAGACATAGTCATTGTCCCTAGTCCGAGAGTATGGATTAGGCATAATCATTCATCATTAATCCGAGAGTATGGATTAGTCATTTGTCCCTAGTCCGAGAGTATGGATTAGGTAAAGTCGTTCATTTCTGATCCGGGAGTATGGATTAGGTAAAACGGCTAACCTTAGGTCCGAGAATATGGATAGTCTTGTTGTAAGGATCGAAAGGGTGGGATAAGAGTTGTTTATATATATATATATATATATATATATATATATATATATATATATATATGGTGAAATGGTATATTTTGTGAGTTTTAAACTATATATATGGTATAACATTGGGGGATTGAAATCCCTATGTACTCACCAGGTTTCCCAACCTGACCCACTCAGTTTATTTATATCACAGGTGTTGATATGGAGTGACATTACACTGAGAGATTTAAAGAGATGAAGACCACTAGTGTGAATAATTGTAAGTTCTGTTTATGCTTATGTTTCTGTATTAACGATGACATCCCAAACGTTTTAAAATGAAATAAATACGTTTCTTCGAAAATGTTTTAATAACGTATTTACCATGTTTTTCTGGGAACAAATTCCGCAACATTTTTATGAAATGAAGTACTCTGATTTTTATAAAGCATAAACAAAATCGGTCTTTTCTGGCCGTGAAAATGGGGATGTCACATGTTTATATGGTATTATGCATTTTGTTTATGTGATATATGTTCTTATCTATGTGATATGTATATGCTATGCCCTGAGCTTGCAGGGTGTGGGCCGGAAGGTCAATAGGGTATGGACCGGAAGGTCATCAGAGTATGGACCGGAAGGTCAACAGAGTAGGACTGGAAGGTCTACGCGGATTGTAGGACCGGAAGGCCCCTGAGACACATTAACCGGAAGGTCTCGTAAAGCTTTAGCCTCGAGTGGCTAATTATATGTGCGTGGTATTTTTGGGAGCTCACTAAGCATGCGTGCTTACCGTGTTATGTGTTTCAGGTACTTTGTTTCAAAGGAGAGGAGCCGGCTTGGTCGCAACGCGTCACACCATGTTTTCCGCACACGAGATCCTTGAGATTACACTATGATATGATTTTATGATACTATGTTTTGATTATTGACACTTTGGTTTTGACATGAGATATTATTATGAAAATTTTTATATTGATCGGTTTTATGTTATAATTTACTAAAAATGAAATTTTTAGCCTTAAATATTGGGATGTTTCAATTAGGGTTACTTCCTGGGATGTTTATGACTTTTGGATGAACACACTTGATTATTACTTGATTTTAATTAATTTCAATTGTTGTTTTATGCTTCATGTGATGATCTTTGGTAATGATAATTGAAATTAGATTGTTTGGATTCGTTTGATGTCATAATTAAGATAGTCTATTGTCAATTCATCACTTGTTCTAAGTTCAATTAGTTTAGGAACAAAAACAAGTGATTGAATCAACATATATTAATCCAACTTATGATATAGAATCTTAATGTGATAATAGGTAGTTGTAAGACACTTTATTGCTAGTTCACTAATTGTTCCTAATCCATTTAGACATAAGGAGTAAGACAACTAGTTGAATGAACATATCGTGTGCCCAAAACTAGGTGTTACAAGTTAATAAATCTCAATTGCATCTAAGTAATTTAATTAGGATTCTAGGGAAGAAAGTGTGTGAATCCAAACTGTCCATCACTGAACCGGGAGTATTCTAGTTTTTTCATTGAGATTTTCTCCTTAATTAATAAATTTCCAAGCTTTTATTTGATTTTTTTTCTTTAATCTTTTTCGTGACAATTGCTAGTATTAGTTCTTTTTCATTGACTACTATAGCACAAAGTTTGACCACACACTCCTCGTGGATTCGACCGTTACTTACCCTAGCTATCTAGTGATTTTGAAGTTAATTTTGATTGAGACAACGCCCTCGATCATTGATGTCACTAAAGATGGAAAGAAAATAGAAGTTGAGGAGGATGAGCGATGGGACCCAACTTAAAATTTTCAAATGTAGTTTCAGGTTTAGGGTGAGGAGATACAAATATGTGGGGTCTATTAATTTTTTTTTAAAATATATAAAAAAACAAATACATAAATAAGAAAATTAATTAAAAAATAAATTAAAAAGGCACAATAGTCTTTTGAGGTAAGACATGGACCAAACACACACAAAAATAAACAGTAGGGATCATCCGAGTTAAAAAATAAGTTAGGGATCAAATGCACAAATTACCCAAACCACATGGACCATTCGTGTAATTTACTCTTACCTTTACGTTTGTTCACATCTGTGTAACTATCTTTTTTTGTACACATCTAGGTAACAAAATTTTTGAAAGTGTTCACATATGACCATTATGACTAGGTACCTAGTCATAATGGTCATATGTGAACACTTTCAAAAATTTTGTTACCTAGATGTGTAAAAAAAAAGATAATTGATGTGAACAACCCGAAAAGTTAATTGTCTTAATAAGTCTATTTCCTTAAAATAATGAACAATTATTGCCTTGAGATAACAAATATTTATAACAACAATGAATCCATCCAATAAGCTAATACAAAATTTGGTTGTGGAATCATAAAGTACATCATAAAGTACAGGTAAAGCGATGGTAACAAAACAGAAGATGCAACCTAGACATTTCATCGAATACCTGGTGGATGCCGACCAGAAGTTCATCCATAACAATAACCATCTCAATATCTTTGCATCGTCCCGACAAAAATAGAAAATTGCAGAGGAAAGACCCAAAACAACAAACCCTAAACAAACTGACACAAACTAAACTGAAAACAAACTTGGACCAAACTGTAACCTTTTCTTGTACCAAAATTAAAATCGACAAAATAAGGTTGTTGATCTTGAACAAAGATGGATGAATGACGTTGTCGATTTAGGAGCTTCGGGAGATGCTGATCAATAAGACTTGTTGTTTCGTTACGAAATTTGAAGGTCGATGGAATATCGGTGGAGTATTTCCTATCTCTCAATTTTACCGAGAATCATGAGAAATGCGGTGGAAACAGATGGAAATGGAAGAAGCATATTAGTAATGGAATCGGTGAGATACAGGGAAAGAAGGACCGACAAACACATGCGGGTGGCGATGGTTATTTGATTGGAGGATGAGGGCTGCGAGCCGATGACAATTGTGGCTAAAAATTTGAAGCCGACTCCAAAAAAACACCGTAGATCTGTTTGTGGCTAAACCATAATATATATATTTTTTTATTGTTCACAAACAAACTTTCTATTAATTATATTTATTATTAGTACACTTTCCATAAATATCTTTATCTTGAGATAAACAAACCCCAATTTTATGAAAATTTGCAGTTAATTATATGATGTTTTTCAAAATAATTATTCTAATAAATAATCAATTAGAGCTCCTCGTGATTACTCTTCAATTAAAGCTTAACTACCAAAGGGCCTTTGGCCTAGCGGTAAGGAGTGACTCTCTTAAATGAGAGGTCATGAGTTCAAGTCTCACTAGGAAACTTAGGTGGTGTTTAGGATTAGGAGTAGGAGTAGGATAGTTTGCCGTTTCAAAATAAAATAAAAATTAAAGCTTAACTTTTATGATAATGATTAAATTCTTATTTTAGTATCTATAAACCAAAACGTCTAAACCTTACGTGCCAGTGTTGTAAAAGAAATTTCTTCTAAGATTTTCGCAAGGTATGTATTCAAAATTTTGAACATGTTTTTAGAATTTTCTTCGAAGTCATGGAAAAAATTACTAAAAATATATAACCCTAAATAGAGGAACCATTTGGAAAAAAAGTATCATAGAAAACGAGTAATTGGAAAAAATTACTTTGTAGTACTTTTGAAAAATATGGTACATTTTTTAAAACTTGGATTTTCGAAGATCTTGGTCATTTTTTTTTATATTTTCTAAGGAGGAGAGAGTCATTTCCTCCCAACCAACTGAACTCACTGCCACATCAGCTTTTCTCTTTCATTTTTCTTTATCTTTTCCAACTCACAACATACAGGAATCCTATCTTTCTCAACCTACTCAATTAAAAAAATACTAAACAACTAAGATACAAGTCTTAAAACACATTGTACAAGAGAAAATGAGAGAGAGAAAGCATAGAGAGAGAGAGAGAGTGGATGAAGTGGGTTAGTGAAACCAATTAAACAATCCGCTGAAGAGGGAGTGGTATCGGCGGTAACTCTATTGCTAATTAAGATTTTACCTTGATTGTTTTGTATTTTTTTTTAATTGAATGAGTTGAAAAAGATAAAGTTTTCGTGTGTTGTGGGTTGGGAAAGATGAAGAAAAATGAAAGATAAAAACTGATGTGGCAGTGGGTTGGGAGGGAATGACTCCTCCTCCCTAAGAGTGATCGGTGGCCTCCCTTAATCCCGTTAAGGAGAAATGAACACCCCCCCCCCCCTCAACGCCCTTTTCTTCCTGTTGCCCCTCCACTGCCCCTCCACTGCCCCTCAACACCCGTTTCTCTCTTCTTCCTTTGTGTTTTTCTTATTTCTTCGCCTCACGACTACGTTTACAGTGGACAAACACCATCCCTACAATGGCGTTGAGGGCTCGATGATGATATGGCACTGTGGTAACGGATACCCATATCAAGTGTTGGTGATTTGTTATCATAAAAATTATTTAAGTGTAATGGGATTACTTTGTTGACCAAAAATGATCTTGATAAATATTACATAAGTAAGGAAGGTGTGGAGTACACACTGGTTTAAGTTTGATCAAGTTTTCAAAGTACATTGTCATTTAGGGGTGAAGCCCCTAAACGAACAGGGTCTGGGGGCAGCGCCCCTGGGAGCGAGGTCGAAGGGGCAGAGCACCTGGGAGCGAGGTCGAAGGGGCAGAGCCCCTGACTGACTATATTAAAAATGCATCAGAAAATCGGATTTTCAGAAAATTGACCATTGATTGACCCTTATCCAAACTTCCGTTTTTTATGTCAGTTTTTATAGTTTTATGACAGTTTGAAACTGTCATATGACAGTTTCCAGACAAAGATCATAAAGTCGGTTTTGGTCTCATTTCTGATACATATGAAACCGTCATCAAAACATTCTAAATTCTTGTCTCTCCAAATCTTATCCGATTAAAAAATATTGGGAGTACCACCAAAATACTTTAATCTGAAAATGTTTTACATAATTTTCAGAATTCCAAGCCTTATTATACCCCAATTTCTAACACCAAGCAATATAAAGAAGTGGTTATTACATAAAGATCACATGAATCAATTTGTATAACATAAAGTATTATCTTAACATAATGAAAATGTATTATTTATGTCATTTTTGTTCAACAAAAAATTATGACTTTATTGTTAACGGGTCCAAAATTCTGAGATGTTTTTAGAACAATCATAACCAAATATTATTTCTTAAATACTGAATATGTAAACAATTGTATTATTTAGGGTTTTTCTATTTAAAAAATAAAATCATGATTTCTTATAAATAAGATCAAAGTTTCGAGTTTTTAATGAGATTTTCCTACGTTTAACAGTGATGATCCGGGATGGAATGCTTGTTAAGAGTTTAATAATAGGTACGATTTACAGAAAATAAAAAAAGAAGAACGAAGATTTAAAAAATAAAAACATACTATACTGCAAAAGAAATCAGAAAATAAAAACATCTGAGGTGAGAATCATCTTTTGTCAGCTCCTATGTTTCCTTTTCTTTTCTCTTCTTTTGTCTTTTTCGTCTTAATTCTTGAGTGTGCATTTGGCGTTAATTTTTCATATTTTTATGCTTTGACGATAATTTAATTTTGTTAAAATGTTCTTAGAAAACGAACACATCTTTGATATATCCAAGATCTTCGTTAATTTAGGTATCTATGAACTTAAAGGGTAAATTAGTCAATTCATTACTCATCAGTTGCCGATATATCCGAGACAGAGATCTGAACATTGGCGATAAGATGAAATAAAAATGGTAGATCCAGCGATGGAATTGCTTCCGCCACTCTCATCTCCGACAATATCTTCGATCTCCTCCTCTGATCTCGACACCGAGTCAACTGGGTCCTTCTTCCATGACCGGAGCACAAGCTTAGGTACTCTGATGGGCGTCGCCACCACTTTCCCCACCATCACATTCAGAGTTCCCTCCCAGCGGCGTGACACCACACCCACTGTCACTCTCGGATCGACGCCGAGTAATGGTAATGGTAATGGTAATGGTAATGCCGTCGGGTTTGGTGGACGCAGGAGGAGGAAGAGTAATGCGGTGGATTTAGTGTCTGAACGGCGGCGGAAGAGGTTGAGGAGGAGGCGGTGGTGGTGGTTGTGCAGTGGTGAGGATTTAAAGCCGTCGTCGCTTGGGGAATTTCTGGAGGTGGAACGGAGGTTTGGGGAAGAGGCGTTGTTTGATGGCGAAGCAGTGATGAATACGGATGAGGATAATCGTGATAGGGATAACGAAGGAATGTTATTCGCTGATGGTAGGGTTTTACCACC
Organism: Lactuca serriola; assembly: GCF_051521515.1. Lineage (NCBI taxonomy): Eukaryota > Viridiplantae > Streptophyta > Magnoliopsida > Asterales > Asteraceae > Lactuca > Lactuca serriola. The sequence continues at coordinate 340,044,917 of NC_136412.1, read as the reverse complement.
ACCACAACCGCCGTCCTCTGATGTCGATGAAGGGCCGACCTCTGTTTGTTCTCTTTGTCGGTTTTCAGTTTCTCTCGCCGGAATCTGCAGCGGCGGTGCTGGATAAGAAGATGAACCGTAGATTTTGGTGAAAACCTGGATGCCATTTTCATCCCCGATGTATGTATTTAGGACACCATTGTAGCATCTGAATCAATCAATAAAATGACTGATTGCTGATTAGAGCTCCTTCACTATCACAGATAAACATACCTAATTTGTTGAATTTACTTCTGGTGATGAAATCATGTGTTTCATTCTGATTAACACAGTGATGTTTCAAAGCTAAGATTTTGTGGATATTGCTTTAATTGAAATGTCTGGTTGTAAAGCTATTACATCAATCGATTTTAGTAACTCAATTGTGTTTTTACTACTAGAAAGAGGTGATAATCGAATGCCCTTAATCATGAGTCTTTATTCTAATCTTTATTTTGATCATTATTGGTTTTCACCCTTATCTTAACTAACGTCTGTATCCATTGTCATGTCTGATGTCTCTTTTTGTATGAAGTATATGGAACCTGTTAGTATTTAGTTTCAACTTTGTAATGAATATGAATTGTAATTTCTGATAGTTATTAGGTTCAAATATGGTGTAGGGCCCACCGAAATTGGACAAAACGGTAAAACCAAGTAGGGTACTTGAAATCTTGAACCTGTTTTTTTTTTATTCAATGACCACCAACGTGTTGTGAACTAGGGAAATGTTGAATTTCCGAGGAATTGTTGTTTTATAGTATAATCAAAAGTCTATAGGTTTTTAACCTTTATCTTTTGTATTTCAAGTTTTAGCTTGCTTTTTGGTAGGATCATAATATATTCATAGTAAAAACTTATGGAAGAAAACCATAACCACCATTATCATGTAGATTACCAATTAGATTACCAATTAGGTTTCTTTTGTTACGTGACATTAGGGTTTCAACTACTTGTATTTAAGTGTGACAAAAAATCTACCTCTTTCACCAAGTACTTAATTTTCCATATGTATACAATGATCGATTCAACCTCTCGTAGAAATCGAATCTCAAACCATAAAAGACTCATACTGTATGATTTTTGTTTGGTTTTGGACGAAAAATAAAATAGTAGGATGAAAGAAGTGTCTTGTACGCAAAGTGTGCAAATTTCTCTGTGTTCATGATGTATTGTTTTATCTTTTCTTGTGACTCAAAAAGTTACACATGGAGGTTCAGAGGTTTCTTTTCTATGTAAATGTAACTTAACCTCAAAATTAATATTTGTATACTTTACTAGATTATAACCTACGTAAAACGCGGGGAAAATATAAAAAAAACATATATAGTTATAAAAAATGGCACAATAATGGAAAATGAAGTAAAAGAAACAAAATTAGTATTACTAGTAATATTAATTGTCTGAAAAAAAACAATGAAATGCATTAATATTTATAATCGTTGAATGACTTTTTTGTAGACATTATTTTTGTTTTATTAGTTTGACAATCTTCTTCGTCATATATGAGTACATTTTAAGTCTTTTTGATTTGTGGCTTGAGAAACATTGAAATATAACTGATTATTAGTAAAGATGAGTTTACGCAAATATAAATGAATTCAAATGATCATTTTAATAAATAACTCTAATGTTAATACAATGTTAATACCATTAATTAAAGCACTTTTAGCAAACATTTGGTTGAAAAATGATGTTGGTTTCCATGTTTATGAATTGTAATTAATTTCTCCTTCAAAAAATGTCAATAGAGATAAAGTATTGAGTTTGTCAAATGAGTTGAGTAAGATATTAATTTTAATTTGTGTTTACGATTGACATTTTTGAACTTATCAAATGATCACGTCTGATCGGAATCGGATGGTACCCTTTTTTCTTTGTTTTTTACTTTTATAAATAATGAACCAAATGTTTATTATTTGTATATCAACGCTTTAGATTCTTAATTACATCAAGTATAAAAAATTCTTAGACTCTTAATTACATCAACTATAACAAAATATCTAAACGGAATCATTAAGACTCACTCAGATAAAAAGAAAAGGCAAACGGTCAAATGAAGTCCTTGAAACCATGCAAGTTTTTAACATTAGATTCCCGTGAAACTAATCCCACGACCTATTCACACTTGTTTTAAGCCAGGTAGATACATCTTATTATTGCATACTTAAAGTTAGATACAACTTATTATTGCATCCTTAAAAATTTAGATTATAAAATTCATACCTTCATGATGTTTTTTCCCTTTCAAGTGGGTGTTGGCATGTAGCCCTAAGAAAGTTTTTCACTTGTTTCTCATTTAGCTTCATAGCATATTCACACCAGCAATCATATAAATCTTTAATTATAAATTAATGTCAACACAACTTAATTTAGATAATACTCACGCTGTATTTGCTTAAACAGTTAAGAGTTGATGACAATCTAAATGTTGTGAAATGTCCAATTTTGAAATTCATACCTGAGTTAAACCCATACCAAAGGTGAATTTATCAAGAGATTTTAAGCAGGCTAATGAAAGCTTTAACTCTATATAAAGATCAAAAATTAAAACACCATCTAAACAACCCATAAATGAAAATTATGACAAGGAAATCGAATATTAATTGACCTACTTGAGCGTATCAATCTGAGCATTTGGTTGAAATGGAACCTAAAATGCTTGATATCAAGTGTATAATCCGCTATATTTTAATCAGCCAACAGCAATGCATATTAATGTTGAGTTTAGTCTTATCCAGTTATTCCAGCTTAATCTTACATAGTCAACACTTTAATCTAAAAGTTTACATTTTCCCCATATAATCCAAATAGCATGTTAAATTTTATATTTGAAGAACCTAGTTTAAACTTTGCCAAGATTGTGCATTTTCTAATTTGAACAACATAGTTTTTAAATTTCTAGCTTCAAAAATTTATTAATTGTATGCTCTGTTACATTCAACCCGATTTTCTTTGCATAAAAAAGCACAAAAATCATTAGGGTCAAATAAACCATAATTTAAACGTCAAATTTACATGACCTGACTAGAAAAATTACCCAAGGACTCACTGCCTCCTTGAAGTGATATTTCTTGAAATAACCTTAAAAAAAACCAAAAATGTCTAGAATAAGAGAAATTAAATTATTTATAATTCATGAACTGCTCATATTGAAGTTCCTCCTTTTATTCTTCTTATAAATTGGTGATGACTTGTTCTAGACATGATTATCAAACCATTTTGTTTCAATATATATTTGCTAAAGATAATAAAGCTAATCAAGTATCTTGTCTTCATATAAATCAAAATGAACCTTAGATTCTAAAATGACTCAATTTCTCTACAAATTTCATACTCCATAAAATTGAAAATTTAAGATAAATAAATGGATGAACAGCGATATTAGATTCAACTATCGAGGTTGTTTGTTGTCAAAACAAAATTTCGAACATGGATAATCAAAAAACAATATATGTGATCATTAACCAAATGAAAGTAAAATGTTATAAGATGCACATTAAAAAAATTAATAAAAGTATGTTTCTATTTATAATAAAAAATTAATAAAAGTATGTTTCTATTTATAGACTCTTCTATGTATTATGTTGTAACATGAATGAAGGAAAGTATGATGCTATAAGACACACATTAAAAAATATCTTATGATTTCTTGCATTTAGCACAAAGAATATGAATATATTTTTATTTATTGATTATTATATCATCACACTCTCATTTACTCAATTGTGACATTACACATTTGTTTTTTTTTCTTATTAGGCATCATACTTCGAGAAAATTACAGAAGACTTACAATTACTTTTGTGTAACTTTGAATATACTAAATAAATTTTTATATAATCAGTAAGATGTGTGTTTATTAAAGGAAATATAGGCAAAGTAGTAGGGGGAAGAAGTTCTAGAAGGAAAAAAGACAAAAAAACTACCATTTTTTAAAAAGTGTTGAGACAAAAAGATACCATCCGTGAGCCCTATTGCATCTTCACAAATTGGTTGATTTTTTTAGGACAACTTAAAACTTTGGGATAAAATGACCACAAAACAGTACTGCATCTTCACAAATTGGTTGATTTTTTTAGGACAACTTAAAACTTTGGGACAAAATGACCACAAAACAGTTTGACATAAATAAGCCCATATACCAACTGATTTTATTGGGACATAAAATTTTAAAAAATTGTCAAATTACGTTTTTAGATACACAATTCAAACTTTAAAATTCAATAAAAACAACCATTCATATGTATACAAAACTAAATAATTAATTTGCTTGTATTTTGAAAAGAAAAAACTATATAATTTAAAAAGATAAAATACATAGGTTAAAACAATCTCATGTTAAATTCTCATATCTTTCAAGAAAATTAATTAGGGTAACAACTTGTTATGATCATATTGACATAATGACATGCCATAACTTTATACACTCTCATTAACAAAAGATAAATAGCAACAACTAACACTATGCAACGGCAACAAGCAACACTATCTGCAACACATGAAGAAATATTAAAATTTTTATAAAAGTCGTTGTTTAGGTAATATTTAATTATCTTACAATGCTATCATAAACAATTTTAAGATCTTATTGATAATTTTCATTTGAAGTATGTTGCTATGATCAAGACTTTTGGAAACGTTTGTTGCTATTTCTATCGATAACCATGCACAATAATAAGAAATACAAATAAAAATATAAAAGCTCAAGATTATAATTGTAATAATGTTCTTTTTCATTTAGCAAGGTAGGTTGCATTTATTTATAGAGTACATAAGTAAATATCACCAAACATAAGCCAATTCTCGAGTCTGAGTTAGTTTGAAGCTTACCTCATAATTAAAAACATTTTCACCCATTAGGATGATTAAGCAAATAGAAATAATTGTGTACAAGAACCCATAAGAGAACCTGAATAAGGTATAAACATGCAAAAAGAGAGTGAAAGGGCACGTTCTAATTGCCCAAAATTAGTCATGAACCTCAACGACATGTTCTTATGTAAAAAATACAAGACCCAAAACTCAAAACTGCTTGAAATAATCAAACAAACAGTGTAAAAAAAACTTGCAAATCGAGTATATTAAGAGAAATAAAACTCTCCTAAAATTTATTTATAAAGTGACTTACGTATATGATGCTTTTAAGATAATAAGTAGCATGTAATCACCTTGTTTGGCTAACGCCGAATTTTTATTTTTATGGCTTTTTAAACCTACTTCACCAGTTCTTCTAATTCCTTGAATATAAAGCAACATACAACGATTCTCAATTATATTACTGTTAAGCATTAAAATCGATATGGGTTTGGAATTAAGATCAACTGGAAACACAGAAGACTAAGTTGGAAACAAAGCATATCAATTTGTTGGAAGGTGATACAATTTTTAAAGAGGAAATGATGAAAAAAATAGGGAATATCTAAACAACATACAATCAAACAAAAATCATTAACTAAAGAAAATACAAAGCAAAAGAATTTGATATTATGGTGATCCATGTGTACCTACTATTTTTCTTCTTTTGTTATTACGTTCTTTAATAGCAGCGTGCTCGAGTAATTATCCCAACTTGCCTAAGCTCGCCAAGAACACAGTTAAGACGATTTGTATATTTACTGATTTGATACAAATGAGGGAAAAACATAAAATTAAATGTAATACTTATAAGAAGAAATCCATATGCCATTGTTTCCCAAGCATGATCCTGCACATATTTAAAAAATTGGAAATGCTTGACTTTCTGGGAAAAATGCACATAATCAAGCTCTATCAATTTCAGAAAGATCCTGATTGCAATATTATAGATGACCCATTAGATTTGAGCGATGTTACCTTCTCAACAGGTTTTAATCAATACATATGCTTTGGTAAATTTGATTAAAAATAATGAAAGATACAAGCATATTACATTCTCAGCATAGGTTTGAACCATATCTTTAACGAAAATAAAAATAAAATAGACATAACAATAAAATATTTTAACTAATATCTGATATAAAGAATAACAAAAGGACTAATACCCACCGTATATATTTAATATTTCATTCAAGCCTTTTAGCAAACACTTGGTGGGCAAGAGATTCAACATTATATCCAAGCACTTCTCCAAAACTAAAGTCGCACAACAATTCATCAAAATTGCAAGTGATATTTTGGAATACATTCAAGTAAGCCATATGGATGAAAAACCTATGAAAGCAGGAAGAAGAAAAAAGAAACAGAAGAAGCAACAAGTCGTAATAGTAAGATAAAATTCTCGAGTATGACTAAAACTACAAAAAAAAAATCAAACACTGTTGAAGAAATCAATAACATCAGTATCAAGTATCTCTTATATGCTTCTGAAATCATCTATTGATGATGTTTTTGACCTCTCAAATCACGTGAGTCGCTATTCTCCTCAACGGTAAACGGCCTCAAATTGAAATTTAAAATATGAACCTGTCATTTGAAATTGATTCATTATGCATAAATGTGTGTATATTATGGAAACCTTAATCATCGTATTATCAATTGAAAAAGCTTTAACTTGGAAATTCCTCATTTATAGGCATATAGTAGGAAACAAGCAAACCGTAAGAAGTTCGAGATTTCATTGACATTAATACAATTACTAATTTAAAATGTAATATATGTTTTATAAAATTGGTGGAGAAAAATAAAAAGGAATGATAAAGATGATGTCAACAAATAATCCAATGGTGGAAAATATAGGATTGAAATGCAATCAATGGTCCTGATTTTTTCAGTTTAGAATTAAAGGTTCTCTTTTAATAATATTTAGAGATAATATAAATAAGAGAAAACTACAATTTAACCAAATACGTTAATGATTTTTCAAAAACTTACCAAAAATTTAACGTTTTACCCCAAAATAGCAATCCTTTTACATGCAATTTCTCGTCAGCTATGAAATCGGTCTTTCCGACTGTGACGTAGACCTATTTTTGGCCCGTTTCAACCCAATAATGTGTATCTATAAAAAGCAAAGTTGTTTTATAAAGTTGCAAATGCCTAATAGCCACCTACGATTTCTTCGGTTAGCAAATGCTATTTCCTCTGTCGATTTTTTTTAATTATATGTTTTCATTAAAAACTTGTAATACGATTTTATAGATTTTGACTATGATTTTTGACATCTTTGACTATGATTTCGTACAATTTCACTAGTCTATATATAAAATGTTCTATAAAAAAGTTAAATTATCATTGTTTTGTTTATAAATATATATCTGTTGCATTTTTTACTAAAATGAGTTCTACTTAATATTTCGTTGTGGTTGTAACCGGTGGGAGTTAGTTGATTCTCAACTAACATAAGTTTGGCTAGAAGGAATTACTAGAATGTTCAATTTCAATGTGACATTTCCGGATAATATAAATTTTAGTGACTTTTTATATTTGGTGAAAATTAAGAGTGGTTTGCTAGGTAAATTTAATATTAGTCTTGTTTTCTAACATCCTATAATGCATAATTATATAGCCATGGTTGTTAATGATGATATTAGATACTTAATCAATGTAATTAAAACCGATAATCAAACAAAACTCCTCCGCTCGATAACTCATTTTGTATTCTCTAATCTAAAAATGTATATTTTTTTCTATCCAAATCTAATACTAAGGTAGGTCGGATGTAATATAGAACATTTTATGAACAAACAATCCGTCCCCTTAGAGTACGTGGATGTCCAAAAAAATTTCGAATACTGTCATCTGAAATACATCACATAGGGTCCCTCCCAAAAATTTCCGAATACTGTCGTCTAAAATAAATCATATAGGGTACCTTCCAATCTACTTAATGGTTGCCATAATTTACATCTCGACCCTTTAATGTTTGCAATCGCCTGATAGTTTTGATTGACATGATGAAACAAACAACCCTCTAATATTAAATATGAACATTCTAAAATTAAATCAAACATGACAAAAAAACAATTCTACAAGTGACTAATATTAAATACCGTGCGCTAGAACTATTAATAATATATCAAAGATGAAAAAATTTAGAAAAAATAAGGAGAATTTGGGCAAAACAAAAAGAAAAAAAAAACAAATGTACAAGGTAGCTGTAACGCCCCTAAAATATAATCCAGAAATTTTATTTTAAACTTAAATAAAATAATCAGAGTAACATCTTAAAAGCGGAACCTATGTGGTGTGTGCGATGTAGTCATCCCGAATTATTCCCCTTGGAACAAGAAGTACCTGAAACATAATTGAAAATCGTAAGCACAAAACTTAGTGAGTTTCCCAAATTACCCCATACCATACATAATAAATCACATACCGGGCCCCCGCCCTACATCGGGCCTCGCTCGGCATCGAGTCCCGCTTGGTATACAAATATGTTATTCTTAGGCCCCGCCCACTATACACATACAATATATATCACATAATCATGCTAACATATACAATGATCATAAACAATAGCATATGTTTCAGTCATCGGGCCTCACCCGACATCGAGCCTCACTCGACATCGAGCCTCACCTGGTATACATAGCAGCACATAACACATGTAAGGGTCACGCAGACTCCTAGCATCCTAACGTAAACACTAAGGGCCGACATTGGTGCCTTAGACCCGCTAAACCCAGTGAGGAAACTTACCTCGACTGCTAAATCTCACTGAAAATCCTTGGCTGTTGGTCCGACGAATCTTGAGCTATCAATACCAAAATAACACCCAATTAACAATAGGGTCCCAAAACATATCCATCAATCCATATTTAGGGTAAAAAGACCATTTTACCCCTCACCTACTTTGGTCCAAGACTAAGGCCCAAACTCACAATCTAAAAGGCCGAAAACCAAATAATCAACCAAGGCCCATATATAGCCTAATTTGGAAAATTGGGCCCAAGCCCTTGCATGGGACTTAACCTAAAGCTCAACAACTTTTCCTAGTAAAAATGACTTTTACTCTAATGGCCCAACAAGAACTCACACACTCAAGCCCAAACTCGAAGCTCAAAGCAAACAACCCATCTGACTAAGTACGCGGGCCGTACTTAGCTGTACGCTAAGCGTACACGCTATTTGGCTTGTACGTTGCGCGTGCAGACTTGTACGCTCAGCGTACTCAACCATTAAGCCAAACTCTACATTAAGCTCTTAATGATTAGGTCCAGAAGTCTAAACCAAAGATCTGAGTCCTAATAAGTGTCTAGAACCATAAAGTCACTGACTTTGTGACTTTGTTTGCCCCAAAAGAACCCAAATCAAGGTATATCATTATACTTTCACCAAATGGTCCTAATCTCATGCATGGGGGATTCTAAACCCTAAAGGTGTCAACTTTATGAATCTTGAACCTCAGAAACACTAAGAGTGGCAATTCATAGCTCCTGGAGTGGTACCAAACCACTAGATCTCATTCATGAATCTAAAAAGGGACCAAAAATTATATATATATATATATATATATATATATATATATATATATATATATATATATATAAGCCATTAATGAACAAGTTCATAGCTCTTTACCTCAAAACAAGCTGAAAATGAAGCAGATAATCAAGATCCACAAGATCTTCCTTGATCCCCCACATTGCACCAAGCTCTTACTTCTTGAATATGGACCAAAACACACCAAAATGGACGCAATGAGATCAAAACACAAAGGAGAGGCTTAAGGTTTCATGCATGAGGCTATAAGGACAGTGAAGGTTGAGAAATGAGGGCTTCATGAGTCATAAAGATGATTATATAATGTCCAACCCTGAAATTAGGGTTTTCATTAAAGCACACATACGCCCCACGTATGTGTTTGGAACCTCGTCCAGCCTTGCCTAAGTGCACTAAGCGTACCATGTGGTACGCCCCGCGTACTCGCTTCGCAGCTTGTACGCCAAGCATACCATGTGGTACGCCCAACTTACAACACAAGGACCAAAATGAAATTTATCAATACACAATGGGCAGTAATGAACGTATCAAGATTCCAAGTGTTACAATTCTCCCACACTTGAATTAGACTTCGTCCTCGAAGTCTGCTGCCCCGAATAACTCCGGATAGTGCTCTCCAATCTCATCCTCAGGCTCCCAAGTCCACTCCAAACCCTTGTGGTGCTACCATTGTACCTTCACCAACTCGACCGCCTTGTTCCTCAAGGTTTTTGTCTTCCGATCCAAAATTGCCACTGGTCTCTCAATATAATTCATGCGGTCATCCACCTGAATATCCTCCAATGACACCACTGCGGAATCATCCACTAAGCACTTCCGCTGCTGAGAGACGTGGAACATGCTATGAATCTGACTGAGCTCATCTGGAAGATCCAAACGGTAAGCAACCCGGCCCACCCGATCCAAAACCCTGAAAGGACCAATATACTTGGGGCCCAGCTTGCCCCGCTTCATGAGCCGGATGACACCTTTCTAAGGTGACACCTTCAGGAGAACCATATTTTCCACCTGGAACTCTAAGTCTGACTGGCGCCTGGCGGTATAACTCTTCTGCCGACTTTGAGCTGTCTGGAGCTTGCTCCGAACCTGCTGAATCAGCTCAGTGGTTTTGAGTACCACCTTAGTACTCCCCATAACCCGCTGGCCGACCTCGCCCCAACAAATCAGGGTCCTGCATTTCCTCCCGTAGAGCATCTCAAAAGGAGGTCGATCATTGTTGGCGTGATAACTGTTGTTATACGAAAATTCCACTAATGGAAGATACGTATCCCAAATCCTACCGAAATAAAAAACACATGCCCGCAACATATCCTCAAGAGTCTGAATAGTCCGCTCACTCTCACCATCTCACTCTGACCATCGGTCTGTAGATGTAATGCTATATTGAAAAGGAGACGAGTGCCTAACTCGTCATGAAACCTCCTCCAAAACCTGCAAGTAAATCGGATGTCCCTGTTGGAAACCACTGACACCGGTACCCCATGACGTGCCACCACTTCTCTGATATAAACCTCAACCAATTTCTCTACAAAATACTCTCCTGAACTGTAATGAAATGCACGCTCTGGGTCAAACGATCCACGATGACCCATATTGAATCCACTCCGCACGCAGTCCTGGAAAGCTTCGTGATAAAATCTAGGGTGATGTCTTCCTATTTCCATATGAAAATCTCCAACGACTAAATCTATAATTTTCTCTACATATAATATAGTACAAACAATGAAATATAAATTTTGATTATAATAAAAAGAGTGTATTTTAATTTTTTATAATTGAAAATTCCGTTATTCAGTTATCTCGTTTATTTTAAACATATAATTCATATTTTGAAGTGTTGTTTTTATTTTTTATTTTTATATAAATAGACATTGAAAGCATTTTGTTTACATTCATTTCTCTAATTTAGAAATTATAAATTGAACACCGAAATCCGTGGTGCCTCGATCCCATATAGGGGATATTTGTTAAAAAAATCGGGTGCAGGGACAATGTTAACTGTGACATCCCCTAATTTCTCGGCCAGAAAAAACCGATTTAATTTACGTTTTTTAAAATAAAATCAGAGAAATCTTTTCAAAAGATGTTGCAGAATTGGTCCCCAAACAACATATGATAAAAGTTTATCAAAACCCTTCATTAAGAAGGTATATATTTTCCATATATATATATATATATATATATATATATATATATATATATATATATATATATATATATATATATATATCAAAACCTCGGGATGTCATGTTCCGATACAGATCAAAAGCATAAACAAGACATTATAAGCCTTTCAACAGTTATTTACAACTACTGGCCTATAATCCAAAAATCTCTCGTCGTCCTCCGACTATGCTCGGGGTCCACTACCTGTAACATAAAAAGCTGAGTGGGTCAGGCTTGGGAGCCTGGTGAGCATATAGAGTTTTCAACCCACAATAATAATAAACTTATTAAGTTCACCAATCAACAATAACCTTGATTACCCGTTCCCGTTATCCTCACTTTACGTCCCTAAACACTTTTCACAAGGGACCTAGCCTAAAGAATATCATCGGGATGGACACTACTACTAAGGGGTTTCCTCAGCCATACATGTCCTAAAGGCAACCATGAGGGGGATGGAGTACAGCGACTAAAAACTCTAGTTCATTAACACCTACAGGTTGCGGACCTGCTAATGTTTCCCACTTGACTGTCTAGAAAGTCCGTGGTCGTCATCCAAACTCCGCTAGATGACCGGATCTCAAAACACATCGAGGCCTCTCATCAATTTTATTTTATCACACATCACTATCTACCCATGTTCCACCCAACATATTTGTAGATAAAAATACTTATACAATTTAAAACTTGTATAAAACATCAACACAACAGTCACCTCAAATAAACAATTAATATATTTATGCATAGCACGTATTATAAGGTAAATACTTCATATCTATGTGTAAAATGAAAGTGACTATACACTCACATGATTTGGTGATAATCGGGCAGCAATTCGTTTCCTAAAACGATCGTTTCTAATAAAACCAAGAGTTTTATTGAGAAACCGGGCTTTGTAAAAGTCGGGCTTCGAAACCGAAAAGATAAATTTTCCAGGCTTCTCGGGCACTTCGTGGCATATTCCGGGGCTTATAGTCGATACCAGGGCTTTGGGGGATTCTAAGATGAAGAAAATATGAAGAAAGGGGCTAAATATGGCAAAACTGAAACAACCCAAAAATACGACCCAAAAAATTTCATTTTCCAATATAACCAAAAACTATAATCTGAGTGTCATATCATAAAACCATACGTGATGTATCCCAAACATAATAAAACACTGTGCGGAAAAACTGTATCATATCTATGTCATATCAAAATCAAAGAAACTAAATCGACTCCCAGGATAAAAGCTGAAGCTGTGGTGTGTGCGATGCCATCATCCCGAGCTCTTCCCTCTGCTAGCGGAAGTACCTGAAACCAAAACTAAAACTGTAAGCACGAAGCTTAGTGAGCTCCCCCAAACTACCACATACCATACAAAACATATATAAAGCACATACTGGGCCTTGCCCACTACATCAGACCGAAGTCTGGAACTAGCTGCATCGGACCGAAGTCCGGAACTGACTGGGACCTTGTCCCCTGCATCGGACCAGAGTCCGGAACTAACTGCATCGGACCGAAGTCCGGAACTGACTACATCGGACCGAAGTCCGGAACTGACTGATCATGGCATAGCATAAAACATAACAACCATTATAAACACATAAACTGCATACTGCATCGGAGCAGAGTCCGGAACACATAACACAAACATGCTTGTATCACAAAGACATCAAGCACTCTAACTACTGCATCAGACCAAAGTCCGGAACTACTGATAATTAAACGGGTCGGCATTGTGGCCGTAGACCCGTTCCTACCGAAAGGAAACTCTCCTCGTGAACTGGCTGCTGAGTGTATGGCTCTGGAAGCTAACTGCTACTGCTCCGGTATCTCCCCGGCTACAAGTCCATAAACACACTCAATCAAATACTAAACACTGTACTGGGTAAATGACTCTTTTACCCTTGGTCAAAGTCAACTCTCGGTTGACCTGACTCGCCGAGTTGGGCCGCCAACTCGCCGAGTCCCTATTCTCACTCCTCGACCCTACTCGCTGCTACTCGTCGAGTATGGCATCGACTCGACGAGTACCCTCTCGATCCAAGAACTCAGACAATCTTCATCCGACTCGCCGAGTCATATGAACAACTCGACGAGTTGTTCTTGAGTCTAAGAAGATTGCCTTGGACTCGCCGAGTTGTATGAACAACTCGCCGAGTCCCTCCATTACTGAGTCTACCCTCAACTCACTGAGTCCACTCCACTACTCATTGGACCCACTCGACACCGCTCAAAAGGAAGAAATCGGGGACTCGCGACTCGACTCGCCGAGTCGTTCTTCCGACTCGCCGAGTCACCGCCATGCAACTATTCTACACTCGATTCTGCTCGAATCCAATACATACAAATGATAGATCTGAGTCCAATAAGCTGATTTACCATGTAAAGTTTCCAACTTTACGTGTACAAACACATGAACAAGGGAATAAAGGCTAAAAAGGCACTTAAAAGGGTAGATCTAGGGTTATGATGCAAAATAGCTCCATAAAGACAATAGATCTGGGCTCTACAACCCCTAAATGAACAGATCTAAGGATATCTCGACATAAAATGGCTTCCATATCAACATAAGGCTTGAGAAAAGCATCAACTAGATCTAAAGGGGATTTTAAAGCATAAAAGGGAAGGAAATCCGAAGAATACCTCAAAGAACTCTTGCTCTCCCTTGAATCTTCGCTCTACAATTCTTCTCCTTGCTCCTTTCTTCTTCTCCTTCTTCAAGCCTTCACAAAATGCACACAAGATCACTTAAAACACTCAAGAACGAATTAGGGTTTTCTCACAACTTTTAAGGGTGAAGGAGGCGAGAATGGAGGCCATAAGGGTGGCTTAAATAGTGGACAACCCGGGGATTTAGGGTTTCTCCCAGACGGACAGACTCGCCGAGTCCAGAATATGGACTCGCCGAGTCGCCAGCTAACACGTGCTCGAAATCCCGTCCCTACTCGGCGAGTCAGGCCATGAACTCGCCGAGTCCCTCTTGCAAAACTTCAAAATAAATACCAAGGAATTATCATACCGGAGACGGGTCGTTACAAAAACTCCAAAAGTAACCGAGAGCCTTCGCAGGTACCCTTCTATTTATAGGGTCCGAAGTCCTGATCCAAGGGCTGAGAGGCTCCTGATCCGACGGCTGAGAGGTCTCGCAGGGGGTAGCTCGCACGAGGGTAACATGTGCGAAGGGGCTGCTGGCTTCTTGTGATTGGTCTGAAGCGTGTGTCCGAAGTTGGTTCCGGTGCGCAGGTGGTCAGCACGTGCGAGGGTCTCGGTGGCACTCGCTGATCGAAATGCGGACTCGTGACCCATGTGCGAGGCTCGGAGCTAGGCTGTGCGAGGTTCGGTCCATATGCGAGCCTCGGATTGGACCTCCTCCTCGGTCGAATCAGGATTCGACGCGTGGCTTCGCATGACTCAGCAACTTGGTGACTCAGCAGGACACGTGGCACTCTTTCAGCGAAGGCGACGTGGCAAAATGTGACTATGCGAATTTTCTTGATTTTCGCACCAAAACTTCTAAAATCCATAACTTTCGCATATGCGAATTTTCTTGATTTTGGGCGTTCTTTTTATCGAACTTCTCGGTTTAACGAATACTACAACTTTCGTTTAGATCACTAAGGCTAAAAAGTAGTTTGTCGAAAACTCACTTTTTGCGACATTCAGCACCGTGCCAGTTTTGTCGCGAAACTTCGATAGGTCATAACTGGTTCGTTATAACTTGGATTTTGGTATTCTTTATATATCCGATATCCTTGTTTCGACCACTACAACTTTATGTAAAGATATCGGGCTTATCTCACACTTTAATTTTGACGCTTATTTTTATTCTTAATTAATTAAGCCCTAATAATTAAGCATAAAACACATAATTCACATAATATTTACATAATTCCTTTTCATTTCTTCAAAATGAGTTACAAAGGTTAACCTAGACTATCAAACCAATATAAATGCCTAGGCTAGAAACACGAGTGTTATATTAACTCCCTTTTTAATTCGGGGGCGGGGACGGAGGTGGGCAATCCCGTCCCAAATCGCAACTGGGGCCCTATTAATATATTTCATATATATATATATATATATATATATATATATATATATATATATATATATATATAATAAATGATAGCAATGATGTGAACTTCCAAAATTCAACAAAAAATCATGTTTTTAAGTTGTTAGTATAACATTTTTAAGATGTTATAAAATATTCGCTTTTAACATGTAAAATTATGTTATAAATAACCATTTTTAACCCAAAAAAATATATTCTTTAATCCAAAAAACAACTTCTTTTAACCCAATAAAAAGATAGTCTAACACCAATCGGGGGCAGAGAAACGGGAGCGGGGGGTAATCCAGGAATACGGGGCAGGGACGGGATGGGGAGGTTAGAAATTTTGGGGGCGAGGAGAGGAATGCAACCCCGTCGCGTTTGTCCCCTATTGACATCCCTAATGGATATCGGGAAGAACAAGGAAATAGAGGGGTTGACGATGTGTTTGGGAGGGAGGAAATCAGTCAATAAGGAAAATGATGATTTTTAAGTAAAAAAAGAAAAGAAAAAAAAAGAAGAATCAAATAAGCTAACCATTTACAAAGAATATATCTTAACTCTACAAATATATAAAAGGGAAATTGATTAATATATCATTAATAAATGATTTATTTAACAAAAATCACCTAGAGTTTTTTCTTTTTCTTTTTTTTGTAAAGTAATCACATTTTTCGGAACACATTGTTCTAGAGAGGTCTCCGAAATTCCAGAGTACGATTCCGAACCATGGTTTTGGAATACATTTTGTTTGTTTTTTATTTGCTTTGTTTGTTTGTTTGTTTGTTTGTTTGTTTTGTTTTTGTTTTTGTTTTTTTTTTGTGTGCAACGTGTTTTTCTTTTAGTATAAATTTTGGTTTTATATAATGTATAAGTTTTGCTTTTTTAAAATATATAACTTTTGGTTTTATAAAATGTAAAATGCAATTAAAATCAACAAACAACTAATAAATATATAAACTAAATAAAGGGATGTGTCTGTAGGTCATATTACAAATGTTCAAATTATCCTTGTCCTTATACTCAAAAAAACATTCCACTGGTCGTTTCCGATAACCCATGTCCTATGCACCATATATAATCTCCTTATGGCCCCAATACATTCACCCTCATCAGCCTCCGCCTAAAAACCGCCCCTCTAGCTAACCTTAAGTGTGAATAGTGCATCTTGAGCTCATTTGTGTGTTTTGGTGGTGATCTTGCAGAAGAAGAAGGTGGTAGAAAGACATAGGAGCTTGGAAGAAGCTTGGATCTGATATTCTCTCCTTGGTAGCAACCTTTAGGAGGTAAAAAGCTCCTAGCTTGA
This sequence comes from Lactuca serriola, assembly GCF_051521515.1. Taxonomy (NCBI): domain Eukaryota; kingdom Viridiplantae; phylum Streptophyta; class Magnoliopsida; order Asterales; family Asteraceae; genus Lactuca; species Lactuca serriola. Next base: position 340,027,962 of record NC_136412.1, on the reverse strand, counting down.
TCATCTTTTCTTATGGATCTAGTTATTCCTTCATTTAGGGCTTTATTGGTCCCCACCTTTGTGATTCTTGAGCATGTCATGCTCTTAACCTAATAAGTCGCCCTTTCAGACCCAATGAGGGGTCTTTAGTCATAAAAATGAGATCTTGATGCTTAGTTCTTTCCCATGCATGCTCTATAAGGTCTTTAGGTCTTAAGAAGTTAAGAATGTTGGTATTAATCACTTATTGGGCATGCATAATCATAAAGTTGGAAAATTTATGACTCTCAGTGGTATTTTGGCATTGGATTTATAATTGGAATGTAAGAGCTTAACACATTAAGCTCTTAATATGGAATAATGGGACTTCGGTGCATACGTCGTGCGTAACTTTATGTTTGATGCGCGTACGGGGTCAACTGCTCGATCCTGATAAAGGCCCATGTACTCCCAGCGTACAAGCTTAGTACGCCCCGCATACTCAACAGAGTTAACTGAGTTGACTCGTTGACTTTGACCTTTGCCCAGAGTTTTGACCAAGGTTGATCTAGGGACATTTTGGGTATTTTGAGCTGTTAATTGAGATTATTTCATTGGTTTTGGTTAGGTGATCGTTGTGTCGATTATTTGGAGCAAATATTTATTCAACTTACATTCAGACTGATATGTGAGTTTTCCTTACTGTACCCGTGGGTTGAAGGCACCAATGCTGACCCACTAGATTATTATCCTAGTTAGGATAATAGTTTGCTAGTCTATAGTTACTTAGTAGATCCGTATGATCACCTGTATTTGTTGGCTCTGTGTTTATGTTTATTTGTTGCATATGTCGACATATTGTGTTGGGTTGAGGTGGTCCTGCTTTGTGTTGTAGGCGAAGACACCCGGGGTCGACCGGATAGGTTGTAGGCCCTGCGAGGCGGTCCACTCATGCCGACGGCCCGTAGAGCGGTCCAGATAGGCTGTAGGCCCTACGAGGAGGTCTAGTCAGGCAGACGGCCCATAGAGCGGTTCAGATAGGCTGTAGGCCCTGCAAGGCGGTCCAGTCAGGTCGATGGCTCGTAGATCGTTCCAAACAGGCTATAGGCCATTCCAGGTGGTCCAGTCAGGTTGGTTGCTCATATTTGTATTCTTGTTTTCTTAGTGGTATGTTGGTACTTTAGAGGAACTCACTTAGCTATGACTTCGAATTTTAGTTTGTTGTTTCAAGTACTTTTGAGGATCGTGAGAAAGCGAAGGCGTGATCGTGCACATCTTCCAGTTTTATGTTAATGGTTCTTGGGAAAACTCTGATTTCGAAATAATGCTTTTGAAACAATGAATCTTTTATAAACAATATTGGTTAATGGTTGATTTTGAAAATTTAAATTTCTTTGATTTTTGGAGTGTTACAACTCCAGTCAAATGTATCAGTGTTGAAAGATGACGACACATTCGTCCACCGAACATCATCGTGTAACGCCCCAAAAATACCGGCTAAAAATTTCATTTTTAAAACAAGTACATGGCAAAACATTAAAAATAAAAGACTCGACGATGATATCATTTCACAAAAGATACTGCCTGTCTAGAAACATTTTTTTTATAAAACATTAAAGTGTCAGAGTAAAAATTCCCAGGAGGATCTCATGATGCGGAAAGCAAAGCGTGTGTGTGATGTACTGCTACCGCGCCGGCTCCTTCCCCTTCGAAGAAGAGGTACCTGAAACCAAAACTGAAAACCGTAAGCACGAAGTTTAGTGAGTTCCCCCACTGTACCACATACCATATAATCACATAACATACATATATTGTCAGGCATATCTGGGTGCCCGACCTACCCCTTCGGTCCTCTCGACCGGACGTTGCCTAGCATACCTGGGTGCTGGCCTCCCCTTCGGTCCTCTCGACCGGATACTGCCTAGCATATCTGGGTGCTGGCCTCCCCTTCGGTCCTCTCGACCGGATACTGCCTAGCATATCTGGGTGCTGGCCTCCCCTTCGGTCCTCTCGACCGGATACTGGGGAACTATTTCTCCCCTCTACTACTACCACATAACATGTATCACAATATAAGAATCTATCTAACATGGCTGAGTATGACTACCCCTTCGGCCCTACCGACCGGATATCTCGGGGACTATCTCCCCCTACTGTCACTAGCACATAGCATCATATCATACTATCACATAAACATAACACAGGTAGTAGTAATCGCTAATTGAATATCACAAAGACAATCATCTACATACAACTCCTACTGGTGGGCCGGCATTGTGGCCGCAGACCTGCCGCTACTGGAAGGTAACTCACCTCGAAAAAGCTGCTGATCTGCGTGGGAATTAACTGCCTGCTGCTGCTCCGGAAAACCTCCGACTATAATTCCCACAAAACACTCAATCAATCACTGCTAACTGTCCCTTAGGGTAAAATGACCATTTTACCCCTGACCAAGTCGTAAACCAAGGTCAGAGTCAACTGCAGTTGACCCGACTCGCCGAGTTGGCTCTCCAACTCGCCGAGTCCCTATTCAACCGATTGACCTGTATCCCGTCTCTACTCGTCGAGTTAGGCGTTGACTTGACGAGTTCTCCTTCTAAACTGATGTCCAAGTTCTTCATCCTACTCGCCGAGTTGTATGAACAACTCGCCGAGTTCATCTTCATCCGATGAACACTTTATGCTGTGACTCGCCGAGTTGTATGAACAACTCGTCGAGTCTGTTCTTGATCTAAGAAGATTTCCTTGAACTCGCCGAGTCAGGGCATTGACTCGCCGAGTTCCTTCATGGGTGAGTTCGGCTTCCAACTGACCGAGTCCACTCAGGACTCACTACTCTACTCGACACAACGAAAAGGGAACAAACTCGGAGACTTGCGAACCGACTCGCCGAGTCAGATGAACGACTCGCCAAGTCGTTACCATGCAATTACTATATGGTCGATTCTGCTTGAATCCAGCTCATGCCATACATAGATCCGTGATCCTGGGGCTTGATTAACACGTAAAGTTTCCAACTTTACGTGTAAATAGACAACCATGAGGGTTTTAAGGTCCAAAATGCACCAAAAGGGGTAGATCTAGGGCTTTCATGCAATATGGTTCCAAAAAGACAGTAGATCTGAGCTCCTGGAGCACAACCATGCCTAGATCTAAAGGTCAATCAACTTATTACAAACCCTCAAACATACACAAGCTTGGAAATGGTTCAAAGAGGACTTTAATGGAGCTATAAGGGACAATAACCATGAAAACAAGGGGGAAAACGAGTTATACCTTAGGAAACACACTGAGATAGCTCAAAGATGCCTGACCTCCTCTTCTTCTTCTTGATCTACTCTTCTTCCCACTCCAAAACTTCAAGAGGAAACACCAAAAGCTTCAAACTCACAAGAAAACAAAGCTTGAATGAGATATAGGGCTCTGAGGGTGAATGGGGGCGAGATTGGGGCGGAAAGAGAGTTTAAATAGGGTGCAAACCCCTGAAACTTAGGGTTTCATCCAACAGCGGTGACTCGCCGAGTCCAGAATACGGACTCGCTGAGTCGCCAACTTAAAACGTGTCCCGGGTCCCGACTCTACTCGGCGAGTCGGGCCTACCACTCGCTGAGTACAAGGCTAAGAATGCAAACACTTAAACAAATTTCCACATACCGGAATTAGGCGCTACAAATCTCCCCCACTTATTTTAGACTTCGTCCTCGAAGTTTGCTGCTCGATCCCGAAACACCTCAGTGTAATGCTCCCTCATTTCTTCCACCGGCTCCCAAGTCCACTCTGAACCCTTTCGGTGATGCCATTGCACCTTTACTAATTCCACCTTCTTGTTCCTCAGATCCTTCGACTTCCGGTCGAGGATCGCGACTGGGCGCTCAATGTAATTCAGGCTGTCATGAACCTGAATATCCTCTAATGGCACCACCGCTGAATCATCCATGAGACACTTCCGCAGCTGAGAGACATGGAAGGTGCTGTGGATCTGGCTGAGCTCGACTGGCAGATCCAGCCTATATGCTACCTTGCCCACCCGGGCTACAACCCTGAACGGTCCAATGAATCTCAGGCCCAACTTGCCCCACTTCCTGAATCGAATGACGCCTTTCCAAGGCGATACCTTCAGGAGAACCATATCCCCGACCTGAAACTCCAAGTCGGATCGACGCTTGTCGGCGTAACTTTTCTGCCGACTCTGAGCAGTCTGAAGCCTACTCCGAACCTGTTGGATCCTCTCGGTTGTCTTGAGCACCACCTCGGTGCTCCCCATGACTCTCTGGCCAACTTCACCCCAACATATCGGGGTCCTGCACCTCCGACCGTACAACAACTCGAATGGAGGACGGTCAATACTCGTGTGGTAGCTGTTGTTGTATGAGTACTCAGCCAAGGGAAGATAGGTATCCTAGCTACCACCGAAATCTAGCACGCATGCCCGCAACATATCCTCCAAAGTCTGGATGGTCCGCTCGCTCTGACCATCCGTCTGCGGGTGAAAAGCGGTGCTAAAATGCAGACGAGTGCCCAACTCCTCATGAAACCTCTTCCAAAATCTGGAAGTGAACCGCACATCTCGATCTGAAATCACCAACACTGGCACCCCGTGTCGCGCTACTATCTCCCTGATGTAGATATCGGCCAACTTTTCGGCCGAGATGCTCTCCTGGATCGGAATAAAGTGGGCGCTCTTGGTCAATCGATCGAAGATGACCCAAATCGAATCTACTCCATGCGCAGTCGTGGGAAGCTTCGTGATAAAATCCATCGTGATATCTTCCCATTTCCACTGCGGATTATCCAACGGCTGCATCTTACCACGCGGTCTCTGATGTTCGGCCTTGACCTTCCTGCAGGTCAAGCACCGCTCGACATACCACGCCACATCCCGCTTCATGCAGGGCCACCAATAATCTAGGCGAAGATCCCGATACATCTTCGTCGCCCCTGGATGAATAGAGAATCGGGATTTGTGCGCCTCCTCCATCAAGATCTGGCGCACGCCTCCATGATACGGCACCCACACCCTACGGTGTAGTGTCAATAACCCCCGGCTATCATAATCGAAAGAGATGACTTGACCCACTATTTGCTCACTCTTCTGATGCTCTTCCTTCATAGCCTCCTGTTGAGCCTCGCGAATCTGCTCCAACATGGGAGTCACCATAGTCATCCTCATGCAAATATCCCTGATTGGCGCCGCCTTGCGGCTAAGCGCATCGGCTACCACATTGGCCTTTCCTGGGTGGTAAAGGATCTCACAATCATAATCCTTCACCACGTCCAACCACCGATGCTGCCTCATGTTCAGACTCGGCTAATCCATGAGTTACCTCAAGCTCTTGTGGTCCATGTAAATGGTACACCGAACCCCGTAAAGGTAATGCCGCCAAATCTTGAGAGCGAAAACCACCGCCCCCAAATCCAAATCATGCGTCGGGTAGTTCGCCTTGTGAGGCTTCAGCTGTCTCGAGGCATAAGCAATGACATGCCCCCTCTGCATCAATAATGCACCTAGGCCTGAGATCGACGCATCACAATATACCACAAAATCCTCCACGCCCTCGGGCAGGGCTAAGATTGACGCCTCGCACAATCTCTGCCTCAAAATCTCGAACGCTGCCTGCTGCTCAGGCCCCCATCGGAAGACCACGGCTTTCCTAGTCAACCGTGTCAGGGGTACGACTATCTTGGAGAAATCCCGAATGAATCTCCGATAGTAGCCTGCCAATCCTAGGAAACTCCGAATCTCGGATGGAGACTTCGGAACCTCCCACCTCATCACGTCCTCCACCTTGGCCGGGTCTACTGAAATCCCGTTCTGGTTGACGAGGTGTCCAAGGAATTGCACCTCGCACAACCAAAACTCACATTTGGAGAACTTGGCGTACAAGCTCTCCCTCCTCAGGGTCTCCAAAACCTCTCTTAGATGCTCCTCGTGCTCCTCCTGTGTCTTGGAATAAACCAAGATGTCGTCAATGAAAACTATCACAGACCGATCCAACATTGGCCTGCACACACGATTCATGAGGTCCATGAACGCAGCAGGAGCATTGGTGAGCGCAAACGGCATCACCACGAAGTCATAATGGCCATAACGCGTAGGGGTGAGCATTTGGACCGGCCCGGACCGAACCGGACCGGACCGACTCTTGGACCGGACCGGTTATGGAGAATTTTGTGGACCATGGACCGGACCGGATGAGTCGTGTCCGTGTCCGGGTTTTCCGGTTTTTGGACCCGTTTGGACCGGTACAACTTTAATTGCAGAGAGTATAATAAGTAATCTACATTGATGTATAATATTATAACTTACAAAATTAATATGTTTCCGTTTCATGCCTAACTAATCTACATTGATGTATAATATTATAACTTGCAATTTGCAAAAATTAATTTTCCAAATAAAAGCAACTAACATATAAATCAAGTTCACCAACAAAAGTTAAACAATTTTAAGACAAACATACAAAAGTATTACCGTAACAACAAAAATCATAGTTTAAACTTTAAAATCAATATGTAACATATTTAAAGCTTGTGCAATCTCTAAATAAACACAAATGAAAATGTTGTTAGTATTTAATAAAAAGTAATAATTATATAAAAAAAGAATAAATATTGTAATTTTTTTATCCAAAGCTATATCATCATCGTTCAAGATGTCACCAACGTTGTCAACTATCGGATTTGTAAACTTTATCACCCAATCATGGGTGCATAACAAAGCTTCAACTATCAATGTTGATAAACTAGTTTGATACTCACTTACAACTCTACCACAAGTGCTAAACGCGGACTCGGAATTATAGTATAAAATAATACTAAAAAGCTGAAATATTTCAGCTTTGATAGCTCTACTTTGAAGGATTGTAACTCAATGAATATAATACCAAAATAAACAAAATTATAGTCTAAATTCATCTACAAATTGTAAACTAAATGTTGGAAAAAACCGTAGGTCAATCCGACTTAAAACGAATGAGTTATGGGTGTTTAAAAAACGTCACAGATTATAAAATCTTGCTAAAAAGCTGAATTTTTTCAACTTTGATAGCTCTACTTTAAAGGATTGTAGCTCAGTGAATATAATACCAAAATAAACAAAATTATAGTCTAAACTCATCTACAAACTGTAAACTAAATGTTGGAAAAAATCGGAGGTCAATCCGACTTAAAACGAATGAGTTATGGGTGTTTAAAAACCGTCACAACTTACAAAATGTTGCTGAAAAGCTGAATTTTTTCAGCTTTGATAGCTCTACTTTGAAGGATTGTAACACGGTGAATATAATACCAAAATAAACAAAACTATAGTCTAAATTCATCTACAAACTGTAAACTAAATGTTGGAAAAAACCGCAGGTCAATCCGACTTCAAACGAATGAGTTATGTGCGTTTAAAAAACGTCACAAAAATCTTAATCATGTCCAACCGGTTCTAAACCCGGTAAAAACCGGACCGGACCGGGAAAAAAACCGGACCGGACCGGCAAGAAATCTTAGAACCGAGAACCGGCCCGGGGGTCCAAAAAAACGGTCCGGTCCGGTCCGGTCCACCGGTCCAAATGCTCACCCCTAATAACGCGTCTGAAACGCGGTCTTCTATATATCCTCCTCCCTAACCCTCATCTGATGATAGCCTGAACGCAAATCAATCTTGGAGAACCAAGATGCTCCCTGCAACTGATCAAAGAGATCATCAATCCTCGGGAGTGGGTAACGGTTCTTCATCGTTACCTTATTCAGCTCCCGGTAATCTATGCACATCCGGTGCTACCCATCCTTCTTCTTCACAAACAGGATCGGGGCTCCCCAGGGTGAGCTGCTCGGTCTAATGAATCCCTTGTCTAGCAGCTCCTGCGGTTGCGTAGACAACTCCTGCATCTCAGGAGGAGCCAACCGATATGGTGCCTTGGCTATCGGAGCTGCACCAGGAACGAGGTCAATCCTGAACTCCACCTGTCGCTCCGGAGGTATCCCATGAAGCTCCTCTGGGAAAACATCTGCGAAATCTCGCACCACCGGAAACTCGCTCACCGTCGCCTTACCCGCCTCCCGGGTATCCATCACATATGCGACATATCCTGCACATCCCTGCTGAAGGTAGCGTCTAGCCCTCGCTGCTGAACATACTGCAGGTCCACACTGCGGCCTCTCGCCATGAATCACTAACTCTCCCCCACCTGGGGTCTTGACTCGCACTAGCTGCCGCGCACAATCTATCACCGCCCCATTAGGGCTCAACCAATCCATGCCTATAATCACTTTGTTCCCACGCAACGGTATGGGAACTAGATCCACCAAATAGCGCTCCTCAAATAACCTCAGAACACAATCTCTGAACACTGATGACGCTCGCACTGATCGATCGTCGGCAATCTCCACCTCCAAAGGGCAATCCAACGTGCCCGAAGACTCAGTGAACTTCTTGCTAAGCGCAAGGGAAACAAACGATCGGGTAGCACCCGAGTCGAACAACACCTGGACTGGGATACCGTTCACATGGAACGATCCTAATACATACATATATATATATATATATATATATATATATATATATATATATATATATATATATATATATACCGAGCACATATCAATATCATAACATCAAATAAATAAATGAGAAGGAAAAAATCATACCCGTCACCACATCGGGTGCTGCGCGTGCCTCCTCGGCGGTCAGCTGAAATGCCCGGCTCCTCACCACTGGAGCCTCTGCCTTGCCCTGCCGACCATCTGTGATCCGCAGAGTCGCTGGAGCTGGCGCCTTCACTGGCGCTGCAACTGTCAACTGGGGGCAATTGGCCTTCTTGTGGCCCCTTTGGTTGCAGTGGAAACACAGCAACTCAGACGTCTGAATAACTGCTGCCTGAGCAGTGTAATCCGTGCTATAGTGCCTAGACTTGCCGCACTTATAGCAGCCTGATGATCCCAACCTGCACGCCCCCTCGTGCGCCTTGCCGCATTTCCTGCAGCGGCCCGTCCCTGTTGGCCTTTCGGCCCCAAATCTGATCCCTTGGGCTTCTTCCCCGAAGCCCCTCCCGACTGTCCCTCTTCTGCCTTCCGTTTCCGGATGTGCTCCAAATCTATCTCCCTCTCCCTCGCCCTGGCAATCATAGAGTCCAAGGTGGGGCAAGCTGAAAAACTAACGTGCTCTCGTATATCAGCTCGGAGCATGTCATGATAGCGGGTCCTCCTCATGTCCTCATCGCCCGCATATTGGGGCACCAACAACGCCCTCTCCTGGAACTTGGCGGTGATCTCCGCCACAGTCTCTGTCGTCTGCCTCATGTCCAAAAACTCCCTGGCCAACTGCTGAAGCTCGACTGCCGGCGCAAACTCTGCCCTGAATCTGGTCACAAAGTCCGACCAGGTCATAGCCTCGATCGTTGAGGCTCCCAACGAGTCACCCACTGACTCCCACCAGTCTCGAGCTCGGTCTCGTAAACACCCTGCTGCATACCTCACCTTCAACCCCTCGGGGCAGAAGCTAGTCAACTGTGCAGACTCGATGTCTGCAATCCATCGTCTGGCGGCAATAGGGTCTTTCACCCCATGGAAATCCGGCGTACCACTGCCCCTGATGTCCTTAAAGGACAGTGTGCGAGATCCCGACTGGCCAGATGCCATGTCACTCCTGAATGCCCGAAGGCGATCTTCCATCAACTCGATGATCCCCTCCTTGATCGACCCGAAGATAATGGGGGTCGACTCAAGGATACCCTTGGTGATCTCTGACGCGATGAACTCGCGTAGTCCCTCATCCACTGGCTCGGAACCTGATCCCGAACCTGACCCCTCTCCCGAACCACCATCTATCGGCCTCGATCATAGTACCACCATTCTGCAATACATAATAACAATCATTAGTGATACTGATACTTCTTGAGGGATCACAACTACTTACAAGTTCCCTAGTCTTATCTTGGCCTTCCTTGGTTCGGGTACGGATCCTCTGCTTTCAGTGGTACGGGCCCATACTACCTTCCACATCTATCCGTACCTTCTTCCAGGACTGCCTCGACTCCACTAGATTCCTTCCACTACTGCTGATTACCGCTATACTCATCCTAGGCTTGCCCTAGGAAATCTCAGGCTCCACCCTACCAGGTCCTCAGCTGCTGAAGGCCTCCTAGTAATGCCAATTAACCATTGCTTGAATACCATCACATGGGGTGAGGCTCGGATAATCCTTCGAGTAACAGACTCGTCCCTACAACGGTTAGACTCAAACGAGAGCTACGCAATAAGGCCAAATCCAGCACTCTAAGATTATTCAACCCTGATCACATGTGACGTGACGTATTCATCTAATGGCTAAATCCCACCACTCGGAGCCCCACAAAGCACAAAGCAAGCAGCATTCTAACTAAGGGAACAATCTCAAGCAAATCCGCTCTCATAGAGAGAAACTGATCTAGCATACAGAGCTAAACTCATACTATCAGGCATAACCTAAGGCTATCCTACTGCTGTCTACTCAATTCTAGCATGCAATTTTCATACACTGAAGCACATAAAGCAGGCACATAAGGCATCACTACTAGATCCTTAGTCCTATTCTAGCATGTTGTTCTACTGAAACTGATAAACACAACATAAGCTTGTATGGGTACTTTGGGGAATACTTACTTGAGCTCGGCCGGCTGCGCACATCACACACTTCGTTCTTTCTCAAACCCTTTTCTTAATTCTTAGAAAACATTTCTTTTTGAAAAAAAACCTTTTACTCCCTCGATTTGAGTTCAGACACCCCCGAAGGTGAGTCCGAATCCCTCAAACCAGGGCTCTGATACCAACTTGTAACGCCCCAAAAATACCGGCTAAAAATTTCATTTTTAAAACAAGATGGCAAAACATTAAAAAAAAGGCTCGACGATGATATCATTTCACAAAAGATACTGCGTGTCTAGAAACATTTTTTTTTATAAAACATTAAAGTGTCAGAGTACAAATTCCCAGGAGGATCTCATGATGCGGAAAGCAAAGCGTGTGTGTGATGTACCGCTACCGTGTCAGCTCCTTCCCCTTCGAAAAAGAGGTACCTGAAACCAAAACTGAAAACCGTAAGCACGAAGCTTAGTGAGTTCCCCCACTGTACCACATACCATATAATCACATAACATACATATATTGTCAGGCATATCTGGGTGCCCGACCTACCCCTTCGGTCCTCTCGACCGGACGTTGCCTAGCATACCTGGGTGCTGGCCTCCCCTTCGGTCCTCTCGACCGGATACTGCCTAGCATATCTGGGTGTTGGCATCCCCTTCGGTCCTCTCGACCGGATACTGCCTAGCATATCTGGGTGCTGGCCTCCCCTTCGGTCCTCTCGACCGGATACTGGGGAACTATTTCTCCCCTCTACTACTACCACATAACATGTATCACAATATAAGAATCTATCTAACATGGCTGAGTATGACTACCCCTTCGGCCCTACCGACCGGATATCTCGGGGACTATCTCCCCCTACTGTCACTAGCACATAGCATCATATCATACTATCACATAAACATAACACAGGTAGTAGTAATCGCTAATTGAATATCACAAAGACAATCATCTACATACAACTCCTACTGGTGGGCCGGCATTGTGGCCGTAGACCCGCCGCTACTGGAAGGTAACTCACCTCGAAAAAGCTGCTGATCTGCGTGGGAATTAACTGCCTGCTGCTGCTCCGGAAAACCTCCGGCTATAATTCCCACAAAACACTCAATCAATCACTGCTAACTGTCCCTTGGGGTAAAATGACCATTTTACCCCTGCCCAAGTCGTAAACCAAGGTCAGAGTCAACTTTCAGTTGACCCGACTCGCCAAGTTGGCTCTCCAACTCGCCGAGTCCCTATTCAACCGATTGACCTGTATCCCGTCTCTACTCGTCGAGATAGGCGTTGACTCGACGAGTTCTCCTTCTAAACTGATGTCCAAGTTCTTCATCCTACTCGCCGAGTTGTATGAACAACTCGCCGAGTTCATCTTCATCCGATGAACACTTTATGCTGTGACTCGCCGAGTTGTATGAACAACTCGTCGAGTCTGTTCTTGATCTAAGAAGATTGCCTTGAACTCGCCGAGTCAGGGCATTGACTCGCCGAGTTCCTTCATGGGTGAGTTCGGCTTCCAACTCACCGAGTCCACTCAGGACTCACTACTCTACTCGACACAACGAAAAGGGGACAAACTCGGAGACTCGCGAACCGACTCACCGAGTCAGATGAACGACTCGCCGAGTCGTTACGATGCAATTACTATATGGTCGATTCTGCTTGAATCCAGCTCATGCCATACATAGATCCGTGATCCTGGGGCTTGATTAACACGTAAAGTTTCCAACTTTACGTGTAAATAGACAACCATGAGGGTTTTAAGGTCCAAAATGCACCAAAAGGGGTAGATCTAGGGCTTTCATGCAATATGTTTCCAAAAAGACAGTAGATCTGAGCTCCTGGAGCACAACCATGCCTAGATCTAAAGGTCAATCAACTTATTACAAACCCTCAAACATACACAAGCTTGGAAATGGTTCAAAGAGGACTTTAATGGAGCTATAAGGGACAATAACCATGAAAACAAGGGGGAAAACGAGTTATACCTTAGGAAACACACTGAGATAGCTCAAAGATGCCTGACCTCCTCTTCTTCTTCTTGATCTACTCTTCTTCCCACTCCAAAACTTCAAGAGGACACACTAAAAGCTTCAAACTCACAAGAAAACAAAGCTTGAACGAGATATAGGGCTCTGAGGGTGAATGGGGGTGAGATTGGGGCGGAAAGAAAGCTTAAATAGGATGCAAACCCCTGAAACTTAGGGTTTCATCCAACAACGGTGACTCGCCGAGTCCAGAATACGGACTCGCCGAGTCGCCAACTTAAAACGTGTCCCGGGTCCCGACTCTACTCGGCGAGTCGGGCCTACCACTCGCTGAGTACAAGGCTAAGAATGCAAACACTTAAACAAATTTCCACATACCGAAATCAGGCGCTACACATCGACTCTACGCTCTAGCAACAATGAGATCTACATCATGATGTGCCGCCAATTATTATTTTTTTTGTAGCAAAATAAGTATTGTTATTAGAGGCATAGTATGTAATGAGGATATAATAATATTACTTACGTCACATGATAATCATCCTCCATGACTATCCACATATAGTCATGTCCAAAACTCAATCATAGAAAAACCGGCCAAATAACTTGTAACATCCACAAAAATTCATAAAATTTTGAACTTTTCAAAACGACCTTTTTTCTAAAGAAGTGTTTACAAGGACCATTGTTCCCAAAAGATTATTTAAAAATCAGAATTGCTTCCAACATGGCTTTCAAAACATTCATATTATCAGAGTTTCCCAGAAATCATAAGTCCAAAACGCGAGGATGTGTACGGTCACGCCTTCACCTTGACACGATCCACTGAAGTGCTTGAAACCATAAACCAAAACTGTAAGCACGAAGTTTAGTGAGTTCCCCCAGAGTACCAACACCCAAATAGATAACATATATGAATAACAACATTCATACAGTGCCTTCAACATGACTGGAACGCCCCACCAACGTACAGGCGATCTGGTATGGCCACAGAGCCTTCAGTCTGACTGAAACACCCCACTGGCCTGCAGTCTATCTGGTACGCTCATAAAACCTTCAACATGACTGGTACGCCTCACTGGGCCTTCATCCTATCTGGACCGTTCTCCGGGCCTTCGGCCAGATTGGTACGCCCCACTGGCCTTTAGTCTACCCGAGACGCCTTGGGTCTATTGGCCTTCAGCACAAAGTAGGTCCGACTCAACCCAACCACACATAACCATGTCGACATATACATAACAAATAAGCATACATATAACATATCGATACAAATATTATCGGGTTTGTTGACTGGCAGCACAAAGCATTACAGTCTCAACCCAACCACACTACATCAACATATGCAATCGGTAAACATATAACCATAGCAGATAACAGGCATTTCTAACATATCACTACAGTACAACAATATACTAAATACCAAAAATCCAAAGAATGCATGGCCATATATACCCAGAGGTGAGATAGTCAGCCGTAAAGGGGATCCTACTCTAGAACCAACACCAAACAAGGAACATGTAAGAAAGCTTAGATCAAGAGTCCTCAGTCTATCATACATGACTATATACAGTCCCTAGGGCATCCCTTTACTAACAGATAACCAAAACTAGTGGGCCAACATTAGTGCCTTCGACCCACAGGTACAGTGAAGCGAAACTCACATCGAATGCAGAAGCTCCCTGAAAGAACTCCCTAGTTGCTGCCCTACCGGCATCACGAGCTATCAATACCAACATCACACCCAATTAGCAATTGGCTTCCATGCTAGAATCCATAATCCTTACTTGGGGTAAAATGACCATTTTACCCCTGACCCAACATTAACCAAAACTGAGGCCCAAAACCAAAAGATCCACAAAGGACAACTAATGGCCCAATTTTCCAAATTGGGCCCAACCCCATATGGGTCTTATCTTAAGCCCATAATTTTCTTAATTACACTTTTGATTACCTCAAATACCTCCTTAGAATAACTTGGTCAAAGATAGGGTCAAAAGTCAAGGTCATCGGTTTGAGTTGACCCAACTCACCAAGTTGTCCATCAACTTGTCGAGTTCCTCTATCAATCTGCAAAGTCGGGGAAAACCGAGGCAATTTGCCGAGTTTATCCATAAACTTGTCGAGTTCTCCAGAAACCTACATCTTAATACATTAAGCACTTAATCCATAAGGACATGGCCCCAAAACATAGATCTGACTTCCTTGAGCTAGAAAATCATGTAAAGTTGCCAACTTTACGTTCATGCATGTCTAAATGAAGCTCTTAAGCTTAGAATGGACTTAATAATTGACTTAATGCATGAATGACACCAAAATCCTCATAAAGTTTGCAATTTTAAGCTCAAGGGTACCAACATGAACTCAGATCTGAAATAACAATTCCTTAAATGACTTCACTCCATCATCATCCCCCAAAAGAGGCCAAAACACAACAAAACCACAAATGAGAAGATCTAATCATCTATAAATCAAGTTATGAACTTGATACCTTAAAGTGACTGCAAGAAATGGAGTGATTCTAGATCCAAGAATTCCTTCTCCATGCTAGAAACTTCAAGATCTTCCATTTCCTTCACAATACACAAAATGAACACCAAGCTTCCTTCCAAGGGTGCAAGATCTTCCATTTCCTACAATTTGTTTTAGGGTTTTGATAACAATGGAGGCTGATAAGGAGGCCAGAAAAAGGACTTATTGCCTTTAAATAGGGTGCAAGACCCTAAAAATTAGGGTTTCCTTCCCAGCTGCCAACTCGCTGAGTTAAGGCTCCTCAACTCTTCGAGTTGGTTCATTTAATTCTTGCAATTCTTCCATCTTAAACATATTGAGTTGGTCCCTCCAACTCGTCGAGTTGACCTAGAAATAGGGTTATTCTCAACAATTTCTCTTTAAGATTTCGGATGTTACAACTCTCCCCTACTTAAATTAGATTTCGTCCTTGAATTTGCTCCTTACTAACACTCATACCAAAACAACAATTGATGAATGCACCCGAAAATTCTACATATATAATGACCTTCCCAAAACAATTAAACCCAAAATAGAAACTGCCAACCAAAAGAAGAATAACCCAGAATCCCATGCAAAGACCCAATCTTATGTATCCGAACTTGGGTATCAAATTGGTCTGACTCCCTGACAGACCACCCCAACTAAACTGATTGCTAAAACCACGACACTTATCCATCTAACAATCTATCCAACCTTTAATGACAACAATTCCATAAACAAACAAGAGATACAAAATACATACTTCCTCGATTGTCGGCCCGATACATAGCTGATAAGAGCCCCAAACCTCATCACTTGCCCTTCATTTACAAGATGGAGCCATTCAGGAGCGCAGACACATAAGCTAAATTATGAACCCTCCAACTGATGCCTTTGACATACAGAGTTCTTAACCCCCTATGCTATGGATACGGACCTTGCATGGAACCACTCGCGATTCCTAACATGAGTTTCCGCAAAAAGCCTGCTCGAAAATGGCTAACCATGATACCTCCTCAGGGAACCTTCCCTAAAACTGATGAATATCCATTAAATCTACCCCCAATCCCCAATTGGGACACTACTAGAACCATGAAGAATGATCATCAAAACACACCAACCACAAACTTAACCCAAAACCAAACCATGTGATGTACCCAAAATCTTAACAACCCTTGACTCTTTGCTATGCCATTACCAACCGTTGTTTCGACGAGAAACGATGATCGAACCATGAACTTTTGCGATACATCCAACCCTTACCGGTCCCGGTGCACCCCCACCGGTGAACAACTAGAATTATAATGCATACAACTCGAAGACTTGCTGAGTTGAGGCTCCTCAACTCATCGAGTTGGTTCATTAAATTCCCGATATTCTTCCATCTTAAACACATCGAGTTGGTCCCTCCAACTCGTCGATTTGACCTAGAAATACGTTTATTCTCAACAATTTCTCTTTTAGATTTCGGATGTTACATAACTGTGACCAAAAAACAAGGAACCATCTCGTTCTTTATATACACTATGTAAGGTAGGCTCTAAAAGATTATCCAACATTGTTGGTTGTTTCCATGTAACACCTTTCCTCTTTATTTGTATCCATGGGGACTTATACCATATGGACATAACTTTTTGGTGTTGAGAACGCCTAAGAGGTGTTAGCGACGGTGTTTTGTATTCATCCCGCGGAATCTCTTTTACATCTGATGACTTAATATACAAAAACAATTGCTCAGGGCCTTCATTCAGCAACTCTTCGGGGGGTGCCTAACACATAATCATGCTCTCATAAGTCATCGTCATTGTAGTATGTGGTACCAGCATCTGATCCGACGATTGCCTGTACGGTTCAATAATGTATACTTGTAAACAATGCAAAAACATAATGACCATAAGCGATGAAATAATTAAAAATATACCTCCACCGCCTTCGAGGTACCAACATCGTCTCTGGGAGTCTTATTGATAAGTTTTAGAACCATGGCTAAAGTAGCGCCACGCTCTACTAAACGCTCATCTTGTAATCTCAACTGCTCGCGACATTCATTGAGCTCATTTCTCAATTGACAGACCTCGTTTTGCAAGTCACTAATAATTTGGTCCTTGTACGTTGATGGGTCAGAGGTCGGCAGTGGTGGTGGTGGCGGGAGAAATGGATCATCTATTAGTGCCTTCTTTTCTTGAGTCTCACGGGTAAGGGAGTTTTTGGGTGATTGTGTTAGGGAAGGTGCCCTATGAACTTCAGTGTCGGGAAAATCAGGGCCATCAATCCACACCGAGCTAACTATCTACAATTCAACATGTATCTCAGCTTCTGTCACCTCCAACTTCTGTACAAATCTATTATCTTGCTAACAAAATTATAAAATTATAAATAAACATAAATTATATAAAAAAATAATTAAGTAACCATACGCCATCGATTTGTAAAAACTAGTTGTAGCGAGTCTTTTAAAATGACCTCAATTTTGAACATGCAACAACCTGAGGGATTACATTTTGTTGTCGGGTACCAAACAAACTGCTCACCGGAAAAGTCTCAAGAATCATATATGAATGTTAGCAAACAAATAAATAAAAAATTGTTAAAATGTTAACTAACAAAAATAAATAATAATTTTTTCATCATATATTTACCTTAAAAGCGTATAAAAACTCATTTAGGGTGTATGTTATTTTTTTGAGGTTGTTTCTCTTTCGGTTCGTCTGGATGTATATGTTTATCAACCTTATTGAATACAACAACTAGTTGTTTGTACAATTGATCACAAATTATCATCCTCTATGGATATCTGCCACATAAAAGATTATTAACAATTAAATTTCTAAAAAAATATTTGTAACGATAAGTAATTATAATTAGTAATTATAAAATAGACGACATTGTACATGTTGAAATCATCAAGGTTGGATGGCAAATCAAAATACTCTTCTGTAACAGGCTGTTTTTGTAACCGCCCATTGAACCCCTTATCTAACAGGTATAGAAGACATACACGGACTGTATCCTCTTTCAATAATTCATTAAGTGAATGTTTAAACACCATAATAACATCTTCTAGTTTGATCAAGACATTCCTCGAGACCATAGGAAAGGCACAAGAACGAAAGGCGGCGCCGGATGCAGAAGCAGGAAAATAGTCACCAAACCGGAAGTCGATTATGAGAAAAAATCTTTCTTCCCAAAAGACAGCTCATAACCCCCAATCTCAAAAACCATTTCCTCTACTTGGCTTTAGGCGTCGGTGAAAACTTCGTGGAAAAAGACGTAATGTAGAAACAAATGATCCCCATCTACATTAGGAATGTATAATCATCTCCCGAAACATGTATTCTGAAACATAGTCTTGCATTCGGGTCTGTCGCTAAATGCTGCAAGAATTTGCCTACTGATTTTGGGTTTACAGAGTGTAATGGATGCATCAAATATACAGACGTGCTGCACAAATGAAAAATATGTTATCATTTCATTCCGAAATGAAAACTGACCAATATTCCAAACTAGTTTTTGACCAGTTCCTCATGTTCCGGACGAGTTCCTCATGTTCCGGAACAATTCCTCGCATTTCGGAGGCTTCCAGAATGAATTTTTAAGACCCAGAATACTACATTTTGTAACATTCAGAATGCAGGTATTTTCCATTTTAACCCTTGGAATGAAAATTATTTGCAAAGGAGGTCTCTACATACGTTGGGCGTACATATGTGTACACTTAGCATATTAGGGTGGTTTGGACGCGGTCATGCACCATATACGTGAGGCGTACTAGGTCGTACGCGGGGCGTACGTGGCCTAAGACAAAAAAACCCTTATTTTGGGGCATGTACCCTATTTAAGCACTCTTATGTCATTTGGGCCTAACCCTAAATAGCCTCCATTGCCTCTTATCGTCCCTAAACCCTAGTTTGCAAGAGAGTGTGATTCGTGAGCTTAAAAGTGATTTTGGTGGCCATTTTAGTGTGTTTGCAAGAAGGAGAAGGTGGTGATCAAGTCTTGGACGTGGTTGAGCTTCTAGATCCTGCATCTACTTCATCTTGGGAAACTTTTGGAGTTAAAAGTCCATACCTTGCTTATCCTTTTGCTAGTTTAAGTTAGGGTTTGGTAATAAGTCCATTTTTGGTCTATGGATCCTCTCTTGTGAGTTTGAGCAACTCCAGAGGTTAGAAATGTTAGATTTGAGCTCTTTTGGCATGTTAAAAGCATACAAATGCTAGCTTGATGGTTGTTATGGTACCATGCATGAGTTTAAGGTCTTAAAGGGAGTCTTAATGGATAAAATGAGGTGTTGGGTTCCTAAATGGCATGCAAAGGCATAAAGTTGCCAACTTTATGCCCTAGGAACTTTAAAATGACCAAGAACTAGATTTGGATGAAGTGGCTTCATAAATTAAGCACTTAATGGCTCTTTGTGCAAAGCAGCGTGGACGTTGGGCGTACTAGTTTGTATGATGCGCGTACCGCCAAAGAACCCAATTTGCTAAGCGTACTGATGATGTACGTTGTGCGCACGCTTCCATAAAAGTTTTGAGCTTTTGGTGGGATTTTGAGCCATTTGGGCCCTACTTAGCCTTGGTCCTGGACCTATTATAGTATTTGGGCTTTTGAACTTGTTATTGGACCATAGGTGGCATGGTTGGGTCTTTTGGGCCTTGTAGCCCATTATTGTTTTGGACCTTGGATGTTAGGCCTATTAGAGGAGAAAGATTGTTGGGCCTTATTAGAGGAGTTTGGACTTAGGGTTTTGGCCTATGCTTTGAGTTTGTGACTAAATTCTAATTAGGTTAACTTATGTATATTCAGTGTGAGATTTATGGATCGATAGCCGAGCAATATTTTTATCAGCAGTCTGAGGTGAGTCTTCTCACAATATCAATGGGTCGAAGACACTAATGTTGTCCCATTATCTAACATGTGGATTGACAATTATTATAAAATTAATTATTTAAAGACCCTGGGGGTAGCCCGTGACACTTGTGTGAAGACCATGGGGGTAGCCCATGACATTCTTGGTAAAGACCATGGGGATAGCCCATGACAATCTTATGTATGTGGCATGTGTTATGTGGTTGTATGCTATGTTATATTTTGGGAACTCACTAAGCTTTTGCTTACAGTTTATTTGGGTGTTTCAGGTACTTCTGGTACTATGGGGAAGGGTCCGGCTTGATGGCGTAGCATTCACTCCCATCACTTTCCGTATTTATCGATATTGATACTTTGATATTTTGGATATGATGTGATGTAATGGATTTTGAGAAACAAACTATGATTGTAATTCCTATTATAAAAATGAAAAACTTTATCTGGATTTTTGGGATGTTACACATTTCGATGTAAATTAAAAATACCTAAAAAATATAAATTATTTTTCAGTTGATCCCCTATGACAATGACATCTCCAATTTAAACTCCGAAAACATTTTCAGTTCGTTCTGGAGGTGTTTTACGCAATCTGGTACATTAATTATAGATGAATAAGCAGCTTATACAAACAAACAAACTAGATTTTTGAGGTGAATAACACACCCTTAAAATAATAGGGTTGTAGTGTTCTTCCTCCATGTCGGAGTTGTGTGCTAGAGATCGGAATCACGACTGTGGTCACGTGTTGGAATCGGAATCGAAATTCAGAGCAAGATCCGAAATGAATGCGAGGGTTCGGATTTTTTGAAATTATATTCCGGAATTTGAAATTCAATATCCCGATCCGGAAAACGGATAGATAGTCCGGAATGGCAATTCCAGAGGCACGGAAATAAGCCGGCCCACCCGAAAATTAGTCCGAAAGATGTTCCGGAATACCCTATTCCGGAATAAATGAGAATTATAAAAAAATTATATTTTAAAAAAACACCTAAAAATGATTAGATTACTCAATTCCCTATGTAACATTCTTATTCTTTAAGTAAGCAAATTTAGAAAACAGGTAAGTTAGGATTCTTATTCAGTAATGCATTAAACTACACGAGAACCGAAAAGATGAAAATATCATATACCATAAATGTATTACATACAAAAGATAAGCTGATAAATTTCTTATTTTGTATTTACTATATTAGACTGAAAAAAAATGCACAAAAAAATGATAACGTACAAGTCGGAAACAAAAACAGATTCTGATTTACGTTTCTTGTTTTCAATATTACATTGAAATATGATCTCCATAATGTCATGTGTAATGTATTAAGAATAACTAGACGAATGCCCACGCGTTGCGCAGTGGGGATAATTATGTAGTTTAATATGGTTATATATGGTTTAATGTATTGTGAATAAGTCATACATAAAACTTGTATATGATTAAATAGCATGTATATTTTTTTATTTATAGATTTTTTATCATAATAAATAATGAATTTTTTTTTTACTATTAGTTTAAAATTTTAAATGTAATTTTTATGTACACATTAGTATCTAATGTAATTAGTTGATGATTGTTAGATATGGATTCTTATTTGTGGTCGTCTATTTATGTTGAACCTCATAAAAATACATATTTAACGACTTTTGTTAGTTTTACCATTGAATAGAAAATGCTGTCGTATTTTAAGTAATATAAAAAATCTCATTCTCAATCTATTTTAAGATAGTGACATATTTTAAGTTAATATAAAAAATCATATTCTAGAACTAATGAAAATAAAAAACAGAGCCAAAATTTTTAACTATAATAAAGTTGATTCCAATTATGTTGGCTAGCGTAGGATTTATTTTGTATTGCGTCATTGGGCTCGGTTTATAGTCCAAAGTTTTGCACTCCGGTTTGGGCCTGTCCAACCGTGAGCATGTAGGGTTTACTATATAATAATGTGCTTGCATGCATATTAGAAAAACGATCTAGAAGACGATAGTATTACGACAACATTACAGATTTCTTTATCGTTCTTGTAAACCCTTTAATCCTCTACAGTTGATGTTCTTTATCGAGCTCTTCTGAGGATTGTTTTATAATCATTCGACATTGTTCGATCCATTCTTGAGTTGTTTACTGTTTTCGTGTTCTTGCTGTTTACTCTTTATTTTACCTGTTTAAGATCTAATCGATCTTCAAGTTAGTTTTTAACTTATCAATTGGTATCAGAGCAGGAGGCTGTGTAATCGATACACTTCTTTTCTATGAAAAAGGTTTCGATTAGGGTTATTCCGCAATTACTGATATTTATTGAGCCGTCATCTCATTATTGACGTATCTCGATATTTATTGTTTTGCCCTAATTTGATTTATTACAAGTCTGATCTTTGAACAGGTTATTCGATCATTATGGACGAGTCGCAATCGAATCCCATCAATATTTCGAACAGCATTGGATCAACAACGAAGATTCCCATCTTGTACACCCATGATTATGAAGTCTGGGCGCATCACTTTGAAGATTATGTTATAGGATCTGAGGATAATGGATACCTCATCTGGGAAGCAATCATTAATGGACCGTTTTCTCATTCTGCAACTTCAAGGATTATTAAAACTCAAAAGGAGTATAATGATCTTCTGAAAGATGTTAAAGATATTGCGCAAGATGAAAAAGATAAATTTCAGTGCAATATCAAGGCATTAAGATTGATCAGATTCGCCCTTCAATCCGACACTTTCAGGCTGGTAAGTTCATGCACGACGGAAAAAGAAATATGGGACAGGTTACGTGAACTATACTCTACAGACGAAGATCTAGAACATTCCATTCAAACATTACTCTTGTCTGAGTTTGGTGAATTCAGGCAAGGAACTGAAGAAACCGTGACCCAAACGTTCGATCGCTTCAATCATCTTCTTAGCAAGATGATCAAACATGACATCGAAAGGAGGCTTATTGAGCAGAAGGTTACGTTCTTAAATGGTCTAAGATCAGAGTGGAGAGCATTCGTGTCCACAGTTAAAGCCCACGATCAATTTAAATCATATTCCTTGGCGAAACTGGTGGGCATTCTCAAATCTCAGGAGAAGATTGTGTTGCAGGAAAAGAATGTGGTTTCAAGCCTAGGTTCGTTGGCTCTTCTGTCCAAAAGTAAGGCTATGATGGAGGATGAAGACCTCAACTTGGAAGATTATGACCTCACGTCTGAGGATTATGCTATGATGGTGTCTAACCCCAAGAGGTTCATCAAGAAGAGATTTCCCTCCAACAAAAATCGAAACTGGCAGGGGAGTTATAGTTCTGAAAAGATTAAAGATGAACCGAAGGTTGAAGAGTCTAAGAAGGAACCGAAGGCAGAAGGTGATTCTGGAGTAAGCTGTTACTATTGTGGTGGAAAGAACCACTATGCAAAGGATTGTGTCCTTAAAAAGATGGCTGAAAAGGATGAGGAAGCTTTGCTGCATAAAAAGGTTGATGAGATAAGGAAGAAGAAATCTATTGTTAACCCTTCTATGAACGCTCTAATTGTGCAGGGTTCGGCTGCTGATGACGAGTTCGGTGGCGTGGAGGTTTGGTCAACCGACTCTGAAGACGATGAAGTGAGGAAGCCTTCTCATGGAAAGGCTTGTGTGGCTAAAGAAGAAAGCAGTGGAGGAAGGTGCTTGATGGTGTCCGACGTATCTCAGATGAGGGGATACAACACTGATAGTGGGAGTAATGAACCGATGGAGCAACAGGATATGTGCTTTACAGCTAAGCCGCTCAGCGTGCAGTTCAATGAGCTCGACGAACTGATCAAGAAGGTACAATCCATATTTATCTCATTTAAAGTCCCACAAAGCTCATATGAAAAAGAACTAAAAAGTGTTAATTCAAGAATCTCTCATCTAGATAGTAGTTTAACTCAAACTCGAGTCACCAATTCTAACCTAACTGACCAATTAAGCAGGGTGTCTTCGAAGAGTGAGGAACGGCGCATGTGGATCGAACTAAAGGAGTCGGAATTAATCAAAACAAAAGATGAAAACATTTATTTACAAAGAGACAATTTAAAGTTGTTGAAACAGCGAAATGTTTTCTGTTTGATTGCCAAACGTCTTTACTCTAATATTACTCAGCTTCATTTGGATTGTGAAATAGGACAAAAGATTCATCGCATGATTTTACCCTTTCTTGAGTTTAAGGAGGATGAAATTGATGCTGAAGCGTATAATTGTGAGAGTGTTATTTCATCTGAGGACGTTAATCCGACGTACATGTATGGACTGGACAAAATAGAATCTTTCATTAAATCCAAGGACCATAAAGACATGCTTAAAAACCTTTTGGATGAAAATGATAAACTGAAACTGAGAACCGAAACCATACAAAAATTTGATTCTTTAAACGCCAACTTGAGCTCAAAAAATAAAATTGATGTTGAAAATGCATCTAAGCTTAATGAGGACGATAATATGAGTGAAATTCCTGTAGAGGATACGGTTGATTGTTCAGAATTTGTAAAAAGCGAACCTGAAAACCGCAAGAATCTAATTTCAGAAAATTCAGTAGAGTTCGCTCGATTGTCCCAACAAAAGTCCGCGATTCTTGCAGAGAAGGCCGTTTTATATCAAAAGGTTAGAACCACTCCAAATCAGGTATACAAGGTCACAGGCGTAACCGAACATCAAACTGCTGAACTCACAACTATTGTAAACGAGGACAATGCTGATGGCTGCGATGACTTCTTCTGGTCAGCACCAATTGATAATGCTGATGAAACAATAGGTTTGTTTGAAAGGACCTCATGGAAAAGCAAAGGGAGATACGTACCAGAACCCTTGAATAAACCTGATAACTTCGATGTGCCAAGCACAAGCGGTACGAAAGACATTCCTCAAGAAAAAGGAATTTCAGCAAAAGAAGTCACCACTTCAATTGAAACTTCCTCAGTTCAGAGTGAACCAGCCCTAGAAAAACCGAAACCGAAAGCTAATATCCATCATCAACCGAAGCAGATGAGAAATCAAAAACGTCAAAGGAATCAGAGATACAGGAAGAATCTCTCTGAGAGAAAACAGTTTTGGCAATCCCAGAATGCTTATTTCTCACATCAAGACAAGAACTTAAAGTCTGAGAAAAATCCCATTGAATCACAAGAGAGATACAACAACCGAAAGCAGAGGATCAGTTCGGAGAAAAACATCAACCGAAAGCAAAGGTTCGGTTCTGAGAATGACTCCAACCGAAAGCAGAAGTTCGGTTCAGAGAACTACACCAACCGAAAGCAAAGGTTCGGTTCGGAAATCAAAAGAGATCAAAACTCTAAGGTCGGTCCCACCAATGATCAAAAGCAAAAGGGTCACCTTGAGTCTTCAACCAAGAAGTCATCTCATTCTAAGCTCTCTCATTCTATCTCATCTAATTCGGCTAATTCTTCCAACTCTTCTTCACCTCGTTCTAAATTCCATTCTGCTCCTTCTCAAAAATCTCAATCATCAGCAGAACAAAAGGGAAAACAGAAGGTTTCAGCGTCTGAACCAGAGTCAAAACCGAAAGCACCAAATCCTAATAAAATTAAAGTTTTTACCATCAAAAAGAAAGACGAAACAACACTAATAAAATGAACATATCTCGTTGACATCTCTCTTACTATTCCTGTTCCTGTGAAAGGCTCACGAGGACCCAAGAAACTTTGGGTTCCTAAATTTGCTTAATTTTTGCAGGTTATCAGTGACGAGCAGTTTGACGAAGAATGGTATATTGACAGTGGCTGCTCACGTCACATGACAGGGAGGAAAGAAGAGCTAAGGGAATACAGGTCTCTTTCAAATGGTGGAAACGTGAAGTTTGGAAACAACTCCTTCGGCACCATAAAAGGATATGGAATGATTACTAACGGTGATTTCACGATAAGAAAGGTTGCATACGTGGAAGGGTTACAACACAATCTCATCAGTGTGTCTCATCTCGTTGGAGGTACCGGTCTCAAAGTCTCATTCGACGATGAGGGTTCAGAAATTATTGAGAAGAAGACGAAAAGAGTTATTCTCAAATCTGAACGTAAAGGTGAAATGTTTCCTCTAAACCTCAAACCCATCAAAGGAAACCCAACTATCTGCTTGTTATCAAAAGCGCAATCTGACGAAAGTTGGCTGTGGCACCGAAGGCTATCTCATCTTAACTTTAAGGATATCAACAAACTTGTCACTGGAGGTCACGTTCGAGGTCTTCCACTGCTCAAGTTCGATAGAGACCATCTGTGTGCTGCATGTGAAATGAGGAAGCAAAGTCGTCAAAGTCATCCATCTATAATAAACACTAAAGTTGTTGAACCACTAGAATTACTTCATATTGATTTGTGTGATCCATCATCTATCGAAAGCATCGGTGGTAGCAAGTATATTCTTGTCACTGTTGATGACTTTTCGCGTTTTACATGGGTGTTCTTTCTGAAGCTTAAATCTTAGGCGACTCACAAGCTAAAAGTGGTCATCAAGCAGATTGAGGTACAGCTAAAGAAGGTCGTTCGCAACATCAGGAGCGACAATGGCCTGAAATTCAAAAATAGAGAATTCGAAGAATTCTTGGCAGAAAAGGGAATTAGTCACAACTTCTCAGCTCCCTACACACTCAACAAAACGGGATTGTCGAAAGACGAAACCGATCTTTGTGTGAAGCAGCCCGAACTATGCTAAGTTTCGCTTCCTTACCTCTTTATTTTTGGGCTGATGCTATTTCTGCTGCTTGTTTTACACAGAACCAGTCATATCTCAACAAGCGATTCACGCTCACTCCTTATGAGATTCTCAATAACAGGAAGCCCAATGTGAAGTTTTTCCATGTGTTCGGTTCAAGGTGTTTCATCTTCAATTCTAAAGAACACCGCAACAAGTTCGATGTAAAAGCCGACGAAGGAATATTTCTGGGCTATTCTCTTACTTCTAAAGCGTACAGGGTATTAAACAAGTGTTCGAGGAAAATTGAAGAGACTTACTACGTAACTTTTGATGATAGCTATGTCAAAAAGCTAAAGGCCAATGAAGACACAGCTGAGGAGATCTTTCCTCAAACCAGCCAAGTCACAGCATCGATCGCTAATCTATTTGAGAATTTCATGGAGCTCTTTGACGAATTGGAGAAAGACACTCTCTCAGAAGCAGGCGCAACAGACAACAAGGTAGATCATATGAAGCAAATTGTCGAAGAAGCTGCCAAGAGAATGAATGGAGGAGAATCGAGTTCTGACGGACCTCCACCACACAATGCTTCAGTCGAGGGGGAGAATCCACCATCATCATCCCAGCCAAGCTCACAAGTCGAGGGGGAGCCAAGCACTTTGCCAACCGAAAGTGTCACACCATCCGAAGGTGCATCAACGCCCGAAAGCTCCACACCACAAGAATCCTTTGAAGCTCAAAGCATTCCTGAAAGCTCATCTATCGAGGGGGAGCAAGCTAATATGTCTTACGACAATGAAAGCCAGTCCGAACCAGAAGAAATGATAAACGCTGAATTAGATCCAACCTTTGATCCAAACTACCCACCTCTCACCAAATGGACCAGAGATCATCTTGTCTCTCAAGTTGTTGGTGATGTATCTGAAAAGGTTCTAACTCGATCACAACTCAAGGCAAAACAGACTTCCTTGTTTTCTAAAATCGAATTTTGCATGTTTAATTCATTCGTCTCAAAAGTTGAACCAAAGACAGTTAATACTACTCTTGATCACTCCGATTGGGTTCAAGCCATGCAAGATGAACTAAACGAATTCGAGAGGAACAAAGTCTGGCGTCTTATTCCAACTCCTCCAGATGCCTCGGTTGTTGGTCTTAAATGGGTCTTTAGGAACAAAATGGACAAGGAAGGAAACGTAATTAGAAACAAAGCTCGTCTGGTTGTGAAGGGATATTGTCAGGAGGAAGGCATTGACTATGAAGAGACTTTCGCTCCTGTAGCTAGACTGAAATCTGTAAGAATATTTCTAGCCTATGCTGCCCACAAAAACTTTGAGGTTTACCAAATGGACGTCAAGTGTGCATTCCTCAATGGTGAACTCGAAGAAACTGTGTATGTGGTGCAACCTCCTGGCTTCGTAAATGAAAAGTATCCAAATCATTGCTACATTCTGGATAAAGCCGTGTATGGACTGAAACAAGCTCCGAGAGCCTGGTATGAAACGCTGACTAAATTTTTAAAGATGTCCAAATTCAAGCAAGGTTCGGTTGACCCAACCTTATTTCGCAAGAAGGAAGGTAACCACCTTATGATCGTTCAAATTTATGTTGATGACATCATCTTTGGCTCAACGAATCCTAGCCTAACAGCTGAATTCAGAAAGCTGATGGAGACTAAATTTGAAATGAGCTCAATGGGTCCTATTAACTTTTTCCTTGGTTTAAATATCAGACAGGGACCCAAAGGCATCTTTATTAATCAGGAAGCTTACACGAAGACTCTCCTAGCAAAGTTTGGCATGATGGGAGATTCCAAAGTCAAAGTTCCAATGGCGTTTGGCACCAAGCTCACCCCATCCCTGGACAAACCGGCTGTTGATATTACGCTTTATCGACAGATGATAGGCTCACTAATGTATCTCACTGCTAGCAGGCCTGACATAATGTTTTCTGTTTGTTACTGTGCTCGATTTCAGGCAAATCCACGCGAACCTCACATGCTTGCAGTGAAGAACATTCTACGCTATCTCAAGCGAACCACCTCTCTAGGTCTATGATATCCTTCCAACTCAGGCTTCTTCGTTCAAGCCTACTCAGATGCAGACCTTGGAGGTTGTGGACTCGACATAAAAAGCACAACTGGTGGCTGCCAATTCCTTGATGGGAAGTTGGTTAGCTGGCAGTCAAAGAAACAAACGTGCGTGTCTTTGTCCACTGCAGAAGCTGAATACATTGCAGCTGCATCCTGCACCTCTCAAGTGATTTGGATCCAGAGTCAACTTCGAGACTATGGACTCAATATGAAAAAGATCCCACTATATTGTGACTCTGAAAGTGCAATTAGGATCTGTCATAACCCAGTGCAACACTCCAAGACTAAGCACATAGCGCTGAGGTATCACTTCATCAAAGATCATGTGGAAGATGGAAACGTTGAAGTACACTTTGTTAGAACCACTAATCAACTGGCTGATGTCTTTACCAAAGCTCTTCTTGAAGCCTCATTCAACAAAATTTTACAAGGGCTAGGTATGATGGAATCAGAGTCAGTACCACAAACTACCTCTCGATCTCAAACGGAAGAAGCGAAATAAACCGAACGTTCGGGTTCGGTTGAATAATCTGCACTCGCTCATCATTTCAAAGGTAGTTTTCTTGGTTGTAAATTTCTTGTATAATGTTGCTTATCTTATTATCAAAAGTATTTCCTATTTGAAAGTCTAAATTCCTTGGTTTCTAAAATTTTTTTCAAAACCGAAACCTACCGAAGGTTCGGGTTCGGTTTTTCAAAATTTTTCAAAACCGAAACCAACCGAACGCTCGGGTTCGGTTTTTTAAAATTTTTCAAAACCGAAACCAACCGAACGCTCGGGTTCGGTTTTCCAAAATTTTTCAAAACCGAAACCAACCGAACGCTCGGGTTCGGTTTTTCAGAATTTTTCTCAACCGACACCAACCGAACGCTCGGGTTCGGTTCCAAATCTTTCCAAAGTCTTTTTTTAACTCTTTTTAATTTCTTTCTGAGTCTTATTTTTTTTTTACTTTGTTATTTTTAATTTTTTTTATATCCAAAACTCCAAAAATATTTTGTTCATTATTTACTTTTTAGTCTTTCATTTTATATGTGTGTTCGTTCGTTTATGGGGAATGTGTTAGAATAGTTAAGTGTCCCTAGAAGCATGCTGCTGTATGTGCCCAAAGCCTCATCAGATTCTGAATAATAGCCTTAATGACTTGGTATACACAAACCTTGTCTTCCCAATTAGGCTATCACATTTATTCTAATCGTGAGCTACCTAACTCTCTTCTCACATGAGATAAGAGTTTTCTGCTTGGTCCTACTTTTCATAGCAGAGGTACTTTTCCTTCTTACACCATCTCTATTACATTTCTCCATCACATTCGTTTCATCAACGTAACCCTTGAGACTCTCAGAAATTACCACTGAGGTTTATGGTTACTCAAAAACTGTGTTTATGATCTTAGTTTCGTGCCACTACAAGCTGAGTGAAACCCAAAATTCAATACCAACTCTGAATTGACGGTGAACAATCAATTTGATCAAGTTTTCACTAATGAATTGACGGACGTATCCTCCTAAAATCTCAAGTTTTTTTGTGATTCCTATGAAATTGTTACACACCATAACATTTCTTCCCTTGGGATCCAGTTTTAATTTTTTGTTGAGATTTTATATTTACCAGTTACTTTAACATTATTTCATGCCTACTTGTTCAACAGACTACACCGGTCTCACAAGTACTTTGTTCACTTTCTATCTTATTTCAAGATTAGAACTGTTGAATCAAAGCTAAAGCCACCCTAAGGAGCCTAATTAAAAGAAGCCTTTCAACACTTCTTAATAAGTGTTTGATCGTTATTCAACGGGAAACCACACTAACACTTTAAGGTCTCTCTTGACTTTGAAGGAAGAGATTCGTGCTCGGGATCATTTGTTTCGTGTCTTAAATGACATCACAATTATACATAACAAGATTTGCTTTATTTCTTTTCTTTTTACACCCTTAGCACGAAAATCTTTGATTTTCCAAAATTCTGGTACTAATGATTACAGGCTGTTTCACTAAATTGGTGGTTAATTAAAAGACGTGGTCAAAATTAATCCATGTGGGCGTATCATTCAAAAGCTGCTGTTACAAGGATAAGATGAAGGGTTGCTGACTCAGGCGGGAGTCTAATGGATTGAATTTCAAACGGCGGTAAATCGGGGACGCATGCGAAGTTGAAACGTCCATTCTTTAACTGACATTGTAGACGCGTGTGCGAATTTGAAGGGGTTCCTCTCTGGCACATAAAGGCGCGTGTGAATTTGAAACAGTTTCTTCAGAAACGACGCTTGTTGAGTGGCGCGTTCCAAGGAATCTGACATTCTCTCTCATGCGTGATCATCGCATACCTTAACTGTCACGCCTCAGTCATTCCAAAAAACCTTTCGTATTTCGATAGAAGATTTGAACAGATTTTTCTCTCTCCTTACAACCATTATAAAAGGCGACCTCCTCTCCCTTTTACCTCTTTACTGCATCAAAATTCCCAAGAGAGCAAAATTCCTTGAAAACCTAACTGTTCATCATCTTCTTCCCCACTTCAACAATGGCAGAATCATCGTCAGTTCACGCTACTTCCCACATCCTTCCCATTCACCCTCAACAGTGTTTGGTGATTGATTTAACCCCTAAGGCGTACGACTCCTACATGTTCCCGATCATTGAGTGCCTGAAATACTCGCCCATTGCCCCTGCACTTTCTAAGGTGGAAACAGTGCCCATGGAGATTTTATCGCAGATCCATGCGACTGCACATTATGACAAAGCAGTCGATAGAATCTTCTTCGAGGTTGCTGATCACAAAGCCTCGATTTCCAGGCAACGATTTGGCTCATTGCTAGGGTTTGCTGCTGACCCTTCTAGGGTTAATCCGGAGACGATTCCGATTGGCCACCTCTACAATATGTTCTACAATATGGGGTACACGGAAGTGCTCACCTCCGTCGTGAAGTTTAAAAAATCATGTTTGCCGCCACAGTGGAACGGTATGTTCACTGTCCTTTTCAAGGGTCTTTCAGAACGGAGCTCCGGTTCAGACGGCTCCAGTCGACTCTTTCTTTCCATCATGTATGGCGTTTACAACGGCGTCAACGTTGACTATGGGTTGGTTCTCTGGAAACAACTCATCCAGAGTTTATCCTCCTCCTCACGACATTCTGAGGTGTCGTATGCCAGGTTCTGGACCATCGTTGCTAAATGGGCGATGGATAAGCACGATGTCCCCACTGCTGCCGGTGCATCGATGTCTTCGATTGGTACTTTCCATACCACGAAGATCATCGTCTCAGATGCATCGAGGTTCTATTTCATTGGCTCTATTCCAGAGACCATGTAAGTTGATGTTCCATCTGACAGCAGGATCATCCGGACTATCAAGGAGTTCACGCAGTCTGGACCGAGGGAGCTCACACAGGAGATGCTCAAGTCTATTCAAGATGCTGATAAACCTGTTCATAGAGGCAAAAAGGCAGAAAAAGGGAAGCAAGTGGCGAAAGAGGGTAAAGGCCCTTCTCCCAAAAAGAGGAAGGCTACTAAACTTGCTCAGTCCCCTCAGCAGAAGAGGCGCAAAACTCAACCGAAGCGAAAGCTTATAATCGCCTCCTCTTCCAATGAGTCGGAAGGTGAGCGTTCGGATTCGGACGGCTCTCAAAGAGGCGAAACCCCTCCAAGAGGCTATACCCCACCCAGATCACCTACCCCTGACATGGAAATCCATATCTCACCAATTCCCTCTCCCACTCAAACAATTCCCACTTCCATTCCCACCATAACCCCCACTACCACCATTCCTAAAACCTCTTTCCCTATACCACCACCCATTTTTACTGATACAACAACAACAACAGCCACTGCAAAGGTTACTACCAACGTATCTGATACGGGGATTCATACCGATGCAACCGAACCACCACCAGTAACCGAAACCCAACAACCACCCGAACCTACCTACACTCCAAAACAACCCGAACCCACCCCAGCTCAGACTCAACCTGAACCAACTCATACCACAACACCACCAGCTTCACCACCACCCCCATCTCCAAGTCATGCCTCTGACGGAGATAACCCTTTCCTTGGAGGAGAAAATATGACCTTCGATTCGGTTTACTACAATCCGTTTCAGGTCCAAAGCGACGATGATGAGGAAGCTCCAGTAACAAAGAAACATCTTAAGGAGCTGCATGAGAAGGTTGACCTGCTTATTGCTTCATCCTCCAATTCTCAATCCTCTCTCTCTGAAGTTGCTCTTCAGAAGATCGTTGATGCCTTCTCCAGGGCTCAGCATGATTCTGTCGCTTCAGCCACTGCTGCCATTGACGCCTCGACGAAAGCATGTGAGGCTGCGACCGAAAAAGTCGATAAACTATTCTCTACCGCCTCTTCCCTGTTAAAGTCCTTACAGGAGAGTGCCGATGCCACAAAGACAACGTTGGAACCAATCGTTCAAAAATTGGCCACGTTCGTCTCCACGGAGTTAAAGTCGTTTGCTACCCTTCGCCAATCCATTAGTGACGACAACTCGGCTCTTCGTGCCTCCATCGACGAGCGCCTCTCTAAACTCCAAGCGGATCTCGCCGCAGAAAACTCGTTGACGGACGTTCTTGCAAGCCAAACCATCGCCCTCGCCCTCAAGGTCAAGAGTGCTCAGCTTTCTAACTCTCAGCAACAAATTGACGCTCTTCGATCCGAACGGGAGGTCATCAAGACATGTGTTTCAGATGTACACTCTGCCCTATCCAACATCCTGGAAGCACACGATCCGATTCTCAACCATTCGGTGAGGCGAACCCTTGCTGAAAAACTTGCTCCTACCCTGGATCTCCTCAGTAAAATAGAAGGGCTACCTAGTTTCGTGTCCACTCCGAAACAAGGGGGAGAAGTGAAGTCCGGATCGAAACCAACTCCTTCCTCAAAGGCTGCTCACACAACCGAACCTCTTCCTACTGGTCAAACTTCTGGTTCGGGTGTGAAGGATAAAGGAAAGAAGATAGCTGAGGAAGAAGATGAAGATGATCAAGAAACCATTGTTGACTTGCTGAAACGCAAAAATAGTCACAATGTTGAGAATGACAATGTTCGTGTGGCGCGAGAAGCTGAAGAAGCTGAACGCAAGAAGAAAGAAGCCCACGATCTCCTCGAGAGCAGGAAGACTCTTTTCCCTGCCTGGACTCAAGAGAGAATGATAAAGGAGGCTATCGATACTCCGAGCATCCTATGGCTCGAACCGGTGATCTCCTTCGACTGCTATAATTCTGTCGACTTGCAGTTTGACATGCCCTTAACCCGAAAGGCGTTTATCTTCCACGCCTTAGCCAACGTTGCTGAAGTCCCTCATCCTCATCCGGAGATTGATCAGGAATTAATCGAGTTCTATCTGAAGGTCGCTCAACCACAATATCAAACCTGGAGCGCTCAGAAGATCGTCAACGTTCGGGTTTTGAAACCATATACCGAAGGTAGATTCATCAACGTTCGGTTCCGGGTGATCCGAGGGTCTGCAAGAACCGAACATCTCATATCTTTAGCAGATCTACCGAACCTCAACCCCCATGACTGGATCGTTCTGCACAACATCCTCTTGACGGATGAAGCTGAATATGGTCCGATCATAGACCATCTCAAAAGGATGTTGGTATGCTATATCATGGAGGTAGCTCTGATGGATCAGGAGATTGCCACTGTCTTCAAAAAGAAACCGAAGATCTCTCCTGTTGGCTCGGCCAGTGATCTGAACCAGATGAAGATGGGAAAGATTGACCCAAGGCGTAATTTGGTCATGTTCACTAGGGCTGAAGGACAGAAATGTCTCTTTGCCTTAGCGGATAAACATCTTTATACCACTGCTTGTCTAGAGCATGTGTTGGAGATCATCCATCGGTGTAAAGAGAATACAACGGATGATATCAAATACTTCAACGATATGATTCAGTGGTACATCCGATTCAGACAAACGATACTTGCTCTTATCTCTCGTCTGTTTCAGACTGTAAAGAAGAAGGTTCCTGCTGCTGCTGGCCCAAGCAAGAAATAATGATCTCGCTCCAATTGACGCAAAAGGGGAGATTGTTGGCTAGCGTAGGATTTATTTTGTATTGCGTCATTGGGATCGGTTTATAGTCCAAAGTTTTGCACTCCGGTTTGGGCCTGTCCAACCGTGAGCATGTAGGGTTTACTATATAATAATGTGCTTGCATGCATATTAGAAAAACGATCTAGAAGACGATAGTATTACGACAACATTACAGATTTCTTTATCGTTCTTGTAAACCCTTTAATCCTCTACAGTTGATGTTCTTTATCGAGCTCTTCTGAGGATTGTTTTATAATCATTCGACATTGTTCGATCCATTCTTGAGTTGTTTACTGTTTTCGTGTTCTTGCTGTTTACTCTTTATTTTACCTGTTTAAGATCTAATCGATCTTCAAGTTAGCTTTTAACTTATCAAATTAAAAAGTGCTCAATCGAAGATAATATCATTCAATAAACATCATAAGATATTACGTTATATTCAAATTACAGACATCATTTTTGTAAGAGTCATTCAAAATATATGAGATTATAGTGTCTAATACAACAATGTAATAACCAAATGACCCTAACATATTTTAAATGAAATATAATTATAATATATTATCTATGCAACTAAATTTCTGCACAACATGTGGGATTCGTCTATTATATGGTATTCTTCAAATATATTATATTATAGTATAAACATTATATTTGGAAAACCACTTTGAGTTATATTGTAGTTTATAACATTAAATTTATGATGGGCTGTATTTGACACACAGTTGTGTATTTATATCTATATTTTAAATGAAATATAATTATAATATATTATCTATGCAACTAAATTTCTGCACAACATGTGAGATTTGTCTACTATATGGTATTCTTCAAATATATTATATTATAGTATAAACATTATATTTGGAAAACCACTTTGAGTTATATTGTAGTTTATAACATTAAATTTATGATGGGCTGTATTTGACACCCATTTGTGTATTTATATCTATATTATATATTTAAAACAAATTTTATATAAACATCCAACCTAAATATTCATCTTCAAGTTTTTTTTCTTCGCCACGTAAACAAACTTTTGTTATAAAGCCAAAAATGGAATAAAAGACACTTAATTGTATGATCATGATATATTGTATTTTGATTGGGGCTTGTACAAAACATGCATGAGCATATATTATTAATTTATCTCTTGTTTTGGGTAATTCGAATAGGATAGCTTCAAATCCAACGTATCAAAAGGATTACCCATTTACTTATAAAGTCTAAAACCCAAAAACCCAAACATCTTCTAATACCATACAAATGCATGAAGTTTTAGCAAATTATTATCTCATATGAATTACCATTGATTATATGTGATTAATTATTAAGAAGTTGAAAAGGTTTGGGGGTTTCAAATGCATGAGGTTTTAGCAAATTATTGTGGGGGGGTTTGGAAAACCACTTTGAGTTATATTGTAGTTTATAACATTAAATTTATGATGGACTGTATTTGACACACATTTGTGTATTTATATCAATATTATATATTTAAAACAAATTTTATATAAACATCCAACCTAAATATTCATCTTCAAGTTTTTTTTCTTCGCCACGTAAACAAACTTTTGTTATAAAGCCAAAAATGGAATAAAAGACACTTAATTGTATGATCATGATATATTGTATTTTGATTGGGGCTTGTACAAAATATGCATGAACATATATTATTAATTTATCTCTTGTTTTGGGTAATTCGAATAGGATAGCTTCAAATCCAACGTATCAAAAGGATTACCCATTTACTAAAGTCTAAAACCCAAAAACTCAAACATATTCTAATACCATACAAATGCATGAGGTTTTAGCAAATTATTATCTCATATGAATTACCATTGATTATGTATGATTAATTATTAAGAAGGTGAAAATGTTTGGAGGTTTCAAATGCATGAGGTTTTAGCAAATTATTGTGGGGTCTTCAAATACATGACAATCAAGGAAAAATGCAAGCTTTATAAGTAGGTAAGAAAAGTATATTGATAAAAAAAACAACCCCAATCACATATTTTAACAAACATGAAACATGCAAAAGTCACCTTCAGTCCAAACATATCACAAACATATCAGTTGTTAATTAGGCCATATTTCCGCAACCATGTGAGCATTCTAATAATGTCATACAAGCTAATTCCACAAAATAAAAATAAAACGTATCTTCCACTAATCCCTTTGATAAAAACATATGCTGAACTTGAGCTTGGTTAGAAAGTCAAGAAAGCTATCTACAATACGACGATATATATATATATATATATATATATATATATATATATATATATATATATATATATATATATATATATATATATATGAAAACTACAAAAATTTAAGCCTTTCTAGATCTCGAATGAAGAATTATGGCCAAAAAGGTTCCTAAAAAACAAAGGGAACCCCAAATTACGAAACTTGTTTGATAACATTTAACCCCCATGCATTTTCCATTATAACCATTGGCAAGCCCTTGCTTACGATAAAGAAATGCTGCCATATCTCCAAACACGAAGGACCCAATTGGGATATTTGCGACCACAATGTTATGGTTGACACTAAAGTTCTTGGCCCCAAAAAGCTCAGCTGTTGTTGACACAGAGGCCGAGGACACCGCACCTGTGCATATCCCGATAATGGCTGTACTTATGTGAAGACATATGTTGCTACCATTAAGGAGTAAGAAGAAAGCTCCTGTCATTGGGACCATCATCAATGCTATTAAAGCTGGCCTTGAAATCTTGTATTTAGCCCTGAAACAAATATATTATTTTGTAAGTAAATTATTGAAATTGAAAATGTTGTTATATTGTTTGGTAGGAATGGTGGAATTAATGAGCACTAAAAAGGATGGCTCAAAGTGAGACTTACGTTTGAATTGATTTTCAACCAGAAAATTCTCTATCAACAAAATTAAATGTCACATTAAATGAGCATGTAACACACAACCTTTTTGGGAGTCTGAATTGTAAGGTTAAACTGGTTTCCACGATAATGATTTATACATCATGCATTAAGAGTCTCATATTAATCGTGAATTTATTAAGATTTAACACTATTGGCATATAATGAATTAAGCTCAACTATAATAGACATAGAATAAATATGTAGTTGAATGTTCATTCAGTCGTTGAATGGAAATAACCAAGGACACGTATTCTTAATATGATGTTAAATTTTATAGAGTTTAATAGACTTATAAATTAAAGAGAAAGTTATATAAAAAATAGAATATTTGTATAGTAATCAATTAAACTTTGTAAACTAAAATAGATTCTAGATGCCCTAACCAAGAATAAAGAAAATGGGGACAAAAAGAATACCAATTTAATTCCCTTTCATTTTGTATATTTTCTTTTCTTTTTATGGTTTGTTTTATGTGAATAATCTTTTTTCATATAAAATGAGACGAGTGATAAAAAGTAGAAGACCGAAACAAATAAAACAATAACCGTTTCAACTGGTTCCAAAAAAAAAAAAGAGAAAAAGTTTCAACACACTTAATTAATTAGGTACAATCCGCGGAGTAAATTGAAAGTTGTTAATTTGGACATGTTGGAAAATTACTATTCCCAACTTCTAGTTGTTTTAATCAACTTCATTGTGTTTTTCAGATGATAATAACGTTATCATCCTACGTACGACACTTACTCTGTTAGGGTAAACGTTAAAATAATTACCAAACTACCTTTAACTTCAATTATTTCTGAATTCTATTGCCTTGATAATAACGTTAAAGAGTGAAAGAACATTAATTAATTAAGTAAAACCATCAACCATGGTACCTTGAGAGATGGTAGTCGAGGAGGCAAGGAAAGAGTCTACCAAAGAAACCAAAAGACGAAGCCAATGAAACCAAAGAAGAAGTGCTTGAATTCCCTCTTGACTCTGCAATTTGTCCCAAATTGTTCAAATACACCAACCCAATTGTTGCACCAAACAAATACACAAAGAAATACAACCAAAAATTCAATCTTTTCACCATTACTTTAGCCTCCATCTCTTCACCATCACACATCACCACCCCTTCATCTTTCACACAGTGTTCATCCACCACCCCTAATCCATTTTCCTCCATGCTACTCTCATCGCATACCTTCTTCCCGTAGCTTCTGATCAAACATTTATGCTCCATTTTCTCTCTCAATTTCTCCACTAATGGAACCACCAAAGGTGCCAACAAGAACACACACATACCAATTAAAATTACCAACGGAGTAAACATGAGTCTTTTCCTTGATTCTAAACTGGTGATCACTGCGTAAGTTCCTGTAAATATGGTGATTGTAAAGATCACAAGAAACCCACGTGATAATCTCTTCGATCTTGCAGTGGTAACCACTGTAACAAACGGTGAAGTGATCAAGCAAACCACGAGGGGTAGAATACTATTCAACAAAAGATATGATGTTGTTGTTTGTATTGACGTTAAAGATGATGACTTGAACACCACATCAACTACAGCTGAATAAATCTTTGCACTCAATCCTTGATAACTAGTTGATAAACCAACTGCAAGTTGTAGATCCAGTGGGAAATTCTGTATTGCGATCATGTAACAAACGGTGTTGATCCAACAAATGCTGTTCCCAGCCAAAACTGTTAGTAGAAACAAAAGACTGTAGGGAAGGGAGGAGACT
Source organism: Lactuca serriola (assembly GCF_051521515.1). Taxonomy (NCBI): domain Eukaryota; kingdom Viridiplantae; phylum Streptophyta; class Magnoliopsida; order Asterales; family Asteraceae; genus Lactuca; species Lactuca serriola. Next base: position 339,988,630 of record NC_136412.1, on the reverse strand, counting down.
TTATTTGTTACAAGGAAAAGATACTGAACGCCATAGCCTATGAACCCAAGTGAAGAACCGATTAAAAGAACAAGCCAAAGAGGGAGATGATCTGCTGCCATGCCTGATAAAAAACCGAAGAGTTTTCCAGAATCTGAAGCGAAAGCTAAATTGTTGAGCTGAAGCTGTGAGAGTGAAAGAAGCTGCTTCAACTGGGAAGAGTACGATGGGAAGTTTGAGTTTGTTGCACTAATGGATTGAAGCCAAATTGTACCAACTAAGCTTAGCCATTGATGACCCATTGAAGAGGTTAATTTCTTGAAAATTAGGGTTATTTTTCAAGATTTTGATGGGATGGAGTCGGTTATCTTGTGTGTGTTCATGTGCGTGTAAATATAAGACATATGCAGTGTTGTATATAATATGTGGTTAAGTGGAATGCCACCAACATTTTTGGTACACATGCTGTTTGTTTGGAGAGTTATTAGATTAGATGCATATAATGAATATGAATGCAGCAATGGGCCATTAAAGAAGTGCACACGCAAGGGTTGCATTTGCTTACATCAACGTGTCAATAACTCAATATATCGTTTTCCAGTTACAAAATAGTTATATGATTTAAAGCTATGACTGTTATTTTCGACTATATAGTTACTTTTAATTTTTGAAGATCGAAATAAAAAGAACTGATTTTTTTTCTTTGGATATGTTAATTTAATAAAATTAATTAACATATTTACCTTTCGTGCGTATGATTGTTTGATTATGATTTGACATATTTTTTGGGCATACATGTAAACTTAAAGTGGACAAAATTATAAAATTTCACTTTTTCTCACTTTACCAAAAAACTTATATGTGAAGCTTAACTGGTAAAATGTGAAATTTTATAAAGAAGATTCAAGCTTCACCAACAGCATACCTTTTTTTTTTTTTTTTTTTTTCATAATATATTACTTCTTATTCTTCTTATTTTATGTGTGAAAATTGGTTATATCCTCACACTTTAAAATGCAACGTGTTTAAACCCCCCCTAAATTATTATTATTATTATTTTTTAATATATATATATATATATATATATATATATATATATATATATATATATATATATATATATAAAAGTGTAACCATGTCATTTTTGCATGTTTTAAGCATGAGTTTCTATATTTACATTAACTACAAAATAAAAAAAATACAAAAAAACCCCTCATATTTGTTAATAGCATGAACTAATTGGATCAAAATAGTATGACGATATCACAAAAATAGTACTATTTAAAAAAAATAAAAATCTAAAAGAAGTGTCCTATTTGTCACGCAATTGGGTATGAATCGCCAAACCGAAAGGTATTGTATGTTTGGCTGAAAAATTATATTATGGACGTGTACGACACAGAACGTTTAGAAGTGTTTAATAGCTTCTAGCGTTTAACAAAATGTTTCGTTTTAAACAAAAAGTCTCATTTGATACTATAAACTTTAACGTTTAGTTTAAACAAAACAGTCTAAATCTAAAAACTACATCAAGTAACGTTTACTAAATCAATATTTATATGTATACGAAGGTACTTTTTGGTTGCTGAGGAGCCCTATGGAGAATCAAATGGTTTACTAATACCATAGTACTTTTTTTTTTTGATGATTTTACTATTATCACATTTCAAACTAATCATGTTATTGTTATGATGTATACAAATTGCTTTCTGCACAAGTTTGCTTGTCTTTTGAGAATTCATATTCCTACGCATTAGTGTTAGGTTCTATTTAGGAGTTTAAATGCTTTCCTTTTCTAGTTAATCATGCTATTGTTGAGATGTATACAAATTGCTTTCTCCACAAGTTAAATAGAACCTAACACTAATGCGTAGGAATATGAATTCTCAAAAGACAAGTAAACTTGTGCAGAAAGCAATTTGTATACATCATAACAATAACATGATTAGTTTGAAATGTGATAATAGTAAAATCATCAAAAAAAAAGTACTATGGTAAATGCTTTCCTTTTCTAGTTAATCATGCTATTGTTGAGATGTATACAAATTGCTTCTCCCCCTTAATCAGACGAAGACGAGCACCGGAGAATCTTCACCTTGGTCTTATTTGTTGCCGACGACGGGAGGTGAACGAAGGGTTGCTGCAAAGCCCGCTGTGTTCGTTCATCGATTCGCTTCTCGTTTTCCTCTCGCCATCATCTGCTTCGTATCCCCTTTACGGCTTTACCCGATCAAAAAAATGGATTGATGATGGTTTAATCGAAGAAATATGGATGATTGTTGAAAGTTGGAGAAGAAATTTGGATGATGAACGATGAATGAGTTTGAACTACAAATACGTATTTGATATTAAAGGTTGTTCTCATATTTACAAGTTTGCCACCATGTCTTTTTATGTTTGAATAAAATGAGTGGCTGAGAATGATTTCCTCATTCTCAACCTTTTTTAAATTTCTCAATTGAACCCACCTCTCTCTCTCTCTCTCTCTCTATATATATATATATATATATATATATATATATATATATATATATATATATATATATATATATATATATATATATATATATATATATAGAGAGAGAGAGAGAGAGAGAGAGAGAGGGAGAGTCAAGATCAAATAAGAAGGAAATTTTTGGTAGGAAGGTAAGAATTTTTTTATATGCATATTTTCTTAGCAAAAATTGAAATGAATCATTATATGATTCAAAAGTAAGATGATTCCCAAGAAAAAACTTAAAAAAACACTTTCATGATTCATTTTTTGGTAAATAATGAAAAAAATTTACTTTTATAACAATTTTAGTGAATATCATCAAAATCATCATAAAAATGAATCATCGAAATGTTTTTTCGGGATTTTTTTTTGATGAATCATGTTATTGTTGATTTATTTGGTGATTCATTTGTTTTTTTCGCCAAAAAAATAAGTCGAAAAAAAATTTCTTACCTTCCTACCAAAAAAATTTTCTTACAGAATCTATATCTTAATATATATATATATATATATATATATATATATATATATATATATATGGGGGTAAAGTGAATATACCTAACAACCTTATATAAGCTTAGGTACCTAACTCCATAATAGTACATCGGTTTGTATCATATTTACATTGTAATTGCCTAAGGTTCTTAAACTTCAACCCCATAACTTGATTACTTCCAAAATCTTTGGACTTTCACCAATATCTTTCTTTTACATCACGTTTTTCTATCGAATACCACCTGATGAGCTTCATATCCTACTGCTACAAATGAAAGGATGTAGGAGAAACATAATGATGAATTTCCAAATTTTTTTTAAGTAATCAAGTTTAGGGATGAAGTTTAAGAACCTTGGATGATTACAATGAAAATTTAATGCAAAATGGCGTAGTTTGATGAGGTTAGGTACCTAACAACCTTATATAAGCTTAGGTACCTAACTCCATAATAGTACATCGGTTTGTATCATATTTACATTGTAATTGCCTAAGGTTCTTAAACTTCAACCTCATAACTTGATTACTTCCAAAATCTTTGGATTTTCACCAATATCTTTCTTTTACATCACGTTTTTCTATCGAATACCACCTGATGAGCTTCATATCCTACTGCTACAAATGAAAGGATGTAAGAGGAACATAATGATGAATTTCGAATTTTTTTTTTGAAGTAATCAAGTTTAGGGATGAAGTTTAAGAACCTTGGATGATTACAATGAAAATTTAATGCAAAATGGCGTAGTTTGATGAGGTTAGGTACCTAAGCTTATATAAGGTTGTTAGGTATATTCACTTTACCCTATATATATATATATATATATATATATATATATATATATATATGGACAGATCTTCTTGGGGGTCAGGAGGGGCTGTGGCCCCCCTGTTATTTTTGTCACAGTTAGTCCTTTAAGTTTTAGAATTTTTACATATTAGACGCAAAAGCTATAAAATTTGTCTTTGGCCCCCCTGTTCACCAATTTTCATACTTATTATACTTTCGGCCCCCCCAAATAAAAAGTTCAAGCTCCGTGAATTTTTGGATTTTTCCATTTATTTTGCATTTTAAAATTATTTTTTGGAATATGTACAGTGTAATATTCTATTAGAATATTTCACGTATTTAAAAAAAAAAACGGGATTTTTTTTTATTTATTTTTAGTTAATTCAAGTTACGAAAATAATATTTAAATTTTTTTTTTAGATTTTTCCATTTATTTTTCATTTTAAAATTATTTTTTAGAATATGTACAGTGTAATATTCTATTAGAATATTTCACGTATTTTTCAAAGAAAAACAAGATTTTTTTGTATTTTTTTAGTTAATTCAAGTTCCGAAAATAATATTTAAAAAAAGAATTTTTGAATTTTTTCATTTATTTTGCATTTTAAAATTATTTTTAGATTTGGTCTCAAATGAACCTGAACCTACTATATATATATATATATATATATATATATATATATATATATATATATATATATATATATATATATAGGGTTAGGTTCATGTGAGAACAATATTTATTGTGAGAACGTGAGAACACTACTTTATGTTACTATTCTGCTATGAATTTTGTATATACAGCGTTATGACATTATTCATCAACAAATATATGATCAATTACACATTAATATTCACATTAAAATTTAGTATGTACAACTTTATGACATTATTCATCGTCGAATATATGAAGAGTCACATATTTAACATTCACATTAGAATTCACTAAATTACTACATATATATAAATTTTATAGTAGAACGACAATATAAAATTGAATATAATCATATTGTAATTACTACAATACTATACATATTAAATTCAAACAAGAATAATAGCATACAAATGGTGTTCTCACGTTCTCACAATAAATACTGTTCTCAAATTAACTTAATTCTATATATATATATATATATATATATATATATATATATATATATATATATATATATATATATATATATATATATATATATATATAGGGGAGAGTTCAATTGAGAAAAAAAAGGTTGAGAATGGGGGAATCATTCTCAGCCAATCATTTATTTTTGCCGCAAAAGCCTCCAATGTACCGGCGGAAATGGGAAACGAATGCACATGTGTTTTCCAACATAACATATTTCCTTAAACTATGCTAATCATTACCTTAATATATATAAAAACATAGTTTTTTTCGTTTTTTTTTTAATTTTTATAAGTTATTTTTGTCACAAAATGATTTTAAATATACCAAAATTCATAATTTGTTATTCTCTACAAATAGACATCCATATTGATATAGTTTTAAGATAAATTAAAAAATTTATTTTTTTTATATTTTCAGCTATCGTTATTCATAAATGAATAACAATGCATCAGGTTTTATTACAGTATATTCGTTATTCACTTATGAATAAAAAATATGATTTTTTTTTACAATTTAAGTATCTTCATATATGAATATAACATATAATAAACATAGTATATTCATATTTTAATATTGGACGATGAATTCCTTTGTGAATATTAACATAGTATATTCACTTGTGAATATTAGATGATATATTCACTTATGAGTATTAAATAATATTTTATATGTGAATATTACATAGTATTACATGGTATATCACATGTGAATATTACAGAGTATATTCACTTGTGAATATTAGATAATATATTCACTTATGAATATTACACAATATATTCACATATGAATATTACAAGGTATATTCACTTATGAATATTGAAGGTATTTTGACAAATATATATAACTTTTATATGTTATTCACATATGAATAACATACAGACTTGCGTATTTGTTTTGTGTTTTTAATAATCATATACTGATTCAGGTGAGAAAACATATTCATATGTGAATATAACGTGATAATTTAGTTTATGCATTTCATCAAACAGTTGGAGTGCAAATAAGTTAACTATTTTAAAAATGTTAAAAACATTAAGTTATCAATTCCAAATCATCATATACTTCCGATTTCGACTTCAGATGCGACATCCTATCTCTGATTGATTTCTCAATTTGATTTTGATTTCCGAAAATCCGATTGGGAACCTGTGATTACCGATTCTAAGTCCCTCAATGTCGATTGTGACTGTGAGTCCAGAACTCCGATTCCAATTTCATGAACAGCGAAGAAATTCCGGTTTAGTTGAAGAAATCTGGATGATTATTGAAGGTTGGAGGAAAAATTTTGATGATGAACGCACAATTATCGAATTCTCTATAGTTACGTATTTGAGATTGAAGGTTATTACGATATTTACAAGTTTGCCACCGTGTCTTTTATGCTTAGATTAAATGAGTGGCTGAGAATGATTCCCCATTCTCAACCTTTTTTATTTTCTCAATTGAACCCACCTCTCTCTCTCTCTCTCTCTCTCTCTATATATATATATATATATATATATATATATATATATATATATATATATATATATATATATATATATATATATATATAACAAAAAATGTAGAGATCTTGAGATTCAACCTAAGCCATATATTTCTCATTTGTCGCTCTAACGCTCCAGTGTACCGATAGCAGCAGTGTATGCGTAATCATAAATGATTATACATATATGTCTGTTCACAGACTGTGTAATCATATATAATTATGACAGTCAAGGTTGTAGAACTCGTTACTCGGCACCTGCTCGGCCGACTACCGAGTAGCGAGTACTCGGGAGTAATCAGGGAGTACTCGGATTCGGTAATTCATGTAGAAATATTTTTAAGGAAATTATATATGTCAAAATCATAAGTTGATTGAAATATATAACAAAATCAGATACATGTGAATACACAAAAACTGAAAAGCACATAATGGTCCCACTTCGTGAATAATTATTGAAAGTTTAACATATATATGTAGTAATAATCACATGTGTGTGTGTTAAATAATAAATAATTTAGTATATTATATATATTAATCACCGAGTTGACCAATTTTTACAACACTGCTCAGTTCAGTAAGAGGCCGATCAGGGAGTACTCGGGATTCTGTAACTCGCCTCGGTAAGGGGCCGAGTAGCGAGTACTCGGAGGAGTACTCAGCCAACTCGCCGATTTTTACAACATTGATGACAGTTGGTGGCAGAAAAGATGATGGTGACAGAGATGACGGTGGTATAAGCGACGGAGGTGACAGTAGTGGGGTCGGTTGGTGTCAAAAGTGGTGGTAGTGGTGGTGGGATGGTGGCAGAGGAGAAAAGAACAGGCGACGCTATATAATCATTTATGATTATAAAAGACCTACCGTGCCGATACGTCAGAGAATTAAAGCGTCAGACTTGAAATATGTGGCTAAGGTTGAATCTCAAGATCTCCATTTTAATTTTAATCTCAACGGAACTCACATCTCTCTCTCTTTATATATATATATATATATATATATATATATATATATATATATATATATATATATATATACATAATCTATTGTCATTAATAATAAGAAAAGTGAGTCACTTTAATCTCTTAATTTATTTCTAAATTTTATATGGTATCAGAGCATATATGAGAATAATCAATTGAAGCTATGACTGGAGGAGGAGAAAAGTCAGGCGGTTCATCAGCCAAGAAGACCACCATCGACATCACCTCTCCTTACTTCCTTACCGCTTCTGATCATCCATGTCAGAACTTCTTCGAAGATAATCTTCTGCATGACGGGAACTTTAATGACTGGCAATGTGAGATGACGAATGCTTTGTCCACCATGAATAAAATATGATTCTGTAACGTCTCGAAAATCGAAGATAAAATTTTTATTTTTAAAACATTTATTCATACAACATTCTATTCCTAAGATCATTCAAGATGAAAAATAGTATTTAAATGTCAGACTAAAAATCACGACTAATCAAATGCGGAATAAACTATAGGGATGTTGTGCAGTCACGACGGGCCCTTCCTTTTCAAACTGGAGAGTACCTGAAACCATAAACACAAAGCTTAGTGAATTCCCCATAATACCACATACATACATATCATTGGGCCTAGTCCGCACATTGGGCCTAACCTAAAATAATGGGCCTATCTCTTCATAATCAATGGGCCTAGTTTATCATACAATTGGGTGTAGCCCGTCATACAATGGGCCTTGTGCAACATATAATGCACACAACCCTCTAATGTAATTAGGCCTAGCCACACATGCATGCCCTTAGGTCCAGCCCATCATACAATGCAAGAATCACTAAGACAACTAGCATCCTACATAACATATCCTACTGGGCCGACATTGGTGCCTTCGACCCACGAGTACAGTGAGGAGACTTACTAGTGTCAACAAAACACACACTCGAGCTGCTGCTAACACGGCTTCTCATATTGAACATAACCAATATCAAGCCTAATCAATAATTAGGTTAATAACACGAAATCAAAGGTCCAACCATATCCGATCATGCTAAGGGGTAAAAGACTATTTTACCTCTTCCCATACTCAGCCTAACAAAACATGGCCTAAACCCAAAATAACCTAAAGCCCAAAATGGCTTCTGGTGAGTACGCCCTGCGTACCACCATTGTACGCCCATCGTACAACGTGATCGAAGAAAGGGTTAACAGTTTGAACCTGTTACACACAACGTACCACGAGGGTACACTCAACATAACTCGCTGATGCCCAACTCAATTCTAATCTTGATAATACCTTAAGACTTTAATCCCAACACCCAAATCTGATTCTAAGGGATGTCTTTAGTCAATAAACATGAGATATCAAGTAATTTTTTAACAACTTAATCTAATCTAATAAGATGTTAAAAAAACAAATATCTAAAGATCTTAATTTAAAAGTTTAAAATGTTTAAGATAAATGTAGCCATAAGTTTTGTCATGTTCTAAAGTTTCGTCAAGATAATGAATTTGTTAGTTGCAATAAAAACTATAATCTAGAAAACAGTTAAGTTTTAAAGAACGTGATGATATATAAAAATTACTTTTAATATTGTTAGTGTCGTATTGTCATAATAAATATATTTATGTTTTACAATAATGATAGTTTAAGTGTCATCAAATACCTGCTATATAGTACAAGCTCTACAAAAAAAAAGGAATTTTTAAAATAATTTTGGGTAATTCGGGTATACCCGAAACCCAAAAAATGTACCCTTTACCCGACCCAAAAAAAAATCGAGTAACTCGATTACCCGGAAAAATTTACTCGATACCCGAAAAAATCGGGCGGGTAATTCGGGTATCGGGTATTTTCGACAGGGCTAGGATTAATGGTGTCCAAACCAAAGCCCTAGATTCGTAAATTCACTAAGAGGTCACTAACTTATGCATGGAAGATATATACCCATGAAGATTCGATTTTTATAAGAGTAAATTACTTAAATCGTCCTCGTGGTTTGGTCAAAATTACACGTTTGGTCCCTAAATTTTTTTTTTGCACTCGGATCGTCCCTGTCGTTTGATTTTGTTGCGTTTTTCGTCCCTATGGTTTGGTAAAAGTTGCATGTTTGGTCCCTAACTTTATGTATGTAAGGGACGAAAAATGCAACAAAATCAAACCACAGGGACGAAAAACGCAACAAAATCAAACCACAGGGATGATCCGAGTGCAAAAAAAAAGTTAGGAACCAAACGTGTAATTTTGAGCAAACCACAGGGACGATTTCAGTAATTTACTCATATATATATAAATAAAAACTATTGAGAATGTATTATATTCTTAAATATGACTTAGATACCAATACTTGCGTAATGGGATTACACATAGTCATAATGCACTATATATTAATCATCTTAGTGTGTGGTTCCCCGAACAACAATGTACTCTATCTCTGATGTGTAACTGCAATTAAAATCTACATGGAATCACTTTCAATGTAACTTTATCTTCACTCATAATGAGGAGACGCCCAATTGTGATGGAGAGTCATCGCAATCTATTTGGAAGTTCAGCACATGTGTAACATCTTTAAACATAGATTTCTTTTAGATACTCCTTAGATATGGATTGCCATCAATTTCATTTAGTTTTCAACTTTTAGTAAGGCCTTAGATGTCTAACTCTCAACAAATAAGAGGGACAAATCCCATATCGACTACATACGTATAGCAATGTAGTTCATGTCATACCTAACGATTGCCCTTATGACTGCCTTTTATGGAACCACGTTAAACCATGTCAAAGCACAATAACTCCTACACCTCAAGTCCCAAATACACATCTCAGGTCTAACAATATAAATATACAACATTGATCATAACATCACTCATGACTACGATCCATAGAGTGATTTTAATGCGGGTCCACTCCAATACTTATCCTCCCAATCAAGTATCTATGAAGTTGGTAGCATCTTTTTCTATTTTCATCTCTATGAGAATCAACCAATCCACTCATATTAGTCTTACCTCATAGATGCCCCCACAAATATGAACGACTATGGACATTTAGAATAACCTAGTTATTAAAGGATTTAAACATGCAAATATAGAACACAACAATTAATTAATGAAAGACTCATATCCAATATCTCAACTCATTTCAATATTTGTTGCTTGTATTGTTCCAATATCCAAATACTAGATTTCAATAAAATATATATACCTATATCAACAAGGACCTATATCACCAACTTAACTTTTAAGCTTTACCTAATGAAGGATCTTTGTTAAGTATATCCGAAAAACTTGATTTGTATAAACTTTGTGAATACAAACATTTTCAATTATATATATATATATATATATATATATATATATATATATATATATAAAGAAAAAATATTAAGAATGTATTTAATGCTTAAATATGACTTAGATACCAATACTTGCATAATGGGATTACTCAGTCATAATGCACTATACATTAAGCATATGTGGTTTCCGAACAACAATGTACTCTGACTCTGATGTGTAACTTTAATTAAAATCTTCATGGAATCACTTTCCATGTAACTTTATCTTCATTCATAATGAGGAGAAGCCCTATTGTGACTGAGAGTCATCTCAATCTATTTGGAAGTTCAGCACATGTGTAACATATTTAAACATAGATTTCTTTCAGATACTCCCTAGATTAGGAATATTTCTCTAGTTCTCGTAAGTAATTTAGAATGTTCCTATAAGTCACACAATAACTTGTTCTGAGATTATACTGGTATCATTCTATATGCTCCAAGCATACAACTTATTTGGCCTTTATACATCATCATGACATATATGATTAATCCAATTGCAATAACATATGGAATACAATCATATTATCTAATTCAAAACGTTTACACTAGGATTTTTCTCAAAATCATGTCATGTGTTATTTGACTAGATGACTCTCTCAAAGTCCTTTATCTTAAGCTATTTAAGATCATTGACAATTAATGCAATTTTACTTAATAATTTAAGTTTCCATGATCTATCTATATATATCTTTATTCCAAGAATTAGTATGTCAGCTACATATAAGACAAAGAATGTTACGGTGCTCCTACTAGCTTTTAGAAACACGATAGTCATCTTGATTTATAATTAAATCATACTATGTAATTATCTTATAAGAAAGAAGATTCTTACTTTAAGATGTTAGCTTAAATCTGAGAAGATTTTCATTCATGTATGTTTTCTCCTTTGAAAACTCATTTACTATCTATATTTATAATATATCAAAGAAGATTAATCAAGCCCATACTTGATAATCATACATGAATGCATCTCTATGTGCTTTATTAGTTTCTAATCAACTATTGAGCATATTTAACAACAGTTGAAAACTTGCTAATTCCAAAATATGATTCATTTCGTTTATGGATCTTTAGCTCTTAAAGTTCTAAATTGCTCCCACTTAGAAAAAGAACTTTGTAAGTACTTTTGTTATAGAATAACATTTAGTGGAATTAGTATAGACTTTACCTTAAACAATCATTTAGGATAGTCTGCATAAATGCAAATAGTAGATGCTAGAGTGGTTAAACTTATTGTCTAACATAAGCTCTATAACTCCATATCTTTTAGATAAGGATAAACCTTTTCATCCTTAGTCTAATGAAAGTATTCAATCTACTAGTTTAGATGGATATATATATATATATATATATATATATATATATATATATATATATTTGTTGAAGCGAGCATAATTCCAAAACTTTATAAAGTAAATAGTTCTTTTAAAAACATCATATAATAGACTAAAAGGTCTATTTTTATCCTCTTCAAAAACTTGTACTATCGACATTCAGCTAGTAGTCAGGTGACTGTAACCCACTAGAAAATACAAAGGCTACCTCGAACATCAAAAGATAGATCCAAGTGACCAGGTGATCCTATGCCACAAGAACCATACTAATGATGAGTGAGTGTTTTTGATAGAATGAGTTGTGAATCGATTCTACAACTCCTAAGATGTTCCAAGAAGACTTGGTTTACAAAAATCATTTTATTTATCACAACGAAAGGTAAATGATCATCTTATTAAGTTGTATTTAAATCTTCACTTTGAAACAATTTGAGCAAATCAAAGGTTTCAATAATAGCGAATTAAAGTCATCAGTTGATTAAGTATCTATGATAGCTTCATTTTATTACTTATTTTCCTAGTTTATTTTAGTTCATTACATCCCATTTTAGTTCATCTTCATGCACATTTTCTCTTTTTTTTTGTTATTTTTCTCCTTTACCGGGTGCTTTCTAGTCTTTTGAGCTTAATTATAGGATTTACCGAATCCTATTCGACTTGGAGGTATGGAAGGGATGCGGGACCTTTGGAAGCTTGCAGTTTGCTTGTGGACTTGAAGTGGTGCGATTGGGCATGTTGTCAACATAATCAAAGGAGCAAGTTGGGATTAATTTTAGATGAAGAATAATGATGACGTGAAGGGAATTTTGAGCTTTATAAGATCAAGTAAGCAATGACCCATCTTGGGAGACTCAAGAAGACACAATTGGGCTATCAAAAACCTTTACATGTGGGATGGACCAAGAAATAAAGGAGCAAAACTAGAAGGCCAATCAAATGGTCCAAATGGCCCACTCAACAAAATCCACGCGGTCCGCGTGGATTTACAAATGGTCCACGTGGATCGCACTGTGAAGGATCCAGATTTTTGCATTAAGCCTCTATTTGGGGAAAGTTGGTGGAGTACTTTTGAGGGACTTTTAGATTTGATTTTTTTACACTTAATTACTGGAGTTTTTGAAGCAAAAAGTGGGAGAAATCTCAACAATAACTCCTTTTTCCTCTCAAGAGGATTTGGAAGAATTTGAAGATTTTGAAGATTGGAGTAATTTTCTTTCATCTTTGCAAGTTGAATCATGTTTGGTACCTCTAAAATATCTTGTATTTCTTTTATTTTGGCCATGCTTGGCTAGACTTATATTTGGTTGATTAGGGTTTAGCCCATGGATGATTGATTGTTTTGAAGAATTTTTGCTATCTTGTGTTTGAAGTTTATGGAAATGTTTTCTAGTCAAACATCTTCTTGTTTTTATTTATCTTTGATCATGAGATTTGATGAATGAATACTTATTTATGTTGACTAATTTCTTGGTTAAGTAACGGACCTTCAAATTAGTAAGCAACAAATGGTTTCTATGTTTGTTTTCATTTCATTTAAACCATGGAAATGTTTCCACCATAATGATAATGTAAGCATTTGATTATGTTTTGGACTTGGTAACTCTTAAAACTTAAAGTTAATTGATTTTCACATGATTATATGATTCATTGATTTTATGACTTTAATTAAGGGAATGTGTTAAGAGCTCCTCTAACCATTTTAATAACAATGAAGAGTTGAGGTAATTTGTGCTTATGAAATGCTATAGCCAAGTTAAATTAATTCACAAGTGTTGTTCCATTTAGTCTAATGATAATTCAACTATGTCATCTATATGGTGTACCCCAAATTCAACCAACTTCACTTCATTAAATTTGATGAAATCATCTACTTGTTTACTTGTCATATTTACGTTCTAACTTAGTTTTAATTTTCTCAAGTAATCACAAAGATTTAACCCCCTCCCCCCCCCCCCCCTATTTTACATTTACTTTTGTTTTACAAGTACTTGAACAAGTGATTTACATAGAGATTTAAATTGAACCAATCTCCGTGGATATGATCCCTTTACCACTATACACTATTTTAGTGTACAATATTTATGGTTATTAATTTTGTTGGCCTCGCCAACCACCAATCTATCACCAAATCTATTCATTAATTAAATATATTACATACATCACTTATGTATAATTCTTTTTCAAGACTTTTTTTCTTTAACTTCTAATAGATAAAGACAATTTTGAGTCATCTTCCCATATAAATAAGATTCAAATATATCAAATGAATCGAGCTCATTTGCCTTAAAAAATTCCATTTTTTTGAAGTTGGTATATGTGTTTCATATTTAGATAGTTGTGATGATTATGACATAGATAAGTTTCAATAAAATATCATTTATTATTTCGGTTTTATGATTAGAACTATCAATTTAACGAAAGATTATAGATTTACTTCATAAATAATTGTATGAGAAAATATTCTCTAATACAGAATACATCGTTTCAGAACATGGATATGAAAATCCATTAAATGATAAGTAAATCTAGATTTATTCATAAATTTACAATTGTTACATGTTCCTATAAGAATTGGTACAAAAAAATTATTGTTTAAATAAAGACAATAACAACACTTGTTATATCTTCAACATGAAATACCATTCTTGTGTAATCAACTAATTATTTCTTCCAATCATCATCACATAATATCAATTATTAGTGTCACCTGAAGTAAACATACTCAAGTGAATAATGGAAAAGTAAATAGTTCTATCATATAGATTGTCACACCCCCAAACCAAGGATGGCGGAAACGTCCGGGGGTGGAGGACTTCATGTACAGTATCACAACAACGTGTATAATAGTGCTCAAAGTAAATACAACCATCATAAATATAATTGAAAAAGTTACACCAAAGTATATGTTTACATGTTTCAAAATCAATTACATTATGATGACAAAAATAAATTGTTGACGGTTTAACGTCCCATCCTCAAAGCGCTGAAGTTTTCCTGTTTCACTGATTTCCTGAGAATACAAGTAGTTTTGAAAGAGTGTCAACAATTAAGTTGGTGAGTTCATAAGAGTTTTGTTTGGAGTAGAAACCGTTTTCCTTGTAAAATCGATAGAGTTTGATTTCCAGAAAATCCAATATTTTCTTAGTTAAGTGTAAACAGAATATTCCTATATGATGTGTTGATGAACCCTAGATTGACCCGTAGATTTCCCCTATGATCGTCCAGCGTATATAAGTTATAAAAGATTTAAGTTAGATAAAACGTTGAATATAGTGGGTCTGCCCTAGGTCCACAACCCAACGAGGAACAGGAGATGAGGCGGGCACCACCAATTCTAAGCCAATCCAGACTAAATTCTTGTATGACTCAAGCATATACGCTCAACGATTATAGTTGAAGTCTAACAATGCGAAAATTTAATGTGGACTTATACCTATACATATCATAGTTCATCGGATAGTAATAGTGATTAGTGAACATGAACTATGCATATTATAGCTTATCATAAGTGGTGGTGATGGTGAATATAACCTATGCATATCATAGTTCATCGGATAGTAATAATGATTAGTGAACATGAACTATGCATATTATAGCTTATCAAAAGTGGTGGTGATGGTGAATATAACCTATACATATCATAGTTCATCGGATAGTAATAGTGATTAGTGAACATGAACTATGCATATTATAGCTTATCAAAAGTGGTGGTGATGGTGAATATAACCTATACATATCATAGTTCATCGGATAGTAATAGTGATTAGTGAACATGAACTATGCATATTATAGCTTATCAAAAGTGGTGGTGATGGTGAATATAACCTATACATATCATAGTTCATCGGATAGTAATAGTGATTAGTGAACATGAACTATGCATATTATAGCTTATCAAAAGTGGTGGTGATGGTGAATATAACCTATACATATCATAGTTCATCGGATAGTAATAGTGATTAGTGAACATGAACTATGCATATTATAGCTTATCAAAAGTGGTGGTGATGGTGAATATAACCTATACATATCATAGTTCATCGGATAGTAATAGTGATTAGTGAACATGAACTATGCATATTATAGCTTATCAAAAGTGGTGGTGATGGTGAATTCCTTTCTTGTAATTAAGTTCATAGGGTAGATGAAACATAAACTATACCTATTATAGTTTATCACTTTGTTTGTAATATATATTTACCATAACTATACCGATTATAACTAGCGTGTTCGTTTGTGGGGGTATAATGGCTTAACTATACTTATTATAGTTTATCATAATTATCCATAGTGGTAATAACTCTTTTGTATGTGTAAAACCTTTAATAATGTGTTTGTTATATAAATAACCCTAAACTATACCTATTATAGTTTATCAATTATTTGTGTGGGTAGTGAGCATAAGCCTTACTTGTCATAATTTACCAATGTTTATATTTTAATGGATATAGCCTTGTAATATCATTTATATATTTACCATACTTGTGGAGGTGTAAATCCATTTGTTTTCTGATGTATGTCTATATAAGAATACAAAATTGTCATATATTGCATCTACACATAATCACATAATGATGTATACCTTGCTCAACATGTTACAAGGTGTAATGAAATTTATAGTGTTTTTCTGTTAATAACATTTTCTGTAACTGTTATTGGAAAAATTATAGAAAAATCATAAAATGTCCAAATCAAGTTCTGTAACTTCTGAGAGTTTGGAAAATGAGTCTAGTTTGTTCATAATTTTTATCATGATTTTTAATTATCTCTAACTTTGGTGAAAAAGTCCATAATCACAGACTGGTCCGGATTGATGTTTGAAATGATAGGCAGTTTTGTAAAAATCACCATAAATTGTAGAAAAATAGTATGGAGACGTGCAAGTAGTCATTTTAAAGCTAAGAAGTGGAACTACATGCACCTACAATAGTTTTGAAAACTAAAATGTTTAAGATGTCCAAAACAGTTTGTGAATGGAGTTAAACTTTTCTGATGAAGGCTATTAGAAAAGTGTAGTTATGTTCTTAGTGTTTTAACTTGTATTCCCGCCCCCCCCCCCCCCCCCTAAAAACTTG
The DNA here is from genome assembly GCF_051521515.1 of Lactuca serriola. Taxonomy (NCBI): domain Eukaryota; kingdom Viridiplantae; phylum Streptophyta; class Magnoliopsida; order Asterales; family Asteraceae; genus Lactuca; species Lactuca serriola. The sequence continues at coordinate 339,971,544 of NC_136412.1, read as the reverse complement.
AGAAAACATGAAAATATGGGGGTATGAACTCACCTTAAGTGTTTTCAGTAGATGATTGTTGAAGAATGGAGGTGTTTAACTCAAGAACACTTGGAGATGCCTTGAAGATTTTTGAGAATCTAGCATCATAGTTATGGAGTTTGTATAAGCTATCAATGATTTGAGTAGAATGAAGTGTAAAAATCACAAGGAGGATGAATTACACTTACCAAGAGTGGAAGAACACTTGATGATCAGCCTTGAGATCTTGAATTAGAGAGAAAAGTTGGAGAGAAAAAGTTGGAGTTGAATCTTTGGTGGAATGAGAGTGATTGAAAGAAAATGAGGAGAGAGGTTGAGTGACCAGCCCTAGAACGTGGGGATGGCTTGTGAGAGGGGTAAAAAGTACAAGGAAGTGACAAGGTATGGTGGGAAGGAGTGTGGGTTAATCATGGAGTGGGTATGGGGTTGCTTGTGTCATAAAATAAGGTAAAGTCAACACTCTACCTTTGTACTTTACCTACTCTCTTTTGGATAAGGTTTTATCCTTAAAATGTGATTAAATCATTAATTTAGGGGTCTTATATTTTAAAATAAAGTTTTGGGTGAAAATCCCGTGTCAAAACAATTAAAAACGGGCTTAAAACGCGAATTTTATTGAAAACCGGGAGTAAAAGGGCTTCCCAGCGAGACCTCTCGGTCCTAGGCCGAGGTTCGGTCCTTGCTGGTGCTGAGTCGGAAGCGAGAAGCGCGAGCCAGAAGCGAGAACCGAAGGGCGAGGGTTCGGTCCGAAGAGAAGTCAGAAGCGAGGGTTCGGTCCTCGGTGATAAGAGGCAAGAAGTCAAAACCGAATGAACTGTAGTGAACAGTACCTTCGGTTCGGTTAGTGAACAGTAACTTCGGTTCGGTTCAGCAGCCTTCTTCATCAGGAGGGTTCGGTTCCTAAGAGGGGTTTCGGTTCCTAAGGTCCGTTTTTCGCGTAGACTTCCGTTTTTGGGCTGTTTTCGCCAAATTCGAGGGTCGGGATGCCCCGAGTGATTATAGAAAGTTGGGAGAGATTTCGAGAGAGATTTGAGAGAGATTCCACATACTCAGAGAGATTTAGGAGAGATTTGACATTCTTGGAGAGATTTCACATACAAAGAGATATTTGGGAGAGATTTCACATACTTAGGGAGATTTGGGAGAGATTTGACATACTTGGAGAGATTTCTCATACAAAGAGAGATTTGGGAGAGATTTCACATACTTAGAGAGATTTGGGAGAGATTTGACATTCTTGGAGAGATTTCTCATACAAAGAGAGATTTGGGAGGGATTTCACATACTTAGAGGGATTTGGGAGAGATTTGACATACTTGGAGAGATTTCTCATACAAAGAGAGATTTGGGAGAGATTTCACATACTTAGAGAGATTTGGGAGAGATTTGACATTCTTGGAGAGATTTCTCATACAAAGAGAGATTTGGGAGGGATTTCACATACTTAGAGAGATTTGGGAGAGATTTGACATACTTGGAGAGATTTCTCATACAAAGAGAGATTTGGGAGAGATTTCTGATAAGAAGAGATGGAGTGAACACGATTGAGAGAGGTTTCATTGGTGACCTTTTTGAGTGTCCGGCTTCGCACTGCAAGGTCCGTAAACCCCGTTAAGCCTTGTTTAAGGATCTTGCATACTCCCGATGAGTATGTAACATTGTTTTATCGGTTTGGCTCTCCACGTACCACCGTTTTAGGTTAAGGAGATCTAGATGTACGCACTTTTCGATTTATGATCTCTCATTAGAATAGAGAGTTGTTTAGAAATTACATAACGTAAAATCTAATACTCATGGCAAATTGAGTTGACTGGAAATTGATGGCTGTCACATAGATATTTGAAGTCTTGTCCAATTCAGACTTCTTCAATTCGATGAGATTAGAGGCGCAATTCCTATTTTAGTGTCTAGTTTCTTCCACAATAGAAACAACACTAATCATTTGGTCCTTTCTTAATTTCTAGGTTTATGTTGTATTTCCCTTAACTGAACTATAAGTCTATTTCAGTACACAATCTCTTAGACTTCCTTTATTCAAATCTTGAGTAGACCTGAAGCACTTTCTAGTGTTCTGATTTCATATCGGCTTTACTTGATGAGACATCTTACATGTTTCATAATTATCCAAGACTTTCTGCAAGTCAATGTCCAGTATGATGTGAGACGTATCAATATCATCACAATAACACTTGCATCAAAGTATCATGATCAGACTGACTAGTTTGTAGAGGTTGCCCGGGTACGAGATCTTTCAATATATATAATTTCTACTTATACTTAAGGTAGAACCTCAAGATATTATAGCAGTTATAGATGTAATAATCTCAAATGTTACTGTCTCTTGAAACTCAACATGAAACATCCTAAAAACTATAAGGTAAAAAATTCATTTTTAATTCACCTAGAAACATTAATTATCTTCTTTCGAATCATTCAAAAGTATTTCAGAATAAAAGTAGTTATAAGTTACAATCCCAAAATCCTATAGTTGCGGAAACATGGGTGGATGCATTGCGATCAAGTCGGGCCCTTACTTTTCGAACCAGAAGTACCTGAAACCATAACCATAAAACTATAAACACAAAGCTAAGTGAGTTCCCCAAAGTACCACATACCAAAACAAAAGAAATAAATGCTATAGGACAAATCATAGTCTTATATTCATTTCTAGCCATGGGCCAAACCATGGTCTTTCCATGTAGTGTCGAGGGCCAAGTATCGGTCTCACATACAAGTGTCAGGGGCTAGATCCTGGTCATCCATATAACTGACAGGGGCTAGATCCGGGTTTTCAAAAAAATGCCAGGGGCCAGATCCTGGTATTCCATGCAAGTACCACAAAGGCAACTAACATTCTACATAACAAGTAATAGGCTGACATTAGTGTCTTCGACCCATAGATCTAGAGAGGAAACTCCCCTCAAGCCGCTGAATCTCTCAATAAAGTCTCGGTCTACTGCTCCGAAAAATCCCCGAATCGCAAATCCCTAAGACCCAATCTTCTGAAATCATAAACTCAGCATAGCAATGATCCTTAAACCAAAATAGTTGGTTTTCTCCCACTTAGGGCACAAACTGTTGGATAAGGTGTCTAAGTCCATAACTTATTTGGTATATACTTGACCCGACCCGACATGGTCCATTTGGGTTGCACTTCACCCAAACAATTTATATGGATAACCTTATGAGAATAGTATGTTTATGATTTATTAATATATTATAAGTTATAATAAATTAATATGAAGTCATGTTATTTAATTAGTTTTAGTCTTAAATTAGTTATGAATTAATTTAGTGATTAAAAGGAAGACTAATTAAACATGGGCTATTGCATTTTATATAATGTGGGCTTAAACTCATTAGGAATGGGCTAAGCATGAATGGGGGTCCACGGATGATCCATGGAGCTTTTAACCCATGGATCCTTGGAAAGGAAAAGACATGGGTTATTAGGGTTTACCCTAATCCTCCACACTATATAAAGATGCACATATTGAAAGAAATGGCAACTAGTTTTGTGAGACTTTGTGGTGGCCGATTTCTACATAGCATATTATTCTCTCAAGGTTTTTCCAAAGTTTGTGGTGATTTGTGATTCCACTTGAGGCGTTCACACTATTGGTGCTAGGCTCTCAAACTCCAAGCAATCATTCACTATAAAAAAGGTATGACATTCTTCTAGTATTTTCTGGTTCTAGTTCTTCATGCTATGCTAGTTAGGATCTAAACCTTGGAAATTATTATTTGCATGTATTTTTAGAGAAAACATAGATCCAAGGTTATTAGGGTTGCATGTACACCTTAGGAGTGTTAGAATGCTCAAAACCCAACAGTGGTATCAGAGCCTAGGCTTGTTTTCTTGAATACTTGATGCAAATTGCTGAAAAATGTCGAAAAACTGCATTCTGCACAGCTGACTCGCCGAGTCCTTCATGGTACTCGTTGAGTCCATGTGTATATTTAACCAACTCGCCGAGTCAGTTCATGCACTCGACGAGTTGGCAGGTCTGAGTGCAGATTTTCGAGTTTTGGTGTTGGAATTGGTCTAGAATTATTACCTGAAACTGTTTTGAACTTATAAAACCTGTTTTGATGTGGTAATGATGATGGTGGACCAAATTTCAAAGTTATAATCAAAGTTTCAAGTTTATATATGCTTATATGATTCTTGAAAGTTGTTGATTATGGATGTTCATGAACTTATGAGTTTTGATAGATCATAGGAATTATGTGAAAATTGTTTGATAGTATAATTCTTGATCTTTATGACATTGAATAAACTCCATAACTTGTCCTAAAGTTATGGAATTCCAAAAGTTTTTCTTTTAAATGTTTTTTAAGAAGTCATAAGTTACACTTTTGAAGAGTTTTTTTCTAATAAATGTTTTTATGGACTCCATAACTTGTCCTCAAGTTATGGATTTCCAAGAGACTATTCATTAAAAGTTTTAAACACTTAATTAAAACTCATAAGTTATGAATATCCAAAAGTTTTTGAATTGTTCAAAACTTTCCCTCAAGTTTTGGAATTTGTAAAGTCTCACACAAATTTAATTTCATACCCTAGAAGTTTTAAAAGTTAAAATTCTACCCTTATACTATTATAAGATTAATGGTTAATAATTATATATATATATATATATATATATATATATATATATATATATGTATAAGAACAAGTCGTTTTATCGTTAGTAGGCCTCATTCATGAAGCCGGTCTATAAGAGGGGTATAGGGTTGCTGCCTATAACATGGCAGCTTAATGGGTGTCCACTCTCACCCACCGCTTCCTTGATCGGTGGAGGGTCGTTAGCCGAACGGGTAGAATAATGACTTTAAATTCTCATTAAAAGTATAATGGTTATTATAAAGTAACTGAATATATTTTTTTAATTCCCAATCTTAGTTACTTTAGGAAAAATGTGAACATGGTGCTAGTCCATGGAATTCACACTTTATACCTTACCAAGTCGTTGATGGAGCGTGTGTGGTTAACCGACACATTGATTAGGTGATAATATTAAGGGTACCAAGTGAATTAGTATGGTTATTCACACCTTGTTTTGTGATCCTCGGCATCCCAGTCACAAAATTTGAGAGGGCACACTCGAGATTGAAACATGCCATTGAAAAGTTCAATGAATCTCAAAAGCTCTAGGAGTTTCAAATCCAAATAAAACCTAATAAACTATTTCGTTTTTCATGGTGGAAATTGGTGAATCGTCATTCGCCTACCTTCAAATATTTTATAGCTTGGATTACGGCATCCCTCTTCTAAGTTATAAAATATTGTGTTGGGTCCTAGCCTTAATATTTCATATTGGGTGTTATATTAAGGATTTTGAATCAACTAACTTGATTATCTCCCATTATAGATGTCTGGTTCAGACAACTATGATCTTCCCAAATCTCTTGGAACAAGCTTTCCTCTTAAAGATGATGTCCCTCAACATCATGCTTCTCTTCCTCTACCTCCTCTATTTATTCTCTCTAACCCACAAGTTTAAGGTCACTCAAGCCCTATTGGCAAGCATAGTCTATGTGTGCTCACATCTTGGAGATAAAGTCACATATTGACAAGCCGGGAGAGTTCGGTGTCAAAGTCTTGTGAAAGTTGGATGTTCAATCACTTTCTTGGTAACATAGTGAGTCCCTTTGGAACTACTATGAGATAGACTATGACATGATTCTTAGTGATCTTATCTATTTGCTTGGTGCTGCGGAATCAGCAATGATTTGGAACACTAGTAAAGCAAATTTTGTTAGAAGATCAACTTCCCAAACCTTAAATGGACATTGACAATGGTAGCATTGGATATCTAGAAAAGGATTTCTCTTCCCAACGGAAAGGGATCGGCCATAGTCAACTCGGTTGACCAAGTGGTAAAGAGAAAGGCTAAGTCTGAGATAGTCTCATGTTCCATCACCAAAGGGTCCATATGTTGTATTGCCAAAGGTAGGGACACTGATTGCGAAGCTGCCATATTTACCTGAAAGATTATAAGATTGATCAAGTCAAGAAGTTTGACTCTACTTCAGTTAAAGTCCACTGTCTACCTGTATTAAGTTCCTATTTGGAGATTCTTATGACATAATGTGAATAGGTCACATGTTGATGTTTTTTAAGAATCAAAGAAAAGATAGGAAGCTTAAAGGAAGTATATGTTCATTCTGATTGCGAAGATGGGTTTCGATCGCATGGTTCGGTGATCAGAATTTTGAGCTGTTGCTTGAGAGTTATGATATATTACTTAGGAAGATATAACAACAAGGTTTTCATATGGATTGTAAGGATACGTTTTTCCGCAAAGTTTTTAAAATAAAAAATAAATAAATAAGGGGTTTTAATTTTATTTATTTTAAAAATATCCTTACAATGGCATTTGTAAAAAATTGTTGCTTATATGTTTCCAGTAATAGCAATATTGGAAAGTGGATTTGATTCTTTCATTTGTGGTAGTGTCTGAATTTACCAAATGAGGAAAGGTTCTCATTGCCCAAGTTTCAATTGGACCGAAACTTGGAATCATACAAGCTGTATTGTATGATGGATGAGAATTTTCATCTTTGGAAAATTAAGACTAATTCCTTATGTGAACAAGGATAGGACTAAAGGGATCGAGTACACATGCTTGTGAACTGGTCAAGTCCACCACAAAGATTGATAAGACTATTCGTCATGATTTACTAAAGATTAGTAAATATGGTTATACTTACAAGTTTAAGTATAATCCTGAAGCATTGGAAAGTTTTCAATGTATGACAGAACGAATGAGAAAAAATCAAATTAGGCAGAAAGATAAAAGTTTCTCAAATGTGAAAAGATGGGAGAGTACTATAGTATCGTGTTTTATGATCATCTTAATGATTAAGATACCATATCACAATTGATTCTCTAAGGACATCTTAGTGCATTCTTATGGCTAAGAAGATGAGTCATGAATTGTTGGATTAGTTAAAATCAAGAAGATGAATTGTACTTCGTTCCAAAACAATTCTTAGAGTTATACTCCAGGATTGTAACATTGAGTGACATAAAGTAAGGTTTAAAACACTTATCAAATGTAGTGTAAAATGTTTTCTACTCTTGTACATTTGAAATTGGAAAGTTGTGATGTCTTGGATGACACAAAGACCAACTGAGACCAATTGTGTGAAGTGTTTATCTTGATAAGAATCCGCACTATCCCTTGAATATTTGTTTTGTCAAGGAATGGTCCTTGACTAAGGAAACTTATATGTCAAGAGGACATTGGGAGTCTTAAAGATCCTGAAAGGATTTCAAGATTTAATCAAGAGTAAAACCTGAGTTTTATCACTAGCACACGACTTAAGGTTTGCAACCTATTAAGTTGACATAATTCTTATTTTCTGTGTCTGTTCCTATTAAGTTGACTATGCATGTGAGTTCTGTTAGGTCTAAATTGTGTGCAGAACAGCTTGGAAGCATTGGTGAGCCTTGTGCTACCAGGTGACAAGAAATTAAGATTTAACAAGTTCAATCCATGTAAGGCTGAATTTGTCACTAATCTTGTCTCGTGATTATGGTTTTGACAAATTCACATGGACACGAACTCATACACCATAAAATCTAAGTGTCATAAGGTTTCTCTCCGATTCATGAGAATGATGGTGAGGAAGCGCTTTCACTAAGTAGATTTTAAATAGATAGCAATTGTGTTATTTGCATTTTCAAAAGTCGTTAGTGGAGCGTGTATGGTTAACCGGCACACTAACATGGACTTGTGAGAAATGGAAAAGGTCTAAACAATTGAGACTATGATTACGGAATCGCTTTTCATAGTTCTTGAAATTGTTTAGACACACATGTGAGCTATCTACAGAAGGGTGTATGAATCTAAATTTTAGAAGTCCAACCGATTTCTGAATACATGTCAAAGCTAGTGGGAGCATAAGTGTTATGCTAATAATCATCATATTAGTGGGAGCATGATAGTTATGATTATTATTATTGCAAGCTAGCAATGTTAATTATAGAAAAACAAAAGTTTCAATTCGTGAAGTTGCAGGGGTTGAAAAATTGTTTTGCTATAATTATGGGAGAGGAAATTATACTTCAATTCAATTCTAAAAGCTTAGATTGAGATTTTAATCATCTTCAGTCAAGGATATATATGTATGTATTTTATGTTGGAATGGTTCAACTTAAAGAAATTCTATATATATTGCGTTATCAAAATTTGATTATGATTACGACATCCCTCTTCATAGTTAAATTTTGAAAACATGGCAAATAAAAAAAAATATTGTAGCAAAAGACTGGTCTAGAATCATGTCTTTATGTGAGACATCATGAATCGTGTCCCATATGCTTCCAATATAGGATCGATTTCATGTGCTATAATATTCATCCTTTCTAAATTTTCCAAATGCTCAGGGCATTTAGAAGGGAAAAGTCTAGAACTAGATATGACTAAAGTGATTAAGCAATTGTCGAGGACAATTTGAGGTTTACCAAAGATTGGTTGCTCAGGAACAATTGGAAGTATGATGTAAATTGTCGGAAAGGACCATATTGACCTTTTTCTGAAGAGGGGAAACTCTTGTTTAGAAGTGATAGTCAAAATGAGACTATGGAAATGTCTCCATAGGTGGAAGTTATTCAATATGTGTAAGATTAGAAAACCTTAATGCAAGAAGGATGTTCAAAGCAATGTACTTTGAATATGAGACTTCGTTTCCATAGAGTTGATCTCCTTTGGAATACTCTGTAATGACTGTTGACAAGTTTTGTGACTTTGTGCATAATCATTACAAGAGGAACATTGCATAAAAGTTTAAAATCTAACAGATTTTTGGTGAATGGTAGGAATTAGGAATTCATACATTTACAATACGGATTTGGGATTGTGAAATAAGCATCATTGGAATCATGTTCAATTGATCTATTTCACAAAATAAAGATCATAGACAAACATAGTGTGCATACTTGGAGAATGGCATAACTATTGTTTAGAAAACAAAGTGTGCATGCTAGGAGCATGGGACAACTGTTGTTTTATTCAAGTATTAAGTTGATTATTTGAAACATTATACAATGAATAATGTGTAATAAATATGCTGATAAATAAAAGGTGGTTCTATTTATATTCAAAAGGGTTCTGAGACCATATTGGATTCGATTATTATTGTGTTTCACTTTTCATGTTTTGACTTCCAGAATAGCTAGGTTATTCTTTCCGAATGACTAAGTTATTTAAACACTCCACAGTCGTTCATATGTTGGAAGTAGGTATGAATTAAGACTGTCATGAATCGAGGTTGTAGATGGCTAAATGTGTTTAGACATAGCAATGGTTGCTACAACGTTCATGAGTGCTCATAAGTTATGAGTATTGGAATAAACGCACGCTCACTTGTATCACTTCATGGAATTTATCTCGAGTGATCGTGAGACAATAATATCATATAAGTCTTCAAACCTAGAGATATGAGTTGTTACCTATGAGTTGGTTTTGCATTGATTGCACGTAAACGCATCAGTAACTTGATGTTATAAAACTTGCCTTTGTGTACAATTCAACAAGTAGTAGAACAAGCATATGAGTCGAAGTTTATCTGTTCCTTCTAGAAATAGAAGCGATACCTGGGCCCCTCGATGATTTTGTGTTGACCCATGTACCGGGCCCGGTCAGAACTAAATTGATGTGTTCAGTTAAGTTCTTTGTCAAAAAAAATCGTAAATCGAGAAACAACTGCCAGACAATAAGTAAGACATTGTTCCATGTATTTGTCCGGCTGATATCATGAGAACAGAGGATTATATGATCACTTATCTAAAATGGCGCTTCATAGTTCAACAGAGTTTTCGAGAGCTACGATTGCTGGTTGGTTCCTGAAGTAACATACGCAAATACAGTTATTAGACTTATCCAAGTGGGAGACTGTTGGATAAGGTGTCTAAGTCCATAACTTATTTGGTATATACTTGACCCGACCCGGCATGGTCCATTTGGGTTGCACTTCACCCGAACAATTTATATGGATAATCTTATGAGAATAGTATGTCTATGATTTATTAATATATTATAAGTTATAATATATTAATATGAAGTCATGTTATTTAATTAGTTTTATTCTTAAATTAATTATGAATTAATTTATTGATTAAAAGGAAGACTAATTAAACATGGGCTATTGCATTTTATATAATGTGGGCTTAAACTCATTAGGAATGGGCTAAGCATGCATGGGGGTCCATGGATGATCCATGGAGCTTCTAACCCATGGATCCTTGGAAAGGAAAAGACATGGGTTATTAGGGTTTACCCTAATCCTCCACACTATATAAAGATGCACATATTGCAAGAAATGGCAACTAGTTGTGTGAGACTTTGTGGTGACCGATTTCTACATAGCATATTATTCTCTCAAGGTTTTTCCAAAGTTTGTGGTGATTTGTGATTCCACTTGAGGCATTCACACTATTGGTGCTAGGCTCTCAAACTCCAAGCAATCATTCACTATCAAAAAGGTATGTCATTCTTCTAGTATTTTATGGTTCTAGTTCTTCATGCTATGCTAGTTAGGATGTAAACCTTGGAAATTATTATTTGCATGTATTTTTAGAGAAAACATAGATCCAAGGTTATTAGCGTTGCATGTACACCTTAGGTGTGTTAGAATGCTCAAAACCCAACACGAACTACCACCAAATAATGTTGCACACATACCTCATCTCAAACCGGTCTTCCAAATAAGGACCAAGCAAAGACAATTTACCCTAGATCTCAGTTGGGAACCTTGAAAACCTCCTAATCATAGCCACTTATAATATCAGAATCCCATGCAGATGCACAAACAATTATTCTATCCACTCATTACACCAATTCTCCATCTAGAAACAAATGAACTACCATACACCCCGCCTAATTCCCAACACACAATCCACCGCGAGCATTATCCATAGTTATAAGAAGCATCATTCTCTTAGTTAGGATACATCAGAGACAACAAAAGTTGCTCTTACTGATTCACTTCCCTTGGTTCCTGAAACAATAACCTAGCACCTGACCTAACTAAACCCAACAAGGCAGAACCCTGATCTTATCTCAAGGCAACCTTACTACAAAACCCTTTTGTGCATTCCTACGATGTCATACCCATCGACAAAGAAAACCAAAATCTTCTAGACTCGTGTCGGGACTAGATCCCATATCTAAAAATCACATGCCTACTCTCTCTCTTCCCTCCGATCGTGGAGAGCTGGAAGTATATAAACCTTGCTGATGATAGTGACATCCCAATCCATATGCCAATCACTAAATCTCTGGCTGCAATCCTCGAGCCATTAATCACAATCGTTTCCTTCTTGAGTCTCACGAATCAACTATCACTACTTGAGCAAGGTCCTCCAAACCTCGAAATCAACTACCTTTCATGGGTCTGCACCATTGAAACTCAAATAGACATGGCCACTAAGGCCCAAACAATCACCAGATCTATCCTCAGCTGGAACGACCATACCCAATAAACTGATAAAGTCGGAAATACACTGCAACGAATCATGGATGCCAAACCATGCCATATTCCCTTAACCACTTCCTTAGAATCACCTTAATTTTTCCTAGAGTCGAGTATGGATCTTGTGCTTCTAATAATACGAGCCCAATACTACCTTCCACACATATCCATATTTTCCTCAAAAATCATCTCGGATCCTCTAAGTAACTAATCATGTCCACATCCGCCTATCTATTCTTATACGCCCATTCGCAAAAAAAATACTCATCGCCAAATAGCACAAGCCAATCCACTATAGAACATCTTTGGTTCTCCTAGGTTCCTGAACTCTCCATGCCTTCAGCTGCCGACGAACTCTCTATAATGTAAGTTAACTACTTCATGAATACAGTCACTTGCAATAAAGTTTAGATAATCCTTCGAGTAAAAGAATCATCCCTATAACGGTTAGAGTCAAACGAGAGCTACGCCATAGGGTCAAATCCGTCACTTGGAGATTATTTAACCAATGCAACATGTGAGTTAACATATTCACTTAATAGTTAACTCACATCATCAAGGGTCCCACAAAGCACAAAGCAAGCATCATTCATGCAGTAACACTCCAAGCCAGAAAAAACAAAGGACATCCCAAGCTCATTTACTACTATCCATGCTAGGAACCTCCACTCTTACTGTCAGTTGCCTTATGCATGTAAATTATACACAATACATGATCAAATTGAGTGTCGAATAAAAGATCCTACCCTAGGACCACAACCAGACAAGGAATAGGAAATAAGGCCAAATCAGTCATTCTAGGGCTATATGATCCTAACCGTATACAATTTTTAGAGCATACACTTAACAATTATTGACACCAATACATATTCCAAATCTAGCATAACATCTAAAGCTTCCTAGGCTACAGGGCATCACACATCAGGCCAATCTATCATGCAATTCCTGAAAGTATCCCTAGCCTTATCCTAGCATGCAAATATTCATATCATATAACATATCAACATGTATGGGTATTCTAGGAATCACTTACTTGAGCTCGGCTGATTGCACACATCACACCTCCTTATCTTTATAAATATCTTTTTAGAAACTTATTGTCTTTAGAAAAATCATTTTAGAAACTTATTTTTATTCAAAAGATTACCAATTCCTCAATTTGAGTTACGACATACCCAAGAGTGTGTCTGAATCCCTCAAACTAAGGCTATGATACCAACTTGAAACATCCCAAAAATTATACGCACCTGACTTCTTGACAACTCATCACCAACCTGTTGATCCCACGAGCAAAAGGAGGGGCAATCCAAAAATTCTCATGTTGCATCCAATTGCCAAATCAGCTCAGGTGTACCCCTACTTGACGAATCGCTTGAGACATTCACCATGGACTAAATGGCTCGAGATTCCATACCCAGTGCCTAACAATGGTAACCGAACTCCTGATAGACAGCCCTCAAGCAACCAATGTTCACAATGCAACCACTCTATAAGCGGCTATAGGTGCAAAGCCATCATTTGTAACAACCTTTAATTTCCCACATGATCCAAACCAGCTGGTTATTGAGTCTACCGATTCCTACAATGAACTAATACCCAAATATGTTAAGCAAGATAACGAACCAAGACCTAAGAGTCTCAAACAAAAGACTATAAGGTCTTACCTATATATATCATACATCCACTGGTTCACGATACATCATGACACCTCCTAACCACTAAACGATAAGCTCATGATACTGTACCGATCTTGTTGTTATCATACCAATGGCCTGAAAACTCGAGACCAAAACCACAGGGGCCTCAAGATGCCCAACCAATAGTCCACTGACTTGCAAGGGCCCAATCAACATCCCCCACAATGCTAACCGAACATGACATAGGTCATACCCTTCTATCACGCATAATTCCTTTCACAGAACATATTGATATCAACGTAAAACCAGGCGAAATCATGGTCGCACACAACCAATGAATGAGATAGACGGTTATACTCTGTTCCATTTCGAATGCTATAACCCAAATGATAACCATGCCAACAATACTAATCAAGCGGTCTCAAGTTATCTTACTCACTCCACTTATACTCCTCATGTCCATAATCGAGGCACTTCTTCAATGTACTCCCCCAAGGGGAGTGTTAAAACCGTTGTCATACACGATTTAAACAAATAAAAATATAAATTAGACTACTCTATTGCACTAACAGGTAGTACAGGCAAGCAGGGTTGGATCCTCAGGGACACACCCTAAAGTCTTTGCCTATTTGCGTAAGGCATGAACTAATTCTTGACAAATGTATAAATCATGAAAAATGGGGGGTTTATTTCTGAAAATTTTAAATAATAGAAATCAAAAATCATAAACGGATAACTCAATTTAAATATTGTTAAAATTCAAATAAGAGAAAACAATTCCAGTTTCGTGGTGACTCCCGTGATCATGTAATTAACCTTCAACACAATATTTAACTGTGCACTTGTTTAAACTGGTACAAAAGTTCATTAACAAGATCTAATGACCTCTATTACAAAAATCATTTAATCAAAATATGTTCTTTGAATAAAATCTAACTTTTTACCAAATTAATTAAACAAGCTCTTGATTAACAAAGAAAAGTTGCATAAAACACAGTGTAATTTCCCACTAAAGTCCAATACCTCTCATAAGCCCAGAGTTGTAAAACTTGTTTGTTCAATTCATATTAGAGTTAACCCTAAACACATAATTAATCTAATATTTGTCACTTTTTACTAATTAGTCTAGACAATTAAGGATCTAAACAATCAGATAACTAGAATGATTCACAAACAATTTGAGTGGCCAACAGAAATTGAAATCAAAATCAAACATTCAATTAAACACATAACTGATCAAACTAAATAGTAATCACAATCAAACATCGTGCCTAATGATTAATCACACAAAAAGGTTACGTCCTTCCGAAAATGAAATCTGAGTTTCTAGCCTGACATGGCTAAAAACGAATTACAAACAGTAGAAATAGACTCAAAACGATAAATCTTACTAAACAATGAAAAGAAATATAATCGTCTCCTTCGGATCTGCGTTCTTCACTTGAAAGTTTCTGAAAATCGCCTTAGAATCGCCAGGAATAGCCAATTAGGGTTACTAGACAAGTATGTGGCCCTATTTATACATCCAGCTATAACAACGACGCACATGCGATCGCATGTATGGAAATTGCGATCGCAGGTATTGTTGAAAACGTGTCCCAGGCCTTTTAAATGAAGTGTGTTGCTATTTCGAGACGTTTTGGCCAAGATGCGATCACATGTTATGTTGTTTCGATCGCATAAAGTTTCCTTTCTCATCCTTTTGAATTTTTTTTGCACAAAAAATCTCCAAAGTGAAGTTGCGACCAAACATGCGATCGCAAGGTCAAAGTTGTGATCACAGGTATAAGGCATGCGATCACATGTCTTCGTTTTTTCCTTTTTTCGATCATCATTCCTCCTCCAAGCAGTTCTTGATCATTCACCGGCATCCTTCCTTAGTCTAGAATCCAATTAGGCTCCAAAGCATCCATTAACGCATCCCGAACTCGCGTAATCATCCATGTGCTCCAAATTACCCTGAAAAAGCATAACAAATGTGACCAGTACGGGCATTCTACAAAATAATCATGAAACATATAATACATAAGAATAATCGAGAGTTAGTTAGCTTTTTTAACGAAATACCAAGGAAAATGTGCTAAAAGATGCATGTAAAATGCATCTAACAAACTTCCCCAAGCTTAGACCTTACTTGCCCTCAAGTAAGGAAAGGATAACTTTGGAAATTGAATGGAGATTGAGGGTAATAAAGAAATAACCTAGACACACTAACAACTAAAAATGAAAACCTAACTACAAAAAACTATAGAAAATAAACAGAACAAGGGACAAAATATGCATGCAAAAACAAAAGAAAATGAATAATGAACAAAAATGATATGAAAAAGAGAAACAAACAACTAAAAATAAATAAAAAACATACTTATATATATATATATATATATCTATATATATATATATATATATATATATATATATATATATATATATATATATATAATTTTATTTTATTTTATTTTTATATATAATTTTCTATAAGATCAGACTTTACATTGAAAGGGCCTCCAATCACTAATACCTAAGCAACCATCCTACTACCTTTCATGTATCACAGACTCCCAAAATGAGGAAGACCACCAAACAGTGTAACCTAATAGTCTAACCATAGTTTTATTTAAACTTTATACCTTAATTAGCTTTATGAGCGAAAATAACACAGTCTGGATCTCATGTCCTTAAGACTAGATAGGTAAGAATCAGAATCGACGCATCCTTAAGAACCCGGCACGACGAAATCAACTTTCGCCGAAGTAGCGAGGGCCAACCCCCGTAGGAGCCCAAGCTCTATGCTTTTACTTTTCTGAGAGACACAAGTATCATATCACACAAATCTTCATTCACCAGATATGACTTTGAAACGGCTTCTAATTTGATTGAACTTAGATTTGTAATTTCGTTTTGTGCTTGAATTCTTCAATCTATTTTTGGAATTTCTTCAAATTTGTTCGATTGAGCGTTTGCAATTCTTGAATTGGGTACTGGATATGACGTTGTACCCTTTCTTATTCTTTAACTGTGTGGATGTGATACTTAAGCTCTCTGTTACCGCGAGAGTAACGCGTGTCAACAAATAGGGTCATGTTCTGTGGGTCTAGAGTTGTCAATAAAGATCTTTTTTAATCATTCAAAAGCAAATCATCCCAAAGTTGTTATCACCGGCCACAAAACGTTTCAGTATTTTATTTTTTTTTGTTTTCTACGTCTGGGGTCTCAAATTACGGTGTTTAGGCCCTCTAGTTTTGACAGCTGATTCTACACTTCCATTAACAATCAGGTCACTTCGGATTTTTACATTTTTAGTTCTCAATATCCCACTTCACAGAGCTAGAGTGTCATCATCTCGTATATTTTATTTTACTTTATTATTATTATTATTATTATTTTTTGAAATAATAACAAAAACAGAAAATCTCTTTTTAATGCAAATGCGAAATGCAACAAAACGACAATATTTTTGTTTTTTAAAAGAAAAAAACTAGGAAGAAAAATGAAAAATAAGGAGCTAAATGACAATTCTTTTTGAATTTTTTGAATTTCTATTTTTTCAAAAAAAAAAAAAAAAAAAAAAAAAAAAAAAAAAAAAAAAAAAAAAAAAAAACTTTATACAGAAGGATACAAATCCTCTCCCCAAGCTTAATATTAAGCATTATCCTCAATGCTAGGTATGTCGGGGCCCGTCCTGAAAGTCAGTCTGCATGGGATCAGTTTGGCTATAGGAGAGTAGGGTGGCATCCGTGTAATCAGGGTGTATAGTGGACAAAGATGGTTTGTTAGAATGCAGACGTGGAGGGCCTACTGTGACCTACGTGGGTGAAGAGGTGGTGGAATGTTCAACGGAAGAACCCACACAGTCTCGCTAATGAGGTCAGCGAGGGCGATGTCATAAGGACCAGTGACCTTGAAATAAGTGGATTGTCCTGGCATCTAAACATTCCCACCCGGAGCGGGACGTAGCATGTGCATGGCCCAAAGGTTCTGCAAGGTCAAGTGAAATGAGTCACCCGGAAAGAAGTGTACTCCGGGGGAAAGTGTTTCGCGATGACGCGAGCAATGACAGTGATCAGATCACCACAACAAATGGCACCGCCGATGTGGAGGTTTATAACTCTATGGAATCTTTTGATGATTAAATCACCAAAATGAGGGTGGTACGATCCGGTGACCATGCACCATAAAATGAAAAGCTCGGCTTTGCCGGCTTAGGTAGTCTCAACCTGTGCATAAATAATGTTGCAAATGATTTTCAAAGAAATTTTTAGATCTGGATGCACAATGATGGTCTGAACGGAATGGGACGACTCGTAATAGTCCAATCCTGTGATGGAATGCCAAAAATTGTGCACGTTAAAAGCAGTGGTAGGCTGAGCTAAGTTGGTGATGGGTGTACGGAAAAAAGTACACAACTGGTCAAGGTGGATAGAGTAAGGGGTGTTAAAACAATGAAAAGAAAAGTTTCCTTCTTGGTTGACTTCACTCAATGTAGCTAAAAACTTTGTGGTCAGTAAAGGACAAGTACCAAAATCTGCAACTAAAAGACGCTCCCAGCCAATATTGGTAAAAAGAGCACAAACATCATCGTAAATATGGAGTTCCCGCATTAATGTGCGGCTTGGGGACCAGACCTGCGGTAAAATCTCTCATTCCTGAAGCCGCTGATAACAATCTAATGCATCCTGGGAGCCTATATCTAAGCTCACATTGTCCGCCTGGACAATGTATGACGGGTCTGGAATGTCAACATTTCGGCGTGAACGGGAAGGTCTAAGAGACATTTACAGGTCAAAAGTTGGGACAGATCAAGCACAATTTCCAGACAAACAATTATCAAGCAAAAATAAAATTTTCTAACTACTCCCAAAGCGGATACGCAAGCTTGCACAAATATATAACAGAAACAAAAGAGTTCAGTTTCAGAACGAATATACCTGTTGCGCGCTGAGCAATAGTATATTTTTCGCGTCTGAAATTTTTTTGGGTTTTGAAATTCTGTCCAGATGAACCTCTTTTGAATTGTGTCTGGAGCAAACGTTTCAAGTTTTCGGGACCTGGGGAGTGCTAACGGAGCGTAGATTTGAAAAAGAAACTCACAAAAATTCAAATTCCAAAATGAAGGAAACGAGATTTTTGGAGAATTTCAACTGTGGAATCATGATTTTGTTATCGTAGAGATGTAGTAGAAGTAAAATAGAGAGAATATGCTAGTAAGAGTGGTGTGAGAAATGAAAGCTAAGCCTCGTATCTATAGGAAAAATGAAACTTGCGATCGTATGGCGACAGGTTGTGATCGCAGGTTTTTAAAAAATTAAGGATTCGAGTGTTTTAAGCAGCGATAAACGTCGAGGTGCAAATAAGTCGATACATACGATCACATGTATACAAGTTGCGATCGCAACCTTTATAAAAATAATGTTTTCTGGTATATAATGACTCAAGGGTGTAATATTATTAAAAAATCAAAACATGCGATCAAAAGGATCACACCTACGATCACATAAGCTCGAGTTTTGTCAAAAACCGGCTAAAAAATCTTTGATGACCTCCTGGGACCAAAAAAAACACAAGTTGCGATCGCAAGGACTGGACCTGCGATCGCATGTCCCACAAAATTCGATATTTTTCAAAATTTTGCAAATTCTCTCTATTCATTTTTGCATAAAAAACACGATTCAATTAAAAAGAAACGTCCTAAGTAACTAAAAACACACAAAAAGTGAAAATAAGTTGCAAAAACGAGCAGATGCTTGTTTTGGAAGTTGAAGCCTTGTCATCCATTCCATACTTTGAGGGGAAGAATGTAGCGTTCAAAGTATTCCATGGATTATGACAATGGGCCCCCTTGATGATATGTAGGTTATTGGCCTAAGACTTGTTTTATTCCCTATATATTGTCATGTATTATTCATTATTAAAGTTAAGCGTGAGGCAAGAGGTAGCCGCCAATCATAATGAGGTTTCTAAGGTAGAATATATTTATTTTAATCTTTTCTTATAGTGTAATTTCCTCATGTTCTTGAATAAAATATTTTGTTCATCAATCACATCTTCTTTATTGTGTTCGTTCTTATATTCCACATTATGATAATCAAATTGTTTTTGAGGTTTGACCTAATAGATACCGATCTAACATATCATAACAGCATAGCAATATACTCAATATCAACAATCCAAGGAATGCATGGTCGTATATACTCAGAGGTGAGATAGTCACCTTGACAGATGATTCCACTCAATAACCACAACCAAACGAGAAACATGTAAGAGAACTTAGATCAAGAGTCCTCAGTCTATCCTACATGACTATATACAATCCCTAAGGTACCCCTCTACTAACAGATAACCAAAACTAGTGGGCCGACATTAGTTCCTTCGACCCACAGGCATAGTGAGGCGAAACTCACCTCGAATGCAAAAGCTCACAGAAAGAAATCCCTAGTTGTTGCCCTGACGACACCTCCGAGCTATCAGATCAAAATAACACCCAATTAGCAATTGGGTTCCATTCTACAGCTCACCATCCATACTTGGGGTAAAATGACCATTTTACCCCTGACCCAACATGCACTGAAACTAAGGCCCAAATCCAAAAGATCTGAAAGGCCCACTAATGGCCCAATTTTCCAAATTGGGCCCAACCCCATATAGACCTTATCCTAAGCCCGTAATTTCCTTAATTACAATTCTGATTACCTTAAGTACCCCCTTAGAACAACTTGGTCAAAGACAGGGTTAAAAGTCAAGGTCAACGCCCCGAGTAGACCCAACACGCCGAGTTGTCCTTCAACTCATTGTGTTTCTCCATTATCTGCAAAGTCAGGGAAAAACCAAGCCAACTCGCAGAGTTTATCCATAAACACGCCGAGTTCGCTGAAAACCCAACATCTTAATATATTGTACTGATATTATCGACTCTAAGAGCTTCACAACTCATATCTCGACCAAAATGAGATCTAGAAAGGAAAAGTTTCCAACTTTAGCCCTAGGAACCACCAAAATGGGTCCAAGCCCAAACCTTAGACTTAAAAGAGTGAGGGCTTAACCATAAAGCACTTAATATTCAATGACAAAGCCCCAGATTGCAGATCTGACACCCTAGAGCTGGATGACCATGTAAAGTTTCCAACTTTACGTTCATGCATGACTAGGAGAGGCTCAAATGTTCAAGAAGGGCTTAATAAGGAACTTAATGAATGCACGAAGCCCTTAAATCCATAAAGTTGGCACCTTTATAACAAAAGAGTCCATGAAAACCACAGATCTGAAAGAATAAGGCTTTGGGACATCCTAATCCCAACATCCATCCAACCCATGACTAAAACATAACAATTTACCCCAAAAGAGAGATCTAAGCATCTAGCCATTAAGATAAGAACTTGATACCTCAAACTCCTTGCAAAATGGGTAGCGATTCTGGACCCAAGACTTCCTTCTCCAAGCTTAGCAAATTCAAAATCTTCTAACTCCTTCACAATACACAAATTGAACACCAAACTTCCTTTCCAAAGCTCCAATGCTTGACAATGGAGGCTACAACTCGTTTTAGGGTTTTGATAACAATGGAGGCTGAGAAGGAGGCAAGCCAAAGGGACTTAATACCTTTAAATAGGGTGCAACATGGTTTCCATCCCACCTGCCAACTCGCCGTGTTGAGGCACCATAACATGCCGAGTTGGTTCATTAAATCCACGACCAATAACATCTCGATACGCCGAGTTGAGGCTTTAAGTCGCCGAGTCCCAAGGAGAAAACCTAAACAACTTGGAATCAACTTCATACCAGATATCAAGCGTTGCAATCTAAAAATTAAATCAAAACGATTATATCTAGATTTCCTTCTTGGCTCTCAACTACAAAACTGATGTAGAAACTAAGAAAAATATTAATACTTTTGCCCTCTCTAACACCTTTGTCCTCTGTAAATTTTTAGAAACCAAAAAATTTATTAAAAATAATATATGTAAACGAACAAGAAAGACAAAAAATTACAAATAAAAAAATTACCTTCAAAAACTCAAATTTGTAAAAAAAGAAAAAGAGTTTTGTGATTTGTAAAACCTTATATTTTTTAAAATACAAAGCATCACATATTGCAAAAGAATTATAACTATATTTTCTTCTTGGCTTTAATTCCAAAACCGGTGTAGAAACTAAGAAAAATACAACACTTCTTCCTCTTACCACCTTTGTCCTCTATAAACTTGTAGATATCAAAAAATTTATTAGAAATGATATATATATATATATATATATATATATATATATATATATATATATATATATATATATATATATATATATAAACGAAGAAGAAAGAAAAAGAATCACAAAGAAAAAAAAAATATACCTTCAAAAATCCTGAAACTTGTAAGAAAGTCCTTTCTACTTATAAAACCTTATGTTTTTCAAAATACAAAACATTAGATATTGCAAAACACTAATATTACATTACAAATATAAAAAGAAAATAAGAAATTATAAGACTTTCTTGTACCTTCTGTCTTCTGATTTTCGAAACCACGAGTGAGACTAAGAGTAAGATTGTCTAATTGATTGCTTCTGAACACAGAAATAGTAAGACCTGATTTTTAAAATACAAAAAAAAAACATCAGAAACTGTAAGATTTTCTGATACTACAGTAGAAAGATATATTAACAAATTTCAAGACCTTTCTTTATATCTTATGATTTTCGAAGATATCATAATTGCATCTGTTTTTTTGCTTCTGATTTTCAAGGATACCAGGAATTCAAGATATGTTTTTCGATTGAGTGCTTTTGATTTCAGGAATCAGGAAGTGAGGAAGATATGCTTCTAAATTTATAATTAAGTGATTTTCTTGGAGAAGAAAAAGTAAGACTATAAAATAAATCAAAGGCAAGCTTTTGGTTTGCTTCATCATCTGTTTGATTTTAAACAGAAAGCTGAGAATGAGATTGTTCCTTGAATGTAGACGATTAACATTACTAGCCTTCAATATCATTAACTGTTGCCCCACGCGTGAACCGAAATCCAAGAACATGGAAGCTGATGTTGGGTTTTATTTAAAACTTAGTTTCAAAAACTACAAATAGTAGCAAACGGAATACTTGAGTTTTATAAATAACATAAACAATTTATCACCCACCAAGGATCATCTTGCAAGTAAAAGAAAGATGTAAAACACAACCACAGAAGGAAGAAGTGGTAACAAACTTTGAAGCACTTTGAGTCCTTTAGGGGAGGCTTGGAAGTTGATGGAGTGAGGATGAACCCTTAATACACCAACAATGTTCCAACTTGATGTAATGCTAGTTACAACTCTTAAGCTTTAAGTCAAAATAAGATTATGACTTAAAGAGAGGATGCAAGCAACAAATATCTTCAAGATGCAAGACTTTGAGAGAATATGGAGAGGGAAAGAAAGCTCTCGACTTTTTTCAAGAATGGGATGATCAAAATGAAAGTAGCATGTTAATCCAAGACTCCTTAACCATTAAGCACTTTAGACAACCTTGTCCCCTAGCATGCACCATAGATTAAATACTTTTGATTAAGTAAATAAGAAAGTCAAACTTCTCATTTCCCCATGGCCAACCATGATGGTAAAAAAGAGAAGATTTGGTTTATATTTTATAAACTCAAAGTTTATAAGATATAAACTTGTCTTTTGCTAAAAGACAAAAAGTTTACCTAGTCCAAAATGTTATACACGACTTATTAATTCATACATTCCAAAATATTGTGTTACTTGTATTGTAAAATAATTATTTCCAACGCCACATCAGCTTTGCTCTCTCATATCTCTTTCAACCCTCTCAACCCACAACACATGAAAACTCTATCTTTCGCAACTCACTCAACTCACTTGGCACATATTTTTATTTAATTAAATTAGAAATTATAAAATAAAATAAAACATAATTTTTTCTCATTACAAGTAAAATTTTGCTAATTTAAAACTAAAAAAATGTAAAATAAATTGTTTTATTAAAAGCAAAAAAAAAAAAAAAAAAAAAAGTACATAATTTGTTTTATTTTTTAATAAAAAATAGGGCGCATGATGAAAAAAGAAAAAAATGGCAAGAATCAATTATGTCATTGACTATTCTATATTCATATTAGATCTGGGGGAGTGGCTATCGTAGAGACCGTAGTCTCCTTGCCACATTCTTCGGTGCGGTTCAGGTGCTGCCTAAGTTGCAGTGTGGCGATGAGAGAGAGCGCTTGGTGATGCTTTGTGATTGGTTGACTCTTTTGTTTTTAATTAAAACTAAAAAACTTAATTATTTGAAAAAAATTAATAAATAAATAAGTGTAGCACCACTCTTTGGGTGTGACATGAAAACATATTCTTACGGTGAATGTTGTCGCCGACGTGGTAGTATGACAAAATGAGAGGATATGGTACCATTCCTCCAGTTTTAGGTCACGGGTCATTAAACCCATTTGAATACAATAAAAACTTCATCTCATTATAACCCGCTCGTGGAGGAGACATAACCAATGATACCGCCGGTAAATTTCTAAACCTCCGGCGAACCCAATGATGATTCTGTCCTCCCTTGGTGTTTTTTTCCGTGCTTTTTCTTATATTTTTTCTTGACGAATTAATAGGGATTATGAAAATTTATAGTTAGTCTTTTTATACACAATTGTTATAAATTCAAATAAATAACATCGAAACTTTTATTAAAAAAAACCCGATTACATTAAATTAAACAATTTACACGTAATAATTCAAACAATTTAGAAGTTAAAATATTAATAAAACAATGTACTTTCTTGTAACTTCAATCAATGTTTAAAAAAAAAAAAACACAGGACCAGGGCAAGACCATCCTAGACGAGACCAGGTTTTTAGGGATCAGACGTGCGTTTCTAATCACTCTAACTTTTCCCCTTCCTTCATGTCGGGATTCTTTTGAACAAACGTTGACTAGGTTTTGGTTGAACCGGGTCCAGCCCAGCCTATATGAACATCAAAAAGGAGAGATCATTTAAATTCTAATGTTCAATAACTTATTCAGTCACATGTTCACAGCATCACATGGATTGTGTATAGACACTATCTCACACGACAAACTTTGTCTATATTTTACTACAACTTTTTCCTTATATAGAGAGTTGCCCAGTACTCACCAATCGAAAGTAACAAACTTCATAAAATAAAAATGTTGTAGTCCTACATCAGTTTTTCTGATAACTTTTTCAGTACGCATTAAGTAAAAAATCATCCATAAAAAGCTAACCAAATGATATGAAAAACTTACGTGATTATTTGATGTCATCAGTAAGTTCATTTAGTTGAAAAAGTAACAAATCATTTGTCTGATATGTGTTTTAAAAGTAACTATTTGAAACGGAAAAATTAGAATTCGATAATATATAAGTTGTAATTGAACGTGTTATAGAATATGGTCTTGGATGTGCGTATAATTCTTGAAATTGTAAGAATTAGAAACCAGATGCTTGAATGTTTGACAATTTTAATTATTTGGGAAATTAATTGATAATAGTACATTTTTATATACTGTTAAAGTGATTAAAATTTGAAATATGATAGCCCATATTCTATAAACTATAAGAATATTATGTGCAAATTATGTTTTAATAAATATATAAATAATCACATAATCAATTTTATTGTAGTCGACATATAATTAATTATTTGACTTTAACATAATATAATAACTAAAACTGAAATCAGTTTATCGACACAACAAAAATGAATTATTACAGATTATAACTGCAATAACTAAATAATCAATTTTGTATCTTCATTTTCTGGCACCCACTCACCACTCCACCCGAGTCTACATCACCATCATCTACAACAACAACAACGACTAGAGAACCGACAATATAGGTTGATAGTTGACACATTATTATGAACTAAATTTTATGTTAAATGGTACCAATTTTGTATTGAATTTAATTAAATTTTTTTTTTTATGTCATAATCTTGATTTTACTCTATTTATTTTATCTTGTTCTCGTCGTAAACCTTACATATATCATTTTGAAATCCAAAATGGTAATATCCATGTAAGTATTAGGAATTTAGGATGCATATGCCAAAATCTTATAGATTATAAGTACATACAATAGTTTCCTCATTAAATATGGTCACTTTCTTGACCCATGTTATTAATTAATAAATACATTTATATTCACATACTCACTTAAGAGGAGGGAAAGCTTATATATTCTGTCGAAATCAATAATTAATAACAACAGTACACATACACAGATGTAAGCACATACATACTTTCTTCATATAATTAAAACATATATACCCCCTCCCTAACGAATAATGTAAAATTGTAGAGAACGACAAGTATCAAAACGATAACCGTAACTTGTGATAATCGTTTCTAGGTAGTTATACGCCCATAGACATTGCTATCTTACAAGTGTTTTTGTACCCCATCAATTATGTGGACACGCTAATTAAATAACATGAATTTGTACTGTTTTATTTGTAAAATGGTGTGAAATCGGTGTTGGCTCCAGTGGCGAGCCCACATATACATCAAAGGTGTCTATGGATTTTGAGTTTCTTATTTAAGTTAATGTCATAAAAAAACCTTAAGTTTACAGGATTTTATCGGTTTTGCTCAAAGTTGAATTTTATGTTCGTTTATACCTCAAACTTGGATTAATTTGTTCGGTTTTAGCCACTAAGTCACTAACCGGTTTTTACCTTCCGAAGTTGGGCATCCTTTATCTGATTGGATGAACTTGCTGACTGGGATGACAAGTCAGCATTGCTAACCTGTACCTTCAAGGAAAAAAAGCGACGTGAATAGGGGCTTGGAGAATCGAACTCACCATAATTGCGCGATTTGTTGATGTAGGGTAGATTCGGGAATTGGAACTTCGAAGACCGCCTCGGTATGGACTGGCTAGATGAGAGAGAGCGAATGTGCTTGAGAGGTATATAGAGGGGTTTTGCAGACACTTCTATTTATAGTGAGATTTTGAGGTGCACACCACACAAATATTTGTTTGCATCGCAGGTTAGCATCATGGCTCCATCGGGGAGTTGCCATGTGTCACTCTATCGTTGGGCCACTTCACCTGCAATCTTCTCAAATTTGGGGTCAGAGTGCAAGTCGTGCATGACCCGCACACAGAAATGATTTTTGGAAAAATCATATCTTCTTCGTACGAGCTCTGAACTTTACCCTATTTACATCTATGCGATGATCTCAATACGTACTACATCTTATCTTTATGTTGTTTTGGCTAGTTTTGACTTTCACCTTTTGGCTTAATGGGGTATAATTAAATGATTTTATAAAAATCACATCTTCCTCATACTCGACCGATCACTTAATACTATTTTGACGTTACTAATTTTAATTATGCGGTTGATTTTTACTTTTTACAAAAATCATAACTCCTCCAATCAAAGTTAGATTTTTACGAAAATTATATCACTAGAATCACATTGTCGTGTAGTTTCCGAATATGTTAACCAGTGTAGAAGATGGTATGACTTTTTGGGCACTCATTTTTAGCATCTGAGTAGATTTATCTTCATAGGTAAGAGTATGAGTCGATTTATCTTCATAGGTAAGAGTATATTCGATCATATTTATTTATAAAATGAAATACTACACTCATACTCTATTACATTTATTTTTCTATGCTAATTTCTAACTGTGGTCAGTGACCAAGTTTTTCCCAGTTGTCACACATACTCCCAAGCTGCTGCTTAAAATTGATCCGGTGCTAATTGCCAAATATGAATATCTATGATTCACCTAACTATTTTCGAAAGTGTCAATGTATGCTCTAGCCAATGTTACTTCTTTAATTTCGGATCATTCCATGAATGCATATGGCCTAGGAATGACATATATTTCCAAATTTTGAATTAGAATTTAGAGAGAGTAGATTAAAATGGAATGTATATGAAAGAAAGAAATGTGTGGTTTTGAATTTATAAAGGAGGGTATTTATGATAGGAAATTTAAATAAATAAATAAATGACTCAAATGTTTATCTATTGGAAAGGAGGTATCATAGGTTCCTCAACCCACATGTGTGCCTAAAACCTCAACATCTAGGAGTCAGTAAGGTTCTTGACGGTACTTGACGGTACGTCGTCCTATATCCACCAAATCGTTGCAACTCAGTCCGTCCTTATATATCGAATGATCGAGTTTAATTTGTATTTCACACACACAACTATATATATATATATATATATATATATATATATATATATATATATATATATATATACTTCCGATATCAATAAGAACACATGAAATTTTAACATTCTTGATGGTATCAGAACCCTAAGAGTGTGTGTTTCATATTGAAAAATGGAGTTGAAGTTGAGAATGGAAATGCAAAGGAAAAAAATTGATTACACTGTTTGGTAAAAAAAAGAATTTAATAAAGAAATACCTTGAATCAATTCCTTTGTTTGGTTGCATTAACAAGTCGAAAGAAAAGAATTTATTTCACAATGTTAATCTTTTTTAAACAATATTTTCTCTTACAATAATATCATAAAGATGTACATATTAATTTATCATATAATCCATTTTTATACTCTAATCTTTTAATTTTTAAATTACTTTTTACCAACTATTTTTTTACGATTGCCGATTTACATTTTATACTTGTATAACATGCATTTAGTATAGGGAGAGGATCAAATGAGAACACCTAAAAGGTTGAGAACGCGAGAACAATTATGGACCAATGAATGTATAAGGGCATACTAGTAATTGTATATTTTAATTAAATTAAAATAAACTAAAATTCAATCAAATTCCCTTAAATTTAGGATCAGTTACCAAAAAAGAAATAAATATTCAATTTTTTATTTTTCTTATTAATGGAATATAAAAAACATTTTTACCAAAATTTATTTTAAAACTGAAAAACAATTCTTACAAAAATCAACTTTTTTTTTCTCTTATTTCACGGGTTTTTTTTTTTTTTTTTGTGTTCACAAAAATGAATAGAAATCGAACACCAAATTAGTACATTTGTATTCATAAATGATTTTTTTTTCAAAACACCTGATAATACTCCAATCACAAATAAATACGCATCAATTTACAAGTAATCGAATTTCTTTTTTTAATCAATTGAAAATAAAAAGAGTGTAAAAATTATCATTTCTTCATAAAAAGAATACCTCTAATAATAAATAAATATACTCATTAACACATGCTTACACTGTTATTCACAAATGAATATAGTGCTATTAAGAAATAAGTACCCTGTTATTCGGAATTCGAACATGAATACCTCTAATCATAAATAAATACATTCATTCACTGTTATTCACAAATGAATACACTACTGTTCACACATGAATGCACTGTTGTTCATTCACTGTTATTCACACATGAATACACTGCTATTCACAAATAAATACACTACTATTCATAAATAAATACAAATTTTCATTCTTCTATTTCCTCTCACACTCCCTTCTTTTTCGCCTGTCTTCGAGCTGCAACAAAAACACCCCCACCAGAGGTGTTTGTTGGTGGTTTCAGGCGAGCCAAGGGCAGCAACCCCCTCTGTTTTCTCCCACTCTTTTACAACAACAGGGGGTGTTTGGGTTTCTTCATTGTTGTCTGTGGAAGCTTCATTTGATAGCAGTTCATTCATAGGGGTATCTTGGTAATTTGATCCGTTGCTAGCCCCACCATTAAACGCCAAACCATTATGTCCATGAAACTCTTCTAGGCTAAGCCAGTCTGCACATAAAATCTTTGGTAATTTATTGATCTGAGTTTGTGGGATCAGTTGATCCGTGTCAGCATAGGAACGGTTTGCATATTCAGATGAATCAAAGCTTAGGTTTCTTGACATTGAATTCATATATGATGATGATGATTACGTAAACAAGAACATTCAAAAAATTGGAACATGAAATTTGAACATGGGATCGATACCTTTGGGGCATTTCATCGAATATGTGCTGAGCGAAATTAAGATATTCCCATTAAATTGATACAGATTTCCATAATAGATCACAAAAGTAAAAAAAAAATCCCAAATAATGACATGAAAACAAAATCAATGTGTGAAACTCTCACTCGGAATGAAAGGACTCTAGGCGATAATCCACTCACTTGATTATGTTTCATTGCTTCGAAGAGGTTGAAGAGATAGAGGGAAGAGGGGAAGGAAGGGAGTCGATTATCCGACGACCATTGTGACTTAATCGTCGTCATCAGCAGCACACAAATGGGGGGAAAGAGCAAACAACAAAAAATCGACATTTGGGGTGAAATCAGGAAGCATCATCTTCGATGTGGATGGTTCATCTGTTGAGCAAGGCAAAAGGAAAACGGAAGTAGCTGGGATCGGTTGTGTGATTCGGCTGTGTGATGAAGATGTCGAATGTATGTTGTATGAAATTAGGTCAACGGAATAGAGAGGCAGAGAGTAATTATAGGAGTTTACAAAATTAGGGTAATGTTTATTTACCTGAATACCCTTTATAATTTTCTTTAATTTGAAATTTATATTTTAAATGTATTAATAATTAGAAAAATAACAATTAATTATAGCCACACATCTTAGAAATTAGATGGTCTAGATCTGTTCTCGCGTTCTCAACCTTTTAGGTGTTCTCATTTGATCCTACTCCTATATATATATATATATATATATATATATATATATATATATATATATATATATATATATATATATATATATATATATTAAAATAGGACCATGCTTAGGAACAATGAATTTCGTGGTTTTTGGGTCCTTTGGTTTTAGTGGTTTGTTATCTTCTAGAATTGTTGTTGACCATTTTTGTTTTGGACAGTTTATGTCATTTTGTCAATTCTTTATAGACACATGTTCCTCATATATTTTCTTCACCGTTTCTCCGCCCAATCAGTCTTCGATTGTTGTTATTGTATTCGAATGTTTCTTTCACCGACATTCTTTTTCTATCTCTGTTTCTATCTATCGTTGTCGTCTCTTTCTTCCTTCTCTGTTTCCTCTTCTAAGGTAAAATCCTTCGATTGTCCTATGTTTTTTTTACTTTTTTTGTTTGGTTCTTCAGATTGTTATTTTTTATATCTTTTCCTATGTGTGGCTGTTGTAAGCGGGGGTACGTTGATGTTGGTTCCTCTTTTGTTGGGGCTGATGTTGGTTCCTCTTCGGATGTGGTTGTTGCACC
Source organism: Lactuca serriola (assembly GCF_051521515.1). NCBI lineage: Eukaryota > Viridiplantae > Streptophyta > Magnoliopsida > Asterales > Asteraceae > Lactuca > Lactuca serriola. The sequence goes on along the minus strand of NC_136412.1, from coordinate 339,941,243 downwards.
TGTTGTTTGTCGTACTCAACAATCTCAATTCTTCATTTGAAACTGATTACTCATTTATCATCACAGGTTCATCTCCTCTCACCGATTTCATAATTGAACCCTAGACGCACTATTAACACCTCTATCGCCTTGCTCCAGGTAATTGCATCTGCAGCTTCTAAGAAGTCTTCCATTGGCTTCAACCGAAAACATGTTCTCCTCCGCTTTTTCTCAATGAAATGTGCATACATCTCTTTCTTCCTCTATCTCTTCCCGTTATTGCTTGCTCCTGCTATGTTCATCGTGGTTCTCCCCAATCTCATTGTCGATGTACGGTTCAACCTCTACACCACCGTTAATTTGTGATTTATAGGTAAGGAGGCTTTGATTTAGGATTTAAACTAAGCTATAGTTCGATTTGGAGTGTAATTTTTTTCATTTTTATTTCCATATTCTCAAGAATTTTAAGATTTTTATGCTATCGGATTCTGTTTTTTGGTTATTCGATTGAATTTGGACAGTTGGGCTTACGTTTTTATTATGTTTGCATTTAGAGGCATATTTCATCTGGGATTTGAAACTGAATCGATTGATGTTTCCTTCGGGTGTGTGACGAACATGGTTTGGCTGACGGCTTCCACGTTTTAGAGGCGTATTTCTATGTTTATGTCGCCTGGACTTCGCAGGTCCCTCCTGTCTTTTTTAGTAAATCTATGTTATTGAATACATTTCGTTGGATTCTGTTGTTTTTTGTAGCTTCATTTAACATATCTACTGCTTTACTTGATGTGTCTATCAAATCTATTTTTTTTTTACTTTTACTTTCATTTTTACGTGTCTTCTTTCCTAGTCTGCTAATGCTCATGATTCGTACTTTGTTTTTGTTCTATGATTTCAATTTCGGATTGATGTATATGGATCTGAATTTATGCTAAAGTGTTCGTTAGGTCATACATTTAGGGTCTTACTTCTTATATCTTTGAAAATGGAAAATTATTGGATTAAAGGCATTTGAAATGATCCAAACTTGGATCTCAAGTTCATAAGCGAAAATCTGATGGATTTATACATGAACTGTGGTTGACTTTCTTTGACTGCAATATAGTAAACATTATGTCTGTTTGGTAATGAGCAAAATATCAATCCTATGGTGCACATGCAAACCCTAAAACTTTGGATCTAGATTTTTCTATTTGTACATGCAATAATCATCCAAAGCTCTCAAACCCTAGATCTAGCATATCAAAATCGAAATCAACATAAATAAACTATTGAGAATGTTACCTTTGATTGTAGCTTGAAGATCTTGAGCTTTTGAGAACCTAACACCTCAAATGTGATGCCTCCTTTAATATATTATTCAAATAATTCTTGACCAATGTTAATTAATTAATATGATTTCTCCTTTAATATATTATTCAAATAATATATTAATAAACCATAATAACCTCTTTCTCCATTATTTACCAAGTCAAGTTGCTTTGATGAAGGCAACCCAAAAGGACCATGCTATAACCGGGTCAAATATATACCAAATATAGTTATGGTCTTAGACACCTAATCCAACAATGTCTTCTTTCCTTTACTGACTATGGAAATTCCAACAGTTTAATCTATTGATTCACTCGGATTCTGAATAGATCTTTACAATGCACAATGCATATGTCAAATTAAAGTAAACCACATCCTTTTAGTTTTTTTTTTAAATTATATATTTATATCATATTTTAAGACTATAGTGGTTCAATAATAATTAAACAAAAACAAAATTTAAAAAGTTAAAAACTAAAAATGAAAGTAACATGCTATTGCATTTAGTCAAATTACAGGCTAAGTATGGAAAATATCAACGTAGTTTGATCTTGCTACTAATATGAGCAATGCCCTTTATTTTTTTTTTGCCATAACATCAACATAGTTTATGATAACTAACATTGGTATTTATATGTTTTTTTCTAGACTGATGTACTTTTGAATCCTCCAATTTGTGCTCCTGTAAGCTGTTTACTTAAACATGATGCTTTATTTTGAAACTTGTTGCTTTATTTTGAAACTCGCTTTTTTGAATTTCCCTCTTCTCTCCTGATGACGTCTTCTTCCTCTGCTCTGTATCACTTCTTCTAGGTAATTCCATCTTCAATTTCGCATCCTTTGTGATTTCCCTTTGGATGCATTTTGATTTTCTCTTACTTGCTTATTCTCTACGTTTGTTACATATTGTTTTTGTTGTTACTTGATGTTTCTTTGTTTTTTCGCCTTTACATTTGTCTATTTTTCATCTGTTGTTTGTTATCTATGACGTATGGTAGTTTGATGTATTGTGTTTTGTTTTGTTGTTTGTTTTCGGTTGTTCTTAGCACATCTGATGAAGGGAATATCTTAGATCAAGCTTCACTACCGCCTATGTTTGGTTTGATGAGTCCATCTTTTTCTTTCTCCCTCTAAATTCGCAATCCATTTGTCTTCTTTTTCCATATTTTGCTTTGTTTTCCTTCTCCCAGTCAGTTTATTCAATTTTTAAGTTTATTGAAGGAAATGGATAGATGAAAGATAAACATATAATTATATATATATATATATATATATATATATATATATATATATATATATATGTATATATTGCTTATTAGTGTTTATTGTTGATATCTGTAGGGTGGGACCTCAATGTTTCTTGGATTCGTCGGTTGCAACTGGTATCAGAATCGAATTACTTGAACTTTCAGGAAATTGAGATGTAAGATTTATAAACTTCACTTGCATATGTTTTGAGCTTGATTGATACATAAACAAATATGACCTTATGTCATGTATTTTCATGGTAATTAGTTTGTTAGAGATGCTTCCTGGTGGGACTTTGGCAAAAAGAAGCAACCTGATATCGGTCTTTGATGTTGTTTATTTCTCATTAAATAAAGGTGGAAATGATAATGATGTATCATCTGCATCAAGGTATGATTCCTTTTATGCATCTTCAACCTATATTTTTGTATGGTGTATATTCTTATACTCTTTAAGTTTATAATTCACGCTTTTGTGATTGGGCACCCATTTCTCTACAAATGATACGCATATACATGAGTAATTAAATTTTATATGTATGAGTAATTTAATTGTGTATGTGTCATATGACAAGGAGCAATTTGAAGCCATTGGAATTGAAGGATTCAAAATTATGACAAAGGATGATGAGATTGAATGTACAGTAACTGCTTCACAGACAAATGAGTTAGAAGATATGTTAAGAAATGAAGGTAAATAAAAAATGACTATCTATTCAAAATTGTTATAAATCATTGTTTATTTTCTAAGAGTTTGAATTTTTATACTAATAAAAATATCAATTACAAGTCTACCAAGGAGAGAATTGAGCTAGAGCGAGAATATGGCAGAAGAAGAAACAATGTTGTTAAAATGGCCAAATGGATCCAATTACTTAAGCAACAAATCAACAATCTCAGTAAACATATGAAAGACAAACAGATTTTATGTTTGTATCACCTTCACCCTTATAAATATTTAGGAATTTAGCAAGAACATGGATATATAATATCACATATGGATTTTGTAGGCTGAAGAACATGAGATGGAGAATAAACTAAAGGAGCTTCAAAAAGAGATCAATGTTGTTGAGTTAGATTGCCTAAGGTTTTGTTTGTTTGTTGGTTCTTGTGTAACATAGGAGTATATTTAATAATAATAATAATAATAATAATAATAATAATAATAATAATATTTTTTATGCTTTGTTAACTATCAACTTTCAGATTGAAGAATATTAAGGATGATTTATCAAAAAGTTTTAACGGTTGAAAGAGATGAAGTTAGAGAGATCACTTATGAGGTATGTACTTGCTTTTATTTATTTCTTTACCAATCATGACCTACACGTGACTCATACAAACAAGGTATTGTAATTGCAAATGTCTTTACAAAGGTTGCATCAAATTATGACATCATGAATGATTTGATGAGTGTTGGTCTGCATAGGTTGTGGAAATAGAGGTAAAGTGTAACATTTTACTTTTATTTTACCTTTTTAAAGATTCCTTCATTTGGTTTTAAAATTGATCCCATATACTGATGTTGGATGTTGATGAATGACCTACAGAGGATTAAGGAGGCCATATGTACCTCCTATGGATACAGGTTATCTTCTCATATTTCACTTTGACAAATACCAACCTACTTTCACTCATATGTTTTTTTTCATTTATTCCTATTACAAAAATGTATCCGTTATAGCATTTGCTTAATTTTTTTGGTGATAACCCTAATTTTTTTTTTCTATTTTGTTTCCTTACGGATGGTTTTTTTTATTCAAATAGTTTTATAATGTGGCTATTTTAAAAAAGGTATTTCATCTTGTTTCAGGTCTTTTGTTTGAAGGTGAAAGAAATATCAATAGACAATTATTGAATGGACTTCATACTATAAATCTCTAATTATGTCAAGTTTCTAGTATAGTTTTTCTGGTATGCGAGGACAAAACGGAATCGTAGTGAACCAATACAGGAAGGTAAGAAAATTACGAAACTTAACCATGAAAATACAACTTTTAAGTAGGTTCTCCAACTGTGAAGTCTTTTGTGTCTCTATTTCATAGGGGATCTGTTGATTAATGTCTCTGAATTCCAAGAAGAAGCCATGTAGCTACCATTATTTAGCTTCTCTACAATAGCAAATACCACTGCCAAATTTCATTTAACAACAAACTTTCGGTGTATAATTAGGGCTCCAGAAGCAATTGCTTTAGAAACAACCCTTCAACTAACACATGTTGAACAAGATGCTCAATTTTCATTTCTCTGTGTCTATGGTGTTGAAGAAGAAGGCTAAAAGACAACTATTTGATTGGGGGTGACTTTAAATTTCCCAGTCATCTATTATGAAATCATGAATTCATCAGAAGGTTTGCTTTTAACTTTTAATCATCAAATCAATCTGATTTTTTCATTTTTGATTACCATTTTGTTCTTAACAGGGTATGTTAGTTACCTAAACACGCTTATGATGAAACAATTTCAGAGCTTCATACTTTAAAGGAGGAATCATACAAAGATACTATTTTGATTATGCAGCTTCTAAGGGACAATATCACTGTTTGGACATATGATATTAAAAAGGAAGGAGGTTAGTTTGTTTTATGTGTTTTTTGTTCTTTTAATAACTTACAATTATTATTTTAATCTTTTGATTAAGTTTTTGATGCTACAGAAGATTCACGCAAACACGATGGTAGTGGCAGAACTGACGGTCAGATGGATAATGTAGAGGTTGGTGATTCATTTTAATTTTAGTTTTTGATTAAGTTTTAATTTGATTTATGATTCCTATTTTTTTTAAAAAGTTTAGTGAAGGGAAGATGTGAATAGAGAGGGTGTTGTTGGTTATGGAATGGGAAGTGGTTGGTCGGACTGTTTGGTGAGTATGAAAACATTGAAAAACATTTACCTGTCATTCCTTATAATTCTCTATAAACAAATGTTTGAATAGATGAATCTTTTCTTTATCTGTTGTTTTTGCTTGGTATAGGAAGCTCAGCTTCGTAAGGAGAAGACAAATGGTTACAGATTAGACAAAGCACATGTTTTTTCTGTCAGTATGTTTGATGAAATTAACAGCTTCATGACAGTTCTAAATGAGTTGGCCCATCTTGAAATCATGCCATAAGAACAGAAGATCCTTATTGTCTTCCTCTTTCAATATTATCTATATGATTGGCAATTTTCCCATTGTTCCATGTCAATCAACTTTTAATGTATCAACAATGTTTTGATCAATAATCCTTTATTTTCTATACTGTTAACAAATCTATACCCCGCAAAGTAGGGTTTCTCGTCTAGTTATGTAAAATATATCACTGACATATAAAATATTGCAAGCCCTTACACCTTTTTCCACGCCATAACATTTTGTTAGGAGCCTATGTAACTTATGATCTAAGGCTAAACATCTATTACTTAATTCGACTAAAGGCATTATGTTACGTTGTCCCAAAATGAATAATTGAGAATGAGATTTAAGCGTTTATGGATGTAAAAAGATACAAAGAACCAAATAACCAATCTGATACCACAACCAAGTAGGAATATAGAGGGTTCGAACTGTGGATACAATAGTCTCTCCCATTCTCCATTTTATTTTATTTTTTCGTTGCTGTGATTTTTTGTTTCTCCTATTTTTCCTATAAATACTAGGGAATCATTTAGGTAGAAAATGAATTAGTTTTTTTTTTCTTATTCCCAATACTAAACAAACAAGAAATTGTGATTTTTCTATTTCTCCTATTTTTCCTATAAAAAGTAAGGAATTATTTAGGTTTTTCACAGTAAACAAACAAGAAATTATGATTTTTCTATTTCTCCTATTTTTCCTATAAAAAGTAGGAAATTATTTAGGTTTTTCCTTATTTCCAACACTAAACAAACAATAAATTATGATTTTTCTATTTCTCATATTTGTTTCTTATAAAAAGTAGGGAATTATTTAGGTAGAAAATGAATTAGTTTTTTTTTTCTTATTCCCAACACTAAACAAGCAACAAACATATCATTTTTTTTATTTTAGTTCTTTATTAGAGGTTTTTTTATTGACCACTTAATATTGTTTGACTAAATAACTTTTTTTTTTAAAAAAAGTTAACCACTAAATATATATTGAGTAGTCAATATACTTTCAAAACTTGTACAAGTCATATTTATACTTAAATGTAAACTGAAAGCCTAACATTCTTATTCATACTTACATGCAAGAGTAAGGTGTTGTTTTTTTTTTCTGAGATAAAATGTCTGCATTCTGCGGACCACTTCTACAAACATCTGTAGTAAAAGAGGTGGATCAAACATCTATAGTCTGAAAGAAAAAGACTGCTTTTGAACATCTGCAAGCTGTTAGAATAAACTAAAATATAATTAAACTTATTAAAAAAATTAAAAGAGTTTTTTAATAATTTAATTACTTTATTATATATAATTAACACATGTATATCAACTTTTATGTATTATTGTATAAAAAGTGAAAATAAAATGGTACAAATTAACGTATATATTTTGATAAAAACTAACAAACTTTGGTCGTAAACTTATAAATAAACATTGTAATTAGGGATAAAAGATTTAACACATAAATTTGATGGAAATAAGCTTTGATTTTAAACGAAAATTTTCAAAATTTTTATTTGACCTTTTCAATTAAATCAATTAAAAATTTGGCATAAATATTTTTCCTAAGAAATGAATAATACTGCATTAAATAATGTTTTATAAAATTTGGCATAAGAAAAATATAAGACAATATTAAGATTTTTTTATATCTATATAAACAACTCCAATGACTTTATTGTAATTAAATTTTTATTTATAAATTTGTCAAAAATGTCATGATGTGTCGTCGAACTTTTTTCTTTTAGCATTGTAACTTTTTTATTAAAAGTTGTTTATAATAGATAAAGTTGGAATAAATCTAAGTTTAAAAGAAAACAAAGATATACGTGTTTTTTTAGACTAGAAGAGGTTTGAAGACTATGATCCACATCTGAACGAAGAAGATGACGCGCAAACCTTTTTAGGTCTGTAGTCTTCCAAAAAACAAACAGTCTACGAAGTCCAATGTCTGCGCATGGTCTGCGTCGCGTAGACAGAAGAGGCCAAGAAGATCTGTAGACAAAAAACAAACAACACCTAAGTGTCCATACTTTCATTTAATGCCAAGTCATGGTTGCTTACAAGTCATATATGTGTAAGAGGGAGGTAGGCAAGCAACCTTCCATCCATCCTTGAATCTATGACCATGAGAACCAAAGGGGGAGGGGAGGGGACAAATGTTAACTTTTTTTATTACATAACTAACATCTAATGTATATGTATAAGGGTATCGAAAGTGCCTAAAATAATATAAATGATAATAGATAGTTAATTCATTTTGACATATTAGTTTTGGTTAAAAATATTTTTCCCTAATTAAATAATCACATTAATAATAAATATTCAATATGTGTCAACTTGATAAAGGTGTGCCTCTATAGGATCACGTGTTATTAGCAATATCATTCAATAATGATTCTTGAGCATATATATCCAACACGTTGTCAATTCGATTTCATGAATAAGATGGTTGAGTTGTTTCAAATCCATGCTTGTGAATACAAACATACTTGACCATATCAACCCCAAATCCACTCGTTATGTCGACATTGATGAAGCCACATGAATCGTTTAAATAACATTGCCAAGCAATAGATCTACACCACTATGTCGATCGATATTCCCCAAACCATTATGAAAGAGAAACTATTAATCAATAGCGTTGAAATCATAGTATAAATATATTTCAAGAAAATAAAGTGACTCGAGTCACATATCTTAAAGAAAAATTCAACACCATGTGTCACACCCCCAAACCAGAATGGCGGAAACATTCGGGGGTGGATGACTTCACATAGTATCACAACAATTGAATATTGTAAAGAAAGTAACACAACCATCATATATATATAATAAAAACGTATCTTGTTGCGTTATACATATTTGCAAAAGAATATTACAATATGATGATATAAATGTTTAACGATAAACGTCCTTAGCGTTCCTTCTTCAAAAGCTGGTGGTTACCTGTATTACTGATTCCCTGAGAAATACAAGTGGTTTCGAAAAAGTGTCAACAATTAAGTTGGTGAGTTCATAAGTGTTTTGTATTGAAAAGTATGTCCCTTTGGTAGTAAATCGATGAACGAGGTTTTCAGAAAATCCAATATTTTCTATAAATGGTATGAAAACTTCCCAGAGTTGGAGTGCGTTAGTATGTTTCATACTTGAATAATAATGATAAACTTTGTGCTAAAAATAACGTGGAAAAACTGAATGCATATATGAATCTCGTAAATCAAACTTGTTTTTTATACTTTTATGTGAGTTTTATAACCATACTATTGACACTGACTGCCTGTAACAACATTCTTCAAGTGTTGTAGTGTTATGACATTTGTCACCCTAGACCTGCCGGTCTAACTATAGCTAATAGTTTAGGTGCGGGGTTGTCAATCCCGTATAGATCTATATACAAGTATCACGCTCTCCCTCCAAGAGATTATGGTATATAATACAGGACTTGAAATGCATACATATGAGTACGTTAAAGTTTGAATATCTCACATTACTTGGTATAAACAGATTTACGATAAGAAAGACTTTACTTCATTTGAAAGTATTTCGTTTGTCAAGATGTATATGTAAAATGTATGAATAACTTGTTAACTATACTCATTATAGTTTCTCAGAAAGTATGTTTCCATTTAGTAAAAATAACTTGGTGATATAATAGCCCTTTAAACATAAAGATGTTTGTATCGATACTCTATAAGATAGATATTACGTTTACGTTTATAAAATGATACTTTGACTTGTAATGTACTTGTATCTCCCCCCTAAAACATGAAAAGAATTAAAAGGTAGGGGTATGAACTCACTCGTTTGGTTTGAAGAGAGAGAGGCTAGAGTTGAGCAGAACTTCAACCGCGTAAAGTTGCGTTTTCAAGCTCCTCGTGACTCTCGGTAACGTAGCAACTTCGTCGGAGGTTCGGGTGCGGAAATCGAGGTCGTCGGGACAGCTTCTGGTGCTTGGAAGTGTGTGGGAGTAAATGGAAGTTTGAGAAGGTGTGCTTAAAACTCGTAGCTTATGCCATCTATTTATAGTGCTGGAGAGGTGAGTACGCGGGGCGTACTCGCGTACGCTGGGCGTAAGAATGCGTCATGGCTTACGACTCCAGCCTAGCTAGTGTAGAGCACTCGAGCCGATGGGACTCGACACTGGGCCTATTACGCGGGGCGTACTATTGGATTACGCGGGGCGTAATCCAGTCTGTCATCTTCTAAATTCCGTAACTTTCGCGTACGAGCTCCGTTTTTCGCGTTCTTTATATCCACGCGTAGGTGAGATTACGCACTACAACTTTCATTTAGACTCCGTCGGCTAGTTTTGAATTTATTTTTAATGATATATTTTTAATAGGCCGAGACTCCTAAAGTCCGTTAAAAATTCATAGTTTCTTTATTCGACGTCGGTTTTCGTTTGTCTTTTTATCATTTTACTTCTATTGTGGAGATCTTCAACTCTCATTTAGGTTGTGTTAGCTAAATAATACTCGATCTTCAATTCGAGTTTTTAGCCCTCTACTACTGTTACGAAACTTTGAAAATTCGTAACTTCTTCATACGAGGTCCAAATTGGGCGATCTTTTTATGTATGTTTACAGTTTAACGAACTCTACATCTTTTGTTTAGATACTTAAGGCTAAAATGCATTTTATTGAAATTTCACTTTTTACGTTAAATAGCGTTTTAACGGTGTGTCGTAAATATACGAGTGGTTATAATTTCTTCAATATAACCCGGTTTTGAACGTTCTTTATGTTTTTGGAAACCTTGGCACGTTATCTAATATTTGATGCATCCCAACTTAGATATTTGAACACTTTATTTTTTAGGTTAATTTAGTTGATTCCAAATAGTTTTCGTTGTATTTGACATTTGAGCGTTACACTGCTTTTGGGAAAATATAGGGTTGTCACACCATGCATTTAGAATCCATCTCGAATATCTCTGATTATTACGCCCGTATTCAAAAACCTGCTCGATCGGTTAGCTAATGTTGGCAATTCAATCTAAATGAATAAGATGGTTCTTTAACTTGTTTCCAGCCTTAAGAAAGATGACGACGACACCATTGCTACCTTTTATCTAACATTGTATTGCCTTGTCTAATTTCAACAAGCCTCATCCATCTTTTTTTTTGGGAAAAACTAGAAGTTAAAAACAAAACTCCCACATTTCCTAAAAAGCTCTATGATGACTTGCCTATGCTAGCACGACAAAACCACGCCTGGCCAAGAAACCTGGCGTGCCAACCGAACCAAGCTCAGCGGGCTCAGCGACCACCGATTCCCCTAAGAGCAGCGCATTCCAGCAAAAGGCTCGCGCCCGCCAGAGGTGCTCTCAACGTCCCGACAAAAAGCTCGCGCCCGCCAGGGACACGCCCAACGTCAAGACAAAAGATACGGTTAGGAGACAAGAGGCACGATCAGACCATTACCGTCAGAGCCAATAAGGTCACTCTAATGGATAAAAGCGCACGACCCTCCGATCAACGCCTCTGGCCCTGTCTCCTTAAAGCAATCATGTCTTGTATGGAAGTGCAGGATCGCTAGGTATAAAAGGGTACACTCTAGAACTCAAAAGGTAAGCAATCTTCTCCAGCTACATCCACAAAATACCCTAAAATACCTTCTAACTTAACCGTCAGAGCGTCTTTCCGAGAGCCTCCTCCCGGGAAATGGCTGACGACCTGTCTTTCTTGTGATCTTGAAGAGTCTACCTAGAATCCAACAGGGAGACACTAACTAAGAGTCGAGCTAAGGTCGCATCATTTGGCACCATCCGTTTGTGTGACGAAGAACGTAACTAAAAGCACACCTCTGAGAACTCAATGGCGTCCAATGGTAACGATGGGCACAGAGGAGCTCAAAACAGCCCGATACGGTCCATGACACCGTTGGACGAAACACCGCCACCAACAGCGGCCAACAGTGATGCGATGGGCGAGGGAAGTTATAAGGTAACCGCAATACCGTCGGAAAGTCGTCCGCCGCCCACACCCTCGGGCACAACTGTTGGTATCTCCGTACAACTCTCAGTCTAACAGCCAAGATCGACTCAGGTAATGGTGCCTTTAGCCACACCACTCCAGACGCCGCTAACTTTCCAGTCAACGGAGACGCAGTCTTCGATACCCCAAATACCACCATTCTTCGTGTCGACGACGCAACATCCGCTGCCAATCCCTCCAACGGTACCACCGTTAAACCAAATACCAAACATCCAACCTTCATCCCAGATGTTATTGCCAAACCAAATGTTGATGGGGACACACTTGATGCTTTCGCTACCACTGTTAGCGCAAACCATGATAACCCCCACGCCGGTTTTTTACTCTGCAGCGGGCACATGGGGTGAGCCCACCATCACCAACAATGATAGCCGGCAGCAAGCTTCAGCGAGTAACCCTCTAATGCAAACACAGCCTTTTCCTCCCGGGTATTCACTTCAACTACCGTTCCAACAACAACCCTTCTATAGTCCAAGCCCAGGCTATATGCACTATCAGGTGTTTTTCCTCCTCAATCTCACTCGCAAGGACCATTAGCCATCCCAAACCAAGATTGCTTATCCCGGAATGTCACATCTCCGTTCGCTAAAGAATTGTTGGACTACGAAATACCAAATACAGCCAAACTCCCCAACCTCAAAACCTACAATGGCACCACCGACCCAGACAGTCACATCGATACATATGAGTGGACAATGACGTCGCTAAAGCTTGACTAAAGATTCGGGTGCACGTACTTCCCAACAACGCTTGACGGGAACGCAGGAACATGGTTCAAAACACTCCGCCCAGGCAGCATCTACAACTTTGCCCAGTTTAAGTATTTGTTCCTCACCAACTTCATGCAGTTCCGGAAGTATAAAGGAGATTCTCACTCCATCATAGGTTGCATGCAAAAAGAGGGCGAGAGTGTGAGGGAGTACTTCACAAGGTTCATAAACGCCACACTGGACGTGTCAGGACACGACGAAGGCCTCATAGCCGAAGCCTTCACATGGGGACTCTTACCAGGTCCCCTGTCCTAGAAGCTGATGGGCAAGAAACCTCAGACGCGAGCTGAACTAAAGGAAAAGGTGGAGCGGTACTTGAGGGAGGAGGAAGGCGAAGCGAAGAAACATGCATACCTGAATGCCATGATGACAAAACGTCATAGCCCAACCCACATGGAGGCTCAAGTGGGACATGGGCATTTTGGGCGAGGGAGAAGATCCCAAGGGCGTTTCAAGTCGTTCGTAAGGGATGATAGGTGGAGCCGCCGGCCGGACATATGTGTTGTCACAGAGAAGCAACAACAAGAGAAAGCGCCCAAGGGTCGGTATTGCGAATACCACAAGAGCAAAACACATGATACTACCAACTGCTCTGTTCTCAAGAAAGAAATGGAGGAGAAATAGCGTGAAGCTTACGCGCTAAGTTCGACGTTGAGAATGCCAAGAGCACACCACGAGAAGGCACCCAACCCAAAGAGATATTCATGATACAAGGCAAAAGAGATAGAGAGGCGCGCCCGGCCGACCAGGGACGCCCCGCAATTCCAACGCGGTCGCTTACGTTTTCAGCACAAGATCCTAGTCCGTAGGGCTGGAGGGGAGATAATCCACTCATCATTCAAGCCTCCATTAAGAATGTGGTCATACATAGAGTATACATCGACACCGGGAGTTCTGCAGATATACTTTAGGAACACTGCTTTCGTCTCCTTCCAGACAGTTGGAAGGACAACCTGAGACCCACAACGGGGAGGCTAGTGGGATTCACTGGGCATAGTTTATGGCCTCTCGGCACAATCCACCTACCTCTCACGCTAACCAGCCATGATAAGCAGCGAAAGAAAATGGTTTTACTTGACTTTGTGGTAATCCAACACTCGGCAGAGCATAATATCATCTTGGGAAGGACAACCCTACTTAAACTGGGGGTTGTCCCGTCAACAATGCATGGGATCGTGAAGTTTAGAACCACGGCCGGCCCAACCATGATTCTTGCTACACCGCCAAAAGAATTGCAATATTTTACGGTCACACAACCAGTAGAAATTGCGATGGAAGCCAAGAAAGTGTGGGCTGAATCCACGAAAGAAAAGGAGGTGATCAACGAAGAATAACCCGATCAGCCAATCAGCATCGGTCACGGTCTCCCAGATCACACCATGTAAGCGCTGATTGACTTGCTCAGGCGGTACAAACATGTGTTCGCATGGACCCCTACATACATGATAGGGGTGGATCAATGCAGAGGCAGCCAAGCTGATGGAAGCTGGAATTGTGAGGGAGGCAGTTTTCCCAACTTGGATCGCTAACCCTGTCATGGTACGGAAGCATGATGGATCATGGCGCATGTGCATTGACTTTTATGACCTAAACAAGGCATGCCCCAAAGACTGTTATCCCCTCCCAGAAATTGACCAAAAAGTGGAGTCGTTATAGGGATTCAAGCTCAAGTGCTTCTTAGAAGCATATAAAGGATACCATCAAATTTTAATGAGCAAGGAAGATGAGGAAAAGACATCTTTCTATACAGACCACGGGACCTTTTGTTATACCAAAATGCCATTTGGATTAAAAATGCAGGGGCCACGTACCAGCGGCTAGTCGACTTGATATTCTCCAACCAGATTTGGAGAAACATCGAGGTATATGTCGATGATATGGTAATTAAGAGCCCAAACGAGGAAAGAATGTTGCGAGATGTCGAAGAAACCTGCAACACACTAGAAAAGGTCAAGATGAAGCAGAACCCGGCCAAATGTACGTTCGGAGTAGAAGAAGGACAATTCTTGGGGTACTATGTCACCAGACAAGGCATCCAGCCAACCCAACCAAGGTAGACGAGTTCATGGAAACACCACCTCCAAGCACCCTCAGGGACGTACAAGGCTTGAATGGGAAACTTACAGCCCTCAGTAGGTTCACCTCGAAGTCAGCTAACAAAGCCATGCCGCTATTCCACACACTAAAGGGTTGCATTGAGAAAAGCAATTTCTGGTGGACGGCGGCGGCAAAATCAGCACTCCAAAAGATCAAGGAAGCCCTGCATAGATTACCCACATTGGCTAGCCCCGTCCCAGGCGAAACACTGCAGGTGTACCTTTCGACCTCTAATGAGGCAATATCCTCTGTGTTGGTGGTAGAAAGGGAAGGGGAGCAGAAACCGGTATATTTGTCAGCCGGGCGTTGCAAGGCCCCGAACTCAATTACCCTACCTTGGAGAAGCTACTATTGGAGCTTGTCTACGATGCACAACGTGTGAGGCGCTATTTTCAAGAACACCAGATTAAAGTCCTCACTAGTTGTCCTATTAAGCAAATATTACTCAAACCAGAAACGTCGGGCCGGTTAGCGAAATGGGCGATCGAGTTGGGAGAGCATGACATCAGCTATTTCCCGAGGACGAGCATTAAGGGACAAGAATTAGTAGATTTCTTACTCGAGATCTCGGGCGAGGGAGGCTCATTTAAAGAAGGAATCTGGGTGGTAAGGGAAGTGCCAGATAATAGTCGAGGATGTACATTGTACACTGACGGAGCATCCAGTAGAGAAGGCTCAGGCGCAAGCCTAATCTTGATTAGCCCAGAGGGATAAGAGATCACGTATGCCCTTCCTTTCGACTTCCACACCTCAAAAAACGAGGCAGGATACGAAGCTTTACTTGCAGGGTTGCGTCTCGCAAAACAAATGGGAGAAGAAGTCGTAACAGCCTTAACATACTCGAGGTTGGCCGCGAACCAGATCAATGGGAGCTTCGAAACATGGGACCCAAGGATGGAGTGATATGTAAAGATGGTGAAACAACTTGTCTAATCTTTCAAGGGGTTCGTGATTAAGCAAATACCGCGAAGTGAGAATAGAAGGGCGGATGCGCTAAGCAAATTAGCATAGACATGTTTTGATCACTTGTCAAAGAAGGTCTTGGTAGAGGTACTCAAAGAAAGGAGCATAGATGAACGATAGGTGAGCACCCTCTCAACCGACGGACCCACGTGGATGACCCCATTTGTTGAATACTTGCAACGGGGCGTTCTGCCGGACAATCACAACGAGGCCAGGAAGATACGCATAAAAGCACCCTCATATGCGCTAATAAACAAGGAGCTATATCGAAAAGGCTTCACGGCGCCATGGTTGAAGTGCGTAGATAATTCCAAAGGAAATGAGGTGCTTCAGGAGGCACACGCGAGCCAAGCGTGAGCGCAAGAGGGCGCGCGCGCCTAGACAGGGAAGGTGCTCCGAATGGGAATTTACTGGCCCACCGCATATGAGGATGTTGCAGAGTTAACCAGGAAATGTTGAGAGTGTCAAGCATTCGCGCCGGTTCAAGAAAATACTCCAGTACCATTATATCTAGCCCCTATCTGTTTTTCAATGGGAAATAGATATAGTGGGGCCATTCCCGGAGGCACCCGAAAAGCTAAAGTACATGGTGGTCGCGGTGGACTATTTCACAAAGTGGATCGAAGCGGAACCTTTAGCGTGCATATCCGGAAGACAGATGATAAAGTTTGTATGGAAAAACATCATGACTAGATTCGGTACGCCCAAAATATTGGTAATCGACAACGGCCTACAATTTGCTGAGAACCCATTCAGGGAATGGTGCGCTAGCAAAGGAATCAGCCAATGATTCACATCGGTGGCGCATCCACAGGAGAATGGGCAGACGGAGGTATCTAACCGGACCATTGTAAATGGGATCAAAAAGCGGTTAGGAAAAGCTAAAAGGAATTGGGCTGAGGAAATTCCAATGGTACTATGGTAATATAGAACCACTCCGCGAACAAGCACACAAGAAACCCCGTTTAGTCTAACATATGGAGCAGAGGTGATGCTCCCTTTGGAGATAACGATAGGTACGTTGAGAACAATCGATACTAGTGAGGAGGTCAACTCTCAAGACCTAAGGTTGAATATGGATATCCTAGAAGAACGGTGAGAAAGGGCAGAGATGCGCCAGGCTGCTTATAAGCGCGTAAGAAAGAGATACTACAACCAGATGGTCAAAGAGAAATCATTTAAAGTGGGAGAGTATGTGTTGAGAAGAAATGAGGTGAGTCGAGCCCAACCCCAGGGCAAGCTAGGACCAACATGGGAAGGCCCATACAAGATTATGGAAGCAAACCAAAACAGGGTGTATATCTTGGAGACAATGGAAGGAAGCCAAATACCAAGAACCTGGAATGCCAGGAACCTAAAAAAGTTTTTCTTTTAGGAGGAGCATAATGTATTGCAAAAAGGGGCAGACCCAGCTGCTTAGCACCAATGGGATGTCGTACTTAGCACACCAAGTCCCGGTACTTAGCGTACAGGACTCCATGCTTAGCGCATCGCAATCCTAATGCTTAGCTCCATGCTTGTCCGCTCCAACAGTATCTTTACCTAACTGCACAGCCTCCTCTTCATGACCTGCCACAACTTCAGGAGTACCCTTAGAACCAGAGAAAGTGTACAACTCATGAATCCCTTGGATGTCTAGATCTCCTAACCCAAAGAGCGCTGTATGATCCATACTAGCAAACGATAGGAGAGCTTCACTCATACTCACAGTAGAACCAGAGGGAGTGGCACCAATAGCCGTATCTCCAAGCCCAACACTCGTTGAGGCATTAAGAATAGATTCCGCCCCAACAACAAAGGCAGAGTTTCGAATAAAACTCATGGAATTCCTGAAGCCCGGATGTTCAATCAACTTTTCAACACTCCGCAAAAGACTCACTCACACCAACCAGTCTAAGTCATGGCACACAACGTCGACACTCTCTTGCAGAACAGTGGCCACTCGGTCATGATCAACAATATCATGTTCAAGGCTTTCAACTTGGATCATCAAACCCTTGCTAACATGGGTGAGAGAGTCAACTTTCGCTTCCAAGGCAGATCTGGAATCCTCCGCGACAGTTTTCTCCAAAGCAAGAAGCTGGCACTTCTCTTCAGATCGTTGAAGATTGTCCCCAAGCTCGAGAACGCGACGCTCCAATTCAGAAATACGGGCACCACACCTAGCATGCATGACTTCCATTTCTCCCAGGGACTAAATACGTCGTGCACCAGCAACAAGATAGAACATCGCCTGTGCAGCAGCATAAGACATGTTATGCGAAAGGGCAGGACTACCCATAGCATCCATGTCCGTAACGGCAACCAGGGGAAAGGCGTGTCGGGCGAACTCGATGGCATTAGCACGAACAGAAAGGCGTGAATCGCTGTGAAGATTCCAGGAGGGTGCAAAACTAGGGGGCCTACAAGAGTCCCCGCTAACAGTGCCACCCGGACAACTAGGAGTCTGGTCTGGCTTGTCCAGGTCTCTTGCAGGAGAAACCTTAGCAGGAGCAGGAGAGGCAGTTTGAACAGGTGTAGAAGAAACAATTACATAAGAAACAATGGGTTGATTATACGCCCCAACGATCCCTTCGTACTATTGATTGTCGTCATCAGGGATCACAACAACACCCATTGGAGCCGAAGCAATGGAATTCGGAAGACGAGAGAAAATGCACCTGGTCTGAATCCTCTTGGCAACGTTCGACACATCGATGGCTGGCTCGCTCATAGAAATCACGGCTTTCCTTTTAGCCTGCATGCGTCGAGCGTCAAATATGATACCTTCCTTGCTGTCTTCGTTGCTCTCCGCGGAAGAAGGGCGAACCCCACCCAATGTCATGATGGCTGAGATAGGGCGGGCACTCAGAGGGTTCGCCTTAGACGACAAGCCACCCCCATTCATTGAAGAAGTAGACGAAGCGGCGGTCAAGGCAAGCTGGTCTATCCGGCGAGGCAGAGGGAGGCTTTCGACCATATTCACCTCCCGATGCTCCAACTTCCCTAGATAGCATTTTCGAAGGACTTCATCCATGGACAGAGGAGATTCGACACCTGAAATGCACGAGAACATAAAATATTAGCCTCAACTAAGTATATACAAAAAAAGAGGGAAGAGAGCAAGAGGAAAAGGAAAAAAAGGATGAAGTAGGCACCTACAGTTAACAATGCAGAAGAAAACCGCCATCTTGCCACGACGCCTCCAGGAAGGACTCATCCCTACGCTAGATAGTAGGGCTTCAGAGTAGTCTTCAGGAGACACTTGGACATCCTTCAAGAAATCAGCAATTCTCTAATTATGGGGAAAAAGCTTAAGAATGGTGTCACCAAAAGCATTCGAACGATATCGGCCGCTACCAACCAGGCCCTGGTTCACCCATAACCATTTGTCCTGCCAATTTTTGGGTGTTCACCCATCGAGAACCAAAGCATGACCTCCCCGCCGGACAGAGAATGTGCACTTGTCACCGGTAAGACAGAACCTAAAGAAGTATTTAAACACAAAGTAGTCGGGGAGATAACCGTTACCACAGTAGATCATCTCAAATGCCACCACTTTGTTAACAGCGTTGGGAGTCAACATTTGCAGGCTACAACCATCCCTATGAAGGACCTCTTCCTGGAAATCTGTCAATGGAAGACGAACACCGGCATCTAGAGTTTTTTTATAGATCCTAGTTTTCCCTGGGGGAGGGGATGAAATAGAAGATTCAGGTGAAGGAAATTCTACACCCTCCAAAGAGGAAAGTGTTGGATTAGTGTCTAAGTTCGTAACTATATTTGGTATGTACTTGACCCTGTTGTGCATGGTCCTTTTGGGTTGCCTTACGCAAAGCAACTTGAAAAGGTAATTTAAGGAGAAAGAGATAATATTATGGTTTGTTAATATATTATAAGAATAATATATTAAAGGAGAAATCATATTTATTTGATTAGTATTAGTCATAAATTAATTAGGAATTAATTTGGTGACTAAAAGAGACTAATTAAATAAAGGGGTATAAACTGTCAAATGCATGAAAGTTGAGTTTTGGGCTGGAGAACCTAATGGACTAAGGGGGAACAAAATTATGACGGGTATCCATCATATTTTCGTCCAAGGGCCCTAATCTAGAAGGTTCTATGGGCTGCTTGGTGATTAAGCTGTCCGTTAGGGTTTAGGCTGAAACCCTAGCAGCTAGCAGTATAAATAAGACCCCTAGGCTATGGAAATCAGCTACCACTTGATTCTAAGAGAACCCTAGGCTGATTTCTAGCATCTCTCACCCTCTATCATATTGCCTTCTTGCTTGTGGGGTTTGTGAACCATTAGTGGAGTTACATTTGTGACTCTAAGCTCAAGATCAAGAAGATTACAAGGATTCAAGCTACTTGGAAGAGGTAAACCACTTAGATCTGTTTTCTTTATGATAATTTTGAATTATATATGATAGATCTAGGTTTGTAAGTCTTGGAATCAAAGCATGTACAATAGAGAAACCTAGATCCAAGCATTAGGGTTTGTATGAGCACATAGGAATGTTTCTTATGCATAAAACCCATCAGTGGTATCAGAGACTTGATTGGTTTCAATTGTATGTGATGCTTAACTGTTTTGCTTGCTAAAAATCAAGTTTTTTGCCTCTGTCCGACACAACTCGGCAAGTCAGTATCTGGACTCGGCGAGTTGGCCCCTACTTGGCGAGTTTAGTGCTGACTTAGCGAGTTTGTGCGTCAGACAGAGGGTATTTTGGGATTTAGCTGCTGTTTTGACTTGGATTTGATGCATAAATCATTTTTTGAAGTTAAAATCTGAATTTTATCTTAATTAAATGATTATCCTTGCCAAAACAATAGATAATTTCAAATCTTTTTGAATATTGGTTGTTTATATGATAAATATGGATTATTTAAAAAATTATTTGGTAATTATCTAATGACTAAAATAAGATTAGGTCAAATATAGATAATTGTGAAATTAATTGTTTAATTTGAATTATCTTTTATTTGATCCCTTATGTTTTGAAAAGTTCAAAACTTGCCCTCAAGTTTTTAAATTTGAATTTTGTGATTAAAAGTTTAATTTTGAATAATTTAAATTTCAAACCCTTAGAATTTTACAGGTTTAAAATTCAACCATATACTATTATATATTATTACAACCTTAATATATATATATATATATATATATATATATATATATATATATATATATATATATATGTATAACTTAAAATGCTAGTCTTACCGTTAGTAGGCCTCATTCACGAAGCCAGTCTATAAGGTGGGTATAAGGTTGCAGCCTATAAAATGGCGCTTAATGGGTGTACACTTACACCCACTGCTTGCTTGACTGGTGGAGGGTCGTTAGCCAAACGGGTAGGATAGGGAAACCCTCTCCTCATTAAAAGTATAATGTAAGATACAAAGTAACTACATGTTTTTCAAATTCCCAATCTTAGTTACTTTAGGGTAAAACGTGAAAATGATGCTAATCCATGGAATTACACTTCGTACCCTTGTCAAACGTTGGTGGAGCGCGTGTGGTTAACCGACACATCAATTTGGGGATGACATTGGTAGCGAAGGGTGACTCGATGTTTGTCATAGATCAATGGAGCGTGTGTGGTTTACCGACACATTGATTAGGTGATAGAGACATTGAGTGCACCATGTTGATTCGCATGGTTATTCACAATATATTTGCGATCCTCGGTATCCCAGTCGCAAATTTGAAATGCATATCGAGATTTAAACATGCCATTGAAAAGTTCAATGAATCTCAAAGATCTAGGAGTTTTCAATACATTTAAAACCTAAATTGCTTTTTCATTTTTCATGGTGAGAATTAGTGAATCATCATTCACTTACCTTCAAATTATTTACTTTTAGAGTACGACATCCCTTTCTAAGTTGTAAATAATGTTTTTGGATCCTAGCCCTAATTTCTCATTTGGGTGTTTAATTAGGGATTCATTTCTAATCAAACTTTGCTCCTTTCTTTTTCAGATGTCTGCAAACAACAACAACAACAACAACGCTTCTGGGTCATTCTCGTTGATGAACCTATGTCAAAAAGTGACATTTGATGGGTCAAACTTCAACGAGTGGATGAGGTATATTCGCATGATCACACGCTACGAGGACAAAGAATATGTCCTCGATGAAAAGATTGAAAAGATCATCCCAGATTTTGCTACTCCTGAAGAGTTGGCCGCCTTTGAGGCCCACGAGCATGATGCTATGAAAGTTCATTGTATCATGCTGGCCACCATGAACCTTGAACTCCAAAAGTCCTATGAGGACATGTATCCATACGAAATGCATCAGGATTTGCTGGACAGGTATCATCATAGCGCAAGGCAAGAGCACTATGAGATCATCACTAACATGATCACCGCTAAGATGGGGAGTGGAGAATCCCTAACCTCTCATTTGCAGAAAATACAGAGGTATGTTGATCGTCTTCTCAAACTTAATGTTAAGTTTGATGAGGATTTGGCTATCGACATAATCCTCCACTCCTTGCCCTCCTGTTACAACCAGTTTAGGATGACTTACCACATGAACAAGGAGGAGGTCTCCTTGAGCAAGCTCCAAGAACTCTTGAGAACTGTTGAGAGCAACCTCAAAGACAAATCCGTTGCACCGTCCCCTGCTGTGGCCGCTCCTGTGATGGCAATAGGTCAAGGAAAGGGTAAAAAGAGGAAGGCTCCATGTAAAAGCCACCAAAAAGGGAAGCCCCGAGATGGTTCGTCCTCAAGTGGGACCAAAGTCGGCCCTACTAAACCCTCTTCTGATCCCAAAGAAGCAGAGTGCTTCTATTACCACCAAAAAGGCCACTGGAAGCAAAGTTGCCCTCAATATCTGCAAGACATAAGAGATGGGAAGATTAAGCCCACCTTTGCAGGTATGTATTTTATTAAATCTAATAACTCATCATTTTCTACTTCATGGGTTCTTGATATAGGGTGTGGTTACCAAATTTGTTCTGATATGCAGGGCCTAAAAAGAAGTAAGGAGGTGGAACATGGAAAGATGAACCTGATTATGGGAAACATAAGATCGTCGCCTGTGACCAAAGTCGGTGTTTATTCTTTAGTGTTGAGTAATGGGTTAGGGATAGATTTAAACAATTGTTGTTATTCGCCAGATATGGCAAGAAACATTATTTCATTTCATGGGTTGTTTAGACAAGGTTTCAGATATTCTTTTGATAATAGTAATGGTTCTATTAACGTTTATTTGAATGGTGTCTTTTATTTCAATGCATTACCTTGTAATGGGATTTATGAATCTGTGATGGTTGTTGATAATTTAGGAAATAATGTTTTGAATATTCATTCGTCTACTAGTCTAGACAAAGCATGCTTGTGGCATTGTCGCATTGGCCATGTCAACAAGAAACGCATAGCCCAACTCCAAAAGGATGGAGTGTTGGAGTCATTCGACCTTAGGGACGATGAGACGTGTGAATCTTGTTTACTTGGGAAGATGACCAACTCACCCTTTACTGGCACTTGTGAAAGGGGTGAGGGTTTATTGGATCTCATACACATCGATGTGTGTGGGCCCTTTAGATCCACCACAAGGGACGCTTGCCGCTTCTACGTGACTTTTACGGATGATTATAGCAGATATGGATATATCTACTTAATCAAGCAAAAGTCGGAAACCTTTGAAAAGTTCAAAGAGTAAAAGAATGAAGTGGAGAATCAGCTGGGCAGGAAAATCAAGATGCATCGGTCAGACCGAGGAGGAGAGTACCTAAGTCTTGAGTTTCACGGCTATCTAAAGGAATGCGGAATTGTCTCGCAATTGACGCCTCCGAGGACGCCACAATTGAATGGTGTGGCTGAGAGACGTAATCGGACCTTGTTGGACATGGTTCGTTCTATGATGAGTCGGACTTCGTTACCAATAGCTTTCTGGGGGTATGCCTTAGAGACTGTCGCCCATATCCTTAACTTAGTTCCCACCAAGAAGGTTTCCAAGACTCCTCACGAGATGTAGACAGGGAAGGCTCCCTCGTTGGCACATATTAAGGTTTGGGGTTGCGAGGCTTTCGTAAGACGAGAGACTCACGACAAGCTCGAACCTCATAGTGACAAGTTTTATTTCATCGGCTATCCGTAGAAGTCTTTTGGCTATCTTTTCTATAGACCGAGTGACAATGTTGTCTTCGTTGCTAGAATAGGAGTTTTCCGAGAAAGGGAATTGATAAGCCAAGAAGACAGTGGGAGGCAAATTGAACTTGAAGAGATTCAAGATCAAAGCGATGAAGGAACCTCTGACACTGGCACTCAACTTGAGGAGGAAACTCCTGTTGAACCTGTTGACGAGTTCTTACCTCTTCGACGTTCCACTAGGGCTAGTGTTCCACCCCAGTTTTATGGTTTTCATATTACTACTGAAGGGGATACATTTATTAGTGATAGTACACTAGTAAGTTTGGACGAACCTAGCAGCTACAAGGAAGCCATGGCAGGCCCGGAGTCTGCGAAATGGAAAGAGGCGATGGACAGCGAGATTCAGTCCATGTACGACAACCAAGTTTGGAATTTGGTTGATAATGTACCGGGTCGTAAGACAGTCGGGTGCAAGTGGATCTTCAAGAAGAAGACGGACATGGATGGGAAAGTGCATACTTATAAAGCGTGATTGGTTGCGAAGGGCTTTACTCAAACTCCCGGAGTTGACTATGATGAGACCTTCTCGCCAGTTGCGAAGATAAAGTCTATTAGGATAATGCTTGCAATAGCTGCATTTCATGATTATGAAATATGGTAGATGGACGTGAAAACCGCTTTCCTTAATGGAAAGTTGGCTGAGGATGTTTACATGAATCAGCCAGAGGGTTTTGTCGATGTGAAGCATCCAAATTGAGTATGCAAGCTTGAGAAATCCATTTATGGATTGAAACAAGCGTCTCGCAGATGGAATCTTTTTTTTGACGAGAAGGTTAAAGAGTTTGGCTTCCTGGCTTGGGAAATGTTTCGCTATGAAGGACCTCGGAGAGGCTGCTTATATTCTGGGAATAAGGATAGTAAGAAACAGAGAAAAGAGACTGATAGGACTCAGTCAAGATACATACTTGGATAAGGTACTAAAGCGTTTTAGTATGGAAAATTCCAAGAAAGGGGAGTTGCCAATCCAAAGAAATACCAAGCTGAGTAAGACTCAGAGCCCGAGTACAGAGGCAGAGATAGCTGATATGAGCCGAGTACCTTACGCTTCCGTAGTAGGCTCTATCATGTATGCTATGACTTGTACTCGCCCTGATGTGGCCTTCACTTTGAGAATGGTCAGCAGATATCATGGGAACCCAAGTAGAGCCCATTGAATTGCAGTTAAGAATATCCTTAAGTACCTGCGAAGGACCAAGGAATGGTTTCTAGTCCTCGGTGGGAGTGATGACTTAAGGGTACGAGGGTACAGTGACGCTAGTTTTTAGACGGATCAGGATAATTTTCGATTGCAGTCGGGCTGGGTCTTTACCCTGAATGGAGGAGCAATGACTTGGAAAAGTTCCAAGTAGGAGACCGTAGCTGATTCAACGTGCGAATCAGAGTACATTGCAGCGAGCGAAGCGTCAAAGGAGGCTATATGGTTGAAGAAATTCATTGGACACCTTGGAGTTGTGCCATCCATAAAGGGGCTGATGGAAATTTTCTGTGATAATGAAGGAGCGGTTGCCTTGACCAAGGAACCGAGAGATCATGGTAGATCTCGACATATCGACAGAAAATATCATTTTATCATACATCGGGTAGAAGAAGGATTCCTCGTTCTAAAGAGGGTATTATCAGAAGAAAACCCAACAAATCCCCTTACGAAGGGACTAAGTAGGGTCAAACACTTGCAGCACGCTAGGAGCATTGGGCTGAAGGATGATATAAGTTTAGATTAGATAGGAAACGTGTAATAGATAGTTTGTACTTGACATTTGATGAATAAATAAAAATGTGTTATTTATGAGTAAAGCTACTATCTTGTGTTGGTTATTTATCTATTGTTTCCATTTTGCATGTTTTGACTTCCTGAATGATAAGATTATTCAAACAGTCCACATTCGGTCATATTTTGGAAGTAGATATGAATGAAGACTGTCATGAATTGTTTGTAGATTGTCTAAAAGGTTTTGGGCATAGCAAAGGTTTGCTGCAAGGTTCATGAGTGCTTATGAATATGATTTGAGCATTGGAATAAACCCGAGTTTGCTGGTATCACTACGTGGTGTTTTGCCTTAAGTGATCGCAAAGCGATAATATCATATAGTCTTAAAACTTAGAGATATGGTTGTTGTTTGCTGGTTGGTTGTGCATTGATGATGTGTAAACGCATCAGTAACTTGACGTTATAAAACACATTGTTGTGCATGATTCAATTAGTGAATAATAGATGCATATGAGTCGAAGTTGATCTGTTCCTTTTGTTCTATGAGAATAAAAGTGATATCTTGGCCACTTGATGATTTGGTTTGACTTATGTGTCGGGCCCGGTCAGAATGAAGTTGATGTGTTCAACTAAATTCTATGTCAAACAAATCGGAAATCGAGGAACAAATGTTGGACAATAAGCATTGTCAGCATGATATCTAGAACGGAAGATTATATGATCCCTTATCTAAAGGACAAGTTGATCAGAGTTGACAGCAGAGTATAAGAGCTATGATTGCTAATCGGATTCTGAAGTCATATGTGAGATATAGTTACTAGACTTATCCAAGTGGGAGACTGTTGGATTAGTGTCTAAGCCCGTAACTATATTTGGTATGTACTTGACCCGGTAGTGCATGGTCCTTTTGGGTTGCCTTCTCCAAAGAAACTTGACAAGGTAATTTAAGGAGAAAGAGAGAATATTATGGTTTGTTAATATATTATAAGAATAATATATTAAAGGAGAAATCATATTTATTTGATTAGTATTAGTCATAAATTAATTAGAAATTAATTTGGTAACTAAAAGAGACTAATTAAATAAAGGGGTATAAACTGTCAAATGCATGATAGTTGAGTTTTGGGCTGGAGAACCTAATGGACTAAGGGGGAACGAAATTATGATGGGGATCCATCATATTTTCGTCCAAGGGCCCTAATCTAGAAGGTTCTATGGGCTGCTTGGTGATTAAGTTGTCCATCAGGGTTTAGGCTGAAACCCTAGCAGCTAGCAGTATAAATAAGACCCCTAGGCTATGGAAATCGGATACCACTTGATTCTAAGAGAACCCTAGGCTGATTTCTAGCATCTCTCACCCTCTATCATATTGCCTTCTTGCTTGTGGGGTTTGTGAACCATTAGTGGAGTTACATTTGTGACTCTAAGCTCAAGATCAAGAAGATTACAAGGATTCAAGCTACTTGGAAGAGGTAAACCACTTAGATATGTTTTCTTTATGATAATTTTGAATTATATATGATAGATCTAGGTTTGTAAGTCTTGGAATCAAAGCATGTACAATAGAGAAACCTAGATCCAAGCATTAGGGTTTGTATGAGCACATAGGAATGTTTCTTATGCATAAAGCCCATCAGAAAGGCCATAAGCGGTTTCAAGTTGCTAATGCTCCGCCGCAGAAGGAAGAATATCGGGAAGATTCGCCAAAAAAAAGTTAAGAAAGGAAACAGCGTAAAGAAGGAAGAGGATGATAAGAAGATGATGGAATCAAAGAAAACCCTATGAGCCTTCTTATAACGAAACGGAAAGGGCGGGACATTCAAAATGTCTGACACAATGACGTAACCGCCAGCCATCATGAGCGGTCACGTCGACATTAAAACCAAAGGCAGGCAAATAAGAAATTGACACGCGTAGAGCAATCAAGTCCATAACGCCGCAACTAGCGCTGCAACGCTATGGCTACTGGACTGGGGGAATTGATGACGTGCCTATGCTAGCACGACAGAACCACGCCTGGCCAAGAAACCTGGTGTGCCAGCCGAACCAAGCTCAGCGAGCTTAGTGACCGCCAGCACCCCTAAGAGCAGGGCGTCCCAGCAAAAGGCTCGCACCCGCCAGAGGCGCTCTCAACGTCCCGAAAAAAAGCTCGTGCCCGCCAGGGACACTCCCATCGTCAAGACAAAAGATACGGTCAGGAGACAAGAGGAAGGTTCAGAAAATTACCTTTAGAACCAATAAGGGCGCTCTAACGGATAAAGGCGCACGACCCTCCAATCAATGCCTCTGGCCCTGTCTCCTCAAAGCGATCATGTCTCGTACGGAAGAGAAGGATCGCTAGGTATAAAAGGGTACGCTCTAGAACTCACAAGATAAGCAATCTTCTCTAGCTACATCCACAAAAACCCTAAAATACCTTCTAACTTGACCGTCGGAGCGTCTTTCCAGGAGCCTTCTCCCGGGAAACGGCTGACGACCTCTCTTTCTTGTGATCTTGCAGAGTCTACCCGGAATCCAACAGGGAGACACGAACTAAGAGTCGAGCTAAGGTCGCATCACTCTAGTTGCTCAATAATCTGCTAATGCCAATTGAACCACCAAGTCTGATGCTTTTCCAGTCCATGGAAATTCTTCAGCCCAAGGCCATAACAATAGAAGTCCGGAGGGGGGGGGGGTAGTGGTGGCCGACCACCAAACACACAGAGAAACCATTGTAAACAAATTCATGGTCGTGGAAGATCCAACTTCTAGCATCAATCCCCATAGCCATCAACATTCACTTACACCGGTATAATTCAACCTAGTCGATAGCACCTCCCTTCCCATATCCAATAGATCAACCCAATGCATTACCATTTGTAACAACCTCCATCAGCACATCATGCTTGTTTTGATGTTGCCTACAATACTATGACGCCTACTAAACTAGACATTTCCTTCCCGCACTACATCTTAACAAGCGGACAACCAGTAGTACATAGACACAAGCTCTATGTCACATCTCACTAATAAATGCGGTAATATTTCTCACTTGTTTTCTTTGAGCAACCTGCATTGCATTTTAGTGGGTAATGAAAATAACAATTCAATTTTGGGTTACGTTTCCACTGCCCCTCTCCATCTAAACCTCCCATACTCTCTGAATCATGTTTATTATGTTCTAAAAACCATAAAAAATATTAGTGCCTATTAGAAAGTTTACATCTGAAAATAATGCTTTTGTCGAATTTGACTCATTTGATTTGTGTGAAAGATCTTTAAACAAGGAATATCATCTATCTATCTATCTATCTATCTATCTCTCTCTCTCTCTCTCTCTCTCTCTCTCTCTCTCTATATATATATATATATATATATATATATATATATATATATATTTGAATATCTTTATCTCAAATCTCACCAACTTCAAAACACCACTAAGTAGTCTTAAATGTTTATGTTATTGGCAAAATGATTGTTTTCTAACACGAGAAAATGGTTGTTTTTTTGTTAAGTATCTCTTTTTTATGAATGCTAGTTTAATCAATATTCATTATTTATTATTTTAGTAATTAACCCAATAAATATTACTTGATCGGAATTATGTAACCATTAACTATATATTTAGAATGCTCCATAATAATAAAAATAAATAAAATAACTTTAGAATTGCTGGATTGGTGTCATCATCATGTTACCTTGCTAATATATATAATATGATAAATTACTGCTTGATTATAAATCTAGTCCGTTTTAATTTATTTATATAAAATTGTCATATGCTAACTTGAAAAACATGAAAGTTTTTTATCCCTTTAATTAAAAATATATATATAATTTGTAGATTGAGTTTTTAAGTTTGGAGGTGTTTGAATGATGAAAATTTAAAGTCAAAATTGAAATAAAGTAAAATTGGTTTTGAACTCCTCTTATCCCATATCGACCCGACCAGGAGGAGAACCCGAGAGTCGTTTATATGGCGGAGCACTGCAACTAACATCGTCTTCGATAAAATTGGAACGATACAAAGAAAATTAGAAAATTAGCATGGCCCTTGCTGACACGCACAAATCGAGAAATAGTTCAAATGTTTTTTTTTGCCCCATCTTCGTCTTCGCCGAAGCCCTAATTTCCAGCTTAATCGACAGTGATTTCAGGTGGAGGTTGCGATACGGGCATTTTTTGGTTGATTATTTTCTCTTTCTTTTTTTGAACTAGAATATCGTATTCAAGAAACACCAGTAAAGCAGCCCCTCCGTCGTCTTCGCCTAAACTCTAATTTATGATCGGCAGTCAGCGTACATTTTGATGTGGCGATTCAGCGTTCTCTCGTATTTCAGTTCATTATGTTCTCCCAATGTTAACACTTCTCCAAATTGAATTGATGAAGTATTGCACTGCAATTGGCGGATCTTTATGAGGTATTTCTTAAAACATCATTCTTCGAAAACTAAATCTATTTGTGTCTTTGTTATTGGTTATATTGCAAATGCTTTATCAAGTAGATAAATGAATGTTGTCAGTCAGTCTGTAATTTGAATGTTTAGGATGATTTATGTATAATCGTGATGATTTTAAGCAATGATATGATAACTGGTTGAATACCAAGTCATCGATTTTTCTACTTTCTATTGTATTTGTGCTAATATTTTTATATGCTAATAGAGGGTAATTGCAGTTCTTACGATTTCAGCATAATAGATGAACTACTGAAGTCATGATCATGATCAGACAACATGTGGACTCCATGATCAGTTTGATCTACTTGTTAATTTCTTCAACCATTTGTAGCAAGTAAGGGTGATATTTGCTTCTATAATGTCTGCTTTAAGTTTTACTTCTTTTGTCTTTCATGCTTTATAAACTTCTGTTTAGTGGGATGGATAATCCCTAAAATAACATAAAACCACAAACATTTAATATTATCCTCCCTTATAAGATAAAATATAATTAACCAATAACCTAATTAAAATGAATTTACCTGGTAAGTAATCTGATTATGCATACATCTTTAGTTTATTGGTTGTACACATTTTATCTAATTCTAATCCATGTACTCTCTGTCTAGTTGTGTGTTAAGATAATTACCATAGTGGTTCATTTCAATGGTAAGGAGGAATTGGGGTATGATTGAATAAAAATTATCTACTAATAACCTAATGAAAGTCCAAAAGAATTTTGGCTTTGAGTTACATTATTTTAAATTGTCAAGGATCTTGAATTTCTCCATAACAAATGGCTTATATTGTAAAGTCAAGGTTTATCTTTAATTGTCTTTTCTAATGTCAAATCTCCTAGATCCACAAATGTTGTTTTCAAAAGAATTGGTTTTGTCATCCAGAAAGGGCTAGCGACGCAACGTGTTGTCCGTTTGCCTTCAATCAATATGTATTAAACTATCTTATTTAAAATCGTAATTAAAAAAATTAATAGATTAAAAAAAATAAGAATTAAAATGATGTAATCTTTGTTTCGGCTACAACACAAGTTTTGTGGTTGACATTGCAAAACAAATTCTTACATTTTATGCCATTTTTGATATTTTTAATTTTTATTTAATATGAAATACATTGCAAAATGGATTTTCTTGCACCTCTGTCGTTTTTTCCCTATTATTTATATGAAATGCCGTGTTTGTTTGTTATATCAGTAAACCAATATGTTGCTAAAAAATTGTCGCCAACGGGAAATATGTGGCTATATGGTTTGTTCCGAAGTTTGTGGTTGTTAGCCCAACAAAATGTTGTTGGGCTTTGACTGTGAGCCTATCTTTAGTTAATTAATTGTTTGGCTTAGTTAGTTCTTTTCATTTTCTTGTATTATACTTTTATTTTCAATAATAAAACCTAACAATATTTCTCTATTTTTTATTGGTTCAAATGATATGGGATTTTATTCAATTTTTTCTTTCCTAAATCGATGATTACGGGATACGAAGCAGACATGATTTTCGTTGGTGGTATGGGGGCACATTCAAAAAAAAAAATTGACACTTTTTGGTGTGAATTTTTTTTTTCCAAATTAAAAACCCTACAAGTTTTTAAATTTGGTTTTAAAAGATCATTGTTTTATTTTTGTGCTTTATGGACCCTTAAGGACTTAAAAACATTTCAACAATGTCCTTTTGAAAAAAATTGAAGGGTCATTGGTATTTTATTATGATGTTGACTTTGACCTTCAAAGGGTTAATGTTTTTGCAGATGTGTACTTTCCATGTACCCTAACTTCTAAAATGTTGGAAAATTCCAATACACCTTTAGTTCGCCTTCTTGTCTTTGCCTGAAAGCATACCGCATTCGTTATCAATTCATCATCATAAAGCATGCAAGACGAACTCAACCTAATGCCAAATAAAGGAATTAAAACATTACGATTCACATCTCTAAAATGCATCAAATTTGAACAAAGCTTACAAGCGGCCGACATAAATGAGTCAAAACCATAAAAATATGTAGTCTTTCGAGAACAATAAACAAAGTCATAACATTCTCTTACTGATTTTCTCACTGTTTGTGTCTTCTTCGATAATCCTATCAGTATATAGTATATATAGTATGTTTGGCAATCCAACTGGGAGGTTGTGGGCCAGGGCAATCCATCCGGAAGGTTGTGGGCCAGGAGTAATCCAACCGGGAGGTTGTGGACCCAAGGATATTTCATTCCAATGACCAATTGGACCCAACATGCATGAGTATATGTTATCAGTGGCGGAGCTTGCACAATCAACTTGGGGAGGGGGGGGGGATATTATAAACTAAAATTAACATTCTTAAAAAAAAACAGATTGTTTTCAACAAATAATCACCAAAAACACCTAGAAAAAGAATTACAACTCAGCCCGACGACCTTTAATGTCTTTAAATTCATCAATTACAAACTTTGAATCAATGTTTTCAGCAATTTCTCTTTCTATGTAAATCACCAAGTTGTTTCCAAGAAAATCATCTGACATCTTATTGCGAAGACGATTCTTGAATATTTTCATTGTTGAAAATCCCCTCTCTGTTGTTGCGGTAGAAACTAGAAGTGTCAAGATTAACCTAACCACTTTATCAAGCAAATAATATGTCTCGCGTGTCTGAGTTTCCACAAGACGCTTGCAAAGGTCAACAATAGTTGATACACCACTTAGCCTTGGATTCTTTGTCATATCAATATTAAAAATCTCCAATTGATATCGTAATTGAATCCTCTCTTGCTCAGTAAAATCTTCAAGATAATACTTCTCAACAAGAAGACAAATTTGATCAACGTTAATCACTTTAGAAACTAAAGTAGAACTAAGACTTAACAACTTCATCGCCTGATCATTGAATCTACTATTCAACTCATGTAGCTGTTTGTCCAATGTGGCTGTAAACAAATCCACTTGATAAAAATGTTCAAAAGTAACATGATTATTTGTTTTTCGAGGCCGATATCGAGTAGAAGTATAAGGAACATTCATATCTGGCATATTTATTCCATGTTTTTCACAAAAAAAAAAAAAAAAAAAAACTTTACTTGTGCAAGTAAAGACTCCCATCCTTTGTTTCTGAAATCATTTAGACCCTCTTTTGTTGCTGAAACTAACTCCATAACATTAAGAATATCTTGGGATTTCTTTTGTAGAGCTTGAGAAAGTATATCAGTCTTTCCCATTATTTCCTTTATCATGTGAAGAATAAACACAAACTCAAATGATTTCAGATAACAGTAAGTTGCATCAGCATCTCCGCGTTGAGAATAAGTAGCAGATACGTCATCAATTATTCCTTGGAGAACAACACGAGTACAGGCAAACATGTCAATCAAACTGCAAACGGAACGAAAATGAGAACCACAACGTGTATCACCAACTCTTCTTAATGTCCCAACTTGATTCAATCCCTTCCCTGATTCGATCTCATCTAGTTCCAATAATTGTTCAATCTCAATTGCCTTTGCCTTTTGTAAGTCATCATGATGCTTACTGGAAGCACAAACTATGTTAATTGTAAAAATTAAGTTTATGAAAATTGGTGTACTGGAATCATTTCCCTTGAAGCAGCCACCAAGGCTAGTTGCAATCTGTAAGCAAAGCAGTGAACATAATATGCATAAGGGCAATCCTTAAGAACAAGTGCTTGTAATCCATTCCATTCCCCTCTCATATTACTAGCACCATCATAACCTTGGCCACAGATTTTACTAACATCAAATTGATAGTGTAAAAGTTGTCTCCACATATTTGTTTTCAAGGTTAATGATAAGGTATCCCTAACGTGAACCAAATCCAAGAACCTTTCCCGTATGATTCCTTCTGCATCAACAAATCTCAAAACTATCGCCATTTGCTCTTTTTTAGACTCATCCCGTGACTCATCAACCATGACACAAAAGTATGAATCCCCTACTTCACTACGAGTATGCTTTCGAACTTTATTTGCAATAATACTAAGAATTTCTTTTTGAATTTCCCCAGAAGTATACTTTGAATTATAAGGAGCTTTTTCTAATATAACGTTTGCAACTTCATCATTATAAGATGCTAGAAGTTTTAGTAGTTGGAGAAAATTACCACGACTTTTGGAATTAGGACTTTCATTATGTCCTAGTAAAGCACAAGCTTGGAAGGTCAACCAATGAACCATGTCAATTGAAACTTTTAATCGTAAACGGTTTTTCAATATTTGCGCATCATTTTGCTTCACTATGATATTTTCAATGTGTTCTGCATGGTTCATTAAGTTTTCAGCAAATGCAACAACATTTCTATGTTGTGAGCAACCAATATGTTTCAAGAATGCACAATTTTTCCCGTCATTAACTTTTTGCCAATTATCAAATCCTTTAACAGTAAATGCATCGTAACCATGACACACACTTGGTTTATCATTAAATATATAACAAATAAAACAACAAGAAGCGTGTGTTGTTAGAGAATACTCTAGCCAATTAGGGAAAATGTTGAACCAAGAATATTGGAATCTACGAGGATGTTTCGTTGAACCTTTACCTTGATACTCCTTAAGACGTATTTGGAAAGGTCCTGAATTCATATAAGCTCGTCTTACGTGCTCCCTTAAATTGACCGGATAATCCCGCATTTGCTTGCGTTTAGCGGGATCTCTTTCTAGATTCTTCAAATCAACTTCATTAGGATTTCCCTTTTCTTGTGGTTGTGGCTCATTCTCTTGTAGATTTTTCTTTCCTTGCAGTTGTGGCTCAATCTCTTGTTGATTTTCCGTTTCTTATGGTTGTGGCTCACTTGTTGAAGCTTTGTGACGTTTACTCTCTTTAATTTCATGATTAGTTTCTGTATCATCTACCTTTCTTTTGAAAAAAATAATCTTAGGTTTTCATCTTTCCCATGATTATATCTAGAAAAATCAAAATGAAGAAACAATTGATTCAATCAAAAATTCAAAATCAAATTTAGAACAATAACCAATAACTCATTTAACAATAACCAAATCAATCTTTGTTTTCATATTTGTTTGAAACTGTGAAGCATAACCAAATCAAAAATCAGAAATCAAAACTGAAAATCAATAACCAAATCAAAAATCAGCATAAGTGCATAACATACCCATTAACCAAGTTAACTTTTTTCTATTCCTGTTTGCCGAATTAGTGTCCTAGAGCTTACATTAAATCAAAACTGAAAGAAGACTAGAAGAGCTAACCTGACAAATCATAAGTTCACAACTCAACTCATAAATCAAATTGGCAAATCGCAAATGATAGCCAAGTTAAAAAAGAAACTCAGTAACGCAGGCAACAGAAAACAACAGCAGCAGTGCAACACCAACAATCAATAAACAAAAAAGAAAGAGCAGGATTCGGGTCTCGGGATGACAGGATTCCATTATCCATACCTGATTTCTGTGATTTGTGAATGGAGACTAGGGCACTTGGCGAATGGCGATGGCGAGAGTGAGACCAGCGATTTGGCAAGACAACGACACAAGGCACAGTCGCACAAGCGACTAGCGAGACACGGAGACAGCAACACAATGACAGCAGGCGTCCAGGCGAGATAGGTAGTGAATGGCAAATTGGGCAAATGGGGATGAACCGATTCTGATTTCTTGGTATCGCTCGGAGAATTTGGACTATTGGACATGTTTGATTAGGAATCGAGAGGGGCCAAAGTCCAGGTTTGAAGATAGCAGGCCTATAACTATTTTTTTTTGAACTATAATTCCTACTTCTAGCCCAAAAATCAGGGGGGGCACTGCCCCTCCTGGCCCCATACATAATATGCCCCTGTATGTTATATGTTTGTGTAGTGGTATTTTGGGGGAACTCACTAAACTTCGTGCTTATAGTTTGATTGTTATGGTTCCAGGTACTTCAGATGATTGGGGAAAGCAAATGGTGCATTTGTATCCATAGGACGTGTATGTTCGTGTTAATCCAAACAGAGTCAAAATCACATGATTATCTTAGCGGTGTTTTAGTATTTTGTTTTGTTTGTTGAAGTTTGATATAGTAAAAGCCATGTTGGCAATAGTTGAACTGGTGGGTAGAAGTCTAGTGTTTTAGGATGTTTTATTTATTTATTTGGTCCTTAGTTATTGATTTGTAGTGTGGAATAATACAAAAATAAATAAATAAATAAATAAAATTTGCCCCATAAAACTTCTTCTATCTTCCTATAATATTCCTATTGGGATTAATCAGGTTTTATTCACAGGTTTAGATGCATGGCTGCTAGTTTAATAAGTTTAAGGTTTTTAGTTAATAGTTTATCATTGGTTTAAGTCATTTAAAGTTTGAATAAAGGAAAATGGGTAAAGGGGTTTGATTGTTTCAATGAT
This sequence comes from Lactuca serriola, assembly GCF_051521515.1. Taxonomy (NCBI): domain Eukaryota; kingdom Viridiplantae; phylum Streptophyta; class Magnoliopsida; order Asterales; family Asteraceae; genus Lactuca; species Lactuca serriola. The sequence goes on along the minus strand of NC_136412.1, from coordinate 339,905,152 downwards.
ATGTACGTTGGGGTTTTACACGTTTGGGTTTAGAAGAAGTCATACCATGTACCTTTTCTTTAGGATTAGATTAGTATTTTTCTGTTTTAGCTGTCCCACGTGATGTATGCATGTAAGCCTATATAAAGGCTTTATTTGATATGAATACAGTAAGTCTTTTCTGCAAAAGTACACTGGTTATACTTCATATTAAAATTTTTATTCTCTTTTCCAAGTTTATATATATACACACGAGAGTTTAGAGAGTGAGATTTGAGGCTTTCTAACCAACATTTGGTATCAGAGCCCCACGGTTCTGGTGAAGGGGGTGTAACCCGTTTCTGTTAGCAGGCTGAAAAAATTGCAGCCTCCATCCTTGATCCATCTGTTTCGTGTTAGAGGAGCCTAACCAGAAGCGGAAGAGACAAGCAGAAAAAATCAAAACGGGTGGGATTTTGGTTTGGCTTGCTTGCTAGGTAAAAGAAAATGTGATAGGCAGAAGCTCTGTTTTCTTGACTGGTGGAAAAAGCTCCTCGAACAGGTGAGATCGGAAGAGGTTGGGGCTGTCACAAGAAAGGAAAAATGGCATTGGCAGTAAAAGATGGTGGTTCAATGTCATATCAGATTCCGGTTTTGACCCCAACCAACTATCCAGTATGGGCAGTCAAAGTTAAGTCCATCATGGATGCACATGGCATATGGGAGACTGTTGAAGCAAAGCCACCGGGTGGAGAATCAGATCCAAAGAAGAAGAAACAAGCTCTTGCTTTCTTGTTTCAAGCAATACCAGAAGAGATGGTGTTGCAAATGTCCGATTACACCGATCCAAAAAGGGTTTGGGAAGGATTAAAAGCTCGGTATTTGGGTGTGGATCGGGTAAGAACGGCTCGATTAGCAACTTTGAAGAGGGAACTAGAAAGCTTGCGTATGAAGGAGGGAGAAACCGTTGATGATTTTGCAGCCAAGTTGAGTGGTTTAGCTTCGAAAGCACGGAGTCTCAGAAATGAACTTGAAGAAGTTGACTTGGTGAAAAGGTTACTTGATTCTATGCCTAAGTCCTTTCTTCAAATCGTGGCGCCGATTGAGCAATGCTTTGAGTTGGATACGATGCTTTTTGATGAAGCCGTCGGTAGACTAAAGGCATATGAGGAGCGCATCAAAGGATCCGAGAAGGTGGAGGACGTTCATGGTGGGTTGTTGTTGTCAAGAGAAGAAAAGTCGGATGGTTGTATGCATTGTGGCAGTGGCGGTTCGCATGGGGATGGCTTTGGACGTGGCCAGGGAAGAGGTCGTGGGTCTGGGAGGAGTCAAGATGGTAAGGAACGTGTTCGGGACAAGAGCCACGTAAAATGCTACAAATATGGTGAATTTGGTCATTACAACAACGAATGTCCAAAGTGGGAAAAAGAAGCAAACTTGATCATGGAGGAGTCGGCATTGCTGTGATCTACTGGAAAAAAAAACCTGATTAAGGGGTGATTGTTGGGATTAATCAGGTTTAGATGCATGGCTGCTGGTTTAATAAGTTTAAGGTTTTTAATTAATAGTTTATCATTGGTTTAAGTCATTTAAAGTTTGAATAAAGGAAAATGGGTAAAGGGGTTTGATTGTTTCAATGATATGTACGTTGAGGTTTTACACGTTTGGGTTTAGAAGAAGTCATACCATGTACCTTTTCTTTAAGATTAGATTAATATTTTTCTATTTTAGCTGTCCCACGTGATGTATGCATGTAAGCCTATATAAAGGCTTTATTTGATATGAATACAATAAGTTTTTTCTGCAAAAGTACACCGGTTATACTTCATATTAAAAATTTTATTCTCTTTTCCAAGTTTATATATACACACACGATAGTTTAGAGAGTGAGATTTGAGGCTTTCTAACAACAATTCCATCTTGAAGATCATGCAACAAAAGTGGTGCTTTTTTTTGCACTGAGATGTGAGATGTGTACATAGGGTTGATTCCAATATAGTGTACTCGCATTCAAGTTTAATGAACCCAACCTAATGTGGTTCGCATTTGCATGGAAACTTATTTAGGTACTACTAGTTATCCATGTGAGTATGTTTGGACCTATGAGATATGCATATATAAATGTTATTTTAAATCTATTAGGTCATGTGGGTTTGATCGTTCTTGAGTCCAATGTGAACCTGTGACAATCTATATAAAAAGGGAAGAACAATAGATTTTTTTATTTGTTTATTTTTTCTGTATAATTTTTTTTGGCTTTGACTTGATTTTATTTCTTCGTATTTCTTACAATTATCACCTAATATTGTATAAATAAACGGACCGGAGTTTTGTCTTTTTTGGTCGTACATATATAGTTTATTATTTTTTAAGGTTAATTTTGAATTGATTCTACGGCACATAAATAATATTATCTTACAATATAACAAACGACACAAATTGCAAAGTGGACTTGAGACTTAATTTGTACTTTTTGTTGGTCTCCAAACTCTTTATATAAACACAAAATTCCTTCCTTCTTCGATCCTAACCACAAAGAAATGGAAGGACAGAACAAGAAGATTGTGTGTGACCTCTACAAGGCATTGGCCGCTCGTGACACCAAAAGTGTGCATCGTCTCCTAGCTCCAGATATCGATTGGTGGTTCCATGGACCACCCGCTCATAAGTACAACCTTATGCAGTTGCTCACTGGAAGTTGTGTTATCGAGGACACTGACTCTTTTAAGGTTGTTGTTGTTGTTGATCTTGGCTCGATGGTGGTTGCAGAGGGCTACCACCTTTATGACAACCAAAAAACCTGTTGGGTGCATGCATGGAGTGTGGAGAATGGGAAGATTATAACACAAGTCAAGGAGTATTTGAACACTTCTCTTACTGTTTTCTCTTACACAAAGTCTAGTAATATCTTTTTGGCTTCACCAAGATCTCCTAAATGTAAGAACGTGTGGCAGAGCAAACTTGCGGACAATGCTTCAGTTCCTCATCTTCTTCTAGTTCTCTAAACTCATTATTTAATTAGCTAGATATAGTAACATATATATGGTAGCTAGCTAGCTACGTTCGTGTCCATTCGTATTTTATATGGGTTTTGTTAATTACTATTCTTTCTATTTCTTGATGCTGTTTAATATGTCAAATACTATAAATGAAATTTTAATTAAAAGAAAAGATCGATAATTGATGTTTTTGTTTCACGCACCTCCATGATGCAACTATCTTATGTACTTGGTCATCTAATGCAGTGTACGACCACCACCTCCGGCAATCACTCCATCACTTTCCACCCTTTTTGATCATTTTTCACCATCACTTCAAGAGTGTTGTAGTAAATCTTTAACTAAGATTAGAGGGACAGAAGTATTTGTTTTCACACAACCGACAAATGTTCATTGATTTAATCCACTAATTTACAAATATACATATAGAATTCATTCTAACAGTTGCAACTCTTAATCCTAACGATTGCAACCCTTCAAGTTGCTGGCTGGAAATAACTAACTTATCTCCACAAATAACCATGCACCAACTATTACTACTAAATATAATTACCAAATTAATCCAAAGTCTAGATTAAATTTCAACAAATAGCATTAATTGGCTGAAGGGCCTCTTCGCATAATTAAATGCAAGGTCAATTGGGTGCATGCATGAACCATTTCCATTACCGTCACCTGTTTTGTCAAGTGATCAGTTGACGAGATTTTTGAAGAATGGAGCATTTTTTAAGATCATTTGTAAAAATAGGGTTCTCTAAGTTTCTTTTGCAATAATAGAGTGTTGGCCCCAATTGTATAATCCCTACAAAGACACCATCAGATTTCTATATATTACATGTCCAACCCTTTTAAAGTTTCATTTCTTTCTTAGGTCCTGTATAATTAATGAAAAAAGTGCATGTTGAAAATAAACTTGCATCCACTTCTTCAAAACAAATGAACAAAATTGCTTACTAACAAATTAGGAAATACTCAAAACCTTCTCCCCGCATTGTCGTATGTCCACAAAAAATCAAACCTGAAAAGCTTCTCATATTAGACTCATAACGTATAAATCCATCATCTATTCTATTATTGGACCATTTACTCACACCAACATCAAAGATAAATAACAACTCTGTTGCATGATTTTACATTAAAGATCATTATATGATTGATTTGTCAATCCTCAAACATCATGGTAGATCAACATATATAATATCATAAGCAAACAAAAACAAACATTAACGAATATAAACAATCATAAACGAACAAACATAAATGAATATAAATAAACGATTACAAACCTAAATAAGCGAACGACTCTATTATTCATGTTTGTATCTTTTTAATGTTAGCTTGTTTATTAACTAAACAGACATAAACATATATACTGACGAATAGTTTACGAACAGTTTCTCAAACATTGGGTTCGTTTAGCCCTACCTAGGTGTGGTATCCTTCAATCCATCTAAGTGTAGGCTGAGCTACTCAAAGGCTTTACGTTCTGCTTTTTTGGAAGGCAAGAATTTTAATTTTCTGAGTAACAGGCAACTCGGGGTCAGGACAAAAGGAAATGATTGATTTTGGATGTTGGTAATTTGGTCTTGAATTAATGGAGGCCAATTGGGTATGAAAAGTTGTCTAAATTAGTTGATAATGTACCAATTGAGTTCTAAAAATAATCGGAATTTGTCACACAAAAAAAAATATTACTCATGAATAGTGTATGATCACAAGTAGTCGTGGACCGACAAAAGTTCAGCATCTTGTTTATGGTTTTTCAAATCTCTTAGGTTCTATGTTGATATAATTGACCTATTCTTGAGTCTAACATGAAAGCACGATATATCCACTAAAATAGGAAGAATGTAAGAAAAATATTTTTTTGTGTAGTCTACTAATATTCTGATTTTTTATTATTACTTTTTTATCTTTTGGATTTTAACTTAATTTTGTAGATTTATTCATCACGCTTAAATAGTCTTCCTACGATTATTAAATTATAACGTCAATTAAATAAATGGACTTGAGATTTGTCTTTTTTTTGTCTACATAGTTTACTGTTTTCAAAGATTTTGACTTGATTTGTCATAATATTTCTTACATTGAATGAGCCACATTGATTATAAAAGTGGACTTGAACTTCGTCTTTTGGGTTGTCTCCAAACTCTATATAAACACATAACTTCCTTCTTCCTAATCAAAAAGAAATGGAAGGACAAAACAAGAAGATTGTGTGTGACCTCTACAGGGCATTGGCCGCTCATGACACCAAAAGTGTGCATCGTCTTCTAGCTCCAGATATCGATTGGTGGTTCCATGGGCCACCCGCTCATAAGTACAACCTTATGCAGTTGCTCACTGGAAGTTGTGTTATCGAGGACACCGACTCTTTTAAGGCTGCTGTTGCTGTTGGTCTTGGGTCGACGGTGGTTGCAGAGGGCTACCACCTTTATGACAACCGAAGAACATGTTGGGTGCATGCATGGACGGTGGAGAATGGGAAGATTATAACACAAGTCAAGGAGTATTTGAGCACTTCTCTTACTGTCTTCTCTTACACAAAGTCTAGTAATATCTTTTTGGCTTCACCGAGATCTCCTAAATGTAAGAACGTGTGGCAGAGTGAACTTGCGGACAATGCTTCAGTGCCTCATCTTCTTCTAGTGCTTTAAAATGATTAGATAGTAAAAGATGGAATTGTTTTCTTGTCGTATTTTACATGGATTTTGGTATTACTTTATTTTTTTTGATGTTATTTAATTAATATATAAACTATTTTACTTGATATATTTGCCAATTCAAGGTCGATAGATAATCGATGTTTTTTTCGTAAAAAGAAAAACGCTACTAATATTAATTAAAAGTGAAGGTTGATATTTGATAATGTATGTTTTGATAAAATAGTTTGAATAATATAGAACGAATAATTGTAATTCAATTGGTTAAAAACAATCATAGCTAGTGTGATGTGAATTTGTCATTGAATGAAGTTTAGATTTCCATGGTATTCGAACCGTATAATAACAAAAAGACTTACCTTTTTTTTTTAATATATTCCATTAAATTTTTTACAAATTATTGTAGAAAGTAAATAGTAAAGTTATATATTTTTTAACAGCAAATACAAATATATACTAAATTAGTCCTACATTATTTCACATATGTCCATAGTGGAACTTAAACTCTCAACTTCAAGGAGGGAGTGCAACACCGGATACCACCGGGCAAAAAACCCTTTGATAAATGGTAAAGTTATATAAAAATGAAATTGTTTATATCGCAATCCGTTAAAAGTTATAGAATTCAGTGTCATAAAATGTCTTTATTTCTAATTGTTGTTACACGGCCGTGCACCATACAAGGAGCAGACCACCGCTTTTGTTGGATTGAGGGGTGTTACTTAAGTATTTGTGAATATTTAGGCTTCTTTGGCATTTATATACCACTGGATTTAATTCCATGGTTGTGAAAGAAAAACACTTTTCATAATCTAAAATCATAAAGACCAACCAAATATTTTCAAAAAAATGTCATTTACTCTTATTTCAAAGTACAATGCTAACCCAAACATAAAAAGATAAAATCAAAGAAAAAGGAAGAAGCACATGAAAATGCATAGAGACCATAAAAATCGTAATTACGGTTGGAAGACAGTATTGGAAAACACAAACATATACTATTTAGAAGATAAAATCTGTATATTTCATAAGAGTTCTCGATTACGCCTCCGTCATATCAACACAATACCAAACAATACTTAATGATTGAACAATTATACTCCATTTGTGCAAGAATATTCCTCAATCATTTACAAAATTTTCACTATTGACCTTTGACAAATTTGTTTCTTTGTCATCATCCTCTCTCAGCATACATTCATCGTATTTTGTTTGTGTTAATTTATGCTAAAACATAAATAGAAATTTTAATTTTTAATTAGTAATTAAACCCTAGCAAATAAAACTAAACCAAATTGAGAAATATGCAACGCTTATGTTATATGAAATAATGCAAAGAACTTATGACTTTCAATTTTTAAGAATATTACCAAATTCTATTGTCTTAAATGGGCAAGTGTTTGACTTCTCTAAACCAACAATTGTTTTGCATTACATGTCGTTAAGATTTTTTTTCCAACTTTATATTAAAGTTGAATTCGATTAAAATGTTCTAAATGTACAGATATTTTCCAACTATAGATAAAATTCAAAAATAGCAACCAACTTTGGATTAAATTCGACTTTTATATTTATTCCAGATTTTTCGAGTTTGTTAACTTTAAACAGGTAGCTATTTTGGATTAAACTCGAAAATAGAATGTTATTTGCAACTTCGGATTACACTTGAACTTTGTTGTCATTTTTTATTTTTCCGGTTACATATGTTTTCAGCTTTGTTTTGAAATCCAAAAATAGTTTTTTTTCAATGTATTAACCATATGGATTTTTCCAACTTTGGATTAAAGTAGAATTTGATTAAACTGTTTTAAATGTGCAATGTTTTCTAGCTATGGATTAAATTCAAAAATAACGACTTTGGTTTAACTAGGATTTCACAAAAAGTGCAACCTGTTTATATTCTTTTGTATAAAATGGAGTGACCAACATGATCAAGACAGAGCATATTAAAAAAAATAAACAGTGAAAAAGATAAATAAAAATAAGAATCACACTTATAAAGAAACAATAACCGGAAAACACAAGCAATTACGATATATGTTTTGAAGACCAAAGGAAAGTTATTATATTTATGATTTAAGTGAGTCTAGGTTTCACGTATCAAGTCTATGAGAAAATATATATATATATATATATATATATATATATATATATATATATATATATATATATATATATATATATATATATATATATATATATATATATATATATATATATATATATATATATATATATATATTTTCTCATAGACTTGATACGTGGGTAAATCCCAAAACAAATCAATTAAACTTGATATATATATATATATATATATATATATATATATATATATATATATATATATATATATATATTGGTAAATCCCAAAACAAATCAATTAAACTTGAAAAATGGAAATTGTAATCGGTAATCCTAATCACACTACAAAATGAAAATAATCGAAGTAAATGTCACTCCTTACTTATGGATCCTCAAATCATCTCGTTTATAGAACATCAAAAATAACTAATTATGAACATCAAAAAAATAAAATTACGTCACAGTTCTACTCAAGCATAACATCGAACAGGTGGTATGCGAGTATGATTAACTTAAAATGGTCCCTAATTCATTGCCCATTATTTTTAATTTTTAAGATTCACGAATAAATTAAAACAAACAGTAGTTGTTTATTAAGATTTATATTATATTACCACCAAAACACATCAATAATAGAAAGCCTTGTTCGAATACACCAATAAATGTGGAAAAGATATGCATAATAATAAAATGATTATCAAGGATAGTTTTATCAAGAAGGAAGTAGATAACTGACCGTATCAAGAAGAGCTAAATCGGAATTATGGGAGTGTTTTGGTATGAGCCAATTGCAAAGTCGATATTCACATAATTATAAAATTTGCCAACCAAGAACTAAAATAAACATGATGTACTCCGTAAATCACAAACCAGATGCAATTATCCTTACGTCTCTCAACAAAAAAAAAAAAAAAACAATTGCAAACCAAAAAAATAACATGAAGAAGATGAAGTTTGATAAGTAACCTGAAATCGATGGCAAAAGAACTTCAATTATTTGCCACAAATGGATTCTATCTTTAAAAATGGGTGATTGACTGAAGTAAGGATTGGAGGTATATATGAAGGGAAATCCTTCTCTTATGTATTTTAACTTTGGATACGATTATGATTCCTTTCTTACTATCGAATTCAAAATTGATTGCTAATATTTCGGGATATCAATCAAACGTCGTCATAACTGGTATAATAGAAATTAACAACTAAGAGCATAAGGGTATTTCTTAATTTAATGTGAATATTTGAAGTGTGTGTAACGCTAAAAATCAGGAACTCACACAGATTGTAAGGGCAAATGCAGAATTTTACTTAAACGTTTTGAGCGGGAAAATTAGTTTGGGGGAGGGCTTATTAGTTGCCACATGGCAATTGAATACTTATTTATTAGGATAGAAGATTAGTTTTTTTTAGGGCAAATCTAACATATTCCTAAACAATTATTAAATCATCCTATGTCCCAGATAAGACTTGAACATTCGACCTCACAGACGAAGTATAACACATGATACCGTTGGAACAGAAGTTATATGATATATACCATTATTTAGGTAGAACTATAGTCTCGAACATGTAAACGGTCCCAGATTGCAAACTGTGTGTCGAACTGATTCCATAATATAAATTGTTTACTATTATGTCAACATGACTTTAATTATATACGATGCTTCATGGATTCTTACTTGGATATCTAACTTGGGTCGGAACATTCTTACTAAGGTACAAAATACTCCAGCATGGAGGCCCTTTTCATGGATTCATGTTGTGGGATGTAGCTCGATGTCCTTATAGGTGTGGAAGGTGACCTTTTTTTTATTACATGCTTTGCAAGGAGGTTATCACATTTTCGTGGTCCAACACGGATGAACTATTATTTCATCTAGGAGACTAAGAACATTTATTGATAATAAGGTATTTTGCATGATAACAGTTTTGCAGTTCGGTAACTATTTTGCGGCTTGTTTCTCAGCCAAGGACTTCCAAAATCGGGCGTTCCCATTTGTCTAAATGTTTGACATAGCAAAGGCGAAAAACATATAAGGTGTCTTTGATAACTCACTTAATGATTTAACTGACAAAGATACGGTACGAGTGTCCACTATTCTATAATGTTGGAAAAAAAAGGTTCTATGATAGATATTATCGTCATTTTGTAAAGGATGAATTCATCGCCATCATATCCAATATTCAGAAGTTCAATAAATATTATGTCATTTACCATTTTAATTAGTTGCAAAATAATAGTAAAGATATAGGGTAGCTCAACAAGTATAATGGCATTAGAGGTTTGAGCATGTATTTCGGGTGGTTACTGCGAGGTGCTTTAGTAAGAGAATACCATTGAATCTAGAAAAGTTGTGGAAGTAAATAGTTTTAATGACTTGTGTTTTTTTAACAAAAGTTGAGATCCTTAATACCAAGTCAAAAAGCACCTTCTCGTCGCAAATTTCAAATTACCCTTTGCAGGCGGGACCACACGCCGGTAGAGTAATTTCGATCTTCATCCTTTTTTCCAGTTGTATTGCAATTGATTATGTCTACTATTAAGTCATCTAAATTTCGATTTCCTTCATGGGTCCTTCTATTCATGATCAACACTGGAAACAGGAGGATTCTTGGCCTAAGAATCACGTTCATTATGGTTACAAAGAACTCAATGGGCAACGACAACACTCGTTTCGTAATGGATTTCGTCTTTCCAGTAAGGATATATCTTCTTTCTATGTAAAACATTTCCATGAATCTGTTAACCGTAGTGATCTTTGGCGGTTTTGTGATCGAATTGGAAAAGTAGTGGGTGTTTTTATCTCTACCAAGAAATCAAGATTGGGAAAAAGATTTGGATTCATTAGGTTTGTGGGCATTAGAGACAGTGATTATGTAATTAAAAAATTGTGTGATGTTTGGTTTGGATTCCATAAACTATTTGTTGCCACTCCAAGAATACTGAAATATGATATTCAACATGATAGATATCATCTTGCTGCCTCTATTGCTAAAAAAACTGTGAGCCCTTCTAATTTCTATGCTAGCGTTGTTAGGGGTGATCAAATAGACAAGTATGATTTTGAAAAGGTTGAGGAAGCTATAAATCTTTTTGTTGGGGATTTCATTATGGAAAAAAGAAAAAGTGCTTGTTTGGTCAAAGGTAGAGACTTCCTCTGCTTAATCTACGCATGTTATGTTATGATGAAGGTTTTGATGATTTTGAAATTCGTTATGTTAGGGGTCTTTTGGCTATGTGTTGGATTAGGTGTCTAAGCCCATAACTATAATTGGTATGTACTTGACCCGATAGTAGCATGGTCCATTTTGGGTTGCATTCACCAAAACAATTTGATAGGATGGATATTTAAGAAAGAGGTTATTTGTGATTTATTAATATATTATAAGTATAATATATTAATTGAGAAATCATATTATCGAATTAGTATTGATCAAGAATTAATTAGAAATTAATTTAGTGATCAAAAGAGACTAATTAAATTAACGGGGTCTGATTATGTAAATCAGTGATACATTTGGTTCAGGCTAATGATCCATGATTGATTTGTGATGGACTAAGCTTATAAGATAGTCCATTAAGTGTTAGACCAAATCAATTGTTGTATCATAATCCTAAGTGTAAGAATTAGGGTTTACTAGTGACTATTGGAATTCTACACTATAAATGTAACCCCTAAACCCTAAAATCGGACCATGTGTATTCTAAGAAGAGCATAGTCGATTTTTTGGTGTCTTCAAGCTCTCTCTCATTATCCTCCAATTTTTGGTGGTGTTTTGTGAACCATTTGAGGCATCACACTTGAGGTGCTAAGCTCTTGAAATGCCAAGAACTACAAGCTACAACAAAGAGGTATTCATTTAAATAGTTTTTATATGATATATCTCAAATTGCGTGCTAGCTAGGGTATATTCTTTGGATAATATGAAGTTGCATGTATAATTAGAGAAAACTTAGATCCAAGGAATTAGGGTTGTATATGCACTATGGAGTGTTATAGTACTTAAAACCCAACAGTGGTATCAGAACCATGGGTGTTTTCTGTTATATTGATGTATTGGTTATTTGTTCAAAGCAAAAAGAAATCGTTTTTTGGAATCTGCATGCTGACCACGACGTGGTCATAGTTACCACGGTGTGGTGATTGTTCTATTTGCATATTTTCGAGTTTTTTGGCCAATTTTGGATGAGAATCATTACCACAAACTGTAATGAATGATAGAATTTGATTTTTCTAATAAGGTAATGATTATCCTCATCCAAATTGAATGATGATTGTCAATTTTTAAGATAATTATTTGATTTTATGAAATGTTAATTATTTATAGAATTTGATTTGAATCATCTTGCTATATGAATTTGATTAGGTCAAATTGGTAAAAGATAAAGATGTATGATTATTTTATTAGTTTAAATTTGATCTAAATGTTTTTAAGGGAGTTACAAAACTTGTCATCAAGTTTTGGAACTCAAAAGTTTTTTTAAGGAGTTACAAAGCTTGCCATCAAGTTTTGGTATCCAAAAGGTTTTGAAGAGTTTCAAAACTTGCCCTCAAGTTTTGGAATTTAAGATTTAACTAAAAGTATTAATTTTGAAATATTGAATTCTAAAACCCTAGTAATTTGAAAAGGTTCATAAAAATTAAAAAGCTTTAATTGTGAAATCTTAAATTTAGAACCTTGATGTTTTGAATAGTTCAAGTTACACCCTTATAAAGTTTATTAAATTAATTAAGTGTTTAATTAAAAGAGAGAATTAATAAATCCATTATGACATGATTTAAGTTTAATTAAATTAAAATTTTAATTCATTAATAGATTAAACCACTTAGTATTTTAAATGTGTAAAATACACCCTTATACTATACAAAACTAAAAGTCTAATATATTATATATGTATAAGTTAAAAGTCAATCTTACTGTTAGTAGGTCTCGTTCACAAAGTTGGTCTATAAAGGGGGTATAAGGAAATTGCCTATAAAATGGCGATTGAATGAGTGTCTACTCTCACCCACCGCTTCCTTGACTAGTGGAGGGTCGTTAGCCGAACGGGTAGGATAGGACACTAAGTTCTCATTAAAAGTATAATAAACATATATAGTAACTAAACATTTTATAAATTCTCAATCTTAGTTACTTTAAGAAAAATGTGAATTTGGTGCTAACCCATGAAATTACACATTGCACCTTACTGGTCAGTTATTGGAGAATGTGTGGTTAACCGACACACTAATATGGACTAATGAAGGATGGAAATGGGTTTCTAGTAAATTTTCATTGATCAATGGAGCGTGTGTGGTTAACTGGCATATTGATTAGGTGATTAATGTCATCGAGATTACCAAGCTAATTTGCATGGTTACTCACACCTTTTTTGTGATCCTCAGTATCCCAGTCACAAACTTGAAGGGCATAATCGAGATTAAACAAGCCATTGAAAAGTTAAATGAATCTCAAAAGAATCTAGGAATTTCAATTCATTTAAAACTTAATACTCTTTTTCATTTTTCGTGATGGAAATTGGTAAATCGTCATTTACCAACCTTCAAATATTTTACAATTGGATTAGGGCATCCCTCTTCCGAATCGTACAATATTGTGTTGGGTCCTAGCCTTAATATTTCATTTGGGTGTTATATTAAGGATTAAATCAACTTACTTGAATTTCTCCCCTTGTAGATGTCTAGTTTTGACAACTATGGTCTTCCCGAATCATTTGAAAAAAGCTTCCCTCATGAAGATGATCCACACTTCGATCATGAAAATGGAAATCATTCTTCACTTCCTCCACCTCCTCCAATTATTCTTCCTGACCCACATATTCTTTGACTTGAAAAATTTAAGATCACTCAAGCCTTATTGGAAAACAAACATGAAGATGGAAAGTCTGTATGTGCTCACGTCTTGGACATAAAACTACATATTGACAAGCTGGGAATGTTAGGTGTCGTGTTCCCAAGGAAGATGGCTATTAACTTGGTTCTTCATTCACTTCCTAAATCATATGGTGATTTTGTTAAAGACCACTATGTGACAGAACATGACGTGACCCTTATCGTTCTTACTTATTTGCTTATTGTTGCTGAATCAGCAATGATTTGGCGCACTGGTAAAACAAATTTGATTGGAAGATCAATCTCCCAAACTTCCACGGATATTATCAATGGCGACACTGGAAGTCCAGAAAAGTCTTCTCTTCCCAATGGAAAGGAATCGACCAATGTCAAACCGTTTGACCAAATGGTAAAGAGAAAGGCTAAGTCTGTGATTGTCCCGTGTACCATTCCAAGAGAGTCTGTTTCTATTGCCAATAGAAGAGGCATTGGATGTGAAGCTTCCATGTCTACCTAAAAGATCGTAAGGATGGTAAAGTCAAAATGTATGACTCTACTCCAGGTAGTCCAATTATCTAACTCTATTAAGTTCCTACTTATAGATTCTTAATAACATGATGTGATAAGATTACATTTTGATGTTTTGCAGAATCAAAGAGAAAGAAGGGAGCTTAAAGGAAATAGCATGTTGTGTCTGATCATGAAGAAGTGGATTCGGATCGCATGGTTCGATGATCAGATTTTTGAGTTGTTGCTTAGGAGTTATGATAGACTGCTTAGGAATGATTAGAAACATAGTTTTCATATGTATTTGCATTGTAAGAACAAGTTTTCCGCATTTTATAAATATTTTTTTGTCTTATTTTATATTTCCTTGCAATGGCATTTGTCAAAATTGTTGTTTATATTTGAAGATTGTGGTAATGTCGTAATTTTCGAAGTAAGGAAGATTCTCATCGCCCAAGTTTCAATTGCACAGAAATTTGGAATCATGTGATTTGAATTATATGAAGTATGAAAATCTTGGTACTTAGGAAAATTGAGACTAATTCCTTGTTTGCATAAGTATGTGAGTTAAGTGAAGGACTAGGAGATCTAGTACACATTGATGTGCACTGGTTAGATCCAACACAAAGGATGATAAAGTCTATTCATCATGATTTAATAAAAGTTTAGTAAATATGGTTATACTTACAAGATTAAGTGTAATTCTAATACTTTGAAAAGTTTCAAAGTATAGCAGAACGAATAAGAAGAATCAATTAGGCAGAAAGATAAAAGTTTCTCCAATCTGAAAGGAAAAGAGAATACTTTAGTATCATGTTTTATGATCATCCTTATGATTATGGAACCATATCACAATTGATCCTCTAAGGACACATTAGTGCACTTGTATGGCTAAGAAGAGGAATTGGGAATTGCTGAAATGGTTAAATCAAGAAGATGAGTCATACTTCGTTCCAAAATCGAGTCTTAGTGTCTTGAGTGACATATTATAAGTAGGTTTATAACACATCATAAAATGTGGAGTAGAAAAGTTTTCTTACTCATGCACATTTGTACTTAGTAGTTGGGATGTCTTGGATAAGACAAAGACCAACCGAGACCAATTATATGAAGTGTCATTCTTGATAAGAATCCGCACTAACTCTTGAATATTTATTTGTCAAGAAATATTTCTTGAGAAAAGAATCTTATATGTCAAGAGGTCAGTGGGAGTCTTAAAGATATTGAAAAGTTTCAAGAACTAATTAAGAGTAAACCTATTGTTAATCGCTAGCACACGACTTGAGGTTTGTAACATATCGTGTTGACACATTCTTGTTTCTATCCCATTCCAGTTAAGTTAACTATGCATGTGAGTTCTATGAGTTCTCATTTGATTGCATAAGGCAAAGCACCTTGATCAGTGAAAGTACATTGATCAAAGTGGGTGATCTGCTCAATAACTTGGAAGCAATGGTAGGCCCTTATGCTACCAAATGGCAAGAAATTAAGATTGAAAAAGTTCAGTCCATATGAGTTCGGATTTGTCACAAACCTTGTCTTGTGATTATGGTTATGACAAATTCACATGGATAGGAGCACATGCACCATAAAATCTAAGTGGCAAACTTTTCTCTCCACTTCATGAAAATGATTGTGAGGAAACATTTCTACTAAGTGGATTTTAAGGAGATAGCAATCGTGTTAATTGCATTCTCAAATTCGAGTATGATTACGACATCCTACTTCATAGTTCGAATTGCGAGAAACGTAAAATAGTCTTAACAATCGAGACTTACTACTAAAAGTTTTGATATAGTTTAGACACACATATGAGCTATCTAAGGTAAGGTGTATGAGTTTGAGAAGCCTAGAAAAAGTCTTATCGAAGCATCTTGTATGATAAATCTGAACTTTGGTAAGAAATCCAATAAGCATTGATTTCTAGAAGTCCAGCTGATTTCTGAGCACATGTCAAAACTAGTGGGAGCATGATATGTGTATTTTTATATATATTTATGTATAACATATCTTAATATCTTAGCCTTTATTATTATTATTTAGAACTAAAATATACTTAATATGCTTTGAAATATTTAATTACAGTTAAAATGGGAGATGGAATGCAAAAGAAAGAGAATGGAGCTGAAAAGATGCAAAAAGGATATTGCTAGCAGATTGACCCCTCTTCAGTGTTTCGGGTATATCTGATGACTCACAAGTCCAATTTACGAGATTCAAAATGTTCTGAAAACTAGACGAAATTTCCTACGAATTATGTGAGAGGGACTTTTGGCTAATTCGACACTTATCTTATCCAAAATTGGCCTTGAAGATGAAGCATAAAAGCTGGACGGAAATTCCCTCCAAGTTACTTATTCCCCAAGCACCACTTTCCTTATCTTTATTTGCTTAATCCCTAAGCCACATTAGTTTCCTTATTCCAATCCAACTCTAATATTCCATATAATTCCATCTCCATCAACTATAAATACCCCATATCATTCCACCGGTTTCATAATCGATGATATTCCAATTCGACTTCCAACTTAATTTAGTCGATATTAAACTTCTGTAAAGCCGTTTTTAGGGTCTAGAAGGCGGCTGGAAGGCCGTTAAGCTAACAGGAGAAGAGATCGGAAGGGTTGGAGAGCGGATACATGTCGGTAATCATATGGATTGCTAACGTGACCATGTTTAGCATTCCATTGTGGTACTTTTCTGTATTTAGTTTCTGATTTAGGTGTAAAAACCTTTTACTTTGTTTTTATGATTGAATGAAACTTTGATTATTAGACTAATTCCTATATTAAATTGTTTGTTTGTGTTTAATTTATCTTGCCAAGCTTGTTAAAAGATCCTTATGTGTTAATGATGATTATTTTCTGTTAATTGTTAAGTGAATTGAGTTGTGTGAACACCTACTTGATTGCTTGTCTCTTATAATTTTGATGACCATCGGGATTATAAGTCTAGGAATAACGAATGTGAAACTAGGATTAACTTGGAATAAGTAAGTTAATGTGTAAGCCTTGTTTGATGACCATCAACAAGAGGTTAAATTGAATGATTAATTTGATTAACTATATTTACAAGTCTTGCTTGATACGAACTGAACACTAGGAAGCATGTTAGTTTAATCAACTGATCACTGTTTAAATTGACTTGTTTGCTAAAGTATTAGTTATAGTGAACGCGAATCTAATCATTTTAGGAATCGGTGAACATGAATAAATGAATTTGTGTATGCAATTGTCTATGTTTTAAGGTGTAATTTATCTAAACCAAAGTACCTGAAGAGATGTGCTTTCCTGTTAGTTTATCGAGAGTTGTTAATTGTTAGTTTGAGATTTATTAAACCATTTTCTTTATTATTTTCGTGTGACCTATAACCTATAATCAAATATATTAAATTAATCCACCGTTCCCTGTGATCGACACCCGACTTACCTAAGCTATACTGTAATCTGACTAGGTACACTGCCTATAAGTGCATAGTTAGTCTAAGTTTGTTAGGTCATAAATATTAAAATTAGTTGGTACTTTTGTGCACATCAAGTTTTTGGCCTCAGAGCATAAGTGTTATGCTTGTAAGTACGTAATCATTATGCTAGTGGGAGCACAATTATTACGTTAAGTGTTACAAGTTAGTGATACCATATATATAGGAAACAAAGTTTTAATTTGCAAAGATGCAAAGTTAGAAAAGTTGTTTCACTATAGTAGGGAGAGGAACTAATACTTCATTTCGAATCTAAAAGCTTAGATTGAGATTTTAATAGAATATAGTCATGTACATACATGAATGTTATGTTGAAATGATTCAACATAAAGAAATTATATATATGGAAATATTATAGCAAAGGACTGGTCAAGTATCATGTATTTTTGTGAGACATTATGAATCGTATCGCATATGCTTCAGGTATAGGATCGATTGCATATGTTATAATATTCACTTGTTCTAATTTTCCAAATGCCTAGGGCATTGAGAGGAAAAACGTACCAGAATTGGTTATGACTAAAGTTGTTAAACAACTATCAAGGACAATCTAAGATTCACTGAAGATTGGTTGCTTGTGAACAGTCGGGGGTATAGTAATTGATAGACCATACTGATATAATTCGGAATAGATAAGATTCTATTTAGAATAGATAGTCATATGGGAGTTATGGAAATAGTTCAATAATGGGAGTTGGATATTAAGAATCTATGAGTAAGTTAGAAACTTTTATGCAAGAAGGATGTTCAAAGGAATGTACTTTGAATATGAGACTGTGTATCTATGGAATTGTCTTGTAACAATCTCCAATGGGAAGCTTTGTAATTTCATTGTCCAAGTCTCTGTGCCTTTGTTGCCTCGACATTACAAAAGGAACATTGCGTAAAAGTTTAGACTCAAACAAATTCTATTAGTGGTAAGAATTTTGTATTCTTACACTTATAATAAGGATTAGGGAATTGTGAAATGAGCATCATTGAAAATGTGTTCAGTTGACTTATTTCACAAGGTAAGGACCATAGGCAACCATAGTATGCATGCTTGGAGCATGGGATAACTGTTGTTTTAATTTAAATGTTAAGTTGATTAGTCCAAACATTATACAATGAATAATGTGTAATCAATATGGTGATTAAATAATAAAGTGTTCCATTTATACTCAAAAGTATTGAGACCATATTGGATTCGATTATTCTTGTGTTTCACTTCGCATGTTTTACTTCCCGAATAATAAGATTATTCAAACATCCACAGTCGATCATACTTTGGAAGTAAGTAATGAGGCAAGACTGTCATGAATCCGACTATAGATTGTCTAAGCGTTTAGACATAGCACAAGTTTGTTACAGTGTTCATGAGTACTCCTGTAATAAGATTTGAGTATTAGATTAAACCCACGCTCACATGAATTACTTCATGGATTTTATCACGAGTGATTGTGAGACGATAATATCTTATATTCTTCAAACGAAGACATATAGTTGTAATTTAAAAGTCGGTTGCACATTGATGATACGTAAACACACCAGTAACTTGGTGTCATAAAACGTATTGATGTGTGTGATTTGATGAGTAAATAGAGCAAGCATATGAGTTGAAGTTTATCCGTTCCTTTTACCCTAAGAGGGATAAAAGCAATATCTATGGGCCCCTCGATGATTTAGTGATGACACCCTAAGCGCTTGGCCAAGCCTGGACTGATTTAATTTGTTCAGTTAGTCAGTCGTCATAAATCGGAAATCGGGAAACAGAACTAAGACGGAGAGAAGGATTATAATCCATGTCTCATGTCTATAGGATATCTTGTAGAATGGAGGAATATATGATCCCTTATCTAATGGACGCGTCAGAGTTCGATATCGGCTTTTGAGAACTACGATTGCTAATCGGATTATGAAGCTATATTGGCAGTTATAGTTATTAGACTTATCCAAGTGGGAGACTGTTGGATTAGGTGTCTAAGCCCAAAACTATACTTGGTATGTACTTGTCCCGATAGTAGCATGGTCCATTTTGGGTTTCATTCACCAGAACAATTTGATGGGATGGATATTTGAGAAAAAGGTTATTTGTGATTTATTAATATATTATAATTATAATATTTTAATTGAGAAATCATATTATTTAATTAGTATTGATCAAGAATTAATTAGGAATTAATTAAGTGATCAAAAGAGACTGATTAAATTAACGGGAACTGATTATGTAAATCAGTGATACATTTGTTTGGGCTGATGATCCATGATTGATTTGTGATGGACTAATCTTATGAGATAGTCCATTAAGTGTTAGTCCAAATCAATTGTTGGATCATAAGCCTAAGTGTAAGAATTAGGGTTTACAAGTGACTATTGGAATTCTACACTATAAATGTAACCCCTAAACCCTAAAAGCGGACCATGTATATTTTAGTATAGCCAATTTTTTTGGTGTCTTCAAGCTCTCTCTCATTATCTTTCAATTGTTGGTGGTGTTTTGTGAACCATTTGAGGCATCTCACTTGAGGTGCTAAGCTCTTGAAAGGCTAAGAACTAAAAGCTACAACAAAGAGTATTCATCTAACTAGTTTTATATTGTATATTTTAAATTGCATGCTAGCTAGGGTATATGCTTTGGATAACATGAAGTTGCAAGTATAAGTAGAGGAAACTTAGATCCAAGGCAGTATGGTTGTATGTGCACCATAGGAGTGTTATAGTACATAAAACCCAACACTACGTTTGGATTTAAGCACAATAAAGCTTGTAAATTATTTTTGGCAAGTGAGGTAATGAACCATTGGATTGTTGAGAAAAGACCTTGGGATAGAAATTTTATTTCTCCGGAAAGATTGGTTTGGCTTGATGTGGAAGGGGTGTCGTTATGTGCTTAGAGTAAACAAACATTTCGTACGATTATAAGTAAATGGGGAAATGTAGCACACATGGATGACGAATTAGGAGAAGATGTGTACAAAAAGCATATTTGTGTTTTGACTATGTTTCAAGTAATAATTTTGGATGTTACAAGGTGTAAGATTATCTTGGATTTGGGCTTATCAAGGGTTTCCTAATTGCACTATAAATAAGGATATACCCTATCGATTTCGGCCATCTCTTCTTTTGAAGCACCAGCCAAAAATTTGAAGCCTCCCTCCATCTCCATAATCATTCTTAATTGCTAGTGTTGGGTGTGAACCATTAGAGGCGCAACATATGCGGAGCTTGCTCTTAAGGCATCAACAACACAAGGTTTTCATTGTTATTACTACATAACAATTGAGGTATGATTTTCTTAACCCTAATTGTGTATTTTGATTATATACTAGTGTACTAGGGTTTCTACTTTGTTGTTCAATTTGTATTTTCAATTAGAGAAAACATAGATCTAAATTAGGGTTGCATGCACACATAGGATTGTTTGTAATGCTAAAAACCCATCAAGAAGTTTTGCCCACGTAGAGCCTGGTTCTTCGCTAAACCCCCTCTAAGTGAGTTATGATTACCGTAATTTAAGTATAACATATGTTTAAGTTCATTATCGTTATTACGAACCTATAAACAAGATTTGTCAGTGATTCCAAGTTGTTATACTGATTGATCTACTTACAGGGATGATGTCTAGGCTGGATTTAGTGAGGTGTTTAAAGTGGGCTTTCCAAACAGTATACTTCTTATACCAAATGAACCCTACCTCCGATATGATCCTACCTGGTTGTTTCTTACTTGATAGATCTTGAAGAAGACTTTTATTTAATGATGAATCTAGACTAATAATTAGTCACAATAAATAATAGACTAAAACTTAGTGATAATGACACGAGGTTACGTCAAAGGAAAAGACAGTTGCTAGAAGCGAAGCGCTGCTCAAATTTCATATCGGCACTTTAACAAGTGAGTGCATAGTTACTTTCATATTACACATAGATATGAAGTATTTAAAATTAATACATTCTATATTTGCATATTATCTGTGTTTCTTATATTTATGCTAGATGAACGATTTATATATGTTTTACGTGATTTAAACTGGATTTGTATTTTTATACCTATAAATATATTGGGTAAAGATAGGTAGATGAATGATAAGAGATGAAAGATGATATATATGATGAGAGGTGAAAGATGATGAGAAGCCTTGACTTTAAAGTTGATCCATTCATCTAGCAGAGTATAGATGACGACCACGGACTATTCTAGACAGTCCAGTTGAAAGCTAGCAGGCTCACAACCTGTAAGTGCTTGTGACCGACGTGTTCACCAGATGTACTCTAAAAAACCTGGCAGCTATGGACTTATTACCTTACAAATGAACATTGGCAGCTATGGAATTAGTGTCTTACAAATGAACATTGGTAGTTGTGCCTGATTGATAACATTGGCAGCTATGGACTTAGTGCCTGTTGGATAAACCCTGGCAGCGATGGACTTCGTGCCTATTCATTAGGACAATCCTTAGGAATAAATAAATGAAGAATATATGATTCTTAGGGTATATCCTTAAGAATAAAGAAGATAATGGGGATGAGAAATTGGGTTAATTTTTTGATGATAAAAGATAATAATTATATTATTGTGGGTTGAAAACCCTATGCACTCATCAGGTTTCCCAACCTAACCCACTCAGTTTATTGTATTACATGTGGCTATATGAAAGATACATTCTACTGAGAGATTCAAAGAGTCTTAGCCACTAGTTTAATTACTGTAAGGCTTGTAATATTTCGTTATGCTTATGTTTATGTATTGACGATGACATCCCAACGTTTTAAAATAAATAAAAATACATTGCTTTGGAAATGCTTTGATAACATCTTTATCATGTTTTCTGGGAACAATTTCCGCAATCCTATTTTTCAAAAACGATACTCTGATTTTTAAATAAGCATAAACAAATCGATCTTTTCAGGCTGTGAAAATGGAGATGTCACAGTTGGTGTTAGAGCATTAGTTTAAGAAAACTAGGATTTTAGGAAATTTCTAGACTTAAACTTAGAATGCTAAGCAATGATCGTGAGGAGTGTGTCTGTTATATTTTAGGAAGTGTGCCTGAATAGACACGAGCACTAGCTTATTTAGGGAAGATGCCTAAATTTCTCTTATGTGCTAAATATATGCTTTATGATGCTATCGTTTGATCGAATATATGGTCTATTGCCAACCAGATCTAGAAATTTGATTTGTTTAGATATCTAAACGTTTAACTACGATATTAGAGCTGGCATGTAACTTTTCGGAGTGATAAGGAGATTTATATGTCTATCGTAAATAAAGATTTCCTATCTTAATTGTCTTCATTGAACATTGAACGTCTAATTTGGCGTATAGATCGACATTGTGAGAACTCGAAGCGGATTTGAAAATGGTAATCAGCAACCTGACCCACGAGTGATTGAGCATGCACCAGAGGTAGCAACTACACCCGAGCCAATCACGATGGTAGGATTCCAATCAATGATTTGGGCTATGATGGTCGAACAAAGGGAGGAGATGATAGAAATGTTGCTTAATAGGGATGTACCTATTGTACCTATTGTACAACATGAACTGAACATAGAACAGTCAGAGGATGGAAACTATAGTCAGACTTTCAGTCAAGTTGAGCCACGTATGGGTAGAAGAAACCAACCCAATGGAAGAAATGATGGACGTGGATGAAAGTATAAGGATTTCATTACATCCAAGCCACTAAGCCTTTTTAGAAGCCCAACATCGGTGAAATTTATGGATTGGATCTCTGAGATGGAGATGATGTTTGAAAGTTATCACTACAGCAACAAACAGAAGACCCTTCTCGTGGTTACACAGTTGAAGACTGGAGTATTAAGTTGGTGGCAGTTATTGGCTGATACCATGCCCAAAGGAGAAGCTAACAAGATGTCTTGGTAAGAGAAAAGGGTCTAGAAAAAAATAAGGCGGGAGAAAAGAGGAAGATTGATGTATCCTCAAGATCTGATAAGAAAGGAAGATTCTCAAAGTCTAACCTGGATGACCAAAAGTATAGAGCCAAGTGGTGTGAAAAGTGCAAGAAGAAGCATTATGGGAGATGTGACGGCGAAGTGACTTGTTGTAAGTGTGGGAGCATCGGTCACTATTCCAAGGATTGTACGCTTAATAATAAGGTATGCTACGGATGCAGAGACAAGGGGAATATGTCAAAATATTTCCTATAGAAAAATGAAGCAACAAGGCCAAATACATCGTCGAAGCCAAAGGCAAGAGCATTCCTGATGATCCTTGATGAAGCAGGTGATGATGCGAGGGATCAGAAGTAAGGATCTATATATCCGAAGAGAAAGATATAAAGTAGCCATATAGATGGTATCATGTGGTGTAGCCTATTATAAGAGACCTAATATAGGGTGAACTTGAATATCTATGTAAGTGTTTCAAGAAATAATATAAACCTTGGTTATGTTATCTGATGTATTAACTTGCTATATGATTTTTCTTATGTGGTGAACTGGAGAACTGAGAGGCAATACATGGGATGAGTATGAGTAGGTGTGAAAGGTAGTAGAGGGCTATACTAATACAAGCACAGGACTCGCACTTGGATCGGGGAAAGTCACAAGGTTACCAAGGCGCTAGTAATTGATTTCGTTTTGTTCATGTCTGTCGTTACCATTGTTTCGATAATGACTAAAAAGATGATTATTATTCTGACCATATTGGTCATATCAAATCGAGTCCAGATAAGATAAAGTATGTTACATGGTTCAGAGAACCAAGTTCGATGTAGCATCCGAATTAGACCAAAAGATTGAAGTGTAAGATAATCGAAGCAGTCAATAGAAGTATCATGGTTGTCGTTAAAGTAAGAAGCTTGTACCTAGAAGTGTTACATGATAGAATGTAATTATATCACATTAGAAAATGAAGTAAGGTATGTTCGATTCTAGAATCTGACTCAAACAGACCGGAGTTTAAAGCGTTGCATCATATGATGACAGGTCATTAGAACATGACCTATCGGTCTGTTACGGTAATCAAAGTAAATAACTTCTCTTAAGTAAAGTATGTTTAAGAATGAGAGAGAGTCTCCAATAAGGATCAAGTTTGTAAGTCGAAGGTTACAATTGAAAGTCCAACATAGTAAGAAGAGCAGATGAAAGACTGAGCACTGCCAACAGTCAAGAAGTCCAAGAGATAGATACTCATTTGAAAGGACATAAGAGTTACATTTATTACCTAGGATGAAAAGATAACTTATGGAGTCATTATGCAAGCCATGTTTTGTTGATGATTCCATGACATAATCATTCTAAGGGGGAGATAATTGTAACGCCCGCACATTCGGGCTAGTCAATTTAGAGATAATAAGAATTAAAATTGACTTTTTGATAGAAGATTATTTAGGATAAATAATCTTAAATAAACTTATAGCATATGTCACAAGGATTTCGTACATATAAAGAACGTTGAAATCCGACTTATAATGAAGAAGTTATGATCCTTCGAAGTTTTACGATTAAACCGACACGGCTTTGCGTATCTTAAAAAGTAACTTTTTATAAAATAATTTTTAGCCTTATCAATCTAAACAAAATTCGTA
This sequence comes from Lactuca serriola, assembly GCF_051521515.1. Classification (NCBI taxonomy): domain Eukaryota; kingdom Viridiplantae; phylum Streptophyta; class Magnoliopsida; order Asterales; family Asteraceae; genus Lactuca; species Lactuca serriola. Next base: position 339,880,094 of record NC_136412.1, on the reverse strand, counting down.
GTATATGTTAAACCGAAAACGTGCATATAGAGAACATCCAAATCTGACTTCATTTAAGGAAGTTATGATGTTTCTAAGATTAAGCGTAGCAGTATACAACTCGGAAATTGAATTTTAGATCGATCGATTTTAGCTGACGCAACCTAAACAAGAATTGAATATCTCGTTAATAGCATCTCAACGATATAAAGACAGTCGAAAACGGACGGTGGATGACAAAGTTAAGAATTTTTAACGAACTTTAACTGTCTAAGCCTGTTAAAATATAACTTCAAAAATAAATTCAAAATTAGCCGCCGGAGTCTAAATGGAAGTTGTAGATATTTTCAATTGTCAATACCTACACGTTGATATAAAGAACGTAAAAAATGGAGCTCGTATGCAAAATTTGTGAATTTTTTAAGACTGGTTGTTTTACATGCGTCCTACGCTACGTGTCAGCACCAGGCGAAGCCTGGGTGCCTATGTAAGCTCACGATGCGAATTTCATATGTCATAACATGAAGTTCATATGTCACGATGCAAAGTTCAAGTTTCACGATGCGAAGATCCCCGGGACAGCCTATAACTAGAGCTCGAAAATCACTCTTTTCTTCACACCTTCTCAACCAATTCTCTCCCAAACACCCCCAAAGCCTCAAGGATTTTCCCTAGCACCTCCTAGGTGTTAGTAGAGAGCCCCAGAGTGCCGGAAATCCACGAGAAGAAGAGCTCTCGGTTAAGAAGTCCTATCTATGAAGAGCCCGGTTCCTCGCTAAACCCCCCGTAAGTGATTTTATGTGTAACGACCCAAATTTCACGTCCAAAAATTTCGTTTTAAAAACATTACTTTAGAAAAACGTTAATAGTTAAAAACATTGTTTGATCAAACCATAACAAAACGTAAGCCATGTCTAAAAGTCACATCATACAATCATCAAAATATCAGAGTATAAATCCCAGAGAATCTCGTAAGTGCGGAAACCCGTGTGTGTGCATGATGTGCCGCTACCACGCCGGCTCCTTCCCCTTCGATGTAGAGGTACCTGAGACCAAAACTATAAACTGTAAGCACAAAGCTTAGTGAGTTCCCCCATCGTACCACATACCATACAAACACATAACACGCATACTGCCAGGCTATCCTGGGGTGCCTGACTAACCGGTACGACCATTCTGGGGTGCCGACTACCCGTGTCAAGCCATTCTGGGGTGCTGACTACCCATGTCAAGCCATTCTGGGGTGTTGACTACCCATCGGTCCTAACGAACGATCCTCAGGGACTAGTCCCCTCCTACTACCACTATCGCATATAACATAACAGGCCAGCATGCAAACATATCATCACGTACTGTCAGACATTTCTAGGGTGTCTGACTACCCTCCGGTCCTAACAACCGAACTCTACTACTATCACATATAACATATCATGCTAGCATATAACATATCAGGTAGTAGCAACTTAGATGATATCATGAAGACAATCATCTAACATACGACTCCTACTGGTGGGCCGGCATTGTGGCCGTAGACCCACCGCTACTGGAAGGTATCTCACCTCGAATAGGCTGCTGGTCTGTGTGGGAATTGACTGTCTACTACTGCTGCTGCTGCTAACGTCCCCCGACTATAATTCCCACAAAACGATCAGTCAAACACCGCTAGATGTTCTTAGGGTAAAATGACCCTTTTACCCCTTACCAAGTCAAAACCAGGTCAAAGTCAACTTCCAGTTGACTGGACTCGCCGAGTCCTGCGAGCAACTCGCCGAGTCCATCCCTCACTGATCCGGTCCCACTCACCAGGTCCCTCTTTTCACTCACTGAGTCACCCTTGACTCGCTACCCGGGACTTTGGGGCCGACTCGAGTCCCAACTCGCCGAGTCCTGCGAGCAACTCGCCGCGTTCCTCGATCAGATCCCCTGCTTGTTTCCAATCCACACCAAAACGCCCCATTCGAGGGTTTGGGGGTTTCGGGACTACGTTATACAGTTAATTCCGTGCATAGGTACGAAGGGTTGAGCCTTCGACGCTTAAACCCCTCGTGTTCTGTGGATGTTCATATTACTCGCCGAGTTTGAAAAACTACTCGGCGAGTTCCAGGCAATCTTCATAGGTCTCGCCGAGTTTGTTCATCCAACTCGCCGAGTCGACGACCATCTTCATAGAACTCGCCGAGTTCCACTTTGGGACTCGCCGAGTCCTTCGGCCCATTTCCTGAGTAGGCCAGATTTGGGACATGCAACACTTCCAGACCACAGATCCATGGTCCTAGGGCTCATTTACCACGTAAAGTTGTAAACTTTACGTGCATGCATGACCCTATGAGCTCAAACATGCACTTCCAAGCTATACAAGAGGTCCTATACTCAATGGGGACTTCCACTACCTCAACCACAGAGACTTTATGCTACTATGAAGTCCAAAAGGTCCAAATCCGAAGTCCTTGTAGAACATTAGCCATAAACACATAGAGATTTAGGTTCTTAGGGCTTAAAACCTCTTTTCTTAGGGACAAAAGGGGACTAACGAGCTAAAGATCAAGTTAGGGTCTTTTCTACCTGAATAGAAGCCCTTCACATAGTAGATTCCGGATCTTCTTCCCTTCTTGCACTCTTCAATCTTCTCCTTCTTCTCCCAAGCCCCAAATCACCTTCAAAATGCTAACAATCACCCACAAGGACACAAAGGAGGCTAGGGTTTCGTTCTACAGGTCTCTGGGAGTGCTAAGGGAAGTGGAGGTTGGGTTAGATCGATTAAATAGGGTGCAAACACCCAGGTTAGGGTTTAAGTCCAAACATGGTCTACTCGCCGAGTAGACCGAGTAGATCCCGTGTCTAGTCCCGCTTCTACTCGGCGAGTTAGTCCTTCAACTCGCCGAGTCCAAGGCTAATTATGCAAAATAAAGAGATTTAATAACCACGCATACATAACAGGAATCAGGTGCTACAAATCTCCCCCACTTATTTTAGACTTCGTCCTCGAAGTCTGCTGCTCGATCCTGAAACTGCTCGGGATAGTGGTCCATCATCTCGTCCAACGGCTCCCAAGTCCATTTCGAACCCTTGCGGTGCTGCCATTGCACCTTCACTAGCTCCACCCTCTTGTTCCTCAAATCCTTCGACTTCCTGTCGAGGATTGCGACTGGGCGCTCAATGTAATTCAGGCTGTCATCAACCTGAATATCCTCCAACGGCACTACCGCTGAATCGTCCACTAAGCACTTTCGCAGCTGAGAGACATGGAAAGTGCTGTGGATCTGGCTGAGCTCGGCTGGCAGATCCAACCTATACGCCACCTTGCCCACCCGGGCTACAACCCTGAACGGTCCAATTAATCTCGGGCCCAACTTGCCCCGCTTTCTGAATCGGATGACGCCTTTCCAAGGCGACACCTTCAGGAGAACCATATCCCCGACTTGAAACTCCAAGTCGGATCGACGCTTGTCGGCGTAACTTTTCTGCCGACTCTGAGCAGTCTGAAGCCTGCTCTGGACCTGCTGAATCCTCTCGGTCGTCTTGAGCACCACTTCGGTGCTCCCCATGACTCTCTGGCCAACTTCACCCCAGCATATCGGGGTCCTGCACCTTCGTCCGTACAACAACTCAAATGGAGGACGATCAATACTCGCGTGGTAGCTGTTGTTGTATGAGAACTCGGCCAGGGGAAGATAGGTATCCCAGCTACCACCAAAGTCTAGCACGCACGCCCACAGCATATCCTCCAGAGTCTGGATGGTCCTCTCGCTCTGGCCATCCGTCTGCGGGTGAAAGGCGGTGCTAAAATGCAGACGAGTGCCCAACTCGTCATGGAATCTCTGCCAAAATCTGGAAGTAAAACGCACATCCCTGTCCGAGATCACCGATACCGGCACCCCGAGCCGTGCCACGATCTCCCTGATATAGATGTCGGCCAATTTCTCGGCAGATATGCTCTCCTGAATCGGAATAAAATGAGCACTCTTCGTCAATCTATCCACGATGACCCAAATCGAATCCACTCCATGTGCGGTCCTGGGAAGCTTCGTGATAAAATCCATCGTGATATCTTCCTATTTCCACAGTGGAATATCCAACGGCTGCATCTTGCCATGCGGTCTCTGATGTTCGGCCTTGACCTTCTTGCAGGTCAAACACCGCTCGACGTACCATGCCACATCCCGCTTCATGCAGGGCCACCAGTAATCCAGACGAAGATCCCTATACATCTTCGTCGCCCCGGGATGAATAGAGAATCGGGACTTGTGCGCCTCCTCCATCAAAATCTGGCGCACGCCTCCATGATACGGCACCCACACCCTACGGTGTAGTGTCAATAGTCCTCGGCTATCATAATCAAAGGAGGACACCTGACCCACTACACGCTCGCTCTTCCGATGTTCCTCCTTGATAGCCTCCTGCTGAGCCTCCCGAATTTGCTCCAACAGGGGAGTCACCACGGTCATCCTCAAGTAGACGTCCCTGATCGGCGCCGCCTTGCGGCTAAGCGCATCGGCCACCACGTTGGCCTTCCCCGGGTGGTAAAGGATCTCGCAATCATAATCCTTCACCACATCCAACCACCGATGCTGCCTCATGTTCAGATTCGGCTGATCCATGAGATACCTCAAACTCTTGTGGTCCGTATAGATGGTACATCGAACCCCGTAGAGGTAATGTTGCCAAATCTTGAGGGCAAAAACCACCGCCCCCAACTCCAAATCATGCGTCGGGTAGTTTGCCTCGTGAGGCTTGAGCTGCCTCGAAGCGTAGGCAATGACATGCCCCCTCTGCATCAGTACCGCGCCCAACCCAGAAATGGACGCATCACAATAAACTACAAAATCCTCTACGCCCTCTGGCAGGGCTAATATTGGCGCCTCGCACAATCTCTGTCTCAGCGTCTCAAATGTAGCCTGCTGCTCGGGCCCCCACCGAAAGACCACGGCTTTCTTCGTCGGTCGCGTCAGGGGCACGACTATCTTGGAGAAATCCTGAATAAATCTCCGATAGTAGCCTGCCAATCCCAGGAAACTCCGAATCTCAGATGGAGACTTCGGAACCTCCCATCTCATCACGGCCTCAACCTTGGCCGGATCGACCAGAATCCCGTTCTAGTTGACGAGGTGTCCAAGAAATTGCACCTCGCGCAACCAGAACTCACACTTGGAGAACTTGGCATACAAGCTCTCCCTCCTCAGGGTCTCCAACACCTCCCTCAGGTGTTCCTCATGCTCCTCCTGAGTCTTGGAATATACCAAGATGTCATCGATAAAGACTATCACAGACCGATCCAGCATCGGTCTGCACACGCGGTTCATGAGGTCCATGAACGCGGCAGGAGCATTGGTGAGCCCAAACGGCATCACCACAAACTCATAGTGGCCATAGCGCGTCCGAAACGCTGTCTTCTGCGCATCCTCCTCCCTGATCCTCATCTGATGATAACCCGAACGCAAGTCAATCTTGGAGGACCAAGATGCTCCCTGAAGCTGATCAAAGAGGTCATCAATCCTCGGGAGTGGGTAACGGTTCTTCACCGTCACCTTGTTCAGCTCCCGGTAATCTATACACATCCGATGCGACCCATCCTTCTTTTTCACAAATAGGATCGGGGCTCCCCAAGGCACACTGCTCGGACGAATAAATCCCTTGTCCAACAGCTCCTGCAGCTACGTAGACAACTCCTGCATCTCGGGAGGAGCCAACCGATACGACGCTTTGGCTATCGGAGCCGCACCAGGAACAAGGTCAATCCTGAACTCCACCTGCCGCTCCGGAGGTATCCCAGGTAGCTCCTCCGGGAAAACATCTGCAAAATCTCGAACCACCGGAACCTCGCTCACTGTTGCCTTGCCCGCCTCCCGGGTATCCATCACATACGCGACATATCCTGCGCATCCCTACTGAAGATAGCGCCTAGCCCTCGCTGCTGAACATACAACGGGTCCACACTGAGGCCTCTCACCATGAATCACTAACTCTCCCCCGCTTGGGGTCCTGACCCGCACTAGCTGCTGCGCGCAATCTATCACCGCCCCATTAGGGCTCAACCAATCCATGCCAATGATCACCTTGTTCCCGCGCAACGGAATGGGAACCAAGTCTACCAAGTAACGCTCCTCAAACAAACGCAAAACGCAATCTCGAAACACCATCGATGCTCGCACCGATCGATCATCAGCAATCTCTACCTCTAAAGAGCAATCTAACTTGCCCGAAGTCTCATGAAACTTCTTGCTAAGCGCAAGAGAAACAAACGATCAGGATGCACCCGAGTCGAACAATACCTGAACTGGGATGCCGTTCACATGGAACGATCCTAATGCATACATATACATACGGAGCACATATCAATATCATAACATCATAAAATAAAAAGAGAGGGGAAAGAATTATACCCGTCACTACATCGGGTGCGGCGCGTGCCTCCTCGGTAGTCAACTGGAATGCTCGGCTCCTCACTACCGGAGCCTCTGCCTTGCCCTGCTGGCCATCCGTGATCCGTAGGGTCGCTGGAGCTGGCGCCTTTACTGGCGCTGAAACTGTCAACTGGGGGCAATTGGCCTTCTTGTGGCCCCTCTGGTTGCAGTGAAAACACAACAACTCTGATGTCTGAATGACTGTTGCCGGAGCAGTGCAATCCCTGCTGATGTGCCCAGGCTTTCCGCACTTGTAGCAGCCTGACGATCCCATCCTGCACGCCCCCTCGTGTGGCCTGCCGCATTTCCTGCAGCGACTCGGTCCTGACTGGCCTTCGGCCTACCATCTGATCCCTTGGGCTTCTTCCCCGAAGCCCCTCCTGCCTGTCCCTCCTCCAATTTCCGTTTCGGGATGTGCTCCAAATCTATCTCCCTCTCCCTCGCCCTGGCAATCATAGAGTCCAAGGTAGGGCAAGCCGAAAAGCTAACATGCTCCCGGATGTCCGCTCGTAGCATATCGTGATAACGAGTCCTCCTCATATCCTCGTCACCAGCATACTGGGGCACCAACAAAGCCCTCTCCCGGAACTTGGCGGTGATCTCCGCCACAGTCTCCGTCGTCTGTCTCAGATCCAGAAACTCCCTGGCCAGCTGCTGAAGCTCGACAGCCGGCGCAAACTCTGCCCTGAACCTGTTCATGAAGTCCGACCAGGTCATAGCCTCGATAGCTGAGGCTCCCAACGAGTCACCCACTGACTCCCACCAATCCCGGGCTCGGTCCCGTAAACATCCTGTTGCATACCTCACCATCGACCCCTCGGGGCAGAAGCTAGTCAACTGGGCAGACTCGATGTCTGCAATCCATCGCCTGGCAGCAATGGGGTCCTTCACCCCATGGAAATCCGGCGCACCACTGCCCCTGAAGTCCTTGAAGGACAGTGTGCGAGATCCTGACTGGCTGGATGCCAAATCACTCCTGAATGCCCGCAGGCGATCCTCCATCAACTCCATGATCCCTTCCTTGATCGACCCAAAGAGGATGGGGGTCGACTCAAGGATGCCCCTGGTGATCTCTGACGTGATGAACTCGCGTATTCCCTCATCTATCGGCTCGGAACCTGATCCCGAACCTGACCCCTCTCCTGAACCGCCATTTACCGGCCTCGATCGAAGTACCACCATTCTGCAATACATCACAACAATAATTAGAGATACTGATACTTCCTGAGGGATCACAACTACTTACAAGTTCCCTGGTCTTGTCTTGGCCTTCCCCGGTTCGGGTACGGATCCTCTGCTTTCAGTAGTATGCGCCCATACTACCTTCCACATCTATCCGTACCTTCTCCAAGGACCGCCTCGACTCCACCAGATCCCTTTCCCTATTGCTGATCACTACTATACTCATCCCAGGCTCGCCCTAGGAAATCTCCGACTCTACTCGATCCAGTCCTCAGCTGCTGCAGACCTCATTGTAATGCCAATTAGCCACCACCCGAATACCATCACATGCGACGAGACTCAGATAATCCTTCGAGTACCCGACTCGTCCCTACAACGGTTGGAATCAAACAAGAGTTGCACAGTAGGATCAAATCCGACACTCTAAGATTATTCAACTCTGATCAGATGTGACGTGACATATTCGTCTAATGGCTAATTCCCATTATTCGGAGTCCCACATAGCACGAAGCAAGCAACATTCAGACAAGGGAAACAACCTCAAGAAACTCCGCTCTCATGGGGGGAAACTGATCTAACACACACTGCTAACTCACACTATCGGGCACAACCCTAACAGGCTACCCTACTGCTGTCTACTCGATACTAGCATGCAATTCTCATACAACTGGAACACATAAAGCATGCACATAAGGCATCACTCCTAGATCCTTAGTCCTATTCTAGCATGCTGTTCTACAAAAGCTAATAAACATAACATAAACTTGTATGGGTACTTTGGGGAATACTTACTTGAGCTCGGCCGGTCGCGCACATCACACACTTCGTTCTTTCTTAAACTCTTTTCTCAATTTTAGAAAACATTTTCTTTTAGAAATTCTTTTAATCCCTCGATTTGAGTTCAGACACCCCCGAATGTGAGTCCAAATCCCTCAAACCAGGGCTCTGATACCGACTTGTAACGACCCAAATTTCACGTCGAAAAATTTCGTTTTAAAAACATTACTTTAGAAAAACGTTAATAGTTAAAAACATTGTTCGATCAAACCATAACAAAACGTAAGCCATGTCCAAAAGTCACATCATACAATCATCAAAATATCAGAGTATAAATCCCAGAGAATCTCGTAAGTGCGGAAACCCGTGTGTGTGCATGATGTGCCGCTACCGCGCCGGCTCCTTCCCCTTCGACGTAGAGGTACCTGAGACCAAAACTATAAACTGTAAGCACAAAGCTTAGTGAGTTCCCCCATCGTACCACATACCATACAAACACATAACGCGCATACTGCCAGGCTATTCTGGGGTGCCTGACTACCCGGTACGGCCATTCTGGGGTGCCGACTACCCATGTCAAGCCATTCTGGGGTGCTGACTACCCATGTCAAGCCATTCTGGGGTGCTGACTACCCATCGGTCCTAACGACTGATCCTCGGGGACTAGTCCCCTCCTACTACCATTATCGCATATAACATAATAGACCAGCATGCAAACATTGTTGGATATAGTGTCTAAGTTCATAACTATATTTGGTATGTACTTGGCCCGACCCGGCATGGTCCATTTGGGTTGCACTTCACCCGAACAATTTATGGATAATATTTGAGAATAGTACAAGTTATGATTTATTAATATATGATAAGTTCTAATATATTAATATAAGATCATATTATTTAATTAGTAGTGATCTATAATTAATCTAGGATTAATTTAGAGATCAAAGATATTACTAATTAAATATGGGCTTCTATATTTATATAGTGTGGGGTAGTGCTTATTTGGAATGGGCTAGGCTTGCATGGAAAAGTCCATGGATACTCCATGGAGCTTTAACCCATGGATCTCATGGAAATCAAGAGACATGGGTATTAGGGATGTAACCCTAATCCACTACACTATATAAAGGAGGCTTTGGTTCTTGAAATATTACTAGTTGACACTTGTTGAGGTGAGGGCAAATTTCAAGATAGTAGTGACTATTCTTCCAAAGTTCCAAGTTTGTGGTGATTTGTGATTTCCACTTGAGGCATCCACACTATTGGTGCTAGGCTCTAAAACTCCAAGCAATCAACTACAACTTCAAGGTAAGTATTTCTTCTAGCTTTATTTGACTCATGTTCCCCATGCCATGCTAGCTAGGATATAAACCTTGGAAAAATAATTACTTGCATGTATCTTAGACAAACATAGATCCAAGGTTTATTAGGGTTGCATGTACACTTAGGAAGTGTTAGAATGCTCAAAACCCATCAGTGGTATCAGAGCCTAGGCTTGTTTGTTTGATACTTGTAGCAATATTATGGAAAAAGTCGCAAAACTTGCTGTCTGACTGCTGGACTCGGCGAGTCCATGGGGGGACTCGTCGAGTTCACTTGTATCTTCAACCTACTCGTCGAGTAGGTTCATGCACTCGGCGAGTAAGGTCGACAGAGTGCAGATTTTCGACTTTAGTTGCTGGAAATGGATTAGAAACATTACCCTAAACTGTTTTGGTACTTGAAAACTTGTTTTAGATGGTGTAATGTCATTGCTAATTCATTTACAACAACTAGTTATCAAAATTACAAAGTTTAAGTGTGATTTTGATTCATGAAAGTGTTCATATTCATGTTCTTGCTCTTATGATGTTTAGATGATCATAGGAATTATTTGTAACCTATGTGGTAGATTAATTTTTGATCATAATGTGTTTTAATGGAGTCCATAACTTGTCCTCAAGTTATGGAAAACCAAAAGTCACTTGGATTAAAAACCATTAAAAAGAACACAAGAGTTAGGAAATGAAGAGTCTTCATTTTATTACTCTATTAAACTCATAATTTACAAGAAATGAAAAGTTTTGAAAGTTTACAAAACTTGCCCTCAAGTTTTGGAACAACTAAAGTCAAGTTAAACTTTAGTTCCAACCCTTAGAATTTTAAAAGTTAAAATTCAACCCTTATACTTATATTATTATGATTTAATAATTATATATATATATATATATATATATATATATATATATATATGTGTATAAGAACAAAGTCGTCTTACCGCTAGTACGCCTCATTCACGAAGCCGGTCTATAAGGTGGGTATAAGGTTGTTGCCTATAAAATGGCAACTTAATGGGTGTCCACTATCACCCACCGCTTGCTTGACTGGTGGAGGGTCGTTAGCCGAACGGGTAAGACAAGGACTTATAAATTCTCATTTAAAGTATGATGAATATTATAAAGTAACTAAATGTTTTATTAAAATTCCCAATCTTAGTTACTTTAGGAAAAATGTGAATAAGGTGCTAATCCATGAAATTACACTTTACACTTTGTTTAAGTCGTTGGTGGAGCGTGTGTGGTTAACCGGCACACTAACTTGGACTTAACAAGGTAGGTAAAGGGTGACTTAAGGTTTATTATAGTATTGATGGAGCGTGTGTGGTTTATCGGCACATCGATTGAGTGATAAACTTTAAGGGCACCAAGTGATTTGCATGGTTACTTCACACCTCGTTTTGTGATCCTCGGCATCCCAGTCACAAAACTTGGAGGGCACACTCGAGATTGAAACATGCCTTTGAAAAGTTCATTGAATCTCAAAGAATCTAGGAATTTCTAAGAACCAATCAAAAAACCTAATATTTAAATATTTCGGTTTTCGTGGTGGAAATTGGTGAATCGTCATTCACCTACCTTTCGAATATGTTATAGATTGGATTACGGCATACCTCTTCTAAGTTATAATATATTGTGATTGGATCCTAGCCTTAATATTACATTTGGGTGTTTTATTAAGGACTCTCTTAATATCTAAACTAATCTTGTTCTCTTCTTTCAAATGTCTTCAAACAATGCTGCTTCTGGATCTAATCCTAATGGATCCTTTACCCTTATGAACTTGTGTGGGAAAGTCACCTTTGATGGATCCAACTTCAATGAGTGGATCAGAAACATCAGGATGATTACCCGCTACGAGGACAAAGAATATGTCCTTGACAAGGAGCTTAAGGAGATTGATGAGACCACTGCAACTCCCCAGGAGATCGCTGACTTTCAGGCACATGAAAGGGATGCTACGAAAGTGGCTTGCATCATGATGGCCACGATGACAGCGGAACTCCAAAAGTCTTATGAGGATTTCTACCCTTATGAAATGCACCAAGATTTGATGGAAAGATACCATCAAAGTGCACGACAAGAGAGGTATGAAATCATCTGCTCCATGATAACAGCCATGATGAAGGGCGGGGAATCCGTCACGAGCCACATGTAGAAAATGCAAAGGTATGTGGATCGTTTGCTGAAGCTTAATGTGAAATTCCCTGAGGAGCTTGCAATAGATATCATTTTGCACTCCTTACCATCGTGCTATGATCAATTCCGCATGACATATCACATGAATAAGGAAGAGGTCACACTCAGCAAACTTCAGGGACTTCTCAAGACCGCAGAAACAGGTCTTAAGGGGAAGTCGGTTGTTAACACTCCTACTCCAAACTCTACTCCGGTTTTGGCAATCGGGAAAAGTCGAGGGAAGAAAAGGAAGAGCTCTTCGAAGGGTACCAAGGCTCAGACCCTTGATGGCTCTTCTTCAAGTGGAACCAAGAAAGGTTTCATCACTCCTTCTTCTGACCCAAAAGAGGCTGGATGCTTCTATTTCCATGAAAAGGCTCATTGGAAGCGGAACTGCCCAAAGTACCAGCAGGATGTGAAGGATGGGAAAGTTAAACCCAACAATGCAGTTATTTACACTATCTTATCTAATAACTCACCCCATTCTAAATCTTGGGTCCTTGATACCGGTTGTGGTATTCATATTTGTTGTGACTTGCAGGGACTAAGAAGAAGTGAGAATGTGGAGCAAGGAAGAATAAACTTGATCATGGGGAATAGGAAAGCTTCACCTGTCACCAAGATTGGAGTTTATACTTTATCGCTAAGTAGTGGGTTTAGTTTAGATTTGAATAAATGTTGTTATTCGCCAGGAATGGCAAGAAATATTATTTCCTTTCATGCATTGTACTAACAAGGGTTTACCTTTTCATTTAATAATGAAGTTGGTTCTATTGATGCTTTCTTTAATAATGTTTTTTTATTTTAAAGCATTACCCTGTGATGGTGTGTATGAAGCTGTATCTGTTGTAGATAACTTAGGAAATAATGTTTTGTGTATTGATTCTACTACTAATAATAACTTGGATAAAGCATCATTATGGCATTGTCGTCTTGGACATATAAGCAAGAAACGCATAGGCCAACTCCAAAAGGATGGAGTCTTGGAGTCGTTTGACCTGAAGTCAGATGATAGTTGCGAATCATGCTTACTTGGAAAAATGACAAAGTCACCCTTCACAGGCTCGTATGAGAGGGGTGAAGGTTTGTTGGACCTTGTACACACGGATGTGTGTGGACCATTCAAAAATGCCACAAGGGATGCTAATCGTTATTATTTGACTTTTACTAATGATTACAGTAGATATGGATATGTCTACCTAATCAAGCATAAGTCAGAGACTTTCGAGAGGTTTAAGGAATTTAAACATGAAGTCGAGAATCAATTGGGCAGGAACATTAAGATGCTTCGATCCGATCGAGGTGGTGAGTATCTTAGTTTAGAGTTCCTCGACTACCTTAGGGAATGTGGGATTGTCTCACAATTGACACCTCCCAGGACACCACAGTTGAATGGTGTAGCTGAGAGGCGTAATCGAACCTTGTTAGATATGGTTCGTTCCATGATGAGTCGAGCTACGCTACCAATCTCATTCTGGGGGTATGCCTTAGAGACTGCCGCCCATATTCTTAATCTGTTCCCTACAAAGAAAGTTGCCAAAACTCCTCACGAGATGTGGACTGGTAAAGTACCTAAACTAGACCACATCAAGATTTGGGGTTGCGAGGCTTTCGTGAGACGCGAGACTCATGATAAGCTCGAACCTCGAAGGGAGAGGTGTGTTTTCATCGGCTACCCACAACAATCCTTTGGTTACCTCTTCTACAGACTTAGTGATAATGTGGTCTTTATAGCAAGAAGAGGAGTCTTTCGAGAGAGAGAATTTATAAGCCAAGGAAACAGTGGGAGGCAAATTGATCTTGAAGAAATTCAAGAGTCAAGTGGTGAAGGAACTTCGAACCCTAGCCCTCAACTTGAGGAGGAAACTCCTGTTGAGCCAGTTGATGTGCCTGTACCTCTGATGCGTTCCACGAGAGTTAGGAATGCACCTGAGCATTATTATGGTTTCCATATTACTGCGGAAGGTGAGACACTTATTAGTGATGAGACACTAGTAGGTATGGATGAACCTAACAGTTACGCGGAAGCCATGGCAGGCCCCAAGTCTGCTAAATGGAAAGAGGATATGGATAGCGAGATACAATCCATGTATGACAATCAAGTTTGGAACTTGGTTGAGAATGTACCAGGTCGTAAGACTGTAGGGTGCAAATGGGTCTTCAAGAAGAAGACCGACATGGATGGTAAAGTACACACTTATAAGGCTAGACTGGTTGCAAAGGGCTTCTCTCAAATTCCTGGAGTGGACTATGATGAGACCTTTTCTCCAGTAGCCAAGATTAAGTCTATTCGGGTTCTGTTAGCCATAGCTGCATTTCATGACTATGAAATATGGCAAATGGATGTCAAAACCGCTTTCCTTAATGGAAAGTTGGCTGAAGATGTTTACATGAGTCAGCCAGAGGGTTTTGTCAGCAACGAGTACCCTAATAGAGTGTGTAAGCTTGAGAAATCCATTTATGGATTGAAGCAAGCGCCTCGCAGGTGGAATCTTTGCTTTGATGAGAAAGTCAAGGAATTTGGCTTTTCAAGGAGGGAAGATGAATCTTGCGTTTATATCAAGGCTAGTGGGAGCATAGTCTGTTTTTTGGTACTGTATGTGGATGACATACTACTCATAGGAAATGACATCCCAACCCTGCAGGAAGTAAAGTCCTGGCTTGGGAAGTGTTTCGCTATGAAAGACCTTGGTGAAGCTGCCTATATCCTAGGGATAAAGATTTTGAGAAACAGGAGTAAGAGACTAATTGGACTTAGTCAAAGCACCTATGTGGACAAAGTGTTGAAAAGATTCAACATGCATAACTCCAAGAAAGGTGAGTTACCCATTCAGAGTAATGCCAGATTGAGTAAGACACAAAGCCCTAGTACTGAGGCTGAGATAGCAGAAATGAGTCGACTACCTTATGCTTCAGCTGTAGGATCGATCATGTATGCTATGACGTGTACTCGACCTGATGTAGCCTTTGCTTTGAGCATGGTTAGCAGGTATCAGGGGAACCCTGGCAAGGAACACTGGACTGCGGTAAAGAATATCCTCAAGTACCTGCGAAGGACTAAGGACTGGGTCCTTACCTTCGGTGGGAGTGATGACTTGAGAGTTTTAGGGTATAGTGATGCTAGCTTCCAGACTGATAGGGATAATTTCCGCTCTCAGTCGGGCTGGGTCTTTACCTTAAACGGAGGAGCAATCACTTGGAAGAGTTCCAAGCAGGAGACAATGGCTGATTCCACTTGTGAATCAGAGTATATAGCAGCAAGCGAGGCAGCAAAGGAGGCTATATGGCTAAAGAACTTCATCGGAGACCTTGGAGTTGTACCAGCTATAAAAGAGCCAATGGATATTTTCTGTGACAGCAATAGTGCGGTTGCCTTAGCCAAGGAACCAAGAGATCATGGGAGAATCAGACACATTGACAGAAAATATCACTTCATCAGATATCGAATAGAAGAAGGGATCCTCGTGGCAAAGAGGGTATCATCAGATGAGAACCCAGCAGATCCCCTCACGAAGGGACTGAGTAGGGTTAAGCATCTCCAGCATGCTCGGAGCATAGGGCTGAAGGATGATATAAGTTTTAGTAGTTAGATAAATTATGAAATTTGTAAAGTGTAATTGACATTTGATGATGAATAAAAGGTGTTTTATTTATGAGTAAAGTGTTGCTATCTCTTGTCGATCGTTTACTTTATTTCTTTTTGCATGTTTTGACTTCCAGAATAATTATGTTTGGTATATCATATTATTCAAACCTCCACAGTCGGTCATATGTCGGAAGTAGGTATGAATCAAGACTGTCATGATTGGTTGCAGAGGTCTAAGGTGTTGGACATGGCTACAACAATCATAAGTGCTCATAAGTTCTGAGCATTGGACTCAACCCACGCTCACTGGAATCACTTCATGGAATTTTATCTCGAGTGATCGTGAGACGGTAATATCATATAAGTCTTCAAACCTAGAGATATGATTTGTTACTTACGAGTTGGTTATGCATTGATTGTACAAAAACGCATTGGTAACTCGATGTTATAAAACGTGCTTTTGTGTGTAATTCAATGAGTGGTAGAACAAACATATGAGTCGAAGTTTATCTGTTCCTTCTTGGATTAGAAGTTGATATCTTGGCCCCTCGATGATTTTGTTTTGACCTATGTACCGGGCCCGGTCAGAACTTAATTGATGTGTTCAGTTGAGTTCTATGTCAAACAAATCAGAAATCGGGAAACAAATGTTGGACAATAAGCAAGACCATGTTCCATGTATTTGTCCAGCTGATATCTAGAACAGAGGATTATATGACCACTTATCTTAAATGGCGCGTTCTAGTTCAACAGAGTTTAAAGAGCTACGATTGCTGATCGGTTCCTGAAGTCATACTTGCAACTATAGTTATTAGACTTATCCAAGTGGGAGACTGTTGGATATAGTGTCTAAGTTCATAACTATATTTGGTATGTACTTGACCCGACCCAGCATGATCCATTTGGGTTGCACTTCACCCGAACAATTTATGGATAATATTTGAGCATAGTACAAGTTATGATTTATTAATATATGATAAGTTCTAATATATTAATATAAGATCATATTATTTAATTAGTAGTGATCTATAATTAATCTAGGATTAATTTAGAGATCAAAGATATTACTAATTAAATATGGGCTTCTATATTTATATAGTGTGGGCTAGTGCTTATTTGGAATGGGCTAGGCTTGTATGGAAAAGTCCATGGATACTCCATGGAGCTTTAACCCATGGATCTCATGGAAATGAAGAGACATGGGTATTAGGGATGTAACCCTAATCCACCACACTATATAAAGGAGGCTTTGGTTCTTGAAATGATACTAGTTAACACTTGTTGAGGTGAGGGCAAATTTCAAGATAGTAGTGACTATTCTCTCAAAGTTCCAAGTTTGTGGTGATTTGTGATTTCCACTTGAGGCATCCACACTATTGGTGATAGGCTTTAAAACTCCAAGCAATCAACTACAACTTCAAGGTAAGTATTTCTTCTAGCTTTATTTGATTCATGTTCCCCATGCCATGCTAGCTAGGATATAAACCTTGGAAAAATAATTACTTGCATGTATCTTAGACAAACATAGATCCAAGGTTTATTAGCGTTGCATGTACACTTAGGAAGTGTTAGAATGCTCAAAACCCATCAAACATACCATCACGTACTGTCAGACATTTCTGGGGTGTCTGACTACCCTCCGGTCCTAACAACCGAACTCTACTACTATCACATATAACATATCATGCTAGCATATAACATATCAGGTAGTAGCAACTTAGATGATATCACGAAGACAATCATCTAACATACGACTCCTACTGGTGGGCCGACATTGTGGCCGTAGACGCACCGCTACTGGAAGGTAACTCACCTCGAATAGGCTGCTGGTCTGTGTGGGAATTGACTGTCTACTACTGCTGCTGCTAACGTCCCCCGACTATAATTCCCACAAAACGATCAGTAAAACACCGCTAGATGTTCTTAGGCCCTTTTACCCCTTACCAAGTCAAAACTAGGTCAAAGTCAACTTCGAGTTGACTGGACTCGTCGAGTCCTGCGAGCAACTCGCCGAGTCCATCCCTCACTGATCCGGTCCCACTCACCAGGTCCTTATTTTCACTCACTGAGTCACCCTTGACTCGCTACCCGAGACTTTGGGGCCGACTCGAGTCCTAACTCGCCGAGTCCTGCGAGCAACTCGTCGAGTTCCTCGAGCAGATCCTCTGCTCGCTTCCAATCCACACCAAAACGCCCCATTTGAGGGTTTGGGGGTTTCGGGACTACGTTATATAGTTAATTCCGTGCACAGGTACGAAGAGTTGAGCCTTCGACGCTTAAACCCCTCGTGTTCTGTGGATGTTCATATTACTCGCCGAGTTCCAGGCAATCTTCATAGGTCTCGCTGAGTTTGTTCATCCAACTCGCCGAGTCGACGACCATCTTCATAGAACTCGCCAAGTTCCACTTTGGGACTCGCCGAGTCCTTCGGCCCATTTCCTGAGTAGGCCAGATCTGGGACATGCAACACTTCCAGACCACAAATCCATGGTCCTTGGGCTCATTTACCACGTAAAGTTGTAAACTTTACGTGCATGCATGGCCCTATGAGCTCAAACATGCACTTCCAAGCTATACAAGAGGTCCTATACTCAATGGGGACTTCCACTACCTCAACCTCATAGACTTTATGCTAGTATGAAGTCCAAAAGGTCCAAATCCGAAGTCCTTGCAGAACATTAGCCATAAAAACATAGAGATTTAGGTTCTTAGGGCTTAAAACCTCTTTTCTTAGGGATAAAAGGGGACTAACGAGCTAAATATCAAGTTAGGGTCTTTTCTACCTGAATAGAAGCCCTTCACAGAGTAGATTCCGGATCTTCTTCCCTTCTTGCACTCTTCAATCTTCTCCTTCTTCTCCCAAGCCCCAAATCACTTTCAAAATGCTAACAATCACCCACAAGGACACAAAGGAGGCTAGGGTTTCGTTCTACAGGTCTCTGGGAGTGCTAAGGGAAGTGGAGGCTGGGTTAGATCGATTAAATAGGGTGCAAACACCCGGGTTAGGGGTTAAGTCCAAACAGGGTCTACTCGCCGAGTCCATCAGACCTACTCGCCGAGTAGACCGAGTAGATCCCGCGTCTAGTCCCGCTTCTACTCGGCGAGTCAGTCCTTCAACTCGCCGAGTCCAAGGCTAATTATGCAAAATAAAGAGATTTAATAACCACGAATACATACCAGGAATCAGGTGCTACATTATGTTTACCGGACTTTAATTATAACTTATGTTTAAGTTCATTATTGTTATCATGAAGCTATAAAAAATATTTATTAGTGATTCCAAGTCGTTATATTGATTAATCTACTTATGAGGATGATGTCTAGGCTGGATTTAGTGAGGTGTTTAAAGTGGGATTTCCAAATAGTATACTTCTTATACCAAACGGACCCTACCTTCGATATGATCCTACCTGGTTGTTCCTTACTTGATAAATATTGAAGTAGACTTTGAATTAATGATGAATCTAGACTAATAATTAGTCACAATAAATGATAGACTAAAATTAGTGATAATGACACTAGGTTACATCAAAGGAAAAGACAGTTGCTAGAAGCGAAGCGTTGCCCAAATTTCATATCGACACTTTAACGAGTGCATAGTTACTTTCATATTACACATAGATATGAAGTATCTAATATTAATACATGTTATATTTTCTTATTATCTGTGTTCCTGATATCTATGCTAGATGAACGATTTATACATGTTTTACGTGATTTAAACTATATTTATTTTTATACCTATAAATATATTGAGTAAAGATGGGTAGATGAATGGTGAGAGATGAAAGATGATATAGATGATGAGAAGCCTTGACTTTAAAGCTGATCCAGTCATCTAGTAAAGTATAGATGACGACCACAGACTATTCTAGACAGTCTATTGGAACGCTAGCAAGCTCGTAACCTGTAGGTGTTTGTGAACAACGTGTTCACCAGATGTAATCTAAAAACCTTGGCAGTTATGGACTTAGTACCTTACAAATGTACATTGGCAGCTATGGACTTAGTGCCTTACAAATGAACATTGGCAGTTGTGCCTGATAGATAACATCAGCAGCTATGGACTTAGTGTATGTTGCATAAACTCTGGTAGCGATGGACTTTGTGCATATTCCTTAGGACAATCCTTAGGAATAAATAAATGAATAATATATGATTCTTTGGGTAGATCCTTAAGAATAAAGAAGATAATGGGGATGGGAAATTGGGTTATCTTTCTTATGATTAAACATAATAATTATATTATTGTGGGTTGAAAACCCTATATACTCACCAGGTTTCCCAACCTAACCCACTCAGTTTATCGTATCACAGGTGGCTATATGAAAGATACATTTTGCTGAGAGATTCAAAGAGTATTAGCCGCCAATTTAATTACTGTAAGGCTTTTAATATTTTGTTATGTTTATGTTTCTGTATTGACGATGACATCCTAATGTTTTAAAATAAATAAAAATACATTTCTTTAGAAATGATTTGGTAACATCTTTATCATGTTTTCTGGGAACAAATTCCGCAATACTATTTTTCAAAAAGGATACTCATATTTTTAAATAGGCATAAACAAATAGGTCTCTTCTGGCCGTGAATACGGGGATGTCTGTGACAACCCGAAGTTGTTCCGTCGCCGTAACCCGTTCCGTCCGTAAAACTCGTCTTTAGCATATTGTTTCGATTTCGTTTTTGGATTAGGTCAATTGATTTAAGACTTTTATTTTGACCTTGTAAGTATCCAAACACATTAGAAACACAAGTAAACACCTCAAACTAATAATTAGAAAAATTTTAGTTTCAATTATATCGGGTTACGACAACTTAATCGGGTGCGACCAAAAGCCTCGGTTAACGTCAGTATCGGGTAGAATTCCACCGTGTCCCAATTTCAAACCATATTTAAAATTGTTTAAGCCTCATTTGAAGCCTTTTCATTCTTTCTCTAACCTCTCTCCTCAAATCCAAGTTTTTGATCCAAAATCACTCATTTCAAGCTTCAAATCACCAAGGTAACTATCCTAACTCCTAGTATAACATCCTTAGCCTTCATTTTTGTGTTCAAATCAAGGAATAGGACCATAAACAAGTGTTTACGGCCTTGGAACAGTCTTAGGCCGTGAACACATGTAAATGGGGTTTTTGAGCCTTAAAACCCTTCCAAAACACCAATGGAGCTTAGATATGGCTTAAGGACTTATTGGATTGGACTTAGAACACCTTAAACTTAAATTTTGGGGAGTAAACAAGAGTTTACTACCCAAGAACATGCTTGGGCCGTAAACTCCAAGTCATGGGTAGTAAACTCATGTTAAAGTGTTAAAATGCCATTTAAACACACCAATAGCCTTGGATTAAAGTCTAGAAACAACCACAATCGAGTTAGAAGCCTTAAACTTGATGAAAATCCTTCCCTTAGGTGTTTACGGCTATAAACCCCCCAAGAATGGGTTCATGGGCCGTAAACACCTATAAATAGGTTAAATGGTGCCCTAAATTCACCCCTTGGCTTGTAAAAATTGAGTTGAATCACATATGATTGAATTAGACCACCAAAACATCAAATGTATGTGTGTAGGGAAGCTTACGGCCGTAAACACTTATTTTACTGTCGTAAACTCCTAAATTAGTCCCTAATATGTTCACATTTCATTCCAAAGCCTTAAAACTAAACCTAGCATCACCCCTAAAAATGATATAAGGCCATTTAGCACTCTAGAACACTCCACCATGAGTTTACGGCCGTAAAATCATGGGGAGTGGGTCAAAAGGGCCGTGAACTCCCTTGGGAGTTTACTCTTGAAGAGTAAACTCCATATCCTAGCCTTATTCGTCCGTAGATGTCACCCGGGTCACTCCAAACACTTGATTTGAAGTTTTTTCGCGTCTTGGAGTGTATAATCGTATCTAATTAGTGATTTAAAATCTAATTAGATACATTTGTGTATTATTTAATATTACATAGGAACCCTGCTCGTACTCAAGCCTCAATCCGACGTTTAGCATTCTAGTCGACACCTTCCTAGTCCGGTGAGTTCATACCCCTACCATTTTTCAATGTTTTTTCAATGTTTTCAGTGGGGGAATACAAGAAAAAGTACAAGAATATCTTGTACTTAAACCTATTATTTTTATTGAATTGTTTCATATTCCACTTGCTTTTAACAATTGAAACCGTATTAACCAACTGTTTGACTTGCAAAATCAGTTTACAAACCGATTTCATATCTTATTATATAATGTTATATTATATATTTCACAAATGATTTGTTCCATATCATTATTCTTAAAATCTTTAGATTTGTACATTTGTTTTGTCCTCGGTAACACTCCACAGAGATACGCGAGTGGAGGATCGTCTTTGTAAATAGAACTTAAACAGGATTTCCCGCATTATTACTTGTAGATTTGTTATTCCTATAAATTGGAGACACGTCCTCGGAGAACACTCCACAGAGATACGCGAGTGGAGGATCGCCTCTGTAACCAGAATCTCTTAGATAAGGAGCGTGACTTGAGTGTATAGATCTATACGGGGCTGACTACCCCGCACCCGGCTGCTAGCTACAGCCGAACCGAAAGGTTCAAGGGTGACGAAAGTCATAAAATAATTTGTACTTCTTATTGCCATATCTAGTCTATTGTATGGTTATGGAACTCGCAATTTGGATAACAGAGATTTACTTGTTAGTAATAATGAATATAGTAAATTAACGACTTTTGAAATTAGTTTACTATGTTGATAGTTTTATATACGTGTTAAAACTAACATACACTGCTCAAGGATAATCAGGTTTTCAGTATACATCTTTCACATTACATTTCAGATTGGTAACCAACTTTTAGGAAAATATAGGATTTTCCTGGGGAAAACATTTGTACATAACCAGATTTGTGTAATAAACCAGATAACTAAACTTTACAACTCACAAGGGCAACCGGGTTTTAAGTAAACATCTTTTACATCACATTTAGGATTGGCAAACATTACTTGTAAGAAAATATGGGATTTTCTTGGATTCGTAACATTTTCAGAAACAGAAAGGAACTTGTACATTTTCATAAAACAAAAACCACTTATGAACTCACCAGCTTTATGCTGATTTTTAAACTGTTTGTATTCTCAGGTTCTCCTTAGACAGGTATTCCCGCGTTCCTTTGCAGAAGACGAAGCGTATGGAGTCACGTCTTTCTTTTGTTTAAAATTATGTATCTATGAAACTTGTATCACTTTACTTTTAAACAGATGTAATGAAAACTATGTAATGTATTGTTTTGTGTTTACTTCGCTTACTATGTACATTGGTTGCGATATTCATGATGTCCTCCAACCCCGAAATGTTTCCGCCCTGGGTTTCGGGGTGTGACAATGTCACACTACAAACCTTATATTTTTTTTGGTGAAGATGAACCTGATCTTATACTGTTGATTTTGATTTATGGATATTAGATATTGATTTTGTTACAACTAGCATTTTAGCTTGGAAATTCTATTCTCATGTAATCATTCAACTATTGTAAAGCATGTACCCTAAGTAAATATCACTCAATGACCATTCAAATGCATCTCTCATGTTCAACTAAGGGTTGGAAACCCTAGATATCCCGGTTCAAATTTATTATGGACTAGGATCCTCTTATTGGGCCTTTTGGGCCAATAAATCTTCAATTAGACTATTTTGGGCTTAGAAACCCTAATTGGATTCTAAATGGACCCAATTCGTAAATCTATAACATTTTGGACCATTTGAGTCTAGATTGATTCATTCTAACCCTAATGGGTCCAATTGGGCCATAAATGAATTAATTAGCCCTAATGGACCATAAACCCATTCTTTTATACCATATTGGGTCGTGAACCACCTTAATAGCCCAATTGGCCGAAAAATATTATTAAGCTTCAGAAATTCGAGCAAGCCAAGAAAAAGGAGCCCAAAACCATTTCATCCTCCTTCCTCTTAGCCCATTCTTGGCCCATATAGTTATTTAAACAAAAAAGGGAAAAAGAGGGATTATCCTCCCTTGACACCTCATTGTTGCATGGTGGATTTCCATGCAACATCACCTCAAATCTCTCTCCTCTTCCCTCGTTCTTCTACCTACGGTCGAGACACCCACCACCCACCACCCACCTCCATTTTCTCATTTCAAGCTACTTCAAAACACTCTATAGAACTCCTCCTTCTTCCATCAAAATTTTGAGATTTATGGGTGCCTTCAAGAGGATTCTTCACCAATATCATCATCCTTGGTAAAATTTTGCTTAGTTTCATGTTTTAGTTTCTTGATTACTTCAAAAATCTCCTCTTAACCCATGTCATTTCGTGATCTTGCTTCTTAGAAACCATCTAAGCCCAAAAACCTCTCAAGAAGCTTGCTAGGGCTGAGAATCACATCATCTTCTTCCATTTTTTCTTCAAACCGAGAACAACAAAGCAAGGTGAGTTCATACCCCTTGATTTTCGGTTTTACTATGTTTTGGGGGAGGGTATAATTTGAAATATGCTAGATCTAAGTATTTGTGCATGCTTATGTGTGTTTTCTTGAGTTAAATTGTGATTATGTGATGAAACATTATAGATCTCGAAAACTCTAACCAAAAATTTTGATAATAGTGAACTAAAACACTTTACACAACTTACTATGAAGATAAATGTGTTAAAAATGTGAAGATTCGTAAGAAACTAAACAAAATCTTGAAAAAGGACCACTTTTGACAAATGACCAAAAAAGATAAGTCCTCCTTGGCATTTTTCGGTTTTTACAAGGGTCACAAGAGTCAAATTACTTTAAAAATGGTTCATTATGATATTTATGACTTTAAAAGGGTCAAAAGTGTAATTTTTCGCATAATGGGCCACCTTATGGGCATTACGGTTTTCTTGGGCTTAAAGTGTAAAAAATTTAGTTTTTGTGGACTAAAATGTCATTTTATACAAATTTTGAGTCAAGAATGTAAATTTACGGTTATAGGGGCTGAAAATGTCACTTTCCTCGAATTTGGACCAAATTGTTATTTTTATAAAAAAAATGGGCCGAAATTGTAAATATTTATGAATTTTGGGCCGAAAATAAAATTTAAACCAAAATGGGCCACAAATGGTCATTATATTTGAATTAAGCCCATAAATTGAAGACTTTTAGTCTTAAGGGATCTAAAGTGTCAAATTTTCTAAAAATGTGACTAAAATGTGTATTTTCGGTCTAGTGGGCCAAAAGTGTCACTATTACAAAAATTAGATATTTTTGGTTGTCTTGGTAATACCTCAAGCTAAAACAAATAACAAAATACTAACGAATGGACGAAATACATCGATAACAATTTTATTGGGCCTAATACTCTCGTTACATGTCCAATGGGCCTTAGGGGCCCATTTAAGTGTATATTGGGCCTATATATCTTCCATGACATGTTTATTTGGCCTTGTGGCCCATTTACATGTTAACTTGGTCCTGAACTATGGATCACATGTTTATTGGGCCTTAGTGGTCCATTTACATGCCTATCGGGCCTAAATTACCCTTTTACATGTTTATTGGGCCTTAATGGTCCATTTAGATGCTAATTGGGCTTGGACTGAGAATCACATGCTTAGTAGATCTTAACTATCCCTCTACATATCCATTGAACCTCATATATTCATATACATACTTTTGGATTTGAAAACTTAAAACATGCACGTAAACATTTTACTTGGTGAAATACATTATTCGTGAACAAGTTGAGAATCTAGTGAGACTTGTCGGTTGACACCTTGGAGTGTATGATCGTAGCCTGTAGTTATAAATAGAGTCTCCTGGAGGGAGAGTGGGAGTTTGTGTATAGATCTAGACGGGGTGACCCCCCACGCCTTAGTTGTTCGCTACAGCTAAACTAGGCCAGTCTAGGGCGACAAACCTTACCTACATCAAAACTGGCGCCTGAAAACGCCAAGACAGGAGAATTAGTCATTATCAAGCATGGTTGTAACGACTCACTTAGAGACTAACTTCATCAAAGATGTCGGTATATTAATACTAATCTTGACGATACTAAAAACATACATTCATACACGGTCTTGGAAATTTTATAACATCAATACTCATATAAGCAGAAAATATCAGATTTTCTAGGATCAATACAATTATACATTACCTTCTAATTACAACAGAAAACATAGGATTTTATTTGGATTACATCTTTATTATCGATACATTTTAACTACAACAAACACACATGCATTAATACTTGATTTTTATACATCACATTCAAAACATTTTCAGAAAATATCGGATTTTCTGGTGTATACAAACAATTCGCAACTTTTCATTCAAATATGCTTATAAACTCACCCACATTATATATGTTGACGTTTTTCAAAATAACTTGTATTCTAAGGGAATCGTTAAGAAGAAAGGTTAGCAGGAAATGGTGGAATTTATTATATTTTGTTATCAACATACATTAAATATTTTGAACATGTAACATTGTACTTTATGTAAACAATGCTGGTTGTATTTGATATGCATGATGATGATGATGTTATGTTTCATTTATATTCATTGTAATGATATTTCAAGATGAAGTCACGTGCAAGCCCCCGGACGTTTCCGCCGTCTGGTCCAAGGGTGTGACAGATTTTGCTTGTGTTTGATAATTAAACCCTAGAATGTTCTAGTTCTAGTTTATATTGCTTATAAATCAAATTTTGTGTGATAGTTGATCATTCTAATTGCATGAATTTGTCACCTGTTGTTTATGATCATTAAATAATTAGAGCTACGATTAATCACGTCTTAGATAAAGTAATTAAATCTATTAACTTTAACTGTGTTAGAGAGCATAATTAACCTTAATATGTGCTTGGTTGCTTAACTTGATCATAGGAAAGTAGCTACTATCATTCATAGTCCAATTTGTGCTCATTATTGATTTGGTGTTTAACTTGTGCTTGATCATTGCATAGTAATTCATAAATTGATAAGTATAGATATTTGATCGTAATAGCTAGTTAATGAATTGGTAATCAATATACTCTATCCACTAGAAATCAATCGTAGGAGAATGTGAAATCGGATCTAAGCAAAAGTACTCTTTAAATCTTGAAGTAAATTCATTTTCTTTGTTTGCTTAATTTTTTAGCTGATAGTAATTTGAATTAAGTTTTTCTGATCTTGCAAAATCAATAAAAAAAACCCCCATTTCAAGTTTGTCTCTTAGTTTAATTAGAAGTAGTTAGATTAATTAATTAAATTTTGTTCCCTGTCTTCGACACCCAACATACCCAAGCTATTCTATAATATAACTAGGTACACTGCCTATAGGTGCATAATTTAGTTAAGTTAGTTAGGTTATAAATTTAAAACAAGTAAGTACTTTTGTTCACATCAACATCATGCATCAAAGATTCATGAATTGGAATTACTTGGAGTTTTAATAATCAAGTACTTGATGTAGAGTTAAACATTTGACTTTACTATCTCTAAGCTTTTACAAGTACTTTACCACCACCATCACCCACCATCACCCACCACCACCATCCATCTCCTACTCACCCATGAAGCAGATTATAAATTAGACAAAATTTCACAAATAGTCCTAATTCTTTTCCGAATTTCCCTAATATAGTCCTTATTAAACGTTTTTTTTTTGCATGGATAGTCCCTTTAGAGCAAACCTTGCACGTAAATATTCCTTATAGTGGATGTATTTCTACTTGTGTCTATTACGGGGTGTTATTTTGTATCATAATTGACCATTTTATGGTCTGATTCTGTTTCCTTTTCTTTAGACCTGGTTGTTATAGTTTCCTTGTTTTCTATTCCTTATCTGTATTTGTATTGACGGTTCCTTAGTATTCAATTGAAGTCTTTTTACCAATTTCTTCATGGTATCAGAGCGGATACTTTTCTTATATTCAAAACCCTAAAATCATAGTTTCACCATGACCAGTGGTGAGCAAAGTAAACAGAAGAATGAGGGAGAGTCCATAGACTCAAACTCACCATTCTACATACACGCTTCCGATTATCCTAAACAGATGCAAGTAAACGAGGTGCTGACCGATTCCAACTACAATGATTGGGCACAAGAGATGACAAATTTTTTGTTTGCCAAGAACAATATTGGCTTTATCGATGGCTCGATAAAGAAACCAGAAAAAAATGAATCTACTTACATGGCCTGGATGCGTTGCGATGCAATGATAAAGGGTTGGCTCACCACAGCCATGGAGAAGGAAATACGTGGCAGTGTCAAGTATGCTAACATTGCTGCTGAGATCTGGGATGATCTAAAGGAGAGGTTTGGCAAGGAAAGTGCACCGAGAGTTTACGATTTGAAACAATCACTCACGGGTACTCGACAAGATGGGACTTCCATCTCAGCCTACTACATAAATATACGAGGACTATGGGATGAAATACAATTTATATTACCGATTCCCCATTGCACGTGTGAAGGATGTAAGTGCGGGCTTGGAAGAAAACTTGTTGAACTCAAAGAGAATGAGAGAATGTACGAGTTCTTGATGGGTCTTGACAACGAGTTTTCTGTGATACGGACCCAGATCTTAGCAACAAAACCAACACCAAGTTTAGGGACGGCTTACCACCTGGTCGCGGAAGATGAATAACAAAGAGCTGCTTCCTTTAACAAGAAGACGAACCAAGAGGCGGCTGCCTTTCAAGCTTTTGTTCCAGCCAAATGTGAAGGACAACAACAAAATAAAGGGGCACAAAGGACCAACAAAGGTGATCTTGATAACAAAACTGAACATTGCACTTTCTGTGGGAGAGATGGGCACAACCGAGAAGGGTGTTTCAAACGAATCAGATACCCTGATCGGTGGCCTGGAAAAGTAAAGGGAGATATGACAAAACCTAAAGCAGTCGTGGTTCAAACGAGTTCAAGTCCCATTCTTGGAATAAAAGAAGAACAATACAAGATGTTCGTTAAACACTTCAGTGGTAACAACAACGTCAATGATTTTGAAACGAAACCGGAGGCAAATATGGCAGGTAGTTTTGATTTAAATTATGAGTGGATCGTTGACTTAGGAGCAACTGATCATATAACATGTCAAAATAAATTGTTCAAGAACATAACTACAGGTGTTAACGAGGCTCCTATCACCATTCCTAATGGCGATGCCATTCCTGTAAAAGGGAAAGGTGAACTTCTTTTAAGGGAAGTGATAATGTTGAAAGGCGTACTATTTGCACCAAACCTCAAATTCAATCTTTTGTCCGTTCATCGGCTAACAAAAGATCTTCATTGTGCCATAACCTTTTTCCCTGATTTCTTTGTCATACAGGTCTTGGAATCAAGGAGCTTGATTGGAGTGGGTAGGTGTAGCGAAGGTCTTTACCGATTAAAGGGGATAAAGGATGAAAGAAAGGAGATGGTGGTTACTGCTGATATATGGCATAAAAGGCTGGGTCATGCTTCCAACATGAAATTGTCTCGAGTCAATTCGCTTAGAAACATCTCTTTTGATTCTGAAAATAAGACTTGTGATTCTTGTTTTAAGGCAAAGTTTGCCAGACTACCTTTTCCAGTTAGTTCAATAAAAACTAAAGAATGTTTTGATTTGATTCATTGTGATGTGTGGGGGGCATACAGAACACCTTCCTTTTCGAGGTCGACATATTTTCTAACCATTGTTGATGATTATAGCATAGCTGTCTGGATTTACTTAATCAGGCATAAGCATGAGGCCAGTGCTTGCCTGGTTGATTTTTACAACTTGATCAAAACTCAATTTGGAAAACCCACTCAAGGCTATAGGCAAAGTCAATCACAAGAAGTTAGTAATGACCATGAAGGAGACCTTGATTTGCATGAAACAAATACCAACTTGCATGAAACCATGCAACGTGAAGACGTCTCCAGTCATGATGATGAGGTGCAAAATGTTAGGGAAAAGAGAAACAGGTCTCAACCAAGACATCTAAATGACTATGTTGTTAATCTTCCCCTTTCGGTAGACCACACACAACCTCCTGCAGATCAAGCGTCCTCGATGATACACCCTCTTGCTCATTATCTTTCTTATGATAAATTTTCTAAATCTCACAAAGCTTTTCTGGTGGCCATCAATTCTCACGATGAGCCAAAGAGGTTTTCTCAGGCTTCACAAGATCATGAATGGAGGGAAGCCATGAAAAGGGAGATTCGTGCTCTCGAGCAAAATGATATGTGGGTTCTTCAAGACTTTCCATCGGGAAAGAAGGCCATAGATTCCATGTGGGTCTATAAGGTGAAGTACAAACCAAACGGAGATGTCGAACGATACAAGGCGAGACTTGTTGCAAAGGGTTTTAATCAAATGGAGGGTGTGTATTATCATGAGACATTTGCCCCGGTTGCGAAGTTGGTGACTGTAAGAACGCTTCTTGCTCTTGCAGTCAAAGAGATTGGATTATTCATCAACTTGATGTGAATAATGCATTCTTGCATGGTGATCTAGAAGAGGAAGTGTACATGAAAATTCCTCAAGGTTTCTCCACCAAAGAGGAAACAAGAGTGTGCAGATTGAAGAAATCGATATATGGCTGAAACAAGCTTCACGTAATTGGTACCAAAAATTTACTACAGTCCTTATTAAACTTGGATATCGTCAATGCAAAGCAGATCATTCCTTATTTTTATATAAGGTGGATGACATTTATGTTGTTGCGTTAATATATGTTGACGATGTTATAATCATTGGCAACAACACTGAAAAGATACAACACACGAAAAATCAGTTGGACGAGATATTCAGCATTAAGGACCTTGGAAACTTGAAGTATTTTCTAGGAATTGAAGTAGCTTGCACATCGGAGGGCCTAGTTCTTAGTCAAAGGAAATACACTTTGGACATTCTTGAAGACAGCGGTTTTCAAGGATGTCGACCAAGTTCATTTCCCATGGAACAAAATCTCAAGCTTGATAAAGGAGATGAACAAGGGAAGGTTGATGAAAATCAATACAGAAGATTAGTAGGGAGACTTCTCTACTTACAAGCCACAAGACCAGACATAGCTTATTTAGTTAATGTCATAAGCCAATTTGTTGCTGATCCTAGACAAAACCATATGGATGTTGTCACCAGAGTGCTTCACTATCTCAAGTCCACACCTAGGCAAGGTATCCTATTGCCAAAGGATGGAGGAACCAATTTGGTTACATATTGTGATTCAGATTGGCTTGGGTGTCCTTACTCTCAGCGTTCAAGAACAGGCTACTTGCTTCTTCTAGGAGGAGCTCCTATATCATGGAAGTCCAAGAAACAATCTGTGGTCTCTCGTTCTTCGGCTGAGGCAGCATACAGTGCCATGGAAACAACCGTAAGTGAAATTTTGTGGGTTCTTTGGTTACTCTGTGAGCTTGATGCACAGCCTATTGGTCCGACTCCCCTCTTTTGTGACAATCAAGCAGCCAGGCATATTGCTAACAATCCAGTGTTCCATGAACGGACCAAGCATGTTGAAACGGACTGTCATTTTGTTCGTGAGCGAGTTGAAACTAAGTTAAACCTTTATACATCGACACCAAGCATCAAATCGCAGACCTGTTTACCAAGCCTTTAGGTGCTCAGCAACTTCAATCTCTTCTGGTCAAGTTGGTTTCTATAAACCTACACACTCCAACTTGAGGGGGGAGTATTACAGGGTGTTATTTTGTATCATAATTAACCATTTTATGGTCTGATTCTGTTTCCTTTTCTTTAGACTTTGTTGTTATAGTTTCCTTGTTTTCTCTTCCTTATCTTTATTTGTATTGATGGTTCCTTAGTATTCAATTGAAGTCTTTTTACCAATTTCCTCAGTGTCGTCACTAATCTCCACGAGCCTTGCACATGAGGGCATTTTCTTCATTTCATCTAGGGTTTACACCTATTACTTATTTAATCGATCACCTATTTTTAAAATACGTATGTGAAGTTGAAAACTCTTGTGAACCAGACGAAGCTCAAGAAATTAAAGTCGAGGAAAGGTGATTTGCCCATGTGGAAGCAGAGATCTTTTCATCGTCTCATCTTGGTCAAATCGTAACCATGGAAGGAGATTTTGGTCCCGTGTTCGAAATAGGGGTAAGTGTGGTTGGATTGGGTGAGGAACCCATGTGCCCTAGATCAATGGAAGTGATACATGGGTTATTGGGGACTATGAACAAACTCCAACAATCCCTTCAAGAATCTAGCATGCAAGCAAGCAAGAATGTATAACTTCATCCTTTTCGTCAATTGTTTTTTTTTTTTTTGTAATTCACTACTTGAAGAAGGGATGATAATGATTGTAGGGTTAATGTCTTTTGATTCAAGAATGTATGGGAGTGTATTGTTGGTTTAATGTTTAAAGTAATAGTCGTCATATTTTGAGTCTGATGTGGTATCTAAATGCAGCCAAGTGTTGTTTAGGTAGTGTTGGTATTATTGTGTTTTGTGTAATTGGATCCTCTTTGTAATGTAATCTATTAACATAGAAAGTGATTAATACATACTTTGAAATTGCATCAATTATTGTTTCATATTGTCCATATTGGAATGAAATGAACCAATCAAGATTACATGGAAAATAAAATACCAAAAAATGTTGTTTCATGTCCAACCTAAGTTTATAATAATTCAAGTTCAACATGCATGACCACACAAAAAAGTAGCCTAAAGTTAGTAGTGATTGTTACATAAAACATAACCATTAAACAACCACAAAACATAGTGAAAAGTTTACATCAAAAGACCTAAAATAAAAGACGTAACAAAAACACAATCACCCCAGTTTAGTCAACCCTCCCCTTCTTCTTTGTAGCCACTTTCTTCTTGCTCTATCTTTTATCATAGTCAAGCCACCTTGTCCTTTATAAGTACATGAATTGTTTTCACACCCCAAAACCGGAACGACAGAAACGTTCGGGGGTGGAGGACGTCATGTACAGTATCACAACAAAGCATAGTAGTAAACAAGCAACAAAATAATTCATTGCATTAATAATATAATATAATACAAGTGTGTTCTGTGAAGTTTAAAAGACACTTGAAAATGTAAATCAAAATAAATGATGAGTCTTGAACGGGCTCCATCTTCTCAAAATCTGGCATCGGTACCTGTCTACTGATGACCTGAGAATACCAGTTATTTTGAAAGAGTTTATCATCTTTAAAGCTGGTGAATTCATAAGCATTTTAGTGTCATTTTTTGTATGAAAAATGTTTGTAAGTGTTTGATGTATAAGTTTGTAAATGTTTGTAGTAAATGTTTGAATCTCCTAGAAAATCCCATATTTTCTACTAACCGTGGCCTTCTACCAAGGGATCAAATGTTCTGTATGTTTGTTTCTTGTAAGAGTGTGTATTTTCCCAAGTATGACTATTATTAACCAAATATATAGTTTTACATTAACATTTATGTGAGAAGATCACAATATGAATGTAATGGGGAAATAATAATAGTATTGTAGTGTTGTATTATAGTAAATATTGATGTACTATCTACCTTAAACCAATTGTTATTTAAGTTATAATGTGAAATGGTTGCACCATACTACCGAATAATAGCACGACGATGAAAGACGTTGGAAGAAATAACATTTGGCACCCGTAGACTTGCAAGTCCCACTGTAGCGAACAACAAGGTGTAGGATAGTCAATCCAGTATAGATGTATACACAAATTCACGCTCTCCCTCCAGGAGACTCTGGATACACAACGAACCATGGCAGTGATACCATGCCCCGAAATAATGATTCACATTTATGTTATAGTATTCTTGTATATGTATTGTATGTACTAGTGTAATGTATGTTCTCTCTGTATAGTATGTAGCGTGTTCTCTTTGTTTCTCATCATAGTATGTTCTCTTGTATAGTGTATATATAGTATGTATTGTTTCTCATTATAGTATGTTCTCTTAGTTTCTCATAATAGTATGTTCTCTTAGTTTCTCATAATAGTATGTATTGAATCATGTATGAACTGACTTTTTGTATGTGTCATTGTACTATAAGTAATGAGTAGTGTCTTCCTAAACTATACCAATTATAGTTTACTAGTAAAGTTGTTTGTATAACTGAGTGTACTGAACTGAGATAAAAGCTTTTATGTCTATACATATATACGTAATATATATATATATATATATATATATATATATATATATATAACTAAGGATGAAACGACACTCGGACAAACAATAGGGTACTCTAAGTCCACAACCAAACAAAGAACAAGAAATAAAATGTGTTATCAATCCTAAGTCCTTCCAACCTTACTTATATAACTATACATACATTAGGCATGGTTTTGACAATATATAAGTTTAAAAGAATTAAAGGAAAAGGTTTGTTATGTAAGAACAGGTTTGATAAAGAGTTTAACATGTAAAAAAGTTTGATAAACATTTGAAGTAGATTGATTGATAAAACAGTTAAAAGTATAGCAAATAATTTGTTTGATAGTTATTAATCACATGTGATTGATATAATAACTATTATGTTTCAACTTGTATTCCCCCCCCCCCCCCCCTAAAAGTATTTAAAATCATTTAAAAGATAGATTAAGGGGTATGAACTCACCTGTAGTGAGTGATACGGAAGTAGGTTTGGAAATAGGATGTAGAGTGCCAGGTGAAACCTTGAACACACAAAGGTACTAATAAACATATAATGACATGTATGTGTATTTGATTAGGGTATAAACAACTAATTATAAGGGATAACACCCTAATCGACTAGGAAACTCTTAGATTTGAAGGCATACAATCCCATATGATTGCATAACTAGGGTATATGGTCACCCTATTGAGTTTACAGTCCAAATGAAATGACCATAAGTGTTTACGGTCAAGATGGTTCACGGTCCATGTGTTCACAGTCCAAGTGTTCACGGTCTAGTGACCTTACGGTCATGGAGTTTACGGTCTAAGGAGATCCAACCGTAAACTCATCAAATCATTCACAAATGAAGGTTTTCAAGGGCTTCATTCAAAGGCATTGGATTCTAGGGACCATGCTTAGCCTTATGAAGGGTTTAAGGACTCTGATGCACCTTTCATTAGAGTTCACGGTCTAAGGAGATACACTTAGACCGTAAACAGGCTAAAAATGATGTTTTCAAGGTGATTAACTAGTGATTCAAGCATATAACAAGCTAAGGGTAATGTACTTACTTTTTAGAAGCTTTTAAGGGTGATTTGGATCCAAGAACACTAGTGTGTGTTCTTGGTGTTCTTGGTGAAATGAAGAACACCTGAAGATCTATCAAAATGAACAGATTTCATCGATGAAATCATGCATAATCACTAGATAAAGAGATGTAACAACAAATCAAAGGAAAGAATTCTTACATTTTTGGAAGATCAAGATGAAGATCTTATGATACTTGAGAGAGAATTCGGGATTCTAGGTGTGGAAAGGAAAGAAATGATCAAACTGATCATGAATTATGTATATATAGGGAGTTTACGGTCACCATGACTGTAAGCTCTAAGCTTCTGACCGTAAACTCTTTTTGAGGAGTTTTACAGTTTGCTAGATGGTTTGGAACATTAACTGATATATCCAAACACTGATTCCTTTGATGCACTAGGCTCAGAATGCTCAAACAGACTCTAAACAGTGCTAAAAGTTAGCAGAAACGAGTCTGACTTTGATTGAAATGAATGGTTTGTACAAGCTAGAAACTTCAGGTTGTCACAATTGTGACCTTTTGCGGTGGCACTTTGCCTATGTTACAGTCAACCAATTCCTTGACAACTTATTCTTTTGGCTATCAGGTTAATCATATGCCCTATTTCATTTCTTCTTGGGCCTACCTACCTGAAAATGTAGATAACATGAGTTAATATCAAATTGATAACTCCAAAGCAATGCTTACCTAGAACTGGGCGTTAAAATGTATATCATTTGGTCAACCCTAGCACTTAAAGGTTATGCTTATCATGCTCTTTACATACGTCAGGTTGTTGAGATTATCGTGGACGTAAGCTCGATACAGTGAGCACCATTGTTGTCGAAACCCTAGAATTACTTGCTCTGGAGCCGATGAAGTGAGAATCGACACAATGTTGTGAAGAAGAGGGGTTGATCAAGAGTTTTCTTGGGTCAATGAAAGGGAAGGGTAATGATTAGTGATGTTTGAAACCCTACCCCTCTGCCACCTTAACGTTAGGAGACGTACCTAGATGAAATGACAAAAATGCCCTCATGTGCAAGGCGCATGGGGGATGGTAACGACACAAGAAGACGGACATCCACCATAGGATTGTTTATGCGCAAGATTTGCTCCAAATGGACTATCCATGTTAAAAAAAATCATAAGGACTATATTAGAGAAAATCGGAAAAGAATTAGGAAATTTTGTGAAATATTGTCTTATAATTATAATTATCATACATTTATTAACATATACCACAACATCAGTTGTAAAGTTTTTTTTTTTAAATATTTAGAAGCCAGGTTATTGTTCCACCTCATCTTTTTAGCTGTGAAACTAAAAAAGAAAAAGTTTAATATCTTTTTCAAGATGTTAAATAGACTTTATGCCTTTAAAACACCAAAAAATAATATTAGGGAACTTTTAAACCAAAAGTAAAAAGTAGCAATGATATTTTAGATGATGTTAGGGATTTCATTTAAAAACAACTTATTGAGTTACTGATTTTTTAAAAGCTAATAAGTTAAAAAAAATATTTGACAATGTGAAAAAGACTTTTAAAATAACTTTTCATCAACCATTTAAAAGAATATTTCAATTAAATATGATTTCAAACTTTTCAAAACTTATTATAACTTTTTGGGTTATAAAAACTAAAATACACCTTAAAAGATGTATAAATTAGGACAAATATTTAAAAAATATTAATAATAATTTATTGACTTATTAATTTTCCACCACAAAAATTAATCCAAACACTTTTCAAAAAAATTATTTTCCTACGACTCTAAATCAATAAATCTTTATATAAAAATCATTTTTGAGTTTCAAAATAAAATCTCAAAACACCCTTTAACCCAAAAATATAGACAAAATTGCAAAATTGGTCTCTGTGGTATTAAAAAAAATTAGATAGGGTTCAAAAAGTTTTTAACTTGCATGGAATGTCCAAAATCAAGAATTTACTGTGATTTTAGTCCCAAAAATATTGAAAGGACTATTTTGCCCTTCTCATTTCTTTTTTGTATTTTTATACTTGTTTTAATACCTTATTAATTAAAAAACAAACAAAAGAAAAATAAAAACATATGTCGGGTCCACCCAGCCCACATGTTCTCTCTCTCTCTCTCCCTCTCTCTCTCTCTCTCTCTCTCTCTCTCTTTCTCTCTCTCTCTCTATCTCTCTCTCTCTCTCTCTCATAAACACACCGACCCACCTTTGTTTTTCTCCTTCACCTCCAAAAACATTGAACCGCCCTCTTCATTAGAACCGGAAGCTGCCTTCTACTCCCACAGATCCACTACAATTCGTTCCCATCAGCAACCCGAAATCAGATGTGAGTAAAAAGTTTCACGAACTAGTCCGGAGACTTTTGAGATGGCTGTTATGATTTGTTATGCCTTGAAAATCAAGTTATCGTCGTCCAACATCGCTTTTCTCCATTGTGCTTCAGAAGTTTGAGAAGCTTCTCTCCGCCATCGATCAGTCTCTATTCAGTATGTTGGAGAACGAAGCAACGTCGAGTGCTGGTGGCAAAATATGGGAGCCACCATCAGATCCACCATCATTCATAAAGATACAACTCATCACTTACCATATTTCCCCTTCCAAACTCACCATTAAAGATCTGCGTGATAAACCCTTCAATACCTACATCTCCACCACGTTTCAACAACATAATATATCCATCACTAAAAAAGATGAAAAGTCAATATCACTAAGAACAAGGTTGAATGGGGAATATTGGTCAAATTAGTGAACTCGTCTAGGTTCGCCTCTTTCGCAATTGGGTTGCACACTGTTCTTGATAGGGTTTTTAATGAGCATCTAAATTTGAAGTCATTGGCGATCTTTTGCAACTCCGATTATAATACAAGCCTGGTTCTCATTAAAGTTTAGAATGATGGTGACCTGTTGAACTGGGAAAGTCCATCAATGGGTTTGAAAAGGCGAATACAAATACTAGATTAGAATCCACACAACCCAAATACATTACATCCTATTTCAAACCCAAATACATTACTTCTTCTTCTTCCAGTTCCATCAGCCTGTTGGATTAATGTCTAAGTCCATAACTATATTTGGTATGTACTTGACCCGACCCGGCATGATCCATTTGGGTTGCACTTCACCGACACAATTTATATGGATAATCTTTTGAGAATAGTATATTTATGATTAATATTAATATATTATAAGTTCTAATATATTAATATGGAATCATATTATTTAGTTAGTATTGATCAAAAATTAATTTAGAATTAATTAAGTGATCAAAATGAACTAATTAAATATGGACTCTTATATATATGGAATGGGCCAAGTTCATTTAGGATGGGCTAAGCTTTCATGGATAGTTCATGGAGTGTTTAACCCATGGATCATATGAAATGAAAGGTCATGGGTTTAACCTTAGTCTCCATACTATATAAAGATGTCATTGGTTGGTGAAATTGGCACTAGTGTGGGTACACTAAGAGGGCTAGACAATTTCACTAGAGAGAACCAAGTATCCATATTCTCTAAAGTCTTCCAAGGTGTTTTGGTGATTTGTGATTCCATTTGAGGCTTCCACACTATTGGGGCTAAGCTCTTAAAGCTTGAAGACATCAAGCTACACCAAAAGGTATGTCATCTAACTAGTCTTTGTAGTATAGTTACCTCATAGTATGCTAGTTAGGATTAAAGCCTTGGAAAATTCTTATTTCCATGTATAATTTTGAAAACATAGATCCAAGGTATATAGGGTTGCATGTACACCATAGGAGTGTTAGAATGTTCAAAACCCAACACAACCATCAATTTGTATGTGCTTATAGTAGTTGTTATTCCTAAAAAAAAACCCAGAAATCGATTTGTGTGTGTTTTATGTTAATGGTATGTGTGGTGTGAGACTTTGATTTGCAGCTGTTGAAGAAGGAGAGAGAGAGAGAGAGAGAGAGAGAGAGAGAGGGGAGAGGGAGAGAGAGAGAGAGAGAGAGAGAAAGAGAGAGTATCGGTAGGGGTAGGGGTGGGGTGGGTCCAATTCTTTCATTTTAATATTTAATTAATAAATTATTAAAGGAAATATTAAAAAAAATACAAAAAAAGGGCAAAACGGTCTTTTCAAGTTCTCTGGGGACCAAAACCAAAAGAAATTCTTGATTTTGGATCATCTATGCAAGTTGAAAATTTTTTGAACCCTATCCAAATTCTATCCAAAGTTTTTTGAATATCATGACCAATTTTGCAATTTTGTCTAAAAATATATGTATATGTCAAGGTTTAAAAGAAAACTAGGGTTTGGATCATCCACGCGATGCTGCGAAAATCCGGTATGTTGAAAAACACAGTGCGACGTGGATAAAGTTTCGTAGGAGAAATTTTGAGACAACTTTCAACATACTTTAAAAATTCAAGCGTGTTTCGTAACTATTTGTATACTTTTTTTGGTTCACATTGCAAATGAGTTATCCGTAAAGTGGAACGTAAAAGTATAACATATGATTTCGGACCAAATAATTATGTATGGACGAGACAGACAAAAATAAATATTTGAAAGTGTATCTTGAATGTATTACTCTTATGATTTAATACCACAATAAATACCGTAAAAGTTTATAACGTTTATATAAAAAAGTAATATTAATAAAAATGAAAACTATAAAAACAATTATGTAATATCAAAATCGTAACTTGAAGCACAAATAAATTAATTTTAAAATTACGAAGGATAAAAACTGTTTAATAAAAAATATTAGGATAGAAAATATAAATATGAAATTTTTTATTAACATAAACAAACTCGTTATCTTTATTAAAATGTTTATTCCACATCTTATATTATATTCTATAAAACGTATACTGAAACCTAGTCTTTTTTGGACTGAAATTATTAAAGCAAATGAACAATAATTATGTGAGTGAAACCGTAGTTGTGTGCGTCGTAGTGGGGACTCCTTTATTAAGCACACATAAAAATATAAACACAGTGGCAGACCTTAGTGGTGCCTCAGGGGTCCCGGGCCACTGCTCCGACGCCGGCACGACACGTAGTGTAAAAAAAAATAATGTTTTTTTAATGTTTTTTCTATTGGATGCACCGGCTTAAAACACTAATGACACTACTAATATAAATTTATTTGGAAATTTTTTTTAGTGTCACCCCTACGAAAATGTTCGGCGTCCGCCACTGTATAAACAGACTTATGTATGGATAAAGCGGCAAAAACTAAAAATTGAAAGTGTATCTTGTTTCGTTAATACCACAAATGACAATTAATTAAGAAATTATAATACCAAAAGTAATATTAATATAAATGAAAACTATAAAAAATTATATAATGGATGAAAATATATAATAAGGATCAAAGCTGAAACTTACAAATCCCAATAATTTATTTTTAAAATTGAGGTATTAAAATGTTACAAGGGATCAAAGCTGAAACTTACAAATCCCAATAATTTACTTTTAAAATTGAGGTATTAAAACTGCTAGACTAAAAATATTTAAAGGTAGAAAATGTAAATATATAAAAGTTACCATGTGCAAATTTAAAGTTGCTATTTTCAGAGGGAAAGAAAGAGAACATCACGTGACGACTATCCAACGGCCAAAATGAGTATATGGTATGACTATCCATTGGGCAGGAATCAAAGTTGAAATGAATAGTAAATATGTGAGGAAAACTCTTTTTGGTAATTAATATATATAATTGGGGTTTAAATTTCGGAAGAAAAGCGTGTAAAGTGGAAAACACGGAATTAATGCATGAATCAAGATTCACAACGTAAAAGAAATCTCTGGAACGTCGTGGATTTCGGAGCAGAATCTATTGCTACATACAAAATCCTTTGTTCCTGATAACACGATTCGAAAAATATCTCATTCAGAAAACCTTTACTACATATATATAAAATCCCTTGTTCTTGATAATACGATTCCAAAAACATCTGAATCGAAAAAACCCAATCGCTTGATTTGAAGGAGGTCGGCGGTCTGAATTATGGCCCTAAACCCACAACTGTATGGCAACGGGATGCCGGTAGCATTCGTCAACGAGATGTTCGTCTTAATCAGAGACGGAATTGAATTTGAGATCAACAAAATCCACGGGTGAGTATAATTTCCATTTCTCAATTTTCCATGTTATTGTGCTATTTCGCCGGATGATGATCATTGATCAATGTATTTGAATTGTCGAATCAAAACCTAAATGTAAGGATTTCTTGTTTAAGTTGCTTTTGGAATTTTTAGTAATAACTCAGACTGCGACTAGGCAATTTCTATAACTTCTCAAACAAGTCGGTTTTATCTTAAATTAATTTGATCGGAAGCTTCCGAGTTCTGATGACTATTTGTATTGCTTGCCATCGAGGGTTTGATAATTTCCATCGACGAACGGGATCCTGAACAACGATTCTGTTTCATATGTTAAGTATTAACAAGAACGAAACAAGATAAAATCAAATTTTCAAGAACCATAACAGGGGAAGTAGAATTACTAGGCTAAGCTATTGAATTTGATTAATAATGTCTTCAAAATTCTAGTTTGAACAAAACCTAACATTTTTATATAATATGTTCAGGGCTCGTGGAGGAACCATTAAAACAAAGGGTAAACTCTTTCTGTCAAATGTCCGCATGGTTTTTGTTGCTGATAAACCACCTACAGATTTCTTCTATGCTTTTGACATGCCTCTGGTATGAAAAAAAAAAAAAAAACCTTTCATCTTGTTACTCAAAATGCATAAATCATCTAATCTTTCGAGTTTCTTCCTTTTTTCTGATGCATTCTTCATTCCTGCAGCTTTATGTGCATGATGAAAAGTTTAACCAACCAGTCTTTCACTGCAACAATATATCTGGACTTGTAGAGCCTGTAAGCAGATCAAAAACAACCATTTTCATTAAAAAAAATCATACCCATTAGCTTTTTAATTATCTTATTGAATGATTTAAAACTGCAGGTGGTGGCATATGATCAAAACAGGGAAATGTACCCTACTCACTCTTTCAAGATTTTGTTTAAACATGGAGGTTGTGGGACATTTGTGCCCTTGTTTTTCACCTTGATAAAATCAGTGAGACAATATAATCAACAATTTCAAACTGGAAATGATCCTTTAAGAGCAGCTCAAACTCCAGTTGATGAAATGATGCATGCAGCGTAAGCATTGTTTCTTGTTCATTTGATTTGTTTTATTTATAAAGAAGTTTACAGTTTACCCCCTTCATGTTTCTGATTGTTCACTTTCCCCCCTTTTTGTTTGAGCAGATATGTTGATCCTAGTGATCCCACAAAGATCTTTCTGCAGCAACCTGGTTCAGAAACACATAAGCGGGACACATACCATTCTTAATCTGAATAATTGATGGTGTGTATCTTTTTTAGTCTAATCTAGGTTTGTATTGATACATTTGAACTTAAATTCTAGTAAATATTGTATAATTTTGGTTGCTTTATTTCCAAGTCGATAACAATTTTAAAATTTGTTTAAACTGGTGATTTTTGTATGGGCAAATTTAAATATCCATTTAAGGTAAAGTTCAAACCATTTAACAAAAGTCAATGAGGAAATAGGTAACGATTTAATCAAGTGACAACAATTTAAAGTAAACATATTACATACACCAAAATATAATGTCTTATAAATGTCTTTAAGCTCATGAGTCTTCAAATCACTAAGTAACAACCACCACATGTCAAAATAGGATGTTAGGCATCGAAAGCCAAGTGATTAATATCGTGGTTAGACAAAAAGGAATGAACATATTACAATATAAAATCATAACCCCTTTTTTTACAAAATTCATAAAATCATCAAAGCTTCAATAAGTTGGGGAAACATTGTAAAGGATATAAATACACAACTATTAATATCATAAACATCCTAAACACATCATAAAGGAAATCATTGTATAAGTATGCGATGTATGATATGGAAATCAAAACCCCAAGTCAATCTATAACTTACAAGTCTTTGACCCTCGTTCTTAAGGGACTCTCAAGGTAAGTGTATCGGTCTCAAAAATAGTTACGAAGCATATGTAGAAAAAAAACATCATATAACATATTTTCTACAAAAAGGCTCCAACAAATTTCTAGGTATAAAAGTACACCATGTAACAAGTACCACATGAAGGGCATTCGAAGAACCAAACTACGTATGATAGTTTCATTGGAAACTATTTACAAAATTTTGCACTTTTGCAACTTTCACATGTAACGCTTTCATGGAAATCATTCACCATCTTTCACAACATTTACAACTTTTGCATTGGACATCTAATATTCCCCAAGTGTTCGGACCACACAAGTCTCAAACTCACCTAATACGGATGCACATGATTATGTTTTAAACACATAAATTTCATTTAGAAAACATTAAAAGAACATCCCAAATTCAAATACATATTTCTCAAGAATAATGCACGATTGAATACAATAAGGAGATACATATAGTATTCCAATCAACAATATACCTATAGGCATGTTAAGCTTCCTAATTCTCAATTTCTTTTCCGCTCCTCCTCCACTCATTCAGTCTGACCTTCCCTCACATATATAGGTGGGGCGATGGTGGTGGCCTACCACCGTTGCATTGCCCTTCATTCATCTTAAATTTCCGAACTACCTTATAGAGCATAATTTTCCGAACAACTACTCATCACATAGATGGTCAACACTATTAATATTTATAGGCAAACTCACAAACCAACTCTTGAACAACGACAGTCGCAAAAACTCAATTCTAGATCTTCAAATAACTATGAAACTGAAGAACCTGAAACCAAAGACTTGATATGCAAACCAATCCACCCACTAAATATTTATTATCGACATGGAATTAAGTGTTATGTCACACTTACATTGTATAGACTTTTTGATGACTAACTCATAAAAAAATCTAGATAAGGGCTTAATGGCTAATCGAAACAATGTTAGCTATTTTTATAACTAGATTTAAAACCCGAAAACATAAACGTTGGATGTTTGATCTCGAATTTTATTAAATGAAACTTAAACAAGAAGGAATATTACATGCGTTCTTTTGTTGAGATTTTTGTATCTGATGAGCAGAGTTTGTTTTTCAGTTGATTTCAAACGCTCTCTCTAAACCTCTAAGCAAAATATTCATGAATTTTGTATGTGTATTTCATATCCCACGTTTTTATATAGATTGAGATATAACAAAATGTTAGAGATATTAGGGATTTAAGTGGGTTTGAATCAACTAGAAACACTCAACCTATAAACACGGTAAGTGTTTATCTTTATTTATTGATAAAATCGGTTTGATCAATAATTTTAAATAATACATACAATAAACGAAAATTTAATTATATACATTTAATTTAGATGGTTCCAAAAATATCTAACAAGCTCAAGTCAAATGTCAACCTAACTATAACTTTGGCAATTAGCCAAAACAACTAGTTTAGTATACTCATGATGTTGATGAGATTGCAAAATATGAACAATCAAAGTTCAACAACTT
Source organism: Lactuca serriola (assembly GCF_051521515.1). Lineage (NCBI taxonomy): Eukaryota > Viridiplantae > Streptophyta > Magnoliopsida > Asterales > Asteraceae > Lactuca > Lactuca serriola. The sequence goes on along the minus strand of NC_136412.1, from coordinate 339,836,083 downwards.
GAAGATAGAATATTAGTGAAAGAGGGTAGTGATTTGACTCTATTAATTATCGTAAATATCAGTTGTGATTGTGAATCGAACAAAAACAACCATCATCTTTCCTACTATAATTATCTTTAAGTATCGTAAAAATCAGCTGTGAATCTAACAAAAACAATCATCATCTTTCCAACTATAATTATCTTTTATCAGTATTGGATGAGCATACGACTTGTTTACTTTTGTTGGTATTTTTGGATTCTAGAAGACAATTTTGAAAAGAGAGATGCATATAAAATTATAGATGGTGTGAAAGTTGAGTTTGACAGTTTGTGTGGATTAATTATAATGAAACTTCGCCTACTTTTTATAAATGGAAAGATTCATTATTTTTCAATTTTTTGAAATTTCACAATTATAATGTTATGAAACCATTGCATGACAAACTTATTCTCAAACCCACAAAAATATTTCATAAATGAGTAATCAAAGCCTTGAACACGTGAAGATATAGTATTTTTTGTGATTATCCAAAATCCAAAATGGAAGATATTTAAGAGATAGGGGTAGGGGCCAAGCAATTTCTCATGTAAATTGTTAGGTACGCTTCCACCTTTCAAGTTTCAACCCCACTCTTACACCAAGCCCTTCATAATCCACATTGTCATAAATTCATTAAACTCTCTCTGACTTTCTCATCCGAACCTCCTCTCATGTCTTCTTCAGGTATTTCCTTTGAATCACCATCAAACTCACCACCATCACCACCACCTCCTTCCACCACCGCCGTACCTCCTGCCGCCGGTGTACCCAAATTCAAATCAACACCTCCACCTTTACTTCCCATTACCCCACCGGCGTTCTCACCTTCCTCCTACTTCTCTTTCACCGGTGCTCTCACCTCCGCTGATCTTCTCGACTCCCCTCTTCTCCTTTCTTCTTCGCACGTAAGTCTGGCTTTTTTTCTCTGCCATTAATGACGTCCTAGAGCTCTGGTTTATTGTCATGATAAGAAAATTTTCTACCAAAGTTTTACATTTCTCGAAAACAAACGAATTGGATTTTGGAGAAATGAAAAACCCATTACCCAAGTTTCGATCTTTTCAATTTTGGTACCATTTTTATTGATAAATCTATATGAAAGTATCTAACTTTTTACAAATTTCTTGTAGATTTTACCATCTCCAACGACTGGTTCTTTCCCTTTACAAGCCTCCAATTGGACATCCAACTATCAAAGTCAAGAACACGGCATAAAGAAAGAACACGACAATTTCACCGATTTCCCATTTCAAACCCAATCAAATCCTCACACAGTAAGTTTTCAGGAAATATATCAACAACCCAGAATCGAAGATGACAGAAGTTTGGTAAAATCAGAATATTCATTTCAGAAACAGAGCTTCGAATCAAATTACCCAACTGATCGTAACATCTATAATCATCGATCGTCACAGAAGAAGTTGGATGATGGGTATAATTGGAGAAAATACGGGCAAAAACAAGTGAAAGGTAGTGAAAATCCAAGAAGTTATTACAAGTGTTCCGATCGAAATTGTTCAATGAGGAAGAAGGTGGAGACATCTTCAGATGGGGATATTACAGAGATTGTTTATAAAGGAAATCATAATCATCCGAAACCACAATCCACCAAACGATCATCTTCTTCATCGGTTTCGAATAATTCACTTGTAATGAATCAATTTAATGATTTCCAAGATCAATCTCATGGTTCTGGACAATGGGAATTGATTGGAACGCCGGAAAATTCATCGGTTTCGATCGGAGATGATGAGTTTGATCGGAGTACGTCAGGTGGAGATGAGTTTATTGAAAATGAAACTCCGGCTAAAAGACTGTGAGTTCCTTTTCTTCTTGTTGAAAGGACAATTTTGATTTGATAACTACTTTTTTAATTTTTTTTATTTTGCTTATTTTCAACTTTAAAAATGTCAAAACAATTACATCGGGACACGTGTAAATCTGTTATTTAAAGTAAATATTTCGTAAATTGTTTAACAGGAAGATAGAGAGTGAAAACGAAGGGATAAGTAGGACTGTAAGAGAATCGAGAGTTGTTGTTCAAACCATAAGTGATATTGATATACTCGATGATGGATATAGATGGAGAAAGTATGGCCAAAAAGTAGTGAAAGGGAACCCTAATCCGAGGTAATCATTTGTTTATTGTTTCTTTTTTTTACTTTAAACTTTATATCTTTCATATAAACGAAGGAAAGAAAAAGGTAGCAACTTTTTGCAAAAAGATTCATATAGAGTATAATTATTTTCTTCTTTTACCAACATTTGTAGGAGTTACTACAAGTGCACCACTCCTAATTGCTCAGTTAGAAAACATGTGGAACGCGCATCTCATGACATGCGCTCGGTGATAACGACCTACGAAGGGAAGCACAATCATGATGTGCCACCGGCTCGTGGTGTTGGTCACCGACAATTGTTGTCTAGCAACCAGGACAACAATGTGGCCAATGTGACAATTAACGCGTCGAAACTACTTCATCGTCATCCTAGTAACTCTATGATCAATCAAATATATGGGTCCACGTTACGTGCACCATCAGAAACACAGTTTACATTAGAGATGTTGCAGAACTCACAGAGTTTTGGGTTATCAGGGTTTGAGGACACTATACGATCTTCTTACATGAGTCGACAACCAAGTTCGGGGAGTATTTTTGCTAAAGCTAAAGATGAACCTAATTGAAGACGAAAACTTTCTGGAGACCATGTTAAGTTGAGGTTGTTTTTGCAAGGATTGAACTTGTTAATACTCATACATGGAGGGTTATTACAGAAAATATATGAGTGATATTCTTTTATTGTTCATTGACATACTTTTGTTTTGGGAAATGTAACCATTTATTTATTTTTTCGATTGTTGTAATATATTCTTCACAGAAACCATGTATATCTAAGGTTCTAAGGTACATAATAAAAGATATGTATATTTAAGTTTGTAAAGATATATAATAAAAAAGTAAAAACATTATTTGTTTATTTTAAATGGTTGTGGGTGTGCTTGGATGTACAATTTTTTTAGTAGACCTAATATGTGTTAAGTTTTTGATACAAGGAAAGTTCTGATCTTCAAAGGGAGACCCTTTAGATGTGTTATGGTCATAAAATGAAAACAACCATCTAGATTATTGCGAGCTTCTCGTACCATAGAATTGTATATCACGCGTAATAGTTATTTGTTTGTACTACAATATGTATTTATCTTTTTTACAATTAGAAATATATAAATAAAATACATCTTAAATTATAAACTTTATATAAAATAATCAAATTATACTAGAATGTCGTTGTAGCTTGTAACTCTAAACTAGTCGAAAGGAACCCCTCACGCACGATTAAACTATTGTCACGCTAGTTGACAGAAATAATATATGATATTAAGATACATAGGATTAAATTACACGTCATTAACTTGTGATATAAAATTTTGGTAGTAACATTTTAACTAACAAGATCAAATCATATAATCAATGAGAAAATAGTATTTCGATCACACAATTACAAATAAGTTGGTGAGATTACAACATTATCATTAGTATTTGGTGAGGATACACTATTATTGTTATCATTAATTATTATTATTGAAATTATTAAACTATTATTATTATTATTATTATTATTATTATTATTATTATTATTATTAGGCGAATGTCCGCGCGTTGCGCATGATAGGAAAAAAGATATTTTATATTAAAAATAACTAAATCATTGTTATTAACAATTAAATAATAATTTCATAACAGATTAACAGATATAAAAAATAATTTTTAATATTATCATTATTTAAAACTATATCATAAGAGATACGGTTGGAACTTGAGGTTGTTGTGCATAACTATATCATAAGAGATAAGGTTGGAACTTGAGGTTGTTGTGCATGTACAAAGTTATATGGTTAAAATATAAAAAATATATATATAATTTTTAAGAAATAAATAAATCATTATTATTATCTATTAAATAATAATTATATACATATATTAAAAACCAACACGTCTGTAAACAGTAAATTTCTATAGTTTCAGACTTTCATCACATCAATTTGTACATAATTACAGTTTCATCGTTTTAAACATGCCCTTCTACGTTTTCAACATCTGCTAATCCACAAAACCATCGAGATTGTATATTCCTCCAACCCTTTCTTCTTCATTCGTCTCCGACTGTCTTCGAGTCTCCCAACGAATTCTCATGAACATCGTAATATCCTAATCCACAAAACCATCGACATCAATTTGTAAATTCCTCCACCCCTTTCTTCTTCATTCTTATCTGACTGTCTTTGTCTGAATCTGATGACGACATCAACTTGTAAATTCCTCCACCCCTTTCTTCTTCATGCTTCTCCGACTGTCTTTGTTTGAGTTTGGCGACGACTTCTCATTCAAGAATATAGGAATTTGATTTCTCTCACCAAAAACCTCCCGCGCTCTATTGCCGACACCGAACAACAGTAACCAAGCCCCTGCACCATGTAGTGTTAGGAATTTCAGTAAGTTGTTTCAATTTCCTAATGATTTTCATTTAATTGCACTTCTTTCTAATCCTATCCTGTTTTTGAGTGATCTCTCCTACTATTTGGATTTGGTTATCAACGAATTGTCGTCCAAGAAATCAGGATTTCGATTTCTGTCGCCAACCACCTCTGCGCTCAATTTCCGCCACCAATCACCTGTGCTCTATTATTGTTTGGAATTTCGGTATGTCATATATTGTCTTTAATTGATTTTGATTTTCTCTTGATCTTCATTCTGTTTTTGTCGACTTTCATCAATTAGGTTTTAATTACAAAAGGTTTAACATGGAATCTCTTTCTCTTTCTTAATGGCGATTTCTTTCTCTATTAGTGTGATTGCAAACTCTTTCAAACCCGTTCCCTCCATCCCTATATATTACTTTGTTAAATCTTACATTGAAATTAGAATATTATGCATTTCAAAAACTTCTTGATGTCATATCTAATGAAAAAGTGGAATGACCATATGACAATTGATGACTCAATTAGTTAATGTTTAAAGACAAAGGAAGCAAGGTTTATGCATTCAGACCCATTTTTACTATTTTAACCTTTAACATCACAGATTCTTACTACTTTACTCTTGGACATAATTTTTTGCAATTTTTTCATCCAACGCTCTTTCTTCTTTAAACAATTAAAATAATAAATTCCCAAGATGCCCCTGGATACCTAGGAATATAAAAATATGAAAAGAACAAAAGCTCAATGAGAATTTAACTTGGTAAAGTCATACATAGACATGAATTGATAATTACATACATTTGATGCCACCCACCATACCAACTGTTGAAAAAAGATTAAAAATATTTATTTATATAGTTGTCCAAAAAAAGAAATTAACCCATTATAAATGTAAAAGCTATAATAAAACAGAAAAAGGGTGGACTAACCAGATAAATTTCATATTTCTCTCCATTGTCACCAAAAGAATGTTAGAACTGAAATTGTTGATTACAATATAATAGATTAAAAGAGAGACAAATGTTCCAATAAAGAAATTAGGTGAATAAAAGCATGAATATACTACTTGTAGCTCATCCAACAAAACATAAATTAATGGAAAAAATAAAAATTCATCGTTGTATTTGTGTCTATCATTGAAGAGAAGTAAAGTAGTAATAATATAAACGACTAAATGACATTAATATCCCTTTATTTCTAAGGCTGCAACAATTTACATTAAAATTCACCGAACAAAGTGTTATGCTATAAACGGATTGATTTATCAAAGGGAAATGAGCTTAATAACATCAACACCTTCATAAGAATAACATATAAAATTTATAATGATGTAACTTAAAATGCAATTAGCTATAATTGGTTGATTTTTTAAAAGGTAATGTGCTTATTATCATAAATCTGAGAGTATAATCCTAAATGATAAACTTTTCAAAGTGAAATGATTTGATATGAACAAATAATACATTTTTCATTTTGTATCTTCTTTGTTCTATATTGCTCATGAAGACAATCAACTTAAGAATAAGACAGAGAAAGATCAATCAACTATCAAAAACAATTACAAATAAATAAAACCAAAAGATTCTATAAACTATCTCTGTATAAAATGACCATGATGAAAAATAGAAATTGATTTTTATAAAATGAACATGATGAAAAAAAGAAATTAATAACCAAGAAATCTCAAAAACCCTAATTTTCAAGTAGGAAGAACTATAGAAGGAACTACCCATGTCATTCAAACTTTTTATCATTCAAACCTCTTCCTCCTCTTAACAGTTAAAATAAAAAACTTCCAAAAAAATGCCCCTGGAATTCTTTTTGTCCTAAATTTTGAACACCACATGCAATTCCAACATAACTAAATCATACAATAACTTGTCAGGTTCTCAATTTTCATCCAAAATTTTTTTTGAAATATTAATTGAAACTGTTTTTCATCCAAACCTCTTCCTCCTGTAAACAGTTAAAATAAAGAACTTCCAAAAAATGCCCATGGAACTCTTTTTGTCCCTGAACACCACATGCAATTCCAACATAACTAAATTATACAATAACTTGTTAGGTTCTCAATTTTCATCCAAAATTCCTTTGAAATATTAATTGCAACTTTTTCATCCAAACCTCTTCCTCCTGTAAACAATTAAAATAATAACTTCCAAAAATTCCCCTGAAACTCTTTTTGTCCCTGATACTGAACACCACATTCATATGTAATTAGCTTTTTCATATGATTGAATTTTTAAATTTCGACCTTATTATGGGCTTAGTTTTCTACAAGTTCTGCTTTTATTAAAGTACATTGCCATTCTTTTTTGTTTCATAAACTGTAATATCATTTTTGTTTCTATGTTTTTTGGTTGATATCTTCATATATTATCCACATATATTAAAACCCAACGTGATTATCAACAGTAAACTTCATCTGTTTGAGAGTACAACCAACAATCACATCACCTCAAAAAACACCAACTACACCGTCGACAACAATGGATCAACAAACCACCACAACTATGGACTCCCTCACCCACACTAAATCACCTGAAACCGAAAAATGACTCCAATTAGAACATACATGTATGAATAACATCTAACGGTTTATTTATAGAAAACGCATAACCAACATCTATCCATTTCACAGATACTACACATAAAACACCACGTCCCAAACGAATGAAATACAAGAACCACGACGAAGCAGACGAAGGAACATATGCCAAAAAGCAGTAAAACTATTTGATCTTTTCGAACATACATAGACTTACCGTAGTACTTTGTTGTATTTCTTTTCACCCATGCTCTAGACTACATTCAACACATTATCTTTATAAACACTAATTTATAAATATTCACTATAAACTATGTCATCTTGGGACAAACATATACAAAACAGTTGTTGTAATCTTTTGTTGTATATATGAATTTGTATGATATCAAATAATATTTAGTTTTCAATTTGTTGTTTTTAGTGTGTATTGTTCATGAACTTTATTATGTTTTTTTACTTTGTAATTATACATACCCTTTCACTATAATAAATATGTTATAGAAAGGGCCCTTGTGGCAACAATTTGTTACAAAAATGGTCCCCTTCTTAATTATCTGATACAAAAAGGTATCATGCATTTCTCAAAAAAAAATCTTTTATATGATAGTTTAGACACATCATCACTTGTCCCGTCGTCCATCATTTCAACTTTGATGTTCATACCAATAGAAATAAGGTTTATCTTTCATATTTCTGAAATGAGAAGAGTTACAAATCTCCTCAACCCTCATCTACATAATTTGCAGTAAAAATATAAAACATTATCTTATGTAATATTTAATAACAGTAATATTTGAATGCATTTACCATTTACGAAACAGTGACAAAAAAAACAACAATTACCGTGACACGTGGTTACCCACATGTTCACACACTAGTTTCATATTAAATTAAAACGTTTATATTAAATGTTATCATTATGTAGAGCATACGATAACAGAGATATCTTTTTATATATCTTAAATATTATCATTATGTATAACGTATGATAATAGAGACATCTTTTTATCTTAAATAGTAAATTAATTTTTTTGTATCATAAATATTACTATAACTATGTAGAACATATGATAATAGTGACGTATTTTGTAAGGTTATAACCTAAATTTGTATTACATACAGGGTTGTAAAACTTGACTAATACAACTAAATACTCAACATATTAGTTAAACTCGGCCTCCAATGGAAACGATTTTGCCTAACTCAGTCAAAAAAACACTCGGATATTAATCAAACTCGATCCAAATCTAAAAAAATTTAGTCCAAAATCATTTTCAAAATTTTGAAACTTAATTGGTCACTTGTCAACAAAGACAATCTCACCCAAAAAATACCCTCAACGTTCTACAAAGGTAGATGCAAGGAAGATCTCATAACTTAGTCCCTTTGAAATATTTCACAGCCTTTCCTATTTGTAGAAGATGAGACATTCTCTTGTTTACTCTCACCAGCGATGTGAAATGAAGACATTTTAATTAAACTTCTTTCTTTATTTTCCAATAATTTCATTTTTTTAAATAAAATATTAAATAATAAAAATAAAACGTTATCCAGAAAATTTATTGTTCAATAGTTCCATTTTTCAGTAATCTCGTAGGTTGCTATCCAAAAAAATAAGTTTTTATTGAATAACTTTTTGTTAAATCCTAAAATCATAAATACAGTTAGGTACTTAATATAGAAAGTTTGTTTATATGTATTTTCATGATTCAAAAGGTCATTATAAAATGAATTCATATATAAAATATAATCGAGTATATATTTCATGCTTTTGAATCAAAGTGATTTTTCAAACAATTATAATTTTATGTTTAGGTAGATTTTTTTTATATTTATATAAAATTATGTAACTTATTTATAATATTATTAGAAACAATTTGAATAATCATGGGTGTTTCAAATGTATGTGGTGAAAGAAAAATGTTTCTTTATCGGTCCAAATTGATCAAACTCGGACTGATTCAACTCAATATGTCATACTACATAACATTTTTTCTACTGAAACCCGATTTGTATATATTTCGTGTTTTTGAATCAAACTCATTTTTCATAAAATTATAATTTTATCTTTAGGTCACTTATTTATAATATTATTAGAAACAAGTTGAAAAATCATGGGTGTTTCAAATGTATGTGGTGAAAGGAAAATGTTTCCTTTATCGGTCCAAATTGATCAAACTCAGACCGATTCAACTCAATATACCCATATACATAACGGTTTTTCAACTGAATCTTGGCTTGAACCTGAAAAAATCATGTTTAAAACCTTTTTTAGAATTCTAAAACTTAACTGGGCAGTTGCCAATAAAGACAATCTCACCAAAGAATACCCTCAACATCCTGAAAATGTAGGCGTAAGGAAGTTCCCATGGTTTGATCCATTTGAGACATTTCACAACTTTTCCTATTTATAGAAGATGAAACGTTCTTTTGTTTACTTTCACTATCGATGTGGGATGAAGAAATTTAAATAAAAACATTGTCTTGTTTGTAAAACATTATTTAACTTATTTAATAAAACACCGTTTCTCTTCTTGTAACATCTGGATTTCCAGGTATTAGGTTTGATCATTTATTCTTTTGAGTAAAAGAGAGGGACTCGACGAGTTGAGGCATAGACTTGTCGAGTAGGATCACGTGTGCTGACTGGATTAATGAACGGATTCGACGAGTCGGAAATGGTGGACTCGACGAGGCCGCGTTGTGGATTTAAACCCTAATTCTCGGGGTCTGTGCCCTATTTAAAGGCCTTTATGGCCTCCATTTGCGGCCACCTGACCCCTGAGAAACCCTAGAGAGCAGAGAGATTGTTGGTGGTGCAAGAGGAAGGCTAATTCACCATTTCTTGTGTGTTTTAGCAAGAAGGAAGGAGGTAGAACAAGCTAAGCGGGTAGAGGAGCTTGGATCCACTTCTATTTGATCAGAGGAAGCTGTTGGAGGTAACAATCTGTGCCATTCTCATGTTTATAATGATTCTAGTGGAATCTAGGGTTTTCTTTATGCCTCTTTTAGTTGAATCTGGAGTATGTGAGGTCCCAACGCGAAATGGTTCATAGATCTGGACCTTAAGAGGTCCAGAGAGTCCTTACCACTCTTCTTTATGCCATGCCTTTTGAGTTATAAGCCTATGAGGCCATTTTAGAGGTTATTTCATCAAAAGAAGCTTTGGGTGTGTTGCATGTGTACCAAGATTTGACCTTTACGTGATTATCATGCTTGGGAAGGTCGGATCAATAGATTAGAGAAGTATATCTCACCTTAGAAGGTCATTTGAGTATGAACATCGAAGCAACTCGCCGAGTTCATAGGTAGACTCGACGAGTCAAGTCGGGGTTGCCCCGCGATTCGTGACAGGAGGAACCCGTCGAGTGGAGGGATGACTCGACGTGCCATGAGAGGCTAGAAGGATTCATAGGACCCACATGGACTCGCTGAATCGCCCATGTGCACTCGACGAGTCGGGTCAAAGTTTGACCATTGACTTTCATTGACCTTAGGGTTCTGGTTAAGACTGATTCAAGAGAGTTCAGGGAGGGGTAGAATGGCCTTCTACCCAATCTTTAAAGATGAGACTATGAGAGAGTATTGATCGGGGATGTTATTTGAATGATAGGAGGAGGCTAGGTTGGGACGTTAAGCATGAGAGTTTATCCGACTTCATTGAGGTGAGTCTTCTCACTATACTGTACCTGGAAGGGTACCTATGTGTGACCGGAAGGTCTTGTATGCTATGAGATGTATGTGCTCTATGCAGTTAAGTGATATGTATGTTATGTATGATAAGGACCGGAAGGTCAAGATGATATGGACCGGAAGGTCAGGAGGTTGCGGACCGGAAGGTCGATACGGGTAGGACTGGAAGGTCTACCAGGATTCGAGACGGAAGTCCCCTGATGTAAGTCCTTAATTTGCCTGTGTATCAATCAGATCCGTTTGATGGTGCGGAATCCCAATCAAACGGATGATGTCAGATCAAATAGAATAGAAGGAGAAGAAGAATAATATGAATCTTAATGTATTGATAAATAGAATGATGATCCGGATACAAGAGATTCACACACACTAACACACACTTGTTCTTCTCTCTCTCTAGGCCGTACACTCTCTATTGTTCATCAATCCCCACTCTCACCCCTAACACCTATATATATACAAGGGGAACATGGACCGGAGAACATGGGCCGTAAATGGGTTTACGACTGTAAACCTGTTTACGGCCGTAAACACCAAGCTGTTTACGGTCCAAGACACAAAAATACATTTTTCTAGAAAAGTAAAGTATAAACCATATTTTTGACCCAACAATCTCCCCCTTGGTTTATAACTTTCTTAATTGACCCAATAAGCTCCCCCTAAAAAGTAGCTAGCTTTTCTTGTTAATCTTCATTCGGAGATTGGCTTCAGCATTTATCTTCAAATTCTTCACGACTTCAAGATGAACTTGATGAATCTTCAATGAATGACTTCATCTTGAACAGTTGGGATTTTCTTTAAAATTTGACATTGAACGCACATTTGGTGAGGAGGCTTCTTGTACTGATTCTTGAAAGATGACGCTTTTAGCTTGAGAATCTTCAGAGAGAACATCAGAGAGAACAAATCTTCTGGATCACTTCAGCAGGTACAACGATAGCAGCAGACTGATTGAGGAGGCTTCAATGCAATCCATCACATAATCTTCAATTTCTGCTTCACCTTGCTTCTGGGGTTGAAGGATTGAATGTTGAAAGAATAATCTTCATTTCTCGCTCCTTCGAATGAGAATTATTCGATGCTGACGGACGAAGCCTTGGCTCAGAAATCTTCGACACAAACTCAATGAGTTTCATCTTCACCTGAATTCAGTTTTCAAGACAAAAAAAAACTAAAAGAAAATTTAGCACACAATATTTTTGGGGTTTTCATATTTTCTGAACAAAAAATAAAACAAAAACAAAAATATTTTTGGATTTTTTTTTGAACAATAAATAAAACAGAAATAACATTATTTTTTATTTTGAACTTTCTGATTTTTGTTTGTTTTTTTATTTTTATTTCTCCCCTTTATATTTAAATTAGAAGAACACTATGAACAAACTTAACAAAAATAAAATGATATCTAACTTTAAGAGTGATTTGGGATCAAAGTTTTTAGATAACCTTTATCCATTTATCAGTATCTCTCCCTTCATGAACAGATCTGGTCAATCGCCGATACTGTGGTCCACTTAAACACGAGAGATTGTGACAAAATTAGGACATACTATAAGTGATAAGACAATGTGATCCTAAGTTCCTAGATAATACTCCTTAAGGACCGCTGACGACGACCAAAGTTATTGTTGTCCACCTAAATTGAGCAGCGAGATCTACAGACAACCTAGTGATTGTTCAATTTTAAATGTACTAGAACGTGTTTCCCACTTCCTGATATACCCCAATAATCAGGAACTTCCAAAGTACTCCTTACTTTAGGTGAGCAGGCAATTATTATGAGAGAAGTCAGATTTAGAATGCATATACTATACACCCAGGTCAGATCTCTTCCAAACTCGCAGAGGGTGAAACATATGACTAACTGAAGTTTTAAAGGGATTGAGACGAAGAATGATGCATATAATGTATACCAGGTCGGATTGTAAGTCACGCAAAGGAGACAATATATGGATAACAGATAGAAAGAATTGTATAGATAGAAGATGCATCGAGATAGAGTTGCATATGTTACAGTCTAGGTCGGATATATTTCAATCACGTAGAGGAGGTAACATATGACTAACAGACAAAAAGAAAGAAAATAATCTTCTACAAACCTAATTTATCGGAATTCCCCAGTCACCCCATCAGTACCGGAATTAAGGACAAAGTCCGTACATCGAGGAGGAGTTAAACCACGGTTCTAGATACAAATAATTTTAGTGTGACCAGTGGATTATCATGTATATCTCTCTGCTCAACCTATTCGAGTGTCATATTGTCAGGCTAAATGGATCTATCTAGGTCAATATTTTTTAAGTCTCTAGATTCCTTAAGTTCATTTATGCCTAGTCAAGTCCATTTTAAATCTTTCGTGCCTACCATCGCATCGAACACAGAGCCTAGACAATTCAGATTCAGTCCCTTACACAGATTCGGATTTCCTGTTATCACATGATTATATCACTTCCCAAAACATCTCCTGCAAGCACATTCCATTAACACCATATTTTTGATTTTCTGATTTTCTAATGTTTTTGGATTTTTTTTTTAAATTAAAATTTTCTAATTTTTGTTTTGTTTTTATTTCTCCCCCTAAATTTGTGCATAAGAGAGAAACGAAAGTAAATACGCAAATTTAAACTATCCTAAAACAAAAATTAGTCTTTAAAGCGAATCAGCTTAAGAAAAACTCAGGAGTATAGAGAAGAAAATTCAAACCGTAAGTCACCGATTGAATTTGCATCCAGAAGGTCTGAGAACAGCACCCATAATCTCATAACAGATCCAAAAATTCTTCACATCGTTAAGTACTAACCCCATGAGTGATCCCTTCCTTTCTTCCCTTCCCACAGAGGACACATACTCTCAAACAATGTTCAGAGTGTTGTACGGTTGAGAGATGCCCCTTATCTTGTGCCTGGAACAGCCACTATCAACAAACTGAAATTTGATGATATGCCTCCATAGTTGCTCCGACATAGAGCGAGATCAGTTGGTCTTTGGAACTCAGTCCATTTTGAAATTGTGTCGACCTTTGTCATCCTTGCACGGTACTCTCTCCCATGACATGTCATGTTTATCACAAACAGAAGATGTAGAAAAATTAGAGTCATTAGGAGATTTAGGAGATTGAGCCTTTGGTACCAATTGGTAGTTGGGTTTAACCCATTTCTTTTTCGATCTGATGGGTGCCTCGGCACTTGATTTGGAACTTGAAGTTGGCTGCCGAGATGACTTTGACCTAACTGGTCTTGGCTTCACATGAACATCTCTTGGATTTGGCTTCTTCGCCGACATTCCCTTTTTCCCCTCGGGATTCGGATTCTTGGCCTTGTGGGTTTGATTCTTGGCCTTTTGTGCATTCCAGTCACCATTGTCTGAACATGAACTGGAAGGATTTCTTTTGAAGTATCTCCCACTCGACGCGTTATGCCATCATTGTGCGCAGTAGGGAACGTATACGCGATTCGGACAGTTTCGGGCAATGTGTCCAGGTGTTCCACAGTAAAAACATGTCTTTTTCTTCACTGTGAAGTTGTTTCTTCCTGCCCCTGGTGGCGTATCCATGCCTTGTCTCTTATTGATCCCACATGCACACTTTCAACAAGCACTCTGTTGCTCTGGAATTAGAGGGGTGTATTTCTCAATGGCTGGTCTGTTAGGAGTAACAGAATTCGAAGCAACAGATTTTGAGTTCAAGGAGTCATTAGTTTGTTCAGTAGTGTTCTCCTTGTTCTTATTTTTTGTTGCTTTACCTGCACATGAAGTAGAAACATTATTATATTCAACCTGAATACCTCCTGACACAAATCCAGCTAGTTTGCCTTATTGAAGATGTGCCTCCCTTTCAATTTCTTCCTGTGTCATAGGAATGGATGTGTAGTTATGATTGAAAGGTGGATGAACACTATCATACCCTAGACCCTTGTTTTGATTATCTTTGAATTTTAATTGGGTTTCAAATAATGACTCGACTGTCTGAATTGAAACAGTATAATTTTTTAAACTAACGTCTGTTTTTCCACACTTAATTTTCAAAGTGTCAAGTTCTTCAGTTAAAGCAGCAAGTTGTCTCTTAATATAGTCATAATTTTCACACTTGTTGCTATACTCTTCCTGAAGTTTCCTAAAGTCCTTGGTTTTTGCTTCTAATTCAGCCTCCAGGGGTTTCTGTCCTTTTCTGAGTTGATATCCTTCATATCTCAGGTCCTCAATTTCTCTTTTTAATAAATCAATTTGTTCCCGAAGAAATTTAATCGTAGTTTCACAAGCTGGAGTACATGTAACTTCAGTGACCGGAATGTTTTCAGAACTCATTGTTTTTCCACACTTCAAAGCATCAAGCTCTTCAATTACATCAGCAATACTAAGACGATTGAGATATTTTGTCTTCTTGATAACAGCCACATTCATATCCCATGATTTCGGAAGTGAATTTAGCAGCTTTTTGTTTATCTCGGACTTAGTCAAGAAGATCTCAGCTATATTCATCTCAGTAGTGAGTGTGGTAAATCGTTGGAACTGAGCTTCCGGGGTTTCTCCAGGGATATAATTGAACATGTTGACCTTTTGTTTTAACATATCTTGATGATTCTCTTTCATGTCTTCATTTCCCTCGTTGACCTTAAAAACCATTAAAAGCACAAATCGAATCTAAAATAAAACTTAAAAGTCAAACTAAAATTTAAAAATGCCCTTTGACTATAAACCTTAAAAGTCAAATTTAAAAAGCCAAACTTAAAAGTTAAACTTGAAAAAGTCAAACCGAAAAGCTAAATTTGAAAATTTAAAAATTAAACGAAAAAGTCAAAGTTTAAAGTCAAGGGTTAAATTTGAAATTCAAAGTCAATTTTTTAAGATAAAAGTCAAAAATAAAAGTAAAAAATTAAAAACTAAATTATTATTATTATTATTATTATTATTATTATTAATTTTTTTTATTTTGGATAAAAAAAATTTAAAAATAAAAGAAATTTAAATTTTGGGTTAAAAGTGTCGATTTGTGAAATTAGGAACCGAAAAGAACATGGTATGTTCTAAATTTCGAAGAGATGACACAAAAGGCTTGCTAGCCTAGTTGGTAAGACGCGAGTGTTCTTGATTTGGAGGTTGCGGGTTCGATCCCTAACACCTCCAAAATTCGCTTCCTTTTTATTGATCCGAGGCTACTGAATGCGAGGCTTGCTGAACGAGGTAGCTGAGTGCGAGGTTGCTGAACGTGCGAGGTGCGAACCGAAAACGATGTTGAGCCGTAAACCACCAAGGACCGCAAACCGAGGCCGTAAACTCTGAGCCGAAAGCTCGGACCATGAACCTCGAGCCACAAACTCCAGACCGTGAACCTCGGGTCGTGAACTCCGAAACCCTAGCCGTCGGCCGCAAACTCCGCCACACCCTCGCAGGTTTCGAACAAAAACAACGATTTTTCGACTTTAAAGCTCCAAAACTCGATCAAAAACCCTTTTATATGAAAAACACGAAGAGCAAACCCCCCTTAATTTTCAGAGATCTATCCAAAAACGCAAAAATCTTTTTAAAATAAGATCAAATAATGCTCCAAATCTGAAAAAATTGACTGATACAACCTTGCTCTGATACCAATTGTAATTCCCTAATTTGCCTGTGTATCAATCAGATCTGTTTGATGGTGCGAAATCCCAATCAAACGGATGATGTCAGATCAAATAGAAGAGAAGGAGAAGAAGAATAATATGAATCTCAATGTATTGATAAATAGAATGATGATCCAGATACAAGAGATTCACACACACTAACACACACACTTGTTCTTCTCTCTCTCTAGGCTGTACACTCTCTACTGTTCATTAATCCCCACTCCTCACCCCTTGAAGATCCCTCAAATTTCCTCTTCTTGCCAACTTCAACCTTGTTGGCGATCCTGTCGTTGATCTTTTCTTCGACAGACTTAGCAACCCAGATGGTTGCCTCAAGAGTGGGTGCCTGGCGTACTAACTTAGTAAGTTCGTCCTTACTTTGTTGAATTAAGCACCTTGTTTCTCTCATCTGTTGATCAACATCGTCCGCACCATTGCCTGTACTCCTTCCATCGTGATTGGCTCGGGTGCAACTGCTACTTCTGGTGTACGCTCAATCACTTTTGGCTTAAGCTGCGGGTTACTATCTCCGAATCCGCTTTGAGTGTTCATCATGTCGATCTATACATCGAATTTAGATGTCCAGTGTAGAGTGACGAGAATTTAGATAGAGAAGATTTTATTTACGATCGACGTGTAATTCTCCTTATCTCACCGAAAAATTACATGCCAGTTCTAATACCGTAATTAAACGTTTAGAAACCTGAACACATAAAGTTTCCAGATCCGGTCGGCAACAAACCATAGATCCATTCATATAATGCATATCATAAAACATTTAGCACATAAAAGCATGTTAAGCATTTTCCCTAAATAATCTAGTGCTTGTGTCTATTTAGGTTTACTACCTAAAATATATTAGACACACTCCTCACGATCATCGCTTAGCATTCTAAGTTTAAGTCAAGAAATAAATCCATATTCATAGTTCGCTTAAACTAATGCTCTGATACCAACTATGACATCCTCATTTTCACGGCCAGAAAAGACCGATTTTGTTTATGCTTTATAAAAATCAAGGTACTTCTTTTCATAAAAATGTTGCGGAATTTGTTCCCAGAAAAATACGATAAATACGTTATCAAAACATTTTCAAAGAAATGTATTTTATTCATTTTAAAAGGTTTGGGATGTCATCGTTAATACATGAACATAAGCATAAACGGAACTTACATTTATTTACACTAGTGATCTACATCTCTTTAATCTCTCAGTGTAATGTCACTTCATATCGACACCTGTGATATAAATAAACTGAGTGGGTCAGGTTGGGAAACCTGGTGAGTACATAGGGTTTTCAACCCACAATAATATAATTATTATGTTTAATCATCAAACAGTTAACCCAATTACCCATCCCCATTATCTTCTTTATTTTTAAGGATCTACCCTAAGAATCAGCTATTTCTTGTTCATTCATTCCTAAGGAGTATCCTAAGGAATAGGTACAAATTCCATCGTTGTAAATGACACATCTGTCAAGCACAACTACTAGGTCTGTCACTTAGGCGCGGATACCAAAATTGTGACATTCTCTATGGGTCGCATCTGCCGGAATAGTCCTTTAGGCGCATCTGTCGGGGTTATGAGGTTCTCTATTAGGCGCTTCTGCCGGTAGAGTCCTTTAGGCGCATCTTCCAGGGTTTTATTGACGGTATCGTTTTCGAGAGTCCACTCGCAATACATATCAATGGGTTTTTAGAGTACACCGGTGAACACATCGTTCACAACACCTACAGGTTGCGAGCCTGCTAGTGTTCCACTCGACTGTCTAGAATAGTCCGTGGTTGTCATCCATACTCTGCTGAATGACGGGGCCATCATTTGGGAAAAAGGCTTCTCACATCGTCCACCTCTCACCCTCACCTCATGGTCTGTTTCACCTCTCAACTTATCATCCAACTCATATTTCATCTATTACATCTACCCATGTCTTACCCCCAACATTTTCGTAGGTATTAAATACATATACAGTTTAAATCATTTAAAACGTGTATAATATGCACACGTAGCACATAAATTATATAAAATACTTCATATCTATGTGTAAGCTGAAAGGGACCATGCACTCACCTGAAAGGTGGTGACCCAGCACTCGGATAGCGCTTCGATACTCTCAAAATAATTTTCCTTCGAGAAAACCTAGTATCAATACCACTAGGGTTTAGTCTAACGATAACCGCGACAAATTAATAGTCTGACTATTATTATTATTATATAAGCGTTAAATAACACTCAATATAACTCATAATAATAGCCCAAATAATTATTTTAAGGACCTAATAACGTTACTATAATTATTTGAAAGCTATATTAAAAATTACGTAAGCATATCTCACTTACAGCGGATTTTAAAGAAAACCGGACTTTATTTGGAGCAGCGTTTCGAAACCGGAAGACACTTTTTCTCGGGACTCCAGGAGCCTCGGGGCTTCCTTAGGGTGCTAGGGGTTCACCTAGACTTTAGGGGACTCGAAAGGGGCTAGAGAGAGTGTGAGATTTGGTGCAAGAAAACCGGCTGCCCTCGCTGCCTTTTTATAGCCTGCGAGGCCTCGGACTACGTTGGGCGTAGTCCTTGGCTACGCGGGGCGTAAGGATCAGATAAGGCTTCCAGCAAGCTTCACACGTGGACCAATCTCGGAGTGGATAAGAACCGGAGTACGCGGGCCGTACTTGTCCTCGGATGCGGGGCGTAGCGAAGCGACGTGTCATCATCCGAAGTGATCACCGTGGTCAGCAAGCGACGGCTCATATGCAGCCACGTCATCGATTTAGCAACAGACTTTGCAATTTTACTTTCCGACGTCTAAAAATCATAACTTTTGCATATGAGCTCCATTTTTGACGTTCTTTATGTCCACGCGAATGTGGGAACGTACTCTACAGCTTTCGTTTAGACTTCGTTAGCTAATTTTGAATCTATTTTAAAAGTTATATTATTAACAGGCCAGGACAGGATTTATCCGTTAAATTCTCATAACTTCTTTATTTGGCGTCCGTTTTTGCCCATCATTTTCTAGTTATGCTACTCTTAACGAGATCTTCGATTCTCGTTTAGGTTGTGTCGGCTAAAAATCACTCAATCTAATATTCGAATTTCGGGTTGTACACTGCTAATCCGAAACTTCGAAAAATCATCACTTCCTCATACGAAGTCAGATTTGGGCGTTCTTTTTATGGACGCTCCCGGTTTAACGTATTCTACGACTTTTGTTTAGATCGCTAAGGCTAAATCTCGCTTTATCGTAAATTCACTATTTACGCTTCCCGGTATCGTGTCGGTTATGTCGCGAAACTTCGACGGGTCATAACTTCTTCGTTATAACTCGGATTTCGACGCTCTTTATATGTACGGAAACCTTGTAACATATTCTACAACTTGGTTAAAATTATTTATTCTAAATAATCTTTTGTCGAAAAGTCATTTTCGACACTTATTGCATCTAATTTGACTAGCCCGGATCTGCGGGCATTACTTATGATATCATTGGAAACAATTTGAAAAATAATGGGAGTTTCAAATGTATGTGGTGAAAAGGAAATGATTCATTTATCGGTCTAAAATTATCAAACTCGGACCAATTCAACACAATATATCAAACTACATAACTTTTTTTCTAGTGAAACCTGATTTGTATATATTTCGTGTTTTTGAATCAAAGTGATTTTTCAAACATTTATATTTTAGGTTTAGGTAGATGTTTTTTTTATATTTATATACCATTATGTAACTTATTTATAATATTGTGCTCCAGACGACAGAGCAGATACAGTGGGTCAGGCAGAGATTGTTGACCGCTCAGAGCCGCAAGAAGAGTTATACGGATAGACGATGATCCGAGCTCTTCCAGGTCGGTGATTATGTTCTCCTGAAGGTATCTCCTTGGAAAGGAGTGATTCAATTCAGGAAGAGGGGCAAGCTATGGCCCCGGTATATTGGGCCGTTCAGAGTGATCGCGAGGGTGGGCAGGGTAGCGTATCGCTTGGAGCTACCTGCGGAATTGGAGCGGATTCATAATACCTTCCACGTGTCTCAGTTGAGGAAGTGTATAGCCGACGAGTCGGCTGTAGTGCCGTTAGAGGACATTCAGGTGGATGCGAGCCTGAACTACGCGAAGAGACCAGTTGTGATTGCGTATCGAAAGATCAAGGTTATGAGGAACAAGGAGGTGCCTCTGGTACAGGTTCAGTGGCAACATCGGAAGGGATCCGAGTTGAACTGGGAGCCAGAGCGTGAGATGCGGGAGCAGCATCCGGAGCTATTTCAGGAATGAGACTTCGAGGGCGAAGTCAGATTCAAGTGGGGGAGAATTGTAACATTCGGAATTTCAGGTATTATATTTATTCATTTTATTTTGAGTTTTGTGGAAGAACTCGGCGAGTTGGTGCGTAGAATCGCTGAGTAGAGACGCGATTTCTCACCCGGATTAATGACCGGACTCGAGGAGTCGCATTGGTGGACTCGGCGAGTCCGTGCTGTTTAATGAAACCCTAATTTCTCGGGTTTGGGGCCTATTTAAAGGGCCTTATGGCCATCATTTGTGCTCACCAGCCCCCAAAGCGAAACCCTAGTGAGCTTGAGCGTTTGGAGTGAGAGAAGGAGCCATTGTTGACCTTGGAAGTGTTATCTAGCAAGGGAAAGGAAGCTATAGCCAAGAGGAAGCAAGAAGGTTAACTTCCTGAAGATCTGAGGTCCAGGACATCACGTTTGAGGTACTATTTTCGAACCATTTTCTGTTGAGGTGATGTTCATGTTAATTTAGGGCTTATTGAGCCCTTTTGTGACTAGATCTAGTGTTCCCTTGGTCCCTTAAGCGAGTTAGGTTCTGGATCCGGACCCTTGGAGGTCCAGAGTGCCTCTTTGTCCAAGCTTTATATGAGTCTATGGAGGTTTTGGGTGGGGATCTTTGTGTTTGAGGTTAAAACACCATTTATGAGTCAATAGAGGTGATATGAACGCCAAGACATAGACTTTACGTGGTAAATAAGCTTGGAAAGACTGGATCTATGAGTTAGTGGAACAGATCTGACCTCAGAAGGTCGTTTGGGGTTGTGCATGGAATGCACTCGTCGAGTCCATTGGCAGACTCGACGAGTTGGAGCGGGTTGTTCCGTGTTTTCGAACCAGGGGTTGAGTAACCGAGTTGGGTAAGTGACTCGGTGATTCGGAAGGGATTCAGAGGAATCGGGTCCCCGTAAGGACTCGGCGAGTCCACGCCAGACTCGGCGAGTTGGGTTGACCTTTGACATTGACTAGAGTTGACCGGTGTTGACTTAATAGGGTTAGTCAACCCTAGTGGGAAAGTGTTAATTAGAGATGTGTTTGTGTTATAGGAGGACTATAGCTCGGGAGATCGAGCACTAGTGATTTCAGGGATTTGCGAGTTACCGAGATATGCGAGGTGAGTCTTCTCACTATACTTTACCTTGAGTAGGTAACCAGAGTTATGTGACAGAGTATTTGTATGCTATATGTTATGTGTTGTACTACATTATTTCTATGTGATTTATGATGTGCATGTTTATAGAGTTAGAACCGGAAGGTTCACAGAGTTAGAACCAGAGGGTTCACAGAGTAGGGTCCACGGACCCACAGAGTTATAGCCTCGAGTGGCTAATATGTGTTATGTGTGGTATTTTGGGGAACTCACTAAGCTTTGTGCTTACAGTGTTTGGTGTTATTTGTTTCAGGTACTAGTGAGGATCGCGGGAAGGCGCCGACCTGATCAGTACACACACGGGATTTTTATGTTATGAGATCTTGGGATTTTTATATGCTATGAATTTGAGTTTCAAACAATGATGTTTTTATGAATAATGCATGAATTGTGTTTTGTATAAAATGTGAAAAATGGTTTTGAAATTTACGGTGTTACAAATTGGTATCAGAGCCTTGGTTTGAGGGATTCGAGTACACCTTCGGGCGTATTTGAACTCAAACTGAGGATTTGAGGAATAATTTCAAAAAGAGTAAAAGATTTTTGGAAAAACGCAGAGCAGAGTCGTGTGTACGATCAATCAGCGCCCGAACGGTGATTTCCCAAGATACCTTTGTATTATATGTTATGATATTGATATGATGTATTCTCATGCTAGAGTGGGCTAGGTACTCCTATTAGGACTAGAGTGGCCTGATTTGTGATGCCTTAGCCTAGGGAGAGGTGAGCTGCTATGAGATGCTTAAGAGTGAGTAGGTAGCAGCGAAGAGCTTATGAGAGATCTGTTAGAGAGTGGATTATGCATAATAGAGTGCTTGGGAATTGGGATCCGAAGAAGAGGACTTGGGGTGTATACTGATATGGTGCGGACAGTAGTATTGGGCCCGTACTACTGAAAACACCGGGGCGGTGTACAGTCCAAGTAAGAATCTTCGGGATGCCAGGGATAAAGGAAGGATGAGTTGTCGAGTGAGAGTATGCTCGAATGGGTTTCTAATTTATCGTATGTTGTATTTCAGAGGTAGATCATGGTGAGGACACGTCTTATGCCAGAGAGCAGTGGGGCTAGTGATGAGGAGATCCGTCGGATCATCCATGAGGAGGTGGCTGCGGCCATCAGGGCAGAGATACCAGAGATGTTCGGATCTATTAAGACCACGTTGATTGAGACTTTTGACGAGAGTTATGCTGCTCTTTTTGAGGCTGCTGTTGCAGCGGCCACCGCAGCTGTTGCTGCTGCGAGGCCGCAGGGTGGTGATGCGTTGCTGTTCCGAGAGTTCAGCAACACAAAACCGCCGGAGTTTGACGGGACCCAGGACCCGGTTGCGGCTATGAGATGGATTTCAGACATAGAGGGGTGTTTCTTTACTTGCTCATCTCCTAAGCATTTGCGAGTCCGGTTCGCGCTGAATCAGCTTCGCTTGGGAGCGAAGGACTGGTGGAAAATTGTGACGACGCATTATACGCCTGCTGAGCTTGCAGCAGTGACCTGTGAGAGGTTCATTGCTATGTTCCGAGATGAGTACGTTCCCCAGGTGGAGAGGGAGCGTTTGGCACAGGAGTTCTTGATGCTCAAGCAGGGTACTGAGTCCGTTACTGTGATTACGAGGATGTTTCATGAGCGGGCGATGTTTAGCCCATAGCACGTGTCCTCCGAGCAGGCACGTATGAGTCGATATTTGAGCATTATGAGGAGGGATATACGTGAGTTCGTGGCGAACTCGACGTACCGGACATTTATCGAGTTTCAGGCGAATGCCCGGAAGAGGGAGATAGAGCTGGAGACTCAGGCTAGGGAGGAGGCTGAGTCTCAGGGGAGGGATCGGCGACCGGTGCAGTCTCAGCCGGTAGCCAAGTGGGCCAAGCCCGCCGATTCGAGATCAGGGAGCCAGAGGGGCCGCACTTGTGGCAAGTGCGGCAAGAGCCACGAAAGTGTATGCATAGCAGGGTCTTGCTACAAATGTGGCAAGGAGGGGCATATGGCCAAGGACTACCCCAAGGGGTTTGTAGTATGTTTTCACTGCAACCAGACCGGACACCGGAAGGCAGAGTGTCCGCAGTTGCGGGGATCAGCTCAGGAAGCACCTCAGGGATCTGCCCCTGCCGCCATCAGAGCTACCGAGAGTCGGCCAGTGAAGGTCGAGGTGCCGAGGGCACGAGGGAGAGCCTTTCAGTTGACCGTAGAAGAGGTCCACGCAGCGCTCGATGTCGTCGCTGGTATGTATTCTTTCGTGTATTTATTTTTATGTTGAGATATTATGCTTATATTATGTTATGCGTAGGTACTTTTCTTGTGAATTCTGTACCTGCCTTGGTGTTATTTGACTCGGGTGCAAGTCGGTCTTTTGTATCTTTGGCTTTTAGTCAGCATATCAGTGTTAGTCGTGAGGCATTGAGTCGGCCTCTGAGAGTTTCCATAGCTGACGAGAGGGTGATATATGCCACGGAGGTGATCTGTGGGTGCGTATTCGAGATTTTCGGTGTTGAGTTCCCGATTGATTTGGTTCCCATTGCGATGGGTGATGTATGTGTCATTGTGGGTATGGACTTGTTGAGCAGATTCGGAGCGGTTATCGACTGCGAGCGACAACTGGTGACCATACGAGACCCTAGTGGGGGAGTTCTTACGGTGTACGGTGAGGGTACACGTTCTGGGCTAGCATTTTGTTTGGCCGCTAGAGTGAGGCAGTGTCTAATATGTGTTATGTGTGGTATTTTGGGGAACTCACTAAGCTTTGTGCTTACAGTGTTTGGTGTTATTTGTTTCAGGTACTAGTGAGGATCGCGGGAAGGCGCCGGCCTGATCAGTACACACACGGGATTTTCATGTTATGAGATCTTGGGATTTTTATATGCTATGAATTTGAGTTTCAAACAATGATGTTTTTATGAATAATGCATGAATTGTGTTTTGTATAAAATGCGAAAAATGGTTTTGAAATTTACGGTGTTACAATAGCAACCAAACATCATACATTGGAAATACACACTTACATAGTTTACATATTGAACTTGTTCATCAGTTATATAAAAATAAGAAAGTAAAATTTCTTGAAGTCACACCACTTGATCTCATAGCTGAGCCTATTACCTGTTGTTGGAACATAACTTTATAAGTAGAAGTAAATATATTCTTTTTAATATTGAAATTTAGTTTATATATGATTATACTTTAGGTTTGATATTTATTTAATCTTATTAACCAACTTATAATCATTATTAGAAAGAAATTGAAAAGTCTGGAAATTTCAAATGAATGTGGTGAAAGAAAAAATGTTTCCTTTATAATCTACTCTAATAAATGAAGGTTTTTTGTCACATGTCCTATTCTCCTTCATTTGGACACATGGCATTTTCTAAAAATTTTAAATTTTTTATTTTCCACTTGTCATTTCATTGTATTTTTCAGTTTATTAAATTAAAATTTCACATTTAATATGTAAGGTAATATATATGTAAGGTATTTATTAGAAAGGGTTAATATATGTAATGTATTCAATACATTAAAGCCTCATTAATTTTAATAATACAAAAAAAATTTCATTTTTCTTATAAATTCAAAATTTTCAAATTGTTAGAATTTTATATTTAATTTTTTTTAAATATACTCATGTAATACATGGGTCTTACACCTAGTATAATATGATATGATATGATATGATAATTATATGAAAAAAAAAAAAAGTGTTTGTTATTAAGTCGTAGCAGGCAACGACAAAAAAGGCAAAACGGGATTGGAGCCAAAATTGATAGAGAAGACGAAGAGATTACAACCAATTCTTTAGGATTCTAAACAATTAATCATTTTTTTACTTAAAAAATACTATCCAAGGCCTCATTTTATTTATTTATTTTTGCATGGGGTCTTAAATCGGCTTGAATCAGCCCAAAACATGGTACTTATGTTAACTTCTCGATGGATATATAACTACCCACCAAAATTCATTCAGTTACCCCCACCATAGATTGCTTTTATTGAAACCCTTGCTCGAAAATGCTTTTAATGAAAAAAAAGTCACAAATACCATGTTTCTATTTCTCCCATGGAAAAACAATGGTGAAGGGTAGGATGGGTCTTCTTTTACAAAAAAATAGATTTGCGATGGAAGAGGATCTGTAATTCTTAATCCATTGGATTCTTACTGTTTTATCAATAATTCTTAATGTGTGATTTGTGATTCTTTTTATATTTGTGTAATATTTTTTTTATAGATCTGAAAACACCAAATGTCATCGCCTACTGGTTTAAGGTAGCTTTTTGTTTGTTTTGTCTATATTTTTTCACATGAAAACGCCACTTTGTATCTTTGTTTGTCTTTAAATCTTGCACCCATAAATTGTCTCAAATTCTTGCACATAAAAACACCAGTTTGTCACCGACATAGAAAAGGACGTTGACAACGAAGATGGTCATCGGTGGAGGGAAGGCAAGTGAAAGGAACACAACGGGGATATGGGGTATGGATGGGCTTTCTTATATTACAAAAGCTAAAAATATAAATAAAAAAAAATGTAATGATATTTTAAAAAAGAAATAAATAATGGAAAAAATAATATGGATGAAATATTTAACAAATTAAAGTTTGAATGATCATCCGAGTTTTAAAAAAGTTATGGATCAAACACGTAAGTTACCACAACCCATAAAGACTATTTGTGTGATTTACTTTAATTTTAAAATGAGAAATCAAATATACCATATCTTTTGTTCTTAATTTCTTATCCATCATTCTACTTACTAAATCAAGATAAATTATTAAAAGAGAGAATTATTGGATTTCACGTATTATTATTTTATATGAGAAGGAATATGGATAGAAACAAAAAATAAAAGAATATTTAATTTTTGTTTTAAAATAAACAAAGTTTGATTATTTTCTTCTTTTATTTTGTCTAATAGATTATATATATATATATATATATATATATATATATATATATATATATATATAGAGAGAGAGAGAGAGAGAGAGAGAGAGAGAGAGAGAGAAAGAGTCAAGATGAAATAAGAAGGAAAATTTTGGTAGGAAGGTAACAAAATTTTTATATGCATATTCTCTTAGCAAAAAGAATGAAATGAATCATTATATGAATCATAAGTAAGATAATTCATAAGAAAAAATTACGAAAAAAACATCTTCATGATTCATTTTTAGGTAAATTAAAAAAAAAATTCACTTTTATGACAATTTTAGTGAATATCAACAAATTCATCGTAAAAATGAATCATCCAAATGTTTTTTTTGCGATTTTTTTTGGTGAATCATGTTATCATTGATTCATTTGTTTTGTTCGCCAAAAAAATTAGCCGAAAAAAATTTTCTTACCTTTCTACCAAAAAAAATTTCTTACCGTATATATATATATATATATATATATATATATATATATATATATATATATATATATATATATATTAATGTTCAGTTAACATAAATAAACGTACAAGACCATTATTTATGTTTTTTATGTTTAACTAAAGAAACATAAAATATTGTTCATATTCATTTTTTTTAATAAACCAAGATAAAAAAAAGTATCACGTAAAAAAATCATGAATGGTTTGTTGAATGTTTGGTTCGGTTGCAACCCTACTAAATTGGTTCTGTTGTAACCTTGTACTCATCACTTGCAAGCACTTTGTTGGGTGATTAAATATATTAAGAAAGCCAAAGACCTTGGTTTGTTATATGTGGGATTTTTCTTGGTCTTATAATGATATTTTTTATGTTAGTTAGATTACCAACATTAAAGACCACTCATCCACTACTCGTTGAGTATCCCAGTTTTTAGTAGGTGCAATCTTGGGGACCTTTAAAAAAACAAACTTGCATCATCAGTTAGACAATGGAATATGAATTTGTAGCTTTCAATGCTATCATAAAGAGGCAAAGTAGATAAGGAATTTGATTTATGGGATCCCATTATGGAACAAAGATATTTCACGCATCCTTGTATATTATGTGTAACTGCTTTGGCTTGGCTAGGGTATATAGTCAGGTGTATAATGGAATTTCAAGACATTATGGGGTTAAAAATAGTATGGTACATGAATTTATCACTTATGGGATAGTTTATGATGAGTTTGTTCAATCTCAACAAAATATAGTTGATCAATTACAGAAAGGTTTAGTTATGACTTGGTAAATAAGTAGGAAATCATAATGGGTGTAAGGTTGTAACATCCCAAAATATCATGTAAAAATTCCCCTTTTAATAATAAAAAAAATCATTCATTCATCAAAAAGGTATTCAAGTACCAAAATTTTTTGTAAAACAACATCATAGTTATGATAAAATCAAGGTGCGGAATCTTCAGTGGATGCGATGTAATCACGTCAGGCCCTTCTCTTTGGAACTGGAAGTATCTAAAAAACAATTTAACATACACCGTTAGCACAAAGCTTAGTGATTCCCCAAAATACCACATATCATACATACAATTGTCATAGTCTACCCCCATGGTCTTACACCCAAGTGACATGGGCTACTCCCATGGTCTTTCCTTGAAACGTCATAGGCTACCCCCATGGTCTTACACCCAAGTTTCATGGGCTACCCCCACGGTCTTTCATGAAACTACATTGGGCTACCCCCATGGTCTTTCATATAAATGTCACGGGCTACCATCGGGGTCTTCTATGCAAGTATCACAAAGACAAATACCATCCTACATAGTATAGTGAGAAGACTCAGTCGTCTCACGAATCAATTAAACCACAGCTAACTGCCATGAAGTCGGTGTTACAACACACCTGATCAAAGTCAACACTCAAAGACACTGGTCAAAGTCAATTATTTAAATTTGACTTCAGAAGGCCGCCACGTCGTGGCAACCAAACGTCACGTCGTGGGAACTAGGTTCAATAACTTAATGGGTTCAGCCATTTTCCATCCATTTCTGGGGCTCCAAAACTTAGATATGATACTTCTCATGGTCTTAATGGATAAAGTTTCTGACTTTATCCATTGAGACATCCCTCTAAGCCTAGATGTCAATTCTAAGGTCCAAATTGGCAACTTAATACATGGTATTAACCAAGGTTCTAAATAACGTAAGGCGTTGCTTGGCGGCAAGGTAAAAGTTAAACCATGACAAGCCTTTGCGAGCCATGACGTTGTTCAAGGCGTGACTATATTATATACATTAAAAGATATAAATTATATAATTATTGAATTCTTTCAAATATATGAAGTTTTTAGAAGTGTTATATTAATATCTAATAGAAAAAAAGTTAACAAAAACTCATTTATTTTAAGCCCGATAAAAAAAACAAAACAAAAAAAACAAAAAAACCCGCGCCTTGAAAAAAACTTACGCCATAACGCGATAAGGCGCGCCTTGACACGTTATTTGGGCGCCACGCTTCACAAACCCACCTTGGACATTTTCGTAACGGCTACACCACGCCTCGCGCCATGGCACGCCTTGAGGCGCGCCATGGCGCGCTTTTTAGAACCATGGTATTAACTATTACGCACTTAATCCATGAAGTCTTCATCCCAAAACTTCTAGGAAAGCTTTAAGTACCCTAATGATCCATAAAAATGCAAACTTTATGGACATTCATTCCCCATGCATATCCTTTCCCAAATATAGGTCAAAAGATACAATATGGCATAGATTTCATGCAAGGTTCCCATATCACCACCACTTCGTAGATCTGTGAGTTATAATGCTCTTGGGACATATAGAAACCATAAAGTTGCAAACTTTATATCTTCAAACTATACAACCAAATCAAATGGACAAACATATGACTTAAAACCTAGATTTAAAAAGAAAATCATCAAAATATGGAAATTTGAGGACTTACAAAGAGTCCACAATATGCACACAAGTGAGGGAAATGTTTGATTGTTGAATCAAGGCACCAAATTTTCTTCTTCTTCCATAAAAACCACCAAGAACTTGCAAAATGAGCACAAAGAGCTTCAAAAGAGCTAGGGTTTGGACAAAGGGTCGTTTGAAGGTGATAAATGGCTAAGGGTGGAAGAAACCCTAGCCATCACTTCCGTTAAATAGGACTTACATCCCAAAAATTAGGGTTTGGCCCAAAATAGTTTCCATGTCAAGGCCAACATAGTGTCACGTTGTGGTACTTATTATGCAATTCCAAACCAATTTGCCACGTTGTGGTGTAACCTTTATCACGTTATGGCCAACCAGATTTTTTTGTAATATCCCGTTTAAAATAGAATAATTAAATAATAAGTCCGGAACCCCGAGAAGTAATTTTATTATTATTTTATATTATTATAGTCCAAAATCAAATACTCCCTCCGTCCAAAAATGATAGCCCACTTTTGATTTTTGAAGTCTTTTTTCTTCAACTTTAACCTTAAATATTTTTATTTGTGTTATATATTACTTGATAAAACTTATAAAAATGAAAAAACATTTGAAATACAATTCATCCATATATTTTGAATCAAGTATTATCTATCAAAATCAAAACTATTAAAGGTCAAAGTTGAAGAAAAAAGACTTCAAAAGTCAAAAGTGGACTATCAATTTAGGACAGAGGTAGTAATAATTAGTGGGTTTTTGGTTTTGGGAAGCCAAATGACGAGATTTGAATATTCGGGGGTTAAAGTGTAATTATGGATTTAATTTGAAAAAGGATTTTAGAAGTCATGGTGTGTTTGGTATTATATGGACTTTATATGTAAGGATTTATGGAAAGAAGGGTTCAAATGGTAAATTTTAGGATTTGAATTGTGAAGAATAATGGAGGAGGGACTGAAATTGACAATATGGGCCAATGTTTAAGAGTGATCGGGACTTATTACCCGTCACCCCCTCGTCCTAGCCCTAAACCTAAGAGACCATTTTTGAGCCGCCACCATTGCAGAACACAGACTCGGCCGCTGGCTTGGAAGTCGGAAGGGCGGAGTTGTCACCTTCTTTGTCGCTGCTATTATATCTGGTTGCAAACTCTTTCCTATTTCGTTGATGATAAGCCCTAGCCAATCTCTCCGCCACCACAACACCTTTTCACTTCTCCATCTCGTCCTAGCCATGACCACCGTTGCCGTCGCCACTCCGAGTGGCTGAAGAAGTTATTGCCGCTGCTCCGACCACCGCTGCCACCTTGAGGGTAACTATGGCGTGTGTGTCTTTTTCTGTGAATATACTCCTTGTTAGTGTCATGTGCTACTGTATTGCTTTATGTGTATGTGGTTACTTGGCTGGAAATCACAAGAGAGCCACCATCACCACCGTGAGGTGGTGGTTGCCACCTCCGACCACCGCCTGCCACCACAAGGCGGCTATATGTGTGTGTATGTTTATTAGTGCATGTGGTTATATTAGTATGTGTGTGTTATTTGGATTGTGCTGTAATTGTAATCATGCCGGAATAATCAATAGAAAAACTTGTAACCACAACCGTGAGGTGGTGGCTATCGCCTCCTGCCGCCACCAGCCGCCGTGTGGGTGGTGGTGTGTCTCATTTGCATTTTGACTCGTTTGGGGATGCTTGGAAAAAATCGGCCCAAAGAAACCCTATTGGGCCCAATTAAACCCTAATGGGCTCAATGAAGCCCCAATTGACTTGAAAGCCCAACCATTTGATTAATGGGCTCGTATTTGAGTTGGAAAACTCTAATGCCTTGAAACCCTAATTTTGGGATTGATCGGGACCGCACGAGAATTATTTATTAAACCTAAAATAATAATTATAATTATTGGAAAATTAACCTAAAGCAATATTGGACTTAATTAATTAAGTCCTTGATGGGTTAAGTAAGAAACACTTAACCCTAATCGTCATTTCATGTGGAAACCCTAATTTCACTTGGGCCTTGAGTTGGGCCTTTCTATTGGGCTTTGGTGATTGTACTATTAATGGGCTTTCCAAGAATAAGTAAATAGACTAAATAATTGTATGGGTTTTAGGATAAGGCCCATGTGAGTAGCTTGGGCCCAAATTAGAAAATTAGGCCATAGATGGGTCATAATTGAGCCTTTATGATTATGTGATATTGGGCCATGGGGATACCAAGAGTTTAGACTAGAATAATTGGATGGGCCTTAAGGAAAGACCATGTAGAGGTTTGGGCCCAATTTTCCATATGTTGGGCTTTAGTCCATTGGTTGACTATTGGGCCTTTGGAGTGTGAGTTGGACCTTGGGCTTGGAACCCAATTATTAATTGGGTCTTGTTTGATGTTGACAGCTCAGGAATCTATCAACTAGCAGCTAGAGTTTTATCTGCGGGACTTCAGCAGTGTGAAGTGAGTTTTCCTCACTATACTCAAGGGTCTAAGGCACCAAGGTCGGCCCTTTGGATTGCTATCTTGATGTGTTGTATGTTCAAGTATAGTATGAACCGTTAGATCAGTATCCTGGTAGATAGGATGTTATATGTTGTTATGATCTGTTAGATCAGTATCTTGGTAGATAGGATGTTATATGTTGTTATGATCCGTTAGATCAGTATCTTGGTAGATAGGATGTTATATGTTGCTATGATCCGTTAGATCAGTATCCTAGTAAAGGATGTTACTATGCTGTTATGATCTGTTAGATCGGTTTGTTTGTCTATTGATTTTTATGTGATTATCTGTTATATGTGCACATGTTTGTTTGGTGGTTGAGGCTTATCTGCTTTGTGCGAAAGCCAATAGATCTGGGCATTCCAACCTGTTGGTTGTGTGCCATGAGTATTCCATCTCGAGGATGATTAGACTCATAGTATGTGGGCATTCCAACCTGTTGGCTGTGGGCCTAAGGTATTCCATCCCGAGGATGATTAGACCCATAGTATGTTGGCATTCCAACCGGATGGTTGAGGGTCTGGGGTATTCCAACCCGATGGTTGACTGGACCCATAGTATGTTTTTTGTGATTATATGTGTATTGTTGTGTGTATGGGTATTTTGTGGGAACTCACTAAGCTTTGTGCTTATGGTTTCAGTTTTTTGTTTCAGGTGCTTCAGATATCTCGACTATGCGAAGGCGTGACCGTAAACATCCTCGTGTTTTAGACTTATGGTTTCTGGGATACTCTGATATTAAACTATTTGAAAACATTTTGTAATAATTAATGGTTTTTGGATGTTTGAAAAAGTTTTAAATTGGATAGATTTTTATGGGTGTTACATTTTTAAAATATACATTTTATTAAAAAAATCTCATACCTCGGAAATTGGGATGTTACAACTCTCCCCCACTTGAATCAGACTTTGTCCTCAAAGTCCGCTGCTACAAATAACTCGGGGTAGTGCTCCCTCATCTCCTATTCAGGTTCCCATGTCCATTCCGGACCCCTTAGATGCTACAATTGCATGTTCACTAAGCCCACTACCTTGTTGAGCAAGGTCTTCGTCTTCCTATTGAGGATCACCACTGGTTTCTCCACATAATTCAAGCGCTCATCAACTTGAATGTCATCTAAAGGTACCACTATGGAATCATCTACTAAACACTTCTGCAGCTGAGAGACATGAAAAGTGTTGTTGATCTAACTATGTTCGGCAGGCAGGTCCAACTGATAGGCAATCTTGCCCACCCGGGCAATAATATGAGAGGGTCCAATGTACCTGAGGCCCAGCTTGCCCCTATTTTGGAACCGAATGACACCTTTCCAAGGTGACACCTTCAGAAGCACATAATCACTGACCTGAAACTCCCAGTCTAAATGTCGTCAATCAGCATAACTCTTCTGGCAACTCCGCGCAATGTGAAGCCTATCACGAACATGTTGAATCAACTTCATAGTCTTGAGTACTACCACAGTACTCCCAATAACACATTTTCCGACCTTTCCCCAACAGATTAGGTATCGACACTTCCTCTCATAAAGCATCTCAAAGGGATGTTAATAAATATTGACATGGCAACCATTGTTGTAGGAGAACTTAGCCAATGGAAGATAAGTATCCTGACTACCACCAAAATCCAATATGTATAAACGAAGCATATCCTTAAGTGTGTTGATAGTCCGCTCACTCTGACCGTCAGTCTATGGGTGAAAATTTGTACTGAAGTGTAACCAAGTACCCAACTCCTCATCTAATATGTTCCAGAACCTGTAAGTGAAACGAGCATCCCGATCCGAAACTACTGATACCGGAACCCCGTGATGTGCAACTACATCTTAGATGTCGATGTCTGCCAATTTCTCCGCAAAGATACTCTCCTAAATAGGGACAAAATGTGTGCTCTTTGTTAATCGATCCACAAAGACCCAAATCGTATTCACCCCTTGCGGGGTCCGTGGTAACTTCGTGATGAAATCCAAAGTGATCTCTTCCCATTTCCAAACAGGAACACCTAACGATTGCATCTTGTCGTGAGGCCACTGATGTTCGTGCTTTACTTTCCCGAAATTCAAGCACTGCTCCACGTACAATTCCACATCCCGCTTCATGCAGAGCCACCAATAATCATGTCTGAGATCTCGATACACCTTACACCTTCACCGCACCAGGGTGAATCAAAAACGTCGAATTATATGCCTCCTCCATCAATATATTTTGTGCTCCTCCCAAATATGGTACCCAAACTTCCTATGAAAAGTTAACAAACCCCGGTTATCGTAATCGAAAGAGGAAACCAGACCCACGACCCGTTAACTATCCTGATGCTCCTTATTTGTTGCCTCAACATGCGTCTCTCTGATCTGCTCTAAAAGTGGAGTAACAATTCTCATCCGAAGGCATAAATCTCGAATATGTGCACTAGTTGCCTTGTGAATCAACACATCGACCCCCATATTGGCCTTCCTGAGATGGTACAAAACCTCACAATCATATTCCTTCACTACGTCAAGCCACCTATGTTGCCTCATATTCAGATTTAACTAATCCATCAGATACCTAAAACTCTTACGGTCCATGTATATGGTACAATGAACCCCATACAAGTTATGTCACCAAAAATTAAGAGCGAAAACCCCATCCCCCAACTCCAAATCGTGTGTAAGGTAATTCTCTTCATTAGGCTTCAATTTCCTCGAAGCGTATGCTATCACATGCCCTCTCTGCATAAGTATTGCACCTAAACCCGTGATTGAGGCATCACAATAAACCACAAAATCAACTACACCCTCAAGTAAAATCAGAATAGGAGCCTCTCATAATTTCTATATGAGATCCTCAAACGTCGTCTATTGCTTAGGCTCTCACCGAAAACAATTGTCTTCTTTATCAAACGAGTCAAGGGTGCGAAAATCTTGGAGAAATCCTAAATGAACCTTCGATAATAACCTACCAGGACAAGGAGGTTACGAATCTCAGATGGAGACCTTGGAACCTCCCACTACATCACGACATTAATCTTGACCGGATCGACCAAATTCTCGTTATGGTTGATAAGGTGTCTCGGAAACCACACCTCGTGCAACCAGCACTCACACTTAGAGAACTTGTTGTATAGCCTTACCCTCCTTAATGTCTCTAAGACCTTCCTGAAATGATCGTCATGTTGCTCCTTAGTCTTCAAATAGACCAGGATATCATCAACAAAAATGATCATCGATCGATCCAGCATCGTCCTACATACCCGGTTTATAATATCCATGAAAGTTGCAGGTGCATTGGTGAGCACAAAATCAATCACCACGAAATCGTAATAGAAGTAACGAGTCCTGAAAGTTTTCTTTTGTGACATCCCCATTTTCATGGCCATAAAAAAACGATTTAATTATGTTTATTTCATTTTAGAGTATCCTTTTTAAAGAATTATAATGCGAATTTTGTTCTTAATTATGTGATAATTTTATTACCAAGCATTTATGAAGAAATGTGTTTCATTAATAACTTTAGAATGTCATCATCAATACAAAAACATAAGCATAATGAAAATATTATAGGCCTTACAATAGTTTATTACAGTATGACCTACAAATATCCTTAAAATCACTCAACATCTTTGGGCCTTCATGTGGCTACTTCTGATACAAAGAAACTGAGTGAGTCTGGCATGGGAGCCTGGTAAACACATAGGGTTTTCAACCCATAGTAATTAAGTTCTTTTAATTATATATTTCACATCAAATAATTCACCTGATTACCCATTCTCGTTATTCTCACATATTGGTCCTAATATACTATCTCAAGGGACCTATCCTACGGATCATCGTCATCAATGGGTAGACAATACTGCTTGCGGTATTCCTAAGCAATACATGTCAATAAGACAAACATAGGGGATAGAGTTCATCAGTTAACTTATAGTTCACTAACACCTACAGATTGCGAGCCTGCCAGAGTTCCACAGGACTATCTAAAATTGTCTTTGGTCGTCATCTATACTCTGTTAGGTGACTGGCTAATCAAAAGTCAAGTCCGTCCTCTCATCATCATCTCATCATTTTCATCACTTATTACTACCCAACATATTTTATATAAATATATAAGAAAATACATATATGATTAATCAAGTAAAATCATATAATTTATTTTACACAAATATCGAGTAATTCAGATAATAGGCACACGTAGCATTTAATCCTATAGATATTTTATATCTATGTGTAAGTTGATAGTAACTATGCATTCACGTGTTAAAGTGATGACTTAGAAATCAGACAACACTTTGCTTTAGCACCTAGCTTT
Source organism: Lactuca serriola (assembly GCF_051521515.1). Classification (NCBI taxonomy): domain Eukaryota; kingdom Viridiplantae; phylum Streptophyta; class Magnoliopsida; order Asterales; family Asteraceae; genus Lactuca; species Lactuca serriola. Next base: position 339,799,738 of record NC_136412.1, on the reverse strand, counting down.
TCCCTTGATGCGACCTAGTATAATTATCAATAAGTCTTAGTCTAATATTCCTTATGACTAATTATAGTATAGATTTAGCAATAATCCCAATGTCTACTGATCCTATAACTAATAAGAGACAACCAGGTAGGATCATATCGGAGGTAGGGTATGTTTGGTATATGAAGTATACTGTTTGGAAATCCCACTTTAAACACTTTACTAAATCCAGCCTATACATCATCCCCGTAAGTAGATCAATTTGTAATATGACGTTGGAATCATTGATAAATATTATGTATAAGTTCATAATAACAACTATGAATTTAAATATATAAATTACACTAAAATAAAATAGAGTGAAACTTAACTTACAGAGATTCCCTAGACAAAAGCCTGGAAATTGCACTGACAAAGCTTCTACTTGAGGGCTACTACTTGTCGGGCACTCAAAGGTCGCAGGGTTTCGTTAGAATACTAATTCTAAGAGAATTTTGGGCTAATATGCAAAGAATTTTGAGAGGGAAACGAGTTAAAGGTGTAGGTAATGTGCAAAAATTTGAAGGCTATTTATACCCGACAAAGAAGATGTGTGTCGTGCACCCCGTCGAGGCGTGTCGTACAAACGGTTGGAGAGGGTTACATGGTACTCATCTAGTAGTGACACTTGGTGAGATATTAGGGGTTGCAAGAAATTAATATTGAACAAGTTCAGTCCATATGACTTCGGATTTGTCACAAACCTTGTCTTATGATTATGGTTATGCCAAATTCACATGAATAGGAGCACATGCACCATAAAATCGAAGTGGCAAAGGTTTCTCTCTGTTTCATAAAAGGATTGTGAGGAAACGCTTTCACTAAGTAGATTTAAAGACATAGCAGTTGTGTTAATTGCATTCTTAAATTCGATTATGATTACGACATCCCTCTTCATAGTTCGGATCATGAGAAAATGGAAAATACTCTGAACATTCGGGACTTATTGTTGTAAGTTCTGAAATAGTTTAGACACGCATATGGACTATCTAAGGAAAGGTGTATGATTTTGAGAAGCCTAGATAAATTTTTATCAAAGCATCTTGTATCAGAAATCCGAACTTTGGTAAGAAAGACAATAAGTATTGATTTCTAGAAGTCCAGCTGATTTCTGGGTACATGTCAAAGCTAGTGGGAGCAAAAGTGTTATGCTAGTAAAGACATAATTATTGTGCTAGTGGGAGCATAATCATTATGATAAGTGTTGCGAGTTGGCATTGTTATTTATAGGAAACAAAGTTTGATTTGCAAAGCTACAAAGTTTGAAAAGTTGTTTTGCTATAGTAAGGGAGAGGATACTTATACTTTATTTCGTATCTAAAAGTTTAGATTGAAGTGTTAATCAGACTTAGTCATGAGCATATATAAATGTCATGTTGTAATATTTCAACATAACTACATAAGAAGTTCTATATATGGCAATATTATAGCAAAGGATTGGTCAAATATCATGTCTTTATGTAAGACATTATGAATCGTATCCCATAGGCTTCAGATATAGGATCAATTGCATATGCTATAATATTCACTCATTCTTATTTTCCAAATGCCTAGGGCATTAAGAGGGAAAAGGACAAGAACCGGATATGACTAAGGTTGTTATACAACTATCAAAGACAATCTAAGGTTCACCGAAGATTGGTTGCTTATGAACAGTTGGACGTATAGTAATTGATGGACCATATTGATATAATTTTGAATAGATAGGACTCTATTTAGAATGAATAGTCATATGGCAATTATGGAAATGTTTCCATAATGGGAGTTGGATATTAAGAATCATTGTGTGAGTTAGAAGCTTTAATGCAAGAAGGATGTTCAAGGAATGCTCTTTGAATGTGAGACTTCAATTCCAGGGAATTGTCTTCTAACATTCTCAGATGGAATACTTTGTAATATCATTGGCCAAGTCTCTGTGACTTTTGTGGCTAGACATTACAAAAGGATCATTGCATGTAAGTTTATACTCGAACATATTCTAGTAGTGGCAAGAATCTGGTATTCTTACACTTGTGATAAGGATTAGGGAATTATGAAATGAGCATCATTGGAAATGTGTTCGACCGATCTATTTCACAAGGTAAGGACCATAGGCAAACATAGTGTGCATGCTTGGAGCATGGGATAACTGGTGTTTTAATTCAAATATTAAGTTGATTAGTCAAAACACTATACAATGAATAATGTGTAATCAATATGGTTGAGCCATATTGGATTGGATTATTCTTGTGTTTCACTTTGCATGTTTTACTTTCCAAATAATAAAGATTATTCAAACATCCACAATCAATCATACTTTGGAAGTAAGTAATGAGGTAAGATTGTCATGAATCCGACTGTAGATTGTCTAGGTGTTTAGACATAGCACAAGTTCGTTGCAGTGTTCATGAGTACTCATGTAATAAGATTTGAGTATCGGATTAAACTCACGCTCATCTGAATCACTTCATGGATTTTATCATGAGTGATTGTGATACGATAATAGCTTATATTCTTGAAACAGAGACATATGAGTTGTATTTTGCAAAGCGGTTGCACATTGATGATGCGTAAACGCACCAGCAACTTGGTGTTATAAAACGTGTTTTCGTGTGTGATTTGGTGAGTAAATTGAGAAAGCATATGAGTTGACGTTTATCCTTTTGTTTTACCTAATGTGCGATAAAAGAGATATATGTGGGCCGCTATATGATTTTGTGATGACAACCTAAGTGCTTGGCGGAAACGTTCGGGGGCGGGGGACGTCATGTACAATATCATAACAATGCACAATAGTAAACAAGCAACAACATCATCCATTGCATTAATAATATAATTTAATACAAGTGTGTTCTATGTATAGTTTGAAAGACACCAAAATATGAATCAAAATAAAAGATGAGTCTCGTACGCGCTCCGTCTTCTCAAAACCTAGTCCAGTGTACATGTCTACTGGTGACCTGAGAATACAAGTTATTTTGAAAGAGTAGATCAGCATTTAAGCTGGTGAGTTCATAAGTATTTTAGTGTCAATGTTTGTATAAGTTTGATGAAAGTGTTTGTAAATGTTTGGTGTAAATGTTTGTAAGTGTTTGATGTACATATTTGTATCTCCTAGAAAATCCTATATTTTCTACTTATAATGAAATGTAGTCTTCTACCAAGACCCGACTATTCTATATCTTTGTACTTTTTTAAAAGTGATTGTTTTTCCCAAGTATGACTATCATTACCAAAAATATAGTTTACATTACCGTTTATGTGAGAAGATCACAATATGAATGTAAAGGGAAAATGACGATGTATTGTAGTATTGTATATAGTAACTACTAATGTACTAACTACCTTAAACCAGTTATTTAATTAAGGTAAAATGTGATGAGATTATAACCATGCTTTATTGACTAGTAAAACACGACGTTCGAAGACGTCGAAATGGTATGACATTCGTCACCCGTAGACCTGCAGGTCCCACTATAGCTAGCAGCAAGGTGTAGGATGGTCAATCCCGTATAGATCTATACACAAATTCACGCTCTCCCACCAGGAGACTCTGGTTACAAAACGTAACACAGCAGTATATTGTCATGTCATGAAGTAGTGGTTCACATTAATATTATAGTGTTCTTGTATTAGTGTAGTATGTTCTCTATGTTCTAGTGTATAGTATGTTATTTATGTTTCTCGTTATAGTATGTTCTTTTTGTTTCTCGTTATAGTATGTTCTTTCTGTTTCTCGTTATAGTATGTTTGAACTGAATCATGTATGAACTGACTCTTGTATGTTTCATTGTTCTATAAATAATGAGTAGTAATCCTCTAAACTATACCTATTATAGTTTACTAGTAATGTTGTTTGAATGACTGTTCATGTTTGAACACCTTTGCTACCCAAAGGTATTGAACTGATGTAAGAAATTTTATATCTATAAACATATACATAATATATAACTAAGATTTAAACGACATTCAGACAAACAACCGATACCCTAAGTCCACAACCAAACAAGGAACAGGAACTAAAGCGAGTTATTAGTCCAAAGCCATTTCAACCTTATTTATATAACTATATCTATATAGACATGATTTTGACAATATATAAGTTTAAAAGAGTTTGATAAAGAGTTTTAACATATAAAAGATGTTTTAACCATTTGAATGGCTATAGATGACTTGATGTTAGTTTATAAAATGTTTTGAAATAGCTTGTTTGATAACACATTTTTGAAGTATAAGAAATCCACTTGTTTGATAGTTATTAATCAAATGTGATTGATACAATAACTATAATGTTTTCTACTTGTATCCCCCCCCCCCCCCCATAAAAGCATTTAAAATTATTTAAAAGATAAGTTTAGGGGTATGAAGTCACCTGTAGTGAGTGATTCGAATGTAAGATCCATATAGGCTGCTAAGTGTCAAGTGAAGTCTCGAGCACAAACGGATCCTATTAAGCATATAATGACACATATATGTATATAATTAGTGTATATAAAAACTAATCATGTTAGGGAACAACCTTAGGGACTTGGAAACACTTGGAAAGAAGTGTTACAATCACATATGATTGTACTAAAGGTGTTCACGGCCACACAAGTGTGTGTTTATGACCTAGATAGTGTTTACGGTCATGACATGAGGGGTTTACGGCCATATGAAGAGTTTACGGCCGTAAACTCTTGATGATCATGCTTAAATGGTTGTTTCTTGGATGCTAAACATGTGTTTCTAATGAATAACAAGTATATGGAAAGGATACTTACGATTTGGAAGCTAGAAAGGGTGTTTACGGCCCAAAGAAACAAGTGTGTGTTCTTGGTGTTCTTGAAGATCTAATCCCAAAAAGAGAACAATTCACGGATGAGACCATGGGGTTTTACTAGATCAAGAAGGATATCAACTAATATAGAAAGAATCACTTACAAATTTGACGGGAAATGGAAGTGTTCTTGATGATACTTGAGATAGAAATGAGTGTTCTTGACTTGTAAGTGTGAGAAGGGAAGAATAATGAAGGAATATCATCCTTAAGAGACTAGTTCACGGCAAAAAAAGAGCTTACGGCCGTAAACTCCACATGATGGAGTTTTCCGGCTTGAATGTTGCACAATGAACTCTAGTAGATACTTCCTAACACCCAATCCTTGAATGTAATAGGCTTAGAACACTCAAACACACCTTTAACAATGCTAAAAGATAGCAGAAACTAGTCTGACTTTTGATTGAACTGAATGGCTTTACAAGATAGAAATTTTGGGTTGTCACACTACAATTCCTTGTTCGTTTAAACTAATGCTCTGGTACCAACTGTGACATCCCCAAATCCACGGCCATTTTAAAATTTTTATTTATGCTTATTTAAAAATCAAAGTATCCATTTTAAAGAATAATATTGCGGAATTTATTCCAATAAAACATGATAAATATATTATCAAAGCATTCTCGAAGAAATGTATTTTATATTAAAACATTGGGAGGTCATCGTTTACACTAATGATTTACATCTCTGTTAATATCTCAGTATAATGTAACTTCATATCAACACTTGTGATACAAATAAACTGAGTCGGTCAGGTTGAGAAACTTGGTGAATACATAGGGATTTCAATCCCACAATGTTATATATATATATATATATATATATATATATATATATATATATATATATATATATATATATATATATATTAGAACTCACAATATATACAATTTCACCTCATATAAGCAATTTTACCTAATCCATACACCTGGATCAGGTATGTCTAATCCATGCTCGCGGATTAATGACAAATGACTATGCCCACCCCATACTCCCGGAATGACTATGTCTAATCCATGCTCTCGGATTAATGACAAATAACTATGCCCTCTCCATACTCTCGGACTAAGGATGAATGACTATGTCTAATCCATGCTCTCAGATTAATGACAAAAGTTTAAAGTTCTACCCTCCGCGTATATCTCACTTGTACTCATAAGAAGATACTACCCAATATTCCTCTTAATTAATTTAGGTTTACTCTGTATTCTAAATCATCATATATCGTCAAATATTCTGTTTACACGTATTTTAGGCAATATCAAATATTTCACACATAAAAAATATTTAATACTTTAATTAGTACTTGTATTAAAATCATGTTCATTAAAGGGACTATGCACTCACTTGTTAAAGTGATGACTTGAAATTTGGGTAGCGCTTCATTTCTAGCAAATATCTTTTCCTTTGACGTAACCTAGCATTATTACCGCTATGTTTTAGTTTAATATTTATTGCAACTAACTATTAGTCTAGATTTATCATTAACTCAAAGTCTACTTTCATGATCTATCAAGTAAGGAACAACCAAGTAGGATCATATCAGAGGTAGGTTCCGTTTGGTATACGAAGTATACTATTTGGAAATCCCATTTTAAACACCTCACTAAATAACAGCCTAGACATCATACCCATAAGTAGATCAATCATTATAACGACTTGGAATCACTGATAAATCTTGTTTATAGGTTCATAATAACGATAATGAACTTAAACATAAGTCATACTTAAAGTAGGGTAAGCATTACTCACTTACAAGGGGGGTTAGCGAGGAGTCGGGCTCTACGCGGACAGAACTTCTAAGCCGAAAGCTCTTTTTCTCGGAGCCGTCTGGTGCTCCAGGACTCGCTTCTAGCACTTAAGAAGTACTAGGGAAAAATTTAGAAGGGTTAGGGTGTTTGGGATAGAAGTTTTGAGAAAGTTGTGAGAAAATGAGGTGATTTACGCCTCTATTTATAGGCTGGAGCCTGGGCGTAATAACCGTGTACGCTGGGCGTACTACATGTAACAGCCCAAAATCCCAATAAAAATTTTCATTTTTAATTAAGAAATTCATTTCCATTAATCATAAAATTCCAATCACAATTGTTTTCAAATCTATAACATCAAAAAATTTATTCATAAAATCAGAGTGTCCCCAAACAAAATGCCAGATAGTGCATGTCGCACCATCACGCCGGGCTCTTGCCCTTAGATCCTGAAGTATCTGACACAACCAACAAACTGTAAGATAATGCTTAGTGAGTTCCCCATAGCATACCCTACACAATCCACATAATCACATAAACCATATTATCTATAACAGCTACATATACCACATAAGTCATACATACAAACATATAAGGATGCCATGGAAACCCTCCATGGTCTTACATCGGGTGCCACTGGAACCCCCACGTGGTCTTAACCCATTGTCATGGGAACCCCCACGTGGTCTTAACCAACTGCCATGGGAACCCCCACATGGTCTTGACTATCTGCCATGGGAACCCCCACATGGTCTTTACTAACTACCATGGGAACCCCCACATTGTCTTCACTAACCAAGAAATATCATGCAAGCAAAACATACAATCATACTAGGATGCCATCGAAACCCCCCAAGGTCTTACACCAAATGCCATTAGAACCCCCACATGGTCTTAATCTACTGTCGTGGGAACCCCCCGAGGTCTTACATGCCAAAGTCATACCAACATAACACATAACCCAATAACAATCCATATATCACATAATTGTTCGACCTTGGTGCCTTCGACCCATTGGTATGGTGAGGAGACTCACCTTAGTCTGCTGAACCCGAAAGTTGCTCGTCTAACAATCCAAAACCTGATGGGTTTTGAGCATTCTAACACTTCCTAAGTGTACATGCAACCCTAATAAACCTTGGATCTATGTTTGTCTAAGATACATGCAAATAATTAATTTTCCACGGTTTATATCCTAACTAGCATGGCATGGGGAACATGAATCAAATAAAGATAGGAGATATACTTACCTTGTAGTTGTTGTTGATTGCTTGGAGTTTTAGAGCCTAGCACCAATAGTGTGGATGCCTCAAATGAAAGTCACAAATCACCACAAACTTGGAACTTTGAGAGAATAGTCACTACTATCTTGAAATTGCCCTCACCTCAACAAGTGTCAACTAGTGTCATTTCAAGAACCAAGACCTCCTTTATATAGTGTGGTGGATTAGGGTTACATCCATGTAAACCCTAATACCCATGTCTCTTCATTTCCATGAGATCCATGGGTTAAAGCTCCATGGAGTATCCATGGACTTCTCCATGCAAGCCTAGCCCATTCCAAATAAGCATAAGCCCACACTATATAAATATAGAAGCCCATATTTAATTAGTAATATCTTTGATCACTAAATTAATCCTAGATTAATTATAGATCAGTACTAATTAAATAATATGATCTTATATTAATATATTAGAACTTATAATATATTAATAAATCATAACTTGTACTATTCTCAAATATTATCCATAAATTGTTCGGGTGAAGTGCAACCCAAATGGACCATGCCGGGTCGGGTCAAGTACATACCAAATATAGTTATGGGCTTAGACACTATATCCAACAGTCTCCCACTTGGATAAGTCTAATAACTATAGTTGCAAGTATGACTTCAGGAACCGATCAGCAATCGTAGCTCTTTAAACTCTGTTGAACTAGAACGTGCCATTTAAGATAAGTGATCATATAATCCTCTGTTCTAGATATCAGCCGGACAAATACATGGAACATGGTCTTTGAAACAACCCAAAAATTTCGTTTTTCAATATAACCAAAAACCATAATCTGAGTGTCATATCATAAAAACCATACGTGATGTATCCCAAACATAATAAAAAACACTGTGCGGAAAATTGTATCATATCCATGTCATATCAAATCAAAAACTAAATCAACTCCCAGGATAAAAGCTGAAGTTGTGGTGTGTGCGATGCCATCATCCCGAGCTCTTCCCTCTGCTAGCGGAAGTACCTGAAACCAAAACTGAAACTGTAAGCATGAAGCTTAGTGAGCTCCCCCAAACTACCACATACCATACAATAACATATCAAGCACATATTGGGGCCTTGCCCCCTCCATCGGACCGAAGTCCGAAGCTGACATTGGACCGAAGTCCGAAGCTGACTGGGACCTTGTCCCCTACATCGAACCGAAGTCCGAAGCTGACATCGGACCGAAGTCCGAAGCTGACTGGGACCTTGTCCCCTACATCGAACCGAAGTCCGAAGCTGACATCGGACCGAAGTCCGAAGCTGACTGAACATAGCATAAACATATCACTAACATGAACACACATAATCCTGTCTGAGCCACGAAGGCATCAAACATGCTAACTACTGCATCAGATCAAAATTCGGATACTACTGCTAGCTAAACGAGCCGACATTGTGGCCTTAAACCCGTTCCTACTGAAAGGAAACTCACCTCGTGAACTGGCTGCTGTGTGTATGGCTCTGGAAGCTAACTGTTGCTGCTCCGGTATCTCCCCGGCTACAAGTCCATAAACACACTCAATCAAATACTAAACACTGCACTGGGTAAAATGACTCTTTTACCCTTGGTCAAAGTCAACCCTCGGTCAAAGTCAACTCTCGGTCAAAGTCAACCCACAGTTGACCTGACTCGCCGAGTTGGGCCGCCAACTCGCCGAGTCCCTATTCTCACTCCTCGACCCTACTCGCTACTACTCGTCGAGTATGGCATCGACTCGACGAGTACTCTCCCGATCCAAGAACTCAGACAATCTTCATCCGACTCGCTGAGTCATATGAACAACTCGACGAGTTGTTCTTGAGCTTAAGAAGATTGCCTTGGACTCGCCGAGTTGTATGAACAACTCGCCGAGTCCCTCCATTACTGAGTCTACCCTCAAACTCGCTGAGTCCACTCCACTACTCACTGGTCCCACTCGACACCGCTCAAAAGGAAGAAATCGGGGACTCGCGACTCGACTCGCCGAGTCGTTCTTCCGACTCGCCGAGTCACCGCCATGCAACTATTCTACACTCGATTCTGCTCGAATCCAATACATACAAATGATAGATCTGAGTCCAATAAGCTGATTTACCACGTAAAGTTTCCAACTTTACGTGTACAAACACATGAACAAGGGAATAAAGGCTAAAAGATGCTTAAAAGGGGTAGATCTAGGGTTAATATGCAAAATAGCTCCATAAAGGCAATAGATCTGGGCTCTACAACTCCTAAATGAACAGATCTAAGGATATCTCGGCATAATAGAGCTTCCATATCAACATAAGGCTTGAGAAAAAGCATCAACAAGATCTAGAAAGGGTTTTAAAGCATAAAAGGGAAGGAAATCTGAAGAATACCTCAAAGAGCTCTTGCTTTCCCTTGAATCTCTGCTCTACAATCCTTCTCCTTGCTCCTTTCTTCTTCTCCTTCTTCAAGCCTTCACAAATGCACACAAGATCACTTAAAACACTCAAGATTGAATTAGGGTTTTCTCACAGCTTTTGAGGGTGAAGGAGGCGAGATTGGGGGCTATAAGGTGGCTTAAATAGTGGGCAACCCGGGTATTTAGGGTTTCTCCCAGACGGACAGACTCGCCGAGTCCAGAATATGGACTCGCCGAGTCGCCAGCTAACACGTGCTCGAAATCCCGACCCTACTCGGCGAGTCAGGCTATGAACTCGCCGAGTCCCTCTTGCAAAACTTCAAAATAAATACCAAGGAATTATCATACTGGAGACGGGTCGTTACAGTCTTGCTTATTGTCCAGCATTTGTTTCCCGATTTCCGATTTGTTTGACATAGAACTCAATTGAACACATCAATTTAGTTCTGACCGGGCCCGATACATAGGTCAAAACAAAATCATCGAGGGGCCCAGATATCAGCTTCTAATCCAAGAAGGAACAGATAAACTTCGACTCATATGTTTGTTCTACCACTCATTGAATTACACACAAAAGCACGTTTTATAACATCGAGTTACCAATGCGTTTTCGTACAATCAATGCATAACCAACTCGTAAGTAACAAATCATATCTCTAGATTTGACGACTTATATGATATTACCGTCTCACGATCACTCGAGATAAAATTCCATGAAGTGATTCCAGTGAGCGTGGGTTGAGTCCAATGCTCAGAACTTATGAGCACTCATGATTGTTGTAGCCATGTCCAACACCTTAGACCTCTGCAACCAATCATGACAGTCTTGATTCATACCTACTTCCGACATATGACCGACTGTGGAGGTTTGAATAATATGATATACCAAACATAATTATTCTGGAAGTCAAAACATGCAAAAGAAATATAGTAAAAGATCGACAAGAGATAGCAACACTTTACTCATAAATAAAACACCTTTTATTCATCATCAAATGTCAATTACACTTTACAAATTTCATAATTTATCTAACTACTAAAACTTATATCATCCTTCAGTCCTATGCTCCGAGCATGCTGGAGATGCTTAACCCTACTCAGTCCCTTCGTGAGGGGATCTGCTAGGTTCTCATCCGATGATACCCTCTTAGCCACGAGGATTCCTTCTTCTATTCGATGTCTGATGAAGTGATATTTTCTGTCAATGTGTCTGGATCTCCCACGATCTCTTGGTTCCTTGGCTAAGGCAACCGCACTATTACTGTCACAGAAAATCTCCATTGGCTCTTTTATAGCTGGTACAACTCCAAGGTCTCCGATAAAGTTCTTCAGCCATATAGCCTCCTTTGCTGCCTCGCTTGCTGCTATATACTCTGATTCACAAGTGGAATCAGCCACTGTCTCCTGCTTGGAACTCTTCCAAGTGATTGCTCCTCCGTTTAAGGTAAAGACCCAGCCTGACTGAGAGCGGAAATTATCCCTATCAGTCTGGAAGCTAGCATCACTATACCCTACAACTCTCAAGTCATCACTCCCACCGAAGGTAAGGACCCAGTCCTTAGTCCTTCGCAAGTACTTGAGGATATTCTTTACCGCAGTCCAGTGTTCCTTGCCAGGGTTCCCCTGATACCTGCTAACCATGCTCAAAGCAAAGGCTACATCAGGTCGAGTACACGTCATAGCATACATGTTCGATCCTATAGCTGAAGCATAAGGTAGTCGACTCATTTCTGCTATCTCAGCCTCAGTGCTAGGGCTTTGTGTCTTACTCAATCTGGCATTACTCTGAATGGGTAACTCACCTTTCTTGGAGTTATGCATGTTGAATCTTTTCAACACTTTGTCCACATAGGTGCTTTGACTAAGTCCAATTAGTCTTTTACTCCTGTTTCTCAAAATCTTTATCCCTAGGATATAGGCAGCTTCACCAAGGTCCTTCATAGCGAAACACTTCCAAAGCCAGGACTTTACTTCCTGCAAGGTTGGGATGTCATTTCCTATGAGTAGTATGTCATCCACATATAGTACCAAAAAACTGACTACACTCCCACTAGCCTTGATATAGACGCAAGATTCATCTTCACTCCTTGAAAAGCCAAATTCCTTGACTTTCTCATCAAAGCAAAGATTCCATCTGCGAGGTGCCTGTTTCAATCCATAAATGGATTTCTCGAGCTTACACACTCTATTGGGGTACTCTGTACTGACAAAACCCTCTGGCTGAACCATGTAAACATCCTCAGCCAACTTTCCATTAAGGAAAGCGGTTTTGACATCCATTTGCCATATTTCATAATCATGAAATGTAGCAATGGCTAACAGAACCCTAATAGACTTTATCTTGGCCACTGGTGAAAAGGTTTCATCATAGTCAACTCCCAGAGTTTGAGAATAACCTTTTGCAACCAGTCGTGCCTTATAAGTGTGTACATTACCGTCCATGTCGGTCTTCTTCTTGAAGATCCATTTGCACCCCACTGTCTTACGACCTGGTACATTTTCAACCAAGTTCCAAACTTGATTGTCATACATGGATTGTATCTCGCTATCCATTGCCTCTTTCCACTTGGCAGCCTCAGGGCCTGCCATGGCTTCCGTGTAGCTGTTAGGTTCATCCAGACCTACTAGTGTCTCATCACTAATAAGTGTCTCACCTTCCGCAGTAATATGGAAACCATAGTAATGCTCAGGTGCATTCCTAACTCTCGTGGAACGCCTCAGAGGTACAGGCACATCAACTGGCTCAACAGGAGTTTCCTCCTCAAGTTGAGGGCTAGTGTTTGAAGTTCCTTCACCGCTTGACTCTTGAATTTCTTCAAGATCAATTTGCCTCCCACTGTCTCTTTGGCTTATAAATTCTCTCTCTCGAAAGACTCCTCTTCTTGCTACAAAGACCACATTATCACTAGGTCTGTAGAAGAGGTAACCAAAGGATTGCTGTGGGTAGCCGATGAAAATACACCTCTCGCTTCGAGGTTCGAGCTTATCATGAGTCTCGCGTCTCACGAAAGCCTCACAACCCCAAATCTTGATGTGGTCTAGTTTAGGTACTTTACCAGTCCACATCTCGTGAGGAGTTTTGGCAACTTTCTTTGTAGGGACTAGATTAAGAATATGGGCGGCAGTCTCTAAGGCATACCCCCATAATGAGATTGGTAGCGTAGCTCGACTCATCATGGAACGAACCATATCCAACAAGGTTCGATTACGCCTCTCAGCCACACCATTCAACTGTGGTGTCCTGGGAGGTGTCAATTATGAGACAATCCCACATTCCCTAAGATACTCGAGGAACTCTGAACTAAGATACTCACCTCCTCGATCGGATCAAAGCATCTTAATGTTCCTGCCCAATTGATTCTCGACTTCCTGTTTAAATTCCTTAAACCTCTCGAAAGTCTCTGACTTATGCTTGATTAAGTAGACATATCCATATCTACTGTAATCATCAGTAAAGGTCAAATAATAATGATTAGCATCCCTTGTGGCATGTTTGAATGGTCCACACACATCCGTGTGTACAAGGTCCAACAGACCTTCACCCCTCTCACACGAGCCTGTGAAGGGTGACTTTGTCATTTTTCCAAGTAAGCATGATTCGCAACTATCATCTGACTTTAGGTCAAACAACTCCAAGACTCCATCCTTTTGGAGTTGGCCTATGCGTTTCTTGCTTATATGTCCAAGACGACAATGCCATAATGATGCTTTATCCAAGTTATTATTAGTAGAATCAATACACAAAACATTATTTCCTAAGTTATCTACAACAGATACAACTTCATACACACCATCACAAGGTAATGCTTTAAAATAAAAAACATTATTAAAGAAAACATCAATAGAACCAACTTCATTATTAAATGAAAAGGTAAACCCTTGTTTGTACAAAGCATGAAAGGAAATAATATTTCTTGCCATTCCTGGCGAGTAACAACATTTATTCAAATCTAAACTAAACCCACTTCTTAGCGATAAAGTATAAACTCCAATCTTGGTGACAGGTGAAGCTTTCCTATTCCCCATGATCAAGTTTATTCTTCCTTGCTCCACATCCTCACTTCTTCTTAGTCCCTGCAAGTCACAACGAATATGAATACCACACCCGATATCAAGGACCCAAGATTTGGAATGGGGTGAGTTATTAGAAATGATAGTGTAAGTACCTGCATGGTTGGGTTTGACTTTCCCATCCTTCACATCTTGCTGGTACTTTGGGCAGTTCCGCTTCCAATGTGCCTTTTCATGGCAATAGAAGCATTCAGCCTCTTTTGGGTCAGAAGAAGGAGTGATGAAACCTTTCTTGGTTCCACTTGAAGAAGAGTCATCAAGGGTCCGAGCCTTGGTACCCTTCGAGGATCTCTTTCTCTTCTTCCCACGACTTTTCCCAATTGCCAAAACCGGAGTTGAGTTTGGAGTAGGAGTGATAGCAACCGACTTCCCCTTAAGACCTGATTCTGCGGTCTTGAGAAGTCCCTGAAGTTTGCTGAGTGTGATCTCTTCCTTATTCATGTGATATGTCATGCGGAATTGATCATAGCACGATGGTAAGGAGTGCAAAATGATATCTATTGCAAGCTCCTCAGGGAAGTTCACATTAAGCTTCAGCAAACGATCCACATACCTTTGCATTTTCTGCATGTGGCTCGTGACGGATTCCCCGTCCTTCATCATGGCTGTTATCATAGAGCAGATGATCTCATACCTCTCTTGCCGTGCACTTTGATGGTATCTTTCCATCAAATCTTGGTGCATTTCATAAGGGTAGAAATCCTCATAAGACTTTTGGAGTTCAGCTGTCATTGTGGCCAACATGATGCAAGCCACCTTGGTAGCATCTCTTTCATGAGTATGAAAGTCAGCGATCTCCTGGGGAGTTGCAGTGGTCTCATCAATTTCCTTAAGCTCCTTGTCAAGGACATATTCTTTGTCCTCGTAGCGGGTAATCATCCTGATGTTTCTGATCCACTCATTGAAGTTGGATCCATCAAAAGTGACTTTCCCACACAAGTTCATAAGGGTAAAGGAGCTATTAGGATTAGAGCCAGAAGCAGCATTGTTTGAAGACATCTGAAAAGAAGAGAACAAGATTAGTTTAGATATTAAGAGATTCCTTAATAAAACACCCAAATGTAATATTAAGGCTAGGATCCAATCACAATATAATATAACTTAGAAGAGGTATGCCGTAATCTAAGCTATACCATATTTGAAAGGTAGGTGAATGACGATTCACCAATTTCCACCACGAAAACCGAAACATTTAAGTATTAGGTTTTTGATTGGTTCTTAGAAATTCCTAGATTCTTTGAGATTCAATGAACTTTTCAAAGGCATGTTTCAATCTCGAGTGTGCCCTCCAAGTTTTGTGACTGGGATGCCGAGGATCACAAAATGAGGTGTGAAGTAACCATGCAAATCACTTGGTACCCTTAAGGTTTATCACTCAATCGATGTGCCGGTAAACCACACACACTCCATCGATACTATAATAAACCCTAAGTCACCCTTTACCTACCTTGTTAAGTCCAAGTTAGTGTGTCGGTTAACCACACACGCTCCACCAACGACTTAATCAAAGTGTAAAGTGTGATTTCATGGATTAGCACCTTATTCACATTTTTCCTAAAGTAACTAAGATTGGGAATTTAATAAAACATTTAGTTACTTTATAATATTCATCATACTTTAAATGAGAATTTATAAGTCCTTGTCTTACCCGTTCGGCTAACGACCCTCCACCAGTCAAGCAAGCGGTGGGTGAGAGTGGACACCCATTAAGTCACCATTTTATAGGCAACAACCTTATACCCACCTTATAGACCAGCTTCGTGAATGAGGCGTACTAGCGGTAAGACGACTTTGTTCTTATACATATATATATATATATATATATATATATATATATATATATATATATATATATATATATATATATATATAATTATTAAATCATAATAATATAAGTATAAGGGTTGAATTTTAACTTTTAAAATTCTAAGGGTTGGAACTAAAGTTTTAACTTGACTTTACTTGTTCCAAAACTTGAGGGCAAGTTTTGTAAACTTTCAAAACTTTTCATTTCTTGTAACTTATGAGTTTAATAGAGTAATAAAATGAAGACTCTTCACTTTTCTAAATCTTGTGTTCTTTTAATGGTTTTCAATCCAAGAGACTTTTGGTTTTCCATAACTTGAGGACAAGTTATGGACTCCATTAAATCACATTATGATCAAGAATTAATCTACCACATAGGTTACAAATAATTCCTATGATCATCTAAACATCATAAGAACAAGATCATGAAAATGAATACTTTCATATATCAAAATCACACTTAATCTTTGTAATTTGGATAACTAGTTGTTGTAAATGAATTAGAAAAGACATTACACCATCTAAAACAAGTTTTCAAGTACCAAAACAGTTTAGGGTAATGTTTCTAATGCATTTCCAGCAACTAAAGTCGAAAATCTACACTCTGTCGACCCTACTCGCCGAGTGCATGAACCTACTCGGCGAGTAGGTTGAAGATACAAGTGAACTCGGCGAGTCCCCCCATGGACTCGGCGAGTTCAGCAGTCAGACAGCAAGATTTTCGACTTTTTCAAGCATATTGCAACAAGTATCAAACAAACAAGCCTAGGCTCTGATACCACTGATGAGTTTTGAGCATTCTAACACTTCCTACATGCAACCCTAATAAACCTTGGATCTATGTTTGTCTAAGATACATGCAAATAATTAATTTTCCACGGTTTATATCCTAACTAGCATGGCATGGGGAACATGAATCAAATAAAGCTAGGAGATATACTTACCTTGTAGTTGTTGTTGTTTGCTTGGAGTTTTAGAGCCTAGCACCAATAGTGTGGATGCCTCAAATGAAAGTCACAAATCACCACAAACTTGGAACTTTGAGAGAATAGTCACTACTATCTTGAAATCGCCCTCACCTCAACAAGTGTCAACTAGTGTCATTTCAAGAACCAAGACCTCCTTTATATAGTGTGGTGGATTAGGGTTACATCCATGTAAACCCTAATACCCATGTCTCTTCATTTCCATGAGATCCATGGGTTAAAGCTCCATGGAGTATCCATGGACTTCTCCATGCAAGCCTAGCCCATTCCAAATAAGCATAAGCCCACACTATATAAATATAGAAGCCCATATTTAATTAGTAATATCTTTGATCACTAAATTAATCCTAGATTAATTGTAGATCAGTACTAATTAAATAATATGATCTTATATTAATATATTAGAACTTATAATATATTAATAAATCATAACTTGTACTATTCTCAAATATTATCCATAAATTGTTCGGGTGAAGTGCAACCCAAATGGACCATGCCGGGTCGGGTCAAGTACATACCAAATATAGTTATGGGCTTAGACACTATATCCAACAAAACCACCCCCGTTGAACAATAATACCATTAACCTTAAATTAGGGTTAAACACAATCTAATTGTAGAACCCACTTACCTAAGTCCAAGTCCTTTCACAATGGCCCAAAAGTATCCCCTTGCTAATGGGCCCAAACTCCATGTCCAAAACTATGAATGGGCCATATGGCCCAATAAGGCCCAACCAAGCACCCATGACCCAAAACAGATTAATCAGACCACCAACCCAAAATATGACCAGGCCCGAAGGGCTTACAAGCCCACACGAAGCTCAAAACCCACCGGGATGTGTACGCTCGACATACCACTCCAGTATGCTTGACGTACTAGCGTCTCAATCAGTACGTGTTGCGTACATGCTGCTACGTGCAGCGTACATTAGTCTGGCATGCAAAAATGACCATTAGGTGCTTAATACGTGGGATTTCAACGTCCAACTTTAGATCTGAGTCCATTAAGACGTCCAACTGATAACGTTGGCAACTTTATGCCTTTCCATGTTCCATATGCTCCCAACAACCCATTAAGACCTTTCCAAGAGTCTTAATCCATGCATGAGGTCAAAACATCCATCAAGACTCCATTTTTATGGTATGAATGAACCAAGGGACCTCGTATCTACTCTTCCTAAGCTTTGGAGTTTCTCCGACTCTCAAGAGATGATCCATGAACACAAAAAGGGAATATATATATATATATATATATATATATATATATATATATATATATATATATATATAAACCCTAGCTCTAGAAATGACAATGATGACCAAGGAGAAAACTTTTTACCTCCTCAAGCTTCCTAAGTTGTTCTAAATGCAAGATCCAGAAACCCTACCTCGTTCAAGATTGTTTCCTCCTCTTCCTTGTAGCTAACACACTAAGAAGATGGTATTAAAGCACTCACAAGCTCAAGAACACACACTTTAATGATTCTATGGTTTTAGGGACGTTTGAGGGTGAAGGAGGCTAGTTAGGGTGAAGCTTAAATTAGATAAGGATGCTTATGTAGGTCTTAAGACCGGAAATTAGGGTTTGTATGTCTGTCACGTATGCCCCGCGTACCCTTTGGTACACCCAACATACGTGCTGACCCACCGCGTTCATCCATGCTTAGAATGCTAAGCGTACTCCTAGAGTACGCCCAACGTCCTTAAGAGGCCATTATGCTCTATTTATTAATTCAAGGGTATAAAGAGTAATTACCTGATTTGGAGTGTTACACTGCAACACATTGGGCATACTGTATGTTACACGGGGCACTAGCCACGTATCAGCATCCAGTGGCAAGGCGTGGGGAGGAAGCAACAGTCCAGATCTTGCCACGTGTAAGCTTCAAAGCTTAACCCAAAAATTAATTATCTTCTAAAGCTCGTAACTTTCGCATACGAGGTCCGTTTTTGACGTATTTTATATCCACGTGTAGGTAGCGATGTGATCTACAACTTTTGTTTAGACTCCGTCGGTTAATTTTGACTTTATTTTTAAATTTATATTTTAACAGGTTTAGACAAATAAAGTCCATTAAACATTCAAAACTTTGTCATTTGACGTCCGTTTTTGTCTGTCTTTATAGCGTTGAGCTCCTATTAACGAGATCTTTGATTCTTCTTTAGATGTGTCAACTAAAAATCGATCGATCAAAATTCGATTTTCGAGCTGCATACTGCTATGTCAAATCTTAGAAAAATGATAACTTTCTCAAACGAAGTCAGATTTGGACGTTCTCTATATGCACGCTCTCGGTTTAACGTATACTAGAAGCTAGAGATGGTAGATCTTGGCATTTTTAAGGTCCCTTGTTCATAAAAATTCAATCTTGATAAGTTATTTTGGCCCATGCAAGAGTTAGAGTTACTCTTATGGTTCTTTTTGAGTTTTGGGCCCCATTAAGTCATGGATGTGTGTAAAGTTGCCAACTTTACATGTTAAGACACCATTTAGGATCAGATATGAGAGTTTGGCTTAGTGGCTTAATCGATTAAGTGCTTAATGGGATGCTTTGGTCGTTTGTGGAGTATGTGGGGTGTACCCAACTCATACGCTACATGTACTGTCCCCATGGGGAGTATGCTGCGTAAGTCTGAATACACCAAGCGTACTCAGCAGTTTGAATTTTGTCAAATTTTGCGTATTGGGCCATATTTTGAACTTTTAAGTTTGGGCATTGTTGGATTTGGCCCATGATGGGTTTTGGGCCCAATTAGGAAGTTGGGCCGTGTTGGACTTTTTGGTGCTATTGGATTGGGCCTCGGATTTTGGGCTAAGTGAGGAAAGGGTAAAATGGAATTTTACACTGAGTGTAGGACAATCGGACTAGGATTCCACCTATGGGAGTGGACCAATTATTAACTGGGTATTATTTAATGATGCTAGTGCGGGGATTTTTTGGATCAGTAGTCTGAGCTTTTATCTGAGATATTAAGCAGCTTGAGGTGAGTTTCATCATCGTGCTTGAAGGGTCGAAGGCACCAATGTTGGCCCATATGTTGTCTACGTGACTCTTGCATATGTTGTATGTGATATGTATACCGTGCGAGGCCCGATTCCAGGTGGGGCTTGATGAATGTATTGTATTCTATTTGTCTTAGTGAGTATTGCGTGTGTTTATGTGTCTATATGTATATTGGGCAGGGCCTATCTCATGATATTGACAGATCCGTTCGGACGGGGCCCGATAGGTACTGGGAAATGGCCCATTATATGTTAGATATGTATGGTATGTGGTGTTTTGGGGAACTCACTAAGCTTCATTCTTATGATTTTCAGTTTATGTTTCAGGTACTTCCGGATCAAAGCGGAAGAGCTCAGGGTGATCGCATCGTACACACCATATCGTTCCGCTTATTATGTGACTCTGATGTATTTGGATGTTTTGATCACACTCTAATTCTATCATGAATTTATGAACATGTTTTGATGGTTTTATTATTCTAAAATTTGAAATTTTTGGTCTTAAATTTTGAGACATTACAAACACTCAAAGGGAAGCTACGGTTTCGTTCTCAGGGTTTGGAGAGGTGGAGGCTAGTCATAAGAAACTCACAAATCAACTTAAGGTGTTTAAATAGGGCACAAACCCCACAAATTAGGGTTATCCCATGATGAGCGTACACCCAACATACATGGGTGCCTCCGCGTCCAAGCCATCGAGCCAGTATGCGCAACGTATTCATATAGGGACCAAAATGTGAGAAATTTTACAGTGAAGGGAAAAAAGGAACATACCTAAAATTGCAAGTGTTACATTGATATTCATAGGTTATTGATATTAATAGAGAAAACATAGATTATTTCTAGGTTGCATTCGAACTTAAGGGTTTACGTGTTTGAATTTTTTTATAACCTAGAAAACCCATTCCATGTTGATCATTCCATGGGCCGCTGACTTGGTATTTTTCTTCCCCACACCATTCTGCAATGTACAGAGCAGTTTTTGTTTCATTATTCTCCATGATATTTGTTGTTGTTAGGGTGAGTGGGCCTACACACTTTTATTACACCTTGAGGACGTTGCATATCCTCTTCATCATGTACTCCCTAATAAACTCCAAGCAGCTAATAATTGGGTTGTCTCTTCTATCAATCAGCTTGCCATTAAACAACTCACAAAGGTTGTTTAATATCATGTATGTGGTTGCTCTCCTTGCAAAGAAAAGGGTAAAAGTGGCATATGTTAGCTAAGGGTACAATTTGTCAATATAATAGCTTAACTGTGAAATGGCTATTTTTGCAATGTTATGGTGGTATTGAATTCAACCATTCATATGTTGGTTTGAGCCAAAAGAACATCCTATGTGCTCATGCAAACCCTAATGCTTGGATCTAGGTTTCTCTATTGTACATGCAATTCATCCAAGACTTGCAAACCCTAGATCTGGTGTATATAATTCGAAAATGACATAACAACACACATCTAGATGATTACCTCTTCTTCAAAGCTTGAATCTTCTTGTCCTTGGAGCTTAGAGTCACAAGTGTCACCCCTCTAATGGCTTACAAACACCACAAGCAAGAGGATGATCTTGGAGAGAGGTTGGAAGCTCTTGAAGTCGGCTCTGGTACTCTTAGAAGTAGGGTTACCCGATTTCTGAAGCCTTAGGGTCTATTTATACTTGTGATGTTAGGGTTTCATTCAAAACCCTAATTGGATAGCTTAGGCCTTAAGCAGTCCAAAGAATCTTTCAGAACAAAGGCCTTGGGCTCCCACTCTAACTTTCGTCCACCCCTTAAATCTAAAAGGATTCTCAACCCAAATCAACTATCACATAATTGATAGTTCCAGACCCCTTTATTATATATAATCTCTTTTAGCCATAGAATTAATTCTTAATTAATTCTTGTCTAATATTAATTAAACTATACGATTTATCTTTTAGTATATTATTCATATAACATATTAATAAATCATAATAACCTCTTTATTCATAAATCATCCTATCATGTTGCTTTGGTGATGGCAACCCAAAAAGAACATGCGCAACCGGGTCAAGTATTTACCAAAAATAGTTACGGACTTAGACACTAATCCAACAGTCTCCCACTTGGATAAGTCTAGTAACTACAAATGCAAATGAAATCCAATTAGCAATTGTAGCTCTCAAAGACGCTGTCAAACTCTGATCTAATCAGTAACTTGTCCTTTAGATAAGGGATTGTATAGTCCTCCGTTCTAGATATCGTGTGGATAATTACATGGAACATAGTCATACTTATTGTCCAGTAGTTAGTTTCTCGATCTCAGATTCATTTGGCATAGAACTTAATTGAACACATCAATTCAGTCCTGACCGGGCCCGACACATAAGTCAAACCAAATCATCGAGGGGCCCTGATATCGCTTTTACCCTCTTAGGATAAAAGGAACATATAAACTTCGACTTATATGCATTTACTATCCACTAATCAAATCATAAACAACAATGTGTTTTATAACATCAAGTTACTAATGCGTTTACACATTATCAATGCATAACCAGTTAGCAAACAATAAACATATATCTAGGTTTTAAGACCATATGATATTATCATCTCGCAATCACTCATGATAAATTCCATGAAGTGATTCAAGCAAGCCTGGGTTTAATCTAATGCTCAAATCAAGTTCATAATCACTCATGAACGTTTGTAGCAAACCTTTGCTTTGTCTAATACACTTTAGACAATCTACACGCCAATTCATGACAATCTACTTTCATACCTACTCCCAAAGTATGAGCGACTGTGGAACTTTTGAATAATCTTATTATTCAGGAATTCAAAACATGCAAAGTGAAACAGTAGGTAAACAATTAACATAAGACAGTAACATTACTAATAAATAATACTCTTTTTTAATCATCGAATGTTAATTACAATTAATCTATTACACATTTCTAAACTATCTAATCTAAACTAATATCGTCCTTCAGCCCGATGCTCCTAGCGTTCTGTAAGTGCTTAACCCTACACAATCCCTTCGTAAGCGGATCTACTGGGTTATCCTCCGATGATACCATCTTCACTATGAGGAGTCCTTCTTCCACCCAATGTCGAATAAAGTGATATTTTCTGTCGATATGCCGAGATCTACCATGATCCCTCGGTTCCTTGGTTAAGGCAACCACTCCTTCATTATCACAGAAAATTTCCATAGGATCCTTTATGGCTGGCACAAATCCAAAGTCTCCAATGAAATTCTTCAAACATATCACCTCCTTTGACGCTTCGCTCGCCGCTATACACTCTGATTCACACGTTGAATCGGCTACAGTCTCCTGCTTGGAACTTTTCCAATTCACTGCTCCTCCATTAAGGGTAAAGACCCAGCCTGACTGCGAATAGTAGTTATCCCTGTCGGTCTGAAAACTGGCGTCACTGTACCCTCGCACCCTTAAGTCATCACTCCCACCGAGGACTAGAAACCATTCCTTGGTCCTCCGAAGGTACTTAAGAATATTCTTTACTACGGTCCAATGCGCTTTGCTAGGGTTCCCTTGATATCTACTGACCATGATCAAAGAGAAGGTCACATCAGGGCGAGTACAAGTCATAGCATACATAACCGAGCCAACTGCGGAAGCGTATGGTACTCGACTCATTTTTGTTATCTCGACTTCGGTACTCGGGCTTTTAGTCTTACTCAACTTGGCATTACTTTGGATTGGTAACTCTCCCTTCTTTGAATTCTCCATACTAAAACGTTTTAGTACCTTGTCCAAGTAAGTATTCTGACTAAGTCCTATTAGCCTTTTACTTATGTTTCTCACTATCCTTATTCCTAGAATATAGGCTGCCTCTCCGAGGTCCTTCATAGCGAAGCACTTCCCGAGCCAGGAATTGACTTCCTGCATCGTCGGGATGTAGTTTCCTATGAGTAGTATGTCATCGACATATAATACGAGGAAGCTCACTATACTCCCACTGTCTTTGACATATACACATGACTCATCATCGCTTCATAGAAAACCAAACTATTTCACTTTCTCATCGAAACAACGATTCCATCTGCGAGACGCTTGTTTCAGTCCATAAATGGACTTCTCAAGCTTCCACACTCTATCGGGATGCTTTGCATTGACAAAACCCTCTGGTTGAGCCATGTAAACATCCTCAGCTAACTTTCCATTAAGGAAAGCGGTTTTGACATCCATCTGCCATATTTCATAGTCATGAAATGCAGCAATGGCCAGCATCACCCTAATAGACTTTATCTTCGCAACTGGTGAGAAGGTTTCATCACAGTCAACTATGGGAGTTTGAGTGAAACCCTTCGCGAGTAATCGTGCCTTATAGGTGTGCCCATTCCCATTCATGTCAATCTTCTTCTTGAAGATCCATTTGCACCCGACCATCTTACGACCTGGTACATTGTCAACCAAATTCCAAACTTGGTTTTCATACATGGACGGAATCTCGCTGTCCATCGCCTCTTTCCACTTTGCAGACTCCGGGCGTGCCATGGCTTCCTTATAGCTGTTAGGTTTATCCAAATTCACTAGTGTACTATCACTAATGAACATATCCCCTTCTGTAGTAATATGAAAACCTTAAAATTGGGGTTGAACCCTAACTCTTTCGGAACGTCTAAGAGGTAAGGACTCGTCAATCGGTTCAACCAGAGTTTCCTCCCCGGGTTGAGCGCCAGCATTGGAGGTTCCTTCATTACTCGACCCTTGAATCTCTTCAAGATCGATTTGCCTCCTACTATCCCCTTGGCTTATGAGTTCTCGCTCACGGAAAACCCCTCTCCTTTCGACGAAGACAACATTGTCACTTGGTCTATAGAAGAGATATCCAAAGGACTTATGCGGGTAGCCGATGAAAATACACCACTCACTACGAGGTTTGAGATTTTTGTGAGTCTCTCATCTTACGAAAGCCTCGCAACCCCAAACTTTGATGTGTGCCAATGAGGGAGCTTTCCCTGTCCACATCTTGTGAGGTGTTTTGGCAACCTTCTTCGTAGGGACTAAGTTAAGGATATGGGTGGCAGTCTCTAAGGCATACCCCCATAATGAGATAGGTAGCAACGCACAACTCATCATTGAATGAACCATGTCTAGAAAGGTTCGATTACGCCTCTCAGCCATACCATTCAATTGCGGTGTCCTAAGTGGCGTCAATTGCGAAATGATTCCGCATTCCTTGAGGTAGTTGTAGAATTCAAGACTTAGGTACTCTCCACCTCGATCAGATCGAAGCAACTTGATTTTCCTTCCCAATTGATTCTCCACTTATTTTTTAAACTCTTTGAACTTTTCAAAAGTTTCTGACTTGTGCCTGATTAAGTAGATATACCCATATATGTTATAATCATCGGTAAAAGTCACATAGAAGCGGCTCGCATCCCTTGTGGTGGATCTAAAGGGCCCACACACATCGGTATGTATGAGATCCAACAAAACCTCACCCCTTTCACAAGTGCCAATGAAAGGTGACTTGGTCATCTTCCCAAGTAAACAAGACTCGCACACGTCATCGTCCCTAAGATCGAATGACTCCAACACTCCATCCTTTTGGAGTTAGGCTATACGTTTCTTGTTGACATGTCCAAGACGACAATGCCACAGGCATGCTTTATCCAAACCATTGGATGAATCAATAGATAACACATCGTTTCCTAAGTTATCTACAACCATCACAGTTTCAAATATTCCATTACAAGGCAATGCTTCAAAATAAAAGATGCCATTAAGATAAGCATTACTAGAACCCTTTTCATTATCAAATGAATATATAAAACCTTTTCTATATAAACCATGAAATGAAATGATGTTTCTTGCCATATCTGGCGAATAGCAACACTTATTTAAATCTAATCCTAATCCACTACTGATCATTAAAGAGTAAACTGCGATCTTGGTGACAGGCGAGGATCTTCTATTCCCCATGATCAAATTTATCTTCCCATGCTCCACATCCCTATCTCTTCTTAGGCCCTGCAAATCAGAACAAATGTGAAAACCACATCCTGTATCAAGTACCCAAGAAATGGCATGTGATGAATCATTAGATTTAATAGTGTAAATACCTGCGTAGGATGGCTTGATCTTCCCATCCTTGATTGCTTACAAATATTCTAATCAACTTCGTTTCCAATGCCCTATCTTGTGGCAGTGGTGGCACTCTGCCTCCTTGGGGTTTGAGTTGGGTTTAGCATAACCAACTTTGGTTCCACTAGAAGAGGTACCATCTTGGGACTTTCCCTTATGGTGGATCTTTAAGGGAGTCTTCCTCTTCTTACCCTTCCCTTTCCCAATTTCCAAGACAGAGGAACCAGCAGGAGTAGGAGTTGATGCAACAGAGTTATCTTTGAGATTGCTCTCAACAGTCCTTAACAAGCCTTGAAGCTTACTCAAAGTGACCTCTTCCTTATTCATGTGGTAGGTCATGCAGAACTGGTTGTAGCAGGGAGGCAAGGAGTGAAGGATGATGTCAATTGCCAGCTCTTCATCAAAGTTAACATTCAACTTTAGCAGGCGATCAACATATCTCTGCATCTTTTGCAGATGAGCGATAAGGGACTCTCCATTACCCATTCTGGTAGTGATCATCGAAGTGATGATCTCGTACCTTTCTTGCCTAGCGCCCTAGTGGTACCGGTCCAACAAGTCTTGATGCATTTAATAGGGATACATCATTTCATAGGGATACATGTCCTCATAGGACTTCTGGAGTTCTGTAGTCATAGTCGCCAGCATGATACAATGGACTTTCGTAGCATCACGTTCATGGGCCTCAAAGGCCGCGATCTCTTCAGCAGAGGCAGTGTTGATGTTGATTTCCTTTAGCTTCTCATCAAGGACATACTCTTTGTCCTCGTAACGAGTGGCCATTCGAATGTTGTGGATCCAACCATTGAAATTGGACCCGTAAAAGATCACTCTCCCACGCAAGTTCATGAGTGAGAATGAACCGGATAAATTTGAGCCGCAAGCGTTGTTGTTGACGTTCAACATCTGAAAAGGAAAAAGAACAAAGTTTGATTAGAAATGAATCCCCAATTAAACACCCAAATGAGAAATTAGGGCTAGGATCCAACAACATTATTTACAAATTAGAAGAGGGATGCCGTAATCTAACAATTAAATAATTTGAAGGTAAGTGAATGACGATTCACTAATTCTCCACCATGAAAAACGAAAAAGAGATTAAGTTTTAAATGTATTGAAAACTCCTAGATCTTTTAAGATTCACTTAACTTTTCAATGGCATGTTTAAATCTCGATATGCCCCTCAAGTTTGTGACTGGGATGTCGAGGATCACAAAGCGGGTGTGAATAACCATGCAAATGTACATGGCGCCCTCATCGTTACAGTCACCTATTCGATGTGTCGGTTAACCACACATGCTCCATCGAACTATGACAAATAATGAGTCACCCTTTGTCACCTTTACTTAGAACCCAATTAGTGTGCCGATTAACCACACACGCTCCACTAACGTCTTAGCAAGGGTACAAAGTGTAATTTCATGGAATTGCATTAATTCACTTTTGCCTAAAGTAACTATGATTGGGAATTTTGTAAAAAACATTTAGTTACTTTATTAATTCATTATGCTTTTAAGAGGAATGAGTTGCCCTATCCTACCCGTTCGGCTAACGACCCTCCACCAATAAAGGAAACGGTGGGTGAGAGTGGACACCCATTAAACAACCATTTTATAGGCCATAACCTTATGCCCCCCCTATAGATCGGCTTTGTGAATGAGGCCTACTAATGGTAAGACTAGCATTTAAGTTACCATATATATATATATATATATATATATATATATATATATATATATATATATATATATATATATATATATATATATTAATCTTATAATATTATAAACTATAAGGTTGAATTTTAACTTGTAAAAATTCTTGGGTTTGAAATTTAAATAGTTCAAATTAAACTTTTAATCAAGAATTTAAATTTCAAAACTTGAGGGCAAGCTTTGAACTTATTCAAAACACATAGGATCAAATAGCAAATAATTTAAAATTGAACATTTAATTTAATGATTATCTAAATTTGACCTAATCAATTTTATTCACAAGATAATTCAACAATTAATTTAAATAATCAAAATATTATCATATAAAGAATTTATTATTCAAAAAATTGACAATTATCTTTTAATTTGGAAAGGATAAACATATAACAGCAATAAAATTCAGATTTTATTAGTCAAAAACAATTTTTTCAATTATCCTTAAGCAAAACAGCAAGAAATCCCGAAAATCCCTCTATCGACGCTCCGACTCGCCGAGTCCCCTAATGGACTCGTCTAGTTCATCCTACTCGTCGAGCCCACATTGGGACTTGCCGAGTCCGCCAGGCAGAAGACCCAAAAACTCAGTTTTCAAGCAAGAATGAAACACAAAGCATCAAATACAATAGAAACCAAACAAAGCTCTGATACCACTAATGGGTTTGAGGCAAAAGAACATCCTATGTGCTCATGCAAACCCTAATGCTTGGATCTAGGTTTCTCTATTGTACATTCAATTCACCCAATACTTGTAATCCCTAGATCTAGTGTATATAATTTGAAATTGACATAACAAAATAGATCTAGATGATTACCTCTTCTTCAAAGCTTGAATCTTCTTGTCCTTGGAGCTTAGAGTCACAAGTGTCACTCCTCTAATGGCTTACAAACACCACAAGCAAGAGGATGATCTTGGAGAGAGGTTGGAAGCTCGTGAAGTCGGCTCTGGTACTCTTAGAAGTAGGGTTACCCGATTTCTGAAGCCTTAGGGGTCTATTTATACTTGTGATGTTAGGGTTTCATTCAAAACCCTAATTGGATAGCTTAGGCCTTAAGCAGTCCAAAGAATCTTTTAGAACAAAGGCCTTGGACGAAATTAGATGGGCTCCCACTCTAACTTTCGTCCACCCCTTAAATCAAATCAACTATCACACAATTGACAGTTGCAATCCCCTTTATTTAATTAATCTCTTTTAGCCACAAAATTAATTCTTATTTAATTCTTGTCTATTATTAATTAAACTATATGATTTCTCTTTTAATATATTATTCATATAACATATTAATAAATCATAATAACCTCTTTATTCATAAATCATCCTATCATGTTGCTTTGGTGAAGGCAACCCAAAAGGACCATGCACAACCGGGTCAAGTACTTACCAAATATAGTTATGGGCTTAGACACTAATCCAACAGAGTTGTCATATAACCCTTACCTTTTGTCTGTCACTAACAAAAGTGAAGTTGGACATATCATTTAGATCAAATTCTTCTCCAAGACATTCAAGGAACCACTTCCAAATTTGATAGGTTTTAGTCTTTACAATGGAATATACAAGTGGGTATATTCAATTGTTAGAATCTAATCCAACTGCAGTTAAGATTTGGCATGGATAAGGACCTTTCATATGAGCTACATCTAATCCGAAGAAATCTCTTAAACAAGCTTTGAATCCCTTCTTCATCCCCATAAACAAACATAAATTCCTTTGAAACATCTTGAAGTGTAATCGAGCATAGTGGGTTCTGAAACATCTCTAAGTTCTAATTTGACTGTGGTATCATGATTGGTTAAATGCAACTCAAGGATATAGTCTCTTAGAACTTCATATTACTTTTTTTTAATCACCCACCACATGCTTTCACTTCCTTCTTCACTTTCAATCTCATCTACATTGTGTTTTCCACTACTATCCATGTTAGATTGAAAATCATCTTCGCTTACATCTTGGACACAAGCATCGATTTGAAAGTCAAATCCCAAAAGTCATTCATCTGAGGTTGGTCCACTTCACTCATCTGAGGTGCACTCCAATCATTTACATGGGGTTCATTGACCTCATCCATGTGAGGTTCATTTACTTCATTCACATGAGGTTCATTGACTTCATCCACATTCTGAAAACTGAGAACTTCTTTGTCAACATTGCTTTTTTGTTGATACAATCCAAGATCAAAATCAGTATCCACCTCAACAAAGTCTTTGGCTATTTGCTCATTCTCACCAATATCATCTAAGCATTATTTCTTACTACAAGATGTCATCCCTCCATCCTTCCTCCTAACCCTTCTCCTTTTATACTCATGTGATAAAATATCAGTAGGGGTAGGCATCATAGGTGCTTTATCTGATTGCTCATCAAGAGCTTCATCAGTGTGTTGCACACCCTAAGGAATATCATCTAACTATACAAGGGTAACATTCATAATAGGTTTAGGATTCAAGAAACATGTGAGTAGTCTTGTCTTACCATGTTATGTGTATACCTTCATGAATTTGTGCTCACTCACATATTGAGCAAAGTTAAAACCATCTTCATCATTTCCTAGAGGGCAAAGACCAAAGTGGAAGTCTCTACCAGGCACAAGGAAATGACAGTATATAATAGGAGGAACCCCGTATCTTAACCCTCTCATGATTGCGTCGAGCTCATGAACTGGAAACTCTTCTATATCCACTATATCAACATAATTCACACTTCCTTCGATGTAGCGGACATCGGGGTACTTGGTGAACTCACCTCCATGGTATAACTTAATGGTCAACGATGTTGGGTGTCCATCTTCAAAACAAGAAAAAACCGACCTCAGTTGGAGTTGTTTCAAAGAAATCAAGTAATCAACAGAGGAAAAGAGGGAAAATTATGTAACATAAGCAGCCTTGGGGTTGAAGGGTTTGTTTGACAACCTTACGTACCACATTGGTATGTTCATCCATCATTAATCTCTAAAAATCGCAACTCACAGAGCAGAATCTGCATCTAGGTTTTTGTTGATCTTAGTTAACGATGATCGAATAATGAGGACACAAACTGCTTTTTTGATCTTTAGCGGGAACATTACATGAATGGATGGACTAAAATACCCTCATGTGGGGTGGGGGGGGGGATGGGGAATTAACTGGATCATGTAATGACTGTTAAGCCATTAGACAAAACTCACAATAAAACCAAACTATTAGACCACCCTTACGAGTCCAAACTTTTTTGGACCAAACTTATTAGTTTTCACATACACAAGGACCATTCTTGCAATTTTATCTATATTCATTCTTTAGTTTCTAAAATATAAACACACATATACACATTCTCACCCATACTCATCCACTTTAACACATAAGTATACCCAACCTCATCCATAACCTATACACATCCATAACCCATACTCATCCATACTCAAAACCTTAACCTATACTCATCCATAACCCATACTCATCCATACTCAAAACCTACACGCCCTTGCACACCCCACCCACACCTACCCTTAGTTACCTCACACCCACCCTAATTATACCCCATTCATTTAGAATGTCATGATACATACATATGGTGTTCTTATAAGAATTGTAAAAAATATTTGTAATAAGTTTTAAAAGAAAGTTGTAAACATTTTTGAAAAATTATAAAAATATAAATTTGTAAAAATAATAATAATAAAAACAATTAAATTTGGGACGGTTTGTAAATTAAAAACGGTTGGATCATGTCAGTAACAAAATTTAAAGTTTAATCCAAATTTATAACATAATTTAAAATATGTGTAAAAAATATAAATCGGAGTGTAGCATGCGTATAAAAACAAAAATTCGTAGTTCATTACCTTTGTATAACCATTTTTTGAGTTTTTTTGGAACTTAAATTTATTTTAATAGTTTATTTTCCAAAATCAATTTAAACCTTATTTAAAATAAAAATATAATCGATAGAAAATATACAAAATCAAACACGTTTTTCAACTTTTTGGAACGGAAAACAAAAACTCAAAAATTATAAACAAACGAATTTTCTAAAATTTATACTAAAACTAAAAATAAAAACTTATTTTTTTCATTTTTTATCAAAAAAAAAAACTAAAAGAATTTCACCAAGCACATTTAAATGTCTTTTGTTTTATTGGAAAATGGAAGATACAAATGGGTTATGTAAATTTACAAATTTGACCTTGACGAACGTGTTCACTAAGTTAAATGAGACGGGTCATTGACCCATTCAAAAAAAGAGAAAAAAAAAAAAAAAAAAAAAACCCACACTTTGGCTTTCTAAACAACTGTCATATCTCATATGTAACCATATGATGTCATCCATGATGTGTGCATAATAAATCATTATTTATACTAACCGACCCCTAGACGTCTCGAAAGTGAAATTTTCTTAAGGGAGATGATATAACCACGAAACATTTTGATGCTTCCACCGGAAATATTGCAGGTCGACAATTATAACCCTATGGAGAAATCTTAATCTTTGTTTCAAAAATTATTGGTCAAGCTTCAAAATTTATATAGACAAAATTGCAAAATTGGTCCTTGTGGTATGCATTTTTTTGAGGTTTTAATCAAAACTTCGATTTTTTTTTGATCGGTGGTCCTTATGAGCTAGTTTGCTTGTAGTTTTGGTCCCTCGGAAAATTGAAAAGACTAAAATACCCTTGAGGTATTTCTTTTTCATTTTTCTTTCATTTTTTTATCTATTTTTATAATTAAAAAATTAAGAAAAGTCTCTCTCTCTCTCTCTCTTTCTCTCTCTATCCTGCAACGAAAAATACACAGTAAAACCACACACACATCGTCAACATGATTACTAAAATAAAATTAACTAATTTCAAATCAAGAAACACATGAGTTCAACTTTCTTATTGCTGTTGGGGATGCATAAAGAAAAAGTCGCTCCTATCACTGACAAATGAGAATCACACGAAACACAAATCAAATCTAGAAAACATTGAAACTCCATTGGAGCAGTACTGTAAATCAAAAACGCAAACCACATCCACACCTCCTATTGTTTGCAAATGAAGTGCTCAAATTGAGAGCTTTCCAATGGTTACCGATTACAATCTAACAAATTAAGGAAGAGGAAAAGAGTTTGTTTAAATTTTCAAAACTTCCTAACAAAATACAAAGATTTAGATCTGTTTTCTTTTACATGTACATATAAATTTCTTTCCCATGATTTTTTTCTTTCATCTCGTTGTTACCGGAATCGAGATGCACCAGGTGGATACCATCACTGGGTTTCTTTAAAGCAGAGACTACACCAAGTCCACCCCACCCACATCGCGTGTCACTTGTTGAGTTGAGAGGCTCAACACAGTAGCTACATCGACAAGCTTACATCCATAGCCAATCAAAATGAAAGTGAAGAAGAGTTAATGAGGCATTTGGTCGAATAGGTGGTGTGTGTGTGTGTGTTCACCGTCGATGAAGCTTGGTATACTGGCAATGAGTTCCATCAAACATCAATTGGGAAGCCGCCGAGGAGGATCTAAAGTCTTTTGATGTTGACTGTTCGATCTAAATACAAAATCTAACCCAACTCCTTGATTCGCCTTAACTTCTTCCTCACCCTCTCCTTCATCTTGCCTCTCGCTGGAATACGCCGCCGCCATGGGACCTCCGACGAAGAGTCTAATCCCTCTTTTCTCCTTCTCTATTGGTAACGAACTAAGCCTCTTTTCCCCCTGCAACAATTTTGTACCTATTAGACCAATAATGGTGGTTGAAGAGGGCTTTTGCAAAGGTGGACCATAGGCAATGATATTCGATCGTAGGTGATGGTGACGATGGCAAAGCAATTATTTGGTTTTTATTAGGATTCGAATATTGAAGGAGATTGAAGGGAGGAGAAACATTTTGACTTTTTCAATCAAACATTATTTGAGAGAGAGAGAGAGAGGTGGGTCCTCTATTATTTTTTAATTGTTAAAATAAATAAATAAATATTAAATTAAAAAAAATGAAAGAAAAATGAAAAATAAATACCCCAAGGGTATTATAGTCATTTCAATTTTCTGAGAGACCATTTTCACATACAAACCACTCCAAAAGGACTACGAAACCAAAAAAGTCACTGTTTGGATTAAAACCCCAAAATTTTGCATACCACAGGGACCATTTTTGCAATTTTGTCATTTATATATTGACAATTATGTCAAACTCATTTTGTTTGATGAATCCGCTATTCCTACCATGTGAAAATGGAAGCTTTCGAAGCTCCAAAAATTGTGTACGATAGAAAATTATAGAAACATAATCAAAGACCATCACCCGAAAAATAATCGGTTACGTACATATACTTACTTGATCATGCAGAGAAATGATTCGCCTGGCATATTGTCCTGACAATTTAATCCAAAACCTAGTTCAAAAAGCCAAAATCGAACTAAAATTAATCACAAAACCACCTCTTTCACCTCCCATGTCAGCTTCACTCCAATTCAACCCATTAGGCCAATATTGCATTCACAAAGACCCTTTTCGGCTCCACCAACTCTACAAATCCCATCCCCAACCCCTCATTGGGATTCACCATTACACTATCCAAACATGGTTCTCGATGATTGTAGGTATCAAAATCATGATCATTTTATAGGTTTAGGGGAGCAATTCAAACCTTTTAATTGAGAAATCACAAGTTTTACAGAAAATTGTTATTCCCCATATGGTAATTTTAGTATCAGAGGTAGAAGAGACGTACTACCCACAAAAATTTGTCATTATTTCAGTAAATGTTATTGTAAACACGACAATAAATGTAAGTTTTTACACTCCAAATCTATACACCAATTCAACAATGAAATTACGGTTGATGATGAAGCTGCATTTTCACCCAGCTCACTCGAAAAACTCGACATTGAGATCACGAAAATCATGAAATCAAGAAGGGGTAATCCAATTTCGATTGCTTCATTGCCTATGATCTACTATGAAAGATACCAAAGGACCCTTCAAGCTGAAGGGTACCTAACCGAAAGTCAAAGGCACGGAAAGTCGGTCATAGTTTGACTAAGCTTCATGCACGATTGAATAACAACATTAGTCTCATTAACAAGTTTT
Organism: Lactuca serriola; assembly: GCF_051521515.1. NCBI lineage: Eukaryota > Viridiplantae > Streptophyta > Magnoliopsida > Asterales > Asteraceae > Lactuca > Lactuca serriola. Next base: position 339,764,818 of record NC_136412.1, on the reverse strand, counting down.
CTTATGTCTTTTATTTAAGGCTCTTGTTTTTTTACCGAATTTTACTTCCGTTTTGAAGATAGATCCAAGGAGGAAGTAGCAACGATTGCAGATTGCAGCGTCGAGGAGGAACGAGCGTAGTGTAATTTGGAAACAAATCCCTATGATCTTTCTAAACAACTGGTGCAATATCTCTTTATTTAAATGAGGTGCATAATTGTCATTAGATTATATTTTCCGTGGATGGATTAAAAGGAGTCGTGGAAGAATCACCTCCCTTTTCCTAAACCATCAAAAAACTTTCTTTAACAAAATTAACTATCAACCATGCGTTTAGTTACTTTATAACCATTTTATTAGATACGCCAAAATCTTGATTAAGTAATTAATTAAAAATGATAAGTTTTACAATTTACAGTGCTAAAATATGGGAAGAAACCATTATAAACAACATCATTAATAAAATTAACTTTTTTTTTTCCTGAAAAATATTTGTCTCTTCGGAATTCCATATTCCACAATAGTTATGTTTCAGAATTTGTGAGTGGTTTGTAAGATTTGATGTAAAGATATTTTAAAATATAAAAATGTATATTTCGTGCTGACATCATGTATTATATTAACACACATTTCGGACACATATTCTGGAATTTTTGTACTACACGGCCATTTGTTTTCCATCTTTTTTTTTTCACTTACAACCAAGAAATCAGAATTATTTTTTCCAACATTTAAAAATGAGTTCATCGAGTGCACAATGAAAGCTTTGTCAACCTTCTTGTTTATACTTTTATAATTTTGAAAGAGCATGTGAATTTTTTACCAATATTAATAAAGATGTTAGAGATCATTTTTAGTGATTTTTGTGGCTCTAATATGTATGGTAAGATACTTTTGTAAATATCAATTGTTTATTTGCAGTTATTAATTTGATATGATTGATGTTGCAAAAAAATATAGCTTCATACATTTATGAGTTGCATGCTATTAGTGATCTTCATATCTAAAATGGAATTGGTTACGTTTAATGTTTATAGTGGTTGTCATGGGTGGAAACCATTAAACCCTATCAATAATGCTTGGTTTTAGCATGCTACATAGTGATATTGGTTTTGGTTTCTATTGAGGCTAAATGAATGTTTTATGGATGCTAGGAAAGTAGGCTTCATGATCAATATGTCCGAGCACATAAACTTTTCCCTTGGTTATGTCTTATAATATTCATATTGTGGGTATTTTTTCGAAATGCTAGACATTACGGTCTAGGATTAGTTAGAGTAGAGTAGCGGAGCATTTGTTATACCAGGTGTTTTTGAACATTTGAATAGACTTCAATATGCAATCAAGACCAATGTGATCAACTTGACAATATTGTTAGATAATTATGGACCATATATATATATATATATATATATATATATATATATATATATATATTATGGTAAGTATATAAATTATTGATGGACCGATTTATAGAATATTTACTTACCTTGTGGGTCAATATCTTTAATCATATATTTTAATTGTAATCGTACAATGAGTGAGATGGCAAACGGACAACAAGCTGTGCCGATAAGCCTTTTTGAATGCTAAAGTTAATTTTTTTAAAGACTATATTCGAAGATCTAGGGGATATAAGATCTTGTGGATTCAGTTTCCGATTTCACTCAAGGTCCTCAAGATACCTTCCATCTTTCACATTAGGGTTTATATCAATCTATAAATATATGTCATGATGAGCAAATAAACACACATGAAAATACACATGTAAATTCGTTTAGGGTTTGTTGAGGAATTTTAAATAGAGCTCTTGAGGTCAACTGAAAAACTCATAGCTAGTCTTCAGATCTGGAAATCATAATGAATCAGATATGTAATCATTCTTTCAGGTTTAAAGTTTTCTTTTAATCAGATTTGAGATTAAAGATCCAAAGTTTATGCTTCCGCATTTATGTTTTAGTTATGAAAACATCCAACAATTGGTATCAGAGCCTACTCGAATTTATTACTATTTTTTTTTGGTTCGAAGATATGCATTATTGTTTTGTTTTGCTTTTGTTAATCGAAGATGAGAGAAAGAGAGCATATGAGATATTGGTTTGTTCCCTTATTTAGACCAGTTTTTTGTTTCCAATGTGTGTTTTACCAAAGGCTACGTTTTCGTATCAAGCTTTCCTTTTGTTCAATGGATCTTTTGGTTCTAGTGGTACAATCTAACCATGCATAAGTAAATTTATTATTATTATTATTATTATTATTATTATTATTATTATTATTATTTTACAATGAGTGGAATCGATGGTTTGTGGGGTTTTCCTGTCAATATTAAAGCAACAAAAGAGTAATGAACCATCATTTAGTAACGGAGCAAGGATTTGTGATGATAGCTTATGGTTTTAGAAAAGAAATATCATCCTTTTTATTTGTACTTTTATGTTTCTTTTGGTTTTATTGAGCTTCAACGACTAGTAATATTAATTTTTACTTGCATGTGATGACTTTTGCAACAAATATATATAATTGCAATGTTTTAGTTTACGATTGGATGGTTAATAATCATAAAATAGTAATAATAATGATTGCAATTTTTTTTCGTTTATTGGCTTCGGTTTTAAGCAAGGATTATATATGGAATTAATTGATCCAATAACAAGTCAATATTTAATAACTAGCTGAATGCCCGCGCGTTGCGCAGAAATATCTATATAGTTGAAGTCTTTAAAAAAATATGTTTTTTTAAATATAACAATAATGTTGTTGTTAAATTCGATATAATAATTCGTATACGAAATTGATATAATATATTGATTATTTTGAATTATATGATAATATATACATCAATTATAACTGCATCTCAATCGTTTAAATGACTTTTACCCGCGAGTTACATATAAATAAAATTAAATATAATATATGGTTTAATGTTATTTATAGTTGTTGTTATTGTTAATTAATTTTTTTAAAAATTATTTGTTTAATGTTTTAATTTCTATCATTATAAATATTTAAAACATCAAAAATTGTTTTTTTGCTTTTAAAGGTAACAATGTAATCATTAATATAGAGTTACTTTTAACTATTGTTATTGTAAATTATTTTAATCTACTTATTTGTAAACTTTTAACGATTATAAAAATATCTTTAGGAAATATTTTAGTTAAATTGAGATTACAATTTAATTTCTGCATTTATTACTATAATTTATCACTTTAAACTATTTACAAAATATTTTTTGGTTTCTTAAGTGGGACTGAAATTTATATTTAAGTTGACACCGTAATTTTATATTTAAATTAACAATTTAAGTATATTGTCAAAATTGTTCAAAAGTTGTAGCTTTAAACTGATAATGGTTAAATACAACAACATTTTAAATCTAATAAATTAAGTATAATATGTTAAAAGTTAAAGACATGACTTTATAAGTAGACGTAAAGATATTATTTTAAAATTGAAATTTAATTTATTTATGATTACACTTTAGGTTTGATATTTATTTAGTCTTATTAACCAACTTATAATCATTATTAGAAAAACATTACAATTTATCACTTTTAACTACTTATAAAATATTTTTTGGGTTGTTTAAGTTAAACTAAAATGTATATTTAAGTTGACCATGTAATGTGATACTTAAATTAATAATTTAAGTACTTTATACAAATTGTTCCAAAGTTATATCTTTAAAATTGATAATGGTTTACGTCCAACAATATATTAAATATAGATATTATTTTAATATTGAAATTTAGTTTATATATGATTACACTTTAGGTTTGATGCTTATTTAAACTTATTAACCATCTTATAATTAATATTAAAAAGAAATTGAAAAGTCATGTAAGTTTCAAATGAATGTGGTGAAAAGAAAAATGCATGGGAGTTTCAAATAAATGTGGTGAAAGGAAAAATGCTTACTTAATAATATAGTATGATGATATGATATGATGATTTGGATTTGATTTTGTAATCGACTATAAGTCAAGATTTAATAATTCGGTTTAATTTCGGGTGATCGGTTGTATTGAATGATTTATTGTTTGAATAAATAAAAGTTTAATTATTTTTCAAACAACCTAAAGTTATGTATAATAAAGTATATTTGGAAGTCATTTTTTAACACCATATATTTTGATTCGATCTTCATGTGATTTTTTTTTATGATATTGTATTTTTTAAAATAAACTAATATATTTCTTTTATTTGTTTATATAAGGAATTGATGGAATGAATTTCCTTTTATTTTTCATGAATTCAACCAATGCATTTTAAATTGTGGGGATTAAATATTTTTGGGTTGACAATGAAACTGAATTTCATTTTGAGTAAAAACTAAGGTGAACTTCGAAAAAAAATTTGTTTGCAGTTTAATTTAAGTCTCGCAAACATTGTATGAAACCATTTTATTAAATTGATTATTTTAATATGATCAACTTGTATAATAATGTTTTTCATTGTATTATCAAATTTTGGTTTCATGAAAACATGCAATAACATTTATGGAAAATTTTAAACGTATTTTGGGTTTTTGATAAATTTAATTTATGACATATTATTTATTTTAAGGGTAAATTAATTGACACAATATATCTTCAAAGTGATCTCTTTTGTGAAAATTAATTTACAAAGAACTTAAATTTTATGGTTTGTGTCTATTAATGCGGATATCAATCGACCCAGAGGTAGGTTAATATTTGGTCGGATAAACACATGTTTGATGATAAATATGCGACAATTTTTAGGTTACATGTCATTAATTAGTCAATCCAAAGAGGGACTTATTAATTGACATGATATATTGTCAATTCTTATTATCAAAATTTATAGTTTATGCGTTTATTAATGCGGGTATTAGTTGACCCAATGTAACATCCATAAAAATTCAAGCCAATTTAAAACTTCTTAAAATATTTTCAAACCAAGATTATTACAAAACATGTTTCCAAAATATTATAACGTCAGAGTATCCCAAAATCAATTCATAAAAACATGAAATATGAGGAGTTGTATGATCACGCCTTCGCATTCCCGCGATCGTCAGAAGTACCTGAAACATAATCAATAATTGTAAGCCCGAAGCTTAGTGAGTTCCCCCAAAATACTGATGACATAAAGATATAACCACATCATATAAAAAATACATCATGCATAATGAGCCATCAGTCTGACTGGACCGACTCCCGGTCCTCGGTCTATCTGGACCGCTCTCCGAGCCCTCGACACGTCTGGACCACCCTCCTCGGGGCCTTTAGCCTATCCGAATAGCTCTTCGGGCCTTCGGCCTCTGACTAATTTGCCCAGCTCGGGCCTGCAGTCTATTCGGTTCGCCCTAGGTGTCTTGGCCTACAACACACAGCAGAGCCTGCCTCAACCCAATCCCCGAAACCAACACACATGTGCACATAAATATCATACTCTAGCATGTATATAACAGATAATCATACAAATCTAATAGATCACTACCATGGCAATCATCTTATAACCAGTATACCGACCTACCAGTTCACTAAGCAGATCACCATCGTAACTACCAGGATGCAAATCAATAAACATATCATGCAATAAACCCGGATGCAAATCCGATAAGGGTCGAAATTGGTGCGTTAGACCCCGTTGATATAGTGAGGAGAACTTACCTTGCAAGTAGTGTTGAAATGAACTGAAAGTCTCTGATCGCTGTCTCACTGAAAATCATAAACTTCTAGAGCTTCTAGGCTACAAAAGCAACTTCAGATCCACAAGCTTGTCCTCATTCTCCAACTTTTTGATGCAACACTTTCTTTTCCAACTGCAAAATATCGGGATGTTACAACTCTCCCCCACTTGACCTAGACTTCGTCCTCGAAGTCTGCGGTGGTAAATAGATCCGGGTAATGCTCCCGCATCTCGGAATCTGGCTACTATGTCCACTAATATCCCTTTTGATGTCGCCACTGCACCTTTACTAGAGGTATCTCCTTGTTGTGCAGAATCTTTACCTTCATTTCCAAAATAGCCACCGACTTGTCACGGGATGACTCTTTTAGACTAGTCAATACCATGTTCCACTTAGTGCTTCTCTGACTAAGTCAGGCTAACTTCAACAATCCAGTGTACTAACGAACTTAGCAAGCAAGAGTTACGACAAGGGACACTTCAAGAAAGCTTCTATTATATAACTCAACTTCTTTACAAGGCAACTTCTCGATGGATCCTACAAATGAGACAACTTTCCTATTTATAGGTACCTTACTCCTCCTCAAATGGAAGTTTCTAGGTCCTGATTATTCTTGACTAATCTAGACTCTTCCTATTATATACATGGCTTTTACAAGACTCTAGAATATGATATACTTGTCTAAGATGTTGTAGAAATCTCTAGGTCGTCCTGACATTATCCAAATCTCTCTTGTATGATCTAGCATGTTCTAGATTGTTCCAAAGTCTTCCGGGTCGTTCTAGCTTCGTCTAGTGCCTTCTTGATTATTCCATATTGTTCTCCTCTGTTCCACGGACATCTATAATATTCTAGCATCTTCCAGGGTCTCGTAGAGCATTCTTGATCTCTCCAGAGACTTCTCGAGTATACTTGATCGTTCCGTAGTTCTCTAGACGATAGTGGAATTTTCCAGAAACTTGGTCCGTGACAGGCTTCTCCACGTAGTTCAGGCGCTCGTCAACCTGAACATTATCCAACGACACTACCACATCCTCGTCCAATATGCACTTCGTCAACTGGGAAACGTGGAAAGTGCTATGTATATGACGGAGCTTCTCCGGAAGATCCAATCTATATGCAACCTTGCCAACCATGGTAATAACCCGAAATGGTCCAATGTATCGGGGACCCAATTGGGAGCTCGGGGGAAACGTGTAACGCCCGTAGATCCGGGCTAGTCAATTTAGAGGCAATAAGCATCAAAAATGAGATTTTATGGAAGATTATTTAGAAGGATTAATCTTAACTAAGTTATAGTATATGCTACAAGGGTTCCGTACATATAAAGAACGCCGAAATCTGAGTTATAACGAAGAAGTTATGACTCGTCGAAGTTTAACGGCTAAACCGGCATGACACTGCGTGACGTAAAAAGTTAGTTTACGATAAAGTGCGTTTTAACCTTTGCGATCTAAACGAAATTCGTATCTTACATTAAACCGAGAGAATGCATAAAAAGGACGCCAAAATCTGACTTCGTATGAGGAAGTTATGATTTTTCTAAGATTTGGCACAGTAGTGCACAGCCCGAAATTCGAATTTTAGATCGATCGATTTTTGGCCAACGCAACCTAAATGAGAATTGAATATCTTATTAATAGTAGCAAAACGGTAAAAAGACAGACGAAAACAGACGTTGGATGAAGAAGTTATGAATTTTTAACGGACTTTTCCTATCCCGGTCTGTTAAAAATATAACTTTAAAAATAAAGTCAAAATTAGCCGACGGAGTCTAAACGAAAGTTATAGAGTACATCTCCACCTACACGTGGATATAAAGAACATAAAAAACGGAGTTCGTATGAACGAGTTACAAGTTATAATAGCATATTTACGTATTAAAATAATGTATAAATCATATATACGTACACACACACACACACACACACACATATATATATATATATATATATATATATATATATATATATATATATCTAGTTGCTTGCCCACCAAGCAACCATAAGATAAGTCTTAGAAACCCTTATCCTAGTCGAATTCTAAGGCATTATCTCCTTAAATTCGTTCACCCTATATTTAAGATAATCCTTACCTTATTTTGTAACTATCACATAATTACAATTCAGCCCCTCTAGTTTAATTAATTACACTTGATCACAAAATTAATTATTAATTAATTATTGACCAATATTAATTAAACAAATATGATTTCTCCTTTAATATATTATTCTTATAACATATTAATAAATCATAATAACCTCTCTCTCTATTTATTTCTCCAATCAAGTTGCTTTGGTGAAGGCAACCCAAAAGGACCATGCACCATCGGGTCAAGTACATACCAAAATAGTTATGGACTTAGACACTAATCCAACAGTCTCCCACTTGGATAAGTCTAATAACTATTATGCGTATGACTTCAGATCCTGATCTGCAATCGTAGCTTTCCAAAGCCGCTGTCAACTCTGATCATATCAGATACGCATGTCCTTAGACAAGGGATCATATATTCCTCCATTCTATATATCATATGAGATATGATTTCAAATCATTCTCTTTGTACTATATCTCGATTCCCGATTTATGACGACTGACTAATTGAACAAATCAAATTAGCCCTAGCCCGGCCGAGCATTTACATTTGTCATCACTAAATCATCGAGGGGCCCAAAGATATCGCTTTTATCCTACTTTGAATAAAAGGAATGGATAAACTTTGATACAATGCTCGCTTGCACTCACTAACCAAATCACACACAACAATATGTTTTATAACACCAAGTTACTAGTGCGTTTACATATTATAAATGTGCAACCGATTCGCAAGATACAACTCACACATCTCGGTTTCAAGAATATAAGATGTTATCGTCTCACCATTCACTCGTGATACAATTCATGGAGCGATCCAAGTGAGCGTGGGTTTAGTCCAATGCTCAAATCATATTCATAAGCACTCATGAACGTTGTAGCAAACATTTGCTTATGTCTAATACTCTTTTAGACAATCCACACACCAATTCACGACAGTCTTCATTCATATCTACTTCCAACATATGAACGACTGTGGCCCGTTTGAATAATTCGATTATTCTTAATAAACTCAATTATTCTGGAAGTCAAAACATGCAAATGTGAAACACAAGAATAATACTAATCCCATATGGCCTCAACCCTTTGAGCATAAATAAAACACCTTTTATTTATCACCATATTGATTACTCATTATTTGTAGTTTCGGGTAATCAACTTCTTACTTGAATTACAACACTTGTCCCATGCTCCTAGCATGCACACAATGTTTACCTATGGTTCTTACTTTGTGAAATAGATCACATTGAACACATTTCCAATCATTCTCATTTTACAACTCCAAATCCTTTTCATAAGTGAAAGAATATCAAATTGTTGCTACTTATAGAATATGCTAGATTCTAACATTTTATGCAATGATTTCTTTTGTAATGTCACTGCACCAAAGTCACAAAGACTATTGCCAATGATATTACAAAGTCTTCTATCGGAGATTGTTACAAGATAATTCCATAGATGTGATGTCTCTCACTCAAAGTACTTTCTTTGAACATCCTTTTGCATAGAAGTTTCTAATCTAGTCATAGATTTCTCAATATTCAACTCCCAATATGGACATACTTCCATATGTTCCATATGACAACTTATTCTTAATAGAATCTTATCTATTCGCAATGATGTCGATATGGTCCATCCAATATGGAAACATTTCCATATTTTCCAATACTATACTTCCAACTACTCACAAGCGACCAATCCTCGTCGAACTTGGATTGTCCTTTGATAGTTGTTTACTTATTTTAGTCTAAACGGATTCTAGTCCTTTTTCCCTCTAAATGTGCTCGACATTTGGAAAATTTTAGAATGGTCAAACATTAAAGCATTTGCAATCGATCCTATACCCGAAGCGTATGGGACACGACACATAATGTTTTATTTGCTATGTTCTCAAAATTCGAATAGTGAAGAGGGATGCCGTAATCATAATCGAAATTTTAAGAACACACTTTGTACCTTTGACTAAATTTTATTAACATTTCTCAACCTAAACCTTTAGATTTGAAATGAATCATAATATTCTCTCCCTTAATTATAGCAAAACAACTCTTCAACTATTGCGACTTTGCAAAGTATGACTCTTTGTTTTCTATAATTAATATTGCTAACCTTGCAATACTTTCCTTAATAATCATACAATCATAAATTTTATGCTCCCACTATCTTGATGATTATTATAAAACATAACACTTATGCTCCCACTAGCTTCGACATGTATTCATAAACATCTTAACTTTTAGAAAAACAATGCTTATTGAATTTCTTAAGTTCATGTTTCTAATACTTAGTGCTTTGATAATCTTTTATCAAGGTTTCTTGAACTTATACACATTTGCCTTCGATAGTTCATATATGTGTCTAAACAATTAAGACTAATTGCCAAACCTCACAATTCAAATTATGGAAAGGGATGCCGTAACCATAATTGAATTCGAGAATGCAATTTTACAATCACTATCTTCTTAAAATCTGTCTTAGTGAAAGCATTTCCTCACAATCATTTTCATGAAGGAGGAAATCTTATGACACTTAGATTTAAACAGTGTATTTGTTCCTATCCATGTGAATTTGTCGAAACCAAAGTTTACGACAAATTCAAACTCTTATGGATCGAACTTTCTTGATCTCGATTTCTTGCCTTTATGGTAGCACAGCTGCCCACCATGTCTTCCAAGTAGTTAAGCAGCTCACCCTTTCCTATCAATGTACCTTTCATTGATTAAGGTGCTTTGCCTTTTATGCGTTCAAAATGAGAACTCATAGAACTCACATGCATAATTAACTCGATTGGATTGGCACAGAATCAAAATAATGTCAACACGATAGTTTGTAAACCTCAACTTGTGTGCAAGTGATGATCGATAAGGTTTATTTGATTTGTTCTTGAAACCTTTCAAGACCATTAAGACTCCCACTTACTCCTTGACATATAAGATTCTCTTGTCATTAACCATTTCTTGACAAACAAATATTCAAGAGTTAGTGTACTTTTTATCAAAACATTTCATAAATTGGTCCTAGTTGGTCCTTGTCTTATCCAAGACATCACAACTTACCACATTTAATGAATGTCATAAACCTTCTTAATACTTTTTCACTCAATGTCACAATCTTAACTTTAAGACTTGTTTTGGAACGAAGTATGATTGACTTCTTGATTTAACCATTTCTTCAAGAATTGATTCCTCTTCTTAGACATACAATTGTGCTAAGACTCACTTAGAGGATCAATTGAGATATGGTTCTTAATCATTAAGACCTATCATAAAGCATAAAAGCTACTCTCCCTTCTTCTTAGAATGGAGAAACTTTTATCTTTCTGCCTACTTGATTCTTCTTATTCGTTCTACTATTGATTTAAACCTTTTTCAATCAATCTAGAATTACACTTAATCTTGTAAGTATAATCACATTACTAAACCTTTAGTAAATCATGACGAATTTCTTTGTTACTCTTATGGTAGACTTGATCAACACATAACCATTGTGTACTCGATCTCCTAGTCCTTCACTTGACACTTTGTCAATGAATTAGTCTAATTTTTTTTTTTAAATATGAAATTTCTCATTCATCGTGCAACCAAGTTGCATAATTCCAAGTTTCTGTCCAATTGAAACTTGGGCGATGAGAAACTCTCCCTATTTGGTAAATTCTCGACTTTCCATAAATAACATAATAAGAACCAAATCCATTATTGCTAATAATAGAAACATTTTAACATCAATTTTTCATACACGCCATTGTAAGGATAATAAATAAAATTTAAAATCAAAATTTATTTTATTGCGGAAAAATTTGTCCTTACAATGCAATTCATTGAAAAAACTTATGCTAATACATCTTTCTTAGCAATCTAACTCTAACTCTAAGTAGTAGCTTAAGAATCTAATCTTCGAGAAATGCGATCAAAATCCATTCCTTCACGGTTAGATTCTGCTCACTTCTTCCTTTAAGCCTCCTTTCTATTCTTCGATCTTACAAAACATCAATTGTAATCTTATCACATTATGTATTAAGAATCTAGAATAGAAGCTTAAAAGAGATAGTCAATGGATTTTACCTAAAGCAAAGCCATACGTTTTGACTCTCCCATCTCTTAGATCTCTTAGGTAAGTAGGGCAGCTTCGTCTCCAATGCCCCTTCTCCTGGAAATAAAAGCAAATTGACTCTTTTGGAACAAGACATGGAACCACTTCAGACATTGCCTTTCTCTTATGATCAAACTTTTCGATCATAGCATGTCTTTCATTGCCATTGTCTATATCCATAGAGGTCTCGAAGGCAGATTCACCAATCAACTTTGCTTTTCTATTGCGCCAAATCATTGCTGATTCAGCAGCAATAAGCATGTAGGTGAGATCTATAAGGGTCACGTCGTATTTCATCATATAGTACTCTCTTACGATCTCACTATATGAGCTAAGAAGTGACTGAAGAACCCAATCAACATCCATTTCCTCATAGACAACGGATCCCAACATTCTTAACCTATCAATGTGTGACTTCATCCCTAGGATGTGTGCACACACCGACTTTCCTTCTTTATGTTTACTTGCCAAAAGGGCTTGAGTGATCTTGAACTTTTCAAGCCTTTGAACTTGTGGGTTAGGGAGAATAATTTGAGGAGGAGGAGGAAGTGAAGTATGATCTCTTGTTTCTCGATCGAATCGTGGAATATCATCTTCATGTGGAATGCTTGTTCCACGGGATTTGAGAAGACCATAGTTGTCAAACTTTGACATCTACAATACGGGAGAAAAACGAATTCAAGTTAGTTGATAGATTGAGTCCTTAGTAAATCACCCAAATGAAATACTAAGGCTAGGACCCAACACAATATTCTACAACTCGGGAGAGGGATGCCGTAACCCTAATTGCAGAATATTTGAAGGTAAGTGAATGACGATTCACTAATTTCCACCACGAAAAACGAAAAAGAAAATTAAGGTTTAAATCTATGAAAACTCCTAGATCCTTTGAGATTCATTGAACTTTCAATGGCATGTTTAAATCTTGATATGCCCCTCTTGTTTGTGACTGGGATGCCGAGGATCACAAAGCGGGTGTGAATAACCATGCAAACTTACATGGTGCCCTCAGATGTTACAGTCACCTATTCGATGTGCCGGTAAACCACACACGCTCCACCGAACTATGACAAACATTGAGTCACCCTTTGCTACCTTTTCTTAGAACCATTTAGTGTGCCGGTAAACCACACACGCTCCACTAACGTCTTCACAAGGGCACAAAGTGTAATTTCATGGAATTGCATCAATTCACTTTTGCCTAAGTAACTAAGATTAGGAATTTTATAAAACATTTAGTTACTTTCATAATTCATTATACTTATAATGGAAGGTTTTGTCCTATCCTACCCGTTCGGCTAACGACCCTCCACTAGTCAAGAGTGCGGTGGGTAAGAGTGGATACCCATTCAATCGCCATTTTATAGGCAATTTCCTTAAACACCCCTTATAGACCAGCTTCGTGAATGAGGCCTACTAATGGTAAGACTGACTTTTACTCATACATATATATAATGTTAGACTTTTAATGTTATATATAGTATAGGGTGTATTTTATACTTTCAAAATACTAGGTGGTCTAATTTAACAATTATACTTTTAATTCAATTAAATTGTAAACCTAAACTTTTATGGATTTATTAAACCTCTTTTAATTAATCACCTTAATTAATTAATAAAACCATAAGGGTGTGATTTGAACCTTTTCAAAACTATATTAGAGTTGTAGAATTTAACATTCCTAATTAAACTTTTAATCAACTTTTAAATTCCAAAACTTGAGGGCAAGTTTTGAAACATTTCAACACATTAGGGTTTAGAATTTAAATATACATCAAAATTAAACCATTTAATCAAAATTTAAATTCCAAAACTTTAGGGAAAGTTTTGAAACCTTTTTCAAAACATTAGGGTTTCAACTATTTAAATTTCAAAACAACAAAACTTTTGGGTTCAAATTTAAACTATAAACCTAAGGGGAAAATATGAAACTTTTCATAACAACAAGGATCAAATAACAAATAATTTAAATTAACATTTAATCACATAATTATCCATATTTGATTTGTTTAATGATTTCTTGCAAAACAATTTACCAATTTAGTCAAAAATAATTAATCAATTATCTTATAAGGAAACAATTATCTTTTTAATTGATAAATATCTTCAATTAGATCAAAATTATAGTCAAATATATCATATAATCGGATTAATATTGATCTAACATGATAAGGTAACTATCCCAATGCAAAAACAGCAAGAAATCCCGAGATTATCCCCATCTGACGAGTTGACTCGTCGAGTCAGGCTTGGACTCGTCGAGTCACCTTGGACTCGGCGAGTCCAGCCTCCAGAAACACAAAATTCGAAATTTTCAAACATATCAAGCATCAATACAATAGAAACCAATCAAGGCTCTGATACCACTGATGGGTTTTGGTCATAAGACATCCTATGTGCTCATACAAACCCTAATGCTTGGATCTAGGTTTCTCTATTGTACATGCTTTGAATCCAAGACTATAAACCCTAATTCTAGCATATGAAAATCGATATTAACATATAATTAGGTTTATGATATTACCTTGATTGTTATGTAGTAATAACAATCCCAATTCCTCATTGAATTGACTTTGGAAGGCTTAGAGTCACAAGTGTCACTCCTATAATGGCTTACGAACACCATAAGCAAGTGGAGAAGGTATAAAGAGAGAGGAGAGAGGTAGGAATTCGTCCTTAGGACTTCTTGGGAAGGCTTAGACGAATTCATGAGCCTTAGAGGGTTTATATAGGTGTAAAGATTAGGGTTTTAGTCCTTATCCTTATCTGGTTGCTTGCCCACCAAGCAACCATAAGATAAGTCTTAGAAACCCTTATCCTAGTCGAATTCTAAGGCATTATCTCCTTAAATTCGTTCACCCTATATTTAAGATAATCCTTACCTTATTTTGTAACTATCACATAATTACAATTCAGCCCCTCTAGTTTAATTAATTACACTTGATCACAAAATTAATTCTTAATTAATTATTGACCAATATTAATTAAACAAATATGATTTCTCCTTTAATATATTATTCTTATAACATATTAATAAATCATAATAACCTCTCTCTCTATTTATTTCTCCAATCAAGTTGCTTTGGTGAAGGCAACCCAAAAGGACCATGCACCATCGGGTCAAGTACATACCAAAATAGTTATGGACTTAGACACTAATCCAACAGAACCATCAACAAGAGGTTAATAAAATTAGTAATTTGATTAGCTAATTACAAGTCTTACTTAACCCGAATCAATAAACTGGGAAACTCATTAGTTTAACCAATTGACTACTGTTTGAATTAATTTGTTTTCTAAGGATTAGTAATAGCGAACGTGAACCTAATCACGTTAATCGGTAGCCAATAACAATTAATCCGTTGCACTTGCCATAAAATCAACCACATGAGTAAATGAATCAAACCTAAACAGAAGTCTTCTCAATTATTGAATTTAGTTGATTGTTTAATTGCTTTAACTGTTAGTTGCTTCGTTTGAGTCTTATTTAATAAGTTAAGTTTCTAGTCTTGAAAAACTAGAGAAAACCTTTCCTCTTATTAATTGTTTTTAGATAATTTAGTAGTTAGTTTATTTACCGTTCCATGTGTTCGATACCCTGCTTGCTTAATTATACCACCAATTGACAGGTACACTGCCTTTGTGTGTCTAAATCATATTTCAAAAGTATGATTAAAACTAGTGAATTTTACACACATCAAGTTTTTGGTGCCGTTGTCGGGGAACGGTTCTAAAATAAATTTTAATTACTAGTATTATCGATCCTTTGTGTAAGAGCTATCTTGCACAAAGTTACTGCTTTAGTAATTTAGTTATTTGGATTGAATTCTAGTTTTTTTGTTTTTAGGATTTTTGATATATATATTTTTTCTGTTTTACCATCGAACTCGTCGAGTCCATTTGTAGGTACTCGGCGAGTCCAAGACGAATTTTCAGTTTCGTTATTAGTTAAGTTTTGTTCTTTTTACCTATGTTTGTTGTTTATTTCAAGTATTTTATGACCCGAGGATCAGGCACACCCTTGATCCCGCCACTTGCAAACCCGGAATCAACTCTTAGGAAGAACAAGGACAAAACCGTAGAATCATCTTCAACACCAAAGAACTCACCATTTAAGAGCTTCAAATCAGCTTTTAGCAAGAAAAAGGGCCAGCAAGTTGGAGAATCCAGCACCTCATTGACGGACGAAGACCCTAAGAAAGAAGACATCGAGTACGGAATAGAAACCGAAGAAGAAGAAAGCGACTTAGAAGGCGAACCCGATAACACCATGGCTAACATTGCGGATCTCACCATGGGTGAGTACAAGAAGAGGATGCGTGATGATACCGGGCCGGGACTAGTGCAACCCGCAATTCCAGCAACAGCTACTTTTGAGCTCCCACTGAAATCAATGACACAAGCCCTCAACATGTCCTCGAGGGTCTGTATGGTCCGCTCACTCTGGCCATCGATCTGCGGATGATAAGCAGTACTAAAGTGCAGCCGCGTGCCCAGCTCCTCGTGGAACTTCACCTAGAAACTGGAGGTGAACCTAACATCACGGTCAGAAACAATAAAGACTAGAACTCCGTGGCGAGCAACGATCTCACGGACATACACGTTGGCCAGCTTCTCAGCCGATGAGCTCTCCCGTATGGCAAGAAAATGGGCACTCTTGGTCAATTGATCCACGGCGACCCATATAGCATCAAATCCCTTCGTCGTCTTCAGCAACTTAGTAATGAAGTCCATCGTGATCTGTTCCCATTTCCACATGGGAATCTCTAGAGGCTGCAGCTTGCCATGCGTCCTCTGATGCTCGGCCTTGACCATCCTGCAGGTCAAGCATCTCTTGACGTACCAAGCAATTTCTTGCTTCATGCACGGCCACCAGTAGCTCAAACTCAAATCTCGGTACATGTTAGTGGCTCGCGGGTGAATAGAGAAGTGAGACTTATGAGCCTCCTCCATAACTATCTATCTGACCCCACCAGACATCATAACCCATAACCGACCACATCAGGTCAATAATTCCCCACTATCCTGCACAAATCGGGTGTTCTCGCCCCTGATCCTCTACAGTTTCCAGTTCTCTAGTCGCATGCCCTCAGCCTAAGCCTCTCTAATCAAGCCCACAAGTGTCCTCATACATATTCCCTGAGTGGAAGAACCAGCTGTCTTGCGGCTCAGAGCGTCCGCAACCACGTTCGCTTTACTTGGGTGGTAAAGGATCTCACAGTCGTAGTCCTTGACTACATCCAACCACCTGCGTTGTCTCATGTTCAGGTTTGGCTGATCCATGATGTGTCTCAGGCTCTTGCGATCCGTGTATATGGTACAACGGACCCCATAGAGATAATGTATCCAAATCTTGAAAGCGAATACCACCGCTCCTAACTACAAATCATGAGTAGGGTATCTCGTCTTGTGCGACTTCAGATGCCGAGATGTGTAGGCTATCACCCGTCCTCTCTACATGAGGACCGCTTACAGTCCCGTGATGGATGCATCACAGAACACCACAAAGTCCTCGACTCCCTCCGGAAGATTCAATACCGGAACCTCGCATAAACACTGCCGGAGGGTCTCAAATCCCCTCTGTTGTTCGAGGCCCCACCGGAAATCGACCCCTTCCTCGTCAGACGAGTGAGGGGTACTGCAATCTTGGGGAAATCATATATGAATCTCCGGTAGTACCCTGCCAATCCCAGAAAGCTCCTGACATCCGAGGGAGATTTCGGAACCTCCCGCTGCATAACCGCCTCGATTTTGGCCGAATCGACCAAAATCCCCTCCTGGTTAACGAGGTGTCCTAGGAACTAAACCTCTCGTAACCAAAATTCGCGCTTCAAGAACTTGGCATATAACCGTTCTCACTTCAAAACTCCTAATAACTCCCGTAGAAGCTCCTCATGCTACTCTCGGGTCTTGAAGTACACCAAGATATCGTCTATGAATACGATGACCGAGCGATCGAGCATCGGTCTGTAGACCCGATTCATTAGATCCATAAATACCGCTGGAACGTTGGTGAGCCCAAACGGGATCACCACGAACTCATAATATCTATAACGAGTCTAAAACGCGGTCTTCTCCATATCCTCCTCCCTAACCCTGACCTGATGGTACTCGGACCTCAGGTCTATCTTGGAGAACCAAGATTCCCCCTCAAACTGATCGAAAAGATCATATATCTTCGGGAGTGGATAACGGTTCTTCACCGTCAACTTATTCAACTTCCAGTAATCAATGCACATCCGGTGTGAACCATCCTTCTTCCCGATGAAGAGAATCGGTGCTCCCCATGGAGAACTGCTTGGCCGAATAAACTGCTTGCTCGGCAGTTCCTGCAACTGTGATGACAGCTCCTGCATCTCTGGTGGTGCCAACCGGTACGACGCCTTAGCGATAGGGGGCGCACCTGGAACTAGGTCAATCCTAAACTCGACCTGCCTCTCCATAGGCACTCCTGGAAACTCCTCTGAGAAAACGTCAGTAAACTCCCTGACCACCGGAACCTCTGAAACTTAAATCTGATCTCTGAATCGTGTATCCACCACATACGCTAGATAACCCGCACACCCGTGCTGAATGTACTACCAAGCTCTGGCAGCTGAACAAAACCTGATCCCAATCGGTTAGCCTCGCCATAGACAATCAGTTCTCCCCCACTTGGGGTTCGAACCACCACCCGCTGACCCTCGCATTCGATCATGGCACCGAAACTACTAAGCCAGTCTGTACCCACAATCACAAACACATCCCCCATGGGGATCAGAATCAAGTCGATCGGGAAAGACACCCCGAAGATCTCCAACTCACATCCTCAATAGACCGAAGAAGCAGAAACCCCGTGTAGGTTGGCGATAGAGACTCACAATGGACACTCTAGCTCTCCTACTGGCATGCTGAACTCTCTACTAAATGTCTGAGATACAAACGACAAACTCACCCCTGAGTCAAATAATACCAAATCAGGTAAGGAGTTTACCAAAAACATACCTAATCACAGTCATAAACATATAAGCATAAAACAGATATAACCGGTAAGATAAAGGATAGAAACATACCGACAACCACGTCTGGTGCAGCCCATGCCTCCTCGAATGTGAGATGGAAGGCGCATCCCTGGGCCCTCGGGGGCACTGATCCTCCCTGAATCCCGTCAGTGATCCTCAGTGTAGCCGGCACTGGAGCCTGTGCCAGCCTGACCGCGAGCTGTGGACAGTTGGTCTTCACGTGACCAACCTGATGACAGTGGTAGCAGATCCTCATATCCTGAACCGGGGTCGTATGGCAACAATCCCTCATAAAATGCCCCTCCTGTCCGCATTTGCGGCACCCGCTACCCGATCTACAAACCCCTGAATTACCCTTCCCGCACTTGCCACAAGTGCGGCCATGCTGTCCCCTTGCTTTAGAATCAGCGGTCTTAGACCGCTTCGGCACCAACTGTGACTGTGACGGGGCCTGCCACTACTCCCTCAACTACAGCTCAATCTACAACTCATGCCGCCTAGTGGCCTCCTGTAGTTCCAGCAGGATATCACACCGCTAAATAGCAACAAACTAACAAATGTCAGTCTTGAGCATGCTCATATATCGTGTCATCCGAGCATGCTCTGAGGAAAACTCTAGGCAGAACATCGACCTCTTCGTGAACATGCGAGTGATCTCCGTCACCGTCTCACCGTCCTGTCTCAACTCTAGAAACTCATGAGCTAGCCGTTCCAGCTCGACCCGTGGAATGTAGCGAGCGCAGGACATATCCCGGAAGTACTCCTAAGTAACTGCGGCTCTCTGATCATCCGAATAAGCTCTAGTCATCAACCTCAACCAGTCCTTTGCCCCAGACCTCAGCAGGTTCAGGGCACACCTGACCTTCTGGTCAGTTGGACATGAACACGTGAAGAAACACCCTTCCACGTCAGATAGCCATGTCATGGATTTGATGGGGTCCTGAGTCCGATCAAAAGTAGGGGGCTTCGTTTTGTCGAAGTCCCGATACTGGAATGCCCAACTGGCTCCTACCCCTGCTACCATTACAGCCAATGTGGCTGATGCGACAACCGCCTCAGTGAGGGCTGCATAGCGATCATCGAAATACTCCACCATGGCGGTCTTGATAGACCTAAACATCTTTGGTAACTGAGCTCGGAACAATGCAGCCACCTCATCATGCAGGATCTCCCGGATCCTGGCGTCCATCTTGTCTAGCCCCATCTGACCGATAGTCTCGGGCACTGGGGTGCCTCCTGTCCGTCGTCTCCTGATCCTGACCCGGATCCAGTCACAAAATCGTCGAGTAACCACCATGCTCGAAAAACATACCAGGATGATATCAGATATTCTATATAATAATCCAGGAACCAACCCCAACAAAACCTTAGGGGTTGTGACTTCCTTGCTATGTGTATAGGTCATGTGCTTTCTGTAGTACGAGCCCATACTACCTTCCACACCAACCCATACTTGTCTCAAGTGTCATCACAACGCCCTAAAACTATACGTAAGAATGGCATGCACTCAATCCTTACTCCTAGAGGTAGGCTAAATATCTCATAATTGACAGACTCTTTCCACAACCCATCCATGAAACTTCCACCAACCCTACAGCACTCGTGTATGCTGGCCATACATAACGTTGGATCCTATAGACTTTCGAATACATGATCCTACCCTAAGCCCTTCATCAAACAATAATAGGAAATAAGGCCAAACCAACCATTCTCAGGCTATAAGATCTTAATTATGTATAGCCATGATGCATACACTAAGCAACTACAGTAATGATGTCAATTTCATATAAGGAAAATCCCTAGGCTATCAGGCATCATATAATCAGGAAATTCTATCATGCAATTCCTGAAGATCCCTAGCCTAGTACTAGCATGTTGTTCTAACATATCACACAAATCAAATAATCAGTAAGGTATTTTGGGGTCTATCCGCGAGCTACGGCTGATCGTACAATTGCATCCTCCTTTTGAAAACATTTTAAGAAAATCGTTTTAAAATATTGTCCTCAGTTTGAGACTGGAGACACGCGAGTGTTTCCTCCAATTCACTCAAACCAAAGCTCTAATACCAACTTGTAACATCCATAAAAATTCAAGCCAATTTAAAACTTCTTAAAATATTTTCAAACCAAGATTATAACAAAACATGTTTCCAAAATATTATAATGTCAGAGTATCCCATAATCAATTCATAAAAAACATGAAATATGAGGAGCTTTACGATCACGCATTCGCCTTCCCGCAATCGTCAGAAGTACCTGTAACATAATCAACAACTGTAAGCCCGAAGCTTAGTGAGTTCCCCCAAAATACCAACGGCATAAAGATATAACCACATCATATAAACAAATACATCATGCATAATGATCCATCAGTCTGACTGGACCAACTCCCGATCCTCAGTCTATCTGGACTGCTCTCCGATCCCTTGGCACGTCTGGACCGCCCTCCTCAGGGACTTCAGCCTATCCGTACCGCTCGTCGGGCCTTCGGCCTCTGACTAATTTGCCTAGCTCGGGCCTGCAGTCTGTCCGGTCTGCCCTGGATGTCTTGTCCTACAGCACACAGCAGGACCTGCCTTAACCCAATCCCCCAAACCAACAAACACGTGCACATAAATATCATACGCTAGCATGTATATAACAAATAATCATACAGATCTAACAGATCGCTAACATGGAAATCATCCTATAACCAGTATAGTGACCTACCAGGTCACTAAGCATATCACCATACTAACTACCGGAATGTAAATCAATAAACATATCACGTAATAAACCCCGATGCAAATCCAATAAGGGTCGGCATTGGTGCCTTAGACCCTGTTGATATAGTGAGGAGAACTCATCTCGCAAGTATTGCTAAAATAAACTGAAAGTCTCCGATCGCTATCTCACCGAAAATCCCGAACTTCTGGAGCTTCGAGGGCACAAAGCAACTTCATATCCACAAGCTTGTCCTCCTTCTCCAACTTCTTGATGCAACAATTTCTTCTCCAACTGCAAAATCTCAGGATGTTACACACAAAGGTAGATCGATATTTGGCTGAATAAACATATATATGGTCATAAGCATGTGACGATTTTTTGGTTCCATGTGATTAATAAGTTCATCCAAATAGGGGCTTGTTAATTGATATGATTTATTGTCAATGTTTATCTCTAAAACAATGATATCTCTTGCAAGTTAGTATTACTGTCCAAAGACTTGATATTAATGTTGTGTTGATACCTTGTAAAGATGTCATAAATTGAATTTATTGATTACGGTTTATGGATTAATGAGCATAAAAAAATAGATTTGCTTATGTTTGAATTATGGTATTATATTTGCAAACATTGATCACATTTATGATTCATGTACTCAATAAGATTAACTTTAAGGAATGAAATGAGGGCATTATGTTAGTTCTCAATTGTATGGATATTGACATTGCATTTTGAAAAGAACAACATTATTTGAGGAAGTTTAATTTGGGGAGAAACAAGGTTAAAATATTGTCCTTAAGGAGGAATCAATCTTGATTCCTATTATTGTTTTCGATAGTATGAATCAATGATCATCAATGTTATTCAATCTCTTATTTTAAATACACAAACTCAACAAACTCAACATTGGATATCCTATGTGTGGTACCACATTTTTCATCAATGTATTATCTCTTTTTGGTTTTGAGGTAAATACAGTAGATGATTTTATGTATCACAGGTTAAGTGAAAGTAAATTTATCTTTATGGTTTTGGTCAGATATCTACGCAACCCAAGTTTGGATCATAAGAAAGCAACCAAATCAATTTTGAGATATCTATATACAACAAAAGGTTATATGCTCAACTATAGGAAATCATATGTTTTAGAGATCATTTTTATTAAGAATATCATTTACTAGATGCCAAAATGGTTACCGATCCATATTGGGATACTTTTACATTTTAGCATGATGAGTCATTTCATGGAATAGACTTCGGTAGCTTCTTCCATAATGGCAGAATAGTTTGTATCATGGAATATGGTTGCAGAAATTTGTCACGAGGCTACACATTATTGGTATTGAAAGACCACTAAAGCAGTGATAATAAGTTAGCAATGTTATATTCCAAATAACAGACGTTATATGAAGTCAAACCATATTGGCATAAAGTTTTCTTCTGTGAATACAATAGTGAAAAATGGAAATATATATAGCACATATGAACAAACTCCATGAAAGCAAATCCGCTCATAAAGGGATTACCTCCCTATGTCTTTCATGAGCATATTGCACATGTTGGTGTGATATTTGGTTTTAGTGAGAGTTTTATGGTGCTTTATGTTTTTTTAAGAACAATTATGTTTTTCTGTACAAAACTAAGAATTCGGTTAACTCCATTATTAGTTGCACTTATTTGAAGTTTGATCTCACTTCAAGTTAAAGAGGAACCAGTTGGAAATCTATTTAGATTTTAAAACCACACATCATATTTAATCTATGTCGTTAGTTATATATGTATATTTGATCATTGATAGGTTTAGTTACGTAAACTGTAACGAAGACCGCTTTGATCCTATACTATTATGACTAGTGGAAGAGATTGTTTAAGGGTACCAATATTATGATAACATTCATTAAAGCGCTTATATAGTTATACGTGTATTTATATATTTGTGGTCCAGTGGGATATTGTTAGATAATTATGAGACCACATCATATATATATATATATATATATATATATATATATATATATATATATATATATATATGTTATCATTAAATCCAGTTATTATGGTAAGTATATAAATTGTTGATGGACTGATTTATAGAATATTTACTTACCTTATGGGTTGAGTTTGCGGTTTCACTCAAGATCCCTTCAATCTCTCACATTAGGGTTTATATCCATCTATAAATATATGTGATGAGGAGCAAATAAACACACACAAAAATACACATGTAAATTCGTTTAGGGTTTGCAAAGGGATTTAAAATAGAGCTCCTGAGGTTAACTGGGAAACTGATCCTAGTCTTCAGATTCGAAAATCATAATGAATCAGGTATGTAATCGTTCTTTTAGGTTTGAAGTTTTCTTTTAATCAGATTTGAGATTAAAGATCCAAAGTTTATGCTTCCGCATTTATGTTTTGGTTATGAAAACATCCAACAAATATTAGTCATGTAAAATGGACAAGGGCATTTTTCCTAACATGTGTTTCAATGTAATCACCATTCATATTCCATATGCCATCAACATGTTATTGATGGATGAACATAATTTACCAATAACAACACTCATTATGATTAGTTGTGAGACGATTCAATGCATTTATATCCAATGTACTGACTATGGAGGTAAATAATTATGTATATGGATATTATTGTTATATATAAACATATAGCTACTTTTAGCGTAGTACGATAGAAATATTAACACTTTTTTTTTGCAGGGGGATCTTTGGTGCTCTCGTCTCTTATGTAGAGATGGTTCTTCAAAGGAAGATGCGCAAGTATGAAAGATGGCAGACCAGATATTTCTCCAACTACAACTTTCAGGTAAGATTTGAACAATATTTTTGTAAACTTAGGACTTGTACATATGAGAAATAAAAAAGTTGTGGTATACATTATAGTCACACACTATCAACATCGCATCATTAAACATGCAATATGTTATCATATGCTTTGAATTTATTTGACATCTGCAATGTATCGAGCTGCATACCAAACAAAATGATGCATCATCTATCGACTCCACCTGAATAGGAAATACGAAACGAGCTGATGGTCATGTTGCCCTCTTTGTACTTGAATAATTTATGTTTGGACTAGTCAATGTCAAGAACAATTATAATTACTTTTTAGAAATACAATACATTTTTAAGAACATTCCAATAAGCTTCACGTGTTAAGTACATGTTATTCGAAATTCGAAAACCTGGAAAATATTAAATGTAATGACTTTCGTCATTGGAAAAAGAAAATGAACTTCCTTCTCGCCACTTCGAGAGGTGTTCATGCTTTGGGTACGTTTGTATTAGATGCCAAACTAAAGTCTGGAACACACCAAACGTTCTTGCAAATGGGATAATTGTTACTACGTATGTCGTGAACACATATTGAATGGTATGTTTGACTCCTTCTTTGATATCTATTAACACAATGTATATACAAAGGACCTTTAGGATGCCATGGAATCTAAGTATATGGTAAAGGATGCATCTAGTAAGAAGTTTGTCACACCCCTGGCCGGCGGCGGATTTACAGTTCAGTGTCGCATACTAATAAACATATAACCAGACATCATACAAACATGCAAATTTACAGTTCACTATCGCATGCTAACATCCTATCTACTAGGATACCGATCTATAGATCACTATAGTACACAATCAAACGATAAACCAGGATAACAATCCAAAGGGTCGGCCTTGGTGCCTTCGACCTGTAAGTGTAGTGAGGAAAACTCACATCACAGACTGAACATAACTGATAAGGTCCAACTTCGAATCTCAGCTCTCTAACCGATACCTATTTCCATCAAATGACCAATTCCATCAAAATCCAAAAATACCTAAAATACCCTCAAGGCCAAACTTGGTCAAACTCAGTCAAACTTGGTCAAAGTCAAAATCAATAACTAAACAAGGCTAAACCCTAGAATAAGGCCCAAAATGGCCCAACTAACTAGGCCACTAATGACCCAAACCCATTGGGCCCACCAAGGCCAAACCAAAAGATCCACAAAGGCCCACTAATGGCCTAATTTTCCAAATTGGGCCCAACCCCCAAATGGGCCTTATTCTAAAGCCCAATAATTTCCTTAGTCCCAAAAAGTTGATCTAAGATGGGCCAAAAGGCCCAAAGCAACAAGGTGGCCCAAAGATGCGAAGCCCAAAGCACAACAAGCCCAAGCCCAGCTGAACGTCGTACGTTGGTCGTTAGGCATACATTCAGCTACGTTGGGCGTACACGGTGAAACCAGATCGCGACCAAAACAAGGTACGTCGGGAGTGCCTTTAGTTACACGAGGCATAACCAAGATTTTTCCAAAACTCGAACCATGACTAAATCCTTTAAGTCCTTCCATCCAAACCTCAAAAGACCTTCAATCTAATCTCTTAATGCATAAAGTCGGCACCTTTATGCATTTTCATGACTCAATGGGACCTAACTACCATCTTAATCCATTAAGACCCATTCTAATCCAACTAGAACATGCATGGACCATTTTTAAACATCAAGCAAGAATTTTTATGAACTAACAACATCATAAGAGGCAAGATCTATCACTCCAAGCTCCTGGAGTGGCTCAAACTCACAAGGAGAACATAATACACCATAAAAACCCTTAATCTTGCCCTAAACTCAAACTAATGTAACAAGAAGTCAAGATAAGAACTTTTTACCTCCTGAAGCTTCCCAAGAGTGTGAAGATTCTGGATCTATAACCCTAAGGCTACACCAAATATCAGGATTTTATCCTTTTCCAAATAGATTTTTCTACATATGTTCATCAAGGTATGCATTAAAGGAATCTACATGCAGTTAAAGAATTCCAAAAAAAAGTTATTTTTTAAAAGTACAATGCTATTAATGATTTTTTTTGCAAAGTTCAACGCTATTAATGAAATTCGTTTCCAAAACACTGTCCTACAAATGAGCTTCAATGTTGGAAAACATGAAACGTTTCAATATCATCTAAAAATATTCCAAAATAATATTTTTTTAAAGTACAATGCCGTTAATAAATTTTTTTATGCAAATTTCAAATACTAGAAAACAAAATTTCCCTATAAAATTATCATATTAATGACCTACTAATTAACATTTAAATTTATATATTATATAAATGGGTCACTTGTGAACAAAAATACATAAATGATCCATATTTGAAATATTTTTTTACATAAATGATCTATATGCGAAAGAAAATGAAAATGTACTTTCCATTAACAAAATGTTTTCAAAAAAAATCCTATTAATGAGCTCTAATGTACATAAAAATAAAATTTTTCTAGATTAGCAAAAAGAATATGAAAAATTCTTTTTTTGAAACTACGATGCTATTAATGAACTTTTTTGCAAAGTTTAATGCAATTAATGAATATTCTGTTTTCCAGAAGACAATCCTTTACATGATCTTCAATATACAAAAAATATAATTTTCCATATCAACTAAAAATAATTCAAAAATCATTTTTTTAAGAGTACGATGTTATATATGAAGTTTTTATTTTCAAAGTTCAATACTAAAAGCAATTTTTTCCAGAAAAGGTCCTAATATAAGGTTAAAAGAGCATATTGTAAAATACTTATTGATCTATATGAGCAAGAATTAAACATTTCCATTAATACCCAAAAAGGCATATAAATCATGCTTCATTCTGTAATTAATTCCAACGCCCCACAATGTGGAATCCTCTCAGTGGCAGCATTTCAAAACTCAAACCACAATGAATAATCAATATGAAGATAAGCTGTAATAAAAAATAATAATTGTCATCATCTTATACAAATATTATAGATTATTGGGGGTGTTAGATAGCGTAATAACTTGCCAACAAAAAAATACCAACACCTTGTAGACATCACCTATACAACATTTAATAAATATACAAAAAACATCATATAAAATAAACTATGGTTATGATATCTCTTATAGGGTACATATGATTATTGAAATTAATGCCAACAAAAATCTTCAATATTTAAGTGGCTCTAAATACAACTATCCTCTAGTTTTAGGGCCCTTGATTTCACCCCACTCCCAACCAGAAATAGTCCCTCAAATACTTTAAAAAAACCTGAAAGATTAAAATATACACACAAAAAGATGAAAATGGTAAAATGAACTTTCAAATATAACAACAATATTTTATAGACAATACTACAAACAAGCTAGAAACATGCACATATAGACGAAAGAACATCATAATTAGATTAACACCATACACTCATTTAGTCTTATCTTTCTTCTTCCCTTATAAGAGTTTATAAAACATTTTCTATCGTATGATGGATTTCTGAATTACTTTTTTGAGATATGTGAGATTGCAAAGAATGGAACAACAAAGAAATGGAATGTACAGGTAATCGTAAAAGCAAGATAATAGAATAAGTATTTCCATTCCAGAAACATATTTGTGAGGCATGGAATAGAACAATGAAAATTTCATACGATTTTTATGTTATATAATGCAATTTAAATTATAAAAATAATCCTTCACATATCTTTGTTTAGTTATTATTATGTAATTAAAAATGGTTTATATTGCAACTTTTATACTAATATTTTCTCTTATTGCTAAGAAAACCTTGATACTCACAATGTTACCAACCCTATTTTCAAGAGTGTAGGGTGTACCCATCTATCATTGAGAAAGTAAACTCAATAAGAAGATTCAAACAAGTTAAATGAAAGAATAAGGTTGTGCAAGGTTCTTACTATGCTTCTTGGCATGCCCAGACAACACAAGTTAACCAAAAAAAAAACCCTGCAAATTAACCAAAATTAATCAATCCCAAACATTTTCCAATAAGATTTATTGATGTAATCGGTTTACATGGTATACTAAAACTTTGTCTTTTCTTTGCTATTGAGTATAAAATATGTTTTTTTTATAATATCAAAAAAGGATAAGTAATAATTTATTTCTGAGAGCCCACCTTGTATTTTTAAAGATGTTTTTTTACAATAAATCAAAACACATATCACCACTGGGTTTTGATGAGTTGTAGAATATGTGGATCACTCAATGGTATAAGGGTTTAAATTCCATCTCCAAATCCAGGAAGGGATCGAATGGGTAAAGCATTATAGATATTAACTCGAGTATATCTTCCATTCACGACCTGGTAAGCCACAAAAAAAACCATTGACTAAATGAATATACAAAAATTTAAAAATAAAAAAGAAAATCGACATATACAAATTCACTACCTAGTGGACATATATTCCAAATTGAAACAATGGTATGAGGTAGCGGTGCTGCTGTGTCAATCATTTTGCTCTCCAGATATCTATAACTTAAAAAATCAAAATCAACAATACAGACCATAAGAACAAAAATCGAAGCAAATTCAGAAAATGTAACCATTATGGATTTAAACTTAAATTGAAAGGTTTTATAGATTAGAACTTCATAGTTGAAACATAATAAAAGAAACATAATCTAAAACGTACCAAAAATCGATTTAAACTACGACCAAATTAAATTAGAATCCAAAGAAATTTATCTCTATATCATTCCTCCTTTTTTAATGATGATCGAACACAAGACTAGTCTATATTGATCAAAGTAGACATATATTCTCTTTCTTTTTTCCCCATTTTCTTCCCCTCTATAAAACTTAGGTTAGATAAATTATGTAAAAAAAAAAGGAGAGAAGGTAGGGGTACTGGTAATGAGGGATGAGATGGGACATTTTTTCATTTTATTTTTGGTAAGATTTAATTGTCATTAATAGAATTCCTAATTTAATTCATTTTATTTTTGGTGAGATTTAACTGTTATTAATAGAATTCCTAATTCAATTCATGTTATTTTTGGTGAGATTTAATTGTGATTAATAGACTTCCTAATTTAAAACATAATATATGTTTTATAAAATTTGTGGACAAAAATAAAAAGGTTGACAAAGATGATGTCAGCAAATAATCTAATGGTGAAAAATATAGGATTGAAATGCAATCAATGATCCTGATTTCTTCAAGTTAGAATTAAAGATTCTTGTTAATAATATTTAATGATACTTATCATTTCTTTATCCTAATTATAGTGACTTGCTGTCAAGAAGCTTATGGATTACCAATATGGGGTCTTACTCTAAAAACTACAATATCGTGTTAAAAGTATACAAAGCTAAAAATTGTGGGGATTTTCAATCCTCATTATTTATTATTATTTTTTCCCTCTGAATATTTGAAATTACAATGCTATTTTTTTAAGTCGTTCTTAGACCATTTAATTTTTATTTGTAGGTTATCACTTCACTACTAAGTATAACAGTGAACTCATATCATTTTGACTACTTATATCATCAACACGCTGATAACTTTTCATTATATCACAACATTTTTTTTCATTATACCACTTATTAAAACCCATAACAACTGAGTATTAGATTATTCAGCATTTCGGGACTTCATGAAAATTTTAGACTTTGATTTTGAAAGTATGTTGTCGCGAAACTGATATTTTTTTGGATCTACACCCTCATTTATGGTGGTGACATTGTTTCTGTAAGCATTTCAATTGAGCTACTTAATGTTTTGGTTTATATATTTGATAGGAACGTAACGAGGACGACTTTGATGTGTAAGACTATAATTTTGTATCAATTTGTGTTTGATAAATTTTATCCCACCGCATCATATAAATGATTTATACCATGTTTGATTTTAGCTATATTGTATAAATTTGTTGAAGACATAAAATATATTGAATATTTGGAAGGTTAACATAGTCATTTAGTTTTATTCAAACTTTTTGTTCGGTTATACACAAAGAAGAAATTTATGCTAATTCAATATTTTGACATTTTTTTCATTATCATTGTTTTATTACTTAAAGTACTTAATTATTCGTCATTTCAATCATGTTTTATCTAAATATATCGTTTTACAATTTATTAATATTCATTACTGATTACTTAATATTTTTTAACTATAGCAATGTACTTTCAAAGTACATTGCTATTTTCGAAGTAATTTGTTATTTTGTATTATCTTGCAACATATGACATTTTAATAAGATTTTTCAAACTATTTTTCAAGAAAATAGTAATAGGACCATTACTATCTAATATAACAATATATATTTTTAGTACAATGCTATTTTGAGTTATCTTATGGAAATAGGCAAATCTTCATTACTGAATAAAATAACCTGAATAGAATGGTGTTGGTATATCAGGGTTACATGAAGATCAAATAGTCATCCCTTTCAAAAGTGGTATACATGTAACATCTTATACATATCACAAACACACTTCAATTCTTACTATACATACCCGATAACAAGGGCAATCCAAGCAACCACATATGTAAGATGCATTTCATCAAGCACATGTATTGCACATAATGGTTTGGTATATATGAAACCAAAAACCAATTTATATTTTTTTTGTCCATTACATTAATAGTATATTATTGTAAAAGTACTTGATATATTGAAAGTGCATTGCTATATAAATTAGAATTAGTATATTGCTATTATGGTTTCCTTATTTTTTTAATTTGGTTTTGTATACCTATGGATTCATAATTGTTGTTTCTTTCTCATTCATCATAGATTTACAAAGGAACTTTGAACATTTGAAATTTTGTAATTACAACTTTTTACAGTTTTTATGTTCTTTTACTTTGTCAACCATATACAACACGGGTTACAACTTATTTTTTAATAAATCCATAACCAAAATTTTCTTTGACGACTAGGCGATGGGAACTCCAACAAACCAGTTATGGGCCTTGTGCTTTTTACTTATAAAAAGAAAAGTATTAAATGTCATGAAATCTAGCCCATGGCCCAATTGGGCCTACATCACTTGATGAGTTCATGGTGACGCAATTAAAACGGCGCCTGAATTTTTGTATGGCGAGAAAAGAGAAACACGCAGCAAAATACCACTTTTCCCGCCACTGCTCCGCCGATGATTCACTCATCGACTCCGCCGGTCTCCCCCAAAACCAACACCACCACCGTCGTCCAGATCTGGAATTAATCTCCCTTCCTTCATGGAGTAGTTCTTCAATCATCGAGAATGAGAATTTCGAGATTCATTACTGTGTGATCCTTTGATGATCACCGTTACGCCTTCTCCGATCGGTTTTATGATGCCTCCAAACGATCGATTTTCTGATGCCTTCTTTTATATATTTTTGATCTCTAGATTTATCTCCGGGCTGTAGCAGGTTCGATTGGAGCCTTTGTCTACTATCAGCTGTTGTATCAGGTGCCCTTTCAGGTATGCTTCTATCTATAGGTTGTATCGGATCCTCATTGATGTGCATGGATATTGATCTAAATTTAGAGAATGAAGATGCATATACTTTAGCTTGCAAATCGGAATATATCAAAGTAAAGGTTGCAGAAATTATGAAAAGAGAAGTCGAGAAGGTGAAAATGGAGGCCCGAGGGGGAGTAGTGTGGTTGTAACTCGGGGATTTTCAGGCAACAGTTTTGTGTTTTGCTGCTCAAATTCTGTTGGACTTAATCGCATTTAGTCTGCGCAACAACAAACTTAAGGTCCCCGAGGCAATTACCAAGGAAATCGTGAAGTTCAAACAACTTAGAGCTCTCTGTCTAAACGATAATCCAATCCTACAGAATTTGTAAGTTTCTATTTTGCATATAAAGATCTATTTGCTAATATTTTTTAACTCATAGCATTGAAAATCCAATCATACAGAGTTTGTAAGTTTCTCTTTAGCACATCACACATCAATAATACCAAAGGAATCCGCTATGAATAATATTGAACAAGAATTGGCATTTAAGAGCAAACTGCACCACTCATTAGAAGTAGTGAATGTCATAACTACAGATACACATGTATCAGCTATCTGAAAGAAAGAGAAGTCAAAAAAAAAAAAAAAGGAACAAGATTTTAAAATCAGAAGGAAATGGAACACGATTGGCCAACAACAACCACAATCCTTAATGTACAGGCAAAAACTGAGTATTACGACTTACAAATCTAATGTTGAATTAGTTAACAAGTATAAGCTTCACGTGTATAAGATCTATGTATATGAGGAATCGGGGGTGGTCTTAATGATGTCTGAATTCTGATGTGGTTGTTACAGGGAGTTTTTGGTATGTGATGATAATGGCCTCTAGAGCAATTTTAAGGCAGAGACGACTTCTTCTTCCCAATTGCCTCTATCATGTCTCTGTTAGTTCATTCTCCACCAAGTACTCAGGGGTGGGTTATGATCCTCTTAAAGCCTTGGTGTTGGACAACAAAAAGAAGCAAGATGCTGCATGGAATGAAAAAGTAGGACATATGAGGATATGGCAATCTATACATTATACCACTACTACTACTACCACAAGTGCAACAGATGATAATAATAAGAAAAAGAGAAAAAAAGAAGCGTCCCCTGAAGAATGCGATCAAGCTGTTGAGGGCTTAAGCAGTGCCAAGGCTAAAGCAAAAACCAAAAAAGTGAAAGAAGCAAAATCCATTTTCCACAGGACTTGTGGTGTGTTATCGGGTATTCGTCCAGCTCTAAGAGCTGTAGCTTCCATGAGCAGGTAACTTTTTCTGTTAAAATTCCAACAAGTGTTTGTGTTTGTGTAAGTCTCATTTGTTCTATAACTTTGTATTGAGAAGGGAAGATTGGGGTAAGAAAATGAGTCACTGGAAAAATGAATTTGTATCAAGCATGAAGCATTATTGGTTGGGGATTAAGCTCCTTGGTGCTGATGTGAGGATCAGTTCCAGAATGCTTCTAAAGCTTGCCAATGGAAAGAGTCTCTCAAGGAGAGAGAGACAGCAACTCACACGAACCACTGCAGATATCTTTAGACTTGTTCCTGTTGCTGTTTTTATCATCGTACCTTTCATGGAGTTTTTGCTTCCAGTATTCTTGAAAGTATTCCCCAATATGTTACCTTCTACTTTTCAGGACAAGATGAAAGAACAGGTATCTTAATTGCTTCAACTACCTAGACCTAGTCTTCTAAACCTCTTCAAAGTTTTTCTTTTTATGGAGGATTTTTATTGGTGTTTGATTTTATTGT
Organism: Lactuca serriola; assembly: GCF_051521515.1. Lineage (NCBI taxonomy): Eukaryota > Viridiplantae > Streptophyta > Magnoliopsida > Asterales > Asteraceae > Lactuca > Lactuca serriola. Next base: position 339,731,273 of record NC_136412.1, on the reverse strand, counting down.
AGGAAGCATTGAAAAGAAAGCTAAATGCAAGAATAGAATACGCAAAATTTCTTCAGGATACAGTTAAAGAGATGGCAAAAGAGATCCAAAACAGCAGGAGTGGAGAAGTTAAGAAAACAGCAGAGGATCTTGATGAATTTCTTAGCAAGGCAAGAGTGTTGTAGTAATCACCACTTCCAAAGTATGCTTCTTTGTTTACAAATTTGCAATGTGATGATACAGGCTAGAACAGGTGCTGTTGTTTCCAACGAGGAAATATTGGGATTTGCAAAGTTATTCAATGATGAACTTACTCTTGATAATATCAGCAGGTTGAGTTTTCAACTTTTCTTGTATATAATTATAATATATCAATGTTTCCTTTTTTAACCCTGATGTGTTGTTGATTAGGCCTCGTTTAGTGAATATGTGCAAGTATATGGGAATCCAACCTTATGGGACAGATGCTTACTTGCGATACATGCTTCGCAAAAGATTGAGATGGTGAGATTTCTTTCTTATTTGATATATAAATTTGTAGTAAAGTTACACTGTTTTGCCATTTTATGAAACCATGTTTCAGTTTGTTACCAATTTGGTAAAGTGAATAATTGTAGTGGCTTTGCATTGCAATTACAATGAGAGTTTGGTTTGTAGGATAAAGAGTGATGATAAGATGATTGAAGCAGAAGGTGGTGTTGATGCTCTCACTGATGATGAGGTTCGTGAAGATTGTAGAGAGAGAGGCATGGTTGGATTACTCACTGTGGAGGAAATGCGTTATCAGGTTTCATTTCAAATTTCATGTTTGAAAATATATTTTTGGTAAGCAGACTTCAAATTAAATTATCATTTGCATGGAAAAAAAAATCAACACACAAGAACATTAAGCAATTTCTGTTTATGGAACAGGTTAATGAGTGTTATATAATCAAAATCCATTGAGAAATTTTGTTTTATGAATGTTTTGCAGCTGCGTGATTGGTTGGATTTATCTCTTAATCACTCTGTTCCATCTTCACTCCTGATCCTTTCCAGGTTAATAATAATAATAAATAATAAAGTAGTAGAACCGAGATTCCATCATGAAAAGAAGAATGTAGTTATTGAAGTGGAAGGATGCTTAATAGGGATTTGTATGATTTATGTTTTTTTTGCAGATCTTTCACTGTATCTGGAAAGTTAAAACCTGAGGAAGTTGTTCGAGCTGCATTGTCTTCATTACCTGATGAAGTTGTGGACACTGTTGGTGTTACCTCATTGCCATCTGAGGATTCTGTTTCAGAAAGGAAGAGAAAGCTCGAGTTTCTTGAAATGCAAGAGGAACTCATCAAGGTTACAATCTACTCTCTTCTGAAATGAAATAGAAATACCCATATTTTGAATTTTTGGTAAAGGAGTGTATGTTATGTTGAGATTGGGATCCCAAAGAATCATGAGATTACTTGCAATTGCATTATAGGAAGAAGAAGAGAAAGAGGAAGAGGAGCAAGCGAAGAAGAAGGAATCAGTTGGAATTGAGAAAGATGTGACATCATTAAAAGAGGAGATGATTAGCATAACAGCCTCAGAAGCACAAGAAGAGGCAAGAGCAAGAGCATTAGAAAAACAAGAGCAGCTCTGTAAAGTCAGTGAAGCTTTGGCTGTCTTAGCTTCTGCATCTGTAAGGATAAACAAGAAACAGTTTAATTAATTTGTGCATTTTTATTTTTATTTAATTACGTTTGTGGTGTTGATTTGTGCAGTCTGTGAGCAGGGAGAGAGAAGAGTTTCTGATGCTTGTCAACAAAGAGGTTAATATCTGTATCTAAATCTATGCCTGTACTTTACTTGTTGTGTATAATATTAAGAATACAATTAGTTATAGTGAAGTATAGAAAGAATAGAGTTATTAATTAGTTTTGTGTTACTGTGTTTTGGTTGCAGATAAATTTTTATCATAGTATGATGGAGAAAGAGGGAATTGATAGCAGAAAAGAGGCGATGGAGGCATATAGAGCTGCACGCATGGAAAGTGAAGATTCAACTAGTGATGAACAACCTGTAGCTGATGAGGTCTCTTCAGCCCTCATAAACAGGGTGAGAAGACATTTATCTCCCTTTGATCTAGTTACTCAACAGTCATCACACAGGCTTGCTTTATTATTATTAGGTTGATGCGATGCTCCAAAATCTTGAGAAAGAAATTGATGACGTGGATGCAAAGATCGGTGATCGTTGGCGAGTGCTTGACAGGTATGCTGTTTACATTTCATTAAAATTTGTAACATATGATATGATATTGGTTTATTACTTTAGAGATTATGATGGAAAAGTGACTCCTGAGGAAGTGGCATCTGCAGCCATATACTTGAAAGATACTTTAGGGAAGGAAGGGGTTCAGGAGCTTATCACCAACCTTTCCAAAGATAAAGGTCACCCATCTTACTTTACAATTGATTTCCTAAACATTGAGAATCCACCAACCACACCACACCACACCCTAATAACTTTGTTTTCACACCCAGCAACTTAACTTGTTATGTGTATGTGTACGTGTATGACAGAGGGGAAGATTCTTGTTGAAGACATAGTGAAATTGGGCAGTCGGGCAGAAGATGCTGACTGACTGATTGATCTCAATTCTCTCAACACCCACATATGAGATGAGATGAGATGAGATGAATAATGGTATTTGTATTCTTTTGTTTGATTTTACTAGTAACTAACTAGTATATGTATGACTTTGAATACCTTTTTTTTTTTGTTGCCGGATTGTGAGGCTAGCTTGCTGAGCTGAGTGGCATAGGCTTTGAGGTGTGAAAGTCTATCTATCCTATCTATGCTCTTAATTAATGACACTCACTTTCTCTAGTCACTGAAAATTTTGTTGCTTCTGTTACATCATATGTCAATAATTAACAGAGTTATGAAGCCTGGGCACCTTTTTTGCTCAAGGGACATATCATGTTCACCCTGGGATTCATTCATGATGGGATGGGGTATACCTTTTTTTTTTTTTTACATCAATAACAATTATTTATTTATTTATTTTTAAATTTTTGCACATGGAAGAGAATGTGTTGTGTTACTGGTAGTAGAAGAAATGCAAAATGCTTACAGCCTAATTTAGATAGATTGTATAAAAAATCATAATAAAATTCTCTCCGAATTCTTACAAACCTTCTTGATGCTTCTTTATTTGTAAGCTTGCTGGTTTTAGAATTATGAGTTTCATTTTGTGGTGCTTTATTGACTACAAGAACATTAAGACATGTTTGTTTTGTACAATGTTTTCTGAATGAATGAAATACATCAAATGATTCAAATATTAAGGAATCATAAACCATAATGTGCTTGGTTGAAGCAAAATACAGCTGATTTCATTAGTAAATCCTGAATAATTTTTTAGACTTTTTCATGTCTTTATTTTTTATTTTTAGTTGGCATTAGCACCATTGGCTCCGTATTATTTCTCCATATGAGGATTATGGGAGAATTTTGAACGCACATTCTAGACCGTTAAAACCATTGCAAATGATCAAATGACATCTGTCAAAAAATAAGTTAACTTATGAGTTCAAATAATTATTTAATTCTTTTCATCTATCATTTCCATTTGATTGGATTAAACATTTTTGTGAATATTTTCGCTTGAAATCATGTCAGTCCGACATTTATAATCTTTTGTAATTTATAAATAGTATATCGATATATGTTGATGCTAAACCAAAAAGTTTATTATTTTTTAGGTTGAAAAATCATTTGATTTCAGTTTTTACGATTTAGTTTAAGTTTTTTTGGGTTTGCAAACCATTTGGTTTCAGTTTTTATGGTTTAGTTTTACTTAATTTGGTTGGAAAACTATTCAATTTCGTTTTCTGTTTGTGTTTGTGTTGAAAAACTCAATTATTTTATTTTGGGAATGCAAAGTTCATACAAATACATGTTTATACAAATACATGGATTATTTTGATAATTTAATCTAAAAAATATTAAATTTTTACTGGACCAGCTTTGTTTTCTATCAGTTTTTTCCATAAAAACAAACCCACGAAAACTTTAGTTTTTCAAAAACTAAAAATCATTCCTAAAAATTCACACTATCAAAGCAGTGAAATCAAAAAGAAAAAATCGTGATAACAAATACGCCATTTAAAAAAATCAACAAAAATGTAACAACATTTTTTTTTTTAATTTGACCAAAAATACTATATTTTGACAATAATTTGGTTTAACCACCAATTTTTAAAATTAGCATATTTGACTTGAAAATAAATAGCTTTTTAATACAATTTAAACTTAAACGATTATTATGATTTTTTTTATCAGTCTTCTTGTAAAAGCTTAAAAAAACCTTTTAAAAAAAGAATCTATAGACGGAATAATTAAGGAAATAAAATCTGTTACCGTTGCGTTGCCCACGTAAACCGTCCTCAGAAACCTACATATATCACGACCACCACATCAATCTGCACTCCCTTCCTTCTTCTCCAACATCATGAAACGTCTCTTTAACCCACGTTTGTGTTTTCCATATTTTGGTTTTTCCTCTGTCACTTGTCTTCTTCTTGATTCTTCTTTGATAGATCTTTTCGAAGGCTTTTCATTTTTTTTCTACTTTACAATTAGGGTTTTTGAGTTTCTTGGTTTTCAGTTTTGAAAGGCAAAGGTTCCTTGTACAAAAGTTTCCTACTTGAAAATTAGGGTTTTCGAATTCTTGATTATAAGTTTCTGTTCTTCATTTAGAACAGAGATAATCTTCGAATCTTTTGGTTTTATCAAATTGCAGTTATTTTGGCTAGTCCATTGATCACGTTCTTGATCCTGCTTAAGTTTATTGCTCGACTTTCTTGTTCAACTATTTATTTTGAACTAAGAAGATACAGAGCGAATCATAGTGATCTTTTGATTTTATTCATTTAAACTTCTTTTTTATGCTCCTTTTCTGTGATAATGAAGCTGTTTACGGGTTTTTCTGAGTTATTCCTTCTTATGTTATTAAATTTTTTTGGGTTATCCCGATAACTTTTTCTACATTTTTTGCAATAAGGCCTCATCGCCTTCTTATTTGGATATTAAAGTTCAGTTTTCTTATCTGTCCACATTATTTACTTTCTTGGAACTTCTTTCTTTCTTTTTTAATCTGTTATTGTAATCAAGAATTTCAACTCTGTTGATAACAATCTTTTAGTGACAATGGACCTTTCTTAGGTTGCTGAAGTAAAAACAAAAGATAGCAGTGTAATGAACTTTTTTTCTTTATTAACTTTCTTGTATGAATCTTAATGTCATTCGCTTTTTCTACAGTTGCTTTAATGGAGGAAAATACACACATGTTTACTGAAGTTCAGTTCATGTCAACATATTCTTGGTGGTAATATGCAGTCTATCTGGTTTGTGCATTTATATGCAAAATTAATATTATTTAAATGCCTTATCTATCCTATATTAATATAATTTCATTTGTTTGATAAAACTTTGGATTTATTCATTAATATAATTTCATTTTGATGAGATGTTTGCTCAATGTTGATGTTCAAGTGGGGGTGTATTTGTGTCAATCCTCTGTTTTTTCATAAATGTTTGTTGAATATCAATAATGGCCTGTTGATTGATCATGGTCTTTATTGAAGTATCTTCCTTTCTATAATGGTCTTTATGATTATGTTTTTTTAATCTTCTCTTCCTTTTGATGTCTTGGTTATTTCATGTCTTATGTGATCAAATGTTATGTTCTCTGTTTTCTTTTTGATGATGATGATGATGTGATGCTTATTTCTTAGTTGGCATGATTCATGAATCATGATGTGCTTGTATATTGACTGACTATCATTGTATGTATAAAATAGGCCTCTTTGTGATATTTCTTTTAACCATTAAACATGTCATCAAGGGATCGAATTTAATTTTTTAACTGGACTTAAGAAGGTGAAAATAACCAAGGTAGCCAGCTCATCTTTTTGTGAATACTCAGATTATCATTAGTTGTTTAAGCAAAAAATGCAATTCATCCAATACTTCATTTTGTTAGATGATTAGTAAGTTGAATCATGGTATGTCAACTCCTTGAACCTCTTATATGTTCTTCTTGTTTTTTTTCCTTTTAGCTACAAAAAGAATATAGAAGATTATGGTCTATTGTATTATCTCCACTTAGATCAGACACAGGTAAAAAAAACATCATAAAAAAATGTCTCTTATCCTTTTATTTAAATACTCACAAAGAATGAGACTAAATATATGTTTATCTTTTCCTTTTTGAATATGTTTTGTCAACATTCAAGTATTTGTCTACCTTATATTCTTCTTGAGGCTTGAGATCAAATTATAAGGCATTTGATGTGGTGGTTTATATATTTTCAGACATCAATTGTTTCTTCCTTTTACAAAATCAATAAATTAATAATTTCACCTAACCTTTATCTTTTTGTTAGATCTTGACCACTTATCCTGCTCATCTTGTGGTTGGAATGTATGCCTTTTTATTTTAATAGTTTTTAGTTTCTTTTTACAAAAATAAAAACTAACTTATCAACTGTTTTGATAAGTTCTGAGACGAGAGCAGTTGTATGCCAAGTTCTCGAAATGTGAGTTTTGGTTACGAGAAGTTCGGTTCCTTGGACATTTCGTTAACCAGGAAGGGATTTTGGTCGATCCGGCCAAGATCGAGGCGGTTATGCAGTGGGAGGTTCCAAAATCTCCCTTGGATATCAAGAGCTTCTTGGGATTGGCAGGGTACTACCGGAGATTCATACATGATTTCTCCAAGATTACGGTACCTCTCACTCGTCTGACGAGGAATGGAGTGGATTTCCGGTGGGGCCCAGAGCAGCAGACCGCATTTGAGACCCTCAGACAGTGACTTTGCGAGGCTCCAGTCTCGACTCTCCCGGAGGGAGTTGAGGATTTTGAAGTGTTCTGTGATGCATCCATCACGGGACTGGGAGCGATCCTCAAGCATAGAGGATGGGTGATAGCCTACGCATCGCGACAGTTGAAGCCGCATGAGACGAGATACCCTAAGAACGATTTGGAGTTTGGTGCGGTGGTATTCGCTCTTAAGATTTGGAGACATTATCTGTACGGGGTCCGTTGTACCATATACATGGACCACAAGAGTTTGAGATACATTATGGATCAACCGAACCTGAACATGAGGCAGTACAGGTGGCTGGACGTAGTCAAGGATTACGACTGCGAGATCCTTTACCATCCGGTAAAGCGAACGTAGTGACAGACGCCCTGAGCGACAAGTCGGTTGGATCTTCTACTCCAGCGACATGTATGAGGATATCATTGGATTCTCCACTTGTGAGCTTGATCAGGAAGCTTAGGCTGAGGGCGTACGGCAGGAGAACTGGAAGCTTGAGAGGATTAGAGGCGAGATCACCCAATTTGTGTAGGATAGTCGGGGATTGTTGACCCGTTACGGTCGGTTCTAGGTTCCGATGTCTGGTCGGTTTTGATTTCAATTTTTATGATTTAGTTTAAGTTTTTTTTTGGGTTGGCAAACCATTCAGTTTCGGTTTTGTGGTTTACTTTTAGTTTATTTGGTTTGAAACTATTCAATTTTGTTTTCTGTTTGTGTTGAAAAACCCAACTATTTTTTTAGGAATGTAACGTTCATACAAATACATGGATCATTTTGATAATTTAGTCTAAAAAATATTAAACTTTTAAAGGGATCACTTTGGTTCCGTTTTCTGTCGATTTTTTCCATAAAAACAAAACCGCCCGTAAAACGTAAAACTTCAATTTTTCAAAAACTAAAGATCATTCGTAAAAACTCACCCTATCAAAGCAGTCAAATTAAAAAGAAAAAATCGTAAGAACAAATACGCAATTTAAAAAAAATCAACAAAAATGCTACCTTCAACAACATTTTTTTTTTTAATTTGAACATACTATATTTTGACAATAATTTGGTTTAACCACCGGTTTTTAAAATTAACATATTTGACTTGAATTTACAAATCCTGATAAAAATTTTATTAAAAAATAAATAGTTTTTTAATACAATTTAAACTTAAAAAACCTTTAAAAAAAATAAGAATCTATTGACGGAATCACGGAATAAGGAAATAAAATATATTACCGTTGCGTTGCCCACGTAAACCGGCCTCAGAAACCTACATATATCACGATCACCACATCAATCTGCAGTCTGCACTCCCTTCCTTCTTCTCCAACATCATGTAACGTCTCTTCAACCCACGTCTGTGTTTTCCATATTTTGTTTTTTCCTCTGTCACTTGTCTTCTTCTTGATTCTTCTTTGATACTTCTTTGATAGATCTTTTCGAAGGCTTTTCATTTTTTTTTCTACTTTACAATTAGGGTTTTTGAGTTTCTTGGTTTTCAGTTTTGAAAGGCAAAGGTTGCTTATACAAAAGTTTCCTACTTGAAAATTAGGGTTTTCGAATTCTTGATTATGAGTTTCTTGTTTTTCATCCTGTTCTTCTTTTAGAACAGAGATAATCTTCGAATCTTTTGGTTTTATCAAATTGTAGTTATTTTGGCTAGTCCATTGATCACCTTCTTGATCCTGCTTAAGTTTGTTGCTCGACTTTCTTGTTCAACTATTTATTTTGAACTATGAAGATACAGACTTTTGATTTTATTCATTCAAACTTCTTTTTTTATGTTCCTTTCATGTGATAATGAAGCTGTTTACTTTACGGGTTTTTCTGAGTTATTCCTTCTTATGTTATTAAAATTTTTTGGGTTTATCCCTATAACTTTTTCTACGTTTTATGCAATAAGGCCTCATCGCCTTCTTATTTGGATATTAAAGTTCAGTTTTCTTATCTGTCCACATTATTTACTTTCTTGGAACTTCTTTCTTTCTTTCTTTTTTAATCTGTTATTGTAATCAAGAATTTCAACTTTGTTGATAACAATCTTTTGGTGACAATGGACCTTTTTTTTAGGTTGCTGAAGTAAAAACGAAAGATAGCAGTGTAATGAACTTTTTTCTTTATTAACTTTCTTGTATGAATCTTAATGTCATTCGCTTTTTCTACAGTTGCTTTAATGGAGGAAAATACACACATGTTTACTGAAGTTCAGTTCATGTCAACAGATGCTTGGTGGTAATATGCAGTCTATCTGGTTTGTGCATTTATATGCAAAATTCATATTCTTTAAATGGCTTATCTATCCTATATTAATATAATTTCATTTGTTTAATAAAACTTTGGATTTATTCATTAATATAATTTCATTTTGATGAGATGTTTGCTCAATGTTGATGTTCAAGTGGGGGTGTCTTTGTGTCAATCCTTTGTTTTTTCATAAATTTTTGTTGAATATCAGTAATGGCCTGTTGATTGATCATGGTCTTTATTGAAGTATCTTGCTTTCTATAATTGTCTTTATGATTATGTTTTTTTTTAATCTTCTCTTCCTTTTGATGCCTTGGTTATTATTTCATGTCTTATGTGATCAAATGTTCTGTTCTCTGTTTTCTTTTTGATGATGATGATGATGTGATGCTTATTTCTTAGTTGGCATGATTCATGAATCATGATGTGCTTGTATATTGACTGACTATCATTGTAGGCCTCTTTGTGATGTTTCTTTTAACCATTAAACATGCCCATCAAAGGATCATATTTTCTTTTTTAAATGGTTTATGCTTATCTATACCATATTCACATGATTTCATTTTTTTATTAACATTTTGGATTTATTCACTAGGAAGTTTTTCCTTTTTTTAGTTTCTGGTTAAAAGAGCATGAGACTTCTCTTCCTATTTGATGAAACATTCTTTCAATGTGCTATATATCATGACTTCCTTAGATTATTTGATAACAGTTTTTTAATTCTCAACTCTTTTTTCGGACACTTTATTCATAGTAATGTAATGGCACTAAAGGTATCCCATCCTTTTAATGTGGTGTAATGATTCTGTTCTTGAAAGCTAAAGCTATTAATGTCTTGATTATTATTTCCATTCATGTACAACTCTTTAATGTTGATTTGATGGACTTAAGAAGGTGAAAATAACCGATGTAATCATCTCATCTTTTTGTTAATACTCAGATTATCATTAGTTATTTAAGCATAAAATATAGTTCATCTAATACTTCATTTTGTTAGATGAATAGTGAGTTGAATTAGTGTGTGTTGTATTCATTTAGATGATTGAAAACTTGTACATGCATCTCTGCATGTCTTAAGGTAATGAAACCTGTGATTTTATCATGCCTCTATATAGTTCAAAACCTGAAAAGCAACCAATGGGTATAGGTATTTTGTTACATTTTCCATCAACCTTTTCTTTATTAAATATCATAAATCATTCTCTTGTACACTCTTATCATAAAATTAACAACTGTGGACTCTTTGAACCTCTTATATGTTTTTCTTTGTTTTCTTCCTTTTAGGTACAAAAAGAATATAAATTATGGTCTTTTATGTTATCTCCACACAGAAACATCACAAAAAATGCTTCTTATATTTTTTGTGAATGCTCACAAAGAATGAGACTAAAATCTAAATGACCATTTTACCATACATTTCACAATATTCATTAATTTCAACATAATATTTATCAATTTGACTGTGTGAGGAAAAAAAGTGCAGATATGTAGTATTTTTTGGCTTAACCCATTTATAGCAATATGCTTTTCAGTTTTCTTTGTAATCCTCAAGCTTTTTCTTTCCAAAAATCAACCCTTTATAGCGTTGCAATTTTCAGGTTTATTTATGTTACAATATTTACTTTGAAAGTTTTCTTATGAAGGCGTTTTACTTTGAAAAGTTTATCGATTATTTCAATATACTTTCAGATTTTTTATTATAAGCACATCAACCAAATTATAGCATTGCATTTAAAGTTTTCATTTTGTTACAACATTGTAAGTTTCAATTTTTTTTTTATCATTAAGGCATTTTATGTTGACAAATCTACCAATTAAGTTTTCTTATTATGAGCTCATTTCCCCTTGAAAAATCAACCCGTTTATAGCATTACACTTGTTCGTTGAATTGTTGTAGCCTTAGAAATAAAGGGATATTAATGTCATTTATTCATTTATATTTATATTATTATTATTATTATTATTATTACTTTTACTTCTCTTGAATGATAGGCACAAATACAATGATGAGATTTTTCTTTTTTCCCTTAATTTATGTTTTTGTGGATGAGCTATGCATAATGCATTTAGTATATTCATGCTTTTATACTTTGCCTTCTTATTTGAAGATAAAAGTTAGGTTTTCTTGGAAATTATTTTCGTTCTTTTTAATCTATTATTGTAATCAAGAATTTCAACTCTGTTGATAACAATCTTTTGGTGACAATAGAGAAAAAATATGCAATTTACCTGGCCTTTTCTGTTTTATAGCTATAATGGGTTAAGTAGTTTTTTTTTTTTTTTTTTTCTGGACAGCTATAAAAATAAATAAATAATATATATATATATATATATATATATATATATATATATATATATATATATATATATATTCTACAGTTGCTATGGTGGATGGCGTCAAATGCATGTATGTACTCAGATTTCATTCATGCCTACTCTTGCATTCTGATAAACTGCATTTGACCAGATTTCATTCATGCTATTTGAAATCTAGATTACATATTTTCTATCAGTTTTTATACTTATTTTATAAAATAATCTCCCACCCACTTCTGCTTGCCTTTACCAAGTCAAAATATGCATTGAGCTTTTGTTTGTGTCGTATTCATTAGTATTCTTTCTAGTTTCTATCCAATACTTTCTTGGAACTTATTTCTTTCTTTTTAATCTGTTATTGTAAATTTGTAATCATGAATTCCAACTCTGTTTATAACATTCTGTTGCTGACAATGGAGCCCTTTTTTAGGTTGTTGAAGCAAAAACAGATGCTTGGTGTTAGTCTGCAGTTTATCTGGTTTGTCCTTTGTTCACCCCTTTCTATCTTATAACTTTTACATTTATAATCTTTTCTAAAGGGCTTATCCATCCCATATTAATATAATTTTATTTGTTTGATAAAAATTTGGATTTATTTATTAGTTAGTGTTTCCTTTTTCGGGTTTCTTGTTGAAAGATGGGGAGCACAAACATGTGAATCCCCTTCCATTTTGATGAGATGTTTGCTGAATGTTGATGTTCAAGTGGTTGTCATGTGTCAATTCTCTATTTTTTCATAAATGTTTGTTGAATATCAGTAATGTCCTGTTGATTGATCATGCTCTTTATTGAAGTATCTTCCTTTCTATAATGGTCTTTTTGTGATGGTTCAAGTTATGTTTTTTTAATCTTCTCTTCCTTTTGATGCCCTCGTTATTTCATGTCTTATGTGAGCAAATATTCTGTTCTTGAAGTCTAAAGACTATTAATGTTTTGATTATTGTTTCCATTCATGTTAAGAAATAAGAGCCTTTTTCCTTTTATATATTATTTTGATGCTATCAATTTCTATAGGGCCATACAACTCTTTAATGTTGATTTTGGCTCTAGTGAATAATGATGGACTTCAGAAGGTCAAAATAACCAAGGTAGTCAGCTAATCTTTTTGTGAATACTCAGATTATCATTAGTTGTTTAAGCAAAAAAAATACAATTCATCTAATACTTCATTTTGTTAGATGAATAGTAAGTTGAATCATGGTATGTTGTATTCATTTAGATTATTGATGATATATAGGGGAAATGGAGTGAGCTCCAAAATACAGATTGAAAGGAGTCATAGATGCATGTAAAAGTTGCTTCTTAAGGTAATGAAACCAGTGATTTCATCATGCCTCTATATAGTTCAAAACCTGAAAAGCAACCAATGGGACATAGTGCTCAAGTCAAGTTTTACACTTTCCTAATGTCTGAAAGGTTTTCTAACAAAATTAGCAACTGTGAACTGTTTGTACCTCTTATATGTTCTTGTTTTCTTCTTTTTCAGGTACAAAAAGAATATAGATTATGGTCCTATTGTATTATCTCCACTCAGATCAGGCACAGGTAAAACATCATAAAAAATGTTTCGTATATATATATATATATATATATATATATATATATATATATATATATATATTTGTGAATACTCACAAAGAATGAGACTAAATGACCATTTTACCCTACATTTCTAAAAGCAAATCACAATATTCATTAATTTCAACAATATTTATCAATTTGAACGTGAGAGGAGTTGGGAGGAAAAAACAGTACAAATAGGTAGTTTTTTTTGGCTTAACCCATTAAGTCATTCTGTCCAAAGTAAGTAAAAAAGAAATAACAATGTATAGCTTTCCAGATTAAGTGATTAACTCATTAACCTCATTATGTAAAAAAAGAAACAGCCCTTAACTTCCTATTTTTTATCTTTTACCTTTTTGAATATATATATATATATATATATATATATATATATATATATATATATATATATATATATATAAAAGAAAAAAGTCAACATTCAAGTATTTGTCTACACTCCATTGTTCTTGACGCTTAAGATCAAATTAAGGCATTTGATGTGGATATATGAATTCCTTCATCTTCAGGAAATGACTTGGAATGCTGGCTTAAAACCGAGGACTATGTGGTAATTTATATATAATTTTAGACATCAATTGTTTCTTCCATTTACAAAATCAATAAACTAATAGTGTCACCTTCACCTTTACTTTTTTAATAGATGTTGAAGTTGAGCACTGATCCTGTTTGTCTTGTGGTTGGACATCCTTGCACCAATGTCACTGTATATCAATTTTCTTTCAATAGGTTTTACTTTCTTTTTACAAAAAAAGTAACTTATTAACTTTTGTTAATTGCACAACAGGCTTCTTTCTCAAAACGAGTTGTCAATCTAGAATCATCCATGATCTTTTTTAATATTCTCTTTTTTTTTCTACAGTTGTTATATTGGAGAAAAATACACATATGTTTACTGAAATTCACTTGTTGTCAACAGATGGTTGGTGGTAATATGAAGTTTATGTGGTTTGTACGTTCTTATTCTCACCCCCTTTCTATTTTATAGCTTTTACATTAATATGCAAAATTAATCTTCTTTAATTTTGATGAGATGTTGGCTCACTGTTTAATGTTTAAGTTGGTGTCTTGTGTCATTTCTCTCTTTTTTCATAAATGTTTGTTGAATATCACTAATCTCAATGTGGATATTCTTTGATGATATGAGATTTTGAGGCTAATGTAAGGACAATCTTGTTTAAAATGACTCGAATAATGGCCTCATCTCTCTTGTGTAGACTAATTCATTGAGAAATTGATTGCAACTTTTAGGTTTTAATTTATTTTATTTGATTGCATGAATGTTTTCATGTATTTTGATTTAGCACCTAATCTGGACAACTATATATGACTGTTTTGTTTTTAGCTTAATCTGGACAGAATTACTTAAAGGCTAAATCCAAAAACCATTACTTAATGTATTAATTAGACACCAACACTATACATATTTTCTTTTTCCTTTCAGCTCCTCCCAAGCTAAAATTGAAAAATAAGTTGAATATGTATTAATTTTTTGAAATATGAGGGAAAATAGTCATTTAGTCTTCTTTTAGATGGTTTATTCAGTCTAAAACAAGAAACATGGCTTATGTATGCAAATATCTTTATCCATTTAGCCACTTTACCATTACACGCCTTATTAGGGAAAAAAACGAAACAGCTCCTTACATCTCTTCAGAAATATTGGGACAGTTATTTATTTATTTATTTATTAAATTAATGATATTGATAAGTGTCTTTGTTTCTATAATATAGTCTTCAAAAATATTTGCTCTTTCCTCTCCCCTTTGATCACAATACAATCCTTCTTTTGATGGAATTTTGGGGGCACAAACATTCGACTTCTCTTGAATAATGCAATCCTTCTTGAGATCATCTCAGTTTTTTTTTCTATCTCTTGGTTCATACTAGTGTATATTATTATTAATCTTATGATCATCTCATTCTTTTTCTACATACAGTTTCCATGGTGGCAACAAAATGTTTTGGCTTTAGGGGTAGAATGATCTTTTGGTTAATGACTTTTTCAGTTGTTGTCAACTCGTGTGATGCTTGGGATCTTTTCCTATGGTTAATGACTTTTTCCTCTTGTTGTCAACTAATCTGCTGTAGTGGATGTAGTTGATTTGCTTTTATTAGAGTTAATCTATTATCTTTTGGATTTAGGGGTAGAATGGTCTTTTGGTATTATGGCCGTTTTGTTATGTTAAGAGAGTGTTTGTTGCTGGCTTTAGGGGTGGATGTAGTTGAGTGTTTGTTGCTGTGAATCTGTTAGTTGTTATCTGAATTATGGAGGGCCTATCAATTCTTTCCTACTTGAAAATTAGCGTCTTTGAGTTTCTTTGTTTTTCATCTTGTTCTTCATTTTATACAAAGATAATCTTAGAATACTTGGATTATCATCAGTTGTTTCTTAACCATTGATTTCATCATCATGCACCCAACATTTTCCATCAACCATTTCTCTTGTATCACTAAAGGTTAGGCATCAATAATAAGGTAATGTTTGGTTTGAGGAATCAGGGAGGGAATGTAATGGTTAATTCCACTGGAATCAAAGAAGCTGTTTGTTTTGCATGATGGAATGAAGCACTCTTGAGGGGGATCTGATTCCTTCCCTTTTGTTTTCTTCATTTCATGTATTATATATGTGAACAAATGTTATGTTGTGTGTGTGTGTGTGTGTTTGATCATGATGCCTTGGTTATCTCTTAATTGGCATGATTCAAGATGTTATTTCATTTTTTAACCCTTAAAACATGTCCATTATGGGATCAGATTATTTTTTTTAAATGGCTTATCTATAACATATTCACATAATTTCATTTTTTAACACCTGTTGGATTTATTCACTAGGAAGTGTTCTTTTTGTGGTTTCTGGTTGAAAGTTGGGGTCACATTCGTGAGACTATTGTTCCATTTGATGAGAGGTTCTCTCTCTCTCTCTCTCAATGTTTTTCTTTATTGCAATGTAATGATTCTGCTCTTCTATCGCCTTGAAATTCTTGTGGTATGTTTCTTTAGTTAATGACTTTTTCCATTCTTAGCCTTTTCCTAATGAATCCGAATAACATCTAATTTATATGTTTACTGAAAGTCAATTCTTGTCAACCAATGCTTTGTGGTTTGTCCTTTCTCTTATTTACCCCTTATGAATATTCATGCGTGCCCTTTCTATTTTATAGCTTATACCATTTTACTTATTTTCATATTCGATTCATATTCCTGCCTATTCTTTATATCCAACACTTTTTACTTATTTTCTTTTGAATGACCAAGGCCTATTTTAGTTGAAAGAGGAATGTGTAAGACCTACAGATTGATGTGATCTACAGTTTATGTTTTTTATTCGAGTTATACACTAATATGATCTTGATCTTGCTTAAACTATTTTAACTTTTGTTTCTTGCTATGCAATTTAAATTTTAAGCTAGAAGTTGTTATAAATAATTCTTTTCTTTTTGTTGGCTGAAGTTTTAATGTATTTTGCTGAAGTTTTAATCATATATGGTGTCTTATTAATTTCTCTGCTTTTTGTGAACATTTTCTATATTCTGTTTGTTTTAAATGATAGAAAGGGGGCACAAACATATAAATTTGGGTTTTCATCTTTGAACATTTGCTATACAATTTTTCACTACTTGAAAATTAGGGTTTTCAAACAGAGATAATCTTAGAATCTTTTGGTTTTTCATCTACACGTGTGTTTTTATTTAAATGAGCAATTTTAAGTTACTTTTATGCAAGGGGATATTGGTATCACTTAATATCACATTTATTTCTCTTCAGTGATATTACGTAACACAACTCGACCCATTTTGGGGGGTATAAGGGTCAAAGTTGGCACATTCTTTTTGGAATTCAGATCAATTATATTCAGTGCTAAGATACAACTGAGTGATTCTAAACATCTTTTATTTTGTTTTGTGTTTGATTCTTGATCCTGCTCCGGATTAAGTTTTTCTTGGTGAACTATTCAGAACTAAGAAGATACATAACACAACAAATCATAGTGATCTTTTGATTCTATTCATTTAATTTTTTTTTTATGTTCCTTTCATGTGATAATGAAGCTGTTACGGGTTTTTCTGAGTTATTCCCTCTTATGTTATTAAATTGTGGAGGTTATTGCTTAATCCTTTTAACTTTTTCTACATTTTATGCCATAAGGCCTCGTTATGACATATTATACATGTCCTTCTTTTTGGGATATTCTTATCTGTCCGCATAATTTACTTTCTTGGAAGTTATTTCTTTCCTTTTAATCGGCTATTGTAATCAACAACTTCAACTCTGTTGGTGACAATGGAACCTTATTTATATAGGTTGTTGAAACAAAAACAAAAGATAGCAGTGAAATGAACTTTTTACTTTATTAACTTTCTTGTATGAATCTTAATATCATCTAGTTTTTCTACTGTTGCTATAATGGAGGTAAATACACATCTATTTAAGTTCTTGTCAACCGATGCTTGGTGTTAATCTGCAGTTTATCTGCTTAATTACATCTTTGTTCGCCCCCTTTCTATTTTTACAGCTTTTACATTTATATGCAAAATTAATCTTCTTTAAATGGCTTATCTATCCCATATTTAATATAATTTCATTTGTTTGATAAAACTTTGGATTCATTCATTAATATGTGTTTCCTTTTTTGGCTTTCTTGTTGAACGATGGGGAGCACAACACAAACACGTGACTCCCCTTCCACTTTGATGAAATGTTTGCTCAATGTTGAGATGTTCAAGTGGGTGATTGTGTCGATTCTTTGTTTTTCATAAATATTTATCAGTAATAGCATGTCGATTGATCAAGTTATGTTTTTTTAATCTTCTCTTTTTGGTTATTTCATGTCTTATGTGAACAAATGTTCTGTTCTCTGTTTTCTTTTTCATCATGATGCCTCTTCGTGATGTTTCTTTCTTTAACATTAAACATGTCCATCATGGTATCATATTTTCTTTTTAAATTTTTTATGCTTATCTATCCCATATTCACACAGTTTCATTTTTTTTATAACATTTTGGATTTATTCACTTGGAAAATTTTCCTTTTTTGAGTTTCTGGTTGAAAGTTGGGAAGCACGAGCATGAGACTTCTCTTCCTATTTGATGAAACATTTTTTCAATCTGGATGTTCAAGTTGGTGTCTCTCTCTCTCATCATGATTTCCTTAAATTATTTAATAACAATTTTTTAATTCTCAACTCTATTTTCGAACAGTAATGGCACTAAAGGTATCCTATCCTTTTATTGTAGTGTAATGATTCTGTTCTTGAAATCTAAGTCTATTAATGTTTTGATTATTGTTTCCATTCATGTTAAGAAATTAGAGCCTTTTTCCTTTTATATATATATATATATATATATATATATATATATATATATATATATATATATATATTATGCTCATATTTTGATGCTATCAAGTTCTGTAGGGCAATACAACTCTTTAATGCTGATTTTGGCTCTAGTGAATAGTGATGGACTTCAGAAGGTCAAAATAACCGAAGTAGTCATCTCTCTTTTTGTGAATAATACTCGGATTATCATAAGCTGTCTAAGCATAAAATATAATTCATCTAATACTTCATTTTGTTAGATGAATAGTGAGTTTAATCATGGTATGTCGTATTCATTTGGATTATTGATGATATATAGGGGAAATGGAGTGAGCTCCAAAATACAGATTGAAAGGAGTCATAGATGAAACCAGTGATTTCACTATATAGTTCAAAACCTGAAAAGCAACCAATGGGACATAGTGCTCAAGTCTTTCCTCATGTCTGAAAGGTTTTCTAACAAAAATTAGCAACTGTGAACTGTTTGAACCTCTTATATGTTCTTGTTTTCTTCATTTTCAGGTACAAAAAGAATATAGATTATGGTCTATTGTATTATCTCCACTTAGATCAGACATAGGTAAAAAAAACATCATAAAAAATGTTTCGTATAATTTTCTTTTTGTGAATAGTCACAAAGAATGAGACTCAATGACCATTTACCCTACATTTCTAAAAGAAAACTTCACAATATTCATTAATTTCAACAATATTTATCAATTTGAACGTGAGAGGAGTTGGGAGGAAAAATAAGTACAAATAGGTGGCTTAACCTATTTAGTCATTCTGTCCAATATAAGTCAAAAAGAAACAACAATTACAATCTATAGCTTTCATGATTACGTGCTTAACTCGTTAACCTCTGTATGTGAAAGAGAAACATCCTTAACTTTATATTTTATCTTTTTCCTTTTTGAATATGTTTTTTCTTTTTCTATATTTTGCTATCTCCAGGTTGTGAAAAGAGATATGTAGGGCTCACAAAGTTTGAAAAATCAACATTCAAGTACTTGTCTACCCTCCATTGTTCTTGACACTTCAGATCAAATTATAGAAAATAGAAAGGGGGTGAACAAAGATGATATTAAGCAGATAAACTGCAGATTAACACCAAGCATCGGTTGACAAGAACTTAAATAGATGTGTATTTTCCTCCATTTGATGATAATAAGATTCATACAAGAAAGTTAATAAAGAAAAGTTAACTCTGTTGATAACAATCTGTTGGTGACAATGGAACCTTATTTATATAGGTTGTTGAAACAAAAACAAAAGATAGCAGTGGAATGAACCTACCCTCCATTGTTCTTGACACTTCAGATCAAATTAAGGCATTTGTTTAATAACTTTTTGGATTTGTTCATTATGAAGCTAGCCCAAGAAATGTCTCTTCAACCATATCTGTGTTTTTCACACACACACACACACACACACACACATATATATATATATATATATATATATATATATATATATATATATAATCTCAATTGTCTTGTTCTTGATTCTTCTTTGATTGAATTTTTCAAAGGGTTTTGATTTTTGAATGGCAGAGGTTCCTTATATAATTCTTTCCTACTTGAATATTAGGGTCTTTGAGTTTCTTGGTTCTCATTTTTTTGTTTTTCATCATATTCTTCATAGTCGATTTATTTGTAATTGTTTTTTATATTCGATTGATCATGGTCTTTATTGAAGTATCTTCCTTTCTATAATGGTCTTTATGATTATGTTTTTTTAATCTTCTCTTCCTCTTGATGCCTTGGTTATTTCATGTCTTATGTGATCAAATGTTCTGTTCTCTGTTTTCTTTTTTTTTTTGATGATGCGATGGTTATTTCTTAGTTGGCATGATTCATGATGTGTATAACATAACATAGGCCTCTTTGTGATGTTTATTTTAATCATTAAACATGTCCATCATGGGATCAGGTTATCTTTTTCAAATGGATCAAATCCCAATTCTATAACATGATTCTTTTTGCTGTAGACATGAGCATCTTCAATGCATACAAGTTTATAAGAGTTGTAAAGATTGCCATGTCATCATTCCACTCTTATACAACTTCATCTTTCTATTCTCTAATGCATACAACCTTACATAAAAAAAAAAACTTACAACTCCACCTCATCACCATCCAATGCATATAACTCTCATACCACTCCCCCCTTAACCTCATACAACAATCCCATTGTAGATGCTCTTAGCCAAGCTTTCTGTACTATAGGTCTGTCCTATTTACATCTTTCATCCTAAAAAAAAGTTTCTTTTGTAACTATGTTTCAGATTGGTGGAGCTAGTGACACTGAATTAGGCAAAAAGGAAGATTTTAAATGCCACAAAGGCAGCTGTTGAAGAAGGAATAGTGACATTGTTGCTCCTCTTTATGCATCTAATAGTTGGAATTGAGTAATTTTACTGAAGTTTATTTATTTGCAGGTGAATATGTGAATATGGTGAAAAATGGAATCATTTGATCCTTTGAAAGTCATAAGAACAGCCTTTGGTTGATGCAGCAAGGTTAGTATAAAGTCATGAAAATAACTGTCTTGATTATAAATTTATTTTAAGATTCCATGGTACTTAGTATATATTATTTCTTTACTGTTATTTATATAATCTTTAATAGTAATGTTTTAAAAAAAAGACCTACAGATTGATGTCCTTTGTCTTATGTTTTGTACACGATTTATGCATTAATATGATCTTGCTTAAACTATTCTAACTTTAGTTTCTTGTTATGCAATTTTTTAATTTTGAGCTAGAAGTTGTTTTATTTCTTTTTATTTTGTTTAATATATTTTGTTGTGGTTTTCAAAATAAAGGGATTATAATATAAGGTGTCTTATATGTTTCTGACTTTTGTGAACATTTGCTACTGTTTTTTTCAAATGATAGCATTTTAGGTAGGGGGCACAAACAGTTAAATTTGGGTTTTTATCTTTGAAAGGCAAAGGTGCTTTATACAAATAATTTTCCTATTTGTCAATTATGAGTTTCTTCTTTTTATCATCTTTTATTTACAACAGAGGTATTCTTAGATTCTTCTGGTTCTTATTTGTCCAACGGATTTACTTTCTTGGAACTCTGTTGATAACAATCTTTCTGTAATAATAGAGCTTTTTAGGTTGTTTAATTTGTTGTTGAAGTAAAACCAAAAGCTAGCAATGTATTTAAATTTTTTGTTCTGAATCTTAATG
Organism: Lactuca serriola; assembly: GCF_051521515.1. NCBI lineage: Eukaryota > Viridiplantae > Streptophyta > Magnoliopsida > Asterales > Asteraceae > Lactuca > Lactuca serriola. Next base: position 339,709,791 of record NC_136412.1, on the reverse strand, counting down.
TCTTTTCATTTTTTCTACAGTTTCTATAATGGAGAAAAATGCCCATTCTTATTCACCCCATTTCTATTTTATAGTTGTTACATTTATATGCAAAATTAATCTTCTTTAAAAATTAATATAATTTTGTTTCAGTTAGCATGTAAATTGTAGTTTGATATTGAAAGTGACCCTGGAATTGAAAGAAACTATGGAAGGCTTGCTTTTGTTGGAGATGCTGTGAGTAGTTCCTGATGAAATTGTTTGGTTATATATAGTCAACAACAGTTGGATCTTTAAGGTGGAAAAAACTATGAAACATATTTGTTTTGAGTGTGACTTCAACTTATGCTACTATGTAAAAAAGGTGTTTATTGAGACACAAGATGTGGTTGAAACTCAAACTACTTGCTAGGTAACCTTCTTACTGCTATATGCCTATATTCGTTGTTTTTCTACTTGCAACATTCTACTTTTGTTCTTTTTCTTCATAAGGTGTTGTTCTTTGAAAAAACCTAGCCAATTAAACTTTGAAAATTTTACCCACTTATAGCAGCGGAAATCGATTTGTATTTCAATGAAATTGTTATAAGAGGAATTAAATATCCTCCTACCTATATGAAATGAAACGATGAGAAGTGTCTTAAAATATTATCAATTTTATCAAAATGTGACACTTGTCACCATTTCATATGGGTAGGAAGAAAACATAGGATCATGATGCCTTGCTTATGTTCTGTGTTTTCTTTTTTTTATCATCACATTTATTTCGTTATACTTATATGTCACATATAAATATAATTTTTTGTGTTCATCTACAAGTGTGTGTGTGTGTGTTTTTAATGAGCAACTCTAAGTTATTTTTATGTAACAGTATATTGCTATCACTTAATATAACCCAAGTTGACCCGTTTTTGGTATATGGGTCAAATATGGATAATTCTTTTTGGTATTCGGAGCAATTATAATATGTGTTGGGTACATTCTGTTGTTATTCTGAGTGTACTGTTCTGTTGTTATTCTAAGTGTACTGAAAAATAACATAATACTTTCAGTTCTTAATCTAGGTATGTTTTGTTCTACTATATTGTAACTTTTAAAATTTTCTTTATCAAGGCATTTACTTTGAAACCTCAACCCATATAAGCATTACACTTTTCACCTTTATTTATGTTACAACATTGTATCTTTCAAGTTTTTTCTTATCAATGCATTTTAAAAATAAATCAATCAACTTTTTATCCTATCAAGACATATTACTTAGAAAAAAATACCAATTATTGCATTGTACTATCAATTTTCTTATTACAAGCACATTTAACTTTGAGAAATCAATCCATTTATAGCATTGTGCTTTTTGGTTTTCTTTTTGTTACAACATTGTAAAATTTAAGTTTCTCTTTATCAAGGTATTTTACTTTAAAAAGTATACCTTATATTGTTGTACTTTCAAAAGTATATCTTATTTATGTTGACAAATCCACCATTTATAGCCTTATACTTTCAATTTTCCTATTATAAGTGCACTTCCCTTACAAAAATCAACCCAATTATAGCATTGCACTTTGTTCGTTGAATTTTTATGTACTTTATTGTAACCTTAGAGGCTTAGAAAATTGTACGGACAAGTGACCAATAATGCACATGAGCAGTGATACCAACTGAATAAATTGAGAAAAACTAGTGACCTTAGACTTAAAGTGTCTACGTGTTGAAGAATTGAAACAAAGTTTCCGAATCGTCAAGTGGCAAATAATGCAGAAAATAAGATTTGTGAATCAACCAAATTTATGATGAAAATGTTTTTATAAGTTCAAAGTTAAATATTCAAAGGTACCTCATATTCATATTCATAATGATTCAATTACAAATGAAATAGAAAAGACACTAAATATGAAATACTCAAATGGCTCTCTGGAATTTAGTCTAAACAACAAAAGAGTAGGAGCAGGAAGAAGTAAGAATCGAGCAAATTTATAATGGAACCAAGGGGTTTGGAAATGCCTATGACATGGCTTTGACCAATCAATGGTGTTCACACCTTGCCTATTTAACAGAAAATAGATGAAATATTCCAATTTCGTTAGCGTTCTATCCAAGTCTCGAGTCTTCATTTCTCTTGAGCATTCTTGATCAACATTGAGAGTATGATGAAAATCATGTTGCTCCATTGTCCTTTAAGATATCATCAACTTTTAGAAGTATCATCGAAGATGTGCAATCATGAAACATGATGTGCCATAAGATGAATTGGATGTGTCGTCGTTCATGATGTGCATGGTGCAATCCTGATGAACCATTAATGTGTTCATCATGCTCCATTGACTTGAGATGAGCCACTAATATTCATGATGCTCCACATATGATCTAGATGTGCCATCTGAGATCATGATGGGTCATCGTGCTTAAACAAGTGCTCCATGTCAACCGAAAGAGCTGTAACATTTGATTCTTCAAACACTTGATCTTCATTTATTATCTTTACAACTTGAAATATTTTGATAATGTTTGTTAAAGAGATAAAGAAAAAGGCTCAACTTATTTCAAGTGACAATCACATACAAATATTTTACAATAGGAACCCCCTATGTGATGGTTACTGAAATAAGGAATAAAGAGTAGAAATAAAAGAAATGTCACACAAAATGAAACTTATAAAATGAGTTATCAGTACAAAAAAATCATCCGTGCATTTAAAAAACAAAGAGAAATAATGAAAATCAATTTTGGCAACCATTAACGAAAATTTAGAAACCAAGTATTTCAATGTGCTATCTTCGTCTCATGTTCTCTTCAGTAGGTTGATGATGCGTTGGATGAATTATGAAGAGAAGAGATGCTTTTGAGAAATTGCCATGAACTTCAACTGTCCTCTGGATGAAAACACAATTCCTCTATGTGCCTTTTTAAGTATGTTCCTCCGTAGCTCATTTTCCACACTCATATCCAAATTCGGTTGATCAACTTCCTTCTCCAAGTTGACCTATTTCCCAATCATCACTAAAATCAATGACCATGTCCAAAACATATTGTCTCAATCACAGTAGGGCATCTGCATATGCTTAATTTGTGCTTGCTCGTTGCTTCAACCAAATAATCAACATTTTGATGTCAACTTGATTTATCTTTGGAATATCAGCTTCAAAAAACATGAATTCAAAATTGTCCGATCTTTTCCCTTTAAAGACTGCATATGGCATCTTTCAAAATTTCCGGACGTCAATTTTGTTTATGGAAACAGTTTTGAATTTCTACCAAACTGAGACAACTCAGATTAATTCTTCAATGAAGAACCTTTTCTTCACCTCCTCAATATGCTCACCAGGTCGACTAGGATATTTTGTACTAGGCCATAAGTTGAACATTTTGCCATTTGGAGGTGCAGGGATGTCCTTATTGTCTTTTGATGGATCTGAAGGTGGTTTGAAGGAGTATGTAGGCTTAATGACTTTAATCTTCCAATATGAATTTGTGTTAGGATTAAAGAAGATGGTCGTTTTTGGAGAGGGTGCTCTAAACTGTTTCTCGTGCCATGTTTTTCTTTCTTCAGTAGAGATCTCTAAAGATTTATTTCCAAGAAACACCTCTTGTTTATCCTTTCAACTCCTTAGCCTATGCTTTTTCTTGAGCTTCTTTAGCTAGATCCTTCTTCGATTTGAAGATGACATTTTGTTTTCCTTTAACCTTTGGATTGATCTGGGGAAGCTTTGGTTGGACAACCATATATGTTAGAGGAGCGAATTAGGGGTGATAGTGAGAAATTTTCTACCGAGAGCCGCGGATTGTTGACTCGGTGCGGTTGGGTTTGGGTACTAATTTTGGCGGTATCAGGCAGAATGTGATGGAAAGAGGCACATAAGTCCAGATTTTCGATACACCCGTGAGCTACAAAGATGTATGAAGAGGGAGATTGCCTGGTATGTTAAGAGGTGCTTGACCTGTCTGATGGTCAAAGCCGATCACTAAAGGCCGCATAGAAAATTGCAGCCTTTGGAGGTTCCCGTATGGATTTTATCACAAAGTTACCCAGGACGGCTAAGAGGTTTGATGCGATATAGGTTATTGTGGATCGTCTGACCAATGTGTATGTGCGCGAGATTGTCGCTCGTTATGGTGTTCCGGTTTCCATTGTATCAGATCGAGCTGTTTAGTTCACTTATTTATTCCTGCAGAGTTTCCACGAGGAACTGGTTATGATATTGCTTTTCAGCACCGCCTATCATTCGCAGACTGATGGCCATAGTGAGTGGACCATTCAGACACTTGAGGATACATTGAAAGCTTGTGTCATAGATTTCGGTTGGAGTTGGGACTCCTACCTTCCCCTAGTTGAGTTCTCTTACAAAAACAGTTATCACTCCATTATCGTGCGTTGCCTTTTGAGCTTCTTTATGGGATGAAGTTTCATACCCCAATTTGTTAGGGGGAGGTCGGTCACAAGGTTATGGGAAGGACCGAGGTGGTCATTTAGACGACAAAGCTTATCCAATAGACCATGTAGAGGTTGTAGACAACTCAAAGTCAGCAGGAGAGTTATGACGACAGACATCGATCTGAGTTGGAGTTACAGGTCATCGATATGGTTTTACTGAAGGTATCACCCTAATACGCCTCAAGAGGAGGAGCAAGTTGGAGCCCCGATTCATTTGGTCGTTTTGAGTAGTTGCCCGGCTAGGCAGGGTGGCTTATCGACTGGGCCTGAGGAGCTCAGTCATATCACAACATCTTCTATGTTTCTCAGCTTCGGAAGTGTGTGGCTAATGATTTAGCAGTGGTTCCTTTGGATGATATTCAGGTTGATGATCGTCTGAATTATGCTGAGATGCTAGTGACGATTTTGGATGGGAAGACAAAATCCTTGCTTTGGCTTATCTGTATGGTTATGTGTGGTATTTTGGGAGAACTCATTAAGTTTTGGCTAAGAGTTTGATTGTTATGGTTTCAGGTACTTCAGAGGACAAGGGCAAAGCGAAGGCTTGATCGTGCACATCCTTCAAATTTTATGAGATTTGATTTTGGGATAATTTGATTTATGATTGACATTTGGGGACTATGTTTTGTAAACAATTATGGCTTGTGGTTTGGTTTTAAAATTGAAAATTTTATCTTGATTTTTGGGATGTTATAATATCAAGAATCCTTAATTTAGGCAAACTTATTATATTTGCCCTTATTTTTCGAATCTGCATCCTTCTGCTCAATAAAAAAGTCCACCTTAGCTTTAAACCTATTTGATGGAATATACGAATAAAGAGGAATGAGATATCATACGAAAAACGACAAATATATCCTTCAAAAAGTTCGACTGCACAAGAAAGCATTATGTGAACCTCCTCTGTGTTATGTACCCTAAATGTCATCTTCAATTTGTAGAAATGTCTTCACAACTCGAATACCTCATTCTCTATGTTTTGTTCTCCAAATGACCACATTTATTACAAACAAAGTGTACACAAGTGTGATTCATAAATGTTCCAAAAAAACATAAAAGAACATCATTCCTATGGTTGTTAAAATTTTGTGGTTTTAGTCCAAAAAATTTTGATAGTGCATCAGTGGTTTAATTTTGGATACTTTGTGTAGTTTTGGTCCCTATGGTTGGCGTTTATATGTGGTTTTGCTCCATACTCCACTTGAAATGACACATATGCCCTTAAATAATTCTTTTTTTAAATTTCTTTTATTTCTTTTCTAATTATTCTAATTAAAAAAAAGAAAAAACCCCCAACATTTCTTTTAAATTTCTTATCTGTAACGTCCTAAAATTTAAGACTAAAAATTTCTTTTAATAAAACATTACTTTAAGCAAATTCATCATTTCAAAACATAAGCAGAGTATTAGTTTCCAAAATACATGTTCGTTATCAGAGTAAACATTCCCAGGTTGTCTAATCTATGGTGTGTGCCATGCGATCACCCCGAGCTCTTCCCTCCGCTACCGGAAGTACCTGAAACTAAAACTGAAAACCGTAAGCACGAAGCTTAGTGAGTTCCCCACCCTACCACATACCATGCATAACCACATACTGCACATACTGGACCACGCCCGCTATCCTGGCCTTGCCCCCCCTACCTCGGGCCTCGCCCGCTAGAACGGCCCCGCTGCTCCACTCCAGGCCCCGCCTGGCTTCGAGCCCCGCTCGGATACAGATTTGTTTTACTTAGGCATCGCCTGTCACAGGGCCTCGCCCACTAACATATAATCGCACATAAACATATCACATCACATCACATAAGCTAAACACATACTAACGGATCTTGTCTTAAGGCCTCACCTATCTCTGGGCCCCGCCCTTGCCTGCTACTGATTAGTCATGGAACCCCGTCCATACTCCTGCTGATAGTGAGGTACGGGCCCAGCCCACCCTCACTCCTTCCCTAACTTGGGCCTCGCCCCTGATCTGCTGCTACTGAGATGTGGAACACCATCCACACTCTGCTGCTATTGGTGAGATACGGGACCACGCCCACACTCACCTCCCAACCAGGCACATATAAGTATCACTCAGACAACAAGTATAAACTATCACATAAACCATTCCTTGGGCACCCGCCCTTTATCATTGGACCTCGTCCCGAATATCATACTAGCATACTGTGCCTAGGGCTAACCCCCAGGTCTTCTACTCATAACTACATGGGTCGGCATTATGGCCGTAGACCCATTCATACAAAGGGAAACTCACCTGCATTGGCTGAACTGGCTGATGAACCCACTAGCTGCTGCCCGACAACTCTCTGAACTCCTGCTCCACTCGCTCCCTGAGCTACCAATATCAACGCAACACTGAGTCTAACGGACCCCCGAAAGACAACCAAGTCAACTCTGGTCAAAGTCAACCTTCCAGGTCAACCCTACTCGCTGAGTCACCCTAGTGACTCGTCGAGTTCATATGTTCAAAGTCCTTCTCTTTGCGACTCGACTCGCCGAGTCTACCGATTTCCAAGTCCTGACCTGTCCAACTCACCGAGTCTCCAATCGAATCACTGATTCGAGTCTCAACTCGAAGGGTTCGGGGTTTCGCGACCTGAATCGCCGAGTCTAAGAACAGACTCGCCAAGTCCAAGGCAATCTTCAACCAACTCGCCGAGTTGTTCTTCAAACTCGCCGAGTTCCTGCCCAACTTCATCCGACTCGACGAGCTGTTCATCCCACTCGTCGAGTTCCTCCTCATCTTCATGCTACTCGCCGATTTCACTCAAAGGACTCGCCGAGTCCATTCAGATCTCTATACATGTAAAGGACTTTTGAGTCATGCATGGACTCCAAACTGTAGATCTACCCTTCCCAAGCCTATTCCTCACGTAAAGTTGCAAACTTTACGTGTAGAGAAGGAGATCTAGGCAAAATACTCCATAAACTAGGGTTTAAGGCAAAGCGGCTCCATAATCAACTCAAGGGTTGAAACTTTATGCTTTCCAAGACCAAAATATACTTAGATCTGAAGTAGCAACTCCAGATCCGGCTTCTAACTCAAATGGATCACTACTCATGGCTAAAAGCCCCATAACTCACAACCAAAATAGATCTAAAGGAAGGGAAACGACTTAATACCTTTAGATGTTCAGAAATATGTTCCCAATCTCAGATCTATAGCCCCCTCCTTGCACCTTCAACATCCTTCTTCCTTCTCCAAGCTTTAATGCACTCCTCAAGACAACAATTGGCTCAATCAATGGATATGGCGGCTAGGGTTTGGCATTCTGGGTTAAAGAGGAAGTAAAGGAACCATAGGGAAGAGAATGAGGCACTTAAATAGGCCCCAAGTCCCGAATTTAGGGTTTTCCTCGAACAGACCTGACTCGTCGAGTCTCCTTGGCCGACTCGCCGAGTCGGTCACTTACTCCTCGACCCGGATCCCGCTTGGACTCGCCGAGTCCCCTTTTAAAGTTAGTGTTTTCTTTCCTTTCTTGGCCTTCAAAACTTTGGGTGTTACAACTCTCCCCCACTTAAACTAAACTTCGTCCTCGAAGTTTGCTATGGCCCACCGCCTGCGATCTGCTTTCAAAACCCACCAATTATCCCAACACCAGCTGCCTACCTCCGCTGGTCTTCCACCCGGTCATTCTGACTAACATAATCCTCGCGGATAAAAACCTCGGGTCAAACCTGACCCTGAACAATTTAGAAACACAACTTACTCAACCGACTATCCTTTTGGTACTCTCCGAGTACTACACTTGAACTCATAGGGGTTGACCCATTCTTTCCTTACGCGATTCCCTTGCCTTCCTAAGGCGATGCTCCATAACCAACTATTTCCTTTGTCACTATGAAGATCCTATCTTCACCAATCCATCCTTCCCGCTACTTCCATTACGGGTCATCACCGCTAGTAACCACTGACACTCTTCTCTGTCAAAACTTGGTGCCGAGCACCCCTCGATTCAACTAACTGAATTCCACCATACACTGCTTACCCGCAGTACTACTGACTGAAAATTCTGCTATTCCTTGTCTGCCTTCCGGATGAACTGAGACCACCCTGGTCCCTACCAACCTATCAATGTCTGGATTACCGGCTCCCACCGGTAGCTAGTCCTAACACCACCACTCGTCGCTCCCAGCGACTTCCAAAGAAACTTCGACCACCTATAACTGCTTAATCTATTCTGCCATTCAGGCACTATAAACTTCGGATCCTCGATCCCCTAGCTTGACACTAAGGTCCCTACCAGGTCCCACCTGCGTTGTTACAATTCACGGGCCTCGCCCACGGGTCCCACCCGCCTCTATCCTTCTAGTCCCACTATTCTAATCACTCTCGCTCGGGCCTTGCCCACGGGTCTCACCCAACCATATCCTGGAGCGGACTCTCCCAAGGTCTCACCTCTCTAGGGCTATATAGGAAAACTCCCTATCATTCTCATCCACTACCCATTCCTGATCCCTGACCGATCACTAGGAGGTAAGGGCCTCGCCCCAACTCCGCTATCGAAGCTACTAAGGAATGCTACGGCTTACCCATAGTCTTACATCACCATCCATTGCTGACTGCTAGTGAATGTTACGGCTGCCCCGTAGTCTTACAACACTTCCACCACTAACTGCTAGTGAATGCTACGGCTGCCCCGTAGTCTTACATCACTTTCTACCATTGACTGCTAATGTGAAGGCACCCGTGTGCCATTAGCTCTCAAGATCCTCATTCCGACTCCCTCGAGTCCTACGGGCGATCCACAACCTGAATTCCCAACCACATACTAACCATTACCATCACACGCACTAGCTGATGGGGAGTTTCTCAAACTCCCAACCCTGAAATCCTCAATCCATCAAACACTGAACCACTTCTTTTCCTTCTCAGAGGTCAGACACTCATTCTAGATCTGCGTGCTCCTACCTTTGCACACTCGGAGGATTCTCCCCCACTTCGATCCTGCTTACCCCTTGTTGCTCAATACTCAAAAGAAATCCTTGCTACCATTCCATAATCAATCTGCTGAGGAACCCAAGCTTACCATAGCTAGGGATCTAACCAATCCATTTCTAACACTATACAATTCCGATCTAGCAAGACATACCAAGTCCCTCCCAAGCATTCTACAGTTACTGCATCCTATGTAACCTTCTCCAATAGGGCACATCCCCTCACTACCATTCGAATATCCAAGGTATGCAAATGGCATATAACTCGATCACAATCAACCGCTCAAAAAAAAAAATACTCATACCGATAATGATGCAGAACCATAACAATATAATCATGCACAAATAAAAGAACTGAAAACAGAAATCGCATACCTGCAACGTCCGGTGCTGATCGCGCCTCTAAGGTAGTCATCTGAAGAGCTCTGCCTCCTACCGCAGGCGCCTCTGCACGGCCCTGCCGGCCGTCTGTGATCCTCAAAGTTGCAGGCGCAGGTGCCATCACCCGTCCTGCTGAAAACAAACTGGGGCACTGGGCCTTCTTGTGGCCCCGCTGGTTGCAGTAAAAACATAACAGGTCTGATCCCTATGAGGTGGTAACAATACAATCCCTGCTGAAATGACCAGTCCGACCGCACTTGAAACAGCCAGACTCACCACCGCTACCACTCCTGCACGCGCCCCCGTGCGCCCTGCCACACTTCCCGCACCGACCGCGGTCCTGATAATCCCTCGACCTCGAATCCGATCCCTTGGGCCTTTTGTCCGAACCTGCAGTTACCTGAACCTCATCCGGCTTCCTCTTCCGGATCTGCTCCAAATCAATTTCCCTCTCTCTAGCCCGAGAAATCATATCTTCCAGCATCTTACAGTTGGATCTGCTCACGAACTCTTTGATGTCATCCCTCAACATCTCATGGTATCGGGCCTTCTTCATCTCCTCATCTGCGACATACTGCGGTACGAGAAGAGCCCTCTCCCTGAACTTGGCCGTGATCTCCGCCACAGTCTCAGTGGTCTGCGTCAAATCCTGAAACTCCCGTGCCAACTGCTGCACCTTAATAATCGGCGAAAACTCCGCCCTGAACCTGGCCGAGAAATCACTCCAAGTCATCGCGTCCAACTCGGCATCATCCCCCAAAGCATGACCAATCTCCTCCCACCAATCCCTCGCTCTGTCCTTCAGAAGACATGAATCGAGTCTGACCTTGTCCCCCTCAGGACACCGGCTCGTATGGAATGCGTTGGCAACATCAGCCAACCATCTGCTGCTAGCGATGGGGTCCCTAGCCCCATGATAATCTGGTGCCCCGCAAGCCCTGAACTCCCGAAATGTCAAGGTACGCGCTCCCATCAATGCCATCATCTCAGTACGGAAGGCTCCCAGCCTCTCATCCAAAATCTCCAATATACCCTCCTTGACCGTGCCAAAGATGACAGGAGTCTGATCCAGAATACTGTGTGTAACCTCGGCGGATATGAACTTCCTCATTCGCTCCTCGAGCTGCTCGGCCTCTGAACCCGAGCCTGGTCCCTCTCCGGTGCCTGATCCGCCCGCTGGTCTCTCTCGCAACGTCACCATGCTGAAAATATACCACAACCACTATCAGAATACTTATCACTAATGCGAGACCAAACACACCCTACCAGGTTCCCGGTCTTGTCTCGGCCTTTCCCGAATCGAGTACGGATCCTCTGCTTTCAGTAGTACGGGCCCATACTACCTTCCACATCTATCCGTACTTTCCTCAGGATTTGCTTTGACTCCACCATGTCCCTTATCCACTACTACTGCTCCCAGCACTATCTCATCCTAGGCTTACCCTGGGAAAACCTCTGACTCAACTCAATCCAGTCCTCAGCTGTTGAAGGTCTCCTTGTGATGCCAATTAGCCATCACCTGGATACCATCACATGTGACGAGGCTAAGATAATCCTTCAAGTAAAAGACTCGTCCCTACAACGGTTGGACTCAAACAAGAGCTACGCAATAGGACCAAATCCAACACTCTGAGATTATTCAACCCTGATCACATGTGACGTGTCGTATCCACCTAATGGCTAACTCCCATCACTCAGCATCCCACAATGCACAAAGCAAGCAGCATTCAGACAAGGGAAAATATAACCACAACATACTCAAGCAATCATATCCACATAGCAAGAAACTGAACTAGCATGCAACACAAACTCATAGACACACACAAACTCATAAACTCAGGCATAACCTAAACAGGCTATCCTACCACTGTCTAATCAGCACTATCATGCAGCTCAAAACACATATAATAGGCACATAAGGCATCATCCCTAGATCCTTAGTCCTAATCTAGCATGCTGTTCTATCAACTGATAATCATAACATAAATTGTATGGGTATTTTGGGGTACTTACTTGAGCTCGGTTGATTGCATGCACCATACCCTTTTTCTCTTTTCAAAGTTCTCTTCTTTCTGAATTATTTTCGCTTTTCTAAAACTTTTTTCTTTCTCAAAACTCTCTTTTTACGAAACTGTCTTTTCATTTTGAAATCTTCCATACCAATTCCTCAGTTTGAGTTCAGACACACCCGAGAGCATGTCTGAATCCCTCAAACCAAGGCTCTGATACCAACTTGTAACGTCCCAAAATTTAAGACTAAAAATTTCTTTTAATAAAACATTACTTTAAGCAAATTCATCATTTCAAAACATAAGCAGAGTATTAGTTTCCAAAATACATGTTCGTTATCAGAGTAAACATTCTCAGGCTGTCTAATCTATGGTGTGTGTCATGCGATCACCCCGAGCTCTTCCCTCCGCTACTGGAAGTACCTGAAACTAAAACTGAAAACCGTAAGCACGAAGCTTAGTGAGTTCCCCACCCTACCACATACCATGCATAACCACATACTGCACATACTGGACCACGCCCGCTATCCTGGGCCTTGGCCCCCTACCTCGGGCCTCGCCCGCTACAACGGCCCCGCCGCTCCACTCCAGGCCCCGCCTGGCTTCGAGCCCCGCTCGGATGCAGATCTGTTTTACTTAGGCCTCGCCTGTCACAGGGCCTTGCCCACTAACATATAATCGCACATAAACATATCACATCACATCACATAAGCTAAACACATACTAACGGATCTTGTCCTAAGGCCTCGCCTATCTCTGGGCCCCGCCCTTGCCTGCTACTGATGAGTCATGGAACCCCGTCCATACTCCTGCTGATAGTGAGGTACGGGCCCATCCCACCCTCACTCCTTCCCTAACTTGGGCCTCGCCCCTGATCTGCTGCTACTGAGATGTGGAACACCATCCACACTCTGCTGCTATTGGTGAGATACGGGACCTCGCCCACACTCACCTCCCTACCAGGCACATATAAGTATCACTCAGACAACAAGTATAAACTATCACATAAACCATTCCTTGGGCACCCGCCCTTTATCATTGGACCTCGTAACGAATATCATACTAGCATACTGTGCCTAGGGCTAACCCCCGGGTCTTCTACTCATAACTACATGGGCCGGCATTATGGCCGTAGACCCATTCATACAAAGGGAAACTCACCTGCACTGGTTGAACTGGCTGATGAACCCACTAGCTGCTGCCCGACAACTCTCTGAACTCCTGCTCGACTTGCTCCCCGAGCTACCAATATCAACGCAACACTGAGTCTAACGGACCCCCGAAAGACAACCAAGTCAACTCTGGTCAAAGTCAAAGTTCTGGTTAAAGTCAACCTTCCAGGTCAACCCTACTCGCCGAGTCACCCTAGTGACTCGTCGAGTTCATATGTTCAAAGTCCTTCTCTTTGCGATTCGACTCGCCGAGTCAGTCTATGACTCGCCGAGTCTACCGATTTCCGAGTCCTGACCTGTCCAACTCACCGAGTCTCCACTCGACTCACTGATTCGAGTCTCAACTCGAAGGGTTTAGGGTTTCGCGACCTGACTCGCCGAGTCCAAGACAATCTTCAACCAACTCGCCGAGTTGTTCTTCAAACTCGCCGAGTTCCTGCCCAACTTCATCCGACTCGACGAGCTGTTCATCCCACTCGTCGAGTTCCTCCTCATCTTCATGCTACTCGCCGAGTCCACTCAAAGGACTCGCTGAGTCCGTTCAGATCTCTATACATGCAGAGGACTTTTGAGTCATGCATGGACTCCAAACTGTAGATCTACCCTTCCCAAGCCTATTCCTCACATAAAGTTGCAAACTTTACGTGTAGAGAAGGAGATCTAGGCAAAATACTCCATAAACTAGGGTTTAAGGCAAAGAGGCTCCATAATAAACTCAAGGGCTGAAACTTTATGCTTTCCAAGACCAAAATATACTTAGATCTGAAGTAGCAACTCCAGATCCGGCTTCTAACTCAAATGGATCACTACTCATGGCTAAAAGCCCCAAAACTCACAACCAAAATAGATCTAAAGGAAGGGAAACGACTTAATACCTTCAGATGTTCAAAAATATCTTCCCAATCTCAGATCTATAGCCCCTCCTTGCACCTTCAAGATCCTTCTTCCTTCTCCAAGCTTTAATGCACTCCTCAAGACAACAATTGGCTCAATCAATGGATATGGCGGCTAGGGTTTGGCATTCTGGGTTAAAGAGGCAATAAAGGAACCCTAGGGAAGAGAATGAGGCGCTTAAATAGGCCCTAAGTCCCGAATTTAGGGTTTTCCTCGAACAGACCTGACTCGCCGAGTCTCCTTGGCCGACTCGCCGAGTCGGTCACTTACTCCTCGACCCGGATCCCGCTTGGACTCGCCGAGTTCCACCTTGGACTCGCCGAGTCCCCCTTTAAAGTTAGGGTTTTCTTTCCTTCTTGGCCTTCAAAACTTTGGGTGTTACATTATCCCTTCCCTCTAGCTTTATCTCCTGTAAAACCCAAGAGGCAAAGGTTTTTCGTCGGCTGTCTTCCATCACTGGCGTCCGTCACCTCTGGGGATTCTCTCTCCTTCTCTCTATCTATCTATCTATCTATCTATCTATCTATCTATCTATCTATCTATCTATCTATCTATCTATCTATCTATCTATCTCTCCATCTCTTTTTCTGTGTGTGTGTGTGTATGTGTGTGTGTGCTATTATGTTCTTCATCCCAAAAAAAAACCTCCCATGGAGGAAATATTTAGCCGAAGATCTGATATGGCCTCCTCACATGAATCCTTATTTACGTATATAAATAGATTTCGGAGCGTTTGGGCTCTAAAAACCCTTGCTTCGATAATCACCACCAGACGATCGACGAACAAGATAATGTTGTAATTAGTTGAACGACGCTAAGGCGGTGGTGGTGATTGTCATCCCTAATCACTGAAAGATGATGTGGTGACATTTGGGCAAGGACAACTTTGGTCATATGGGTGGTGGCGGTGACGTTTGAGAGGCGTTTGAACTCCCCCACTTTAACGAGCAAGGCAACAGCTGCAACGAGAAGAGTGGTTGTCTGATGACGTCTGGTAATATTTTCCGACAAAAAGTTGGTGAACAGTGCTGTGTTGGTCGGTGGGGAAGTTTCATCGGTTCTGAGGAAGGAAAGATAAAGGTGAGCGTGTGATTGGATATTTGAGGTAGACGTTGATGACAGACTGTGGTGATGGTGGCGGACGGTGGTAGCAGACGGTGGTGACGGTGGCAACCATTAGGGGATATATATATATATATATATATATATATATATATATATATATATATATATATATATATATATATATATATATATATATATATACTAGGTTAAAATCCGTGGAAATCCACGGTTGATAAATTGAAATAGAATTATAATTTTCATTTTGGTTGTGTAATAAAAAAAACATATCAAAGTTTACAAAAAATGAAGAATAATGATATTGTAATTTACATGAATAAATGAAATGCAATAAAATGTTATAAATGATTTAATTAATATGATGGATGAAATATTATTTTCTACAAGTAAATAAAAGATGGTACAAAAACACTATTTATAAATTCTGGAAAACTTCTTTATAAATACCATTGGAAGTTTGATTTGTAAGGGTACCGTCCTTATCTAAAATTAATAATTTTAATCCATCTCTGCTTTGAACTCTAGATAAGGTAACATACAATTGGCCATGTGAAAACACGGGATGTTTGAGAAACAAACCAACCTTCGATAATGATTGTCCCTGACTCTTATTAATGGTCATTGCAAAACATACAACCAATGGAAACTGTCTTCTTCGGAATTTGAAGGGAATCTTCTTTTCTGATGGAGTTAAAGACATTCTTGGAATAAAAGTACGGTTTCCAATATTAGTTCCAAATATGATACGCGATTCAATAACATGTTTGCCCAATGATATCACCTGGAGTCTTGTCCCATTACATAAGCCATTTTTCTGATCAATATTTCTCAACAACATAACTGGAACACCGATTTTTAAAACTAACTTATGGTTTGGTAAACCTGATACCTTCATACCATTTAAAACATCAGGTGAATATAAATTTGCATCAAACTGATCATGGACAAATTCAGATTGGCATATACTATCTGAACTTAAGTATTCAACCTCATCTCCTGGAAACTTTGATAACAAACGATCGTTTATTTCCTGAACGACTTCATTCTTTGGAGCAAGTATTGCTCTTTCTTGAAAATAACTTGTATTGTTGTAGTTTTCCAAAATTGAAGGATATACAAAGTCGATTAATGAACCTATAGGATCATGTGGATCATTAATGAGAATATCATCTGGAATATCAATAACTGTTTCACCATTGTTGATACCACCAAGTTTGCCTTCTCCTATATCCAACAACCAGTCTACAAAATCTTTGATTTTTTCTATATTAGATTGATCCCTTCCAACAGTTAGCCTCATGTTTTTTGTTAATTTATGGATCTTGCAATGTTGCCATAAATATGAAGAACTTAAAGAAGCATTAACAATATTTTGTCTACTTCCTCCAGGAATAACAGGTAGAATCTGTCTGAAATCTCCTCCAAAAACAATAACTTTCCCTCCAAAAGGAATATCTGAGTTGCTAGAATTTTCAGACCTGAATACCTCTTTCAAACTTCGATCTAAAGCTTCAAATGCATGCTTATGGACCATATGAGCTTCATCCCAAATTATCAAAGAGGTTTTTCTCAATAACCTAGCGAGGTCACCCTCTCGACTTATTTTACAGACATAATCCTCTGTTAGTTCAAATGGAATTATAAATCGAGAGTGTGCTGTTCTACCTCCAGGCAATAATAATGAAGCAATCCCACTTGAAGCAGCATTTAAAACAATATGACCATCACATCTAATAGTTGTAGATATTGTCTTCTATAAAAAAGTTTTACCAGTCCCACCATAACCATAAACAAAGAAGACACCTCCTTTATTTTCTTTAACTGCACCCATGATATCAAGGAAAACGTGACGCTGCTCATTTGTCAATGCAAGAAACATACGATCAAACTCAGTCTTCATAATAGGAATGTCATAATCTAGCTCCTCAAGTATAAGTCGATTAATTGAAGAAGAAACATAATCTACATCTGGGATAGGCATGTTTTTATAATTTTTGAGAGTGGAGTTGTTCCTTAGTAAAACTTGTTCCATCTCGAACAGAGTTAAGTTCTTAAGTTGATCTTCATTGAGTGATAAGTCTGGAGGATAAAGAGCAAAATAATTAGAAATATTATTAACAATATTTATTTATAATTAAAATAATAGTTAATTTATGTTTAAAAATAAATATTTGACTTTTTAAATAATAATAATAATAATAAAACTTTAATACCTGGAGATTTGAATCTCTGTCGTTGGTTATAAAGAATTCCATCTGCTAAATATTCCCATGTGTTTTCCCAAACAACCTCCGGTTTAGACATACTGTTACACATCAATAATGTAGCAAATAAAAATCGTAGGTAAAAACCAGATCCAGAATGACTTGCTTCTTTGATTGCATCGATGTATTCCTTGTCATCATCCAAGAGCCCAAGAGCATAACAAGCATCCCTAAAAGAAGAATATTCTTCACCATTTACTGTGCGAATTTTTTCAAATGATTTCGGACCTTTGACCTTATTTAACAAAATTCTTAAGAAATAAGCTTCCCCTAGATTAGGTGAAACCGAATGAATTCTACCAATGCACTTTCCTACTTCCCGTGGCTTCCAAATCCTATCACCGCGTTGCCAAACAAACTTTGTAGGGAATTCAACATACGTAAGTTTCCGTGCATCACCGTTATCTGCATTACACTCCGTCCAAGCTGTGAACATTGAAGAAGCAACATAAGGTTTGTCGAGAACATCGTCAATATCATCGTCTTCCTCATATACAATTTTTTGTTGACCAAGCAGATGAAAAGGCAGTCTAACCACAGAAGGATACCTGTAATGAACATCATATGTAAAAATTCGCCATGATACTTCACAGGCAGATAGATATCTACAGTCGTAATACTCATTGATTTCATCGACCGTATCATTATTATCACAGTCATTATTGCTTTGTTCAACGACAACTGTTGCTCTATCAGGTCCCTTGTTTATGTATTTAAATAAATATTTTATAGAAGACCCCTAATTGCACCATTCAACATTAATATATGCTTGATATCTTCTCAATAGATACTTGTTGTATGGAACAACATTTCTATTATCCAAATGCACACCCGATTTTTCAACAAAATGACCATCGTTTCTTCTCCTATATAAGGGAAAACCATTCTGATCAACAGACGTATGGTTACAAAATTGCTTTGGAAAGTTTTTACATGACTTTCTGTCCACCATGCATGGGCAATTGATATTCTCAGCTCCACATGGACCATGAATCATGAACTCATTCACAAGTGAATACAATTCTGGATCTTCATCTCTGTCTGGTATCTCGGCGGAAATCATCAGGTCGATAAATTCAACAGACGGTAACTTGTATTCAGAATGCATAAATAGACATATATGACTATGCGGCAAACCTCTTTTTTGAAATTCAATTGTATAAACAACTGCAAAATATTTTGAACAAATAAAATTGTAATAGACCATAAGAAAAAATATTAAAAAAAACATAAACTTTTATGGATTATGAATAAAACATAATTCAATTACCTACTTGAACAATGCCGAAAATGTGATTCTCCCTTATGTCTTTAATAAATGCATCAAGCTTGATCTTGAACAACCTACATAGTATATCAGGTCTATCTTCTGGTTGAAGTGAAGTATCCTTAAGAAACCTTTTAACCTCAGGCCATTTGGGATTACACGTAAAGGTTATGAATAAATCAGGATATCCAAACCATTTACAAAGCGACATGGCATCCAAATAGTTTTGCAGCATATAGCGCGCACCACCAGTAAAAGATGAAGGTAATATGACACGTTGGCCGACGTTGGAGATATTTGTATATCCTTGAGCTTTCTGGTTACGTAAATTCTCATCAGAATCACATCTTAGAACATGTTGTTGCCTGCGTATATAATACAATCTCTCACTTTCAATCATAGTATACGCATCTACCAAAAATTGTTGATATAACCTTTTTGAATTTAGAATCAGTGAGAACGAATGATCCCTGTCTTGAATTCTAAAAGCGAAAAATTCTCTCATTGTACATTTCGCCCGCTTGTTTTTTATAGATGTAACACCTCTATGAAGAATATCAACGTTGTAACCATCATCACCATATGGAAATAGTAGCGGATATTAGAGAGGAAGATAAGAAGGATGCAATTCATTGATACGTTGTAGACATCCCGAATTCGTTTGAACAACAATATCTCTATTTTGAACTGAATCAGAAATGTCACCTACAATTAAAGCAGCAACCTCTAAAGCAGTTTGTAGGTTATATGTCCTTCCATCTCGATCCCTTCTTCCGATAATTCTTAACTTCACATCAACTTGAGGATTTTTCTGAAAAACATCTCTTACCATTCTATAAGAGCTAACCAAGACATTATTTGAATCTAACATCACCTTCAAATATTCAATAATATCATTATCAATCGATGTAGATTGATGCTTTTCCCCACTAAAAAAATGGAATATATACATAATATTAGTAAAAAAAGATAAAAATATTAAAATTAAATATGAATAAGAAGTTTGAAAATATACCCTAAGCATTTTTGTCTATTTGAATTTTCGTTCTCGGTATCATAAATGTATAACTGAGAGCATTTTGGTTGTGATCCATTTTGTGGTAAAAGGCTTCCAATACTATGATAATTTTGGCCACCAAGTCTGAAAATGTATGAAGCATTTCCTTTATTGATTGAAGAATCTATTTTACCACCCATAGACGTAAAAGAAAACATTGAATTGTAACGTCGAATGTTTTTCATGAAGTTTTTGCTTTTAGAATCTGTTAGTCGAAACATTCTTTCATAATTTGGTGGTGGTTTCTTTAAATCTGGTAGTTGAACCTTGCCATAACCACAACATAATGAATAATTTGTGTTCCCTTTTTGTTTTCCTCTAATAGATTCATTTTTCCATAACTTTGCATGACATGTTTTACATACAACAATTTGATCACCATGATCCAAATATTCTGTAAAAAATAAAACTGTATAAGTAAATTATTTAAATTTTTAAGTATATACAATATGGTATTTTATTTGTAACAGAAAAAAATAGGTATACATAGTGATTACCTTTGGAAATACCAACTATTAGGTTATTAGTAAGGACTTCATGTATATTTTCTACATCTGTTGTCAAGTCAATCAATGGAATAAGAGATAAATCTTTCAACTTCCTTTTTAATTTATGACATCCTGTACTTAACTTGATTGATGATGAAGAAGCAGTTATTGTAGATGCATTTCTGCATGTAACATTAACTGTAAAAAATAGCGATGATATATAAATTTATTAGAAAGTGGATTAAAGTAACTTTTGAAAAAAAAAAGTTATTACCATTTGAAATGTTAGATAACGAAGTTCTAACATTTATATACGAAGAAGATGATCGTAGGGGTGAATTTTGTTTTCCACGTGATTTATATGAATTGACATTTTCATTTTGATGAACAATCCCTTTTGATTGATCTGTAAAAAAACTTGTTATAAAAATGGAAGACATACGTTATAAAATATAATTAGAATGTAGGCAATAATATAAAATGATGATAAAGCATTTATTTTTATATAGGTAAATGTAGTGTAAAAATCGAAAAATAAAATAAGTAAATTACAGTTATCTGTGTTTTTGAAAACAATTGAAGCAGATGGATTGAGAACACTCGATTTTCTTTTCATTTTCTTTGATTTCTTATTATCCAGATATAATTTTCTTTGTCTTCTTTTCTCTCTTGCTTGCAAACAGTACATATTATGGTTTGTTTCTGCATAAGAAATAAAAGTATATGATATAAAATGTATAATAATAAATAATTGAAAGTTGGTTAACATTAATTTTTTTCGTAATAATATATAATCAATAATAATAGTGAAGTAAGAAATGTACCTTTGTGACCGTTGTTAACAAATACCGCAAATGATGAATATTCAGTGGTCGATGAAGAAGGCAATGTATTTGCTTTTTCTTGTTATGTCAATATAAATCATATTTTTATGTTATTAAATGATTTATTTAGGCCTTAAAATGTTTGTAATAAAAAAAAATTATAAAAAAATGATAAAGAAAAACATACCATTGTTAGCTGAAGTAATAACATTTGTAGTGGTTGAAGCTTGTTCGATTGATATAGTAGACAAGTTAATGTTACTTATATTATCTAAATAAAAACTATTTAATTTTCTACTCTTTTTAGAATTAAACGACTTCATGATATGTTTGCAAAATAAACAAATAATAACAATTAATTTATAAAATAAGATGAAACTTAAAAAATATATAATAATTTATCTAAATAAAACCTATTTAATTTGTAAGTCGGTCAATTATTGGTAAATAAAATATAAACAAATAATATTTATATTAAACAAAATATAATATAAAAAAGATAAGATATAAAGCAACACGATGATTTTGACATATATTTGCAATATTTTTTATACAAGTTTGTAAGTGGGACCATCCTTATAATTTGATTGCATTTCAATATTTTTATATTATACTAAATAAATTTAAAACATAATTTTTATCATTCTTTTTTTTTTCAAAATGTTTTAATCAACCAATACAATAATTAAATTTTATTTAATATCATAGAATTGCATTTCCACTTTTGTATTAAAAAATTGAGAATATATGTATTTATATTATACATTTTATTTTTATTTATAAATCTTAAATAATAAAATTGTAGCTATAATATTTGTGGTTACAGACAAATTATACATTTTGGGAAATGGGAAATGTAATCGGCACAAAGAGATGAAATCCTCCCCCCACTCCCCCCTCCCCCCCCCCCTTTTTGTAACTTTACCTATCTAGATTTGAAGGTATGAGAAATTGGAAGAATGGTATTTAGAAATCCAATATTATTGCCCTAACAAAATCGTTATGATTCAGCACCCATATTGAAATCGTTATGATTCAGCACCCATATTGAAATCGTTATCATCCCGATAACAGTAAGTATCGTTTATGCATGTGTTTAATTTCTAAGATTTTGTTTTCATCTATCGATTTCTTATATGTATGTCATCAACCGAAGTCGATTACATGTATTTAGAATATCTATTTAGAATATTCATTTGTTTTCTTCTTCTATCGTTTATCTAGTTCAGGTATTGACTAATATCTATTTAGAATATTTTGCAATTTCATCGTATTCCTTAATTTTTTCTTACAGAAAATAGATTAAAGTAAAAGTAAAACTTACCTTTTAATTTTGCAGGAGAATCGATGGAGTAGGAGTCTACACAGAAGAAGACATAGAGAGATGTGGAAAAATACGTAAAATTTTTGAAATAAATTATTGGCTGTTTTGGAGAGTTTTCAGCAATCAAAACTTCAAATTTTGAAATTTGAAAATGCGATTATTCAGGTGATTATTCATACAGAATATTTATGTCCTTAATTAAATTAACAAAAGATTGATTTTTATTTATGTAAAATAAGCAACATTTGGAAATCGACAAATTTGATCATTTTTCTTGATTTCTAAATTTATGTTATCAATAATGGACCAACAATGAAAAACATATGTATGAACATAGAATTTTGTTTTTTGGAACCTGAACAGGAAAATGATGGTCCAGAGATTGGTGTTGCTAGATTGTTTACATCTGGGAAGAAGAGTTATGCAGAAATTGTTGTTGCTACACTGTTTTTCAGGTGTGTTGTTTGTTGTTATGCTCTTTCATCAAGGTAACATATTAAGCCAATTACTTCCATTGTTGAATATTGTAGTGTTTTGGTGAGTAACAAAAGAAATAAAAACATTGAAATAGTTCAACTTTTGTGAGTTTAGTATTGATTTCCTTTTTGATTTTTTGTGTTGTTGTATAATTTCTCATTTATTTTTGATTTTAAATGATTATTAATAGGTTCATAAGTTTTAAATTTATATATCAGATTGATATCATTAGTAATATTTCATATGTAAGTTTTAAAAATTGTATAACATATGTACAAAATACTTTTCAAGTTAGGGGGTAATATGGTCTTTTCTGGAGTAAATGAAGTGGATAAGGGATAAATGGTTGTTTTAAAACTTATATAACATATGTATCAAATACCTTTCAACTTAGGGATAATATGGTCTTTTTTGGAGTAAATGAAGAGAAAAAGGATAAATGGTCGTTTTAAGATGTGTATAACATATGTATCAAATACTTTTCAACTTAAGGGCAATATGGTCTTTTCTTGAGTAAATCGGTTACAAAAGTGTAAAAATGTCGGTTTTAAACTTGTATAACTATATGTGTTAAGTAGTTTTCAACTTAGGGGTAATATGGTATCTTTTGGATTAGTTGAAGTGGAAAAGGGTAAGATGGTCATTTTAAAACTTATACAACAGTTTTGAATTATAAGCACAATACAGTTACATAACATACATATATACAACACAAATTGAAAGTACAATAATATACTTAGTAAAAAAAAATATAAATCTAAAACTATATCATTTTACATTTTTTTTCTATTAAGTGGATGCTTCTTCCAAACACATTCGTGCATACAACAACGTTCTGCACTTTGTCCCATTTCATTGACAAAAAATACAGTTTTACACTTTGTGGGTTGTAGTTTTACTTAATATCAATAAATGAATAAATGGTAAACATGAGCCTTACTGAAAATACTCACATCATAATGGTATATCTATTGGAAGTTCGGATGTTCATCCCTACATTAAATTGTTCTAGATATTATGTTGGCATGACTACATGAGAGACTGATTATGTAATTCCTTTTTTCATTCATAATATTTTTTTACCCATTCTGCCAGCTCAATTTGGTGGTTAATTATGATCTTCCGGTAAGAAATGATAATTATTATCAACTTGATAATGAAGTACACTAAAGAAATTCTTTTTATTAGTACCATTTCAGGTCATTATAAATAGTACTATATTTTCATTTTTTTTCCATTTTCTATTTTTGTTTCTTATATAAGTTTTTTTAATTTGAAATAGCAATATACTTATTCAAAGTATAGTAGCATTTACATACAAATTTTTTTTACCTCTCATAATGTATGTACTGTTGTTTTTCGGTTATCCTATTACAACATTATACTTTCTTATATGTATGTCTATTTGTGGAAATAGCAATGACTATGTTTGTTATTATCTATGTTAATTTATGTTGTCAACCATGTGATACACCGGTTATAACATAGTTTCTATCTATAGTGCTACAAATGAAGGATTTAACACAATAAGCATTGGAATAATAATAATAATAATAATAATGCATTGGAAAAATATATATATTATTTTCAGAGTGCATGAGGAAATCAAGGTTTTTCTTTTAATTAACATAACAAAAATCTAATGATGATACTTTTTGTTTGTATTTTTTACTATTTTACTATATCATAGATACATTTAGATATCTTCTTTATAATTATATATTAAAGTTTTGTTTTTTTATTTGGTCATAGACGGATGTTGTTGATCCTACAAGTTGACACAAGGGCAATCTTGAGACAGAGGCTTTATTGGAGTCAAAGGGTGTTAATTAACCATTGAACTACAACCTTGTGGAAGAGTGCTTTTTCCATAGGTTGGTAGAAGGCATACACATCCAAATTGGTGACTCTGGTTTGCAAATAACACAACTTGGTCATGTTAAGGTTAGTAGCATAAAACAATATTTGTTATTTCATTTTTACTATCAGCATGAAATAAAAAAAACATATTAAATGAAACCAATGAACATCTTTTGAGTTTTCTTTCAACCTAGGACATGCTCGAAAACAGAAAAATAGAATAAGTTAGCATAAAAGCTAAAGTATGTTGGTATCCTTCTGATATGCAATAAGAACATAAAAGATAATGAAACAGACTTTGTGAAAATAATATGCAGTATATAATTAATACGAATTTGTACTTTATATATCTTTATGTTTTAAAAATGAGAACAAATTATGCACATTCAAGTCAAGTGACATGTGATAACTACATAATGAACAAACCAAAAGGAATAAAAGGTAAGAAGAAAATGGGGACAAAAATTAAGAACAATGATGAATATTTTAATAGGCTAGCCTGATTGTTAAGTGAATAATAATGTTGATTATATGATGTTCAGAAACGTGAAACAAAATAACATAGTAAATGCCATTAGAGTACTGAAAAAATTAAGCCAATGTAATATGAAGAAACCAATATGAAAATCATAAAATTCCCAGAAAACCACCTTAAAATAAAGAAACTTAAAAATGTAAACAACTTAGGAGTCTATGATGCTGAAACAAAATTAACCACGAACTAATATTGTTTGTAGAAGTAAAGTGCATTTACTTTTCTTTCTTGGGTACCAAAAGATGGATTGGTTGTTCATCTGGTGGTAACAACCGAGGAGTTTTAGAAGTAGACAAATTCTCCATTTCATCAAGATCTATGCATGTAGCAAGGTTTCTTTTTAATTCTGTTGGTGTAGAAAACAACTTTGTAGGACTTGTTGCAGTTGAGTTGTCCCTAGCACACGGTGTTAAATTTTCACCTGTGTGTGAAAAAGAATCCTAGAATAAATTTTAGTTAGTTGTTATACATTAAATTGAAATATTTCAAAATTATATTTTAAAAAGTAGAACCTTGACAACTTTGGTCTCTTGGGAGTCAATATCTGAAGAACCAATCATGAGTGAATCAGAATTAACAGGCTGCATTATAAGATCAAAAGAAAATGTTATTTTAGTCATATATAATTGGGCCAATGTGGTATATATATATATATATATATATATATATATATATATATATATATATATATATATATATATAATTGTTGACAAAAACCTGTGAATTCAGATTCTTTTTCTCCAGTTCATCAATTATGTTTGCATTCTCAGTCAATCTTGCTATGCCATAAATATTACTTTTATTATCCATATTGTAACTTGTGATATCAATTTTAATTGCCAACTTTTTGTCAACCACAACTTTCAACTCCATTGGATACAAATCAAAACTGATGCCAAGCTAAAATACAAATAAATATTGTTAGATATTTTGTATGTAAAACATATAATGTATAACATAAAGAATTAATTAAAAACCATAAAATAATACCTTCTTGTTTTTATCATACAACTCTTTAGCTGTGTATTTAAACAGCTTCTTTGCTTCTTGATCAAATAAGGTTAAAGTCAAGGTTCCTGTGTTGTCTTGAAACCGAAGTAGGATTTTAAATCTAAATAAAGTATAAAATGATATTATATTACACAATTATGATAAACATATATTGTTTTTATATAAAATAAATATGTAATACCTTGGAATAACCGAAATTTTGATATTTTTGCAATTAGGATTAGAACATTCATAAGTAACAATTTCGGCCACTTCATGAGAACCATCAAGCTTATCGGTAGAAGACTCTTTTTCTTTTGCTGACTTTTTGCAGTTGCTACAAGCAAGGTAATACCATCGTATGTTTTGATGTATTCCCTTAACAGTACCAACAATAATGACCGTTTTCTCCTTGAAATTTAAAAAATGTTCAATGTGAATAAATGTTAGTATGCAAAAATCCATGATAGTTTTGTTATAACAATATACTTTGTTTATTTCTTACTAACAATATATTTTGTTTAAAAATAATGTAAAGTACCTCTAAAGGTTCAAACAAATCATCAATGTTAGAAAACATATGATTTTTGAGAAAGTCATCGTGTTCCATGTCTTGTTTTGATACAATCATCTTGATTCCACTTGATGAAAGTTGTTGTCCATTTTCAGAAACCAATCTGTTAATTTATAACAAAAAAATAATTAAATTAAATAAACTATGAAAAAAATAAATCTGAAAATACAACGGTCATTATGACCCCACAAAGTTACCTTAAGCTTAGTATCCCTGACAACAATAAAAAATTATTGTAGATAATATAAAAGAAAGTATATTATTTGTTTGTAATAATGGTAGATACTCTGTATCTTGAAGATGCAAGAGCATTTTGTGTTTTGATTTATCTTCTTCAGATGTATCCATACACCCATATTCAAATGTGTCCAATAATATCTACAAAAGCAACAAAATAGATTGCTTAAGTTAAAAAAATGATCAATTTGTAGCACATAAAAAAGAAAGTAGGATGTTATATAACAAAAGTTAATATTAAATGAACTAACCAAAAGAGTTTGACTCCAGGATGTTGTTCGAAACGATCGTATTGAAGTCAACAAAATCAAAGCCGTGTGCAGATCCATAAAAGTTTTCACACTCTTTCACAGTTGTATCGTGGTAAAAGTTAAGTTTTATTTCTAGATCAGCAAACTTAAAATTTAAAGTATTTGGTGCGACATTAGGTTTCTTCACATATATTGAACTATCTTGTTTAAGATAGCGTTTGAATTTTGGAAACCATTTTTTCACATAAGATGCATGAATTTTACTTCCCTAAAAAATAAACAAATAACAAATAATTATATATAATTGTTTATAAATATATACAATTTTTTTAAAAAAAATAATAATTGAATATATAAATCATATACCTCCTCATCCATCAAAATCATTTCTATCGAGTATGTGTCGTTTGCATTAAATTTTGACTTTTGAATCCAAAGATGTATGATTCGAACTTTAATTGTGAAATCATCCTTGATTGAGTCAATTTCCTTTATAGGAGTAATATGTTCCATTGTACCTTGTAATTAAAAAAAAATGTTTTGTTAACAAAAATGTTCAAATATAAAAAGAAAAATCGAAAAGCATTGATTGATTGATTGATTTATTTGTCTTAATTGTTAACTGCCATGTATCAAATACTTTTCAACTTAGGGGCAATATGGTCTTTTTGGAGTAAACGAAGTGGAAAGGGTAACATGACAGTTATAAAATATAAAAAACTATATAATAGACCATAGTAGAAGGTTTATTATTCAGAATACATAAAAAAAAATACAAATAGCAATGTACATTCAGTTTTTTGTATTCAAATTAAGGCATTATGGTCTTTTCTACAGTAAATGAAGTTGATAATGAGGTCACATTATCGTTAAAAATTTTGAATAACAGTTGTGAGTTTTTTTTTTTTTTTTTTTTTTTTTGAAAAGAGCCAAAGCTCAGCAAACTGTTGTGAGTTTTAGAAAATATAGCAGATTTTATTATTCAGAATACATAAATAGCAGATTTTTTATTAAACATGTTGATTGATTGATTGATTGATTTATTTGTCTTAATTGTTAACTGCCATGTATCAAATACTTTTCAACTTAGGGGCAATATGGTCTTTTTGGAGTAAACGAAGTGGAATAGGGTAACATGACAGTTATAAAATATAAAAAACTATATAATAGACGATAGTAGAAGGTTTATTATTCAGAATACATAAAAAACTAAAAAAATACGATAGTAGAAAGTTTAAGTCTAGAAATAAATCCATATTCCTAGTTCGCTTAAACTAATGCTCTGATACCAACTGTGACATCCCCAAAATCACGGCCAGAAAAGACCGATTTTGTTTATGATTTATAAAAATCAGAGTACTTCATTTTATAAAAAGGTTGTGGAATTTGTTCCCAGAAAAACATGGTAAATACGTTATTAAAACATTTTCGAAGAAACGTATTTATTTCATTTTAAAATGTTTGGGATGTCATCGTTAATACCGAAACATAAGCATAAACAGACTTACAATGATTTACACTAGTGATCTACATCTCTTTTAAATCTCTCAGTGTAATGTCACTTCACTTCGTCACCTGTGATATACATAAACTGAGTGGGTCAGGTTGGGAAACCTGGTGAGTACATAGGGTTTTCAACCCACAATAATATAATTATTATGTTCAATCAAACAATCAACCCAATTACCCATCCCCATTATCTTCTTTACTCTTTAAGGATTTAACCTAAGAGTCATCTATCCTACATTCGTTTATTCCGAAGTCCCTTACTTCCAGGGTTATGGGACTGGCACTAAATCCATAGCTGCCAATGTTCGTTCATAAAGCACTAATTCCATAGCTGCTATAGTCTATTCATCGGGTACTAAATCCATAGCTACCAGTCTTTATCTAATAGGTACTAAGTCCATAGCTACCAATGTTCAACAGGTACTAAGTCCATAGCTACCAATTCCTACAGGTACTAAATCCATAGCTACCAACGTCTAACTAATAGGTACTAAGTCCATAGCTACCAATTCCCAACAGGTACTAAATCCATAGCTACCAACGTCTAAAAGGTACTAAGTCCATAGCTACCGGTGTTTGTCCCATAGGCACTAAGTCTGTAGCTGCCAATGTATACTCACGTCATCTTCTATCTCTCATCATTCATCTACCCATCTCATACCCAACATTTTCGTATATATAAAATACATATACAGTTTAAGTCCTTTAAAACATGTATAAAACGTTCAACCAGCATAGACAGCAAGTATTCAGATAATGTGCACACATAGCACGTAGTTTA
The DNA here is from genome assembly GCF_051521515.1 of Lactuca serriola. Lineage (NCBI taxonomy): Eukaryota > Viridiplantae > Streptophyta > Magnoliopsida > Asterales > Asteraceae > Lactuca > Lactuca serriola. The sequence continues at coordinate 339,680,468 of NC_136412.1, read as the reverse complement.
TATAAAATACTTCATATCTATGTGTAAGATGAAAGGGACTATGCACTCACAACACGTAATATATATTAAATACTTCATATCTATGTGTAAGATGAAAGTAACTATGCACTCACAACACGTAATATATATTAAATACTTCATATCTATGTGTAAGATGAAAGTAACTATGCACTCACAACACGTAATATATATTAAATACTTCATATCTATGTGTAAAATGAAAGTAACTATACACTCACAACACGTAATATATATTAAATACTTCATATCTATGTGTAAGATGAAAGTAACTATGCACTCACTTGAGAAGGTGGTGACTCGGTACTCGGACAGCGCTTCGTTTACTTTTAAATAATTTCCTTCGACGAAACCTAGTATTATTACCACTAGATTTTAGTCTAATATTTACCGTGACTAATTATTAGTCTTATTATTATTATTATTATATAAGCGTTTAAACAATACTTTCCAACCACTATGTACAGACAGGGGCCAGACATAAAACACCGGAGGGCAGGACCATTTTGGCATATAGCACTTCTGAAATCCAACAACCCTATGCGGCCCTTTAAACCAGATTCCCCGTACCGCGAGTAGTTAAAAAGATATTATAACGACACTTATATAAGTCATAATAATAGCTCAAATATTTATTATAAATTTATAATAACAATACTAATTTTAAATATAAACTATATTTAAAATAGGGTAAGCATAACTTACTTACAAGGGGATTTTAGCTAGGAGTCGGGCTCTGTAGGGGCAGAACTTCGTCGCTGAATCTTTCTAAGAAAGATTCGTGCAGCGCTTCAGCGCTCACCTTACTATACTAAAACTACAGAAAGAGAAGTCGAATCACGAGGGACCGAAATGCTCGGGGGATAAGGAGAGAAAGACTCTTGAATCAAGAGAATGGTGCAAGAAATATGAGAGCCCAAGCCTCTTATTTATAGTAATTGAATTTACAAAAACTACCCCCCATAATTACTTAATGACCTTATAGTTATATAAACAACTAAACACCCCTTTATAATACTATTTTAAATAGATTTAAAGATATTTGTACTAAACTAATGTCGAAAGAACTCAACATTAGTCTTATAATGACCGCATCGTCGATACCTTTCTAATGATATATACATATGTATATATATATGTGTACGTATATATGATTTATACTTTATTTTAATACGTAAATATGCTATTATAATTTGTAACTCGTTCATACGAACTCCGTTTTTGACGTTCTTTATATCCATGCGTAGGTGGAGACGCACTCTACAACTTTCGTTTAGACTCCTTCGGCTAATTTTGAATTTATTTTTAAAGTTATATTTTTAACAGGCCGGGACAGGATTGGTCCGTTATAATCTCATAACTTCTTCATCCGATGTCCATTTTCGTCTGTCTTTTTATTGTTACGCTAATAATAATGAGATCTTCAATTCTCGTTTAGGTTGTGTCGGCTAAAAATCGCTCGATCTAATATTCGAATTTCAGACTGTACACTGCTAATCCGAAACTTCGAAAAATCGTAACTTCTTCATACGAAGTCAGATTTGGGCGTTCTTTTTATCGAAGTTCTTAGTTTAACATATTCTACGACTTTCGTTTAGAGCGCTAAATCTAAATCTCGCTCTATCATAAATTTACTATTTACGCTTCCCGGCGCCGTGCCGGTTCCGACGCGAAACTTCGACGGGTCATAACTTCTTCGTTATAACTCGGATTTCGGCGTTCTTTATATGTACGGAAACCCTGTGACATATCCTACAACTTGGTTAAGATTATTTATTCTAAATAATCTTTTTGTCGAAAAGTCGTTTTCGACCCCTATTGCCTCTAAATTGACTAGCCCGGATCTGCGGGCGTTACAGACAAATTCTCCATTTCATCAAGATCTATGCATGTAGCAAGGTTTCTTTTTAATTCTGTTGGTGTAGAAAACAACTTTGTAGGACTTGTTGCAGTTGAGTTGTCCCTAGCACACGGTGTTAAATTTTCACCTGTGTGTGAAAAAGAATCCTAGAATAAATTTTAGTTAGTTGTTATACATTAAATTGAAATATTTCAAAATTATATTTTAAAAAGTAGAACCTTGACAACTTTGGTCTCTTGGGAGACAATATCTGAAGAACCAATCATGAGTGAATCAGAATTAACAGGTTGCATTATAAGATCAAAAGAAAATGTTATTTTAGTCATATATAATTGGGCCAATGTGGTAAATATATATATATATATATATATATATATATATATATATATATATATATATATATATATATAATTGTTGACAAAAACCTGTGAATTCAGATTCTTTTTCTCCAGTTCATCAATTATGTTTGCATTCTCAGTCAATCTTGCTATGCCATAAATATTACTTTTATTATCCATATTGTAACTTGTGATATCAATTTTAATTGCCAACTTTTTGTCAACCACAACTTTCAACTCCATTGGATACAAATCAAAACTGATGCCAAGCTAAAATACAAATAAATACTGTTAGATATTTTGTATGTAAAACATATAATGTATAACATAAAGAATTAATTAAAAACCATAAAATAATACCTTCTTGTTTTTATCATACAACTCTTTAGCTGTGTATTTAAACAGCTTCTTTGCTTCTTGATCAAATAAGGTTAAAGTCAAGGTTCCTGTGTTGTCTTGAAACCGAAGTAGGATTTTAAATCTAAATAAAGTATAAAATGATATTATATTACACAATTATGATAAACATATATTGTTTTTATATAAAATAAATATGTAATACCTTGGAATAACCGAAATTTTGATATTTTTGCAATTAGGATTAGAACATTCATAAGTAACAATTTCGGCCACTTCATGAGAACCATCAAGCTTATCGGTAGAAGACTCTTTTTCTTTTGCTGACTTTTTGCAGTTGCTACAAGCAAGGTAATACCATCGTATGTTTTGATGTATTCCCTTAACAGTACCAACAATAATGACCGTTTTCTCCTTGAAATTTAAAAAATGTTCAATGTGAATAAATGTTAGTATGCAAAAATCCATGATAGTTTTGTTATAACAATATACTTTGTTTATTTCTTACTAACAATATATTTTGTTTAAAAATAATGTAAAGTACCTCTAAAGGTTCAAACAAATCATCAATGTTAGAAAACATATGATTTTTGAGAAAGTCATCGTGTTCCATGTCTTGTTTTGATACAATCATCTTGATTCCACTTGATAAAAGTTGTTGTCCATTTTCAGAAACCAATCTGTTAATTTATAACAAAAAAATAATTAAATTAAATAAACTATGAAAAAAATAAATCTGAAAATACAACGGTCATTATGACCCCACAAAGTTACCTTAAGCTTAGTATCCCTGACAACAATAAAAAATTATTGTAGATAATATAAAAGAAAGTATATTATTTGTTTGTAATAATGGTAGATACTCTGTATCTTGAAGATGCAAGAGCATTTTGTGTTTTGATTTATCTTCTTCAGATGTATCCATACACCCATATTCAAATGTGTCCAATAATATCTACAAAAGCAACAAAATAGATTGCTTAAGTTAAAAAAATGATCAATTTGTAGCACATAAAAAAGAAAGTAGGATGTTATATAACAAAAGTTAATATTAAATGAACTAACCAAAAGAGTTTGACTCCAGGATGTTGTTCGAAACGATCGTATTGAAGTCAACAAAATCAAAGCCGTGTGCAGATCCATAAAAGTTTTCACACTCTTTCACAGTTGTATCGTGGTAAAAGTTAAGTTTTCTTTCTAGATCAGCAAACTTAAAATTTAAAGTATTTGGTGCGACATTAGGTTTCTTCACATATATTGAACTATCTTGTTTAAGATAGCGTTTGAATTTTGGAAACCATTTTTTCACATAAGATGCATGAATTTTCCTTCCCTAAAAAATAAACAAATAACAAATAATTATATATAATTGTTTATAAATATATACAATTTTTTTAAAAAAAATAATAATTGAATATATAAATCATATACCTCCTCATCCATCAAAATCATTTCTATCGAGTATGTGTCGTTTGCATTAAATTTTGACTTTTGAATCCAAAGATGTATGATTCGAACTTTAATTGTGAAATCATCCTTGATTGAGTCAATTTCCTTTATAGGAGTAATATGTTCCATTGTACCTTGTAATTAAAAAAAAATGTTTTGTTAACAAAAATGTTCAAATATAAAAAGAAAAATCGAAAAGCATTGATTGATTGATTGATTTATTTGTCTTAATTGTTAACTGCCATGTATCAAATACTTTTCAACTTAGGGGCAATATGGTCTTTTTGGAGTAAACGAAGTGGAAAGGGTAACATGACAGTTATAAAATATAAAAAACTATATAATAGACCATAGTAGAAGGTTTATTATTCAGAATACATAAAAAAAATACAAATAGCAATGTACATTCAGTTTTTTGTATTCAAATTAAGGCATTATGGTCTTTTCTACAGTAAATGAAGTTGATAATGAGGTCACATTATCGTTAAAAATTTTGAATAACAGTTGTGAGTTTTAGAAAATATAGCAGATTTTATTATTCAGAATACATAAATAACAGATTTTTTATTAAACATGTTGATTGATTGATTGATTTATTTATTTGTCTTAATTGTTAACTGTCATGTATCAAATACTTTTCAACTTAGGGGCAATATGGTCTTTTTGGAGTAAACGAAGTGGAACAGGGTAACATGACAGTTATAAAATATAAAAAACTATATAATAGACCATAGTAGAAGGTTTATTATTCAGAATACATAAAAAACTAAAAAAATACAAATAGCAATGTACATTCAGTTTTTTGTTTTCAAATTAAGGGCATTATGGTCTTTTCTACAGTAAATGAAGTTGATAATGAGGTCACATTATCGTTAAAAATCTGAATAACAGTTGTGAGTTTTAGAAAATATAGCAGATTTTATTATTCAGAATACATAAATAGCAGATTTTTTATTATACAGATTGATTGATTGATTTGTCTTAATTGTTAACTACCATATATCAAATACTTTTCAACTTAGGGGCAATATGGTCTTTTTGAAGTAAACGAAGTGGAAAAGGGTAACATGACAGTTATAAAAAAAAATAAAAAACTATATCATAGACTATAGTAGAAGTTTTATTATTCAGAATATATAAAAAACAAAAAAAAAGTAGAAATAGCAATATACATTCAGTTTTTTGTTTTCAAATTAAGGGCATTATGGTCTTTTCTATAGTAAATGAAGTTGATAATGAGGTCACATTATCGTTTAAAATCTGTGTAACAGTTGTGAGTTTTAGAAAATATAGCAGATTTTATTATTCATAATACATAAATAGCAGATTTTTTATTATACAGATTGATTGATTGATTAATTGATTGATTTGTCTTAATTGTTAACTGTCATATATCTAATACTTTTCAACTTAGGGGCAATATGGTCTTTTTGAAGTAAACGAAGTGGAAAAGGGTAACATGACAGTTATAAAAAAAATAAAAAACTATATCATAGACTATAGTAGAAGTTTTATTATTCAGAATACATAAAATAAAAAAAAAAAAAAAAAAAGTAGAAATAGCAATATACATTCAGTTTTTTGTTTTCAAATTAAGGGCATTACGGTCTTTTCTATAGTAAATGAAGTTGATAATGAGGTCACATTATCATTTAAAAATCTGTATAACATTTGTATTTGATACTATAATTATAGAGAAACAGCAATGTGACATCTCCAAAATCTCGGCCAGCAAAGACCGATTTTCATTTATGCTTTTAAATATTTTCAGAGTAAATCCTTTTGATTTGAAAGAGTTGCGGAATTTGTTCCCAAAAACAAAACATGATAAAACATTGTTTACCGAAGCATTTCATAAAAGAAATGTATTTTCATTATAATCAAAACTCGGGGTGTCATGTTCCGATACAGACCAATAAGCATAAACGAATACATTACAAGTCATATAACAAATATAAACATATGCAGACTTGTAAACAAAACAACTTGATGGTTCATCCATCTCATGCCCTTCCGCCACTACCTGTAATACAATTTAAAACTGAGTGGGTCAGGCTTGGGAGCCTGGTGAGCATATAGGGTTTTCAACCCACAATAAATATCATATTTAATTTTCACCAACCAACAATAACCCAATTACCCATTCCCGTTATTCTCACTTTAATGTCCCTAAAACAACTAACATAAGGGACCTAGTCTAAGAATATTTCATCGGGGCGACAACACATGCTTCGGGGGTACCTCAGCAATATAAGTCAAATAAGGCAACCATGAGGGGGATGGAGTACAGCGAATGAACACCCAAGTTCATTAACACCTACAGGTGGCGAACCTGCTAATGTTTCCACAAGACTGTCTAGAATAGCCAGTGGTCGTCATCTAAACTCCGCTAGATGACTCAATCAAACAACAACGAGGCCTCTCATCTGTTTATTACACACCAACGGTCTACCCATGTTCTACCCAACATATTAGTAGATAAAAATATACATTTGTATACATAGTTTAAAGAAAACCTGTATAGCATGCTTTAATCAACACATATATCACATAACAGATGAGGCACACACACACACATAACACGTATCTCATAAAGAAATAAGCAGATCTATAAGATAGAAGAGAGTGAATACTCATTCACACATAACACCACCAAATATATACACATAGCACATATTTTTATATAAAATACTTCGTATTATTGTATTAGAAGAAAATAACTACACACTCACTTGATCAGAAGATGATCGGACAGCACTACGGCTTATAAAAGTAGTATTCCTCAGCAGATCTGGAAGATCTCTTCGAAAATCGAACTTCTCGCGGGCAGAGCTTCGACTCGGGAACCGCGCTTCTCGGGATCTTCGGGATCTCGGGACTTGCCTCGGGGCTAGAGTATGATACCGGGGCTTCGGGGTAGCTTCGGGGGTTTTTGCGTAGAGCTTCGACACGAAAACGAGAGGGAATTGGCAAAAATACCCGGAACCCTCGCATCCTATTTATAGGAGGCTGGAGCCTCGGAGTACGCGGGGCGTACTGCGTTACGTGGGGCGTACTGCCCAAAACGTCATTGCTTACGTATCCGAAGTGCTCGAGTGCGAGTGTCGACATCCCTCGGAGTACGCTGGGCGTACTCGAGTACGCGGGGCGTACCTCGGATCAGATCGGTGACTCCTTCGGATAATGCTTCCGAATTTTGAATTAAAAATAAATACAAAATGATTAATAAACTTCGGAAATTCATAACTTCTTCATACGAACTCCGTTTTCGACGTTCTTTATATCCACGGAAAGGTGAGACCATGCTCTACGACTTTCGTTTAGACTCCGTCGGCTAATTTTGACTTTATTTTTATTAATTATTTTTAATAGGCTGGGACAGAAACTTTCGTTATAAATTCATAACTTCTTCGTTTAACGTCCGTTCTCGCCTAACTTTTTATCGTTTCAATACCAACAATGAGATCTTCGATTCTCATTTAGATTGCTTCGGCTAACAACCGCTCGATCTCAAATCGAGTAAAACAGGCTGTATACCGCTAAGCCGGAACTTCGATAAATCATAACTTCCGCATACGAAGTCAGATTTGGGCGTTCTATATATATTCGGAAACCTCGTTTCAATTACTACAACATTAACCAAAGATATTAAGTTTATTTTACACTTAAATTTTGACGCTTATTTTTATTCTTAATTAATCAAACCACATAATTAAGCAATTAAGCACAAAACACAAAATACTCAAATAATACAATCTTATTATTTCAAAACGGGTTACAGAGGTTAACCTAGACTATTACATTGCTAAAAATGGCAAGCCCGGAAACACAGGCGTTACAATTCTCTCCACCTTAGAATGATTCCGTCCCCGGAATCACACATCAACAAACAAATGCGGGTAGCGACTCAACATGTCACTCTCCGTCTCCCAGGTGAGATTCGGCCCATTCGTGTGTTTCCATCGGACAAGCACTAACCCAACCATTTTGCGTCGCAACTTCTTAGTCTTTCGGTCAACAATTGCCTCTGGTTCTTCAATCAACCTTTTGTTCTCATCAATTCTCAATTCAGAAATTGGAATTATATCGGGAACTTCTCCCGTGAACTTCCTCAAATAACACACATGAAAGGTGTTGTGAATTCCATTCAGTTCTTCGGGTAATTCGAGCTTGTAAGCTTGATTCCCAATCCTCTGAAGGACTTTAAACGGTCCAATAAACCTTGGACTCAACTTTCCCCTTTTTCCAAATCTTATAAGTCCCTTCCACGGCGAGACTTTAAGCAAAACCGAATCTCCAACCTCAAAAGTCATCGGTCTTCGCTTCTTGTCAGCATAGCTCTTTTGACGATCTTGAGCTGCTAACATTCTTTCCCTAATTATTTTCAACTTTTCAGCAGTTTGATGAACCATCTCCGGTCCCATAAACTGCTTTTCCCCAGCCTCAAGCCAACAAGACGGCGTACGACACTTCTGTCCATACAAAGCTTGATAAGGTGCCATCTTAATGCTCGAGTGAAAACTATTATTATAGGAAAATTCTACCAACGGTAAATGTTCATCCCAATTACCTAGGAATTCCAAGGTACATGCTCTCAGCATATCTTCAAGTGTTTGTATTGTTCTTTCACTCTGACCATCAGTCTGCGGATGGTAAGCTGTGCTTAAACATAACTTGGTACCCATTTCCTCTTGTAGACTTTTCCAAAACCTTGAGGTGAAACGGCTATCACGATCCGATACAATCGTTAACGGAACACCGTGAAGCCTCACAATTTCCTTCACGTAAGAATTCGCAAGCTTCTCCATAGACCATTTCTCCCTGGCCGCTATGAAATGCGCACTCTTAGTGAATCGATCAACGACCACCCAAATCATGTCGTGACCATTCTTTGTTCTGGGCAGTTTAGTGACAAAATCCATAGCAATGTCTTCCCACTTACCCATAGGCACAGGCAATGGTTCTAAACTCCCGTAAGGTTTCTGATGTTGTGTCTTGACTCTCGCACAAGTCACACACTCGGCCACATACTTTGCAACATCAAGCTTCATCGTCGGCCACCAGTAGTAGGGTTTCAGGTCCCTATACATTTTAGTGCTACCTGGATGAATTGAGTACATGGTTTTGTGAGCTTCTTCCATCAGAAGATCCCTAATTCCTCCTGACTTAGGTACCCAAATACGATCTTGGAATACCTTTAGTCCATGACCGTTAGTACCAAACACCAACGTTTTACCCAAACGTTCCTCCTTTCGGTCATTTTTCTCAGAAGCTTCCTCTTGAGCTTTCTTTATACTTTCCACAATGGTCGAGACAACTTCAATTCTCAACGCTCTTGCCCTTTTCCTTTCAAGATTGACCTTCCGACTGAGAGCATCAACAACAACATTAGCTTTACCGGGGTGGTAAAGTATCTCGCAATCGTAGTCTTTAAGTAATTCTAGCCAGCGTCGTTGCCTCATATTCAATTCTTTCTGATTAAAGAGGTATTGGAGACTCTTATGATCAGTGAAAAGTTTGCACTTCGTGCCATAGAGGTAATGCCTCCATATTTTCAGAGCGAAAACTACCGCTGCCAACTCCAAATCATGAGTAGGGTAATTCTTTTCATGCTCTTTCAGCTGTCGAGACGCATATGCTATCACCTTTTCTCTTTGGGTCAAAACACAACCCAATCCAACACCAGACGCATCGCTATAAACAGCGAAGTCTTCAACTCCATCGGGTAGAGAAAGTATCGGTGCTTCACATAGCTTCTTCTTTAACTTCTCGAATGCTTCTCTATGCTTATCACTCCAAGCATAAGTAGCTCCTTTGTGGGTCAAAGCTGTCAAGGGAGTAGCAATCGAAGAAAAGCCTTGGATAAACCTGCGGTAATATCCAGCTAATCCCAAAAAGCTTCGAATCTCCGTGGGACTTTTCGGTTGTTCCCACTTCGTCACAGCTTCGATCTTCGCTGGATCAACCATTATCCCTTCTTGGTTGACCACGTGACCCAAGAATTGGACCTCACGAATCCAAAAATCACATTTGGAGAACTTCGCATAAAGCTTCTCCTTCTTCAAAACTTCTAACACTTCTCGCAAGTGTCTGCCATGCTCCTCCTGGATTTTCGAGTAGATCAGAATGTCATCTATGAACACTATCACGGATTTATCAAGGAACGGGTTACAAACCCTATTCATCAAATCCATGAACGCTGCTGGAGCATTGGTTAGTCCAAATGACATAACCAAGAACTCGTAGTGTCCATATCTAGTTCTGAATGCAGTCTTCTCGATATCTTGCTCTCTTACTTTTAGCTGATGATATCCTGACCTCAGATCGATCTTCGAGAAATAGCTCGAACCTTGCAATTGATCAAACAGGTCATCAATCCTCAGCAACGGATATCTATTCTTTATTGTTGCCTTGTTCAGCTCTCTGTAATCGATGCACATTCTCATACTTCCATCTTTCTTCTTCACAAATAACACCGGAGCTCCCCAGGGCGATGAACTAGGTCTAATGAAACCTTTGTCCAATAACTCCTGAAGTTGCATCATTAGCTCCTTCATCTCCGTCGGTGCTAATCGATAAGGTGCTTTTGCTATTGGCGTGGTCCCTGGTAACAAGTCTATTCTGAACTCTACTTGTCTATCAGGTGGTAATCCAGGAAGATCTTCGGGAAATACTTCCGGATAATCACACACCACTGGAATACTCTGCATCACCTTCTTTTCTTTCTTAGCATCAATCACGAATGCTAAATATGATGTACATCCCTTGGTCAAACACTTTCTGGCTTTCATTAGAGAAATGATTTCAGAATTCACTCTGCGTTTGTCCCCATACACCATAAACGAATCTTTTCCAGGCGGGTTTACTTTAACTATCTTTTTCTTGCACAAAATTTCGGCATCATTGGCGCTAAGCCAATCCATTCCCAACACGATGTCGAAACCATTAAGTTCGATAGGCAATAACGCCTCGTGAAACTTATTCCCATTAAGGTCGATCAAGACGTCTTTCATACGATGGCTAATAGGTACAAACTTACCACTAGCTACTTCGACTAATAAAGCATTATCTAGTCTGTCAATAGGCAAAGCTAGCTTTCTACCAAACTCATGCGAAATAAAGGAGTAGTTGGCTCCAGAATCAAACAATATATGAGCAGGTAATTCGTTTACGAGAAAGGTACCTGAAGCGACATCAGCTTCATCCTTCGCAGCTTCCAGTGTCATCTGGAATGCTCTCGCCTTTGGCTTTGGTGGAATGTTGGGCTTTGCTGCCTCCTTCTTCTTTGGACAGTCTTTCAAAATATGCCCCTCTTCATTACACCCAAAACACATCCTTTTGTTGTTCGGACATTCATTGGCAAAATGTCCGACCTTTCCACACTTGTAGCAGGTCACATCCTCGCTACATTTCCCAAAGTGCTTTTTCTTACACTTATCACACCACTTCGCCTCGCCTCCTTTTCCTCCAAACTTTTTCGAATCAGATTTCGAAAATTTTCCTTTCTTACCGGAACCAGATGTTCCCTCAAACTTCCTTTTCTCACCAACATCAGCCTTGTCGGTGGTTCTCCCCTTGATCATGTTCTCCACAGACTTGGCAGCCCAGATAGCTGCCTCTAGAGTAAGTGCCTGACGTACTGGCACCTCGTACTCCCATGGAAGTCCCTTCGCATACCGGTCCACCTTTGTCAACTCGTCTGGAACGATACGCAAGGCAAACTCCATCTTATCGGTGAAGTTATTGGTGTATTCATCAACTGACATGCTGCCTTTCGTCAATGTCAGAAACTTGTTCTCCAACTCCAACAGATTTTGAGCCGAGCAGAACTTGCGCTTGAACTGCACCAAGAACTCTGCCCATGACAATTGCAGTGGCTCATTAGGGCTTAAGGTCTTCCCTAGAGTGTTCCACCAACGAACGGCTCCACCTCGGAATTGACGCACGGCATAGATAGTCTGCAACTTGCCTCTACAGCCACATGTCATAAAGGCTAACTCCATTTCGGAGATCCAATCCATAACCCCAATCGGATCCTCCTTTCCATTGAAGGTCGATGGTTTGCAAGTCAAAAAGTCCTTGTACTTGCATCCCATTCCATCATTCCTTCCATCTTGGTTATCTTGCCTAACTATCGGTGGGTTGGCTGGACCAACAGACCCACTGAAGTTTCCACCTTCCGAGTGCCCTTCATTTAATTCAGGCTCTTCCACACGAATCGACAGTTCTTCACGATTCTGTTGAAGCAACCGTCTAGTTTCATCCATCTGACGATACAACATCGTCTGAATCATCAATTGCACACCAGCCATGGTTATTGGCTCAGGTGCTGCTGCTACGACAGGTATTGGCTCAATCACTGGTGGTTGATTCCTGTTTTCGTCAGCATTTCCAACTCCACTTCTTGTTCTCACCATTTTGATCTACACACCGAATAAGGTGAAATTAGATCCTCAATCATGATAGATATTCAAATCATCCTTATCACTCCGAAACGTTTACATGCTAGTTCTAATATCGTAGACGTACGCTTAGAATCCTACACACATAAGGTTTCTGTATCCGGTCGGCAACAGACCATAGATCCGAACAAATAATATCATATATGGCAACATATAACATTTAGCACATAAAGCATTTTAGGCAACTTTCCTAAAATAAATTAGTGCTCGTGTCTAAACCACAACAGACACACATCTCAAAACTTCACTTAGCATTCTAAGTTTAAGTCTAGAAATCCTACAAATTCCTAGTTCGCTTAAACTAATGCTCTGATACCAACTGTGACATCCCCAAAATCTCGGCCAGCAAAGACCGATTTTCATTTATGCTTTTAAATATTTTCAGAGTAAATCCTTTTGATTTGAAAGAGTTGCGGAATTTGTTCCCAAAAACAAAACATGATAAAACATTGTTTACCGAAGCATTTCATAAAAGAAATGTATTTTCATTATAATCAAAACTCGGGGTGTCATGTTCCGATACAGACCAATAAGCATAAACGAATACATTACAAGTCATATAACAAATATAAACATATGCAGACTTGTAAACAAAACAACTTGATGGTTCATCCATCTCATGCCCTTCCGCCACTACCTGTAATACAATTTAAAACTGAGTGGGTCAGGCTTGGGAGCCTGGTGAGCATATAGGGTTTTCAACCCACAATAAATATCATATTTAATTTTCACCAACCAACAATAACCCAATTACCCATTCCCGTTATTCTCACTTTAATGTCCCTAAAACAACTAACATAAGGGACCTAGTCTAAGAATATTTCATCGGGGCGACAACACATGCTTCGGGGGTACCTCAGCAATATAAGTCAAATAAGGCAACCATGAGGGGGATGGAGTACAGCGAATGAACACCCAAGTTCATTAACACCTACAGGTGGCGAACCTGCTAATGTTTCCACAAGACTGTCTAGAATAGCCAGTGGTCGTCATCTAAACTCCGCTAGATGACTCAATCAAACAACAACGAGGCCTCTCATCTGTTTATTACACACCAACGGTCTACCCATGTTCTACCCAACATATTAGTAGATAAAAATATACATTTGTATACATAGTTTAAAGAAAACCTGTATAGCATGCTTTAATCAACACATATATCACATAACAGATGAGGCACACACACACACATAACACGTATCTCATAAAGAAATAAGCAGATCTATAAGATAGAAGAGAGTGATACTCATTCACACATAACACCACCAAATATATACACATAGCACGTATTTTTATATAAAATACTTCGTATTATTGTATTAGAAGAAAATAACTACACACTCACTTGATCAGAAGATGATCGGACAGCACTACGGCTTATAAAAGTAGTATTCCTCAGCAGATCTGGAAGATCTCTTCGAAAATCGAACTTCTCGCGGGCAGAGCTTCGACTCGGGAACCGCGCTTCTCGGGATCTTCGGGATCTCGGGACTTGCCTCGGGGCTAGAGTATGATACCGGGGCTTCGGGGTAGCTTCGGGGGTTTTTGTTCAGAGCTTCGACACGAAAACGAGAGGGAATTGGCAAAAATACCCGGAACCCTCGCATCCTATTTATAGGAGGCTGGAGCCTCGGAGTACGCGGGGCGTACTGCGTTACGTGGGGCGTACTGCCCAAAACGTCATTGCTTACGTATCCGAAGTGCTCGAGTGCGAGTGTCGACATCCCTCGGAGTACGCTGGGCGTACTCGAGTACGCGGGGCGTACCTCGGATCAGATCGGTGACTCCTTCGGATAATGCTTCCGAATTTTGAATTAAAAATAAATACAAAATGATTAATAAACTTCGGAAATTCATAACTTCTTCATACGAACTCCGTTTTCGACGTTCTTTATATCCACGGAAAGGTGAGACCATGCTCTACGACTTTCGTTTAGACTCCGTCGGCTAATTTTGACTTTATTTTTATTAATTATTTTTAATAGGCTGGGACAGAAACTTTCGTTATAAATTCATAACTTCTTCGTTTAACGTCCGTTCTCGCCTAACTTTTTATCGTTTCAATACCAACAATGAGATCTTCGATTCTCATTTAGATTGCTTCGGCTAACAACCGCTCGATCTCAAATCGAGTAAAACAGGCTGTATACCGCTAAGCCGGAACTTCGATAAATCATAACTTCCGCATACGAAGTCAGATTTGGGCGTTCTATATATATTCGGAAACCTCGTTTCAATTACTACAACATTAACCAAAGATATTAAGTTTATTTTACACTTAAATTTTGACGCTTATTTTTATTCTTAATTAATCAAACCACATAATTAAGCAATTAAGCACAAAACACAAAATACTCAAATAATACAATCTTATTATTTCAAAACGGGTTACAGAGGTTAACCTAGACTATTACATTGCTAAAAATGGCAAGCCCGGAAACACAGGCGTTACAATTCTCTCCACCTTAGAATGATTCCGTCCCCGGAATCACACATCAACAAACAAATGCGGGTAGCGACTCAACATGTCACTCTCCGTCTCCCAGGTGAGATTCGGCCCATTCGTGTGTTTCCATCGGACAAGCACTAACCCAACCATTTTGCGTCGCAACTTCTTAGTCTTTCGGTCAACAATTGCCTCTGGTTCTTCAATCAACCTTTTGTTCTCATCAATTCTCAATTCAGAAATTGGAATTATATCGGGAACTTCTCCCGTGAACTTCCTCAAATAACACACATGAAAGGTGTTGTGAATTCCATTCAGTTCTTCGGGTAATTCGAGCTTGTAAGCTTGATTCCCAATCCTCTGAAGGACTTTAAACGGTCCAATAAACCTTGGACTCAACTTTCCCCTTTTTCCAAATCTTATAAGTCCCTTCCACGGCGAGACTTTAAGCAAAACCGAATCTCCAACCTCAAAAGTCATCGGTCTTCGCTTCTTGTCAGCATAGCTCTTTTGACGATCTTGAGCTGCTAACATTCTTTCCCTAATTATTTTCAACTTTTCAGCAGTTTGATGAACCATCTCCGGTCCCATAAACTGCTTTTCCCCAGCCTCAAGCCAACAAGACGGCGTACGACACTTCTGTCCATACAAAGCTTGATAAGGTGCCATCTTAATGCTCGAGTGAAAACTATTATTATAGGAAAATTCTACCAACGGTAAATGTTCATCCCAATTACCTAGGAATTCCAAGGTACATGCTCTCAGCATATCTTCAAGTGTTTGTATTGTTCTTTCACTCTGACCATCAGTCTGCGGATGGTAAGCTGTGCTTAAACATAACTTGGTACCCATTTCCTCTTGTAGACTTTTCCAAAACCTTGAGGTGAAACGGCTATCACGATCCGATACAATCGTTAACGGAACACCGTGAAGCCTCACAATTTCCTTCACGTAAGAATTCGCAAGCTTCTCCATAGACCATTTCTCCCTGGCCGCTATGAAATGCGCACTCTTAGTGAATCGATCAACGACCACCCAAATCATGTCGTGACCATTCTTTGTTCTGGGCAGTTTAGTGACAAAATCCATAGCAATGTCTTCCCACTTACCCATAGGCACAGGCAATGGTTCTAAACTCCCGTAAGGTTTCTGATGTTGTGTCTTGACTCTCGCACAAGTCACACACTCGGCCACATACTTTGCAACATCAAGCTTCATCGTCGGCCACCAGTAGTAGGGTTTCAGGTCCCTATACATTTTAGTGCTACCTGGATGAATTGAGTACATGGTTTTGTGAGCTTCTTCCATCAGAAGATCCCTAATTCCTCCTGACTTAGGTACCCAAATACGATCTTGGAATACCTTTAGTCCATGACCGTTAGTACCAAACACCAACGTTTTACCCAAACGTTCCTCCTTTCGGTCATTTTTCTCAGAAGCTTCCTCTTGAGCTTTCTTTATACTTTCCACAATGGTCGAGACAACTTCAATTCTCAACGCTCTTGCCCTTTTCCTTTCAAGATTGACCTTCCGACTGAGAGCATCAGCAACAACATTAGCTTTACCGGGGTGGTAAAGTATCTCGCAATCGTAGTCTTTAAGTAATTCTAGCCAGCGTCGTTGCCTCATATTCAATTCTTTCTGATTAAAGAGGTATTGGAGACTCTTATGATCAGTGAAAAGTTTGCACTTCGTGCCATAGAGGTAATGCCTCCATATTTTCAGAGCGAAAACTACCGCTGCCAACTCCAAATCATGAGTAGGGTAATTCTTTTCATGCTCTTTCAGCTGTCGAGACGCATATGCTATCACCTTTTCTCTTTGGGTCAAAACACAACCCAATCCAACACCAGACGCATCGCTATAAACAGCGAAGTCTTCAACTCCATCGGGTAGAGAAAGTATCGGTGCTTCACATAGCTTCTTCTTTAACTTCTCGAATGCTTCTCTATGCTTATCACTCCAAGCATAAGTAGCTCCTTTGTGGGTCAAAGCTGTCAAGGGAGTAGCAATCGAAGAAAAGCCTTGGATAAACCTGCGGTAATATCCAGCTAATCCCAAAAAGCTTCGAATCTCCGTGGGACTTTTCGGTTGTTCCCACTTCGTCACAGCTTCGATCTTCGCTAGATCAACCATTATCCCTTCTTGGTTGACCACGTGACCCAAGAATTGGACCTCACGAATCCAAAAATCACATTTGGAGAACTTCGCATAAAGCTTCTCCTTCTTCAAAACTTCTAACACTTCTCGCAAGTGTCTGCCATGCTCCTCCTGGCTTTTCGAGTAGATCAGAATGTCATCTATGAACACTATCACGGATTTATCAAGGAACGGGTTACAAACCCTATTCATCAAATCCATGAACGCTGCTGGAGCATTGGTTAGTCCAAATGACATAACCAAGAACTCGTAGTGTCCATATCTAGTTCTGAATGCAGTCTTCTCGATATCTTGCTCTCTTACTTTTAGCTGATGATATCCTGACCTCAGATCGATCTTCGAGAAATAGCTCGAACCTTGCAATTGATCAAACAGGTCATCAATCCTCGGCAACGGATATCTATGCTTTATTGTTGCCTTGTTCAGCTCTCTGTAATCGATGCACATTCTCATACTTCCATCTTTCTTCTTCACAAATAACACCGGAGCTCCCCAGGGCGATGAACTAGGTCTAATGAAACCTTTGTCCAATAACTCCTGAAGTTGCATCATTAGCTCCTTCATCTCCGTCGGTGCTAATCGATAAGGTGCTTTTGCTATTGGCGTGGTCCCTGGTAACAAGTCTATTCTGAACTCTACTTGTCTATCAGGTGGTAATCCAGGAAGATCTTCGGGAAATACTTCCGGATAATCACACACCACTGGAATACTCTGCATCACCTTCTTTTCTTTCTTAGCATCAATCACGAATGCTAAATATGATGTACATCCCTTGGTCAAACACTTTCTGGCTTTCATTAGAGAAATGATTTCAGAATTCACTCTGCGTTTGTCCCCATACACCATAAACGAATCTTTTCCAGGCGGGTTTACTTTAACTATCTTTTTCTTGCACAAAATTTCGGCATCATTGGCGCTAAGCCAATCCATTCCCAACACGATGTCGAAACCATTAAGTTCGATAGGCAATAACGCCTCGTGAAACTTATTCCCATTAAGGTCGATCAAGACGTCTTTCATACGATGGCTAATAGGTACAAACTTACCACTAGCTACTTCGACTAATAAAGCATTATCTAGTCTGTCAATAGGCAAAGCTAGCTTTCTACCAAACTCATGCGAAATAAAGGAGTAGTTGGCTCCAGAATCAAACAATATATGAGCAGGTAATTCGTTTACGAGAAAGGTACCTGAAGCGACATCAGCTTCATCCTTCGCAGCTTCCAGTGTCATCTGGAATGCTCTCGCCTTTGGCTTTGGTGGAATGTTGGGCTTTGCTGCCTCCTTCTTCTTTGGACAGTCTTTCAAAATATGCCCCTCTTCATTACACCCAAAACACATCCTTTTGTTGTTCGGACATTCATTGGCAAAATGTCCGACCTTTCCACACTTGTAGCAGGTCACATCCTCGCTACATTTCCCAAAGTGCTTTTTCTTACACTTATCACACCACTTCGCCTCGCCTCCTTTTCCTCCAAACTTTTTCGAATCAGATTTCGAAAATTTTCCTTTCTTACCGGAACCAGATGTTCCCTCAAACTTCCTTTTCTCACCAACATCAGCCTTGTCGGTGGTTCTCCCCTTGATCATGTTCTCCACAGACTTGGCAGCCCAGATAGCTGCCTCTAGAGTAAGTGCCTGACGTACTGGCACCTCGTACTCCCATGGAAGTCCCTTCGCATACCGGTCCACCTTTGTCAACTCGTCTGGAACGATACGCAAGGCAAACTCCATCTTATCGGTGAAGTTATTGGTGTATTCATCAACTGACATGCTGCCTTTCGTCAATGTCAGAAACTTGTTCTCCAACTCCAACAGATTTTGAGCCGAGCAGAACTTGCGCTTGAACTGCACCAAGAACTCTGCCCATGACAATTGCAGTGGCTCATTAGGGCTTAAGGTCTTCCCTAGAGTGTTCCACCAACGAACGGCTCCACCTCGGAATTGACGCACGGCATAGATAGTCTGCAACTTGCCTCTACAGCCACATGTCATAAAGGCTAACTCCATTTCGGAGATCCAATCCATAACCCCAATCGGATCCTCCTTTCCATTGAAGGTCGATGGTTTGCAAGTCAAAAAGTCCTTGTACTTGCATCCCATTCCATCATTCCTTCCATCTTGGTTATCTTGCCTAACTATCGGTGGGTTGGCTGGACCAACAGACCCACTGAAGTTTCCACCTTCCCGTTATTCTCACTTTAATGTCCCTAAAACAACTAACATAAGGGACCTAGTCTAAGAATATTTCATCGGGGCGACAACACATGCTTCGGGGGTACCTCAGCAATATAAGTCAAATAAGGCAACCATGAGGGGGATGGAGTACAGCGAATGAACACCCAAGTTCATTAACACCTACAGGTGGCGAACCTGCTAATGTTTCCACAAGACTGTCTAGAATAGCCAGTGGTCGTCATCTAAACTCCGCTAGATGACTCAATCAAACAACAACGAGGCCTCTCATCTGTTTATTACACACCAACGGTCTACCCATGTTCTACCCAACATATTAGTAGATAAAAATATACATTTGTATACATAGTTTAAAGAAAACCTGTATAGCATGCTTTAATCAACACATATATCACATAACAGATGAGGCACACACACACACATAACACGTATCTCATAAAGAAATAAGCAGATCTATAAGATAGAAGAGAGTGAATACTCATTCACACATAACACCACCAAATATATACACATAGCACGTATTTTTATATAAAATACTTCGTATTATTGTATTAGAAGAAAATAACTACACACTCACTTGATCAGAAGATGATCGGACAGCACTACGGCTTATAAAAGTAGTATTCCTCAGCAGATCTGGAAGATCTCTTCGAAAATCGAACTTCTCGCGGGCAGAGCTTCGACTCGGGAACCGCGCTTCTCGGGATCTTCGGGATCTCGGGACTTGCCTCGGGGCTAGAGTATGATACCGGGGCTTCGGGGTAGCTTCGGGGGTTTTTGCGCAGAGCTTCGACACGAAAACGAGAGGGAATTGGCAAAAATACCCGGAACCCTCGCATCCTATTTATAGGAGGCTGGAGCCTCGGAGTACGCGGGGCGTACTGCGTTACGTGGGGCGTACTGCCCAAAACGTCATTGCTTACGTATCCGAAGTGCTCGAGTGCGAGTGTCGACATCCCTCGGAGTACGCTGGGCGTACTCGAGTACGCGGGGCGTACCTCGGATCAGATCGGTGACTCCTTCGGATAATGCTTCCGAATTTTGAATTAAAAATAAATACAAAATGATTAATAAACTTCGGAAATTCATAACTTCTTCATACGAACTCCGTTTTCGACGTTCTTTATATCCACGGAAAGGTGAGACCATGCTCTACGACTTTCGTTTAGACTCCGTCGGCTAATTTTGACTTTATTTTTATTAATTATTTTTAATAGGCTGGGACAGAAACTTTCGTTATAAATTCATAACTTCTTCGTTTAACGTCCGTTCTCGCCTAACTTTTTATCGTTTCAATACCAACAATGAGATCTTCGATTCTCATTTAGATTGCTTCGGCTAACAACCGCTCGATCTCAAATCGAGTAAAACAGGCTGTATACCGCTAAGCCGGAACTTCGATAAATCATAACTTCCGCATACGAAGTCAGATTTGGGCGTTCTATATATATTCGGAAACCTCGTTTCAATTACTACAACATTAACCAAAGATATTAAGTTTATTTTACACTTAAATTTTGACGCTTATTTTTATTCTTAATTAATCAAACCACATAATTAAGCAATTAAGCACAAAACACAAAATACTCAAATAATACAATCTTATTATTTCAAAACGGGTTACAGAGGTTAACCTAGACTATTACATTGCTAAAAATGGCAAGCCCGGAAACACAGGCGTTACAAGCAATGCAGGGGAAATAGTAAAATAGTAAAATACATATAGAAGCAGAAATTATATACCATAGAAAGAGAGAATGAATATACGTAACAAAACTAAACCTGGTTGATTATGCAGTCCACAAGAAGAAGGCGATTGGTATACCCTGAATATAGGAAAAACAGATTGCGAACACAATTTTTTTTTCAAAATCGATGAGTATAAGATCGATATATGAAGAACAAAAAGAAAACAATGTAGTATCCCTTACCAGACGATGAATATTCGAATTATTCGTATTGAAAGAGGAACGTAGCTGTTTGTGTATATACATATATTTAAATTTAAATTAGGAAGACTTTGCCTGATTTTTTGGGATTATTATTCGATTGACTGTTTATTTGGGATAGAGATAAAGTTTAGCACATATTTTCTTCCTAATTTATTGCAGATTTATATGGTATAATTGATAATTAAAATTTTAAATATCAAAGTTGTTGTTTTTGCCGGATATGCAGTATTCTTGGAACGGAAGGGCAAAGTGGGAAATTCAGTTAAGACTATTGAGCGGAAAAATGAAAGGAGTTGGACGCATGGGAGTGACACATGGCGGTATTGGTACTGTTTTATTAGGAGTGTATATATATATATATATATATATATATATATATATATATATATATATATATATATATATATATATATAAATGAAAGTAAGGGGTATAATAGTGTTTTTAAGTTGATAAGGACCAAAATCACTAAAAATATTTAAAATTGAACCACTGATACATCATAAATTTTTTTTATCAAAACTGCAAAATTTTAATAACCACTTGAAATACTTTTGCAATTTTTTCAATATTTTATTAATCCCTATTCTAATAAATGAATAGTTTTAATCTCATTGTGACAAGTGTCACTCTAATACAAGTACTCATTAATATTATGTCATGTGTCATGTAAATATATTAGGCAACCATTTCAAAATTCAAATTTATATTTTCTAATTATATGTTAAATTTGAAGTTATAATAACTTTAAAAATTTGATATATCTCTTAATTAATAATTTATTTAAAATCATTTATTTAAAACAACTGATTAATAATTATATATTTTTATTATGAAAGTTTAATTAATTTTATAACCGTAGTTTCCACGGGTTATAAACTATTATAAAATAAAATTGATAGTGTAGAGATACACGCGGATAGCATTTATCGTGGAGGCCCGTCTCTCCCCACTTTGTACACGATTTATAGAAGCGAAGAGACTTTTTTTTCAACTATTTTATCAGCTTCATACAATGCTTTATTGCTTTATACAACGTATAAGAAAACAAACTCTTATTTATGCCTCGTTGTACATATGTACAATACATATAATATTAATTTTTAATCACTAGCATGCCATTTCTTCAAAAGCTTTAGGGTTCAAATGTTGTTTGAGACACATATATAAAACTTAGGAGTGGAATAGAATTAGTGTCAGTTGTCATCCTAAAAATATCATTGACTCCGTTTGCAAATGTTATCAATGTATAATTTTGTAAGACATACAAAAGTGTCGCCTGTGTTGTATTGAGCCCAATACAGTTAGTTATGAAAAAAAAGGAGGGCTCAGTTTTGTTGGAGCCCACACTGATTTGGACTTTAGTTTTCTTATTTTCTGTTTGTTGGTTTTATTTTTGTTTATGTTTGATATTTCATTACGTCATCAAATGTGACTAATATATATTAGAGTAACTTATGAAATTAAAAAACCTAAATTATATATATATATATATATATATATATATATATATATATATATATATATATATATACACACATACAAAAGGGATCTACCAAAGTTCTAATCTGATTGTTGTCCTTTGATCCCGTGGTCATGAAGATTTGTTTGCAATGACTTTTAGGCATGATGCATACTACATAGCCTCGTGTCCGATCGGCGATTAATCATGGTGCCCGTAAGTTGACTCGAAGACCCTCGTTAGGGGAGACCCTTCTTTCCAAAAAATATACACAAAGGTAAAATAATAATTAAAAAAAATACAGGGTTGTAAACATGTCAATAGAAGCTCGACTTGAAATGATAGATTGAACTTGAACTTGATGTTTTTTCACTTATAAGCTCAATTTTGGTTCATAAATTTTGAGAGCCTAAACAACTCAAAGACATCTACCAAACATGTTTGATAAAAACAAGCTCAATTAGCGCATATATATCTATTTAAACTTTGGTAAATACAAGTTTGGCTCGAGATTATCCACAAATATTAAAAAATTGCATTTCTGTAGTTTCGACTAAAATTTCATTGATGCTTAATGAAAATAAAATATGATAAAGCAACTTCGAACTAAAGCATATTCGATAACAAGACATATATATGAGATATTATAAAAACAAAGGTGAGATTGATATGTAAGGTCAATAGGGTGATAGATTCGGTAAATTAGTACATGCACTACATTATTGAAGTATCAAACCATCGGTATCCACTAGATAAGTGTTGAAAGTAGGGACAATTATAATATCGAGCTATCAAGCTTTAAAACCGAATCAAATAATTTTGAATCAATTATTTGGTATGTTTTCTAACAAAGCAACTTAGTTCCGGCTTGAAAACGATTTTCTAATTTGATTCATATATTTTCTATCGATATGAATTGCAACAAAACTAATCTAACCAACATGATAGTTTATTTTTATACTGATTTTTAGGTTATATTTGACATATTAACCGAAAAGCTAGTCACTAGCTAAAAGATTTGTTGGTAGTTGATAAGCTAGTTTATTAAAAATAATGTTTGGTAGAAACTAAGTTAACTGAAAAGTGTAAAATGATATATAATGGTATATAGAAAATATAATTATTATTAATTATAAATGGTTAATGGTATATGCTAAGAATTAAAAAAGAGCTCTATAAGCTAGTTGAAAAACTACTTTAAGTAGTTTTAAAAAAAAAAAAAAATTATATCGATTTCTTTTGCCAAAAATTTCAATGAAAAAAAAAACACAGAAAAAATAAGTCAAGTTGGGATGGACCATATATCCTTAACGCCTTAATGTCTCTATTTCTTTTCATTAATCCATAATATGTTGGTTTAATTATATTTTACCAGTAACATAATACTTCTTTTAACAATAATTAAAAAAAATGGATGAAATATTCAAAATTTATTTCCATGTCTAAAAAAGTATAATCATTTTAGTAAAAAAGAATTATTATTATAATACTCGTAATAAATATAATCTTTTATCGTATTCTTAACTATTTATAGACAAGAAGTATGAAAAAATCATGCCGAAAGAATATACCGATTTAACACGTTCATTTTACCATATCTACTGTTTGCCAAATAATATGGATAGTTTTTTAATTTATTTGGTAAAGTGGGTTGAATAGTTATATTTTTTGTTAGATACATGGTTATATTCTAAAACAATCGTCTGCCCACGTTTATGGCAACGCATATAAGTTTTTCTTTTTCGGATATTTACAAAAAGGTTTTCTAAGTATTGAAAAAATCATTATTTAATCGGGAACAAAGATGTTCCGGGTTATCAAATTTTGTGTTGGATTATCCATTTTGTGCCTGTTACAACACAGGGTGAGAAGCGACACACAAAAAAAAAAAAAAAAAAAAAAGAAAAAAAAAAAAAAAAAAAAAAAAAGAAAGAAAAAAAAATCTAACATATGAGACTAAAGGTACATTCCAGCTTGAATTCTCTTACATCCCATACGGGCATTAACTATGGATTGATATTCGGAACATATGAAAAATATGTGACTTTAACATCATCCATAACTCTGACTCTTCCATGGAGGAGGTTCGTCTCCAGGCATGGATGATGACAATGACGGTGACCGGGAAGAATAACCTTTTACTTGAACTTCATGTACCGGTCACTAAAGCCATGCTCGTATTTTGTGATAGCATTTCGACAGTTTGTATTTCTAACAACCCAATATATCATCAACGCACTAAACATGTTGAAATTGATATTCATTTTGTTCGAGAGTTAGTTCAGATTGGAAGAATCCGCATCATCCACGTTCCTACCGATCATCAATATGCTAACATATTCACTAATGGTCTTCCTCGGCAACTCTTCCAAGTCAATGTTGCAGGTTAATCAGATATGTATGTCTTTTCAATGCCTTTTGGAACGAACATTGTTACGAATAATTGATGGGAATGATGTCCAATATTTTTGTTGTTGTTGTTGTTACGAGTATGCATTCGAATCAGGGCCGGTCCTGAGGATTCAAATGCCCAGGACGATGTTGGTGATTTTAGTGTCACCATGTCATTTTAAGTAACTGGAACTAACATGTGAGCTAAGAGGCTTCATGGTTTTGTACTCTAATACATGTACGGGGTTGTGTGGAGTGCACGCATGTATAAGATTGATTCAGAAGCCGGTTTGATGACTATTCGGGGGTCCGGGGGCAGCTCCCCCGGGTCCAGGGTTTCCAAAGGGGCAGTGCCCCTTTGGCGGGGTCTAGGGGCGCTAGCGGGGTCCAAGGGGCAGAGCCCCTGGCTTAATATTTTGCATGTGGGAACATAATGGAAAATTGAATTTCTTGAGGGTGATTATGGTAAAACTAACGAAACTCGTTAGTTTTTGGTAACCCTAATCCGGATTAATATTACTTGCTTCCAAAGCAAGTAATGACGACCCAACCCTAATGAAACCCTAATTGTGTTTAGTATATAAACAACTCTTCCTTTCCAGAAGACGGTTGTTCTTTAGCTCTCGTTTTTCTTCACACATTCACAGAACCCTTTAGCATAATAGCTTCCGTTTTCTGTGCCTAGAAACATAGGTGTCCACTTGGATTATCCTAGACTGGATTTCTTGTAACCCAAGCATATGGTAGAAATATCTGTTTGGAAAGTGATATCACGATCCAAGCTGGTATCCAGATCTCCACCGCAAACCCTAATTTTCCCAACAGACGAGACAGAAAAAAAATGCCCTTAGGCTCTAACGTAAATAGAATAAATGACAAATTAATGAACTAGTGATCAACTCTCCTAGCATTCCGTGTATGAGAGAATGCAAATTAGTGAATAGAATAAATTATATTGTGATGTGATGAATAGAATGCAATAAAAAATGGTGTGAATGAATTTTACAATCATAAGATTAAATACTAAGGAGCCAATTACAATCATGAAGAAAATGCTTGAATTGTTCTTCTGTATTTATTCATTTCTACCCCTCTGAGCCTTCTATAATGAACATGTAAAATTTTAGGTTGTCCCCACTTGCAGCTGATGCTTTTGGAGGAATGGATTCTCTCCACTGAATTGGAATTTTGAAGGAACTATAATTTGTCATGGCTTTGTTCGGTAGAAAACATGATGGAATTTAATCACGTTAATCTATCAAATGATTTGGAATTGTAATGTCAGTTTGTTGGCTTGGAAATAGAATATAATTCAACAATTATATATATTTAAATAAATTATTTAGTATAAATATATAATGAGGTATTTTGGTAAGAAGAATAAAACTGAAATACTAAATTCCTTCCACATAACCTAGAGTGAAAGTTGAATGATTATGAGGGAATTAAATTCCGTTGATTGGCAGCCAAACTGTAGTCATTGAACTCAATTCCTTCAAATTCTTTCTGTTAAAATCCATAAACAGATAAACTAGACACTTCCAACAATTCTTCCATGGATATCTCTGAATTTTGATAACATATTAACATAAATACACGAATGATCGATTAGACAATTACCTGATTAGCACTGTCTGCAAGAGTAGACGATCTAGTGATTTCCCGTTTCCGTAATCGATTAATCGAGAGTCGTTGAAAAGATTGTTGCCTCCTGTTGCCTTCGATTGTGGACTATGACGCGTCAGTTAGAGGATTGGCGTGACTGACTGACTTCTCATCTGGATTGAAAGCTAAATTCAGTATTAAAAAAATAAAAAAAATGGTCCCTGAGAAAAATAGGCCCTGTGCACAAGCCCTTCTTGCCCCCCTTTACCACCGGCCATGATTCGAATACATTGCAATTGTTTATTGTGAATCATGTTGTCTAAAGTTGTGTTAACCGATTTGTTACATATAGAGATGAAAACGGGGTCGGGGAATAGCGGGGACATCAGACCCCATTCCCATCACAAAAATCCTCATTCCAATCCTTATCCTAATCAACATCCCCAATCATATACTCTAATAAATGAAAGTTTTTTTTTGTCATTTGTCACACTCTCATTTAATTTGTCAAATGTCATTTTAAGGTTATTTTGAATTAATTTTTTTCACATGTCATTCTATAGGTTTTTCTATTTTATTAAATTTCACATAATACTTTAATGTAATAATTGCAATAAATGTAGTAATAAATGGATATCAATTTTATTAATGAACTTATTTTTTAATTTCAAAATTCCTAAAATTAAAGCTCATTAATTTCTTTTGTTTATTTATCTAAATTATTTGTTTAAATTTAAAGATAAAAAAACATTTTCATTATAATAATTCATTGTTTTTCTTATTTTCTAATGAATTCAAAGTTCTCAAATATTTAGACATTTATATTTAACTTTTTTTTTACATTAACTCATATAATACATGGGTCTCACAACAAGTGATGAATATATATGAATCATCATCCCCCCTAACGAGGACCAGGGACCCCTAATAGGGAGTCAGAGATTTTTTTCTATTCTAATAATATAAAAACTTTTACATAAAGAAAAACTCTAAATTCCAATTTTATCAATATAAGATTAAAGATTCTACAAACCATAAAAATATTCATAGATTGTATTAAAACTATAAAGAAATTTTTTACCAAATTTAAATACATACATGAAAAATCAAGTAGAAAAAATTATGAGAATGATATTCGAAGTAATAATAGATAAACTAAGGAAAAAAATTACACACTAAGATTAAATTAGATAAACAAATAAGGAAAAGAATAATTTCAATCAAATAATTATTTATGAGTTGAGTTATTTGAATCAAACTTTAGGTATCGTAAGTTTTACTAATTTGGAGATTCCCCTTCCCTGGTCAAGTTAGTGATTTCCCGGTCAATCTGGGTGCGGTTTTTGGGTTCTCTATTGGAGTTAGATACCAGTCTACAACTCCTATTGCAAATCAATTCCTAGGAAAAACAATTTCGACGGATTTTGGTCGTTTGGCGCCGAAACATAATATTTAATTTATTACATATGACGTTAAATCCCATAGAGACATAATATGTAATAAAATTTGCTTAAAATGGCCTATACAGGAGGTTGATTTTAAGTATAAATGTAAGCAAGTTGCATATACGCTAAAATCGTTATGTAAATCTGTTGATGTTGATTGATGATTCAAACATAAGTCCACACGAGGTACGGTACTGATGGAATATTTTGAAGATATAATATTCTGATAAAATGTAATCTAATAACGATAATATTGACCAACGGTAACCCAAATAGTATAATTATACGATTTTATTGTTATGATGATTACGAAGAAACTAAAACTACTTAGTGAGGATTGCCCATTCATTACCATTCACCGAACTCTCAACCCACAAACATAAGCTATCACTTTCCCAAAATCTAACTTCACGTAGCAATTAGCAAAGACTTTCAATTCATAAAAAAAATTCAAACTAGCATTCACAACATGGGAGAACCAAAAAAAATTAGGGGTTGCATAAAAAAGATTAGTTGTTGCACTTATATATAAAAAAAGGGAAATCTTCAGAAATATCCCAATATTTACGGAAAAGTTACATTTTAGTCCCAAGATTTTTTTTTGAACGAAAAAGTCCCGAAAACCGGCAAAAATTTGCAGTTTGACCCTTTTTGACCGATTGAAACCGGTACCAAATTAATTTGGGACTATTTCGTAAACTAATCCAAAATATTGGGATTTTTCTATAAACAAAAAATATTATAACTTTTCTACAAACAAAACCCTTATTATTATTATTATTATTATTATTATTATTATTAAAAATATAAATAAGGATACTATTTTTTGAACTTGTTATTATTAATATTGTTACTAATACATATAAATGCATTAAATGAAAAAAATAATATTAATGACATTGTTTAAGGGTGGAGGTGGAGGAGATGGTGATGCTTTTAGCATTGAAATCGTGAATGTCTGTTTGTATATTCTTACTTTGTATATGGTCATTTCATATTTGTTATTATTGTTTTCAATTCATAATATTAATACTTAACAATTTGAAAGAAGTTGCATATTAATAGTTTAATGTAGTAGGGTTTCTCACTTTGTATATAAAATTGTTTAAGGTAGAATAATTACTTTTCAAATCCAACAAATCCACTACAAACATCTGCGTAGGTAACCCATATCAAAATTCAAAAGTATTAATTATAATATTTTGTTTAATAAAAAGTAATAGGAATAATTCAAAAGTATTAATCCAAAAAACATGTCATGTTACTTTTTATTAAACAAGATATTGTAATTAATATTTTTGAATTTAGATATGGACTACCTATGTAGATGTTTGTAGTGGATCTGTTGGATTTGAAAAATAATCCTTCTACCTTAAACATTTTTATATACAAAGTGAGAAATCTTTCTAGCTTAAACTATTTATAAACAATTTTACAAATATGCAACTTCTTTTAAATTGTTAAGTATTATTATTCTGAATTGAAAACAATAACAACAAATGTGAAATGACCATATACAAAGTAAAAATATACAAGCGAACATTCATGATTTCAATGTTAAAAGCATCAACATCTCCTCGACCTTCACCGTTAAACAATGTCATTAATATTATTTTTTTTTGATTTAAATGCATTTATATGTATTAGTAACAATATTAATAATAACAAGTTCAAAAAATAGTATTCTTATTTATATTTTAATAATAATAATAATAATAATAATAATAATAATAATAATAAGGGTTCTGTTTGTAGAAAAGTCCTAATATTTTTGTTTACAGAAAAGTCCTAATATTTTTTGTTTATAAAAAAGTCTCAATATTTTGGACTAATTTACAAAATAGTCCCAAATTAATTTGGTACCGGTTTCAACCGGTCAAAAATGGTCAAACTGTAAAATTTTGCCGGTTTTCGGGACTTTTTCGTTCAAAAAAAAATATTAAGACTAAAGTGTTACTTTTCCGTAAATATTAGGACTTTTATGAAGATTTCCCTAAAAAAAATCACTTGACTATAATTTTGTGGGATATTTTGGGGCATTATAACAAGTCCGTCATTCATTGGGAATGAAATGTGTTGAGATAGGATTTTACATTAGAACAAGCAACTACTCAAAAGACAAAGCTTGAAACAATTTGCCCGGCTAAAAATTATAAATGACATATCAAAGCTACAAAATAAAAGATTACACGATATTTTCTAGTTTATATTTTAGTGAACGACGGTTAACTTAAACCAATGTATATGAATGATCTTTTACTGGTATTCGTTCGATTCGTTAGAAATCTAAAAGAAATTGACACAATCATATTATTAAAAATATGTGAAAAATAATAGCATTTTTTAATTTAACCCCTGATAAATCATATAAAATATAGCATACATAACTTAATCCACGAAATATATCTAGATGCTACAAAAAACGAAATTATATTGCCTCGCCGTTATATATATATATATATATATATATATATATATATATATATATATATATATATATATATATATATATATATATATATATATATTATATGTTAATTATCACGTAATTTCTCAATTCGTAAAATAATCACTTACTTTGGAATGTGGTATTCCAAAGTATTTATGACCATCCGGAGGTTGGTGGTGATTGTTTCATTCCGAGTCCGGAATCTGACATTCGTACATTCCAAACTACAAAATTGTATTCCGAACCTTACTCCGGAATACACTGTCATTCCAGAGTGGTAAAATTGGGTTAAAAATATATAATTATAAAAATAAACGACACATACACACAAATAGTGGATATCTTCGTTGCTAGAATAAGACATTATATGAATTTGAGGTAGTATCGAACAGTGAGTTCGAAATGAAGTTTAATTTCGAATATAGGATCCAACATGATATATATATATATATATATATATATATATATATATATATATATATATTGCTACAAGAAATATTTTATTCAAGGATTAAGTTATTACTCAACAAAGAATAATTTAAATTATTAAAAGATAAGATGAATTCAAAAACACTTTATTATAAATATAGCTAACAAAATTCCAGTGTCTAATGGGGACCTTACAATGAATTTGATTTTCTCTCTATATATCCTACAAACATATCAAGAAAAATAATAATGGACGGGTCCTTAGATTTATTTGTGACCTTTGAGGAGCCATATGAGATGAAAATCTCATGTACGGTTTTGGATAGGGATGGGAACAATGACGTTATCATCCACTATGATTATTTAACAGTTCAAATACAATTGATATAGTTGAAGCGCAGTCAAAATATGGTTTTTGGGGATGAAATTTGTGGCGTCAACCTATAGGCTTTCTAGTTTTTCTAATTTCTTCCTTAGCCAAGTGTGAATGATTACCCTTTGATTTACAAGAAGCAAAAAAAAAAAAAAAAAAAGAATTAGTAGCAGGTTACCAAACCGAATATTTTGGTATAAAATTTGGTTTATTTTTTGTTGTTTCATATTTAAATCTACTAGTTTCTTCATTATTTATAACAGTTCTTTACTTGGGGGGTTGGAATCTTTCTATTCCGTACATATTTGTTCTCGAGGTTTTTGAAATTACTAAAAGGGGTAGAGTCTTTGGAACAATAATTTGGTATCTTTATTACATTAGCTAAAATTTATTTCTTCTTGTTCATTCCTATCGCAACAAGATGAACTTTACTGAGACTGAGAATGGACCAATTATTAAATCTTGAATGGAAATTTTTTTTACCTATTTCTCTAGATAATTTATTATTAACTATTTGTTCCCAACTTATTTCACTGTAAAAAAATACTTCTATATTTATATTCACGACTTGTCTCAAATAAGAGAAAGAAACAAGTATCCTATTTTTTTTTATAGATATTCACGATATGTTCCCTATGGTAACCGAGTTCATGAATTATGGCCAAAAAACAGTACGAGCCGCAATGTATATTTGTCAAGGTTTCATGATTACCTTATCACACGCGAATCGTTTACCTGACTATTCAATACCCCTATGAAAAATTGATTACATTCGAGCGTTTCCGCGGACGAATCCACTTCGAATTTGATAAATGCATTGCTTGTGAAATATTTGTTCGTGTATTTCCTATAGATTTGCCCGTTGTTAATTGGAAAATTGGAAACTAATATTAGAAAGAAACGGTTTGCTTAATTATAATATTGATTTCGGAATATGTATATTTTGTGTTAATTGGTTGAGTATTGTCCAACAAATTTTTTATCAATGACTGAAGACTATGAACTTTCTACTTATGATCGTCACGAATTGAGTTATAATCAAATTGCTTTGGGTCGTTTACCAGTCAGTAATTGATGATTACACAATTCCAATAATTTTCAATTTGCCTGAAATAAAAACTTAAGAACTCATTTTGATCTAAAAGAATGAAGGTTTTTATTTGGTTGAATCCTTTACCCATTTCGGTATTCGTATCCGGAATCTTATTCTAGAATGATCATTTCACAAAATAAAAATGTAATCGGATATTTCTTTTGAAAATTG
This sequence comes from Lactuca serriola, assembly GCF_051521515.1. Taxonomy (NCBI): domain Eukaryota; kingdom Viridiplantae; phylum Streptophyta; class Magnoliopsida; order Asterales; family Asteraceae; genus Lactuca; species Lactuca serriola. Next base: position 339,647,813 of record NC_136412.1, on the reverse strand, counting down.
ACTAAAAAAAAAGACTATTTTTTCATTCATAACAATAACTCTTTTAGTTAAGCAATCCCAAACATCCAAAAACTTTATATTGCTTTGTATATAAGATACACATAGACGAATTTACAGTTTTACGAAATAAGAATAAATTTTGTATATCTATCGAGAAAGAAAAAAAAAAATCAATAATTTTCAAATAGTTATGGTTCTTCAAAGATGCTGTCAAGATGAGGCCGCCAATCTCCACCGTCAACACTCCGACGAACTCTCCGCCTCCCTGCCTTCTTCTCCGCCACAACACCACCTGATAATTTCAAATCAACAGAAACGGAGACGGACACCGCATCACCTATCGCCGCCTTCTCACAATTCTTCCGCCGAGGTTTCCTCTTATTTTCAGGAACCGAAGAAGAAGGAACCAGAAAGTAAATACAACCTCTCTTCAGCTCAGAACTACTCGATAATATAAGAATCCGGCGGGCTACTCCCTGTGACGACGGTTTACTCAGAACGTAACTAGGGTGATTGCTGAGAAACTCGCCGGCGGTGATAGGGCGTGTAATTTCTTCAATGTAACCATTTAAATGAACAATTCTGATCAAATCCAGAGCTCCACAAGGAATTAAACATGATAAGCAACACCTTAGACTGTTTCCCATGGCGATGTAGAAGTTTTGAAATCTGTAGAGAGATATTCTGGTGTGATTGATTATGGCGGAGTATTTATATACAGAAAAGAAGGAAGGACACCGTACTAATAATAGTAGCCTGTGGGCGTGGAGATGGAGTGTTAGAATATTAGAGCCAGAACGTGGAGTGAAATCACAATAATGCCCCGGCCCTACTTTTGCAAATTTCTTGGATTTTACATTTTTGCCATTAGATTTACGTTTCACTTCTAATCTATACCCCAATAGTATATACCCAACGATTTAATTTTTTTTTTTTCAAAAAAAAAAAATATAATAATAAATTCTCATATTTGTTTCATCAAATTTTGGCGCTTTATATATCATTATACTTTATAGAGCAACACAATTATTTGCAATAACATTTTATTACATGCATTATAAGTGGACATCTTATCTGTCTTTATATTTTTGTTTAAATCTATCCTTCAATAACAAAGGATAAAAACAAAATGTACATAATAAAGTTTTACAACATTTTGACCGACTATTATATTCTTGCCATTCTAAAAAAAAGTTATATTCGAAGTGGGTTATTAAATGTTTAAGTACTTAATCATGTTATTGTAAGTAACGAGGAAACTTCAATCTCAATTTGTGTGCGTTTTAGATACCGATCATTGCCATGATCGCTTAATTATGAGTTTTTCTAGAATAATAATAGTATTAATCATTTGAAAATAGATGGGTAATTTTGATTAGAACGCGTTTAAAGATAGATAATTAGATGGATTTCAAACTAATAATAAAAAATTATCATATGTTTAGGACAAGTTGTACGTAGAGATAATGAATATACAGAAATAATGTTAATTTTTGAATAAAATGTAAATTCAAAATAAACATTTAAAAATATGATATGTTTATAATTGGTTATATAATGGGCAGTAAAATTGTTTCTAGGGAATTCATTTATTGCTATTTGGCTTTTTCTTTAGTCAATAAAATAATATTGTAAATCTTTTAAAGTCTATTTTAAGGTAAACTTTTTAATCAGGATTTACTCATATATGTAATTCTGAAAAAAGATATTATTTGATGTTAAACTCTAATAGTCTAATACTAGTTAATATATTAATACTAATACTAATATGTATAATAATATAAACTTGGGCCCATATATTATTCTGATGACAAAATGCACGAGGTGTCAATAATCTAAGGTAGTAAACGACAAAAATAACCAATTTAATATAGTGTTGCGACTCTGTCTTCATCTCCAATCCAAGGTGGAAGCCTCATTTAAATAATGAGATCTATGTTTTTTTTCATTTAAATATTTAGTATATGTTTATTAATAGAAAAAACTAGTGAAGAATCCGGGCTTCGTCCTAGTTCGGTTTTTTTTTTCTCAAGGCTTACCGAAAATATTACATTCTTTCAACAAAAAACGTCAACCAACCGTTTTCATGATACCCGATAATTCCACGATTTGTAAGATTCTATTTACTCTTTCACATATACAATAAAAATCAAACCATTTTTCAATTTATAGTTGACTAAGGGATCGCTTGATAGTGACTAATTGGGTCAGAGTTTATTGGGTTAGAAGCTGACTGGGTTAAAAGTTCTCACCGAGTTAACTTCTGACTGTAACTTGTTGTTTGAGTTTGCATCTAACTGACTGTACAAAATGACTATATTACGTTCAAACAACATTTTTATAAAAACTCATTGATTAGTGTGATGTAAGTAGAATGCTATAAATTGACTATTGGAACTTTTTTGGATTTAAACTAAAAGTAGAATTCTATAAAATGAAAGTGAAATATAGTAAATTGTTATAAAATTAAAGTTATTAATAGAGGTTAATATTGTAAAATGAAAGTAAAATGATATAACTTAAAGTGAATTACATTTCCATCTACAATGTTATGTAACAAATAGAGTACAAAAGATGTACTGAATATGGTTAAAAGTAGATGATAATAACTCATAACGTTACTCTTCTCTTCATTCATAGATATAATCTTGTTCTCCTATTCCAAAGAAGATGATGATACGTTGAAATCCACTTGGGCTCAACTTGTTCCAAACCAGAATTATATCTGAGTGTGGTGATTCTTTAGTGATGACACCTTAGAAGCAATTGGAAAAATCAAGCAAAACTGGAAACCATTGCAAAAATCAAGTTGTCAAAGAATAAACAATCAGAAAACAAGTGTATAACTATAGCAATTAACATAATCAGAAACTATATTGTATATAACCACTATTGTAAGTGTCTATAAAAATCAAAAATCGAAATCAACACTAATTATAGGAATCAGAAAAAAACCGAACAACAATTCACAGCACAAATCAAACAATAAAAAGGAACAAAAATCAAACAGCAAAGAAATTACCATAAATTTATACATTTATTCATTAGAAACCATTAGTGATTTAGTGAAATCGATTTCAAAAACGATTTCACGAAATCGATTTCAAAAACGATTTCATGAATCGATTAAAGAGGAAGTTTAAAAACATCAAAGCTTACCAGCGATGGAAGAAGTCCTTGATAGGAAGAATCAAGGTGAAGAAGCGTCGACGATAAAAGAGGGGAGCAGAAAACTTTGGTGAGAGGTAATATCTCCAAATCTTGAAAGCGAATACCACCGCTCCCAGCTCTAAATCATGTGTAGGGTATTTCGTCTCATGCGGCTTCAGCTGCCGCGATGCGTAGGCTATCACTCGTCCTCTCTGCATGAGGACTGCTCCCAAACCTGTGATGGATGCATCACAGAACACCACAAAATCTTCAACTCCCTCCGGGAGAGTCAAAACCGGAGCCTCGCACAAACGTTGTCGGAGGGTCTCGAAGGCCCTCTGCTGCTCAAGGCCCTACCGGAAATCCACCCCTTCCTCGTCAGACGACTGAGGGGTACTGCAATCTTGGAGAAATCTTGTATGAATCTTCGGTAGTACCCTGCCAATCCCAGAAAAATCCTGATGTCTGAGGGAGATTTCGGAACCTCTCACTGCATGACTGCCTCGATTTTGGCCGGATCGACCAAAATCCTCTCTTGGTTAACGAGGTGTCCTAGGAACTGGACCTCTCGTAACCAAAACTCGCACTTCGAGAACTTGGCATAAAGCCGTTCTCGTCTAAGAACTCCCAACAACTCCCTGAGGTGCTCCTCGTGCTGCTCTTGGGTCTTGGAATACACCAAGATATCATCTATAAACACGATGACCGAGCGGTTAAGCATCGGTCTGCAGACCCGATTCATCAGGTCCATAAATACTGCCGGCGCAATGGTGAGCCCGAACGGCATCACCACGAACTCGTAATGCCCATAACGAGCTCGGAACGCGGTCTTCTCCACGTCCTCCTCTCTAACCTTGACCTGGCGGTACCCAAACCTCAAGTCTATCTTGGAAAACCAAGACACATCCTGCAACTGATCAAATAAATCGTCTATCCTCGGGAGCGGATAACGGTTCTTCACCGTCAACTTGTTCAACTCCCGATAGTCGATGCACATCCGGTGTGACCCATCCTTCCTTCTGATGAAGAGTATTGGTGCTCCCCACCGGGAACTGCTTGGACGAATGAATTGCTTTCCTAGCAGTTCCTGCAGCTATGATGACAGCTAAACTCGACCTGCCACTCCCGAGGCACTCCGGGTAACTCCTTCGAGAATACATCAGCAAAATCCCTAACCACTGGAACCTCAGATACTAAAATTTTATCTCTATCCCGCGTACTCACCACGTACGCTAGATAAACCGCACACCCGTGCTGAATATACTGTCGAACCCTGGAAGTTGAACAAAACCCTGATCCCTACTAGGTACCCTCGCCATAGACGATCAATTCTCCCTCACTTGGGGTTCGAACCACCACTCGCTGACCCTCGTAGTCGATCGTAGCACCGAATCGACTAAGCCAGTCCATACCCACAATCACACACACATCCCCCACGGGGATCGGAATCAAATCGATCGGGAAAGACACCCTAAAGTTCTCCAACTCACATCCTCGGTAGACTGAAGAAGCAGAAACCTCGTGTTCGTTGGCGATAGAGACTCACAATGGAAACTCTAGCTCTCCTACTGGCACACTGAACTCCCTACTAAAGGTCTGAGATACAAACGACTGACTCGCCCCCGAGTCAAATAAAACCAATGCAGGAAAGGAGTTCACTAAAAACGTACCTAATCACAGGTACAACAGATAAGTATAAAACATATATAAGCAATAAGATAACGGATAGAAACATACCAACAACCACATTCGGTGCTGCTCTGGCCTCCTCGGCTGCAAGCTGGAAGGCGCACCCTTGAGCCCTCGGGGGCTCTGCTCCACCCTACCTCCCATCGGTAATCCTCAATGTAGCTGGCGTTGGACCTTGCACTGGCCTAGCAGCGAGCTGCGGGCAGTTCGACTTCATACAACCAACCTGATGACAATGATAACATATACTCATATCCGGAGCAGGGGCGGTCTGGCGACAGTCCCTCGCATAATGCGCCTCCTTGCCATATTTGTGGCACCCGCTATAGGATCGACAAACCCCCGAATGAACCTTCCTGCACTTCCCACAAGTGCGGCTCGGCTGCCCTCCACACCTAGTATCAGTGGTCTTGGACCGCTTCGACACCGACTGGGACTGTGTCGGGGCCTGCCTCTGCTCTCAAAGCTGCAACTCAATCTCAAGATCCCGCCGCCTGGCAATCTCCTGTAACTCTAGCAAAGTATCACATTGATGGGTGGCAACAAAATGACGGATATCAGTCTTGAGCATGCTCAGATAACGCGTCATCTGAGCATGCTCAGAAGCAAACTCCAGGAAAAACATCGCCCTATCGGTAAACATCTAGGTAATCTCCATCACCGACTCGGTACCCTGTCTCAGACCCAAGAACTCCTGAGCTAACCATTCCCGCTCAACTCGTGGAATATAGCGTGCGCGAAACGTATCCCTGAACTGCTCCCAAGTAACTGAAGCCCTCTGATCATCAGTATAAGACCCAGTCATCAACCTCCACCAGCCCTTTGCCCCAGACCTCAGCAGCTTTAGAGCACATCTGACCTTCTGGTCAGTGGGACATGAACATGTGATGAAACACCCCTACACATCAGATAACCACCTCATGGCCTTGATGAGATCCTGAATCCCATCAAAAGTAGGGGTTTATCGAAGTCCCGGTACTAGAATGTCCTACCAGCTCCTCCCCTTACCACAGTTACAGCCATTGTAGCTGTTGCGGCAGCCGTCTCAGCAAGGGTTGCGTATCTGTCATCGAAATACTCCATCATAGCGGTCTTTATAGACCTAAAAAACTCTGGAATCTGACCCCGGACAATCTCGACCACCCCCTCGTAGATGATCTCCCTGACACGATCCTCTGTCAATGCTGGCCCATCGTGGCCGATAACCTCGGGCACTGTCGGGGTCTCCTGATCGCCCTGCCCTGATATCGATCCGGATCCAGTCACAAAATGCCTCATAACCACCATACTGAAAATATAACAGGAAGATATCAGATAATCCGCTTAAATAACAGGGAACCAACTCCCGACTGAACCCTAGGGGTTGTGACTTCCTTTCAACGCGTATGGGTTTTGTGCTTTCAGTAGTACGGGCCCATACTACCTTCCACACCTACCCATATTTGTCTCAAGTATCATCATAACACCCTAACAACATACATATACATGGTGGTCGCTCAATCCTCACTCCTAGAGGAAGGCTAACTGTCTCACAATTGACTTACCGGCCTCACACAATCCACATATCCATGAAACTTCCACCAACCTTGCAACACTAGTGTATGTTAATCATACATAACGCTGGACCCAATAGACTTTCGAATGTATGATCCTACCCTAAGCCCCCAATCAGACATGAACATAACATAAGGCCAAACCAAGCATTCTCAGGCTATAAGATCTTAATTATGTACGACCGTGATGCATACACTAAGCAACTACAATAATGATGTCAATTTCATACAGGGAAAACCTTAGGCTACCATGCATCATATAATCAGGAAATCCTATCATGCAATTCCTGAAAATCCCTAGCCTAGTACTAGCATGTTGTTCTAACATATCACATCATCAAATAACTGCATGGTATTTTGGAGTCTACATATTGGCTCCGATTGATCGTACACTTGCATCCTCCTTTATTTATTTTTAAAACCATTTGAAAAGAATCATTTTGAAACCTCTTCCTTGATTTGAGATTGGAGTCACATGAGTGTTCCTCCAATTCACTCAAAGCAAGGCTCTGATGCCAATTTGCAACACCCACAAAAAAATCAGGCCAAATTGAAACTTTTTAAAACATATAAAAACCAACAGTCATTACAAATTCGTTTTCAAAATAGTATATATCAGAGTCTCCCAGAAAAAAAGTCATAAAATGTGACATCCTCAATTTCATGGCCAGAAAAGACCAATTTGTTTATGCTTTGTTTTATAAAATCAGAGTAATTTTTTGATTAAAAGAGTTGCGGAATTTGTTCCCAAAACAAAATGTGATAAGAATTTATCAAAACATTTCTTTAAAAAATGTATTTTCATTTAATAACAAGATCTCGGGATGTCATGTTCCGATACAGACCAAAAGTATAAACAGTATAAAGTAGACCACACAGCAATTATTTATAACTACTGATATATAATCCAAAATCTCTCATCATGTCAACCAATTGATGCTCTTGTGCCACTACCTGTGATACAAAGAAAACTGAGTGAGTTAGGATTGGGAGCATGGTGAGCATACATGGTTTTCCACCCACAATAATATAATTATTATATTTAATCATCACACAATCAACCCAATTACTCATCCCCATTATATTCTTTATTTCCTTAAGGTTTACCCTAAGAATCAGCTATTCCTCGTTCATTTATTCCTACGGAATCGACACGAAATCCATCGTTTCCAGGGTTTTCTCAACAGGCACTAAATTCATAGTTATCAAGGTTCATCTACACAGTACTAAATCCATAGCTACCATCGTATTTATATAAGGCACTAAATTTATAGCTGCCAGGGGTTTTAGAGTACATCGGTGAACATTAAGTTCACAACACCTACAAGTTGCGAGCCTGCTAGTGTTCCACTGGACTGTCTAGAATCGTCCATGGTTGTCATCCCTACTTTGTTGAATGACGGGGGCCATCATTTGAGTAAAGGTTTCTCTCATTTTTCACCTGTCACCCTCATCTCATGATCTATATCATCTTTCGTCTCATCCTCAAACTCATCTTTCCTCACACACCAACTATTTCATCTACCCATGTTCTACCCAACATATTTGTAGATATAAATTACATATACAGTTTAAATCATTTAAAAACCTGTATAAAACATTCATTCAACATCCATCTCAAGTAAACAAACAACGTATAAACACATATCACGTATTTCATAGCAAATACTTCATATCTATGCGGTAGAAGAAAGTAACTACACACTCACTTGTTAAGATGATTGTCGGACAACACTACAACTCTTCAAGTAGTATTTTTTGACAAAACCGAGATATCTTCACAAATCGGGCTTCTCGCGAGCAGAGCTTCGGCTCAGAAACTCTTTTCTTCTCGGGATCTTCGGAGCTTCAGGACACGCTTCGGGTGTCAGGATATTACCGGGGCTTCAAGGGTGCTTCAAGACAGCTAGAGAGGGTATCGGGAGTGAGAGAGTGAAGGAATTAGCAACTATGGCCGGCTACCATTCGATTTCTATTTATAGGGCCATTTTTCTGGATTCACATGATGAGTTCAGTAGTCATCAGGTGCGTCATCGCAACTTGGGTCTGTCAGGCTCTAGAAGACATAAATACTGAGTTCACGTCGTGAACATTGTGCTCACGTCGTGAACTCTGACACAGTGTCGGGGTTCGTGCCCCTAACTTCAGAAATTCATATCTTTAGCATACGAGCTCCGTTTTCGACATTCTTTATATGCATGCGTAGGTGAGATTATGCTCTACAACTCTCGTTTAGACTCTATCGGATAATTTTGACTTAAATTTTTATTATATTATTTTTAGTAGGCCAGGACAGGAAAACTCCGTTAGGAATTCACAACTCCTTCATATGACGTCCGTTTTTGTCTGTCTTTTTACCGTTGGACTACTATCGACGGGATCTTCGATTATCATTTAGATTGTTTCGGCTAGAAACCACTCGATCTCATATTTGAACTTTGGGCTGCATACCGCTAAGTCGAAACTTCGAAAAATCATAACTTTCTCGTACGAAGTGAAATTTAGACGTTCTTTTTATGCACGCTCTCGGTTTAATGTATTCTACGACTTTCGTTTAGATCACTAAGACTAAATATTGCTCTATCGTAAATTCACTATTTACGTCCTACACCGTAGTGCCAAATCTGTCACGAAACTTCGACAGGTCATAACTTCTTCGTTATGACTCGGATTTTAGCGCTCTTTATATGTACGGAAACCTTTTCATATATACTACAACTTGGTTAAGATTATTTATTCTAAACACTCTTCTATCAAAAAGTCATTTTTGACGCTTATCATCTCTAAATTGACTTGCCCGGATCTACGGGCGTTATAATTATCTCCCCCTTAAGATGATTACATCCCGGAATCATCAAAGAAAATAGGACTTGGATAATGATTTCATATGTTATCTTTTCATCCTAGGTAATAATCGTAACTTCTATGTTTCTTCGAATGAGTATCTAACTCTTGGACTTCTTGACCGCAGGCGATGCTCAATCTTGCACCCGCCCTCCGTACTACGTTGGACTTTCAACCATAACCTACGAGTTACTAAATAAATCCTTATTGATGACTCCTTCTTCTTCTTAGGATAAGTACTTTCCTTTATCTTTTGTAACAGATCGATGGGTCATGTTCTAATGACCTTTCATCGGATGATGCAACGCTTAGACTCAAGTCTCTTAGAGTCAAATTCCAGAATGGAATATACCTTCCTTCATATTCTAATGTGATATGATCACATTTTAGCATGTAGAATTTCTACCTACTAACTTCTTTAACAACGAGCACGATACAATTGGTCGCATTGATTTCAATCTTCTGACTTAAGTCAGATCCTACATCAAACTTGGTTCTCCGAACCACGTAACAAACTCATCGTAGTCGGAGTCAAATTGATATGACCACTAGGGTCGGAATAACAATCATCTCATTAGTCATTACCGAAATAATGGTAACGACATACTTGAATAAAACGAGACCAATCACTAGCTTCTTGGTAACCTTGTGACTTTCCCTGATCCAAGCGTGAGTCCTGTGCTTCCGATAGTATAGGCCTCTACTATCATTCATACCTACTCATACCCGTCCCAAGTATTGTCTCTCAGTTCCCAAGTCATCATACAAGAAACTACACAATCATTCAACACATCAGATAACAAAACTAGGGTTTATATTAATGCTTGAAACAATTACACAGAGGTTCAAGTTCACCCTATACTATACCTCTAATAGGCTACACTTCCTGATACTAGCTATATCTTGATATGGAGTCTTCATCCTTGATTCCTCGCATTGTCATCTGCTTCGTCAAGGATCATTTAAAATGCTTATGCCTTTGGTTGTGGCAGTGCATTTGGTTTTGCTCCCTCATTCTTCTTTGGCCAATCCCTAGATAAATGCCCTTCTTCTCGGCATTCATAACACACCCTCTTTTTAGATACACAATTGATGGCGTAATGCCCTGTCTTTCCATATTTGTAACAAATCACCTCTTCGTCGCATCTCTCATAATGATTCAGTGGTACATTTGGCTTTGTAGCTTCTTCCCACTTTGGGCATTCTTGCTTGAAGTGCATTCCTCATTACATTCGTAACATACCCTTTCGTTGAATGGACATTCGTCGGTGTAACGACGATGCTTTCCACACTTAAAACATGTCACCTCTTTGCCACTTTTTCTAGAGTTTTTCTTTTTGCATTTCCCGCACCATTTTTATTTACCTCCTCTTTTTTCTAAAGACCCCTCAAATTTCCTCTTCTTGCCAACTTCAACCTTGTTGGCGATACTACCGTTGATCACTTCTTCAACTAACTTAGCAACCCCGATAGTTATCTCAAGAGTAGGTGCCTGGCATACTCGCACAGTAAGTTCGTCCTTACTTTGTTGAAGTAAACGCCTTGTTTCTTCCATCTGTTGATCCAACATCATTCGCACCATTGCGTATACTCCCATCGTCGTGATTGGCTCAGGTGCAGCTGTTAGCTCTAGTGCACTCCTAATCACTTGTGGCTCAGACTGTGGGTTGTCGTTTCCCAATCCACTTTGTTTGTTTGCCATTTCGATCTATACACCATATTAGGTGAATTTAGATCTCTATTTCGATGGACGATCAAATCATCCTTATCACTCTGAATCGTTTACATGCAAGTTCTAATATTGTAGTCGTACACTTAGAATCCTAAACACATAAGGTTTCCAGATCCGGTCGGCAATAGACCATAGATCCGAAGAAAAAATATCATATATGGAAAACATCTATATTTAGCACATAAAAGGATAGCCGAAATTCTAATCCTTCCCTCTCCTATCTCCATAGTCTTCCTTCTTACTAGCTTGGGTGTAAGGAAACTGTGTATAAAATGGTTAGTACGTTGCATTCATGGAGATACTCTATAAGAGGGTATAAGGAAATTGTGTATAAAATGGTTGTTGAATGAGTGTCTACTCTCACCCACCGTTTCCTTGATTAGTGGAGAGTCGTTAGCCGAATGAGCTTGATAGGACAATTAATTTTCATTAAAAGTATAATGATATTAAAGGTACTAGAACCTTCTTTTATTAAAATCTCAAATCTATTACTTTAGGAAAAATGTGAATCAGTATGCTAACCCGTAAAATTTCACATTACACTTTGTCGTTAGTGGTGTATGTGTATAACTGGCACACTAATAGGGACTAATAAAGAGTTGTAATAGGTATCTCATAAATTGTCATTGTTGATGGAGCGTGTGTGTTTTACCATCACATCAATTGAGATGATAAATGACAATGAGGTTACCAAACACATTTTCATGCTTGTTTGTGATCCTTGGTATTCAACTCACAAATAGAAGAGCATAATCTAAGATTAAACATGCCATTAAATAGTTTCAATAAATCTCAAAAAATTTAGGAATTTCATCAAAACCTAATTTCTTTTTAAACTTTCGTTTCTATTGGTGGAATTGGTAAATCGTCATTTATCTACCTTTATAAAATTACAATTAGATTACGACATCCCTTTTCTAAGTTGTGAATTATATAGTTGGATCCTAGACTTAATATTTCAATTTTGGGTTGCTATATTAAGGATCATTCTTATCTAACTAAAACTACCTTCCTTTTACAGATTTCTACTCTAAATGATGCTTCTGGTTCCTCCTCCACCAATCAAAACTTCTCATTGTTGAAAATCTGCTCAAATGTGACATTGGATGGCACCATCTACAACGACTGGATGCACAACATCAAAATGGCCCTTCGTTTCTAGGACAAGGAGTATGTCCTTGAAAAAGAACTAACTGAGATTGACGAAGAGAAGGCCACTCCTGAAGAATTAGCCGCCTACAAGAGGCACTATAATGATGCGACAAAAGTTGTGTGCATCATGGTCGCCATGATGACCCTTGAATTGAAAAGATTATATGAGGATTATTGGTCGTATGAGATGAACAAGGACCTTGTGGAGAAGTACCACAAGCGAGCTCATAAAAAATATGAGGTGGTAAAGTCCCTCATTGCATGCAAAATGAAAGAGGGAGAATCTGTCTATGGCAGAGAATGCAATGTTACATGGAGCGCCTTGTTAGGCTTAATGTGCATTTTGATGAGGAGTTGGGTATTGACATAGTCTTGAACTCCTTACCAAGTTGTTATGATCAGTTCATCTTGACCTATCATCTAAAAAACTTTGAGACCAACTTGGCTCAATAACACAACCTCATGCAAACAGCTGAAGCAGGTATGAAGGGAAATAGTTTTGCTTCCACTCCTGCTAATGCTCCCATCCTAGCCATTAGACAAGGAAAGGATAACAAGAGGAAAGGTCCTACCATGAAAAATAGGAAGGTAAAGTCTCATGCAGGATCATCCATAGTGGCCCAAAAGGAAAGTCCAGTTCTGATCATCCACCCTCTTCTAATCCCAAAGAGGATATGTGCTTTTATTGCAATGACAAGGGGCATTGGAAACAAAGTTGCTCGAAGTATCTGCACGATATCAAATATGGCAAGGTGAAGCCAACTTCAGCAGGTATATACACTATTTAATCTAATAATTCATCATCTTCTCGTTCTTGGGTGCTTGATACAGGAGGTGGATTTCACATTTGTTTTGATTTGCAGGGGCTAAGAAGAAGTGAGGAGGTGGAGCATGGGAGAATAAACTTGATCACGGGAATAGGCAATCTTCACCTGTTACCAAGATTGGAGTTTATAGTCTAGAGCTTAATGATGATGTTAGTTTGGATTTAATAAATTGTTGCTACTCGTTAGAAATGACACGAAACATTATTTCTTTTCATGCATTGTTCAGAAAAGGTTTCAGATATTCTTCTAATGATTTGAATGGTTCAATTTCTGTAACACCCCAAGTTCAGAAGCAAGAGTTCAGGGGATTAAAGTGTAAATTGAGGAAGCTACTCGACGAGTAGGTGCGATTACTCGTCGAGTCAGAGCAGGTTCTGGTCGCGAGTTAAGTGACCAACTCGCAAAGTCGGCGACTGGACTCGACGAGTTGGTGCTGGGAAGAGAAAACCCTAATCTTAGGGTTTGCACCTTATTTAAAGGACCTTAAGTCCTCACCTCAGCCTCCATGTTACCCCTTGAGAGTCAGAAAACCCTAAAATCGTGTGTGAGCCTTTAGAGTGAGCTTGGAAGCTTTGGAAGGAGTTTCTAGCAAGGGAGGCTTGTAGATCAAGTGTATAGCATCAAGGGAATCGTATAGATCCAGAATTTACTTCAGCTTGGGCACCTTTTTGAGGTAACAAGTTTTCACCTTGATCCCTTCCTTTCTAGATCAACTTATGGATGGATTTGGGGCCATTTTAGTATGATTAAGATCCATTTCGAGTTATGGGTCTAGATCTGGAGTTGCAACTTCAAATCTAGACTTGCCTTGGTCCAGGAAATCATAAAGCATCAGCCCTTGGGTTGATTTTGAAGCATTCTTGCCTTAAACCCTAGCCAAAGCTTGCTTTGGGCCAATAGCACCTTGTACTCACGTAAAGTTGGCAGCTTTACGTGAGAGTCATGCCCTAGGAGGATGGATCTACAGTTTGCAGCCTCTGCATGGCTCAAATAAGTTACAGTATGGATGAAGGAATGAAGAGACTCGGCGAGTCTCATGGGTTGACTTGGCGAGTCATATGATGATGGGCATGGACTCGACGAGTTAGATGAATAACTCGGTGAGTTTGTTGAAGATTGTCGTGGACTCGGCGAGTCTGTTCTTGGACTCGGCATAACGCAAAACCCCACAACCTCTTCTGGTTAAGAATCAGATCAGTGAGTTGAGTGGCGACCCAGTGAGTTGGACAAGATAGGACTCGGAGATTGATGGAGTCGACGAGTCATGGGGTGACTCGATGAGTCGAGTCGTGATATGAGAGTTTTTTGAAGCTAAGAGCTTGGCGAGTCAATGGGTTGACTCGGCGAGTAGGGTCAATCAGGAAGGTTGACTTTGGGCTAGGACTTTGACTTTGACTCATTTGACCTTCAAGGGTATTATGGTAATGTGGATTTTTATGTCAATGGATCATTGATGGCTATAGGTGTTGGAGTCTGGGGCAGTGCTTCAGGATTGTGCTTTCGTGGTTCGGTTCGGCAGTTGCAAGGTGAGTTATCCTCACTATACTCAAGGGTCTAAGGCACCAAGGCCGGCCCTTTGATTTGTATTTGATATAGTTACATTGTTATCTGATTGCTCTGTATCCTAGTAGAAAGGATGGTTGTTATGCTGGTATGATTGGTTAGATTAGTATTTGGTGGAGTGGAAGCGGTTATGCTTCGTGACCTACATATAGGCCTGATTGTCTATATGCTGGTAGGAGATTACCTATTATATGTGCACATGATTGTTAGCTAGTTGTGGGGTATTCCATCCTGAGGATGATAGGACCCTAGTATGTCGGTTTAGACTGTTATATGGTTATCTGATATTGGTGCACATGTCTGATTGATAGTATGTGGGCAATCCAACCCGATGGTTGTGGGCCATGAGTATTCCATCCTGGTAGGATGATTGGACTCATAGTAGGTGGGCATTCCAACCCGATGGTTGAGGGCCTGGGGTATTCCATCCTGATGGATGATTGGACTCATAGTAGTTAGAATACATGTAGGAGTGTGGGCATTCTAACCCGACGGTTGTGGGCCAGGAGTATTCCATCCCGGTAGGATGAGTGGACTCATAGTATGTTGGTATTCCAACCTGATGGTTGAGGACTAGGGTATTCCATCCAGAAGAATGGTTAGACCCATAGTAGTTATTGTAGGTATAGGGACATGGGCATTCCAACCCGATGATTGTGGGTCGGGAGTATTCCATCCGGTAGGATGATTGGACTCGTAGTATGTTGGCATTCCAACCCGATGGTTGAGGGCCAGGTGTATTCCAACCTGATGGTTGATTGGACCCATAGTATGTTGTTTTGTTATTGTATGTGTATGGGTATTTTGTGGGTAACTCACTAAGATTTCGGGCTTACAGTTTCAGTGTATTGTTTCAGGTACATCAGGAGATCGTGGCAAGGAGAAGGCATGATCGTACCGCTCCTCATAATTCATAATTTTGTGATTTGGTTCTGGGGATACTCTGATGTTTAAACTGTTTTGAAAACAAGTTGTAATAACTTAATGGTTTTTGAATGGATCAAAATGGTATTTTTATTTTGAAGCTTTACCTTTGTGATGGTGTGTATGAAACTGTGATGTGTGAAGACAATTTAGGCAATAATGTATTTTAAATTGATTCGTCTAACGGTATAGATAAAGCATGCTTCTGGGATAGTCGTCTTGGACATGTTAACAAGAAACACATCGCCCAACTCCAAAAGGATGGCGTGTTGGAATCATTTGACCTAAGGTTGGATGATGCGTGTGAATCTTATCTTTTGGGTAAGATGAAAAAATCACCTTTCACTAGATCTTGTGAAAGAGGTGAAGGTTTGGTGGACCTCATACACACAGATATGTGTGGAACCTTCAGATCCACCACAAGGGATGCATATCGATTTTATGTAACATTACAGATGATTGTAGTAGATATGGCAAAATTACTTAATCAAACATAAATCAGAAACCTTTGAAAAGTTCAAAGAGTTTAAACATGAAGTCAAGAATCAATTAGGCAGGAAGATAAAGATGCTCTGATTAGATAGAGGCGGAGATTATCTTAGTATCAAGTTCCCTGACTACCCCAAGGAATGTGGAATAGTATCATAATTTACCCCTCCTAGGATACCACAACTTAATGGTATGACTGAGAGGCGCAATTGAACCTTGTTGGACATGGTTCGTTCCATGATGACTCAAGATTCTCTTCCAATTTCATTATGGGGCTATGCCTTAAAGACTTCCGCCCATATTCTTAATCTTGTCCAACCTAAGAAGGTTGCCAAAACACCTCATAGGATGTGGACAGGGAAGGTTCCCTCGTTAGCACATATCTAAGTTTGGGGTTGTGAAGCTTTCGTTAGACGAGAGACTCACGACAAGCTTGAACCTCAAAGTGAGAGATGTGTTTTCTCGGCTACCCACAAAAGTCCTTTGGATATATATTCTACAGCCCTAGTGAGAACATGGTCTTTGTAGCACGAACATGAGTCTTTCTCGAGAGAGAGAGAGAGAGAGAGAGAGAGAGAGAGAGAGAGAGAGAGATCATATGCAAAGAGCACAATGGGAGTACCATTGACCTTGAAGAGATTCAAGAATCAAAATGATGAAGGAACCTATAAATATGCTAGGGTTCAACCAGAGGAAGAGATTCCAATTGAACCATGTTAGGTGCGTTTCATGCATTCATTTTGTAGTTTTAGTTCATAAAAGTGCATTGCATTTAGGTTTAAACTCATGCATTTTGCATATTTTTCGGGATTTTTCATGATGCAATTCCATTCACACACTTTTATGATATTTCAGGGACTTTTTGAAGGTTGGAAATCGCTGGAGGAAGTTTAAAAGAACTGGAGACAGAGTTACAGAAGTTTTGGAGCTCAGAAGAAAGAGAATGAAGAATTTGGCTTTTTAGAAGTTTACACGGCCGTGTAAATGCTCCCCTTTCATTTACACGGGCCGTGTAAACGTACATGCAAGGGCAGTCTACTTCGATGACCTTGAAGGATTAAGCATTCTACTTTTATTGTTTACACGGTCGTGTAAACTTATGCCTTTCATTTACACGGGCCGTGTAAACGTCTCGACAATTTTAAAGTGGTTTTGTCTTCTTATAATTGAGACAATCGGTTTTGTGAGGAGTTAGGTCGGATTTTGGGAGGAAAGAAGGCGATTTTCAGAAATTTTGCAAGTAGATTAACACTTGGAAACACTTTAATTTCCTTTTTGTAAGTCAATTTGAAGTTTAAACTTGTTTGATTTGTAGTTCAACCTACACATGTGTGGTTGATTTCATTATCATTTCCAAATCTGAATTCTTAAGTATGTGTTGTTAGGTTGTAACTTGAATTTGACTTGTGTTTAACATCTAGTAATCTTTGATTTGATCTTAATTATGTGTTTGTTTGGTTCTCTTTTTCACTTGATCAATGAATTAGGGTTCTAGTCAATCTAGTTAATCAAATTATGAAATTCGTATATGTTTTATGATTTGATGTTAGTAACACACACTTACTTGGTTGTAATTAGATCAAAATTAGTGTAATCAAAGATTAAATGTTTATATTTCCAAGCTTAAGAGGAATGTTAAACATTGTTGGTAATTAGTGCAAGAACTTAATGTCATTTAATGATTTGATGCAAGAGCTTATTTGAATTGAATCAATTAAATGAATTTTTATTTGAAGAACTTGTTTTGAATAAAATACTTTTGCTAATTTGGATATTAGAGTTTATTAATATCCACCTTACCAACCTAGATTGAACATGAGTTATAATCATATTACATCTTTCAACATAATATATGTATAAGAGTCAGAATTGGAAATGTACTTCTTTTACTGCATTTGTTATCAATCTTTCTTATTTATGAAGTTTAATTCAAGCTCAAACACAATCCCCCATTTTAATATTATTTGTATTATGTGTGAAAATATGGCAAGATAAGAAGTCCTGTATTCCTGTAGACCGACCCTACTTACTCTATACTATTTTTAGTATTAGAAATAGCTGTGATTTGAGTTTTATTAATATTATTTTATCCTATCATTTGTTGGTTTGACCACCAAACAAATTATTCCAACCATCAAGGATCCAATGGAAATTTTCCATGATAATGAAGGAGAGATTGCCTTGACAAAGGAACTACGAGATGATGGCAGAACAAGACATATCGACAGAAAATACAATTTCATCAGACATAGAGTTGAAGAAGGTCTCCTCGTAGTGAAGATGGTATCATCCAAAGAGAATCATGTAGATCCACTCACAAAGGGTCTGAGTAGGTCTAAACACGTGCAACATGCCAGGAGAATTGCTCTGAAAGATGATATTAGTTTTAGTAGTTAGATAGCCAGTTTGAAACTTGTAACAAAGTAAACGTAATTGACTTTTGGTGATTAAATAACATAGAATTGTTTATTCTTGTGTTTCATTTTACATGTTTTACTTCCCGAATAATTCGATTATTCAAACTCCACAGTCGATCATACTTTTGGAAGTAAGTAGTGAAATAAAACTGTCATGAATTGAATTGTAGATTGTCTAAAAAGTTTTAGACATAACATTGGTATTGCTACAATGTTCATGATTACTTTGAAATGGAGATTTAAGTATTGGATTAACTCACGCTAAGAGAATTACTTCATGGAATTTATCATGAGTAATCTGAGACGATAATATCTTATAATCTTAAAATGGAGATATATGAGTTGTGGTTTACAAGTTAGTTGTGCATTGATAATATGCAAACGCATCAGTAACTTGAGGTTATAAAACGTATTGTCGTGCATGATTTGATGAGTGAATGGTGCAAGAATATAAGTCAATGTTTATTTGTTCCCTTTTCCCTAACGGGAAAAGCGATATCTTCGGGCTCCTCGGTGATTTCGTGTTGACTTATAGTGTCAGGCCCGGCCAGGACTAAATTGATGTGTTTGATTAGAAGTTATATGTCATTACAAATAAAAAATCGGGAAACAAAGTATTGGACAATGAGACTCTATTCCATGTCTCATGTGCAAATGATATCTTGCAGAAAGGAGGATTATATGATCACTTATCTTAGGACACATAACTGACTAGGTCAGAGTTCAACAACAGCTTTTGGAAGCTACAATTTTAATGATCGATTCGGATGTTATACTGACAATCATAGTTTCAGACTTATCCAAGTGGGAGACTGTTGGATTAGGTGTCTAAGCACATATCTAAAATTGGTGTAAACTTGGATTAATAGTAGCATAGTCCTTTTGGGTTGTCCTCAAACCTAGCAATTGGACATGATGATTTTTTTAGAGAGAGGTTAATTTACTATTTTATTAATAAATTGAAATAAATAATTTAGTAATATATTATGAGAATAATATATTAATTAGAAATAGTAATATTTAATTAATAATTTATCAGAAATTAATTGGAATAAACTTTGGGATTAATGGAATTAATTAAAAGTGTAGGGTCTAAAGTGCAATTGTTCAATAATTGAAAAAAAAGGCTCCATAACCTTCCATCAGGAGGGTGGACGGTTTCTAGGGGATAATCTAGGGTTTCTAGATTACCCCATGTGGATAAATATGGAGCTGGATAATTACCAATTTGAAATATTATTATTATATTCAGATTACGGTTATCCAGGGCTTCCTTGTACCACTATATAAAGGAACTTAGCCCTTGTATTTTCGGCCACCATTCCATCCTAAAGGATATCCAAAATTCTAAGCCTTCCCTCTCCTCTCTCCATAGTCTTCTTTCTTGCTAGATTGGGTGTCAACCACTAGAGGCATGACATTTGTGGTGCTTGCTTCCAAAGGTTCTACAAGTCAAGGACAATTGTTATTTGATATAATAACAATAAGGTATGTAATCCTAAACCGCTTCTTGTGTTTTTCGAAAAATAACTAGGGTTTCTTGGGTTCTTTTTGATGTTCTTATTTATAGGTTCAATAGAGAAAACATATATCCTATTTTAGGTTGCATGCACACTTAAGAGTTTTAAGTTTGTTTTGTTATGCCTAAAACCCATCAGTTATGACTCTCAAATTGCCCTTAGGTTTCTGAGAATGAGAAAAGATTCATGTTTGAAGGTATTTTGGGTCCATAAGCAAGTTAGGGTCATATTAAGGACTTAATGGACTTAGGGATTAAGATTTTTTTTGGTAAGCTCCTAATGGATAAAGTTGGAAACATTATCCATTAAGTCATCATGAAGGATTAGATCTGAAGTTTTGAGCCTTGATCTGTAACGATTAAGCTATTAATAAAGATTTGAGGAGATATGTCAATTTTCACAACGTGCAAAAGGAATGGCCATGACGTGATAAGGTTCCAAATCGCAATTGTTTTGTCTCTACTCTCTCACGACGTGATGCATGGAGTGTCACAATGTGGTGTTGACTTTGATAAGGTTGACCATTGACTTTGTGGGCCTTTAACCGTTGACTTTTGACTAGTTTTAATTAGAGTCAAACATGGAGGATTTGGGTTGCTAATTAATGATTTATATGTCTTGGTGTTAGTCTGTACGAGGGATTGATCAATGCAAGGAGTTAGAGTGTTATCATGCTTCTCCAGTTCTACAATTCAAGTGAGTTTGTCACTATGCCACGTATCACATTGTATACCCTTTACATGGTAGGGAAGAGGTATTATTAGAGTACAAGTATACTAGCGGTTTAGGATAACTCCTTATGTATGTTCAATTTAGGACACTTGGGGTCTTGGTATGCTAGACTGGTAGCGTAATGCATGTTGATCTTATGTGTAACGCTTGTGTTTCTAGGCTTGTCATTAACTTTGATATAATAGTCTAGGTTAACCTTTGTAACCCGTTTTGAAATAATAGAAGTGTATTATTTGAGTATTATGTGTTTTGTGCTTAATTATGTGTCTTAAATTAATTAAGAATAAAAATAAGCGTCAAAATGAAATGTTAGATAAAGTCGATATCTGTGGATAATGTTTTAGTAGTTGAAACAAGGTTTCCGAATATATAAAGAATACCGAAATCCGAGTTATAACGAAGAAGTTATGACATGTCGAAGTTTCGCAACAGAACCGGCACGACACGGAATGACATAAAACGCGAAATTAAGATAGAATGATATTTAGCCCTAGTAATCTAAAGGAATGTTCTAGAGTTCGTTAAACCGAGAGCGTGCATAAAAAGAATGTCCAAATCTGACTTCGTATGAGTAAGTTATGATTTTTCTAAGTTTCAGCTTAGCAGTGTGCAGCCCGAAACTCGAATTCGAGATCGAGTGATTGTTGGTCGAAACAATCTAAACAAGAATCGAAGATCTCATTGATATTAGTGCATTGGTGAAAAGACAGACGAAAACGGACGTTAGATTAAGAAGTTATGAATTTATAACGGAATTTTCCTGTCCCGGCCTACTAAAAATAAATAATAAAAATAAAGTCAAAATTAGCCGACGAGTCTAAAAGAAAGTGGAAGAGCGTAGTCTCACCTACGCATGGATATAAAGAACGTCGAAAACGAAGTTCGTATGAAGAAGATATGAATTTCCGAATTTTTTAAATGATTAATATTTATTAATTAATCTTTAATTCGGATGTATATCCGAAGGAGTCACCGATCTGATCCACACTATGCCCAGCGTACCCTGATGCATGCACCGCCTCGCACTCAAGAGCTCCGATGACGCATGCAGTGATGTTTCGCAGTACGCCCCGCGTAGAGCATTACACCCAGCATAATGCGAGGCTTCAGCCTCTATAAAAGGCATGCGAGGGCAGCCGGCTTCTTTTGCCAAATTCTCTCCTCTCTCTCCCGTTTTGCATCGTTTTGCATGCAACTTATACCCCGAAGCCCCAGTATCATTCCTGAGCCCCGAAGCAAGTCCCGAAGCCCCGAAGATCCCGAGAAGCGCAATTCCCGAGCCGAAGCTCTGCCCGTGAGATGCCCGGTTTTTGTGAAGATCTTCCAGATCTACCGAAGAATACTACTTCTACACGTCGTAGTGCTGTCCGATCATCTTCTGATCAAGTTAGTGTGTATTTACTTTCTTCTAACGCATAGTTATGAAGTATTTTATACAAAATACGTATTATGTGTATTTTTGTTGTTATATGTGTGAATGTATATTCACTTTCTTCTATCTCATAGATATGATTTATCCTCTATGAAATACGTGTTATGTGTATGTGTCTCAACTGTTGTTTGGAATATGTATTGAATGAGAATGCTATACAGGTTTTAAACTATGTATAAAAATATATATTTTTATATACTAATATGTTGGGTAGAACATGGGTAGATAGTTGATGTGTGATAAACAGATGAGAGGCCTCGATGTTGTTGTTGTTGTTGATCTCGTTATTCAGCGGAGTATGGATAATGACCACAGACTCTTTCTAGACAGGCATGTGGAACGCTAGTAGGCTCATAACCTATAGGTGTTGTGAACGATGTGTTCACCGGTGTACTCTATCCCCTCATGGTTGCCTTTAGGACATCTACTGTTGAGGAAACCCCTTTGTGGTAATGTCCGTCCCGATGAAAATCCTAGATTAGGTCCCTTGAGATAGATGTTGTTTTAGGGACGTAAAGTGAGGATAACAGGAATGGGTAATCGGGTTATTGTTGGATTGTTGGTGAAATTAAATATAATTATTTATTGTGGGTTGAAAACCCTATATGCTCATCAGGCTCCCAAGCCTGACCCACTCAGTTTTGTTGTATTACAAGTAGTGGCGCGAGAGCATAAGTTGGATGACTTATCAAGATCTTTTGATATTAGACCAGTTGTTATATGTAACTATTGTATGGTCTATCTTTTGTTGTTTATGCTTTTGGTATGTTTATCGAAACATGACATCCCGAATATTGTTATATAATGAAAATGCATCTCTTGATGAAATGCTTTGATAAACTTTATTTATCATATTTTGTTTTGGGAACAAATTACGCAACTCTTTTAATCAAAGGATTACTCTGAAATTGTTTTAAAAACATAAATTAAACCGGTTTCTGGCCGTGATTTTGGGGATGTCACAGTATGGTACCGTTAGGAGTTATGTTTGTATAGGGTAACTGGGGAAGGCCAATTATCAGGATTATGTATGTTTGACCAACAAAGGACTTAACTGAGAAGTGGTCAACCGTAGGGTAACAAGGGAAGGCTAGTTGTCAAGGGAATGTAATATGCTAGTTTATGTTACGTGTTATGTTATATGATTATGTGGTAATGATATCTCTAGTTTTGTGTAGTTTAAGTTGGATAGCCTAAGAACTTTTGGTCTAATGCCCGATTATGACATTTTTTCTAATTGTTCGCTCTCGGGTGGATCATATGACTTTTTTATTCGGCATGAAAGACAATAGCTGGTACCATGGCAACATAGTTAAGGCTAGGATTTCATACTCCCTAGGGTTAGGGCCATTATGTATGATATATGCATACGGATAGGCAACTGTATGAAAGACCATGGCTAGTACCATGGCAATGAAGTCAATGTTGGGCCTATATACTCCATAGGGTTGGGCCTGTTATGTATGATATACATATGTGGATAGGAAACGTGTTTGTACGGTACTAGAGTCGAGGCTTTATGTGCATGCATTGTATGTATGGTGGAATATGTGGTCTACTGGGGAACTCACTAAGTTTTGTGCTTACAATTATGGATTAAATGTTTTGCAGGTTCCTTGTGTGAAGAGACCAGCGAGACTGTACACACGCATCGAAGATATTGATTTCCACTACCTTTGTAATTTGACTCTAATAACGCTTTTGTTTCAAACACATCAATGAAACTTATTGTTTTAAGAAAAGGTTTTAATTTGTTAATCTATTTTTAGAATGAAAAATCTATTTGTAATTTTCAGTACGTGACACTTTTGCTTCTATGGATGAGAAATTTGAATTTCTCATCATCTCTCATATCTCTTTCAAGTTCTAGTGCTCTATGGTTTTGGGTGTGAACTATTAGAGACATTCACACTATTTGGCTATTAGCTTTCGATGGAGCCTTTGAAGAACTCAAGATTTATTATATTTAATATACTAAAAGATATGTATTTTAATCTATTTGATAATCGATTATACCTACACTAAATTAGTTTTTTCGTAGTATGTTGCTATAATGAGTAAATGTCATAGATCCTTAGTTGCAAGTACCCATAAATTGTTTTAAGTAAATTCTGCTGTGCAAATATGTTTAACGTAACCTATAAAACCCATCAGTGGTATCATAGCCTTGGATTTTCTATTATATGCGCATTGGTGAAATACTAATAAACTGAAAACTGAGAAATAGGTTGACTGTTTGTCAGGCGTGTCAGGCCTTTGCCTTCAACAATTGTCTCATATTATGTTTCCTATTTGAATTTGTAGGATAATTACTAGCTAGTTATAGCTATTTTAATTGCTTAAATTTTGAACCTTTAAACTATGTAATTGGATAAATCCTAACTGTGAAGTTGTAGGAATAAAATTATTATTATTTAAAGGTTCAAAATTAAAATATAATTATTATATCTTAAAATTTAATTCATAAAAAATTTAATATAATTAATTAAATGTTTAATTAAAATATAATTATTATATCTTAAATGGTTTAACTATTAATTAATTAAAGGTTAATTGAATTAATAAGATTTAAACCTTGTATTTTTAAAAGGTTTTAAAATACACCTTTACGTATATATGTAAGAGTTATAATACTATATGTAAAATAATATGTTAGTCAAATCAAGAGTATGTCTCATTCACGTAGCCACACTATAAGACAGGTATAACAAAACGAACGATACAATGACTTTGAATGGGTGTCCTTTTCACCCATCCCTTCTTTATCTGGTAGAGTGTCGTTAGCCGAAAGGGTTTGATAGGACACTAATCACATTAAAAGTATAATGTAAAAGTACTAGAACATTATATAAAATTCCACTCTAGTTACTTTAGAAAAAATGTGAAATTGTATGCTAGTCCATGAAAACGCACAATGTTTCTTTGTGAGTCGTTGGTGGAGTATAACACCAGTTCCAAGTATGTACTTCTTTGGGTTCATAGCAATTAACATTTAAAATATGGAATTTTTGGTGACCACAACATGGTGGTGAAGACACCATGACATAGTTTCATTCGATAAGAAATGTGCTTTCTTTTGGACACCACGACGTGGAAAGGTTCTAGCCACGACGTGGCATTGGCGAGTATGCAAAACCCTAATTTTATAGGTTTAGAGCCTTATTTTAAGGAATGTGATGGCTAGGGTTTTCTCAACCTCAACATCCATCACTACATCTTGACCTAGAATGAACCTTAGCCTCCCTTGTTATTATCTTGAAGATTTTTGTGGTGTTTTGTGGCGTTGAAGAGGAAGAAGGTGCTCTTTGTCCAAAGATTTAGCAAGCAAGTCTCCCCACCACCATCGTGCACACATTTTGGACCCTTGTAAGTCCTCAAGTTCATACCTTTTGTGTGCAATCCTTCTAGATATAGAGTTTAAAGAACTTTTCTCCATGTTTAAGGTGGTTTGAGTGGATGGATTCCATAAAGTTGTCAACTTTATGGATCGTTGTGGTCCCTTTTGTATAATTATGTCCCAGATATGGAGTTAATAGGGTTTTGGTTCCATGCATGGGGTTTTTGACCTCATTTTTACCATTTTGACCCAACTAGAGTTCAAGGCATGCATTGGACATGCATGTCCATCAAGCAAGGATATTTATGATGCTTATGGGTGTAAGGAAGCCTTCTGAACATGAGTGTGTAACTTAATGGATTATGGGCTTAACCCATTAAGCTTTCTAGGATAGTTCCCACGACGAGGCGACATGCTCACCACGACATGGTGGAGGGTTTCTCATGACTGTTTTGTCATGAGACTGTCACGAGGTGACATATGCTTGTCCATGACATGGTGACCACTTAAGTTGACTTTTTGACCAAATTGACTTTTGGTCAACTTGAGGGTTCTAGACTTTAGATTGAGGATTTGCCTCTAACTTTTGTATAAAATTATTTGTTAATATATTATATGATTAATATATTAACTAGAAATAGTTAATAATTAATTTTGAATTAATTAGAAATAGTTGGAATCGATTAATTATTAATTAGAATTAACCTGAAATTAATTAAAGATGCAAGGAGTAAATTATAATTGTTCAATAATTAAACAAAAAAAAAATTCTAGAACCTACCAAGACTAGGATGGTTTTGTGAGAGCCTATAGGGTTTATGGAAGCCTCCAGGTAGTTGATAAGGAAAAGATTTGAACTCGGGATTAAATCTAATATTTAATTATTTAAATATGGAATTATCTGCAAGTTACCTAAACTATAAATAGGACCTTTGGGCACCAAATTTCGTGGCTTTTGCTTCTAAGGATGAGAACTCGATTTTCTCATCATCTTTCCTCTCTCTTTCTAGTTATAGTGTTCTAGGGTTTTGGGATGTGAACCATTAGAGACATTCACACTATTGGATTTTAGCTTTCCATGGAGAATTTGAAGAACTCAAGAGTTAGTATATTTGAATATACTAAAAGGTATGTATTCTAATCTATTTGATTCGATTATACCTACCATAAATAAGTTTTCATAGTATGTTGCTATAATGAGAAAATATCATAGATCCTTAGTGTGACAACCCGAAGTTATCCCGTCATTGTAACCCGTTCCGTTAATAAAATTCGTTGTTTTCGAATTGTTTCCGTTTCGTTTTTAAATTAATTTATTAATTTTGATTTGTTTATTATGACTTAATGGGTGTTCAAACACGTTAATAACACAAGAAAATATTCCAAATTAACAATTAGAAAAAATTTAGTTTCGACCATATCGGGTTACGACAACTTTATCGGGTGCGACCAAAAGCATCGTATAACGTCAGTATCGGGTAGAATTCCACCGTGTCCCAAACTTGAACCATATATAAAGCTCAATTGAATTCATTTGAAGCTTTTGCACCCTCTCTCACTACTCTCTCTCTACAACTCAATTCTAAGTCCAAAATCACCAAATTCAAGCTTCAAATCATCAAGGTAACCATCCTAACTCATTGTATAACCTCTTCAACCTTCAAATTCATGTTTAATCTATGAAATAGGGCCATTATCATGATTTTACAGCCCTAGAACAGTCCTAGGCCGTAAACTCACATAAGATGGGTTTTGGAGCCCAAAAAACCCTCCCAAATCACATATGGAGCTTAGAAATGACTTAAAGACTTAATGGAATGGACTTGGAGCACCTTGAACTCAACATTTGGGGAGTAAACATGAGTTTACTTCCCAAGAACATGCTTGGGCCGTAAACTCCATATCATGGGCAGTAAACTCCTTTTAAGGTGTTAAAATGCCATTTAAACACCTCCTAAGCCTTGAATTAAAGTCTAGAAGCAACCACAATCGATTTAGGGGCCTTAAACATGATGAAAAACACCTCCATAGGAGCTTACGGCTGTAAACCCCCCAAGGATAGGTTCCTGGGCCGTAAACTCCTATACCTTAGTCAAATAATGCCCTAAATCCATTCCATGGCTTGTAAAATAAGTTTGAATCACATATGATTGATCTAAGTCCACCAAATCATTAAAAGAAGGAGTGTATAGGAGCTTACGGCCGTAAACTCCTAGTTTATGGCCGTAAACTCCCGTTGATGATTCCTTTGGTGGTTTAACCCTTCCTTATGCCTTAGATTAAATCCTAGCAACATTTCCCTAGTGTTGTTTGACCCTTGAGCACCTTAAAACCTATCACCCATGAGTTCACGGCCATGAACTCATGTGGACATGGTCTTAGGGCCGTAATCTCTCCAATGAGTTTACTCTTGAAGAGCAAACTCATTATCTAAGCACTATTCGTCCATAAGTGCCACCCGGGTCACTCCAAACACTTAATTTGAAGTGTTTTCGCGTCTTGGAGTGTATTTTCACATCCAATTAGTGAATTAAATTCTAATTAGATACATTTGTGTATCATTCCATATTACATAGGAACCTCACGCGTTATCAATCCCCGAACCAACACATAGCATCCAAACCGACTCGTTTCTCGACTGGTGAGTTCATACCCCTACACCTTTTTCAGTGTTTTTCAATGTTTTCAGAGGGGGGGGGGGGGAATACAAGCAAACTATAAATGTTTTCGAAACTTAAAACTGATATAATTCTATAAATATCTGGCAAACTTTTGATATCTTTACCCCTTATGTATTATGCAGAGCATAAGGGATGTTTTATCGAATATAACTACATGGATTTGAATTACAGTAAAGGAAACAATCAAACTAATCAAATTATTATGGGAATAATTTGGGATCTTCAGTTCTCATTTTATGAATTCGGATTTCATGCAATGTTAATAGATAAACTATGTCTGATTCAGTTTATCTTTGTTTAATGTAAAGTATTATGCCATATAGTTTCTTTGTATTCTACTATTTATACGTTATTATGTTTCTAAACGATTATTATGTTTGATAACGATCGAGTACACCGTGAATAATTTAATACTAGCTTGTGAGATTCGTCTTCATTAAACCCTTTGGGTTATCAGTAAATCCTCCCAGGAAGTGTAACCGGAGTCTCCTGGAGGGAGAGCGTGAAATTTGTGAATAGATCTATTCGGGATTGACAATCTCACACCTAAACTGCTAGCTACAGTTAGGCGGGCACGCCTGGGGTGACAAATTCTGGATATCGTCCAACGTCTGACGAACGTCAAGGAGGTCTTGTTGTCATATTAGCATGGTTACCCGACTCACAATACATATTAATATAAGTTTATTCACGGATTTTATATCTATCTTTGATCTATTATGGGATGGTATTCCCATGGATTTTCAATCTATAGTTTTGTGTATTAAAACTACCTACTATGAGACAGGATGGTATTCCCATGGTTTTCAATCTAGAGTTATACGTATTAAACTGTCTTAATAAGAAAATATGGGATTTTCTTGGATAACAACGTTTTCATAAAACTAAAGGAAACATGTTAAATTTCAGAAAACAAAACACTTATGAACTCACCAGCTATATGCTAATTTTTAAACTGCTTGTATTCTCAGGTCCGCATTAGACAGGTACCTAGCAATCCTTTTGGCGAAGACGGAGTTCGTATTTATAAAATTAATCATGCTCAAATTAGTTATTTATAAATGACATATTACTTCCAAGTTAGTTATTATGTAAACATACAACAAGCCATAACAAGTCAAGCATTTTCTTTCCTTATATAATCAAGAACATATCATCATTTCGTCACCATATCACATCATATTACTAGCATGCATTGTCCTAACCATCATAGATAAGAATTTCCAAGAAATCACAACATGCATACATCACACACAATCAACACAAAACCCTCTTTCTAGATCTTAAACTAACACACCCTCACATCTATATATTAAAATAAAAATCTAGCATGTGATACACCCAAAACTTTTCATTCTAAGAATGGAATCATCAATTCCAGTAGCATATCATTCATAAATGGGGTACATGTAACCTATACAACCTGGGTTCATTCTAATCCATCTAAGATGTGGAATTCCCTAACAAAGTACTTAAACTTGCCATAAGGATTAACTTACCTTTGTCAAGAAATGCTATTTCTCCACTTCGAATCTCGTAAACACTTGAGTTATCATGATCTCCCCTAATACGACACAAACAAGTATATTAATAGATTTTTCAACATTAAAAATGGCTATTATATAACATAAACATATAGACGAATTACTAGACTCAATTTCTAGATTTCAACCTAAAACAACAGTCTGATTAAAGCCACTTTAACACCACCAAAGCGTGTGAAAGTTACAATATGTTTATGTATTCCAGTATTTTTAGTCTTTTAGCTTTCCAGTGACTACTTGTACAGGTCCATACAATTTCTCTACAATTTACTATGGATTTTACAAAATGGGATATCAATATAGCTAATTTCTGAACAGTCAGTGAAAATGACGATTTTCACCCTAGTTAGAACCAACATCATGTCAAAAAAATCAGGTACATACTACACCCAAAACCTGAGCTTTGGGGATTAAATGATCCTAAATCCAACTTTCTTTTATTTTTATTGAATTTTTACACATAGGGACAAAATATGTAACTTCATATTATTTCCTAGCTTGACCCATGTTCAGTGTTTTGAGTATAAAATAGAATCCACAACTCCAAATGGGATGTTATCGGACTTTCTAGAGACTAGATTCGATTTCCCATAACTTTATTCTTGTAATGATTTTCTTTTATTTGGACCAGAATGGCCTCTACAACCCTCGCAATACAATTCACGAATCTGTCCAGATTTCTAATTTTGCCAAACATCACCAAACCGCACACACAAATCATGACTAACACATACATGACTTCTAATGATTTGAAAGTAGAGATGGATGCTAAGAAAGTGATTTATACCTCCTAGGAAATCTAAGATGATTCCAAGAGAATTTCTAGAAGGGAATAACTCCAGGAACTCCACAAAATGCTACAGTCTTCACTTCTTCACAAGATTCACCCACTCACTTCACAAATGGAAAACACACTTAGGAACACATCTCAAAGTGAGGTGGAGGCTGTAAATAGGGTTTGTTGGCTGTAAATGTGATATTAATACCGAATTTTAGGGTTAGACGATAACTAAAATATAACAAGATAAGGTGAAAATTTAACGGAAAACATAACAGAACTTACCTTGATGATAAGATTGGAAAAATGGGTTTGTTGAATTTTGATAACCAATTGTAGATCCATCATTCTCAATTCTAAAAAGTGAATATGAGAATCCTTTGAATATGAGATAATCATATGCCATTTGTTTAAGTGGTGTGGTTTTGTTACTAAATATCGTAAATCTTATAAAGCTTTTTGATGCATTTGTAGACATCTATAACTATATTTTGTTTTTCCATTTTGGTATTATACTTTATGTTTCTTTTTGATATATTTAGATTCATGTAAAACTTATGACTATGCAGGAAAAAAGATACATGAAAATTCTAAAAACCGGGTTGAGCTAGCATTCGAACTGGGAACTAGTCACCAAATCAACTCAACTAAAAAATCAATTTTTAAAACATTGCATAAAAGGTTGGCAATGTATTTTGTATCTATAAGGGTTATTCCTTATCTATTCGTATATGGGGTATGTTCATTTTATTGTATGCCTCTATTCATATTTTCATATTTAGTGTAGTTCTAATGACATTTTTTATTTTTATGTGCTTGCTTTGGATTATACTCTTTCTTGTTTTACAATTTAACAAAAGCTCGGAGCTTCGACCTCTCTCATCTTTCTTAATCATCGTCAAATCAATATACATTTTGTATCATGTTACCATAATTGTAGGTTTCAAGTCTCTTATCCATCTACCTATTTTCTTTTATTCGCTCTGTTCTTGACAAATCGTCGACCCTTCAAGCGCGACCAACATCAAAACTGGCCATTTACATTTTGATCATCCAAATATCATTTTTCCACTTAAGACCACATTTCAATGATTTTCTATTTCCCATATATCCCTTTTTTGTTCAACATTGGTTGATTTTGTTAAATCTCTTCAAGGTATCAACAAAAGACTTAAACTAAAGCCTACTAATACATTTCATCAACTAGCATAATAATATGATATTCACATGTTTTGTATCATGTTCATTTATCCTTTCAATGTAAGTTCACTATTGATTCAAAATAGCTCAATGTAGATCGTTTTTAATGGTCATAACTATGTCATGTCACATCAACACATAACTATTCATATCAAGTCACTTGAACTTTATAACTACATAGGCCCAACCAATACATCCATTAAAAGCAATGACTAGACAAATGTTTGTGTTACAAGGATAACTTGTGACTATGTTATTAAGAATGCCAAAATATTTTCTTTTTGGAAAAAAGAATGCCATGATATTTAGATTCTTCAATGCATCTACCGCTACTATGTTAAGATACACCAATAATTTTTAGGATACATTATAAGCAAATTGTTTGGTATTTCATTTCCAACAGGTTTACCAATACATGTCTTTCTCAACAATATTAGTTGTGGTAAGCCTTTAATTGCAAAATAAAATAGTCTTGTTGGTGCATTTAAATACTCACATCTAATCACTTTCTTAATGGGACTAACATGTACATTTTGAGAATCTAATGGAATCACTCGTACAAATAGACATGGTTATCAAATTTGTACTTAATAAAACAACCAACATGTTACCAACCTAATGAAGAAAATTGGTAGTCAATATGTTTGGTAGCTAACATGTTTGGCTTGTGATACCGTACCAATTGACTACTCATGGAACAGTTGTTAAACAAATTTTTGAATATCCTTGTTGCATCGTACTAAACAATTTTGATATATATATATATATATATATATATATATATATATATATATATATATACACACACACACACTAGATTTTAAATAAATTATAAAGTTACACCTACTACAAACGTTTTAGCTTTTAATTCATTAATACATTTTTACCGACCACAAATAGCATTACCTATTTAATCACAATTTCAATTTCAAAATATGCAACAATTTTAACCTATACCAACCCTTACCCCAAAGTTATTCAACAACTTATCGGCACTTCCTAAATATGTTCCGAAAACCCAATCCCACTGAACCAAAACTTGAGTTAATTCCGAAAACACAACCATCACTCTAATACAATTCTGAAACCCAAACCCCAAACTGTCGAAGAATAATCCCAACTCAAAGGAAGATGAAAGCGACCCCTCAAACATGGGGTCCAAAGGAAGAATATGTGTTGCCCCATTCGTGGGTTAACATATCAGAGGACCCGAAGATCGAAAATTCACAAGCAAGTGACCTGTAACACCGTCAATTTCTAAACAAAATTTTCATTTTAAATTCATATAATTCTCATAACGCATTTCACAAAAATCTCATTTATTTAATTTACAAAACGCATCTCAATAATTGCTTGTTTAACAATCCAGGATCCTCAAAACATAACTCTTTCTCTGGTGTGCACAATCGAGTCAGTGCCTTCCCGCGATCCTGAGAAAACCTGAAACACATAACACATAACACAGTAAGCACGAAGCTTAGTGAGTTCCCCAAAATACCACACACATCTCAGTAGCCTCTCATGGCTATAATCAATAAGACCCTCCGGTCCCAGAACTCAGGTGGACCCTCCGTTCCTAACTCAACAAGCTCATAATAACAATACTCAACATAAATCACAGAGATATAATGCCGAATTTCACAATACACAAATAAGCACATAAGACATCTCAGTCACACAAGGATACCACTCATGGTAAGTATAGTGAGAAGACTCACCTCGGATGACGAACAACTCCTATAGACGATGTTGCTACGCACCGGCCACTAACTCTGTGCCAAACCCACAATTATCCCAATTAGGAACTAAGTCCAAAACTCTCACTCATTAGGTCTAAAGGTAGTCCACTAACCAGCCCAACAATGACCTAAAACCCATTGGGACCACCAAGGCCCAATAATAGATGGGCTCTCCCAAGGCCTAATTCTCAATCTAAATGGTAAGCCCAAATAAAGGGCCCAAAGGACAATATAATATTTCTCTACTCAAAGTTTCTAATACACAAGCCCAAACATCCAGGCCCAATCCCTAAGGCCCATTAAAAGATCTAACCCAAAAGCCCACAGTAAGGTTATGTGGGGCGTACCTCCCTTGGTACGTTCATCGTACACTAGCATGCACGAATATGATCGGGGACCTCAACCCAGTACGCGGGGCGTACTGGAATTACGTTGGGCGTACGCCCAATTATGCTTAATCCATTCTCTTGGTCTTAACCTGTTAAGACCTTACTCATTTCTCAGATCTGGGCTCCCTGATGGCTCTTACTCCATAAAGTCAGGGACTTTAAGCCTTTGTATGGCTGATAAAGTCACAAACACCCAAAACTCTCATTCTCTTGATTAAAAGTACTCATATCTCATGCATGAGGTGGTTCCCACATCCAATACCTCATTTTTATGGACCCTCTTCACTAGAAACCCATATAAGGACAGTATTAGGCTCTGGAGTGCAACAACTCATAAAGCTTCAAGCTTTGGGACCAAAAACCCTAAAATGGACCATATTATGCACAAATCAAAAAGGATGAGAAAGCTCTAAGCTTTATACATTAAGATGATGCTTCATCCACATGAAAGCTCAGATCTAAAGCCTTGACTCTATTCTCTTCCATGCTCTATCTTCACTCCAAAGATCCCATAAAACACTTATAAACTCACAATGGTCACACACAAGCTCAAGAACGAGGATTAGGGTTTAGAGGTTTTATTGAATGAGGATGGTGGCCAGGAATGAGGCCATCTCGTTCTTTATATAGGGACACTCCTCTTAATTAGGGTTTCCTTCTATGCCAAGTACGCGCAGCGTACTAGGTGGCTCAGCTTAAATGTCACGCACATGAGTACACTAAGCGTACACACACGTACGCCCAGCGTACTATGCTGCCAACAATTTCAACTAAGGGACTTATCTTGCCAAAACATCAACCGCCATTGCTTCCTCGACATGACCTCAAATCCTACAAACCTCATACGCTCGGATAGGTGACGAGATGACCTAAGCTCCTAACAACTTGTCACAACCCTGAGACTCCCTCTTACTCGGTTGCAGCCCAGGAACCCTAATCACGGACGATCAGAAACATGATGTTACAATTCTCGCCCACTTGAAATAGATTTCGCCCTCGAAATCGCTCCTTATAAACACATAGATCGAACCGATAACCCGGAAAGCACCACCGAAAGGACCTCTTAACATACAACAATCTCTTCCAAAGACACCTGATCCCAACAGGAACTCCCTACCCCGAAGAAGAACAAACCCATCTGCCGCTGCGGTACTCGATCTGACTCTTTCTGAACTAGAAAACTTTAGTGGTCTGTCTCCATGCCAGACCATCCTCGCAAAATGTCATGTTAATCACTCATTGATTAACAGACTCTAAGAACAATATACTCACTTGGAAGTATCCTCTGACACCCATAGACATAAGCCCCAACTTCTTCTCAGATTTCCCTTCAATACTGTGCACCAGGTTCACTCCCGACCCAAAAGATGAACCTCCAAAGGTTACTCATAGCAAACCAAAACGTCTCACCAAATTCCTTCTCACGATAATTATCTCGGCTCATCGCGACACACAAGTCACGAAGTTTGCTTTACACCAAGTAAATGCTACAACTCATCTGAAATCGTCTCGATTCTGACCTTTGTCATCTACCACCCACTGGTTCCATGCGTCTCACGAGTATTCTCATACCCACAAATCTGACCCACTACGATGTAAGAAATCAAGTGAAGATCAATATCCCTCAAAATGAAACCCATCTACAAAACTGAAACCTCATCTCGCCTACTTAACACACGAACGAATCTAGACTCAAGCTCGAGATTCTGATTCAACAGCAGACTTGGAACCACTCAATTCCAATCTGGTACTCAACTCATGACCCAAGATTCGTGAATTTAAGCACACACCTTCTCCCCAATTCCTTCCGATTATGATAATCCCCACTCACCTGGGATATATCAATTCACAACTAACATGAAGACCCCTGTCTCACCCCTAGTTCGGCAACCAGGCTCCCGAAGACTCAAATGATAAGGCTACCCAAGCCTAAGAACTCCTCTACGCCATACTCTGACTAGCAAATACTACATCACCCTCCACAATATCACGACACTCTCTCGCTGACTCACTGATGCTACGACTCCCCGTAGTCTTACAATACTATTTCTCTATTTCACGTATGCTACGCCTCCCCGCAGTCACACGATACACTCCTTCTCTGACTAGTGAATACCACGGCTCCCCGCAGTATCACGATACCCTCTCTCTGACTCACGTATGTTGCGGCTCTCCGCAATCACACAATACACTTTCTCTCACTGACTCATGGATGCTACGACTCCTCTTAGTCTTACAACACCTTCTTACTCACTGACTTGTCATGGGCTCAATCCCTGGTTTTTCCTCGATAATCCCAAGTGATTACCCCCCACTCGGATCCACCCGTTCTCGTATCACCTCATAATCTCATCATCAAGTCAACACCACCCTGAGTTCACTAACTCATGCTCCGCAACCCAACATAGATAAGTGAACACACCCACTCAGTTTAAGCACCACCACTTCCTGATGTAAGTTCTCGTAGGCAATGCACTTTTCTTCGCATGGTTATACCCTTAGACAGTCTGACTCTGACGACAGTTAACTGAGGGGTCCCTACTGGAACAAAAGTCACCTGGTACACCGCTCGCCATCCCACAACTCGAGTCTCAACATGTCCAAAAAATTAGGACATCATACATTGGTACCTCAGTACACCATCACTACATCTGACGATGTCTTGCCTCAACCATTGATCTTCCACTCACGCAACTCGAAATCTCGAAATACCCAAATATCACAAATTAAAACAAGGAAGAATCGCCAAAGACTAAAAACACGTTGAAAAAAATCCGAAGCTCCATTCTCTATTGATCACCACCCATATGAAACTACTCATACTGACTCTGAAATTAGTTTACAACTCAATTGCTGCCCCTCCTGGAGTATAGATGACAATCCATACCAATGCCCACAAATCTCAGCAATTGCCCCTGAACTCAGCGACCCAACCGCCTCGAACTCAACATTTGCAAACCGGAAAATCCCTGGCCAAAATAAATTCTCTGACCCACGGCCACCTGTCGTGGATTCACTCATCCTTTCTTAAGCACAT
Source organism: Lactuca serriola (assembly GCF_051521515.1). NCBI lineage: Eukaryota > Viridiplantae > Streptophyta > Magnoliopsida > Asterales > Asteraceae > Lactuca > Lactuca serriola. The sequence goes on along the minus strand of NC_136412.1, from coordinate 339,611,084 downwards.
ACACGTACATCATCCCACCTTGCACCTCGCTTTATCCACCAATAACCCAGATTTCCTGTGTCTGCACTGCAGATCTCCATAACCAGCTCTCTAACAGCATTTGAACAAATCTATGATCCTCTTAATAAAATACTCAGTCCTCCCCCACTCAGGGTTATACCCATCACCAATTGGCATACCCAGAGTCTACTCCACAGATAGCTTCCGGGTGCGTCACACTTAACTTTTGGAATATACCACGTCGTTGCATCAATGATCTTCCCAATGGAAGCCAAACAACTCCAAATATCTTGTAACTCAGGCAAAAGTCTCAGAATACTCTCGACATGACTGCCTATAGTCATCTCGAAGCCTTATACCGACACACCGCCGGGTTCCCCACCTGTTCCAAAGCAATCCTGACACTCGGTCCGGAAATAATGCACTACCACACACCTCATCTCCAACTCCTTGACCAACCTACCAACACAGGAATCATCATCAAATCACGAGACCTCACTCCCACAACCGATACATAGCATAACAACGAGGGTCACCGCCCCAGTATACTCCTCTTGATCACTTGAAACTGCTGCTAAAAGCATGCCTGACTCGACTAAGGCATCTTTTTGTCCTCCTCTCAGTCTCCACTAATCGCTCTCTCGTGGTATAAGGAATACCTTGCCGCAAATATATTGCCCAAGTATTCTGGTGAAAAGGTTGCAACCCTATGCTACCCCACGGAGTTTACCTTCGTCTCTGAAACCGGAAGCACCATCTCGTTTTGCTTCTCCCAGGAAACGGGAACAACGCAACACTTGTCACAGAAAGTGACATCTTAACTATCGACTGATTGCTCAACTCAGTCCGCAATTCTCCATAAAGTATCATCTCTACTCATCCTTGTGTCTTGCGACTCCCACTAGCATCTCGCCAATAAATCTCTCGGAAACTAACTCGATTCCTTCTCCAGGTATGCTCCATTAAAACTCTCTCGACATGTCCCTCTAGCCCCACACTCTATCACAACTGATCTCAGCCTGATCAATCACAACGGAATAATTGGCGAACCAGAAACACTAACCGCCACAAATCATGGTACTCGAACCAAGTGGTCACCTCTCAATCTACTATGAATCATGGTACCTGAACCATGTTATCTGCTCTCGATCTGCTATGAATCATGGCACTCGAACCATGTTCTCTCTTTTCTCAATCTACTACAATTTGTGGTATTCAAACCATGTTACCTCTTCCCAATCTGCTACTTAGAACCTCTGGAATTCTCCTTGTTTCGATTATGGGTCCTCTGCTTTCAGTAGTACGGGCCCATACTACCTGCCACATCTACCCATACCTTCTACATGGATCGTCCTAAATTTTCTAAGTAGTTGCTCAACCTTCTCAATCACCAATCCCGTCACACGTGTTCGCTCTCCAGCAAGATACTCTCCTCTATCAGCATACTCATCTGGCTAAGGTCACCTTCCCCTAGGCGCTCCCTAGGTTCTCACACTTCTCCGCTATCAGCTGCTGAAGAACTCCTTATGATGCCAACCATCTACCTCCTACTTAGTAGCTGACTCCCATCATCAAGAGTTCCGCAAAGCACGAAGCAAGCAACATTCGGGCATCGAATAACATCTACTAACATGTAAAACCACTCTAGGTTGTTGCCCACTTGCTCTCCTCATACTCAAAGGATATCACCGAACTCAAGCAACTTTATCCCACGCGGGCATCTGACTACTTTCTTACTAGACTCCTCAAATTCTCATCAAGATATCTCTCCTACATTACTCATCTACTCCAATCCCTCTCTAAAAAGGATTCCTACTGGATACTCTCACTACACACATAATCAAAAGCAAATCACAAATAGCAGCAATTCCTAGGCTAAGGCATCACAAATCAGACCACTCTAGTCCTAAATTATGAAATACCTAGCCTATCTCTAGCATGCATGATATCTCATAAAATATCTCATAACACAAAAGTAAGGGTATTTTGGGAAATCACCGTTCGGGCTCTGGCTGATTATACACACTACTCCCTCTCGTTTTTTCTTAGAAACTCTAGCTCATTTTAGAAAATTGTTTCTTTTGAAAAATTTCCTCAAATCCTCAGTTTGAGTCTAGATTTACCCGAAGGTGCATCCGAATCCCTCAAACCAAGGCTCTGATACCAAATTGTAACACCGTAAATTTCCAAACAAAATTTTCATTTTAAATTCATATAATCCTCATAACACATTTCACAAAAATCTCATTTACTTAATTTACAAAACGCATCTCCATAATTGTTTGTTAAATAATCTGAGATCCTTAAAACATAACTCTTTCTCTGGTGTGTACAATCGAGCCGGTGCCTTCCCGCGATCCTGAGAAAACCTGAAACACATAACACATAACATGATAAGCACGAAGCTTAGTGAGTTCCCCAAAATACCACACACATCTTAGTAGCCTCTCATGGCTATACTCAGATAAGACCCTTGATGTGTGTAAACTCAACTAGTTTTAAACCTACTTTTAATTATAAAATGAACACACAAAGGCAATGGACCTATCAATTGTGGTACAACTAAATAAGTAGGGTATCGAACATAGGGAACGGTAAATTAAAACTAAAGACTAATTTTATCTAAATTAAATAATAAGTAGGGGTTTTCTCTAGTTTTACAAGACTAGAAACTTACTAACTATCCCTTAAACTAAAAAAAAAACTAGAAAAGCAAAGATTTAACTAAATTCAATAACCAGAAGGACTTTTGTTTAGTTCAACTCAATTGATCCTATGGTTGATATTATGATAATAGCGCAATGGATTAATTCTTCTATTGGCTACCGATTCAAGTGATTAGCTTTGCGTTCGCTGCACTAATCCTTAGAGAACAAAATTAACTCAAACAGTGATCAGTTGTCTAATTTAATTTAATTCACTAGATTATTTATTCGGGTTAATTTAGACTTGTAATAGCTAACTAATTTGGTCCTTTAGTTAACCTCTTGCTGATGGTCATCAAACAAGCTCACACGTGAATTTACCTAATTTTCTATTAATTCTAGTTTCACGTTCGTTATTCCTAGACATATGATAAAGTGGTCACATAAACATATGAGGTTGGCAATTAAAAGATGTTCATACTATTTAATTATCTTCCTATCAACAGAAAAATAGTTATCATTCACACACAAGATTCTTTAACAAGCTAAAATCAACAAAATCACCAATATTGAATTAATCCTACCAATAATCAAACCATAGTCTCAATTTTGTATCCCCAAACAGAAGTTTAAGAGTTTTAGCTCATGATTGAGGTAATTAACAACAATAAAACAAATTTTAATTGTCTAACCATGATTGAAACCAATAGATTAAGAAGAATGATGAGAATTTGCCTCAAATCTCCTTCGGAATTGAATTCTAGGTTGTATCTTCGTTCTTCAGATCTCTCCTGGCTCTGATTCGCAACTTGCTTCTCCCCAAGGGTTCCAGAATACCTTATGTCGATCTGGACAACTGTTTTTATAGATTCGAACCGACTCGCTGATTCCATGACCGACTCGTCAAGTCCACCCCTTAATTCCCGTACACGGTAAGTCACGGAGTCTTTATCCTCTCGAATCTTCGACGCCACTCGCCGAGTAGTCAACCCTACTAGCCGAGTCCCTTGTATTTTTAGTGTTTTTCTTCTTTGTCCAACTCCCGAGCTCCCAACCGCTTCTCCTGCTTCCGTGCTTCGCTTTTGGACTGAAAACACAATTCAAACACTTTTAAGTATCTTTTGTTCATTTATATGCAATAAATTAGCTAATAAATGATTTTTATGAGGCTAAATATGCAAATATCAAAAAAACCCCACACTTGACTTTTGCTTGCCCCCAAGCAAAACTGAATTTTAGCATATTAGAATCACATAGGACAACTCCAATCCAACCCAGCCATTATGCCAGGACCGCAACGCATGCATTTGTGTCTAAAAATTTTCCTAATAACCCCCATACTCCAAATACTCACAATCCTCATAAACATTCGCTCACTTATCCCGAACAATGCTCATTTTATGCATCCCTCTGAATCCATCTACAGAAAACCTCCTATCCTCAAGGTATTTTTAGTTAAGCAACAAGCATACATAATCTAGAATTACAATTTATGATACCACTATGGAGCTCTTTTGAATTCTTCATTTCCTTGATAATTTGATCTTTGATTCTTGTGAATTCACCACCTTGTTTGATTTGATTTTTGGTATCTTCAATTTTTGAACTCTTGGAATTTTGATCGTCACTTTAGTTGCTCCAAATTCTTCAAACTTTTCTTGAAATTTTTTTTTTAACATGTACCTCACTTTTTTCATTCAAAACCCTACATGCTTAAGCAGGGGCGCTCAACTTCAACCTTTATTGGTTAACGATAATAATTTTCCTGGATACATTTCTGGTACACGATGCTAAACATATTGCATCCTTCGGGCTGAGCGAGGTCGTGTTTTTGTCCCATGATTTCACTGGAATAAGGAAGCCACAAATGTACTAGAACGTATATAGGCTCAACTAAACATTTAGGTCTTCATGCAATCATCAACATAACTCTAACATGGAATCCTAATTACTTTTTACCAAAATTTTCTAGATGAAATCCTAAGTAACATTTTTGGTATGCAAAAATTTTAAAAAAATTAACCTAAAATTAACCTAAATTAGGACATTAGGATTCTACATTTACTAAGATGACATCAACCCCCTACCCCACACTTAATTAGGACATTAGGATTCTACATTTACTAAGATGACATCAACCCCTTACCCCACACTTAATTTATGCAATGTTCTCATTGCATGTTATGTATGAAAAATAAAAACATGAAATATAGAGAGAATTGGAACAAACTCCCCTGGGGTAGCAGTCGCTAGGTCGATATCTCTTCTCTTCAACTCCATCTTCAATTGACTTTAGACATGGGAACAGCTCATCCATGTCTTGGGCATCAAATCGTGTGTGGGCAGCTCCAAATATGCAGGAAAAATACTGTAAAATCTTCAGGAATTGATTGGAAAAAATAAGTGGTCAAGTGGTATGTCCAACAGCATCGAATCAGCAGTCTTCTCGGTATAAAGATAAGTGACTCATCGAGTCATATAAACGACTCGTCGAGTATAGTCGCGGAAAGCCTCGAAAGTGTAAGTATATATTGCGACTCGTCGAGTTGGTTAATTGCACTCGGCGAGTCATCGCTGGGTGGCAAAATAAACGTTCTGCACTTGTTCCAGCTTTTGATAAATCTCAAGATCTTCCCATAACTTCTAGAATTATTCACTCATGTCCCTTAGGACCGGACTCGAAACCTTAACTCTAAACTTCGCCCTTTCTTGACTCTTTTCCACTTCTTTTTTTTTCTTTCTCTCAAACTCTAAGCCCTTTATGCAAGCATTCCTAATCCTAAATCTGAAAGTCACCAAGGCAAATAAAACATCAAACACATAACTTAAAGTCTTAACTAAGAATTCAAAGCACACCAAACAAAACAAAAACAAAAATAAATTGATAATTGTTCCATAAGAAACAAAAAAAACTAATCATCTTCTTCCTCATCATGGCCATGCGCAGCCCCGCTCCCACCAGCTCCACTCCGCCTTGCATTAATGATCTCGTCCCAAGATGGTATGTAGGGGAAGTTACCCCCTTGCCATTTGGTCTTGTATCCACCTCATTTCGACATTGTACCAATCCATTGGCACGTCATCATTGTCCACCGGAATCACCGGCGGTTCCTCCTCCACTTCCCGCTCACGTCTCGATCTAACCCTCCTTCCCGGTGCCTCGGGCACGACCACCGGATCGTCATGCGGGATAGCATAATGACCACCGCCTTAATCTTCAATAATTCTTGCCCTCCGAAAAAGAATGGGATTAAAGGGAGGGGCAGTAATCATTGTCATCAAGTTCCATGCACCGCGGGTCATCAACCCATATGAGTTGGCTAGCCGGGTCACGAACATTCCACCGTTAATCTTGGAGGTTTTCCGATCCTTGACCACGCCCTCCGACAAGTAAGAGGCCAAACACCATGGAATGTTGCAGAAGGTGTCGGGCGTGATGATACCCCAAAGATAAAATACGTCAAGGTTGGACACCTTGTCGTCGTCCTTCCTTTGATTGATTATAGTGGAGATAAGGCAGTGTATGAGGCGGTGTGTGGGTGACCCAATGCTCCCTTCTTGAGCCGGTTTCAGAATATATAATTTGTTGGCGATTGTGTTCCACCAACCAGTACTTGTAACACCGTCGGGGAACACCATATGAGATTGTTCCAAGAAGGCGCGGAAGACAGCGGTAGTGACCAATGGTCGGTCATAAATCCCCAACCGGCATGCAAGATCAATGACAGAACATTGATGGAATTTGCCCCCAAGACAAAAACTAAAACTCGCGGGGTGGTAGCAATCGTCTCCTCCTCGAAAAGATACCATGGAGAAAAATTCCCAGCAGAGTTCTCGAAACACCGGCTCTTGAATTCTGAAAACCCGACTCCATCCATCACATATAATTGTCTCCCCATCGTAAGTAAATTCCTTCAAAAGGTAAGGCGCCAACTCTTCCTCATACCGGACATTCTTTAACCAATCCCAGTCAACCCTATTAGGTACATAAACCTCTTTCCTGACCTCAGCCAGCCTCTTCCTCCATTTTGTCATTGTTGAAGCAGATTCAATCGGAGGGAAATTCAACCAAGGAAAATCTCCTTGGTTTCTACTTGAGCTCTGTCCTCTTGAAAACATGGTCCCTGCAAAACAAAGAACAAACAACCCAGAAGACACAAAAAAACATTAAAACAGAATCCATCTGGGTCCCCGACTGGACTCGTCGAGTCTGTGAACGACTCGGCGAGTCAGTCGACGGGTCAAGCGAAATTCGACCTTAAAAACTCAAAAAAAATTCAAGGGTTTTGTCCATGGATGTTCCTAAGATGTATTAGAGCAAGAATAACCATCCAAAACAACACAATTAATACAAAATCAAAACCCTAAAAATTCACTAAACTTCAAAATCGGGTATTCTATGAAATTGACACCTTAGAACATCTAAAAATCATGGCTTTAACATAATTATTGAAGAAATTAAGTACCTTTGTTGATAGAATTCGAGAATTTAGAAGAAAAAGTGAAGAACTTGATGAGTGCTTGAGAGAGAGAAAGCAAGAGGGGCGCACGACGAGTAAGGAGGAAATATGATCTCATTAGGGTTAAAAACCCTAGTTTTACCATATGTAAAAATTATTTTTAATTAATTTTTTTCTGTAAATAAAATCGACTTGTCGAGTCAGGGTCAGACTCGGCGAGTATGGTCGTGAATTTAAAATCATCTGGAATCTGAAGAGACTTCGTCGAGTTAGGGTTAGACTCGGCGAGTCACTTGCAAACAATTCAAAAATTATATCATTTTGTCATTTATTCATAAAAAAATTTCATTCCACCCCACACTTAGCCAATACGCACTCTCAAGCAGTCATGTTTGATGATTTAGAAGACGAAAATAAAATCCTAAAAACGAAAATCAAACAGAACTAAAACGAGAAAGATAAAAGAAAGAAAACTCTAATAATGGGTTGCCTCCCGTCAAGCGCTTCTTTTTAAGGAGTCGTTAGTTGGACTCCTTCCCATCTACGTTTCTTCATTTTCCTGCATCGGGAATGCACGCCTAGTATTTTGCGGTTTATACTTTATTTTGTAAGCGTGTATCTTCTTCTTGTAAGCCAGTCTCAATTCTTCTCTCTTTTTCCTTGTAGCATCATCTTCAGCTGCATGAATTTCCCTTTTCCTCACCTTCTTCTTCTTTACCCCATTCTCTTGCACCCTCTTTTGCACTCCTCCTTCTTTAAATTTCATTACTTCATAGTTGGTGAAAACTCGTGCTCGAGGTTTGGTAATACGTGACTCAATGAATGGGTTATCAACATCATCTTTCCTAACCGATGTATTCCCCTCTTCTCCAAAACTTGCCTCCTCTTCAAGTGGAATGTCTTCATCTTCTTGCATTATTGTATCGAGGCACGCTACTTGAACGTGTTGAAAATCACAATATGCTTTAACAATTCCGCCTTCTGCTACTTGATCTTCTAAAGAATTAGGGAAAATCTTCATTTCCAGAACATGCAAGGAGCTAGTAACAAGCAGATCAAGATCATCCAAATTGCTGAGATTTTCGAATGGACTCGTCGAGTCCGTGAAAGCGACTCGGCGAGTCGGAGCGTATTCCTCACATCCCACTGCGTTTTATGAATCGGTTCCTTTCAGCAGCTTCTCTATCTCCTCCAAGTCTTTGTCAACATCATCATTTCCTCCAGAAGATAGCAAAAACTTACTTGGATCTTCTTCTTGCAAGAGTGCAAGTTCTTTTTGTAGTATTTCATCATCCAAATCAATGAAGGAAACTTCTTCTTTTCTTCCTTCTTCTTGCTTAATCTCTAGTAGAGCTTTAAATACTGCTGACTCATCTCCTACCCTCAATGTTAGTGTGGACTCGCATACATCTATCAATGCGCATGTGGTATTCAAAAATGATCTCCCCAAAATAATTGGAATTTCGGGGTCTTCTTCCATATCAAGTACTACAAAGTCCACGGGGAATATAAATTTATCCACCTTAATGAGGAGATCTTCACAAACACCTCTTGGACTAATAATCGTCTTATCCGCTAAATGGATCTTCATATTCACAGGCCCTGGCTCCGGTAAATTCAGCTTCTTGAAGAAAGAAAAAGGCATTAAGTTAATACTTGCACCCGAATCGGTCAACGCTTTAGTATCAAGTATATTTCCAAATTGACAAGGAATTGTGATGCGTCTCGGATCGCCCTTCTTTTCTGGTAGCTCACTCAATACTATCTCCGCGACTTCAGCCAAATCTTTTCTAGCAGCAAAGAGTCCCTTTAGCAAGTTCAAATATTTGGGTATTTGAAGCATTGTTTCCACAAATGGGACGTTGAATTGAAAGGCTTTGACATGTTCCATAAAAGCTCTGTATGCTTTAACCTTGTCATTAGGTATGGCTCTGATTGGGAATGGCAGAGGAGGGTTGTAAGGCTTTAAGTAAACAACAGATTTGTCATCAGGGCATAGACTCGTCGAGTCCATTAGAGGGACTCGGCGAGTCTGGTCGGGTTTAGCTAAACTCGACTCTTTTGTCTTTTCTGCATGCACCTTGGAGACCTTCTGTTCAGGGGTCATAGGAGTGAAAATTTCTCCATAGCTGGAGGTTATAGCATTCACATTCTCCATTCTCGGATTATTCTCGGTTTTACTTGGAAGTTCACCCGGTCTTCTCTCATTCACTTGATGTGCAAGTTGTCCTAGCTGTTTCTCAATGTTGAGAATGGATGCTTGCTGATTCCTAAGTATAGTTCTAGTCTCTTGTATTGCAGCATCATGATCATTATGTCTTTTCTCGGACGCGGCTATGAATCTTGTGAAATCTCTTCTAAGTCGGCTCTCTTTTCCACAACCGGTTCTTCCTTTTGATAGAAACCCCTCTCTTTCTGCTTGTATTTCTCCTCCTTTGCCTTTTTGTACTCTTCATATGGGAGCCATTCATTCTTTGGTTTCCGCCAATTCTCGTTGTATCTGTCGCCACTTGAGTAGAACACTTGCGCCTTCTTGTTTCCATTTTCATCCAAGTCATAATCCTTCATGAGATGAGGTCCTCTACAGTTCTCGCATCCAACTGGAATAGCAAAGATTGTTTGATCCATTTTTGTCATCCTTCTATCTAAACTATCGAGCTTAGCCATCATCGTCGCGATGCCATCATTGGCCGAGTTCACTACCCCCCGACTTACTTCATTTCTTGGGTTGTGGTATTCTCTAGAATGTTTAGAGAATTCTTCAATTAATTCCTTGATTATCGGGGGTGCCTTCTTTGTGAGCGGGCCTTGTGAGTCGAGCAATTGCCTTGTGGTAACATTGACTCCATCATAGAAGATGGATACTTCTTGTTGGCTATTAAGGTCATGGTGTGGGCAATTTCTGAGAAGACCTTTGTACCTCTCCCACGCCTCATAAAGGGATTCTCCGGGTCGTTGCTCAAATTTGGCAATGGCTTTCTTCAACTTGGTTATTTTAGAAGGCGGGCAAAATGGTCTATGAACTCTTCTTTCATATTAGCCCATGTGGTGACCGATCCGGGGGGAAGTGACTTGAGCCAATCCTTTGCAGCACCCTTGAATGTGACTGGAAGCATACGAAGTAGCTGGGTATCGTGTGGCACATTTGGTACATTAAAGTAGTCAGCCACATCATTTACTTCATCCAAGTGCTTGTAAGCATCTTCGTGGTCTTTTCCATAGAAGGGAATCTCCTTGAGTTGAGCGAGGATATGACCCTTAAGCTCAAAAGTAGCAGTTGCGAGAATTGCGGGCTGCACAAGTCCCGGGCCAGTGTCATCGCGCATCCTCTTCATCCATTCCCCCATGGGGACTTCATCGATATTAGCCATAGTGATAGCTAAATCGTCTTCAAAATCGGATTCGTGCTCGTATGTAGGTTCTTCTTCCTCGGTCTCGAACTCGGTGTCTTCTTTAATCGGGTCTTCGATTGCTAAAGAGGCGCTGGATGCTCCTGATTTGCTGCTCTTCTTCTTGCTGAAAACGGACTTGAGGTTCTTTAGTGGCGAATTCTTTGAAGAATCAGATTCTCCAACGGCTTTTCCTTTGTTCCTCCTTAGTGCGGATTTCGGGTCTTCGAGAGGAGGGACCAGAGATGTATCAGATCCTCAGGTCATGAAACAACTGCAAACAAACAAGAAAAAAGAATGCGTAAAAAGAACAAAAATAAAATAAAAATAAAAACTGTGAACAGCGATGGACTCGCCGAGTTGTCACGAGTTCACTCGGCGAGTGCAAGGCAAAAACAAAAAATTTTCTAATTACTGTTTAAAACGGATACCTATACTAACTACAAAATAAACTAAGAATTAACTTTGTGTAAGATAAATCTCACACAAAGGATCGATAAAAAATAGAAATTAGTGCTAATTTAGAACCGTTCCCCGGCAACGGCGCCAAAAACTTGATGTGTGTAAACTTAACTAGTTTTAAACCTACTTTTAATTATAAAATGAACACACAAAGGCAGTGGACCTATCAATTGTGGTACAGCTAAATAAGTAGGGTATCGAACACAGGGAACGGTAAATTAAAACTAAAGACTAATTTTATCTAAATTAAATAATAAGTAGGGGTTTTCTCTAGTTTTACAAGACTAGAAACTTACTAACTATCACTTAAACTAAAAAACCTAGAAAAGCAAAGATTTAACTAAATTCAATAACGAGAAGGACTTATGTTTAGTTCAACTCAATTGATCCTATGGTTGATATTATGATAATAGCGCAATGGATTAATTCTTCTATTGGCTACCGATTCATGTGATTAGTTTTGCGTTCGCTGCACTAATCCTTAGAGAACAAACTAACTCAAACAGTGATCAGTTGTCTAATTTAATTTAATTCACTAGATTATTTATTCGGGTTAATTTAGACTTGTAATAGCTAACTAATTTGGTCCTTTAGTTAACCTCTTGCTGATGGTCATCAAACAAGCTCACACGTGAATTTACCTAATTTTCTATTAATTCTAGTTTCACGTTCGTTATTCCTAGACATATGATAAAGTGGTCACATAAACATATGAGGTTGGCAATTAAAAGATGTTCATACTATTTAATTATCTTCCTATCAACAGAAAAATAGTTATCATTCACACACAAGGTTCTTTAACAAGCTAAAATCAACAAAATCATCAATATTGAATTAATCCTACCAATAATCAAACCATAGTCTCAATTTTGTATCCCCAAACAGAAGTTTAAGAGTTTTAGCTCATGATTGAGGTAATTAACAACAATAAAACAAATTTTAATTGTCTAACCATGATTGAAACCAATAGATTAAGAAGAATGATGAGAATTTGCCTCAAATCTCCTTCGGAATTGAATTCTAGGTTGTATCTTCGTTCTTCAGATCTCTCCTGGCTCTGATTCGCAGCTTGCTTCTCCCCAAGGGTTCCAGAATACCTTATGTTGATCTGGACAGTTGTTTTTATAGATTCGAACCGACTCGCCGAGTCCAAGACCGACTCGTCGAGTCCACCCCTTAATTCCCGTACACGGTAAGTCACGGAGTCTTTATCCTTTCGAATCTTCGACGCTACTCGCCGAGTAGTCGACCCTACTCGCCGAGTCCCTTGTATTTTTAGTGTTTTTCTTCTTTGTTCAACTCCCGAGCTCCCAATCGCTTCTCCTGCTTCCTTTTGCTTCTGAGCTTCGCTTTTGGACTGAAAACACAATTCAAACACTTTTAAGTATCTTTTGTCCATGATATGCAATAAAATAGCTAATAAATGATAAAAATCTATACTTATTATGAGGCTAAATATGCAAATATCAACTCTCTGGTAAATGTATCTCAGTGGGACCCTTCGGTCCCAGAACTCAGGTGGACCCTCCGGTCCTAACTCAACAAGCTCATAATAACAATACTCAACATAAATCACAGAGATATAATGCCGAATTTCACAATACACAAATAAGCTCATAAGACATATCAGTCACACAAGGATACCACTCATGGTAAGTATAGTGAGAAGACTCACCTCGGATGACGAACAACTCCTATAGACGATGTTGCTACGCACCGGCCACTAACTATGTGCCAAACCCACAATTATCCCAATTAGGAACTAAGTCCAAAACTCTCACTCATTAGGTCTAAAGGTAGTCCACTAACCAGCCCAACAATGACCTAAAACCCATTGGGACCACCAAGGCCCAATAATAGATGGGCTCTCCCAAGGCCCAATTCTCAATCTAAATGGTAAGCCCAACTAAAGGGCCCAAAGTATAATATAATATTTCTCTGCTCAAAGTTTCTAATACACAAGCCCAAACATCCAGGCCCAATCCCTAAGGCCCATTAAAAGATCTAACCCAAAAGCCCACAGTAAGGTTATGTGGGGCGTACCTCCCTTGGTACGCTCAACGTACACTAGCATGCACAATCTGATCGGGGACCTCAACCCAGTACGCGGGGCGTACAAGAATTACGCTGGGCGTACGCCCAGTTATGCTTAATCCATTCTCTTGGTCTTAACCCGTTAAGACCTTAGCTCATTTCTCAGATCTGGGCTCCCTGATGGCTCTTACTCCATAAAGTCAGGGACTTTAAGCCTTTGCATGGCTGATAAAGTCACAAACACCCAAAACTCTCATTCTCTTGATTAAAAGTACTCATATTTCATGTATGAGGTGGTTCCCACGTCCAATACCTCATTTTTATGGACCCTCTTCACTAGAAACCCTTATAAGGACAGATATTAGGCTCTAGAGTTCAACAACTCATAAAGCTTCAAGCTTTGGGACCAAAAACCCTAAAATGGACCATATTATGCACAAATCAAAAAGGATGAGAAAGCTCTAAGCTTTATACCTTCAGATGATGCTCCATCAACATGAAAGCTCAGATCTAAAGCCTTGACTCCAACTTTATTCTCTTCCATGCTCCATCTTCTCTCCAAAGATCCCATAAAACACTTATAAACTCACAATGGTCACACACAAGCTCAAGAACGAGAATTAGGGTTTAGGGGGGTTTATTGAATGAGGATGGTGGCCAGGAATGAGGCCGTCTCATTCTTTATATAGGGACACTCCTCTTAATAAGGGTTTCCTTTTGTGCCTAGTACACCCAGCATACTAGGTGGCTCAGCTTAAATGTCACGTGCATGAGTACGCTAAGCGTACACACACGTACGCCTAACGTACTTTGCTGCCAACAATTTCAACTAAGGGACTTATCTTGCCAAATCATCAACCGTCATTGCTTCCTCGACATGACCTCAAATCCTACGAACCTCATACCCTTGGATAGGTGACGAGATGCCCTAAGCTCCTAGCAACTTGTCACAACCCCGAGACTCCCTCTTGCTCGGTTACAGCCCAGGAACCCTAATCACGGACGATCAGAAACAGGATGTTACATTTGGAGACGTGTTGCAAAACGTTTTCAAAAGGAAATAGGTCGTGACAAGTATTGTACAGAACACCAAAATGACGACCACGTATTGGGAGGTGGACAAGGCAGTTTTAATGTTCAATGGGTTGTACAACAACCTAAAAAGTCAATGCAAAAGCGGACGAAATCATGAAGACGTTTTAGAGGCGGCGCAAGAAATACATCGTCTAATAATTAATAGAATGTCATTCATATATGTTGAGTTTTGAAAATTTGTTACTGGTAGTGTGAAATGCCGAGAGATAGAGAAGAGAAACGTTGAAGTCAAGGCATTAAGAAAAACATTTTAGACACGTTGCACAATTTACTCGGATTTTCGTGTCGGTTTAGACTTAAATGATGATGAAGAGTTTGAACTAGAAAAAAATAGTCCGTCAATAGGTAAGAATAAAAGGAAACAAAAAACATCTTGTTCTAGTGCATTGGAATTCCACCGCGCGAGTAGAGAAAATGCAAAAAGAGGGCAGTAAACTTCGAACAGTACAATTTGAATATTAACGAACATATGCGATTCTAGAAAAAAATAAAAAAGCCAAAAAGATAAAAAGACACGACAAAAAACAAAACATCAAATATATGAATTTTTTTTATACAAACCATCGAGGTTAAAGAAATTGAAATTGTTTTAAAGGCGAAGACAAAAGAAACATCAACTACGCTTGTTTTGAGGTAATAAAATATTCCTTTTTTTATTAATTATATATTGTTATAGTTAAATTATACATTTATATATTTGTTAAATGAGAGAGTAAAAATGATCTGGCGCTCTGAGTTTAGTGAGTAAAAATGAGAGTAGTATACTGGTACCTCCCCAACCCCTAGTATTTCGAGAACGAGAGTAAAGTAGGAGGGAAATTAACGCTACAGTTTAAACGATAAATTATATGTTAAGAACAAACCGTGGCTTATTAATTTAATATTGTAATCATAAAATCATATTTAAATGGTTTAAGTTAATCGGGGATCCAAGTTCAGTGTACGTGCTGATTTATATAAATGGGTTGGTGTTTCAATAAGATACGCACTTAAGATCTTTTATACATTCGTGATTTTGGAATATCTGCCTCACATGTTCTTCCTATTTATTTTCTAAAAGTTTTTATAAAATATATTCAGATTATATTCAATTGCTATATCAAAATATTAATTTCATACGAAACTATGATTTTAATTTTCCTTCATATTTAAAGAATTTTTCAGTTTTAATATAAGTCGTATAAGGAGTCCTAGCTAATAGGAATCTTTTCAATTTTCCTTCAAATTTTTTGGCTAACAACATAATATCTCTAGTAGTGAGTTATGGAAATAAGGAGTCCTAATAGGAATCTGTCTTCTTATGATAAGAAGAGTGGACAAGTTTCTTTTAACATTTATTACATTTTTGTATACATGAATAGTTGAAACCAACTGATCAAACACGTATAACTAGACCACAGCTAAGATAATTAGACATTAAAATATTTACTCGTTGTTCACATGAGTTATTTTATTTGATTTTTAATTGAAATTCGTGATTGTAATAGATCATAATCACCTTGGATGTAGTTGACCCACATAGACGCTAAGACGCAGGCCCACAACCAACATGTTGTGGCTTAATTAACACCCTAGCACAATTTATTTTAGATACATCTTAAACAACTATGCAAATGTTCTGCATACACACGTACATACACACAACCATTTCTTATAAACACATTGCACATATATAATCTACGATACCAACGATTTCTTAAGTTTAAGCGATCTTTGAAATGCAATAAATAAATGCTTCACGGATTACATAGATTTTGTAAGTGGTGTTTTAATCATAGAGATCCTATGCAACGACGTGGAATCCTTCTAGGAAACGTCTACAATTTTAAAATAAATTTACGTACTTTTGCATATATTTGAAAAATATTACATTGAAATGCACGAGGGTTTACCCCCCTTTACTATGTTTCTATGTTTCTTTGATGTATCATGTATTTCGTATTATAATAACACCAAAAAAATGACTATTAGAATCTTGGTTCGTGTTTGCTTTCTAAACAATTTTTTAAAAAGATTCAAATTACTCGAGCAATGTCAATTTTGGCGCTTAATCAAATTAACCCGACAATCATAATTTGTCTAGAGGTTTCAAGTTTAGAACATAATGTAATTGTCTAGTGAACAACAAATTGTTGAGAAATAGAAATAATTTCCGGCCGTTAATCTTTAAATAGTGTAGTTATGGGCAAATCATTTGGTTTATGGGTAATTATGGGTAATTAATTCCAATGGTATTTGTATTTAGCCACCCTCTTCAAAATCATAAAGTTAGTGGGTTTGGTGAGAGCTTAGGCACATCCGAGCTATATTCGGCAAACACCGCGCCACGAACTTGATATGTCGAGTTCGGTGGCCTAATTCGACAAGTGTGTTACGATAAGAGAGAAGGACAATAAAATTCAAATTTTAAAATTTATACCATATTTTTTCAAAAATATTAACGTTTTTTCTTTAAAAAAAATAATTTTTAACCATTTTTCAACCCTTATAATTACCAAAACTATCATACTTTATAATACACAACACACATCAATTTTTCACTCAAACACTCTATGTTGTGAAAAAATGGTTTCTTCTAATTTCATATCCCACCCAAAAACTCCAAGAAGAAACGAGAAAAATACCTTAAACACAACCACTTCAAACCCTTCATCACCTACATTCTTCCAAAATCAAATTGATCGTCCTGTTTATTCACCTCCCAATTATCATTATCCCGGTGCGTACATTTCATATCATGTTCATACCTAATCTCAATCTCAATCCTAACCCTAATTCCAATTCCAATCTCAAGTGCAATCCTTACCGGAAAATGACTTCAACCCATTTGACAACCTTCCCGACTCTCAATTCTAATTTCAATCCTAAACCCAAAGCCAATTCCAAACTCACTCTCAACTCGAAATCGTACCCGAAACGGATTCTGAGCATGAAGAGATTCAACCTCAACCGAAACCCCAATAAAAAAAGTTACCTTCTAAGAACTAGACACCACATGAAGAAGTGGTGTTTGCTCGAATGTAGGTAGATGTTTTGGAAGGCCCAAAAGTCAGGAACAACCAGGATGCGCCAACTTTTTACCAAAAAGTTACAAGACGTATTCTCTAAAAAATGAAGCTTGGAGACTACAGAAAAAAAGAAGAAGATCAAGGTTACTCGAAGTGGGGGAACACCAAAAAATTGTCATGGATTTTAGTATTGTATATGTGAGTGTAAAGCGGTCATGGTAAACTGGTACAAGTGATGAAAAAGTATTGTAGAAAGCTCTAGCATTTTACTGGACTGATAAGGGAGCACATTTAAATTTATTCATTTTTTGAATATCATGAAGAAGTCGAAAAAGTGACAAGATATCTAAACTTCGGAATCATTCAATGGTGGTTTTTAAAGAACCAGAACATTTGAAACCACTTATAAACATTTTTTTGCTCGAATGGTCCATTTGGAAAAAATCTTGCATTATAGTGGTCCTTCTGATAGATGTTCGTTATATTGATCCATTAAGTAAATTGAATTTTGGATAAAAACAATTTCATTCATTTTATGAAACTTCGTCTAAGGTCCATTTCTGAAATTTTCCCAAGGATCATTTATGAAATTTTAAAGAAGTTTATTAAATCTGTATTAATTATCTTAAATCAAATGAAAAGGTAAAAAAAAACTAAAACATATAGAATGTAATTTAAATAAATAAAAAATTAAAACTTATAAATTTTAATAATCATGCAAATATATTTTATTTTATATATAAATAATTTTAATTTTCTAAACTTTACCTAAAATATTAAAACTACTATACATCACTAAATATTTTCATTTTTAATTTTTTATCTAAAAAAATTCAAAGTATAAAAACATAATTTTATTACTTTTCAAATTTTATGTGATGTAACTTTTTATGATTTACCTTTATTTTTTTATACAAATATATTTATTTTTATGAAAAAATATGATTTGTTATTATAAAAAGAATGTGTTATTATAAAAATAATAGGATACTGCTATTTTATTTTAAAATATAAGTATGCGATTTTGAGTTAAAGATAAAAAACTAAAAATATGTTTTAGTTTTGATTTTATAATATAAGTTCAGTAAATTTTATATTAGTTCGATATAAAACTTTATAATATAAGTTCGGTAAATTTTATATTAGTTCAATATAAAATTTTGAAATTTAATTTTAGAAAATTACTTAGTTTTATCAAAATTTAAATATATTCCTTATAACTTTTCAAAACAAAATTAAAAATCATATGTTATCAAATAATTAACGACGCTGCTACACATGCTAAAATAATTAACCATATAAATAATACAACATTAGTTCCAATAAATTCGTTTTCTATAAAAGAAAATAAAAATTAAAAATATTTTATATGTTTAACACGGGTGTGTTTTAGAAACAATAACGTATCATATTTTTATTTTATTTTATAAAAATAAATATATTTATATAACTTACTATGTAAATATAATTATTTTTATAAAACAAATGATACATTATTATTTCTAAAACACATAAACATTTTATACATATAAAATATAAATATATTTGTATAAGTAGTAATTCTAAGCATGGATTAAAGTATTCAGTAACACATAAACATTTTAAACATATAAAATATAAATATATTTGTATAAGTAATAATTCTAAGCATGGATTAAAGTATTCGGTAACTATAAGTCGTAGCTTTCTATATGCATAGAAGTATACTCTAAAAATAATTCTAATCTATTGGATGATGTAATATTACATTAAACATAACGGTTAAAAGCTCTTAGAATGCTAAGATTCAATTTTAATAACTACCTTAAACATTCCTACTCGTATATATAGTAACGAAACTAGGTGTGAGACTCGTATATTATACAGATTGATTAAAAAAGTAAAATAAAAAGGTGTAAACATTAAACATTTTGTAAAGTATAATTTTGAAACCAATACAAACAAAATGATGAATAAATAAGTAATTAAGTCTATACTAATAAAAAACTATTGACATATTTTAAATAATTGTTTAGGATCATAAATTTACAAAAGACTTCTTTAAATACAATACTAGATATCATATTTCTAAGTTTATTGTCGTTATCCAAAATTAATATTTTTAATTCATCTTTGCTTTAAACTCTGGACAATGTAACATACAACTGTCGATAAGTAAACACTAGTTGTCTAAAAAACAACCTCATCTTTCATAGTGATTGTCATTGACTCTTTGTTTATTGTCATCGCAAAACATACAACCAATGGAAATTGTCTTCTTTGAAATGTGAAAAGACATTCTTGGAATAAACGTACGGTTTTCGATATTACTTTCGGATATTATCTCTGCTTCTATGACACGATTACCTAACGCTATAACTCGTAGCATCATTTCATTACACAAAACACATTTCTAATCAATATTCATTAGTAACATAACGCGAACACATACTTTTAAGACCATTTAGAACATCAGGCGAGTATAAACTTTTATCAAAGGTACCGTGAACATAATTTGAATGACAAAGACTATCTAAACTTAAGTATTCTTTTTCAGCTCCTGAAAATAGTGATAACAAACAATCGTTTATTTCTTGAACTACTTCATTTTTTAGTGCAGTGATTGTTCTTTTCTGAAAAACATTGGATTCTTGGCATTACGAAGAACACAAAATACACAAATTTAATTAATAGACCAACAGGATCAAATAATTTTATAATGAGAAGATTAAAACATTTAAACCACCAACCTTTCATTCTGTGACATCCCCCATTATTCAGATCCAATTAAAACATTTTTCTTTACGCTTTATAAAATTTAAATGCAGAAATTCCCAGATAAACAAAACATTTTGAGATAACAAAAAGTTATTTCATTTTATTAAAAACCTCCAGGATGTCATCGTTTATATTAAACATACATTACAACGTAAAATATAAATGGTCCTTAAACTACTATACACATCTCTTTATTCCACACAACATCATAAGTTCATAACTAGACTATAACAACCTTGGTTCCACTACCTGTGATGCATAAAGATGAATGTGTTAGGTTTGGGAAAACTTTATGAGATGCGTAGGGTTTTCAAACCCATAATATTTTAATTATAATAATTAATATCATTCATCATTCCTGCAAACAACGTTATCAAATGTAACGATTATCAGCAGGAATCATCCAACCCGATGAATCGTTTGAGCAACAGTTTAACTACACAGTTAGGGTGTCCTTGGCCAAGGTAAGTCATATAAGGCAACCAATGTTCAGAGATTTGATAAATATGATATCTCATTTTATCTATGTCCATGGTTTATAAGTCCATGATAATAACGTAATTCACTAGACTTCCCAGAATAGTCAAGTGTTGTCTTTTTTTTTGAAAGAGAATAGTCAAGTGTTGTCATCTACTCTGGTAGATGACCTAGACATACTTGCCAGTTGTCTGATCTGGACCTACCATTTCTGGTCATCCAAGAAAGAGGAGAAACACTCCACTCTGATCTCACACACCCTACTCCAGTCATGAGATTTAATCGATATCTAACTTAATTTTAACTTAGCATCATTTAAAGTCTTACTCTTATCCTAAGGCAAGACTTATAACTAAAGGCAAATCAATTTCCAGCCTAGGCATTACTCCCGTAAATAGATCCAGTAGTATAACGACTTGGAATCATTGATAAATCTTACTTATAAGTTCCTAGTAATGACTCATAACTATAATTATTGATTACACAAAGGCAGAGTAAGTGTAGCTCACTTACAGAGCACAATAGACGATAATCGGGATCTACGTTGGCTGAATACTTACTCGGAATCTGCTACTCGAAGGATACTACTCAGATGAGTACTCAGGGGCGTCTCAGGGTATCGATGCAGGGCAAAAACGAAGAAAAATAGGCTAAATTTCGAGAATTTCAGAGAGAAATCGATTGAGAGGTGTGAGGATGAATGAAGGAATAGGTTGTTATTTATATGTTGAATTCTTGGGATGCACGTTGTGCATCATGGGGGGACATCGCGCACAAGGTGGTGTGGCTCTTTAGGTATGCTGACATGTGGCACAAATTGGGTGGGGCGGCGTAGCAGCTTCTAGAACCTTCTGCGTGTCGCGGATATGCGTGCCGATTTTCAGATTTTCAAAATTGTGTATCTTTTTCATACGAACTCCGTTTTTGACGTTCTTTATATCTATGCGTAGCTCTCGGCGAGATCTACAATTTTCGTTTAAACTCAGTCAGTTAATTTTGATTTATATTTTCATATAGGCTAAATGTTAAAGCCTGTATAAAAAGTATAACGCTCTCATCCGATTTCCGTTTTTGACAAACTTTTGATCGTTGGACTTCTAACAACAAGATCTTCAACTCTCATTTAGATTATTTTGGCTAAAATTCGACCGATCTAAAATTTGATTTTGAGCAGAATACTATTATGCCAAATTTTAGAAAAATCATAACTTCCTCTCGCGAAATTAGATTTACGCGTTCTGTATATGCATGCTCTCTGTTTGACGACTACTTTGACTTTTGTTTAGATTGCTAAGGCTAAAAAGTAATTTATCAAAAATCTACTTTATACGTGACAATAAGTCGTATCGGTTAAATCGTGAAACTTCAAGGAAACATGATTTCTTCGTATGAAGTCGGATTTGAACGCTCTTTATAGTTCTGTATATTACAGGAGTTGATTAAAAAAAATTAAATATGAATGTCTAAACATTAAGCATTTTTAAAGTAAAATTTTAAAATAAATTTGATTGAAACGATGACTAAATAAGTATTTCAATCTTCACACGGGTTGATTAAAAAGTGTTAAATAAAAATAGTGAATATTAAGGATTTATAAAACAATATGCTTCCAAAATTTGTGTGTTGAGTGTCTTACCTTCTAAATAAAATAACATTCTCTGAAATATGATAAAAAAAATTAGTAAAAAATACAAAATGTTCAATAGTTTTGTTTCGAAGTATGTCATATTCTGAAAAATATACAACTATAACATATTGTTATTGGTTAATTTCGCAATCATAAATCAATTTCCGCTACAAACTGAGATCGTTTGACATTTTTAAATATATATAATTATAACTATTGCAATTAAACTTGATGTAATTTATTTTATTTAACTTTTTGTATATAATATTGGTGCATATTTGAATATATCATTAAAAACATGTTCGACAAAATATTTACCTTGTGATAATAATATTATTTATTATTTACATTTAATTATTTATAAATATGAAATTAAGATGATATTTACGGCAACATAATGTCTAATAAAAGGTTGGTTTTTATGAGGTGACGGTTATCTACTATAATAAATGAAGATAATTTTGTGACATGTCAATCTCCAATTATTTTTTATACTTGTCATTTTGTGATATTTTTTAAATACATAATATCCACATTTCAATTTATGAGTTTTTTCAAATTTTAAAATTAAAAAACCACATAATATTTATACTTATACATGTAAACTATCAAATGTAATAAATATTATACTAAATTGCAATTAATATGTTTATTCATTCTTTATTTCAGAATTTTAATTTTAAAAAATACTTATTATTTATATTTTAATATTTTATTTTTTTTAATCAACCCGTGTAATACATGAGTTTTACACCTTGTAATATAAATATGAAAATTCCTTAAGATTAAGATTTAAAATAAGGAAGAAAGAAATATATTCATTGCAATTTACTGTGATTGTAATTTACTGTCATATTAATTTCACTAGGTGTAAGACCCATGTATTACATGAGTTTATTAAAAAATATAAATTTGTAAACCTTAGGCAATTTAAAAAGTAATATATATATATATATATATATATATATATATATATATATATATATATATATATATATATAAGCTTTAATGAATAAGTATATAAATAAATATAAAGTAATACAAATTTATGTAAAAATAAGTTTAAATTGAAAAAAGTTACTTTTATACAAATAATAAAACTAAAAAAGGAAAACAAATATGTTGAAACATAAATTTGATGGAATTTATTATAATTTATTGTAAAAATGAATTGAATTAATTAAATCAATGATTTTCACTAAAAATAAAATGGAACCAATAAGCAAATTACATGTGGAAAACAAATAAATCAAAATTTATGAGAAAATTACATTTGACAAATTAAACGGGAATATGACATGTGACAATAAGATCCTTATTTATTAAGAAAGATTTAATACATTATATATACAAATATAAATATTATATAGTTTTTTAATTTTAAAAATTAAAAATAAAATAAATACTAACATATATATTATTTATTTTAAAATACCACAAAATAACAAAAATGACAAACATAACAAATTGACGTCTTGATTTATAGAACCCAATAAAATCGGAGTCAATATCATTTGATTGAAGTCAATAGTTTGACTAGTGCCACTCTGTTCCCAGCTGGACATTTATTTGCAAATCTTTTTAGATATAATTGAATAATTTTATAGTATGTATATAAAAAATCAGAAGCTGGTAAAATAAGGATTTGAAGTATTATTCTAATAGATTGCTTCATGTTTCCCGACATCAAACTTTTGCAATTTTGTTACATTAAAATATTAAAAAATAGAACTCTCGAATGATAATATATTGCCTTTTATGTAAAATGATCATACAATTTTGCGAATACTACCTGGCGAATTAGCGAAGAGTATTTTGCTTGCAAAATTGATTATGTATCTATTCATGAAATGCATTAAGATCGTTACTTTAACTTATGTGGGATCGTTTTTAAACAGTAGATTTTTTATATCATAACTTTGGAACCTACACCTTTTAATAATAAGCATCTTAGTGACCGTTTGTTTACCTCTTAATTGAAAAATTAAGAGGTAACCTCTTAAAAATTCAGATTTGGCATGTTTGGTAACTTCTTATTTTCTACCTCTGAATTTGTTAAATAGCTCTAAAATTTTCAGACTTGAAGGCGCGTCTGAAAAAAATAAGGACACAAATGCCCTAGCCCTAATTGTATCGCCTTTTCTATTCTTCTCAACACCTCGCCTCTTCAGAGTTCCCTCTCATTGACGCACAGCAGCTAGCGACATCGCCTCCAGCTGTTTTCCGTCCCCGCCATAACAGTCGTCGACGTCTTCTTCTCCGGCGACAGCTCCGACGCAGCACCACAACACTCCGACTCCACCTTGACAACAACGATTTCTGCAATTCCACCTCTTGACATCAACGATTTCTACAGGTAAACCCCTCCATTACTTTCTTCTAAAATCCATGTTGAACTCATTACAAGTTCTCATCAGTTTTCTTCTCAAACAACTTATGAAATCAGTTTTTATACAAAGCTTATTGTGAAATCGGGAATCAATTTTTGCTGAAATTATATATAATTTTTTTTTCCTGAATCAAACTTGGTGAAATCTGAAATCAAACTCTTGATATGGTGAAATCTGGAATATGGTGTTATAATGTTAAGAATGATGATGTTAAATGTGCAGAATTTTTCCATGAAATCTGGTTCTAGCTATGAAATCTTATGTTAAATGAAATATATTGTCAAATGTTGCTGAATTGTGCACTTTTTGTTGAAATTGTTGCTGAATTGCATTTTTTTTGTTGAAATTGTTGCTGAATTATGCATTTTTTGTTGAATTTGTTGCTGAATTGCATTTTTTTTTGTTGAATTTGTTGCTGAATGTAACAGCGTAAAAGTTTCAAAATAATTTTTCATTTTAAAACATTCATTCATTCATAAGTAATGTCAACACATTGTATCAAATGTTATTATCACAAAACTTTTCCCCAGAATCTCTACAAAAAAAACTCTAATGCGTGTGTGTACAGATCATGCTGGCGCCTTCCCGCACTCATCACTAGTACCTGAAACACATAACACAACAACTGTAAGCATAAATGCTTAGTGAGTTCCCCAAAATACCACATACAGCACATACGCCACTCAAGGCTATAATACGACCCTCTGGTCAATGTGTCTCAGCGGGACCCTCCAGTCCCATAGCTCGTTGGACCCTTAGGTCCGATCATAGCTCGTTGGACCCTCCGGTCCGGTCTGTATCATCATACAACATACAAATATCACATAGCACATAATCTCATACATAACACATAAGACCCTCTGGTCATCACATAGTACCACTCTAGGTAACGTATAGTGAGAAGACTCACCTCGATGTCTCGGAAATATCTGACTCGGAAGAAGTATGATCTAGCCTCCACCTAATCACACAAAGTAATACTCTCATAAATACAACTGTACTCAACCCTAAAAGTCAACAAGGTCAACGGTCAACTTGACCCGACTCGGCGAGTGCACAAGGGCGACTCGGCAAGTCTACACGTGTCCACTGACTCTCTTAGACCCTCTCTTGGCACGTCGAGCACTTCCCTGGACTCGACGAGTTCCACCTGGCATGAATCGCGGGGCCACCCCGACTCAACTCGCCGAGTCTCAAGAACAACTCGACGAGTACCGCCCTGAACCCCAGTCCTCTAATTCCCTTCTGACTTACTGAGTTATCCCCCAACTCGGCAAGTCTACTCACAGAGCTATTCGCGTGAACCCTAACCCTACTCGCCGAGTCTCAAGAACAACTCGGCGAGTTCAAGCCATGCACCAACTCTATTAACCTCCTGGGGTCAGATCTGTGCCCCTAATCCACAGATCTAGCCTTCCCAAGCACGAAAGTCATGTAAAGCTCGAAACTTGATGCTTATATATTAACATAATGGCATCAAAGGGTGATTTAGTCCCAAAAATGGCAACCTAAGTCCAATAACCCCAAAATGACTCATAAAGCTCCATGGGTTAATGTCTCTGGACCTCTTTGAGTCCAGATCCAAAGCACAAACTCGAGAGGGGACTAAATGCTCTACATATTCTTCTTCTAAAGGGTTTAAAACCCTAACTCTATGAATCAACACCCAAAACTAGAGAAGGTTCGAAGGAATACCTTAATATGAAGCCTTTGATCTCTGAAGACCCTAGATTTGCACTTCCTTCAGCCTTCTTTTGCCTTGGTCACCTTCTCCTTCAAATTTCACCAACAAAAGATCAACAATGGCCTCTCTTCTCCTCACAAGCGATCTAGGACTCTCTCTGGGGTGTGGTAGCCGCAATTGACGGCCATAAGGGCCTTTAAATAGGTATCAAACCCTAGAAATTAGGGTTTCATTAAACAGCGTGGACTCGCCGAGTCCAGCTGTGAACTCACGTACAAATCCGCGACCATACTCGACGAGTCTAGACACCAACTTGTTGAGTTCCCCCACAAACCCCAAAAATAAAGGAACAAAATGTCATACCTGGGAATCCGGGTGTTACAATTCTCCCCCACTAGAATCAGACTTCGCCCTCGAAGTCTCACTCTGTAAACAACTTCGGATGCTGCTCCCGCATCTCACGCTTCGGTTCCCAAGTCAACTCTGACCCTTTCCGATGCTGCCATTGGACCTGCACCAACGGCACTTCCTTGTTTCTCAATACCTTGATCTTCCGATCCCTGATCACCACCGGTCTCTCGGCATAATTCAGGCTCGCATCCACCTGAATATCTTCTAATGGCACCACTTCCAACTCATCGGCTATACACTTTCGCAACTGCGACACATGGAAAGTGTCATGAATCTGACCCAACTCTGCTGGCAACTCCAAACCATAGCCTACTCTGCCTACTCTCGCGATCACCCTGAAAGGTCCAATATATCGGGGCCCCAACTCGCCCCTCTTCCTGAATCGGATCACTCATTTCCAAGGAGAGACCTTCAGGAGCACGAGGTCGCCGACCTGAAACTCGAGCTCGGACCGGCGTCTGTCCGCATAACTCTTATGACGACTCTGAGAGGTCAATAACCTCTGCATGACATGTTGGATCTGCTCTGTCATCTGAAGCACAATCTCGGTGCTGCCCATCACACGCTGCCCTACTTCTCCCCAGCAAATAGGGATTCGACACCTCCTCCCGTAAAACAGCTCAAAGGGCAGCATGCCAATGCTCGAATGATGGCTGTTGTTATAAGAAAACTCCGCCAAGGGCAAATACGTGTCCCAACTCCCGCCGAAATCCAACACACATTCCCGGAGCATATCCTCGAGCGTCTGAATCGTCCGCTCACTCTGCCCATCAGTCTGTGGGTGGTATGCAGTCCTGAAATGCAGTTTCGTACCCAATTCCTCATGAAAATTCTTCCAGAATCTGGAAGTGAAATGTACATCTCGATATGAGACAATCGAGATCGGCACTCCATGCCGCGATACCACCTCTCTCACGTACATCTCTGCCAACTTCTCCACGGAAGAGCTCTCACTGATGGCCAGGAAGTGAGCACTCTTCGTCAATCTGTCCACAATCACCCAAATTGCATCGACAACCCTCGCGGTTCTTGGCAACTTGGTGATGAAATCCATGGTAATCTGTTCCCATTTCCATTCGGGAATCTCTAATGGTTGCAGCTTACCATGTGGACGCTGGTGCTCGGCCTTCATCCTGCGACAGGTCAAGCACCTCTCTACAAACCATGCGACATCCCTCTTCATACAGGGCCACCAATAATCCTTCTTCAGGTCCAAAAACATCTTAGTGGCCCCGGGATGGATCGAGAATTTCGATCGATGAGCCTCTTCCATCAAAATGGTATGCGTTCCGCCCACAGACGGTACCCAAATCCGGCCCTGAAATGTCATAAGCCCCCGGCTGTCGGTAATAAATTCCGATACTAGCCCGACAACTCGCTCCCTCTTCTGACTCTCTGGCTTCACAGCCTCAGCCTGGGCCCCACGAATGGTATCCAACACCGGGGTCATCGCTGACAATCTCAAACAAACATCTCGAATTGGAGCGCCCTCCATCCTACGGCTCAATGCATCGGCTACCACATTAGCCTTGCCCGGGTGGTACAGGATCTCACAATCATAATCCTTGACCACGTCCAACCATCTCCTCTGGCGCATATTCAGGTTGGGTTGATCCATTAAGTACTTCAAGCTCTTGTGGTCCGTGTATATCGTACACCGAACCCCATACAGATAATGTCGCCAGATCGTGAGAGCGAACACTACTGCTCCCAACTCCGAATCATGAGTGGGATATCTCGACTCATGAGGCTTAAGCTGCCTCGATGCATAAGCAATCACATTCCCCCTCTGCATAAGAACCACTTCCAATCCGGATATCGATGCATCACAATAAACCACAAAATCTTCCATCCCTTCCGGAAGAGCTAACACTGGTGCTTCGCATAATTTCTGGCGAAGTCTCTCAAACGAGGTCTGCTGCTTCGGACCCCAAGAAAACGCAACACCCTTCCGGGTCAACTTGGTGAGTGGCACGGCGATCTTGGAGAAATCCTTAATAAATCTCCGATAATAGCTGGCCAAACCCAGAAAACTCCTGATCTCGGTGGGTGATCTCAGCACCTCCCATCTCATGACCGCCTCAATTTTGGTTGGATCGACAAATTTCCTATTCTGGTTAACGAGGTGTCCCAGAAACTGAACCCCTCGTAGCCAGAACTCACATTTGGAGAGCTTGGCATAAAGTCTCTCTGATCTCAGAACTCCGAGGATCTCTCTCAAATGCTCCTCCTGCTGCTCTCTGGATCTCGAATACACCAAAATGTCGTCGATGAACACGATCACTGAGCGATCCAACATCGGTCTGCATACCCGGTTCATGAGATCCATGAACACCGCCGGTGCGTTGGTGAGTCCGAAAGGCATCACCATGAACTCGTAATGCCCATAACGAGTCCAAAATGTTGTCTTCTGGACGTCCTCCTCCCGCACCCTCACCTGATGATACCAAGACCTCAAATCGATCTTGGAGAACCAAGATGCTCCCTGAAACTGATCAAACAAATCATCGATCCTTGGCAATGGGTAACGGTTCTTGACCGTTATTCAGCTCATGATAATCAATGCACATCCGGAGCGAGCCATCCTTCTTCTTGACAAAAAGGATAGGCGCCCCCATGGCGAACTGCTCGGTCTGATAAACCCCTTCCCCAGCAGATCCTGAAGCTGCGAGGATAACTCCTGCATCTCCGGAGGCGCAAGGCGATACGGCGCCTTAGCGATAGGTGCAGCTCCTAGAACCAACTCAATACCGAACTCTACCTGCCTCTCCGGAGGCACACCCGACAATTCCTATGGAAACACATCCAGAAACTCGCGCACTATCGGAACCTCATCCACTGACTTCGGTCTCTCTGAAACAACCCTCGCATCCATCACATATGCCACAAATCTGTTGGAATAGTGTCTATGCCCGTAACTATATTTGGTATGTACTTGACCCGGTTGTGCATGGTCCTTTTGGGTTGCCTTCTCCAAAGCAACTTGACAAGGCAATTTAAGGAGAAAGAGAGAGTATTATGATTTATTAATATATTATAAGAATAATATATTAAAGGAGAAATCATATTTATTTAATTAGTATTGGTCATAAATTAATTAGGAATTAATTTGGTGACCAAAAGAGATTAATTGAATAAAGGGGTATAAACTGTCAAATGTATGATAGTTGAGTTTTGGGTTGAGGAAACCTAATGGACTTAAGGGGGAACGAAATTATGATGGGTATCCATCATATTTTCGTCCAAGGCCTTATTCCAAAAGGTTCCTTGGGCTGCTTGGTGGCTAAGCTGTCCATTAGGGTTTAGACTGAAACCCTAGTAACCTGTAAGT
Source organism: Lactuca serriola (assembly GCF_051521515.1). Classification (NCBI taxonomy): domain Eukaryota; kingdom Viridiplantae; phylum Streptophyta; class Magnoliopsida; order Asterales; family Asteraceae; genus Lactuca; species Lactuca serriola. The sequence continues at coordinate 339,581,314 of NC_136412.1, read as the reverse complement.
ATAAATATGACTCCTAGGGCATTGAATTCGGCTACCACTTGATTCTAAGAGAACCCTAGGCCGATTTCTATCTTCTCTCTCCCTCTCTCATATTGTCTTCTTGCTTGTGGGGTTTGTGAACCATTAGAGGAGTTGCATTTGTGAATCTAAGCTCAAGAGAAGAAGAAAAGAAGATCTAAGCCAACATTTGAAGAGGTAAACATCTAGATCTGATTCTACATGTTGTTTTGTTATTTGTATGCTAGATTAGGGTTTGTAAGTCTTGGAATCAAAGCATGTTCAATAGAGAAACCTAGATCCAAGCATTAGGGTTTGTATGAGCACATAGGAATATTTCTTATGAATAAAACTCATCAGTGGTATCAGAGCCTTGATTGGTTTCAGTTGTATGTGATGCTTAACTGTTTTGTTTGCTAAAAATCGAGTTTTTGGCCTCTGCCCGACTCAACTCGGCGAGTCAGTATCTGGACTCGGCGAGTTCAGAGCCGACTCGGCAAGTTTGAGCGTCAGACAGAGGGTATTTCGGGATTTAGCTGCTGTTTTGACTTGGATTTGATGCTTAAATTGTTTTTTGAAGTTAAAATCCGAATTTTATCTTAATTAAGTGATTATCCTTGCCAAAACAATAGATAATTTCAAATCTTTTAAATATTGGTTGTTTATATGATAAATATGGATTATTTAAAGTTATTTGGTACTTATCTAATGATTAAAATAAGATTAGGTCAAATATAGATAATTATGAAATTAATTGGTTAATTTGAATTATTTGTTATTTGATCCCTTGTGTTTTGAGAAGTTCAATACTTGCCCTCAAGTTTTGAAATTTGAATTTGTGATTAAAAGTTTAATTTTGAGTAATTTAAATTTCAAACCCTTAGAATTTTACAAGTTTAATTAATATATATATATATATATATATATATATATATATATATATATATATATATAACTTAAAATGCTATTCTTACTGTTAGTAGGCCTCATTCACGAAGTCAGTCTATAAGGTGGGTATAAGGTTGCTGCCTATAAAATGGCGCTTAATGGGTGTACACTCACACCTACCGCTTGCTTGACTGGTGGAGGGTCGTTAGCCGAACGGGCAGGATAGGGAAACCCTCTCCACATTAAAAGTATAATGTTAAATAAAGTAACTACATGTTTTACAAATTCCCATTCCTATTTACTTTAGGGTAAAATGTGAAAATGATGCTAATCCATGGAATTACACTTCGTACCCTTGTCAAACGTTGATGGAGCGTGTGTGGTTAACCAGCACATCAATTTGGGGATGACATTAGTAGCGAAGGGTGACTCGATGTTTGTCATAGATCAATGGAGCGTGTGTGGTTTACCGACACATTGATTGGGTGATAGAGACATTGAGTGCACCATGTTGATTCGCATGGTTATTCACAAATTTTTTTGCGATCCTCGGTATCCCAGTCGCAAATTTGAAATGCATATCGAGATTTAAACATGCTATTGAAAAGTTCAATGAATCTCAAAGATCTAGGAGTTTTCAATACATTTAAAACCTAAATTGCCTTTTCGTTTTTCATGGTGAGAATTAGTGAATCGTCATTCACTTACCTTCAAATTATTTACTTTTAGAGTACGACATCCCTTTCTAAGTTGTAAATAATGTTGTTGGATCCTAGCCCTAATTTCTCATTTGGGTGTTTAATTGGGGATTCAATTCTAATCAAACTTTGTTCCTTTCCTTTTTCAAATGTATGCAAACAACAACAACAACAACGCTTATGGGTCATTCTCGTTGATGAACTTGTGTCAGAAAGTGACATTTGATGGTTCAAACTTCAACGAGTGGATGAGGTATATTCGCATGATCACACGCTACGAGGACAAAGAATATGTCCTTGATGAAAAGCTTGAGAAGATCATCCCAGATGTTGCTACTCCTGAAGAATTGGCCGCCTTTGAGGCCCATGAGCGTGATGCCACGAAAGTTCACTGCATCATGCTGGCCACCATGAACCTCGAACTCCAAAAGTCCTATGAGGACATGTACCCGTATGAAATGCATCAGGATTTGCTGGACATGTATCACCAGAGCACGAGGCAAGAGCGCTATGAGATCATTACTAACATGATCACCGCTAAGATGGGGAGTGGAGAATCCCTAACCTCTTATTTGCAGAAAATGCAGAGGTATGTTGATCGTCTTCTCAAACTTAATGTTAAGTTTGATGAGGATTTGGCTATCGACATAATCCTCCACTCCTTGCCCTCCTGCTACAATAAGTTTAGGATGACCTACCATATGAACAAAGAGGAGGTCTCCTTGAGCAAGCTCCGAGGACTCTTGAGGACTGCTGAGAGCAACCTCAAAGACAAATCTGTTGCACCGTCCCCTGCTGTGGCCGCTCCTGTGATGGCAATAGGTTAAGGAAAGGGCAAAAAGAGGAAGGCTCCATGTAAGAGCCACCATAAGGGGAAACCCCGTGATGGTTCGTCCTCAAGTGGGACCAAAGCAGGCCCTGCTAAACCCTCTTCCGATCCGAAAGAAGCAGAGTGCTTCTATTGCCACCAAAAAGGCCACTAGAAGCGAAGGTGCCCACAATATCTGTAGGACATAAGAGATGGGAAGATTAAGCCCACCTTTGCAGGTATGTATTCTATTAAATCTAATAACTCATCATTTGCTACTTCATGGGTTCTTGATACAGGGTGTGGTTACCACATTTGTTCTGATATGCAAGGCCTAAAAAGAAGTATGGAGATGGAACATGGGAAGATGAACCTGATTATGGGAACATAAGATCGTCGCCAGTGACCAAATTCGGTGTTTATTCTTTAGTGTTAAGTAATGGGTTAGGGATAGATTTAGACAATTACTGTTATTCGCCAGATATGGCAAGAAACATTATTTCATTTCACGGGTTGTTTAGACAAGGTTTTAGATATTCTTTTGATAATAGTAATGGCTCTATTAACATTTATTTGAATGGTGTCTTTTATTTCAATGCATTACCTTGTAATGGGATTTATGAATCTGTGATGATTGTTGATAATTTAGGAAATAATGTTTTGAATATTGATTCGTCTACTAGTCTAGACAAAGCATGCTTGTGGCATTGTCGCCTTGGCCATGTCAACAAGAAACGTATAGCCCAACTCCAAAAGGATAGAGTGCTGGAGTCATTCAACCTTAGGGACGATGAAATGTGTGAATCTTGTTTACTTGGGAAGATGACCAAGTCACCTTTTACTGGCACTTGTGAAAGGGGTGAGGGTTTATTGGATCTCATACACACCGATGTGTGTGGGCCCTTTAGATCCACCACAAGGGATACTTGCCACTTCTACGTGACTTTTACAGATGATTATAGCAGACATGGATATATCTACTTAATCAAGCAAAAGTCGGAAACCTTTGAAAAGTTCAAAGAGTTTAAGAATGAAGTGGAGAATCACCTGGGCAGGAAAATCAAGATGCTTCAGTCAAACCGAGGAGGAGAGTATCTAAGTCTTGAGTTTCACGACTATCTAAAAGAATGCGGAATCGTTTCGCAATTGACACCTCCGAGGACGCTACAATTGAATGGTGTGGCTGAGAGACGTAATCAGACCTTGTTGGACATGGTTCGTTCTATGATGAGTCGGACTTCTTTACCAATAGCTTTCTGGGGGTATGCCTTAGAGACTGTCGCCCATATACTTAACTTAGTTCCCACCAAGAAGGTTTCCAAGACTCCTCACGAGATGTGGACAGGGAAGGCTCCCTCGTTGGCACATATCAAGGTTTGGGGTTGCGAGGCTTTTGTAAGACGAGAGACTCACGACAAGCTAGAACCTCGTAGTGAGAAGTGTTATTTCATCGGCTATCCGCAGAAGTCTTTTGGCTACCTTTTCTATAGACCGAGTGACAATGTTGTCTTCATTGCTAGAAGAGGAGTTTCCCGAGAAAGGGAATTGATAAGCCAAGAAGACAGTGGGAGGCAAATTGAACTTGAAGAGATTCAAGATCAAAACGATGAAGGAACCTCTGACACTGGCACTCAACTTGAGGAGGAAACTCCTGTTGAACCTGTTGACGAGTCCTTACCTCTTCGACGTTCCACTAGGGCTAGTGTTCCACCCCAGTTTTATGGTTTTCATATTACTACTGAAGGGGATACATTTATTAGTGATAGTACACTAGTAAATTTGGATGAACCTAGCAGCTATATGGAAGCCATGGTAGGCCCAGAGTCTGCGAAATGGAAAGAGGCGATGGACAACGAGATTCAGTCCATGTACGGCAACCAAGTTTGGAATTTGGTTGATAATGTACCGGGTCGTAAGACAGTCGGGTGCAAGTGGATCTTCAAGAAGAAGACGGACATGGATGGGAAAGTGCATACTTATAAAGCGCGATTGGTTGCGAAGGGCTTTACTCAAACTCCCGAAGTTGACTATGATGAGACCTTCTCACCAATTGCGAAGATAAAGTCTATTAGGGTGATGCTTGCAATAGCTGCATTTCATGATTATGAAATATGGCAGATGGACGTGAAAACCGCTTTCCTTAATGGAAAGTTGGCTGAGGATGTCTACATGAATAAGCCAGAGGGTTTTGTCGATGTGAAGCATCCAAATAGAGTATGCAAGCTTGAAAAATCCATTTATGGATTGAAACAAGCGTCTCGCAGATGGAATCTTTGTTTTGACGAGAAGGTTAAAGAGTTTGGCTTTCTGCAAAGCGAAGATGAATCTTGTGTGTATGTCAAAGACAATGGGAGTATAGTGAGCTTCCTCGTATTGTATGTCGATGACATACTGCTCATAGGAAATGATGTCCCAACTTTGCAGGAGGTCAAGTCCTGGCTTGGGAAATGTTTCGCTATGAAGGACCTCGGAGAGGCTGCTTATATTCTGGGAATAAGAATAGTAAGAAACAGGGAAAAGAGACTGATAGGACTTAGTCATGATATATACTTGGATAAGGTACTAAAGAGTTTTAGTATGGAGAATTCCAAGAAAGGGGAGTTGCCAATCCAAAGCAATACCAAGCTGAGTAAGACTCAGAGCCCGAGTACAGAGGCAAAGATAGCTGATATGAGCCGAGTACCTTACGCTTCCGCAGTAGGCTTTATCATGTACGCTATGACTTGTACTCGCCCTGATGTGGCCTTCGCTTTGAGCATGGTTAGCAGATATCAAGGGAATCCTGGTAGAGCTAATTGGATTGCAGTTAAGAATATTCTTAAGTACCTTCGGAGGACCAAGGAATGGTTTCTAGTCCTCGGTGGGAGTGATGACTTAAGGGTACGAGGGTACAGTGACGCTAGTTTTCAGACGGATCGGGATAACTTCCGATCGCAGTCGGGCTGGGTCTTTACCCTAAATGGAGTAGCAGTGACTTGGAAAAGTTCCAAGCAAGAGACTGTAGCTTATTCAACATGTGAATCAGAGTATATTGTGGCGAGCGAAGCGTCAAAGGAGGCCATATGGTTGAAGAACATCATTGGAGACCTTGGAGTTGTGCCATCCATAAAAGAGCCGATGGAAATTTTCTGTGATAATGAAGGAGCGGTTGCCTTGACCAAGGAACCAAGAGATCATGGTAGATCTCGACATATTGACAGAAAATACCATTTTATCAGACATCGGGTAGAAGAGGGACTCCTCGTTGTGAAGAGGGTATCATCAGAAGAAAACCCAGTAGATCCCCTTACGAAGGGACTGAGTAGGGTCAAACACTTGCAGCACGCTAGGAGCATTGGGCTGAAGGATGATATAAGTTTGGATTAGATAGGAAATGTGTAATAGATAGTTTGTACTTGACATTCGATGAATAAATAAAATGTGTTATTTATGAGTAAAGCTACTATCTTGTGTTGGTTATTTATCTATTGTTTCCATTTTGCATGTTTTGACTTCCTGAATGATAGGATTATTCAAAAAGGTCCGCAGTCGGTCATATTTTGGAAGTAGATATGAATGAAGACTGTCATGAATTGTTTGTAGATTGTCTAAAAGGTTTTGGACATAGCTAAAGTTTGCTGCAAAATTCATGAGTGCTTATGAATATGAATTGAGCATTGGAATAAACTCGAGTTTGTTGTATCACTTCGTGGTGTTTTACCTTAAGTGATCGCAAAGCGATAACATCATATAGTCTTAAAACTTAGAGATATGGTTGTTGTTTGCTGGTTGGTTATGCATTGATAATGTGTAAATGCATCAGTAACTTGATGTTATAAAATGCATTATTGTGTGTGATCCAGTTAGTGAATAATAGATGCATATGAGTCGAAGTTGATCTATTCCTTTTATTCTATGAGAATAAAAGTGATATATTGGCCACTTGATGATTTGGTTTGACTTATGTGCCGGGCCCGGTCAGAATAAAGTTGATGTGTTCAACTAAATTCTATGTCGAACAAATCAGAGATCAAGGAACTCCTGCTGGACAATAAGCATTGTAAGCATGATATCCAGAACAGAGGATTATACGATCCCTTATCTAAAGGACAAGTTGATCAGAGTTGACAGCGAAGTATAAGAGCTACGATTGCTAATCGGATTCTTAAGTCGTATGTGAGATATAGTTACTAGACTTATCCAAGTAGGAGACTGTTGGAATAGTGTCTAAGCCCGTAACTATATTTGGTATGTACTTGACCCGGTTGTGCATGGTCCTTTTGGGTTGCCTTCTCCAAAGCAACTTGACAAGGCAATTTAAGGAGAAAGAGAGAGTATTATGATTTATTAATATATTATAAGAATAATATATTAAAGGAGAAATCATATTTATTTAATTAGTATTGGTCATAAATTAATTAGGAATTAATTTGGTGACCAAAATAGATTAATTGAATAAAGGGGTATAAACTATCAAATGTATGATAGTTGAGTTTTGGGTTGCGGAAACCTAATGGACTTAAGGGGGAACGAAATTATGATGGGTATCCATCATATTTTCGTCCAAGGCCTTATTCCAAAAGGTTCCTTGAGCTGCTTGGTGGCTAAGCTGTCCATTAGGGTTTAGACTGAAACCCTAGTAACCTGTAAGTATAAATAAGACTCCTAGGGCATTGAATTCGGCTACCACTTGATTCTAAGAGAACCCTAGGTCGATTTCTATCTTCTCTCTCCCTCTCTCATATTGCCTTCTTGCTTGTGGGGTTTTTGAACCATTAGAGGAGTTGCATTTGTGACTATAAGCTCAAGAGAAGAAGAAAAGAAGATCTAAGCCAACATTTGAAGAGGTAAACATCTAGATCTGATTCTACATGTTGTTTTGTTATTTGTATGCTAGATTAGGGTTTGTAAGTCTTGGAATCAAAGCATGTTCAATAGAGAAACCTAGATCCAAGCATTGGGGTTTGTATGAGCACATAGGAATGTTTCTTATGCATAAAACCCATCAAAATCCTCTACAGCCCTGCTGTAGACTCTGCCTCGCTCTGGCGGCCGAACAAAATGCTGACCCCGCACGTGTACCCTCGCCGTGCACTGTAAGAACTCCCCCACTAGGGTCTTGAATGATCACTAACTAACGCTCGCAGTCTATCATAGCTCCATATCGGCTCAACCAATCCATACCCATTATAACACACACGTCCCCCATCGCGATCGGAACCAGATCTATCGGGAACTCCACACCAAAGATCTCAAGGACACATCCTCGAATTACATCCGAAGCATACACCGCTCGTTCATCAGCTATGGAAACTCGCAGAGGCTGATCCAACGCCTCCCGACGGACACTAATATGCTGACTAAATGCTATGGAAACAAACGACCGACTCGCACCCGAGTCAAATAATACCAACGCAGGCACAAAACTCACAAGAAAAGTACCTACGCATATCATCATATAAGCATAAAAACTCAACTCAAATAAAAGATGCAAAGAGAATACATACCAGCCACAACATCGGGCGTCGCGCGGACCTCCTCCGCGGTCAACTGAAATGCCCTCCCACGAGCCTTCGGGGCCTCGACTTTCACCAGCCGAATCTCGGTAGTCCTAGAAGTAGGCATAGATCCCTGAATAAGCTGCGGACACTCGGCCTTCTGATGGCCGGTCTGGTTGCAATGAAAGCAAACCGAGAATCCCTTGGGGCAATCCCTCGCGATATGCCCCTCCTTCCCACACTTGTAGCATACCCCGGCCCTGCACGACCCCTCGTGACTCTTACCGCACTTCCCACAAGTGTGGCCCTTCGCGCCTCCAGACCTCGAATCAGTGGGTTTAGCCCACTTGGCTGCCGGATGAGACTGAGCCGGCCGCCGATCCATCCTCTGAGACTCGGCCTCCTCCCTGGCCTGAGTCTCCAACTCGATCTCCCTCTTTCGGGCATTTTCCTGGAGCTCATAAAATGTCTGATAAGTCGAGTTCGCCACGAACTCCCGAATATCTCTCCTCATCACACTCAGATAACGACTCATACGAGCCTGCTCAGACGACACCTGCTTAGGGCAAAACATCGCCCTCTCATGAAACTTCCTGGTGATGACTGCCACAGAATCAGTACCCAGCTTGAGGGTCAAGAACTCCTGAATCAACTGTTCCCTCTCCACCGGGGGAACATACTCCTCTCTGAACATAGCGGTGAACCTCTCCCAGGTCACCTCGGAAATCTCAGCCAAAGTGAAGTTCGCCGTCACGAACTTCCACCAATCCTTCGCTCCCAGGCGGAGCTGGTTCAAGGCGAACCGAACCCTCAAGTGCTCTGGACAATAGCACGTATAGAAACATCCCTCGATTTCAGAGATCCAACTCATAGGGGAAATCGGGTCCTGCGTCTCGTCGAACTCTGGTGGCTTCGTGTTGCTGAACTCCCGGAACAACAACGAGTCACCTCCCTGAGGTCTGGCAGCAGCAGTAGCTGCAGTTGCAGCAGCCTCAGTCAATGCTGCGTACCGCTCATCAAAAGTCTCAATCAACGTGGTCTTGATGTCCCCAAACATCTCGGGAATCTCAGCCCGAATGGCAGCAGAAACCTCCTCATGAATCAATCGACGGATCTCCTCGTCGCTGACACCACTGCTCTCAGGTGTGTGTCGAGTCCCAACCATGATGCTTCTGAAATACAACAAAAATTATCAGAGGCTATATCGAACATACACATACTCGATGACACAACCCTACTTGTCCTCCGTTGTCCAAAAGATTTTTACTTGGAATGCCCACTGATCCGGTGTCTCCAGTAGTACGGGCCCAATACTACTGACCACACCGCATCAGTATTCACTCCAAGTCCTCCTCCTGGATCTTGGATTACAAGTACTCTACTCTCAAAACATCTCTGCAGCAGAAATCTCCTAGGCTAAGGCATCACAAATCAGGCCACTCTAGTCCTAATATGTATACCTAGCCTACTCTAGCATGCATAACATAACATATCGCATAACACATAAAGTAAGGGTACTTTTGGGGATTCACTGTTCGGGCGCTGGCTGATCGTACACACGGCTCTGCTCTGTTTGTCTCTAAAATCTTTTTACTCTTTTCAAAAGTTTTACTTCATTATCAAAATTTTTCCTCAAATCCTCAGTTTGAGTTCAGATACGCCCGAAGATGCATCCGAATCCCTCAAACCAAGGCTCTGATACCAACTTGTAACAGCGTAAAATTTTCAAAATAATTTTTCATTTTAAAACATTCATTCATTCATAAGTAATGTCAACACATTGTATCAAATGTTATTATCACAAAACTTTTCCCCAGAATCTCTACAAAAAAACTCCAATGCGTGTGTGTACAAATCATGCCGGCACCTTCCCGCGCTCATCACTAGTGCCTGAAACACATAACACAACAACTGTAAGCATAAATGCTTAGTGAGTTCCCCAAAATACCACATACAGCACATACGCCACTCAAGGCTATAATACGACCCTCTGGTCAATGTGTCTCAGCGGGACCCTCCAGTCCCATAGCTCGTTGGACCCTTAGGTCCGATCATAGCTCGTTGGACCCTCCGGTCCGGTCTGTATCATCATACAACATACAAATATCACATAGCACATAATCTCATACATAACACATAAGACCCTTTGGTCATCACATAGTACCACTCTAGGTAACGTATAGTGAGAAGACTCACCTCGATGTCTCGGAAATATCTGACTCGGAAGAAGTATGATCTAGCCTCCGCCTAATCACACAAAGTAATACTCTCATAAATACAACTGTACTCAACCCTAAAAGTCAACAAGGTTAACGGTCAACTTGACCCGACTCGGGGAGTGCACAAGGGCGACTCGGCAAGTCTACACGTGTCCACTGACTCTCTTAGACCCTCTCTTGGCACGTCGAGCACTTCCCTGGACTCGACGAGTTCCACCTGGCATGAATCGCAGGGCCACCCCGACTCAACTCGCGAAGTCTCAAGAACAACTCGGCGAGTACCGCCCTGAAACCCAGTCCTCTAATTCCCTTCTGACTCACTGAGTTATCCCCCAACTCAGCAAGTCTACTCACAGAGCTATTCGCGTGAAACCCTGACCCTACTCGCTGAGTCTCAAGAACAACTCGGCGAGTTCAAGCCATGCACCAACTCTATTAACCTCCTGGGGTCAGATCTGTGCCCCTAATCCACAAATTTGGCCTTCCCAAGCACGAAAGTCACGTAAAGCTCGAAACTTGATGCTTATATATTAACATAATGGCATCAAAGGGTGATTTAGTCCCAAAAATGGCAACCTAAGTCCAATAACCCCAAAATGACTCATAGAGCTCCATGGGTTAATGTCTCTGGACCTCTTTGAGTCCAGATCCAAAGCACAAACTCGAGAGGGGACTAAATGTTCTACATATTCTTCTTTTAAAGGGTTTAAAACCGTAACTCTATGAATCAACACCCAAAACTGGAGAAGGTCCGAAGGAATACCTTAATATGAAGCCTTTGATCTCTGAAGGCCCTAGATTTGCACTTCTTTCATCCTTCTTTTGCCTTGGTCACCTTCTCCTTCAAATTTCACCAATAAAAGATCAACAATGGCCTCTCTTCTCCTCACAAGCGATCTAGGACTCTCTCTGGGGTGTGGTAGCCGCAATGGACGACCATAAGGGCCTTTAAATAGGTCTCAAACCCTGGAAATTAGGGTTTCATTAAACAGCGTGGACTCGCCGAGTCCACTCATGAACTCGCCGAGTCCAGCTGTGAACTCGCGTACAAATCCACGACCATACTCGGCGAGTCTAGACGCCAACTCGCCGAGTTCCCCCACAAAACCCAAAAATAAAGGAACAAAATGTCATACCTGGGAATCCGGGTGTTACACTGAAAATGTGTCTTTGTGTTGCTTAAATTGTGGCTGAAAATATGCATTTGCAATGCTTAAATTGTTGCTTATACATGTATTTGTTTGTTGAATTGATGAAAGAAATGGGAGAAAAGAAGGGTAGGATTAATTGGAAGGTTGAGGGTGAAGAGAAAATGTTTATAGAAGCTTGTTTACATGAAGTTACAATCAATGGACGGGAAGGGAACAGTTTGAAAGCACGAATCAATTGGGGTCAAATTAAATTTGTAGGATTTTATTTGGGTTTTAGTATGATTTTGTGGATTAAAAAATATTTTATGTTTGATTTGGATTTGTGTTTAACTTAAATTCTAAAAAAACACTTGAATTTAATAAAAAATAAAACAGAATGGTAAAATGGTCATTTTATTAATTCAACACAACAATTCAGAGGTCCCAACCAAACAGCATGTTAAACATTCAGCTCTTAAAATTTCAGACCCTCTTAGAAATTCAGATCTCTTACAAAATTCAGATCTTAAAAATTCAGATCCTACTAAACAGCCTGTTAGTCCGTTTCCATTTTTTTTTCTTCCAATAATCTTTTAGACCTATCTAATTACTTTTTGTTTTCTTTCATTTTAAAAAAATTATATAATTTTAGTTTGAATCATAAATATGTTTATAACACAAAAATTTATTATTATTAAATTTTAATTTACAAAATTTATGTGATTCATTATTAACATTAATTTACAATAGCATTTAAAACTTTGTACAAGTCTTTATTTTTAAAAAATGTTTATTGATTAACAATTATTCATTGTTTGTTTTGAACCTACAATATTAATTTTATATAAAGATTATGGACTTAGTAACACAATGTCTAATGTTATAAACAAACAAATATGTGAAAATTTATGATTAATGATTATATTCTTTATTATGCATGTTATTTAAATGTTTTAAATTTGTATTATTTTGATTTGATAAGTAGGTTCTCACAGTTAATTTCAAAAACTTGATGACTTCTTAATGTCCATATCAAATATCTATTAGGTGATTTTTTAAAGAATAAAATGTATTTGGTTTATTGTAGGTTGAAAAAATAAAACTCAAACATTGTATGTTATTTAAATGTTTTAAATTTATATTATTTTGATTTGATTCATAAATAGGTTTATACGGTTAATTTCAAACATTTGATGACTTTTTAATGCCAATGTCAAAATATTTATTAGTTTACGATTTTTCGAAGAATAAAATGTATTTGGTTTATTGTAGATTGGAAAAATAAAACTCAAATCTTTAGATGTTGCGGTTTCCACTGGTTGTAACATTGTGATCAATATGGTGATCGATCAAGTAACCAAGAAGAATTTCATGAGCATCGACATATTTCCTCATATTTGTAGCGGTGAGTCCTTAAACTTATACTTTGTGAATTTATAGTTATCTAAGGAACCATCTACATCAAGTGGGTAGGCTTCGAGAGAGTGAATATGAGTAGAAGGTGTGCATGAAAAAAAGGTAAAAGTAGTGTTGTTAATAGTGCATACAATGTATTCGGATAAATGTAAAAAATATGTGCATAAAGGATAAATGTAAAAAATATGACAAAGGGTCAATGAAAATAAAAAACCACTTTGACTATGAAGAAGATAATTCTAAATATTTGAATGTATAATATCAAATGGAAAGAAAAAAAATAAAGCTTAATATGTTTGCCTAGTTGACAACTTTAACAAATAACTTTATACATTTTATTACAATAAATAAATTGATCATGCGTCTAAATCCTACTATAATAAATAAATGTTTTTTTTTGCCACATGTCATACTCTCATTCAATTTGTCAAATGTCATTTTGTAGTTATTTTGAATTAATTTTTCCCCACATGTTATTTTATGAGTTTTCCTATTTTAATAAATTTCAGATAATACTTTAATGTAATAATTACAATAAATATAATAATAAATGAATATATCAATTTTATTAATAGACTTAACTTCTTATTTCAAAATTCCCAAATTAAAGTTCATTATTTTATTTTGTTTATTTATTTAAATTTAAAGAATAAAAAATCAATTTTAATAATTCATTATTTTTCTTATTTTCTTATAAATCCAAAGTTTTTAAATATTTAGATATATATATATATATATATATATATATATATATATATATATATATATATATATATATATATATATTAATTAACTCATATAATACATGAATCTTACACCTAATAGTTGTTAATATAATCTACAAAGTAACCAAACCTTGATGGAAAAAGGAAGGATTACAAGACACAAGCACTTGGTTACAAGGCAATGTTGTGAGGCATCACTCTCCGAATTAATCTGAAGAGTCTAATAGTCATTCAAAAAAATAAAACTAAATAAATAAAACTCATAAAATTTAGTAGAGCATTCTTTATTATAAGTGGAATGTTAGAGAGTGATTTCAGAGGAAAATAACTTTTTATAACGTTGGTGCGATAAGGACATTATGGATTGGGTATTGGCCTATGTTAAAGTAGGAACATAACAAGGAGATGGCGATGGTATGATAGCCCATTTGGGTGTGGAAGATGAGGCTTAAGTTAATAATCGGGCATGGCCTAATGTTGTTCATGTCCACTCCATTATGGCATGTATTGGCTTTGTTTTGTGGTACAACCACCAAGACCAATTCTAGTTTTAGCATATGGTAACACCTCTAATAGCGAATTAGAAAATTTATACTATAACTATTTTTTAGCACATGAGTATATACAAATTTCAAAATTTAGCCATGAGTTGCTAATCGTCCAAATTTTACGGTTTCTTATGAATCCATATTTTCTTTTAGTGGTCGGGTGATATCGCCAATAAAGAATTGTAATCACCTCCAATAAATGAAAATATGTATTTTCTTGAGATACTACTTAAATGACAGAACGGACACAAAATATTTTATAATACAAAATTAAAAAGATCGAACAAAAAATCAATAAAAAATAGGGATAATGACTTGAAAGGGTAACGGACTTTCGACTTTTGTCACATTTAGTCACTAAACTTTTTTTCGTTATCTATTTGTCATTGAACTATTGAAACTGTTCACATTTTACCCTTATGACCGGCAACATAACGAAAAAAAGTTTAGTGACTAAATATGAACAAAATCGAAAGTTCGTTTCCCTCTAAAAAGTTCAATGACTAAATGTGAACAAACCTCCTCTTGTATATATTTTTTGAATAAAAATACCAGGGGAATATGACTTATTAAGATAATTAACTTTTCGGTATGTTCACGTCTGGGTAACTATCTTTTTTTTTTATATATATGTAGGTAACAAACTTGTTGGAAGTGTTCACATATGACAGTTATGACCTGCTATAGTATGTTAAATCCTAGATGTGAACGCTTTCAACAAGTTTGTTGCCTAGATGTGTACAAAAAAAAATAATTACCAAAATATGAACAAAACGAAAAGTAAAAATTAAATTACACGAATGGTCCCTGTGGTTTGGGGGAATTTGTGTTTTTGGTCGCTAACTTATTTTTTTTAACTTAGATGGTCTCTACTGTTTATTTTTGTTGCACGTTTGGTCTCTGTCTTACCTAAAAAGACTATTGTGCCCTTATTAATTTATTTTTTAATTAATTTTCTTATTTATATATTTATTTTTTACATATTTAAAAAAATTAATAAACCAGACATATTTGTATCTCCTCGGATGATCTCTACTCTTTATATTTAATTAATTTATTTTTTTAACTCAGATGATTCCTACTGTTTATTTTTGTTACGCGTTTGGTCTCTGTCTTACCTAAAAATACTATTTTTCCCTTATTAATTTTTTTTAATTAATTTTCTTATTTATGTATTTATTTTCTATAAGTACATAAACAAGAAAATTAATTCAAAAAATTAATAAGGACACAATAGTCTTTTTAGGTAAAACAGAGACCAAGTTCGTAACAAAATTAAACAATAGGGGTCATCCGAGTTAAAAAATTAAATTAATTAAAAAATAAACAGTAGGGATCATCCGAGGAGATATAAATATGCGTGGTCTATTAATTTTTTTAAATATGTAAAAAATAAACACATAAATAAGAAAATTAATTAAAAAAATAAATTAATAAGGGCACAATAGTCTTTTTAGGTAATCCAAGGACCAAATGCGCAACAAAAATAAACATTAGGGACCATCCAAGTTAAAAGAATAAGTTAGGGACCAAAAACACAAATTCCCCCAAACCACAGGGACCATTCGTGTAATTTAATTTTTTACTTTTCGTTTTGTTCATATTTGGGTAACTATTTTTTTGTACACATCTAGGTAACGAACTTGTTGAAAGCGTTCACATTTAGGATTTAACCTGCTATAGCAGGTCGTAATGGTCATATGTGAACACTTCCAACAAGTTTGTTACCTACATGTGTACAAAAAAAAGATAGTTACTCATATGTAAACATACCGAAAAGTTAATTACCTTAATAAGTCATATTCCCAAAATACCAGAACACCGATAAATTTATTTAGTTTAGTCCATATATATATATATATATATATATATATATATATATATATATATATATATATATATATATATATATATATATATAGAAAAGTGAATATACCATTAAGAGTATATAACATTAGGTACCCATTTATTTAAAACTACGTAGTTTCGATTATTGGATTGATTTTCCGAAGAAAAAAAAAATTCAATTTCCATAATAATTTGTTGTGTTTCCTAATTAGACTAGACTACTGATAACATCAACTTACATCGTCCTCCTTGATCGACGGCTGCTTATCACAACGATTTCAATTCAAAGAAAAAAAACGATTTCAATTCAAAGTAAAAAACGATTTCAATGAAATCGATTTAAAAAAAACAATCTATTGATTTCGAAATTCACCAATAACGATTTCATTCAAATTAGAATTCAATTCAGGGAGTCATTGATTTCATTCAAATTGGAATTCAAGTCATGGAGTCATTGATTTCATTCAAATTGGAGTTCAATTCAGGGATTCATTCAAATTGGGTTTGATCAGACCTTCAAAAACTACAAATCCCAGTGTCTCCAGTTTTTTCTTTCCAGAGCACTTCCAAGTAAGTCATTAATATCGTGTTTTATGACCTATGTTATGTGTATCTGATTAGTAAGTATAAACAGTTTTACTTTCCCAATGTATTTAACTTTTACAGTTCTTTATTCTCGGTTCTCATTTGTGTTTAAAATTGAAATTTGGCTGCCACTATGTGTTTTAAACGAAATTATGATGCAACAAAACTACAAATTCCCCGTGTTTTGGTTAACAGTACTTCGAATTAGTTTTTTTAAAACTGACATTGATATGATTATTAAAGTTTTTTAGAATTTAATATTCAATATTATTGTTTACAGTGTTCTTTATTACCTGATGAATCCTTATTTGTTCATGGATTTTAAAAGTGACATTGTTGTTTTTAGACATTGCCATTGGCTGTAATTGTGTTTTTTTATGTATAATGTTTCCATTATATTCAATATAAAACCATTTGTTGTTAATCTTTCATTTGGAAATATGCATCGTTGTCTATTGCAGGCCATAATGAGTGAAGCCGAAGCAAGTAATCAAGCTATAGAACCATATATAACCGAAGACATTGACATAAATGATTATGTGGAAGCAACATATGAATGTGAAAATATAAACAATATCGGTGTGAACATTGAATTTGATGAAGATGATGTTAATGATGTTAATGATGAAAGGATATTGGGAAAGGTCTTTGATACACCCGATGATACTTATACATTTTATAATGATTATTCATTTATGCATGGCTTTGGTATACGTAGAGATGATACAATTAAAAATCCTAAAACAAATGAGCATTTTCGGAAGATATATGTATGCAACAAATAAGGCTTCAAAAGGATGGACAAAGATGCTTCAGGAGGATGGGAAATGGTTGGTGGACTCGTTTAATGACACACACAATCACGACTTGACCATGACACATACAAAGGTGATAAATGTGACATCCTCAAAATATCGGTCAGAAAAGACCGATTTGTTTATGCTTTGTTTTTAAAATCAGAGTAATCGTTTAAAGAAAATTGTTGCGGAATTTGTCCCCAAAATAAAATAAATATGATAAGAATTTATCAAAGCATTTCTTAAAGAAAAGTATTTTCATTATATAACAAAATCTCGGGATGTCATGTTCCGATACAGACACATAAGCATAAACAGAACTTACATTTATTTACACTAATGATTTACATCTCCTTTATTCTCTCAGTGAAATATGTCTTCGTATTGATACCTGTGATACAAAGAAACCTGAGTGGGTCAGGCTTGGGAGTGTGGTGAGCATATAGGGTTTTCAACCCACAATAATACATTTATTATATTTAATTATCAACGATCAACCCAAATACCCATCCCCATTATCTTCTTTATTTATTAAGGTTTTACCCTAAGAATCGATTATACTTTCTTCATTCATTCCTAAGGGTTTACCTAAGGAACTGGCACACAGTCCATTTGCTACCACGGTTTATACAACAGGCACTACGTCGCATAGTCACCAGGGTTCATACAATTGACACTACGTCTCATAGTCACCAGGGTTTACACAATAGGCACTACGTCTCATAGTCATCTGGGTTTACACAAAAGGCACGAAGTCACATCGTCACCAAGGTTTATCAAATAGGCACGAAGTCGCATCGTCACCAAGGCTTACTCAATAGGCACGAAGTCGCATCGTCACCAACTATTCCATCTACCCATGTTCTACCCAACATTTTTGTAGATATAAATACAAACACAATTTAAATCATTTAACACCCGTATAAAAACATCAATTCCAAATCCATCTCAAATAGATAATTAATATATAACACATAGCACGTATTTTATAAAATACTTCATATTTATGTGTAAGATGAAAGTGACTATATACTCACTTGATCAGAAGATGATCGGGCAGCACTACGGCTTGCAGAAGTAGTGTTTCTCCGTAGATCTGGAAGATCTTCACAAAAACCGGCTCCTCGCGGGCAGCGCTTCGGCTCGGGAATAACGCTCTTCGGGATCCTCGGGGCTTCGGATCTTGCTTCGGGGCTTGGGAATAACACCGGGGCTTCGGGATATGATTGGCATGCAAATCGAGGCAAAAACTTAGAGAGAAAGTAAGAAAAATTGCAAGGAAATGGCTGATCTCGAGTTCTATTTATAGGCTGCTGGGTCTGGGATTACGCGGGGCGTAATCTCAAATTACGCGGGGCGTACTTAGTACGCTGGGCGTACTCGAGTTACGCGGGGCGTACTTTGACGTCACTGCGTGCGTCGACTGGTGGCACTCGAGTATTGGTCAGACAAGTTGCATCCGACTGAGTACGCTGGGCGTACTCAAATTACGCTGGGCGTAATTGACTCGTCGAACTTTTAAATTGCGTAACTTTCGCATACGAGCTCCGTTTTCGACGTTCTTTATATCCACGCGAAGGTGAGACTACGCTCTACAACTTTCGTTTAGACTCCGTTGGCTAATTTTGACTTTATTTTTATTATATTATTTTTAGTAGGCCGGGACTGGAAAACTCCGTTATAAATTCATAGTTTCTTCATCCGACGTCCGTTTTCGCCTATCTTTTTATTGTTTCACTACAATTGACAAGATCTTCGATTCTCATTTAGATTGTTTTGGCTAAAAACCGCTCGATCTCAAATCGAGTATTCGGGCTGCATACTGCTAAGCTGAAACTTAGAAAAATCATAACTTCCTCATACGAAGTCAGATTTGGACGTTCTTTTTATGCACGCTCACGGTTTAACGAACTCTACAACTTTTGTTTGGATCACTAAGGCTAAATATCGCTCTAACATAAATTCACTTTTTACGTCGCGCTGTGTCGTGCTGGTTCTGTCGTGAAACTTCGACAGGTCATAACTTCTTCGTTATAACTCGGATTTCAGCGTTCTTTATATGCACGAAAACCTTGTAACATATACTATAACTTAGTTAAGATTATTCATTCTAAATAATCTTTCATCAAAAATTCATTTTTGACGCCTATCGTCTCTAAATTGACTATCCCTAATCTACGGGCGTTACAATAAAGCATCGATATCACAACAATTTCCACCGTTTAATAGAAGGTAAATCTCTTATGGTGCAATTTGGTCAAGCGGGGTTGAAACCTTCTCAGATTAAAAAGGTTGTTAATACAATGAAAACCTCAAATATAACTGATGTGACTTCAAAGCAATGTGCTGATGTTTTAACTGAGCATCGAAAACAACATAGAGGAAAGGAGTTCTATGGATTTATAAAACATTTTCAAGATAAAACATTAGTGGACAGTGACCGGTATTTTGTCGTGGATTTATCTGATGATGGGTATCCTAGAAATATCTTTTGGGCTGATGGTAGATCAAGAGATGTCTATACAAATTTCATAGATGTTCTTGTGTTTGATGTTGTGACATCCCCATTTTCACCGCCAGAAAAGAGCGATTTTGTTTATGCTTTATAAAAATCAGAGTACCTCTTTTAATAAAAAAATTTGCGGAATTTGTTCCCAGTAAAACATGATAAATATGTTATCAACGCATTTTCGAAGAAAAGTATTTTTATTCATTTTAAAACATTTTGGATGTCATCGTCAATACGGAAACATAAACATAAACAGAACTTACATTCATTATCACTAGTGATTTATATCTCTTTAATCTCTCGGTGTAATGTGACTTCATATCAACACCTGTGATATAAATAAACTAAGTGAGTCAGGTTGGGAAACCTGGTGAGTACATAGGGTTTTCAACCCACAATAAATAAGTTTATTAACTTTATCAAACCAAACAAACCCGATTACCCGTTCCCGTTATCCTCACTTTACGTCCCTAACACATCTAACACAAGGGACCTAGTCTAAGGACTTCCATCGGGGTGACAACACATGCTTCGGGGGTTCTTCAGCAATTCATGTCAAATAAGGCAACCATGTGGGGGATGGAGTACTGTTGGTGAGCACACAGTTCAAATAAACACCTACAGGTTGCGAGCCTGCTAGCGTTCCACTGGACTGTCTAGAATAGTCCATGGTCGTCATCTATACTCTGCTAGATGACTGGATCATCAATAACATTTATATCGAGACCTCTCATTATTTTATTTGGTCACACAGTAACTATTACATCTACCCATGTTTTACCCAACACGTTTTGTAGATATACAATACATATACAATTTAAATCATTTAAAACGTGTATAAAAATATTTCACCCAGCATAGACAACAAGTATTCAGACAATATGCACACATAGCACGTAATTTATATTAAATACTTCATATCTATGTGTAAGATGAAAGGGACCATGCACTCACTTGAAAATGTGGTGATTCCGAACTCAAACAACGCTTCGCTTCTTAAAAATAATTTCCTTCGACGAAACCTAGTATTATTACCATTAGAGTTTAGTCTATTATTCGCCAAGACTAATTAATAGTCTAGCTATTATACTATTATATAAGCGTTAAAAAATACTTATATAACCCATAATAATATCCCAAGTACTTATTATAAGTTTCTAATAATGTTACTATAATTAAATAAAAGCTATATTAAAAATAGCGTCGGCGTAGCTCACTTACAGCGGGTTTTATAGAAAACCGGCCTTGCTTGGAGCAGCGTTCCCAAGCCGAAAAGCTCTTCTTCTCGGAGCCATCGAGCACTCCGGGGCTTCCGCCTTGTGCTAGGGAGGTTCCCTAGGCTTTTCAAGGGGTTTCGGGGCTAGAGAGAGGTTCTAGAGAGAGAGTAAAGAGAAGAAAGAATGAGAAAGGTGTGAAGAAATGAGGGTGGGAGAGGTTCTATTTATAGGATGAAAAATGGTTGAACTTGGTGCCACATGTCACAATCTAGTGGCAAGACTTGGGGAGAAAGAAATGGTCAAGATCGTGCCACATCACCCATTTTCGCAGAACATACTTAAGACTTCTAAAATCCGTAACTTTCACATACGACCTCCGTATTTGACATTCTTTATATCCACGCCTAGGTAAAAATAAGATCTACAACTTTTATTTTGACTCTGTCAGCTAATTCTCGACCGATCTTAAATTTAACAGTACGATGAGATTATACTGTTAAATGTCCACGTAAAATTCATAACTTCTACATACGGACTCCGTTTTCGTCTGTCTTTTTACCGCTGGGTTCCTATTAATGAGATATTCAACTTTCATTTAGGTCACGTAGGCCAAAAACCGTTCGATCTAAAATTCGAGTTTCAGGTCGTGCACTGCTAAGTCAAATCTTAGAAAATTCATAACTTTCTCATACGAAGTCAGATTTGGGCGTTCTTTTTTTGTATGTTCACGTTTTAACATATACTACAACTTTTGTTTAGATAAATAAGGCTAAAAAGTCCTCTATCATAAATTCACTATTTACGCTTCCCGGTGTCGTGTCGGTTTTGCCGTAAAACTTTGACGGGCCATAACTTCTTCGTTATAACTCGGATTTCGACATTCTTTATATCCCCGGAATCCATGTTTCGACCAATACAACTTTATGTAAAGACATCGCGCTTATCTCATACTTTAATTTTGACGCTTATTTTTATTCTTTATTTATTACATATTTATAAATAAGTAATCATCATATAAATTCACATAATTCACATAATATTCAAATAATTCATCTTTATTACTTCAAAAAGAGTTACAATAGTTGACCTAGACTATTACATCATCTAAAATGCTTAGCCCCGAAACGCGGGCTTTACAGATGTCACTTATATGACTAACAAATTCAAGATGCATTTTGCTCCCTTTACTGGGGTGAATCATCATGGACAGTCTATACTTTTTGGCGGAGCATTGCTTGCAAACGAAAAGGAAGAGACATTTGAATGGTTATTTGAACATTTCCTCAAATGTATGTTTGGCAAGTATCCGAAGGCAATTATTATTGATCAAGACAAAGTTATGGGCAATGCAATAAAAAAAGTGTTTCCAGATACTCGACATCGTTTTTGTTCATGGCATATCAAGAAGCATGAAACTGAGCACCTCCGATCGTATGTTTCCCGTTACATTGATTTTCAAGATATGCACAGACAACGGATAAATAGTGACACCATTGAACAATTTGAAGCAACATGGGAAGATATGTGTATTAAGTATGAACTTGAAAGCAATTATTGGCTTAGTGACATGTATAACCAACGTATACATTGGGTTAAACCCTTCTTGAAATATATTTTCTTTGATGGTATGACCACAACCGGACGAAGTGAGAGTATCAATTCATTTTTTGATGGATTTGTTAACTCGAGAACCATGTTGAATGAATTCGTTGTATAATACGACAAAGCAATTGAGTCACAAAGGGCTGCCGAAGAAGATGAAGACTTCAAGACTATGAACTCGAGACCGGTTCTTTCTTCAGTGCATCCAATCGGAGCAAAACCAGACCAGTTTTATACTAGAAAGATGTTTGATATTGTCAAAAAAGAATGGACCGAAGCTATTACCAATTTGACTCACGAGACTATAACAAAAACTACAGAAGAAAGCACCTATAGAGTAGTGCTCCATCTTTTAGTAATCTTGCTAGTCGTTACTCCATTTTTGTATTGAAGGCGTAGTTTGATTTAAGTATCTTAACACCCACAAGGTGAATCTAAAAATAAACTAGTACAATACAATTTCTTTAAGATCATATATAAGTAATATAACTCAAACCATGTTGGTATTAACTACCTTCCATATCATAATGCTGATATCAAATTGTTTAGCCTTGTAAGATGACCATGGTGATATTGTTGCACATATAGCATCCTCATCTTCCATCTTACCTCTTCCTTTTTCTACTCCTGACCTAGAATCAACATATAAACTGATAATTTTCGTTCAACATATACACCTACAGAAAGCACCTGAATATAAAATGAACAAACAGTTAATGTCTTGCAGGAATGAAGTATTAGAAAGATGAAAAAGGGTTAAAGTTGCAACCTTTTTGGCATGATGTTGACCGATGAAATTTCAACAAAACTGAACACAGACTGTGTCAACAATTTGATTCATACAAAAATGAAAAAAAAAGTGTATGATAGGAGATGACATTTTGTCGAACACTTGGTGTGCTTCTTTTAATATAGTTGTAAATGAAAAATCCTGTGAGATTCACAAATCACAACATAACATAAAAAATCTATTTCGCATACTCAATCTCAATCATGAATCAATTTTGACTCCAAGTGAATAATTCTCGATTCTTCAATGATCAAGCTTTCAGCCATAAGAAATCAAATAACTTTACAGTTCTACTTTTCTGAATATGTAGCTTTAGATTAAATCAAAAACAAATTGGGAGATTGGGAGAACAAATTGAAAAAAGAATCGAATTACGATTAGGAGTCTTGAGAAAACGAATTTGTTTGATTTTTTGATGACAAATTGAAGTTGTTCTCTACCTCTGTCGTTAGCGTGTAAGCCATTTGTGCCAGCTTTGGGGAAAATCCAACTGCTAGGAAGAATCGAAGGACTCACAAGAATCCAATGAGTTGCGGCAAACGTCTATCTTCGTCATTGGAGTGAAAGAGAGTTAATCATGATCGATTTTGTCTTCTCGGTTGATATCCGATAAGGTATGAGGAGTTAATATGTGATAACGTATTAGGAAGAAAGTAAAGCACGGTTAACTTCAAACGACGTCGAATAATTACTTTGGGTACCTAAGTTATATACCCTTAAGGGTATATTCACTTTTCCCATATATATATATATATATATATATATATATATATATATATATATATATATATATATATATATATATATATTAGTCGTTTACTTACGCCAAGCAACGGGTGCAAATAGTTTCTATCATTAATTATTTCAATTCAGAAACATGTATGATTAGACACCCAACTTGAACACGAAGGTAATGAAAATGTAAGCCCCTAACAGTGAAATCTAATTTGCTCTGGAAGATGGTAACTTGTAACTTAGAAACTAATCCATGTACTTTAACTCAAGATAAAAAAAAAACGAAAAAACAAATATATATTGTCTTCATGGGAGTGTCATTAAATGAATATATAATGAGAAAATATGAAATTATAGTCTAAAATGAAGTACAAACACTTAAACTACATGTTGGGAAAAATATCGTTTCGATCCGACTTCAAACAAATGATTTATGACATTTTAAAAAAATTCATAGATTATGTCTTTTAAACTTTCGGTCCAAGACCGATTTTTACACGAAACAAGTAAAAAAACCCAAAACCGATATTGTAGCTTAGTGGAAACCGATAACCATGCATATACTTTTTTTAGGAAATTAGTTTCCTTTCAATAGTTGGCAAATAGTTTTCTTATACTGATTAGTTTTATTTCGAAAACATGTCATATTCTAACAATCATGTATTGCATAAAAAATATTAAGAACTATTTATAATAGACGTTGATTTTTATGGGCTAGATGAACAATTTACAAACAATAGGTGGTACCTACAAATGTAACAATGTTGAATGGCTAAGAAAATTTCAAAATACATATTAGGTGTGTTCAAAATACTTGATGTTTTACTTCATTGTATCTCTAATTACATTTAGCAGCTCTTGAAATAAGTTACAAAATGCTTTATATTTTGTAGGATTTATAGCGTTTGATACCTCTAAGTTAAATAATGGGTTTTGCATGGACAATTGGTCTTGTCACAATTTTGCCCATTTTTTAATATCATAAATTATTAAATATAATTCTATATAGAAACCATCATCAAATAAGGATATTCTTTTCTTTAATAAACTAATGATTTAAGATGTAACATGTAATTTAGATTTTCAAATTATTGATCGATATTTTGAGCTAAAGCCAAATTCACTTATTAAAATCATTTTTTAAGATAAACCCAAATCCAACATTCATTATTGGAACGGTGGTAATTTTTTAGAGAAAGACAACATACAAAACAAAATTTGTAAAGATTGAAGATATAAAAATAGACCATAAAACACAAATTGTAGAATAAACTAACACCAAAAAATATGAATATTTTATAACAAACGTAACATTATAGCACCATTAATAGTAACGTATCATGAAGTTGCAACCGGATGGCGAAGAATTTTGATGCACCAATAATTTGAAGCTAACTCCATCAAAATGTCCTAAAATTAATGACATTAGAAGACCAAAAAACAGTCAATTTGACCATAAATTTTGCGACTCCAATCTTTGATCTCTTGCCGACAAAAATAGTTCCAAACTTTGGACGAAGGAATCAAGAACAAAGAGTTGAAACACAAAACTAACTGGGATGTTGTAACTTACCTGAAGCCTCCAATCATCTTGAAATTCCATCTAACAACTAAAATCAAAATCAACCAAAATTATCCCCAAATTCACCATTTGACAGTTAAAATCAAAATCAACCAAACCATATTCCAGAACATTATTCAATAAAAGTCAAAAGAATCCAGACCAAACTGGCACAAGCCAAGCCAACATTCCCATCAAATGAAGAACTTCATCTGAGAATTTAACTATAAAAAATTGTTAAAACCAAATTGTTAACAAAAAAGAGTAATTTTACCTACTCATTGGGCTTTTTTTTAGCCCAATTGAAATCATACCCTGCTTTAAATGCATACGTCTTCATTAACTTTAAAAATCTTAGAAAAATCTAAATACAAATAAATGAATATACTCAAAAAAGAACCTTCATCAAATGTGTCAACTTTCTGGAAAATATGGTATAATTTATTGTAAAGAATACTTAAATAGATATTTTCCTTGATCATAAGATATGAGACAAATGAATGTCCATTCTGACCCTATAACCAGTTTTTTTCTCAGACTTAGAAATATTTTCTTTAAAAACAATATAGGCTAAAACAGGTATAGAATAACATAAATGCTAATGCAGGAATGCAAATGAAACACAAACTACTAAACTCTCATTAGTAACAAACCTCTCATTGAAGTATAAGAAGAAATAATATAGATAAAATATGAGCCTTTGTACTCTTGGGGGTTTCTTATTTTTATAAAACTTTGTATCGCAAAAAAACATTACCTTTTGGGATCAGTGAGAAATTTCAAAGTCTTTTCACATAAGAAAAAAGAAATAAGATTTGGTTCTAGCATTTCATCGAGCACTTGGTGTGCATCATCAAACTTGGTTCCAAATATCATCATCAAGCGGTTCAGGATTGCTCTAAAAAAGACAAACACAAAGAAAACCTTAATTCATTTAAGGTCTTAACCTTAATTACTGCAATGAGTTGAAAAAAATATAAAATTGCAGAAACCCCACAAACCCAAGCCTAATTCTATTGATCGGTTTAAAAAGACAATACACTGCCAAATTCTGCAATCACATGTCTTTAGTGATAAAATACACACATATGTAGATTTATTAGATTAAAAAAGAGAAAGTGGTGTAATAATGAGATGCAGGTGTTTATGAATATAATTTTATAAAATCCTAAAGACCTTACTTATCATCTTTCTAGATTGCCTCTTTCATACAAAAGAAAACCTTCAAAAACAACATCAATGTTCTTAATCTATGTTGAAGATGGCAATGAAAAGAGGAATAAACATAAACGTAGAAGAGTGGGAGGTGGAGAAGAGTTGTAATCATTGAAAGTTTTTTGGTGATACCTTGCATAACAATTTGAAAAGCCAGTTGACATCTATTTGGAGAGCATTCTTAGTCGATTTTTGTCAATCGTCTTCACCATTAACCGCTTTCTTCAATCATTTCACCATTACCAGTTAAAAGCTTTCATGAAAACCCTATAGCACCATTTTAATTTCATACAAAATTATAGAAATTGCTTATACAATGAAACAACATCCATATAGAATTATACGAAGTGAAAAATATTGATATGAAATGTTTTTTTACCAATGAGGTCGATAAAAACTCATGGGGCCTGCAGAAAATAATTTGTCGTGAGTGTTCCCAATTTGTAGAGTCGAAAATCTTTTGATTATTTCTTGTGAAAGTGCACAAATTAAACTTTATATACCATCTTTCAATAGAAAAACGTCACATGAAATAAATAAAAGCTTACCAGATTGAATGGATTGTAATTTCAAGGAGACTGTGAGATCGAGAGGGGGAGATAGGGTTTCAGGAGGATGTTGATTTATGCAATTGAGGGAAACATGTCTGGTCATAGGGGAAAAATGCCGGATTTTTATGTTTGTGTTGACCGAGTTTCGCCTAAGGTTATCGGAAATTGGCGATATAGGTGCAGAGATAGGCGTAACTATAATTCAAAATTGAAGTTGATAAAGTGAAAGGGAGAAATATACATAGGCGTAACTATAATTCAAAATTGAAGTTGATAAAGTGAAAGGGAGAAATATAGGAATTTTGAGGGGCTAAGTCAACCAATAGATTACGTTCTTGACTTTTTCGAGACAAAATAAGGTTTTACTTAATATGTAATGCATAAAATTGTTGTAAATAATGCAATAAGTTGTGTCACTCTTAAAATTCAGCAAAACATGTTAAATGCTTATTAATATATATATATATATATATATATATATATATATATATATATATATATATATATATTACACGTTGAACATTTGAATACATTTATATTTATTGTTATTATTAAAAACAACTAAATCTGTTTTTTTTATAAAATTGTTTTTATATGTATTTAATCGTTTTTATACGGTTTATAAAAATGCTTTTATACGTTTAGAAAAATAAAAATACGTATATATTAAAAACAACTTTAAAACATTTATTTTTAAGGTATAAAAATATATATAAATATTTTTTATGTATTTATTACAAATATACATTTTTTAGATATAAATATATTTTTGTACGTATAAATATGCATTTAAAAAAGTATTTATATATGTTTTTATTTAATAATATTACTAAAAACTATTTTTAAAACTAATATATTTCATTGTGTTTTTAATAATAGACAAAATTGCAAAATGGTCCCTGTGGTTTGCCGATTTCTGTGGGTAAGGTCCAAAAAAAGTTTGCTAGCAAAAAACGTCCTTTTTTGATGTTTGAGCTGTGGATTTGGTCCCTACCTCTAACTGCCATTAGAGGCATTCTGTTTTCTTCTCCACGTGCCATGCATGCGAGGGTATTTTTATCCTTTCATTTATGGGGGGAATGCTCATCTATTGCCGCGCATTTATCGATGCCCAAAAAGATCAGACACTCCAGGTTCTTCCTCGTTCAATTTCCATTGACGTTCGAACCCTAGGTCAACGATTTCCACCCCGAATCCTTTCTTTAGCTGAACAACACTCCAGTACGTAGAAGGAAAAAATGGTGCATTCACTGTGGACTATACGTCCTTCGACGATGGGGTTTGATGCAATTGATTTGTATGGTGAGTGTTATTATAGCTTTTTAAACTTATTTTTTTTGAAATTTCACACAATATGCTAACTACATTTAGTATTTTTTGATGTTTGGGATAGTCGATCATCCCCATTTGTTCACAATTGAACTTCGTCATGGTGGGAAGTTCACACCTTTTCCAAATGTAAGATATGTTAAGGGGAAACTTATGTATATTGATTTAGTTGATATAAATGAGTTTTCAGTGCATGAACTCGACGCTATGATGCTAGAACTAGGATACGTGGGGCCCAGTAATATATTATCACTTCAGGATTCCCAATGAAGATTTGATTTTTGGCCTTTGAGCTCTAGGTAATGATCAAGATGTGTGTAACCTAGCTAAATATACTGGAGCTAACAAGGTGATCCAGGTGTATACTGAACATGACACAACCAACTTGGTTACATACTTCATGTCACCAAATAAGAGTAATGGTGATGTCATTGAACAACTAAATGAAGAAGATGAAGTGGCAATTGAACCAAAACAAAGAAAACAAAAAATAGTTCATGATCCCCAACATGAAAGTTGTAGTTCATCATTACCACTTGTGGTTTATGGAGGTGAATCAAAATCATTTCCGCCATAAATGAGGAGAACAAGAAATTGGAAGCCAAGAGAGGGTACTAGGTCATGTTCTAAGAGGTTATACATTGAAACCGAAACATGGGATAATCAAGACAAGGAAGCACCATCAAGTGAAATCAGGGATAATCAAGACAAGGAAGCACCATCAAATGTGCATGTACCAATGGGTTTAGCTGAAATGTTGAATGTAGACTTTGATACATATGAAGGGTTGCATGATAATGAAAACAACAACATAACAGACCCTACAACAATCCACCTTGGTAGTGAATATCAAGAATTTGATCAAGATAATGGGGGTTTATTTG
This sequence comes from Lactuca serriola, assembly GCF_051521515.1. NCBI lineage: Eukaryota > Viridiplantae > Streptophyta > Magnoliopsida > Asterales > Asteraceae > Lactuca > Lactuca serriola. The sequence continues at coordinate 339,551,785 of NC_136412.1, read as the reverse complement.
ATGGCCAATCAGACGAGTTCAATTCAGAAAAGGGTGAAGATGATTACAGTGATGATGATAGTGATTCTGATAGTGATGCTATAGTAGACATAGACAATGAAGTTGATGACATTGATGTTGACATGAGTGACTTTAGAATGAACATTGATGAAGGTGTGGAGTATTCAGGGTTTAGGTTTAACAATGATGTAGAAGACGAACAAGAAACAGACGAAGAAGAAGACCTTGAAGTAATTAATTGTGATGAATGGGAGTCATTAGGAGAAGACTATGATACTGAAAAGAACAGGAGGGTTCTATTAAAACAATTGGGTAAGGAGAAAGTATGTCCACATGGTGAGGTGCATAAATCTAGTTTTTATGTGGGACAGATGTGGAAGTCAAAGAAAGATTTTAAGAATAAAGTGGATGAGCATGCACTTGAAACAAGGAGGAATATTGCTTTTAAAAAGAATGATGCAACAAGACTAAGGGCATATTGCAAAGGAGCTATGCCTGATACCAATGTCAGTGGGCCACATGTGGATGGTGGGACAAGTGGTGCAAGTGGGTCCCATATGTTAGGTGGGGCAGATAAAGTAAACAAAGGCAAGGGCAAAGCAGAAAATTCAAAAGATACCACTTGTACTTGGCACTTATATGCATCTAGGTCTTTGAAAGATGGGAATTGGTATGTGAAAACGTACAGTCTGAAGCACACTTGCCTTCAATCAAGGAAAATTCGAGCTTGCACAACCACTTTTCTTGCAAAACATATTATTAGACAAGTTCAATCAAACCCCACAGTTCCAATTCGAGCCTTACAAGAAGACTTTCAGCAGACATACTCAGTAGGGATTTCAAAGCATAAGATGTTTAGGGCTAAGGCAAGGGCTATAAAAGAATGTTGTTGGGGACTACTCAAAGCAGTATGGCTTGCTTAGAGATTATGTACTTAAATTACAGTCCACCAATCCAAACACCATAGTGAAGATAGATGTTGTAAGTGAGCCTAACCCGACCTTGGCCACTAGGCAATTTAAGAGAATTTACATATGTTTAGGCCCACTAAAGTTGGGGTTTAAAGCTGGTATGAGGGACCTTCTTGGTCTAGATGGTGCCTTTATGAAAGGCCATTGTCATGGGCAAATATTAACAGTTGTAAGCTTAGACTCCAGCAATGGTATCTATCCACTTGCATATGCCATAGTAGAATCTGAATATACTACAAGTTGGAAATGGTTCTTGGAATGTCTAGGGGATGATTTGGAGATGGGGTATAATTCTAACTTCACATTTATTAGTGATAGGCAAAAGGTAATTCTTTATTTATGCATAATGCCTTTACAATATTATAATTAACATGTATTGATTCAATCTTATATTTACTTTTAGGGTGTGATACCTGCCATAGCACAATTATTTCCAAATGCAGAGTATAGGTATTGTTTAAGACACATCCATGAAAACATGAGGAAACAGTGGAAAGCTAGGGAGTACAAGGAGTTTATTTGGAGGTGTGCAACAGCAACCACAGTTCAAGAGTTTCAATCTACAATGAAGGAGTTAGCTGAGTATGACAGGGCCGCACATGATTAGTTGAATCAAATACCACCAATGCATTAGGCAAGAAGCCATTTTACAGGTAAATAAAATTTATCTTATTACTTGATATGCAACTATTTTTTATTGGCTAATGATTTTAATTGTGGATTATGCAGGTAGGGCCATCTCAGATGTGCTTCTAAATAACATGTGTGAAGTTCTGAATGGTAAGTTGGAGAAAGGAAGGGACAAGCCAATCATTACATGCTTGGAATTTATAAGGGAATATCTAATGAAGAGGATCTGCAATGTGGTTAAAGATCAAAGGAAATGCCAAGGTCCTCTCACACCTACTGCAACCAAATTGTTAAAGAAGAATGAACAACAAGCAGCTGAGTATATTGCAAGGTGGAATGGGGGTGGAAAGTATCAGGTAGCTGGACCATGGAATGATCAACATGTTGTGGACATTGACCAGATGACATGCACGTGTAGGAAGTGGGAGTTGACAGGAATCCCTTGCAGGCATGCCATAGCCACTTGGAGTGAGATGACAGACAATGGGGAAATGGTAGGGGAGTTGTACATTTGGGTACACAAAGTTTACTTACTGACTTTAAAGTTGAACCTGTAAAAGGTAGGGCAATGTGGCCTAAAAGTGATTGTCCCACTAGAATTATCCCACCTCCATACCACAAAATGCCTGGCAGGCCAAAGAAGAAAAGAAGACAGTCCATGGAGGAGAGAATGAGCCAAAAGGAAAAGTCCAGTCAAATTGAAAGTGTGATAGCAAGTCAAAGTCAAACTCAAGGATCCAAAGAAGTGGAGATGCTTAGTAGGAAATTTGGGAGTGTCACTTGTGGTAAATGCAAACAAAAAAGTCACAACAAAAGGACATGTAAAGGTCAAGGTGTAGGTCAACAGGAGGGTGGAGGGGCTAATGAGGGTCATGGTCAAGAGTAGTTCGTATGGTCAAGTGCAATGTTAAGTTGTTAAATCATCTTTTGGTCTAATTTGTTTAAGAAACTGGCATATGTTGGTTGTTTTAACAGTTATTAGTATGTTAAGTTATTTTGCAATTCCAAAACTCATTTGGTTGCTTCTTTTTTTGTTACACTTGGATATTATAATGACAATGGCTTTTGGTTATGTGCAATGGTATTGTAATTTGCATTGACTTATTTGGATTATATCTTATGATTCAATAACACTTAGTAAGTTCCAAAATGGTATTGTACTGTTCTTAATACCATTTCCTATATTGTATTACCATTACAGTCTCCACAATAACAACAATTAAATAAGATAATATTCCATACATTATAATTCGAGGTACAAGGTTCATGAAATGACCATTATAGTATACAAAGGCCTATTCATCAAAACAATAAGATCCCAAAAAAACCTTATCACCACAGGTAGAACTTAACCCTAATCCCTAATTCCACATCCAGAAAACAAGAAAAAAAAATCCAACTGCACCACAAGTAGAACTTCAATTTACAAACTTCATCTTCTAATTCTTTCACTGTCATCTTCAGGTAAAACCTCAAATTCTGAAAATCATCTTCTAACTCTTTCACTGAAAGCTTCAAATTGTTCATGCTCTTCAGTACACCAGGAATGATAGCCTTAGCACGATCACACATCGGAGGATGAAACCATCCAAGGAATCGACATTTTAAGTCCTTTCAAAGACGAAGCACACAAAATTAGGGCAACAATAAGGTGTTTGATTGCAAAAATTAGAACGCTACTTTACCGGTAGAGGGCATGCGTAGAACCGTCGACCTGGATTGAGTGGAGTCCACAATGTGCGCACATAGAATTATTGCCACAGAAGCATATGATCGTTACCATTTGCGCAGAGAGAGCCGTTTGGGAAGATGTGTTTAAGTCGAGGTTAAATATAGAAATTAGATTGCAATTTTAGTCCCATAAATGAAAGGACAAAAATACCCTCGCGTGCATGACATGTGGGGAAGAAAACAGAATGCCTCTAACGACAGTTAGAGGCAAGGACCAAATCCACAGCTCAAACATCAAAAGAGGACGTTTTTTGCTATCAAACTTTTTTTGGACCTTACCCACAGAAATCGGTAAACCATGGGGACCATTTTTGCAATTTTGTCTTAATAATAACATGATATTAATTAAAATAACAATAAAAATAATAATATATGCATAATAGATATATAAAGTAAACAAGGGGAAAAGTCATAAAAGTCTTATGGTGATGGGGAGTCACAAGTTTGAAACCGTCTCCCCTCATTCTTTTCAAAAATGTCATTTTTTCATTACTAATCAACAAGATGACGTGACATGCTACATCAGGCCTCAATAACATGCCTCCAGATGATATGGTGACCGGCTGAATAGGTAAAAAATGACTAAACTGAAAATTTTCTTGATTTTTTGGTTTTTTATTAAAAAAAATATAATTATAACTTTTTCAAAACTTTTTATAAAAATTTGGAACCTTCTTTTTGTAGATTTCCCTTTCCCAAAACAGGCTCTCATCTAATTTCACAACTTGACAAGTTTGGGCCAATAAACAACTGGGAGCCCAAAGTCCAAAGATAAGCTGGAACCGCACAAAATATAAAGTATAGAATTATTAGTTTAAGAACGAAAAAAAAAAATTTAAGCCTACTCGCCTGTTTAACGATCGGATTTAGAACCCACTCACAAAGGGATTATTATAACTCTGTAAGTATTTATTTTGATTCTTTGTTCTCCAGTTTGAAAAAGAAAAGAAAAAAGGTATTAACCAAAATAAATATGCTAAGGTTTCGCTTATAACTGAATTGGAAATGTATTGAAAAATAAAACGACATGTTGCAACTTTTTCACTTTGTTTGAGTCGGGAGAATAGGAGATAGATAAGAAACTTCGCCCAAACGGTAAAACCAAATAACAAACTTGAAAGTGGAAAAAGTATGTTAGCAAAAAATTACTTTAATTTTAAAATTAAAAAACACATTTTAATTTTATTTAAATTAGAAAAAGAAAAAACACTTTAATTTTCATAATTCAATAATTTTTATTTTTCTTATAAACTCAAACTTCTCAAAGATTTAGAATTTCAAACTTATTTTTTCTTTTAAAAATCATATAATATATGGGTGTCATACCTACTGTATATTATTATTGATAGAATTTTCAGCTTACTATTTTTATATATCTTGAACTTATACTAACATCCCACGCAAACCCAAAATTTTGGATTTAGTCAATATTTTGGACTGTCATCATATTTCTTGTAATATCATGTGCAGAATTTAAGGGTGTGACTAGAAAGGAATTGACCATGTTAATAACACATGGTCAAAGCCTTATGAACTTTAAAGACCATCGTAAAAGTCAGGTCAAGCGTAGACAAAAAAAGTATCCCAGGAATGTTGGAATTTTAGTTATTATTGTTATGTATATAAAGTCTAACTGGTCATCACTCACACACACATACACTCGATTTGTCATGTTAACTCTGATTCTCTCGACACTTCAACACGTTTGTATCATGTCTAAGATTAGCTAGCACTTATAATTTTATTTCGATTTAATATAAGTTCTAAGACATGTGATTTAATCACCTCCCGATGTTTTATGCCAGAGAACGAAAAAGATTAAGGGTTTTCCTC